>NC_090447.1:19483425-20733425 GCF_031143425.1 Pleurodeles waltl
TATAGTGAGCAGGAAAACAAAGATTTTAAATGTGCAAAAAATCCACAAATACACAAGTTACAGGGTAATGGGCCAAACGTTATGCTAGCTAACAAACAAATGAGGCTGACTGCACTTAGGCACTGGTAAGAACTTTCTTAAACCTATCTGAATTGAAAGCAACAATTTCATTTTTTGCTTCACATTTTTTATTGTTCTTAAATTTTGGAAGAAGAAGAAAAACGTCTAGATCATTAGATTGCTTTTCTATAAATTTTATTATGGGAAAGGAATACATTTTTACATATTTTAAAATATATACATTTTTCGGGCACCTTGATTATGGATTGTATTCTTTGTGGATCGTTGAAAATTATAATTAAAAAAACTATTTTTTTTTGCATTTGTTTTTGGATGGTTTGTTTGGATATGTGATGAACTCTATGGATTGATGGATTATTTGACACTCTTTGTGAGTGTTTTTTTTAAAATATCTCTACGAGATGAAGAAAGAAGATCTCAAAATGCGATTCTCTAAATTGGAAATCACAAATAGAGAATTCCTATTTGCGATTTCCAAACCACATGTATCAAGCATTTCCTGAATGCAAATTGGGCATTTAGGAAATGCAATTACCACAAACTAAAGTTTGGTGGTAACCATGTGCAAATTTAAAAAATGCATTCTAAATGCACTTTTAAAATTGACATGTAGCGCACACATGCCCCTAAGGCATGTGTGTGCTTCACATGTCCGTAAAAATATTTTTTGGGGTGCAGCAGCCTGGGATTTGCATTTCCAAAATTGCAAATTCCTAACTGGCATTCTCAATTTGGGAAATGCAAAAACATTAGCAACAGGCCCATAGTTGCGATGGGGTCGGATTCTCTATTTGCGATTCGGTAATAGCTTTTGCGAATTTTAAGAAATCGCTATTACTGAATCGCAAAATTCAAACATACCACTTTTCATTTCTTAAATAGCGATTTCTTAAAATTCGCTATTTAAGAAATGCAATTTGTTTTTTTTATACATTCTTTATTTCAAAGTTTCCAGGAAATGATAGGGGTAAAGGTGACATTTTTTTCCTACTGAGTTGTTGATAGAATTATGCCAACCCTCTAAGGCACTATTGGTTTTTGCACCTCCCTCCAAGCTGTTACGCAATTCAGTGGGAAATCTTGATTTCCTTCTGTGACATGACCTGGTTAAAATGTTAAATCTATGGCCCATATTTATACTTTTTGACGCTAAACTGCGCTAACGCAGTTTAGCGTCAAAAAATTTAGCGCCGTCTAACGCCATTCTGAAGCGCCATGCGGGCGCCGTATTTATGGAATGGCGTTAGCCGGCGCAAGCAGACCGGCGCTGCCTGGTGTGCGTGGAAAAAAACCACGTAGACCAGGCAGCGCCGGCGTTGGGCAAAAATGACGTTAGGGCGTCTTAAAATGGGGCAAGTCAGGTTGAGGCAAAAAAATCGCCTCAACCCGATTTGCGCCATTTTTTTACGACGCCCAGACGCCATTTCATGACTCCTGTCTTAGTAAAGACAGGAGTCATGCCCCCTTGCCCAATGGCCATGCCCAGGGGACTTGTGTCCCCTGGGCATGGTCATTGGGCATAGTGGCATGTAGGGGGGCACAAATAAGGCCCCCCTATGCCACCCAAAAAAAATTAAAAAATATAAAAAATTATACTTACCTGAACTTACCTGAATGTCCCTGGGGTGGGTCCCTCCATCCTTGGGTGTCCTCCTGGGGTGGGCAGGGGTGGCAGGGGGGGTCCCTGGGGGCAGGGGAGGGCACCTGTGGGCTCATTTTGAGCCCACAGGCCCCTTAACGCCTACCCTGACCCAGGCGTTAAATAGTGGCGCAAATGCGGGGTTTTTTGACCCGCCAACTCCCGGGCGTGATTTTTGCCCGGGAGTATAAATACGACGCATTTGCGTCGCCGTCATTTTTTTAGACGGGAACGCCTTCCTTGCATCTCATTAACGCAAGGAAGGCGTTCACGCAAAAAAATGACGCTATTTGCCAATACTTTGGCGCTAGACGCGTCTAACGCCAAAGTATAAATATGGCGTTAGTTTTGCGCCGAATTTGCGTCGAAAAAAACGACGCAAATTCGGCGCAAACGGAGTATAAATACGGGCCTATGTGTCTTCAAAATAATTTTGACGTAGAGTCATTTTTTACTTGTTTTTGTAAAAAAATATTCTGATTGTATAATTGAATTTTAGAAGTCATCCACACACTAAGAAGGTACAAAACACAATGCTTTTAGGGGCAGATTTATAAGGGGAGTTGCATTGCTCTTGTTCCAGGCAAAGTGGTGGAAGCACAACTCCAAAATGTGGCTTATCAAGCCACGCAAGACCACCTTGCGTGGCCCTGAGAGGCTTGATAAATCTGAAGTAATGCAATACAGAGGAAATCACTGTGTTGCATTACTCTTCCCCAGGGAGGTGTTAAATGGGTTTTAGGTGAATGTTCCCACACAACACCCATGAATTTTGATGCATTTGCAGATTTATCAGAAGTGGTAGACCCAGGAATGTGCTAAAATACTGCACCTTCGAAGGTGAGGCATAAAGAAGATAAATATGCATATTTCTCCTCGTTACTTCCTCTTTCTATGTGGTCTCAATTCTGCAGTACACATAGAAAGACAACAATGATTCAGTGGATCTGTTTTTGCCCCTTCCTACACAAAACAATCCTCCTTACAACTCAGGCACCTTTGCACCATGGTGTCTGCATTGGCCCTTGGCAACCAAAATAGCACCAGTGTAAGAACAAAGGCAGGAATGCACCACCATCTTTGAAATATGGCCCTGTACCTGTCACATACTGCAGCGCAGCAAGGTGACTTGCTGCACTGTGTGACAATATCATAAATATGCCGCTGTTAGACCTGACAGCCTTAGGATGGTCACCCCCCAATGTTTTGCCTGCCTCCCTGTTTTTGCTGGTTTTAGGACTCTCACTTTACCACTCCTGACCAGTGCTAGAGTGCATGTGCTCTCTCCCCTAAACATGGTAACATTGGCACTTACTCAAGTGGCATATTTAATTTACCTCTGAGTCCCTAGTAAAGTTCACTAGAGGTGCCCAGGGCCTGTAAATCAAATGCTACTAGCAGGCCTGCAGCACTGATTGTGCCACCCACCTAGGTAGCCCCTTAACCTTGTCTCAGTCCTGACATTGCTAGGCCTGTGTGTGCAGTTTCACTGCCACTTTGACTTGGCATTTAAAACTACTTGCCAAGCCTTAAACACTCCTTTTCTTACATATAAGTCACCCCTAGGATAGGCTTAGGTAACCCAAAGAGCAAGGTGCTATGTAAGTAAAAGGCATGGCATGTACATATGTGTTTTACATGTCCTTGTAGTGAAAAACACACACGTTCATTTCTCACCACTGTAAGGCCTACTGCTCTCATACCTAGCATTAGAATTGCTCTTATATATTTTTAAGAGGTAGATTTTGATCTCAAAGAAGTAGCCCTGTCATGTTTTTAGTATGGCCATAATGGTAATAGAAAATTCATCCTACTGGTAAAGTTGGATTTAATATTACTATTTTAGAAATGCCACTTTTAGAAAGTGGGCATTTGTCTGCACTTACTGCCATCTGTTCCTGACTGTATGTTTCCAATCCATTTCTGACCTGTGTTACGTGACAGCTTACCTTGTGCATTGCACCCAGACAGCCATAAACACAGGACACTCCCTGTGTTGAAGTAAGCCTCAGCAAGGCCTACTAGTGCAAGGGGTTCACCTTTCTCTGCACAAAGTCCTCAGACCATGTAGGAAGAAGTTGGCACAGAAACTGAAATAAAAGACAAAAGTGTATTAACCTCATGAGGTGGTACTACAGTTCAAACAGCACCCTTCGGTAATGTTTGAAGTAGCACACTGAACTGAGAGAGCATGGTCCTTTTATACCCACGCAGGGGCTAAAAGGAGGTGGTACAATTATAGAAGCAAGACTTCTATACATATAAGGTCATGTGGAAATGCACAGTCGAGAGGGAGGAGGAGATAACAATTTTCAAGGACTAACAGCTGCAGACCTTACTGAGCATGTGCGAAAGTGGGAGATGCTAAATATAACTTGTCACTAGGCCGATTTTCAAGAGTAGTTAACAGAAAGGTAGGACAGAGCACATGATGAGCACATGGCAGCATGTGGCAAAGAAAATGGCTGCCATGAATACAAAATGGATTCCGCGAAATGTTCACAATAGTTACTAAATACAAGATGTCTTCTGCTAATGCTTAATCTAATCGCTGCTAAACTACAACACCTGGGCAAGAAGGGTGGAGAGGCTCTCTCTTACACTTCTAAGGCCAGTGGCCTGCCCTCACACAAAGGACTGATAACCCCTCACAGGGATCCTGGCAGACAGGGTTGGGTTGAAAGGGGAACATATGCACTTCAAAACCACTTCAAAGACATTTTTAGATATATATACTGGCCCTGTAACCCTTCAAAATTAGACACTTTGGGACATTCAACTGGACTCTGTCAGAGGGACTGCCTAGCTGCTGAAAGGGCTCATCTGGACTTCTTTGCTGAGAAGGACTGCTGCCCTGCTTGTTGCCCTGCTGCCTGCTGGCCCTTGACTCCGCTGGAAGGACTCCCAACAAGTGCTCTCCAAAGGCTTGTATTGAGCTTGCCTCCTGTTCTGAAGTCTGAGGGCCACGAAGACTTCAACAAAGAGAACAAAATCCCGCTATGTTGGGAAATTGATGCAACCCCAGCTGAAATCGATGCAGCGCCTGTCTTGCAGCTGAAAAATTGCTGCATCGTATCGTCCCTGGACATCAAAATAGTCCTGCACTACAGTGAGGAACATGGGTCCTGCTCCTGGAAATCAACGCATCACCTTGAGGCATGATAAGAAACAAAGCATCGTCTGTGCCATACTGGAAAACTCAACTCAGAGCTCTTCAATGCATCTCCTCCTCTGCGACCCCGTGTTTTGTTAATTTTGAGGCATGCGAGGTACTGTGTGTTACAAGGATACAGCCACTGATTCTTAAGAATTGAGACTCATTTAAATCTTTAAAAAGTGATATCTTGTCTTGTGCATATTGGGTTTTTGTCATTTTGGTCTTATTGTATTTAGATAAATATTATCTATTTTCCTAAACTGGTGTGAAGAACTTTTTTGGTGTTGTCACTGTGTTACTGTATGAGTTATTGCACAAATACTTTACACATTGCCTTCCACAGTAAGCCTGCCTGCTCTGTGCCAAACTATCAGAGGGTGAGCACAGCATAATTTTGATTGTGTTGTGACTTACCCTGACTAGGGTACTACTTGGACAAGGGTGTATACCTGTGCCAACTAGAGACCCAATTTCTTACAGCCCCCAAGTTTCTTTAGTTCACAATACAGTTTACTATTTTACATATAATCCTCATATGAGGATGTTTTTAAACATTTTTGCCAATATGCCTGGGAAAATTTAAAAAACACGCTTGACTTCGTGTGTTAGTGTATATTTTAATATTTGCATTCATCATTTGTAATTCAAAGTCAATTATTTTCCTATGAGTTTTGTTTATTTCTTTAGATTTTATAAGTGATACAAATTCAGTGAAAGTTGAGGATTGTTGTCAGGAAGTAAACCCTAAGCTAATAGGATGGTATTGTTGTTGATATATAGCATGAATGTTATACATTTGGGTGAATGGATAGGGAGTTGATCTAAAAGTAGAAATTTCACTAATCTCCAGGGTTACTGTGTCATGAACTGTACTAAAGATTGGTATTCATTTCAGAGGGTTTTCATTATCCTAGATAGAGTAGAAAAGTTTTTGTCTTTTTATCATTCTTCTTAAATGATGGATAGGAGGCATACTACTGCCAACATGCATGGAGTGTGGGTGTGTTAATGGCTTCAGGGGTCTTTAAATGGGTGTGTGAGTGGCTGTATGGGTCTGTGAGTGGATTTGTGAGTGTCTCCATGTGTGTGTTAGTGAGTGTGTGACTGGCTCCATGGGTGTGTGATTAGGTTGTGACTTTCTCTATTGGTCTTTGAATGTAAGTGTAAGTGGCTGCCTGGGTCTGTGAATGGGTGTGTGAGTGGCTGTATGGCTGTGTGAGAGTGTATGTAACTGGTGGTATGGGTCTGTGAGTGAGTGTACGAGTGGTTCTGGGATACCTCGGTCAAAACTGAGCTACATGGTTTTTTGGAGGGAGCTGCAAGGGCCTTTATTTTCGAAATATTTTCCCTCACTTCAAACTCCATTGCAGAGGCAGAGTGGTTACGATCTGTGGTTCGCTCTACTGTGTCAACAAGAGTAACCGTTCTGCTTTTGCAATGGGATGAAACATATTCAACCCACCTTCATTTACCCCGGAGCTAAGTTAATCTCTCCTTACAATAAATTACCCATCCTATTTCAGGAGTCTATTTCCTCACTTCGATTTAGTATGAGATGCCTATCTTGAAATTTCCGTTCTTGAAAAAGCTGCAAAAAAGTAGAAACAATATGTGAGTTTATGATTATGAAAATATGTTTTTGCTACACTTTGTAGAGAGGTCCCACGAGGAAAAAACAGAAATGGTAATTCTTGAAGTCTTTTGAAATAAAAACATTATTTAATGTTGCTTGATCTGTGGAATGGAAAAAAAATGTTATTTTCCATGCCGGAAGTAAAACGTGTGTGTTAATTTTTTTTTTTGTCATCATATTTCTTATAGTACTTTCTTATAGTACTGGATGCCACCCTTTCCTTGAAAATATTCATTGGACAATATATTCAAACACTGGTACTTGGAGAAAACCAATTTACCCAGGATAGCCATAGTTCTTTAACATCATTGGATCTAGTTCTACAGAGATCTAATTGACATATTTTCATTGCAGCATTCCCCCATTCCCACCAGGTTGGAGGAGTAGGAGAAATCCAATGCCTACAAACCTCCTGTCTTGCCAAAAGTATTAAATAAAATAACAAATTCCTATGAGCACTTGAGAGGTTTATCAATTCTAAGGTGCTAACAAATAAAACTAAAGCAGGGGAGGCCACCAATGGGGTATGCATCACAGAAGATAAAGTCTCAAACACATCCCCCCAAAAATTTGAAACCTGGGAACATAGCATCAACATACGAATATCATCTGCCCCCACTAGCCCACACTTTTTACAGGCTGCGTGGGTATTTTTGTTGAATTTACTTTACCTTCTTTGGAGTATAATATGCTCTGTGCAAAACAAATAAATGATTCTTTCTAAGGGCAGCAGTCTTGACTACTCTATAGAGGCGTTGCCAAGAGCTTACCCATAATGTATTAATCTCCTCTTTACTTGCCACCTCCTCCCATAAGGAGCCCGGGAAATTCTGATCATCATCTAAGCTTTCCAAAGATGAACCCAGCTTAATAACAGTTTATCTATCTGATGCGTCAAAAATTTCAGGTTTACCAACAACGTTTTCTCCAAATCTTGTGGTATCTTAACTCCAAGGTATTTTATCTCCTCCTTTATTAGCTTATGATGGATATCCATGTTCCATGTCATGATTTCCGTCTTTGACATATTAATTTGATACCCCGATACCTGGCCGAAATTTCGTGTTATCCCTTCCACTCTATCTAGCGCAGTGAGGAGGTCTGTAGTATAAATGATAATGTCATCCGCATACATGGATACCTTTTTCTCCCAGCCCCTATAAACAAAAGGTTTTATTAAAGCGTCCTTTTTAATTATACCAGCAAGCGGTTCTATATACACATCCAAGAGCAAAGGGGAGAGAGGACAGCCCTGTCTAGTCCCTCTAGTAATAGAAAACGGAGAGGTTAAACTCTCATTTATCAAAACTCTTGCGGATGGATTGGCATAGACACTTTTAATCGCCCTCAAGAACCTTGGCCCGAAGTTCAACTGTGACAGAATATAATTTAAATAGCCCCAGTTCACTCTGTCAAACGCCTTAGTGGCATCAACGGTAATAACCGCCAAAGGGAGATCCGATACTGATGCCATATCAATTGCCCTGATTAGTTCGTGGGATAATTGATACATATACCTGTTTTTAAAAAAAACCTTTTGATTTTTATGAATGAGGGGCGCAATACCCTCCCCTAGTCTACTGGTGAGTATACTTGTGAATATTTTATAATCATTATTCAATAGGGAAATTGGCCTGTATGATTCACAAGACAAAGAATCTTTCCCAGGTTTTAATATGACAGTTATCATTGCTTCATTCCAAGACCCTGGTAGTTGAGATTCCCCCCCTCCAAATTGCATTAAAAAGATCTTTGAGCAGAGGAGATAAAATACTGCCTAATTTTACATAAAACTCAGCAGGTAAGCCATCAGGGCCTGCTGCCTTTCCCTTTTTTGCTTTGGAGATAGCCTGTACTATTTCCCCCTCCGAAAATTCCTCCTCCAAAAGAGACACCCCTTCCTCACCAAGTTTTCCTGACATTAATTCTTCTACCTTTGGCATCCCCTCTCCTGCCACTTCTGGTAGATCCTCTTTATATAAAGCTTCAAAAAAACCTGAAATGTTTTTTGAATTGCTAAGGAGTCTGTTACAACCACACCTGTGCCAGGGTCTCTTATCTCTGAGATTTGGTTTCTAGTAAGATCAGACTTTGTTTTCCACACCAATAATTTCCCCGCCCATTCCTCATACTCAAAATTTGCAAATTTAATTGCCTCCCATTTCTCTCTTACTTGCGCATCTATTAAAGCTGAGAGTGCTGCTCTCTTAGTCAGCAATTCTAACATAATTGAGTCTTCACTTTTACCAGCCAAATGCGCCTCAACCATTTTTTTCTCTAACCTCTCTAATTCTTTCTCAATATTCTGAACGCCTAATCTGTACTCCATGCTTCTCCGAACTAAAATGGCAATCAGAACTCCCCTAATAAAGGCTTTATATGCCTCCTACACCACATAGGGTGCTGCAGAATTCCAATTATCGTAAAAAAAACACCTGGTTTCCCTCGACAAACATTCTACCACCTCCATGTTGCTTAGTAGGGAGTGATCTAACGTCCACCTCTTTGCTGACCGTGGACCATCTTCCTTCAGAATCACCATAAGAGCAGCATGATCAGATAAATGGGCAGGAATGTGTTGTACATCCACCACACATGCCTTTAGAGTCTTAGCTAGTAAAAAATTATCTATCCTAGAATGATGCCTGAATTTTCTATTATGAAAGGTGAAACTGCGTAAGCAACCATGTAATTCTATCCAAATATCAATCAAAGCATACTGATCCATCGTCACTTTGATATACGCCAAAGATTTCCGAGACCCACAGGCCTTACTACCAAAAGACTTATCTAACATGTAATTTAAAACCACATTAAAGTCGCCTGCTATTATAATTGGATACTGAGTTTCCAAAAGCGCATTACATATTTCCCGTAAAGAGGTTGTGTCGTCTACATTAGGGCCGTAATAAGATACCAAAGTATAAATGGCCTTGTTAATTTTAACATCCGCCATAACCCATCTACCTTTTGTGTCTGATTTAGTGCACATGATCAAGGCATTGGCAGCTCTCTTAACCAAAATTACCACTCCCTTTGAACGCGATGTATTATTAGAGCACGTCATTTGACTTACCCAAGCCAGAGGTTTAAATATCTCCTGTGCTTCTAGAGATGTCAAGTGAGACTCCTGAATAATTATAATTTGTGCTGGGGAATCCTTAATATACTGCAAGATATAACTTCTCCTTGCCTTTACTCTCAACCCGTTCACATTCCATGAGAGAATCTGAAAATTATCTACAGCCATCCCTCTTATATATTTTTTCAAAGGTAATGAGCATTCTAGTAAACAGTATTATGGGTCGATCCATTTTATAATGAGGACATTTTCCCCCGTATCTGATCCACCCCACCCCTTCCAAATCCCTTCCCCCACCATCCAGACCTCCCCTGAGTATCCTCCCTATCACCTCCCTGGGGAAACCCCTCCCCCCCATTTTTTTGGCTATTCAGCCATTTGGCGCTGCTAGACCCCCACCGAGAGAGAAAGAGAAAGGAAAAAAAAAAAAAAAGGAAGGTAGAGAGGAGAACAAACAAGTATCCCAACGTAATTTAGTTGTTCTTAAATTTCTTGAGGAGGGAATCCGCTTCGTGGACATTCCGTAGGTTATACATCCGATTTTCTCTCATTACTCTCAAAGTTGCTGGAAATTTTAATTGGGCTGTGCACCCAGTTTCCTAAACTCCTCCAACCTCTTGCCAAGTTCCCATTGACAGTTAGAGGTCATCCACGATACATCCGATCTTATTTCAAAAGAGAAACCACTCGCATTCAAAGTTCCAATTTTCAATGCTTTAGAGAGGATCTTTTCCTTAATAACATAGGTGAGAAAATTCACCAGTATCCTTCTTGGCTTAGTGGCATTTGGTGATTTCCGAAAAGGGTCCCTATGGACCCTCTGTATATCTTGGGATAGCAAATCCTTGGGCCCCTCCCACACCCCACATTGACTCAGGAGACCTACCACAAAGATTTTAATATTATCTCCCTCAACCCCCTCCGGAACATTGAGTATTTTAATGTTATTCCTCCAGGTGTGGTTTTCTAACACTTCCAGACGCTCAGCATTCTGCTTTCCCATCATCCTTAATACTTCAATATCCTTGTTTCTCCACCGTTTCACTAAGTTGAGTCACTTGATTTTCCAGAATCTGAGTTCGCTGTGTTAAAATATCCATCTTCACCGCCAAAGCCTCACAGACCTCTTGGATCCCTTTCTGATTATTCTGTGATACCACAAATCCCTGCCTAACTTCCTTAGATAAAGAGTGCAGCAGGGACACTAACAATGGCTGAATATGCATAAAATTCGGCTCCGGTGATAGCCCCTGCTGGGAACTCAAAGAATCTGGTATCCTGCCCTCTAAGGTGTCATTACTTTGTTGCGGATGGTATCTTCTCCTATGCCAGGAGGGGTCTGCTTCTGCATCAGTATACTTGTGCCTACTATCCCCCCTCACTTAAAGGGGGGTACAGATGAGACAGAGAAAACACTCCCGTACACAACTTCTTGTTCACCCTCCTCACATTCGGACCATAAAGTTTTATTTGGAGTTGCATCCAAAGAAGCGGGGGGATATATTAGCAGTGGCCATGATGTTGCCTAGCCTCTTGGCCTTAAAATATGCCCTCAACGAGGGTGTTATTCTCTGTTGAGAGCGAGAAGAGGGCTGCTTTTTCCTCCCCTCAGGTCTCTTCTTTTGCTGTGGCGATGCTGCCCCCCTTTCTCCCAGCAAACTATCCAAAGAGCTCTCAGGGCCACTAACCATGTCCTTGACCTGACATGAAAATATATCAGACGAGCCCCCCTCCCTTAAGCTATTAAAGTCCTCAGACTCAACATGTCCACCCCCCTCTCCCAGTACCTGACCTCCGTCGTCATTCATGTTGCCTTGGTGCAAATTCAAGAGCCCCAACGTTGGGGGTGGAGAAAGGCAGTCCTTTCTTCTTGCTCCAGGCAGTAATTCTTCAGTCCTGCCTGCCATGCTGCCCAAACGTCTTGTGCTGCCCCTGCTTGCTCTGCCTCCGGTCACCCCCATTAGTGCGACCCTGGAGGTGAGAGCGTGTACTCTCTGAACTTCGAAAGCAGCTTGCTCCCAATTTCCGCCGCTTTCCCTTCCCGCAGTGGCTCCCGCTGCCGGCGTCTTGCCTCACGCCGGAATGCGATCACGTAATCTGCAAGATGGCATGCCGCTATTGGGTAAGTGTAAGTGTACGGGGGGGATTTCCCATCTCTGCCCCATGTCTCCTCTCCTTCCTCCTCCTCATGTCCTGACTTGGCGCCGGTGGGGAGTCCAGCAGCGATGCGGCTGTTCTAACAGCGCGAGCGCTGCTGACCTTCTAACAGCGCGAGCACTGCTGACCTTCAGCTGCCATGTTACCCCCTCACTCCAACTATGAAAAGCTCTTTTTGTTGGCAATATATTTAACTACATTATTTAAGATATTGCTTATTGCTTTTGACATTAGGCTTTGGGGTGTTTTATTCTATTGAGGTGATTGACTTTGTTGAGTTGTTTTGCCTTGTTTAATATGTTTCTAGGGACAACAGACATGTATATCACAATGTAAACCTTTTTATTCTTAATTGTATTTGTTTATGCTTACTGTATGTAAGAGTTTGTTAATAATCATTGCATTATTTGTGGTGACTTTGCTTAGGATTATTGAGCTGTTTTGATGTCTTCTTTCTGTACTTTAAAAGTTTTCAAACTTTCTTAAAAATGCTCTGCTTTTATATTGATGTAAAAAAAAGGAAACAAATATTTTAAAATATGTTCCTAGCCACTGTCCAGCATCTTCTTTGACTGAGCACTTTCTAGAGTTAGAATAGTAAATCTGCTCCCCAGCAACTGCCCAGCAGCTTTCCTGAGGTCAGCACTTGGCAGAGTTAGAATAGTAAATCTTATCCTCCAGTCACTGTCCAGCACCTTCCCGGAGGGAACACTGGTGGCATTAGAATAGTAAATCTACCACTGTCCAACACCTTCCCTGAGGTTAGCACTTGGCGGAGTTAAAATATTAAGGCCCTCATTACAACATTGGCGGTAAAAGCCGCTTACCGCCGAGCAGAAGACATCCAACACACTGCCGCGGATTTCCACCACAGCTATTATGGCCCACATTTCGGAATCGGCCAAAATTCAGACACCCACACAAGTCCACCACACTAAAGGTCAGTGATAAACTGGCGAAAACAAAACCTCTACCGCGACGCCAACAGAAATACGCCCACACTATCACGACATACGAATCCACGCTCAAAATACACACACTTTTACAAAACACAACCCAATTGGACAATTTGAAATACACACACCTGATACACATACAAACACCAATCCCACACACCCATTGCAATATAAAACACACACCCACATCACCCACAAACCCCCACGACCAAAAATTCTGAAAGAAGGCCAGAGAGAGACAGCACCAGCAAGGACAACAGCATCCACAGGCACACAAGACCATCACCCACACAACTTCCACGCACCTCACACAACACACCACTAAATATCACCATACTCATCACCACACAATACTCCCCACACATCACCTACACCACGCCATGGCACAGCAAAGACACCCCAGGTTCTCAGAGGAGGAGCTCAGGGTCATGGTGGAGGAAATCGTCCAGGTAGAGCCACAGCTATTCGGAGCACAGGTGCAGCACACCTCAATTGCAAGGAAGATGGAGCAATGGCAAAGAATCGTGGACAGGGTCAACGCAGTGGGACAGCACCCAAGAAATCGGGAGGACATCAGGAAGAGGTGGAACGACCTACGGGAGAAGGTGCGTTCCGTGGTCTCAAGACACCACCAGGCGGTTCAGCGGACTGGCGGCGGACCCCCACCTCCTCCCCCACAACTAAAAACATGGGAGGAGCAAGTCTTGGCGATTCTGCATCCTGAGGGCCTCGCAGGAGTAGGTGGAGGAATGGACTCTGGTAAGTCAAATCTTAACTATTACATCCCCCACCCTACCTGCATGCTATCACATACCCCCACCATCATCCTCACCCCCATCACTCCAACTCCTCACATATGTCCCAACATCACAAACCACCCATCCCAACACCAAGCCCTGCATGCAACAACAAAGCATGGACACCCATCACCAAAGCATGGCCACTGCACATACCCATACACCCCCCAAACCACCATCACACAAGCTCCCCCACAGGAATGCAAGCACTGGGGTACACGGTCACCCACCAATTTCACACCATGGCACACACAGATGCAATAATCATGCTTTTATACCCCTGCAGGACCCCTACCCAACGTCACCGCACAGGAGGGTCCAGACATGTCCACACCACCAACAGAAGAGGCCCACAGTGATGACAGCAGCTCTGTCCAACTGGATCTAGATGACCAGCCCGGCCCATCGGGAACCTCAGGACAGTCGGTTCCCCTCACCCTGTCACAGGCCACCACAGACCTTCCCCCCTCTGGAAACACCAGCACAGCACCCACCCAGCGAGCCCATACCTCCGTCCCTAGGACACGTCAATCAGCTGTGTGTCCACCACTACAGGGAACCCAGGGTAACCCACCATCCCAACAACAACAGGGACCTGGGGACAGTGGCAGTGGGCACACGGTCCAGGGGACTGAGGCCCAGGAACACAGGGGAACTGGGATGGCTGCTGTGCGATAGTGGGTGGACAGGCCAAGGGAAACCTCTCTCCAAGAGGCCCTTTCCTCCATCATGGGAGCCTACCTCCACTCCCAGGGGATGATGGCAATGGTACTGGCCAAGTTTCAGGAGACCCAGCGCCTGCAGGAGGAACAGTATATGGGCTTCAGGGAGGAGCTCAGAACCATCAGCTCCACCCTGGGCACCATCGTAGGGGTGCTGAAGGAAGTACTCAACACCAGGAGGGGCACTGTGGCACTACAAGGGGTCCCTGACACTAGCATGGACGATGAACTGCCCACCACCTCCGCCGGCGCTAGTGGACAGGACGCCCTGCCACAGGACCACCTCACCAGCACCCCACCCCCTGCAAAGGGAGAACCACCTTGCAAACGGTCCCTGAGATTCAGGAAAAAGACAGAGCACGATGTCAAGACCCCCGCCAAGAAATGAGACCACCCTGATTGTCATCCTACTGTCCCACTTTGTCACCCTGTCCATACTTAAACTGCCCCAGCTCCACTTCCTATGCCCATTTGGGCAATCCACCTGTGAGACTAATAGACTGGACTCTGCCATGGACATTCCTCCGCCATCACCCCTCACCATTTCACTACCCCCTCCAATATTGAGCACTGAAATAAACACACTCAAAGCACAAAACAATCTGGAGTCTGTCTGTGATTTCGAAATAGTGTATTAGCAGTTACAGTGACAAAATGCTCTTTCAATGGTAATGTCAACATACCTATGTCACACACCTCTAGTCCATGAGGAAACAAAGCAGATGTCACAGTGGGACCCACATCTGTGAAATCGTAAGGGAAAGTGACAACTCAGTGACCATACACTGGGTGAAAACGACAGACAGTAGAGAGGTAGTAGTGTTAAAGTACATGTAGTAGGCAGGTCTGTACTCTTACCTGTGTCTCACTGGAAATATTGCTGGATCACTGAGTCCCTGTTGTTCATGTCTTCTTCCTCTGCTTCCTCCTCTTTACTGTCCACAGGCTCCACAGCTGCAACAACACCGCCATCTGGACCATCCTCCTGCAGAAAAGGCACCTGTCGTCGCAATGCCAAGTTATGAAGCATACAGCAGGGCACAATGATCTGGCACACCTTCTTTGATGAGTAGAATAGGGATCCACCTGTCAGATGGAGTCACCGGAACCTGGCCTTCAGGAGGCCGAAGGTCCGCTCGATCACCCTCCTAGTTCACCCATGGGCCTCATTGTAGCGTTCCTCTGCCCTTGTCCTGGGATTCCTCACTGGGATCAGTAGCCATGACAGGTTGGGGTAACCAGAGTCACCTACAAATGGTGAGGGACAACAGTTAGACGCACACTAACCTGTAGGGATAACCCCAGACCCAGACAACCATTCCCACTGACTTGCCTCCAGGTGCTCACCTAATAGCCACACACAGTGCCTCTGGAGTTGACCCATCACATAAGGGATGCTGCTATTACGCAGGATGTAGGCGTCATGCACCGAGCCAGGGCACTTGGCATTCACATGGGAGATGTACTGGTCTGCCAAACATACCATCTGTACATTCATGGAATGATAACTCTTCCGGTTTCTGTACACCTGTTCACTCCTGTGGGAGGAGGCCAAAGCCACATGGGTCCCATCAATGGCACCTATGATGTTGGGGATATGTCCCAGGGAATAGAAAGCACCTTTCACTGTAGGCAAATCCTCCACCACGATGTAGCTCCGCATGTGTTTCAGCAGGGCAGACAACACTCTGGACAACACGTTGGAAAACATAGGCTGGGACATCCCTGATGCTATGGCCACTGTTGTTTGAAAAGACACAATTGCAAGGAAATGGAGCACTGACAGCACCTGCACCTGAGGGGGGATTCTTGTGGGATGGCGGATAGCTGCCATCAGGTCTGGCTCCAACTGGGTGCACAGTTCCTGGATTGTGGCATGGTCAATCCTGTATGTGATAATCGGATATCAGTCCTCAATTGTCGACAGGTCCACCAATGGTCGGTACACCGGAGGATGCCGCCATCTCCTCACATGTCCCAGCAGACGGTGCCTATGAAAGACAACAGTGATCACAGAGAGAAACAACTCAGGGGTACGTACCCACAGTTTAGCCAGAACACCAATCATACACAAAAGGTGGCCTGTATGTGTGTTGAGTCTAGGCCTAGGTATGTGTGACGCAGTTGGAAATGAATCCATATGGGCCCCTGAAATGGGGGCTGCCTGACCTGTAAAGTGGGACAATGGGATGTGAGGTAACTGCGCTGGCGTTGTACACCGTCGCGGTAGGCGGTCGAAGACCGCGGCGCAATGCTGCATTGGTTAACATTGGGCCCTATGGGTCCCAGGAGCCAATGACGATGTACACCGGCGGTGACGGTACGCACCGCCGCGGACGTGACCGCCATTTACTCTCTGTTCAATCACTCTATACCTGATCTTCGACAGGAGAGGACCTACACTGCCCCTCGGTCTGGAAGAGACAATGGCTCGAGTGTCTGGGGAAAGGGCCCCTGCCTTCACATCGGAGGAGTTGGAGAAGCTCGTGAACGGGGTCCTCCCCCAGTACACGCTACTCTACGGTCCTCCAGACAAACAGGTATGTACACAGGGAGCATGTTTTATGGGCTATGCCTGTGTGGCGAGGGCTGGATGTAAGAAGGAAGGGAGGAGAGTGCTGCGTACATGAAAGACGGTAAATGCATGTGCCACATGTCAAGGGTAAGGATGGGGGCCAATCACTTTGATGGTGCAGTTGGTAATAACTTCTCTTTTTCCCCTGTACATTTCATGTACGTCAGCGCCCACCAGAAAAAAGATATTTGGCGTGCCATTGCGAAGGACGTCCGGACCCTGGGGGTCTACCACAGACGGAGCACCCACTGCTGTAAAAGATGGAAGGACATTCGCTGCTGGAGCAAGAAGATGGCGGAGGCTCAGCTGGGGATGGCCTCCCAACATGGGAGGGGTGCCCGTCGCACCATGACCCCCCTGATGTTCAGAATCCTGGCGGTGGCCTACCTGGACTTGGATGGGCGGTTGAGGGCATCACAGCAGCCACAAGGGGGTGAGTACACTCTCATTCTGCTAACTTTGTGCGCAGTGGAGGTGTCTTGGTGGTGGAGGTGGGCTGTGGGTTTCCCTAGGCCAGGGCGAGTTCCGTAGGCAAGGCCCCTCCGTAAGGCAGGCCATGTGGCACCCCAGCCCACCTCTGTAGAGTGCCAAGTACACCTAGTCATGCCCCTGTGTCATCTATATGTGCAGATGTCGTCCATAGCCTTGTAGGCCATTTCCCAGGAATTGAACAGTGGAGCCCAAGTGCGCGGCGTAGTGCAGGGGGCTTCTGTGTCTGTTGTGTCCGCCAACGGTAGCGGTAATGCATGCACTCAACATGTCTCTCTTCTGTCTTCCCCCCCTTTTTTGGTCTCCCTGTTCTTGTGTGCATTAGCATCATCAGGCGGAGGAGCAGTGGCACCGGAGCACGAGGGAGCGGCATCCCACATGGCCCTGCAGGGCAATACAACCGACTCAGAGTTCACCAGTGGGACGGAGGGCGAGGGGAGCTCCACGGCGGGGACAGGAGCTGACTCCAGTGACACGGACTCGTCCTCTGATCGGCGCTCCCTTGTGGTGGCGGCAACATCTGTGCCCCCCACATCTACAGGTACAGCCACCACCCCCCCTACCAGCACCCGCCTTCCAGCAGCCCCTCAGACTTTGCCCCGTGCCCGCTCACCCAGGAGGGTGGGCATCACCTTCGCCCCAGGCACCTCAGGGCCTGCCCCAGTCACCCCTGCTGACCTCAGTGAAGAGGCCATTGACCTCCTCAGGTCCCTCACTGTTGGGCAGTCTACCATGTTGAATGCCATCTAGGGTGTAGAAAGGCAGTTGCAGCAAACAAATGCATTCCTGGAGGGCATTCATTCTGGTCAGGTTGCCCTTCAGCGAGCTTTTCAGACTCTGGCCTCAGCACTGATGGCAGCCATTGTCCCTGTCTCTAGCCTCCCCCTCCAACTTCCTCCACCCGACCCAATCCCCTTACCTCAGCCTATCCCAAGCACACCAACAGACCAACATGCACACACATCAACACCCAAGGGTAGTTCAGGCAAACATAAGCACCCACGCATCCCACAGGCATTCACGCTGGCATCACACACATGCAGACACACCAACATCCACTGCCTACACTGTGTCCCCCTCCTCCTCGTCTCCCTCCTCCCTCCCAGTCTTGTCTACACTCACACCTGCATGCACTACCTCTACAGCCACTACGTCCCTCTCCAGCACACCCACCACCACACCCCGCTCACGTGCAGTCACCACCCCCACTACCATTCACACGTCCCCTGTGTACTCTCCCAGTGTGTCTGTGACACCCACTCCCAAGATACACAAACGCAGGCACACACCCACCCAACAGCCATCCACCTCACGACAGCCTCCAGCGCATGCACCTTCACCCAAAGTCACCAAACATACACCTCCTACAACCACCACCTCTTCCTCCATTCCCAAACCCCCTCCAACTACCCGTCCCAGAGTGTCCAAAAACCTTTTCCTGTCCACCCTTGACCTCTTTCCCACACCTCCCCCACCCCGTCCATCTCATAGGTCCCGAACTAGCACCTCAGCCACAACAGCTCCAGGACCAGTGGTGCCTGTAGTCACCGGAATCTGGAGTGCACTGGCCACCAGGGCAGCCAGTGTGGCACGGAGCCCCAGCACAGACAGTCCCCCATCTGTGAAGCAACCGAAGTTGGCCAGTGCCCGGCGGGAGAGGGGGAAGACTCCAGCCACCAAAGCCGCTCCCAGGGGTCCTGGTGGGAGTGTGGAGTCAGCTGTGACACCTTCCAAGGTGGGGAAGGGCCACAAGAAACCCGGCAAGTCTGGGAAGAGCAGCACGGCGGAGAAGACCGCCATCATCCCCGCTGCCCAGGAGGCCACCGCCAGCCCCAGCCCAGCTGCCCAGGAGGCCACCGCCAGCACCAGCCCGCTGCCGAGGAGGCCACCGCCAGCACCAGCCCAGCTGCCCAGGAGGCCAGCACCAGCCAAGCTGCCCAGGAGGCCACCGCCAGCACCAGCCCAGCTGCGCAGGAGTCCACCGCCAACACCAGCCCATCTGCCCAGGAGGCCACCGCCAGCACCAGCCCAGCTGCCCAGGACAGGACCGCCAGCACTAGCCCCGTTGGGCCATGAAGGACCGCCAGCAAAAGCCCCGCTGGGCCATGAAGGACCGCCAGCACTAGCCCTGCTGGGCCATGAAGGACTGCCAGCACTAGCCCCGCTGGGCCATGAAGGACCACCAGCAGCTGAGACCCTGCAATGGAGTCCGCCATCTCAAGCACCGCTGAACAGGGCACCTCCATCTCAAGCACCGCTGAACAGGGCACCGCCACCTCAAGCACCGTCAAACAGGGCACCGCCATCTCAAGCACCGCTAAACAGAGCACCACCATCTCAAGCACCGCTGAACAGGGCACCGCCGCCTCAAGCACCACTGCACAGGGCACCGCCGCCTCAAGCACCGCTGCACAGGGCACCGCCATCTCAAGCACCGCTGGCCCATGAGCGGCAAGGGCACTGACGCAAATGAGTCTGACACGGGGTGAATCATGCACTCTGGGCACCATGCCCCCTCCAGAACCAGTGGAGACTGTTATCCACTTGAGAGACTGTGGCTTTGCACTCCCCAGGATTGAACAGTGGGCAACCCACCCACTGTAGAGACTTGAGAGACTGTGGCTTTGCGCTCCCCAGGATTGAACAGTGGGCAACCCACCCACTGTAGAGACTTGAGAGACTGTGGCTTTGCACTCCCCAGGATTGAACAGTGGACAAACCACCCACTGTAGAGACTTGAGAGACTGTGGCTTTGCACTCCCCAGCATTGAACAGTGGGCAAACCACCCACTGTAGAGACGTGAGAGACTGTGGCTTTGCACTCCCCAGGATTGAACAGTGGGCAAGCCACCCACTGTAGAGACTTGTGAGACTGTGGCTTTGCACTCCCCAGGATTGAACAGTGGGCAAACCACCCACTGTAGCGACTTGAGAGACTGTGGCTTTGCACTCCCCAGGATGGAACAGTGGGCATGTGGCCCCCTCGTGGATTTGGCGTCGTGCACTCAAGCGGCTGAGGTGCCCCCCCTTTTCCTCCCCCTGAGGTGCCTGTTTAGTTGCTGTCTGATGCCCCTGCAGTGTTCTCTCCGTCATGGTCAGGGATCTTGTGTGGGCCTCGCCCATACCGTGTGGTCCCAGTGTTCCACAGACTTTCTTAGAGCACTACCTGGACTACTATGCTTGGTATATATTATGTACATGGTGTATATATATATATATGTATATATATTTCTCCCTACTTGCTTTTAATATATTACAATGGTTACAATCATTTTCTATTGTCTTTACATTCTTCCGGGGGTTTGGAGGATGTAACTGTGATGTATTGATATGCATTAGTGTGTGTGTTGTAGTGGGTGAGGGTGGGGGTGGGGGTGTTGCGTGTGTGTGTCACTCTTTTTTGCCTCCCCCCCTCCCCTGTGTCGTAGGTGCAGTACTCACCGTGGTCTTCGCCGCCGGCGTTCGTGCTCCTGGTAGAGGAGCAGGAAGACTATTGCAGGGAGAATTTGGAGTTCCGGGTCCATGGTGTCCTCGTTCCTCGTGGAGTGTGTAGAGGTGAGCGTTTTCCCTTTGGGATTCCTGTTTCCGCCGTGTTTTTATCCGCAGTGAATCCGCCCCGGAAAAGGTGGCGGATTGGCCTGTCATAATAGTGTGGGCGGTACATTGTCTCCCTCCTGTCTGTTGGCGATGACCGCTGCGCTGTTTGTTTGTACCGCCGTGGCAGTCGGAGTGTTAAAGTGGCTGTCTTTGTTGGCAGTTTCCGCCACGGTCGCAATTCCAAAATGACCACCTAAATCTTGCCCCTAATCACTGTCCGGCACCTTCACTGAGATAACACTTGGCCGAGTTAGAATGTAATTTTCTCCTCAAGTCACTGTCAGACACCATCTCTGGGGTAACACTTGCTGGAGTTAGAATAGTAAAATAGTAAAACTGTCCCTGAGTAGATTGCAGTTTATCAAGAAAGGAAAATATGCTCTGTGTATTTAGCTATATTATTAATTTGAAAAGCTTTACATTTGTTGTGTTTTTCTTGATCCACTGAATGATTGCCTGAAAATATTTAAAAAATTGAAAGTTTCTATCCTTATCAATTGCCTTGCTATTTCTACATATTTTAAAAGTGTGAGTTATACCTATTTGGGTAGATAGATGGCAGTGTTTAGAACTGTCTCTCATGAGTATTCTCTTCACATGTTTTATATTTTTTTTAAGGATTAACCATAAATTACAAAGAAGTTACTGTTATCAGCTATGCAAAACATGGCTAAACACATACTTACGTATGTTTTTGAAAGTAATGTGTTGGTGACCTTCACTGCAAGATTTGTCCGACATTTTAGTTGGTGACAGTATATTTTGTTGTGTAGAAATAGACAAAGTTCAACTATTATGCCTCTGAAGTTTTTTTTTTATTGCACACACCATTTCCATTGTGTTGTAATGTGTTGCATTGTAATATATTTATGTGAAAAAACAATTCTGTGGTGTTGTGATGTTGCGTGTTGTATTGTGTTGTGACATAACGACATTCAGAGAATGTGCATAGTGTTGTGTTGAATTTGTGTTGTGTTGCTTGGTAGTTTCATGCTGAAAATATTTGTATTGGGTTGCAATGTATTGCGTTAACTTGCTCTGTTTTGCGTTGTGTCTTGTTCTTTTATTCGGAAATGTGCTTCACAAAAGTACTTTTTTCATGAATATGTTGCTACAAATGTATGTTTATTTCAGAGTATATCATCTATGTAGATATTATTTAAATTTTCCTTTACCTATATTTATTACCATATTTTTAAATTTAACAATACCGTCATAAAGGTTTGCGTGATAAAAGTGTATGTGGTGATAATGATTAACATAATGTAACTTTATGTATCTTCGTGGTAAAGGCATGTGTGCTAAAGACATGTGTGGCAATGGTGTATGTATGGTAAAGGCATTTGTTGTAATGCCCTACAACCAACTCTGTATACTTTACAAGAACTTGGACAGAATTTCAACCTATAACAGCTGGCAAAGCAACTGCTCCTGATGCAATGGCATCAGAATTTTACAAATCCTTCATTGATATTCTCTCTCCATGCTTTCGCATCACTGCAGTCTGTGGAAGGAGAATGTGGTGGGCCCATGTCATGATGGGAACCCTTTGTTACAGTTCAAAAAGGATAAGCACTCACAACTGTATTCATAATATCAACATATATCACTAATGTACAATGATTAAAAAAACTACTCAAAAATCCTGGCTAATCGGGTTTCTCCAAGAATTGTTCATTGTCTTGATGCAATGGACATGGCTTTGTCCCCCAGTGGGATACTACTGCTCTCACAAATGTGGCAATCTCTGCTTTTGATTTTGCAGGAAATGTTAGTATATTGGTTGGGATGATCCAGTTGATGCTGAAAAGGCATTTGACAGGGTCTCCTGGACATTTTATTGGTGGATGCTAGCTGCTATACATTTCAGTCCTCAAATACTCACTCATGACCAGGCGCTCAACATCCACATTTTTTGCTAAATTGATAGGTATTGAGGACACCTCTAACACTATCCCCATTACAGGGGGGACTCACCGGGGTGACCGCGGCTGACCGCGGCTTTACCGCCGCGGTCAGAATTGCCCCTGATGCACCGCCAGCCTGTTGGCGGTGCATCCTCCAACCCCGGCCCTGGCGGTCCATGACCGCCAGGGTCGGAATGACCCCCTTTGTCTGGCTTCAACTGCTTCAAGGAGGGACTCCCTGTTTGCAACAGGTGAACAATTGCTAACCAGAGTCCCCTGCCTCAGACCCTAAATAAACTGACCAGCTGACTCTTGTCCAGTGGCCATTTTGGAGTTTGAGCCAGGTGTACTCTGGGAGTTGAATTCTTCACCTACAAGGAGCAACTTAGATCTTCTGGAACCCTGGTGCGAGCTGTGGACCTCAAGAGAACCTTACAAGAACTTCAGGAAGAAGATCCAGAAGTGTGGAGAAGATTGGAGAACTTTTGTGAAAAAGCTCCATGAAGGGACCGACCCGCCATCGAGAGTCAAGCCGGCTTACGTCGAATGTGACCCGGCCTGACTAGCATGTTCGTCCGGAGCCCTGGACTTCCAGGATTTTACCTGGGGATCCTGTAAATTCAATTCAACAACGTAGACTCCAAATCGACTTGCTGTGGAGGGTCCACTGACGTCGGAGACAAAAAGTTTCAAAAAAGTGACTAAGTCTGTAGGTAAAAAGTTGACCGGGACTTTCAGCGCAGCGTATTCAAGGAGGGCTCCAGGGACGTCGGATTAAGATTCAGCTTTGGCCCAGGCAAAGATTTTCGTCCCATTGTAGGAATCTTTACAGAGGGCTCCTGCAGCGCGTAAGGAGGTCGGATGGGACTGGCGATTTCGTCCCGCTGAAGAAAATCTTCAAGAAAACGACTAAGTCCGAAGGTAAACTTTTGATCCAGGCCTTGTTGTAGCTGAGCAGGGCTCCATCGCGGTCGGCTTTAAACTTTGACTTTGCCACGGCCAAGGTGCGACCAGGTGACCAGATTGTCACTTTTTGTTTCTAGGTGCTAAAAAACCCTAATTCTTTAAAAATTCATATCTCTGGTTCCCCTTATACGATTGTATTCATTTTAGTGTAATTCTAAAGATAAAAATATAATCTATTTTCAAAAATTGGTGTGGGATCTTTATTGTGTTTTGTGTTTTACTTTTGTTCTGCTTTGTGATTTTTAAATGTTTGACACGTTTGTCTCCTAAATTAAGACTTGTCACTCGTTGCCAAGCTACCAAGGGTTGAGTTGGGTTTAATTTATTGAGACCTAACTGAACCTAAGTGGAGGTTAGTGGTCTGTTGCTAAGTGTCCATTTTCCAACAAGCAGCATCTGAGTTTTAAAGCTTTGTGTTTGTGCCATAGGGGGTTCATAAAAGGGGCCACTTTTCATGCACAGTAGACTGGCGCATTATTCACACAGTGCAGCACAGCTTGCAAAGTTGCTGCACTGCATGAAATGGGGAGAGAGAAAAAACGCACCGTACTTATAGAGGTATGGCTGTCCCCTCACCCTAGAGCTGGCACACAATCATGCTTCCGAGCGACACGCATGCAACTTTGCACCATTGTGCAAGTGTGTCTGCACAGATGTAGCATAGGGTTTGTACTTGAAAGGTACCCTTTCAGTACAAAATAATGTGCCTAAACAAACTGCAAAACTTGTCCTACTTTATAAAATTACTGTACAGGGCAGTAAACATGCAACCCATGAAAAGAAAGGAGAAATAAAAGTGTTACTCCTTGTTAAAACTGCTTCAAAGTGATGTTATTTTTTTTATAGCAAAACCCTGTCTGCTATTGTTAGTAGAAAGGAATTTTCATCAAAAAACATGGGTCAGTAGCATGTGAACACCCATGTACTACCCATGTAATGCTCCTCTGAAGCAGAGTAATACAAAGCAGTGCTTTACATTGTTTAGTGTTACTTTTAGGCAACATTCCAGTGCAAAACAAGTTTAGCGCATGGAAGTAAATCCAGCTAAAAAACATTTTGCGCATATTTGTGTCACTTTTCTGATGCAAATCCAGAGCAACAGGGGCCAGATTTACTAAGTGTTTGCATTGTCATTGCGACATGCAAGGCAACACAAGGCAACACAAGGGCTTCAGTGAGATTTGCTAAACTACGCAAAGCCACTTTGTGCAGCCCTGCATGGCTTAGTAAATCAAGAGCATCAGAAAACAGGTGAAGTTGCTGACATGCATTACTCTGTGCCTAGAGGGTGTTACATGGGTGGACAGTGGTTGTCCCTAAACTCCCATATATTTTGGCACATCCCCAAATTTACCAACACTACTAGTGAACCTAGGAATGCGTCAAAATGTTATGCCTTCTCAGGGGAAGAAGAAGAAGAAGAAGAAGAAGAAATATCTTTATTTACCATTGTTTGCCCCCCTGCAGCACACTTATCAAGAGAAAAAAAACCTTCAAGTGCTGATTTTGTGCCTGAAGGTTTCCTTCCTACATAAAAAACCCCTGTGTGTAGCCCCAGAACCCTCGTACCATGGCGTAAAGGAATCAGCATTGGATAAGCTGCACTCAGAACACCAGCTCAGGGTGAGAGCAGGAATGCGTTGTATCTTAGTATTACCTGTCATGCAATGCAGCGCATTAAGTTGTCTTGCTGTGCTGCATTACTTTTTAGTAAACTTGGTCCCAAGGTTTGTAAATCTGGCCTTCTGTTGGGTAGGAGTTTGCACTGTGAAAATAGCACATTAATTTTAAATTATCATGAATTTTCTCACAGCTAAATTTAAAAAAAACTTTCCATATTTTGAAGAACTAAACAGCAGCATGCAAAAGCCCCTGCAAGTGTATGTCTGATCTGCTCCCCTCTAAAAGCTGTAGCATCACCCAAACGTGTGTCTCTGTCTGCACCTAGAATATCTCTTCTTAAAGGTGTATGGATGGCTTCTGTAAGGGTCTTCTTTAATAACAATAAAACATAGCACACTCCACAATTCTTCTATTGCCTATGTAGGTGACAGTAAAAGGTGTTAATTTTGCGCACTCAGTGGTAGTAATTTTATCAACCTGAAAAAGATGAAAGCATTTCACCAGCATTACCCTTTTGATATTTTTGTCATGCACAGATCCCTGATGTGGTGCATTCGACCACTCACCTATCTTACTGCCTTCTGTTAAAAACACCATAACCCCCCACACCCTGAATGGAAGCATTCAATTGAACCCACCCTCATTGGGGTAATTGTTTTGGAAGAGGTCATAGACCATCCCGAAAGCCACTCGTGATATTGATGCATTCCCAGATTTACAAAGATTTGTAAACCTAGCAATGTGTCATAAAACTATGCCTCCCTGAAGCAGGTGTAACTCTTTTCCTCATTAATTCCTCTTTCTATACATGTTGTATTCTTCAGCATGCATAGAAAGAGGACAATTCTTGCAAGGGCTGACTTTGTGCAAGAAAGTTTCCCTTCCAACACAAAAAAACAATTGTGCCTGGCGCAACTAGCTCTAGGACACAGAAGAAATGAGCCATATGTTAGAAGAAATGGCTAATTTCTGCTGTATTCCTTTCACACAGTGCAGCACAACAACTTTGCATGCTGCCCTGTGTTGAGTGAAATGTAACTAAATATGCCCCCTAGTTCCCATATTCCACCATCCCCTGGACTGCTTGGATGGTCAATAAAATCCCTCATTGTCCAGGCATCACAATAGTCTCCCAAATGTATCCCAACCTTCCTTACTTGATTATTCTGTTTACAATAGCAGCATGGTTCTCTGAAGGAATCTCTCACAGCGCACATTTGTAAATATTAAGAACACTGACCTCCTTCTTTTTTGTATTCATAAGCACAAGGTGGGTGTTACCTCTTTATGCTTGACTTCACTGTGAATTCATTTAAAGACACACTTAAATTTACCTTATGAAATCTTCACTTTGGTAGCCATCAGTAAAACCTCTTTCACGCTTTTCGTAATCCCAGTGTAAAAGAGTTTGTTGCCTTCTTCTCAATATCATTGCGCTTGTGTTTTTTATTATGCCCCCAGACCCTGCTTTGTTAGTGCCTTGCCTACAGTCTTTGACAATATCCAAGTTTGGTTCAATCACAGGCGGCACTTCCTTCGCCACCATCTCAAGTGACCCTGTTTCCTGCTCCCACCATTTTACTATATCCACCTGTGTGCGCCTCAGCCACTGTCTTCCTTAGTTGTTTGCAGTGCTTAATTTGTGCTTGTTGTTTCCGGTGCGGAGCACCAGCACTTATTTTTCAGGGCCGGCGCTTATTTTCTGTCTCAAGAATTTATTGCAAGCAAAAGACACATATGGGAAAGCTGAAGGAAGAGAAAAGCGAAAATGTGTCACAAAGGAAGAAAACTGAAAGCTGTAAGAGTGAGCTGAAGTGTCAGGAAGTGGCTGTAAAAGGATTAAAGAGGCCCAAAATGGCTTCAGGATCACACTGCCTTGGTTCTCCGTGCTCGCACATTTCATTGCAGCAACCGCATTTTTCATAGGAGAGATTTTGGCACTGGCATGTTTTTATTTACAAATTAAGCACTGGTTGTTTGCTCCCACTGTTCTTTCAGTTATCTTAAGAACCTTCTCAGCAATCAATCCTGTTCATTCTGGTTACCTCTGCTCTCTGTGGTTCCTCCTTTCTTGACTTACCTTGCTTCTTGAACTAGCTCCTGCACTGTCCAGAGGCCATGCATGGCTTATCTTGCCTCAGGCACCATTCACTCTTGCCCTTGAGTGGCCTTCTCTTTGCTCCTCTGGAGTATGGACCATTCACATTTATCTACTTCTTTTTTTTCGGATTACCACTGTTTCGAGATTGTAGCCCCTCTCCCTGCCACATCTGGTTACCATATTTATACTTTGTCGTCTGGTGCCTGGTCCTATCCACTAGAATCTTCAAATGTAACCCTCCTACATATTTTTCTGTTTCCCTATGCGGATGGCATACATCATCCCTATGAAGCCCCATCTCATTTGCTGTTTCAGTTTGTCTATTGGCATACATCATCCAGCTCGCCCCAGAACCATCTCTCCTATTAGTTAAATCCTACACATTAAATATTGGGTGAGAACCATTTCTGCTTAGGAATGACAAGAACTAAGGTATAAAGGTTTACTCAAAGAATATGAGTCACAGAAAGCAAATGAGGCACAGGTTTGCACACCAACATATCTAATAGCAAAGCTGATGGTTCCGGCTGGACCTATATAGCACTTATTGGACCCATTTGAATGAGGTGAATTGACGAAAGAATTAACCACTATTAACTACTGTACCTTCATGGTTCAGGTGGCTTTACTTTAAGATTGAAATTGACCCGGTCCAGACAGATCCTGATTCCTGAAGACCGTGGGGACATGAGGTGGTAGCTCAGTAAGCCAGAGAGAACAATGTTAGAATCAGTAGGGAACATTTAGTGTGAGGACTTTGGGTAAGGAGTGAGGCAGGTCAGTGCATGTTGGGATTGGTAGTCCAAAATTGGTGTGGATTTCGAATTTAACTACCATGTGGCAGTAGTTTTTATACTTGTGGATACGGATATGATTGTGGTTTTCATGATAAGTTTTGACTTTTGATGACAGCAGTGTAATTGTTTTGGCTGAAAAGATGCTTGTGGTATAAGGATGCAGGGAGGTACCTCAGTCAGTTGTGTTTGGATTTGCTGAATTGTTGAGTTGTCTCTTAAGATGAGGTGTACTGCGAGGCGCTATGAGTCACACCAGGATAGGGACGTAACATGTAAGTGAGCACACCGGCTATGGCAAGAGTTGCTGCTGTGTGAAAGTAGATATCATTCTCTGTACCATAGAAATGTTCAGCTTAAAAGAAGCAGCCGACATTAAAAATGCTGAAAAAGTTAATGGAAGACAGACAGTATACGACTGCTTACGTTGTCGGGTGCCATGCAGGGATTGGCTGGCGAACGCTGAGAGCTGCAGTGCAAATGGTTGACCTTTGACTGAGATGCACTGATAGTGGTGAACAAACCCTGAGCTCCGTGAGATACAATGAAGAGTATGTGATATCAGAACGAAGAGCGATTTATTAATATTGACAAAATAAGCAATCCCTTTTCAAAAATGCAGCAAGGTTCAAATAAGGAAGAGAGATTTCCACCCAAAGGTACACGAGACAGGGAAATAGAGGCAAAGAAAGGGTTACACAAGTGCATGTGGCTCAGCCAATGGCACAAATATTTAGCAAAAGAGGGGGAATTATGGTTTCCACTGAGCAGGACATTCCACATGCCTAGAATCGAAAATGTGAGAAGTCAAATGTATGATTTAAAGCCCTGGCCTAAAGCCACACAATCAGAGGCCTTAGATCTTTGGGAACAGGTTGCAAATGAAAAGAATTGCAAGAGGTTTGATCTGAAAAGTCCATAATAAGGCTTACACTTGGATAGTTGCACAGGATGGTGAAAGGCAGAGGAAATGTAGAGAGATTGTGACTGACACAGTAGGAGCTTACCCACTGATAGATAGTGAGGACATGGTGAAGGAGAAGTCCATTACCAACAAGAAAGCCAGAAATGGGATAGAAGCAGACAGTGGCAAGGAGGACACCTTCATAGATGAGCTCCTAAGAATAAAACCACCTCCATGTCCTGCAGCATCCACATCAGGTGCAATAGCTCAGATGCCAGTGAAGAAAACATCTATTTCTGTACCGTCTTCAGGCTAGCACACCCCTAAGTTACACTGTGACCACTGTCCTACCTGCTGCCACTACTCTGACACCTGCTACTTCAGTTGAGTCCCACACCGCGTCAAGCATCATCCTTCCTTCTACCCCAAAGTTTACTAGCACACCTCAAGGCCACCAACATTTGAGCAGTCCCCTAAAAATCATAGATACATCCATTTTTATTAGATCCCTAAATGTTAAGGATTTAAGGTCAATAAAGCTGAAGGGGCTGAAAATGCATGTAAGGGGACTGTGGTACAAGAAGGAAAGATCAAAGGTAAAACAGAAAACCAAATCCCCAGGAATGGACAGGGAAAAGTCACAGAGGGAGTAGTAAAGAAGTGCCCTTTGAGTTGTAGTGAATCCTAGTTTGTTTTAACGGGATAACAGGAGTTAGCTTAGCCTTTGGCTTGCAGACTCGTCCCCCGTCACCTAGTGACTTTTAACTTGCTTAGCTTGCTCTGTCTTAGCCCATTTAATTATTTAATTTGTAGGTGTTCACACTTAGGGATTTTCCCTCTCTATACATTCGAGGGATTGTTTACATTAATTGCCGTCCCAAGCATGTCTGTTATCTATTGTTTGGGAATACACCTACGTCAGGGGACCTTGTAGATCTGTATAAATACATCACACTTTAGACAGATAATCAGAGGGATTCCGAGCAGAGGGCATCGCCACCATCGCTGATACCGATGCTGCAGTCATCTTGACGCTGACCCAGTCTTCGTGTCCCTGCGGAGTCTGAGATAGAGACCTCATTCCAAGGTAACGAGGGTTGGGGGCTCCTCTCATGGACATGGCATGGCAGATTAGGTTTAGCAAACCGAGCTCTCCTTTAGGTAGGATGTTAGGCCTCTCACATTAGGGTATTAGGGAACATTACATCTCATATGTCTTTCCTATCTTTCCTATGCATTGCAAGAAGGTTGGGGTCCTTGTAATAATGACTCTCGTCTTCACAATTCTCTTTCTTGCATTATTCATTATCCTAATCATTGCAGCCCATGCAACTTATCGCAAATTGCAATTATGTTAAATAAAAACTATTGAAACTTCACTACACCTTTGTCATTGCATGTGTTTGTATGAGACATGATATATCTGTGAGAAAGGGGTAATCTCTGTTTAAACACGACACTCCCTGAGATGTCTTATTTTTGAGTCCATGCGTAAAGGCTGCCACAAATCACTTTTTTACTATTGTGTTTCTGTTGAGGTGCTGCTAGTGAGCCGATAAGGTTGGGACAGCAGTGGCGACTTGTTGTAGGAAAGGCGTAGTAGCCTACAAACAAAAGTACTGTCATCCTTAAACCAGCAGTCTTGCCCAGAGCAAGAGTCCAAACTACGACAGAGTGAAGTACTGGGAGTTGCTTACACGCATGTCCCTTGGTCTTGCAAAATAATAAGAGCAATAACCATGTGGTATACTATGGTGTCTTATTCAAGATGGCTGATAAAACAAATTTGATCTGAGTTAGTGAAAGCTCGATTTCTCATACGTTGGACACTACAATTCGAAAAACAGATCCCACAAAACCGTGGTGAGGATTGTGCACACACAGGGCCCAGCAAGAGCAATCTGTTTCTCATTGGTGTAATACTTGTCAAGGTAGCAGTGTTACTTGTCAACAAGGCATCATGGATAAACAAATTAGCATAAAACAAGAAATTCCACAGTATAATACCTATATTCCATAAGAATGATGATTAAATGATTTATGCCTGTGCACAGTAGCTGCAATAGCCACAAGTGTGGGCCACGCTCCTTTTGTTCTGGTTAGGTACACACCACCACACCTCTTCTTCAGATAGTTTTAGGACAAATGTGTGAATCAGTTTTAGGGGATTGTTTTTCAGGGTCATTATCCTTACTCACTAGGAACGGTTGCGGCAGATACCCTCAAGGTGCAGTTTAAATGTCAAACTGTAACAAATGATCTGAGTGAACATGTTTTTTTGATCTTTTATAGCAATTATTTAAACCTTAAGTGTAGAATCTCATTAGTTCCAGATATAGAAGGTTCAGATCCAGGGCAGAGCAATGGCACCAGTGGTGTGTTGTCACATAATAATGGACTTCTGTTCTCTGAAGACACATCTTGAGGCAAACATAATAATAATAATTAAAGATGAATTTTTGCATTTAATGCCGCTTATAATTAAAAGATCAGCTCTAATCACAATGTAATAATTACTGTCCTTCTTAGTGCAATTATGCATCATCCTTGGAGCGATGTCTTGGAGTGGTGCTGCATTCAGGTAACACCTGGGTCCCTGGAGGAATTTAGGGGCACCATAAAACTCTTGCTCTGATGAGGGTGCAACTCAGATGGCAGCATTACACTCTGTGGTAAGTCATTTACATAGCTTTCCACCAGAAGGTGCCAAGGTATGCTTTACAGTCCCACTATAGTGACAGGCAGCTAGGCATCACAGCTAATTAAATCCCCAAAATGAATTACTGATCTTGGAACCACTTTGATACTTTTGAGGAGCATATTGTGCCTTTCTGCAAGAGAACCCTCTGCAGTTTTCTGCTGATGTTTGGCCTTGGGTCTTGGACCTACAGTGATTCTAAAACACCGCCCTGTGGCAGGTCTCAGAAAAGAGCTGCCTCTTGAAGCCTGCCAGGCATAGCTTTGGGAAATTGCAAGCTGCCTGGGTATACTGTTGATTTTCAATGTAGAGATGAGCTTCTTAACCTTCACCTCTAAGCATTGCACATGGGTTTAGACCCATAATTGTTGTTCATGTTGGCCGTGGTGATCCTTGATGTAAAGAAAACCCTCAACTGAGTCCTTGGAGTCCACCAGAACATCAATGGTCCTCTCTGTCTGCATAGTGGTTCTTTTCCTCTGCTCTACGGGTAAGGGCACCCAGAACTCTCCTTGTGACCTACATGTCTCGAAGCAGGACTCCTACTCCAGGGATGGGGACATTCTCATTGGAGGATCATTTGTCATTCACTCAACGTTCATCTCCTTGGAGCCAACATTTCACGAAGAGCCCTGGCCAGTAACCTGTGATGGGTAAGAGAGCAATGTGACCTGTATCATTTGATGCTTTGCTCAATTGACCCCTAGTTATTAAAGTATTCAATGCCAGGATTTTTGGATTCTGTTATTGGTCAAAAGGAGTATATATAATAGAGATGTTCCATTTCACTGTATTACATGTACATTAAGATTGACATTTCCTTCTCTAATATCTCAAATAGAGCATTACTAAAGCTCAGTATTAACTTCTCCTCCCTTTGTGTTTAAGAACACGGCTTTGATAAGTCCACCTTTGGTTCATGGAGGGTCAATCCAAATAAGTCTTCTAACTCATAGCAGTTCAGAATAAGCCCTTGCCTTCAACATCTCTGCTGCATTCCTAGTTCTTCAGTAACTGGGTGAATAATAAGAGACCTCCACTCTCACCCTTAACTCTAACTTAATCTGTGATAGAGGAAGTGCTCAGTGCAGACCCACAAATGTCTCTCACAGATTTTCTCCATAACCAGCACAAGGGTCCCCCTCAAAAGACACTTGGGGTATGGGGGAGGGGCTAGATTTTTATTGTGTGAAAGGGAGGGAGCAGAACAGCTCCCTATGGACTAAGATAGGGCACTGTTTCTCTCGCCCCCTGTGCCAGTGGTTTTCCAGTCTGCCTTGTACTACGTATACACCCATGCACCAAATTGCAAGGGTGTGTTTGTGATGTCTAGCATGTCCATACGTATGTCCCATTTCTATAGTGCAAACATAGCCAAAAGACTGTGGAATACTGTACATGATGAAAGGCTAAAGATTAAAGTCAGCTAGTGACAGGAGAGGAAGCTGGGTTGTGGATGACTGATGCATTGTGAGTAGTCTTCCTTAAAGAGGTGAGTCCAACTCTTTCCTAAATTCGAGCAGTGTTGGAGCAGTCCAAGTGGATACAGATACAGTCCTGGTGGATACAGAGATGTTGTTCCAGATAATAGGTGAATATATGGAAAAGACTGGTTATCTTTTTTTCAGTTTTAAACTTCCTAGTTTGAAGTTCTGATGGTGTCCTTGCTTCAGATGTACCAAGAACCACCACCGATGTTGCACTTTTTTACAAGATAAGCCTGGCTGCTGGTCATAATGGCTCTGTAAATAATGGAGCCAGTTTTGAAGATGGTGTTGGTTAAGAAGGGGAGCCAATAGAGTTACATCAGGATGAGGGTGATGTGGTCATATTTCATAGGTGAGATGTGTTGTGTCGTGTAGGGTACCCCTGAGGGCAGTCACTGAGGTATCTGAAAAGCCATGGAGTAGGGCTTTAACACTATCCAGATGCAAGAGTGCGAGGGCTTGAGCAACTGTTCTGAAGTCACTTTCTGGAAGAAATGGTTTGACATTAGAGTAGAGAGCTGGTACCAGGCTGCCTTTTCTTCTTTTACAATGCTGAAAAGCTTACGTAAAAATAACATTTTATTTTTGGGTCCAAAGACCTATCTACTATTTTTATTAGTTAGGACTTTACACTGGTGGTTGCAACCGAATGCTCATTTACCATCTATGGTTGCCCTATTTCTGCAAACCAGTGCAAAGTAGCACATAGCGCTACTATGAGTTTCTTTAGGGCTACTTTTCAGCTTTTGAAGGTAATTCTCAACTGTACACTTTTGGCAGGTTTGCGTCACTTTCGTCACACAAACTTTGTTCAAGTGTTAGTAAATCGGCTGTTCAGCATTTGGCAACCATGAACAACAGCACTGGTCTGCTGCCCTACTTATTCCAAACTACCCCTTGTAAGGGTTTTCAGAGCTCCAGGCATGTGAGAACATGATCCATCCTAAACCCTAGACATTGATCCTTTTAAACTAACCCCATGTATTCATGCTACTCTTGCAGATGTACCTCTGTTGTCCTTTTCCAAAACCAGTTGCCCTTATTCTTTCCCTGTTGGTATCAATAAACAAGTTTCCTACATTTATCTGTGGCCTCCTTATCTACCCAAAATAATTACAGTGTGAGTCTTATTGAGGGCAGTAGAAACATCAACAGCAACTTGGACATCAACTTTAGGGTCAAAACAATGTGCCTGGAGGAGGCTGCTGCCCTGAAGACACTTTGTAGAATATAGAGCAGGTCCCAATCGACCATTTAATCAAATGGTAACAGTCTCACTTCTCATTCGACGACTGGGTGGGATATTGCCATCTCCCTGTCAGTGAAGTGGTGTTTGGATTGACAGATTTGTGGTGCGAGGTTTTGTACTGCAGGTACCGTTGAGGTATATTACTGCAGATACCAGTGAAGTATCTCACCCCAGGTACCCAGGAGTTATCTCATCATAGATACCCATGAGGCATTTTAAGGCAGGTACCTGTGAGGTATATCATTGTAGGAATTCATAAGTATCTCACCGCAGATACCCGTATGGCATGTCACTGTAGATATCCATGAGGTATCTCACTGAAGATATCCGTAAGGTATTTGAGGGCAAGTACATATGAGGTATATCACTGTAGATATCTATGAGGTGTTTCTCTGCAGATATCTGTGAGGTAGTTCACTGCAGGTACCTGTGAGGTATCTCATCACAGATGCTCGTGAGATATTCCACCACAAGTACACATGTATTTCACCACAGACACTCATGATGTATCTTACTGCAGGTATCTGTGAGGTATGTCACTGCAGATACCAGTGAGGTATCTCACCCCAGGTACCCATGAGGTATATCACTGTAGATATTCATGAGGTATCTTACTGCAGATATTTACGAGGTATAATGGAGGGTAGGAGAGGGGAGGGGAGGGAGGGTGAGGGGAGAGTTGAAAATGGTGGAAGGAGTGCTGCAATATTCACATAGGAGTCGGCTGCTCTTATGCCATTATCAAGTGTTGTTTGTGATTTCTGCTGCAATGAACTTGCCTAGTGATCTTTGTCTCACATACGTACTAGACAGATACTGATATTTTAACATTTTACCTTCCTTTTTTTAATTTCTCGCTTTGCCTTGTTATCTTGAATTATTAAGTCTAGGTTGAAAGTGCAGCTGTTTACTACATACATAGAGTGGTGCTGGGGGTCACCCCTTTAAACTATTGGGGCATTTCGGTCAACCTGTTTCAGCCATTGGCTTGAGGTATTGTCAATTACATCTTAGCTCATCCAGATTGTGATTCTCTAACTTGGTGTATTGCTCCACCTCAGAGGTACCATACCCCTTGTATACCTCGGGCATTGATAGTTCTGGGGGTGGAGAAAATCCAAAAAAAATTCTGGGCCACTGGTAACAAGGGCCACAGCTTCAGGTTTGCAACATGGGTGAGGCATGTAATATGCTGAGTTACAAAAGAAGAGAGTGTTTTGCTCAGGCAAACAAGAAACAAATCAAAGGCGTCATAGATTAGAGTGAATGATTCAGTGATTCCACCTAACCCTCTTGTGATGTGGAAAGAAGAGCAAAGTAGTAGATGTTCCTATGGTCGTAGGGTTTATATATATATTTGATTGGGAAATATACTCTTGAAGATATGATCATTGAAGAGCTGCGAATGTGGGAGTGGTGCATTATAGTGGTCATGCCATAAATGTATTGGGCAATAAATCAATGAATATATATTTCAACAGAAGAAATGTGTCAGTTAAATATACGAGTTTCAGCAAGGATTGGATATTCTTGAGTAGAGCCCTCAAAGAGAATACTTATTAAATCAGAATCTAAAGAAGAGGGACCTGTGATAATTGTGTAGAAGAATATGAGAGGTGGACGTTTTTGAGAAGTTTGTATCTCCTAAAATAATTTTCTCCTAATATCATACACTGAGACGACATTTCTGGTAGTTCATAGAGCACTTTCAAACCTCATCAGGACACCAGGGTAAGAGAGAGTTGCTTGGGTATCTAGTAGATTAGGAAATGTTGAAGCCACTGACTCCATTCAACAGTTGGTTGGCACCCATGATATTGACAATAAAGAGGTAGGGGGAATGTCTGAGTTTAGACATTTGTGATTTAATGGGTCCCTGCAAATATCCAAAAATGCTACTAGTTTATTCTACCACATTAATCTGCACCATGAGTGTTAACATCTCACTTTTTTCATCATGCCTCTAGGCGTATTTAGGTTTTACTACTACTTTGCATTGCCTGCTGCTGTTTTCCGGATAGGAATTCAGCAGATAGTATTGTGGGCTGTTTTCATTATGCTACTCTAATCAGACAGGTGCATGAGGGGTATTTATTTTCCTTTTGCACTTTTGAGTGGAAAGTGTTGCTTACTTTTGGGATTTGTGCTTCTGACTGGTTTGCTCCCATGAAAATGATGCTGGTCAAACTTCTAAATATGATCTTCTTTCCCAGAATAAAATTTAGTCTTCGAACACAGACACCCTCTCTTCTGAAATTGGTGTCACTTTTCTATGTGAACAGTCCATGTCCCTTCGCATGTTCTCCTGTCACCCACAACTATCCAAGCAGGAGTAGAGATTACAGCAGTTGGATCCAGACTGGACCCTTCACTTCTATATTTTTAGGTTTAACAAGACCTCATTTAAACCACCAGTTTGTTAGCATCACTGGTGGGAAAAAGTGAAAGGATTTAGTAAAAATCTTACTCATTTGTGTTGTGCTCTGCATTAAGCTGTGCTCTGATTTTGCCAAAAAGGACCTCACATCTCATTCTACCAGAGAGAAAGCTACAACTATGACTCTGGTGTCCTGTTTTGGATACACCAAGCTGCTATGTTTGCTTATGTGTATACTCTCACCAGGACTACAGTATGAACGCTCAAACCCACAAATTTGGTTCTGCAGAAAGTCCTGGTATAAGTTTACTTTTCAGGCTCTTCTTCTTTTGGCTGTGGACTGGTATGGGGTTAATTGAAAAATTATGCGAGGTGAAGCATCTATCAGAAGAATACGTTACTTTCTGGTGGATGCTCTGCCCGCATATTCCTCACCGCCCAGCCGCTTCCCTATTCTGCGTGGACATTTGGGAGTGGTAAGTTTCAGACTTAGGTTCACTCACTGCTAGTTATCACTTCAATCATGACAGCCACACTGTGGGGCATATTTATACTCTGTTTGCGCCGAATGTGCTTCAAAATTTTTGATGCACAATCGGCGCAAACCCTGCCCCATATTTATACTTTGACGTCCGACCCCGCGGGCGTCAAAATTCCACCATGTGCGTCATTTTTTGGAAGAGGGAACCAGCCTTGCGTTAATTATATGCAAGGTAGGCGTTCCCTTCCAAAAAATGACTTTAAGGCCTGTGCCCCTTATTTATACTCTGACGTCATTTTGACGCACAGGAGGGGGCAGGCCTTAAAAAACGGCGCTCACTCTGATGGGCGCCGTTTTTTAACGCCTGGGTCAGGGCAGGTGTTAAGGGACCTGTGGGCTCGGAAGGAGCCCACAGGTGCCCTCCCCTGCCCCCAGTGACACCCCCTGCCACCCTTGCCCACCCCAGGAGAACACCCAAGGATGGAGGGACCCATCCCAGGGAAGGAAAGGTAAGTTCGGGTAAGTATTTTTTTCCGATTTTTTTTGTGGCATAGGGGGGCCTGATTTGGGCCCCCCTACATGCCACTATGCCCAATGACCATGCCCAGGGGACATAAGTCCCCTGGGCATGGCCATTGGGCAACAGGGCATGACTCCTGTCTTTGCTAAGACAGGAGTCATATCAATGGAGGCTGGGCGTCAAAACAAATGGTGCAAATCCGGTTTGAGGCCTGAATTTTGCCTCAGACCTGACTTGCCCCATTTTTTGACGCACAACCCCCATTTTCCCATACGCCGGCGCTGCCTGGTGTGAGTTATTTTTTTTGATGCACACCAGTCTGCAGCGCTGGCTAACGTAATTCCATAAATAAGGTGCCCGCATGACACGTTGGAATGGCGTTAGCCGGCGGTAACATTTTTGACGCACAATTGCGTTGGCGCAGTTGTGCGTCAAAAAGTATAAATATGGACCTGTGTGTCTGAGGGTATGCAAAAGGAGGAAAACTGATATCAGTGCACAGAGGTGGCACCAGTATAACACTCTGTGTCTTCTTGTCAGTGGTAGGATGGAGTTAGGACAGAGTATGATGGCACCACTTACCAGCATGCAGGAGCTATTGCAAGATTTTATCTGGATCCAGTCTGGGGCCCCAAATGATTCTAAAAGTGGTAAATCTGAGTATTCATCAGAATAAATATTAACAAAGGAAATACACTTAAATCATCAGTCTCTCAAGGGCTCTGCATAAATTATTGTAATATATTGAAATATTACTTACTGCAGGCTGACCCTTTTAAAAAAGATACAAAGACACTGAAGTACAGCAAAGATGAACTGCAAACCTACCTATTAGCTCTTTAATTTCCCATTTTCCTTTCTTCCTTATGAAAATATTATCTATGCTACTAAAATTGTCAATATTTTACTATGTCGACAACATTTTAAGACTCTTATTATACTGTAAAATAGTTTGTTGACAGATATAAATTGCTGCCATGACCTTTGGCAAGCTGTGTGAAATACAAATATCACACACAAACATAATTGTATGGCAAGAACTTAAACTGAGGTTACATTTTTTCTGTTGTGTTTTAGAAATGTTGTTGAGTACTTGGTTAATTTACTTCTTAGGTCTTGATTACATAGACTCACAGATAACACAAACTGTACCTTATGCTTCAGCTTCTATATTCGGAATTACCGTGTGGTGCTGGCCATGGTTTTTGCCATAGACGTGATTAACCGGACCCCTGAGTTATTACCGAACACTACTTTGGGCTTCCGGATCTTCGATTCTTGCATGTCTGAGATCAGAGCCATCCGGGCAACCTTGGAGCTTCTCTCAGGGAAGAAAGGGCCAATTCCTGGATATAGTTGTCCTACACACCCACCAGTGGCTGGAATAATTGGAGAAACCATGTCATCCTTAAGTGTCCCGATGGCAAGGATCATGGGAGTCCTTCACTACCCACAGGTAAACACAAATACAATGTCAATATGGAAACTAATCTAACATGCTTGTTACACATGCTCTGCAATGCCCATAATATGGCTCTGTTAACAAGATTTGGATCTGATTATAGGACATTTTGAGTCCTAGTTGACATCATTTCACTTAGGCACTTAGAGAAAATTATAGATATAGAGGAGAATTCATGATCAGCATTTCCTCCCCAGTGCTATCTCTTTTGTGAAAGGGATTTGATTGCCAGATGCTTCCTGCCTTTCAACGAACTGCCAGGTAAGGAACAGGGACTGGCATTTGCCATACAATTTTGACATTACCAAAATGTGAGGCACAGTGGAAATGACATCATACACTCTTGACCTTAATGGCATCACGGAAGTGATATCACATGACCTATGGCCTTTAATCTTCTTAGGCAGTGATGTCATAAGAACTAGTCTCTGATGAAATCATAATAATTAACATTGTTGAAGCTCGTTAATAAATAATGAAAAATATAATAACACAACATAGAGAAATGTCTGTGTTAAATACCACTTGTATTCGGGAGGGTGCTGAGGTGATATGCATGAGGATAGCTCTTTGTTTCTCTTAGTATTACTTGAAAAACAATGGGTTCTTCGGCAGGGGATATAGTGCCCCAAAACACACAAAAGCCCCAGGGACCTTTTTTTTCATACCACAAACTATCATGATTTAACCCCTTAACCGTCACGGACGTAATGGTTACATCCGGTGGCACAGCGCTGAGGCACCATGGACATAACCATTATGTCCTCGTAAAGGCCCTCGGGGGAAGTGCTAGCACTCTCCCTGAGGGCCTACCCCACCCCCCAGGGCAGGGCTGGAAGGGGAATTGCTTTCCATTCGACCCCCAGCACCCCCAGCGACGTCTGATGTCGTCAGCGCACAATTGCACACTGACCTCATAAGAGGTCACCTCCCATCATGCTGGAAATATGATGCGACCAAGGAGAAACCATTACCATTTATTTAATTGTTATTAGCCTATCCGGCCTTAACAATAATCACACAATAGATATCAATCCCTCGAACTCAATAAAAATCACATTAAGATAAAAACATCTCAATAAAAGGAACTATGCTTGAATTTTAGATTTAACATGTGCCAAAATGTATCCAATTTACCATGCATTATCGTAAAACCTGATTTGACCATAATTTACATAAAAACTTAACTTATTCTAGAAAAACATTATGAATCTAATATTTAAAATGTCTTATTATGGGACGAGTCATTTGGGGCCTTGCATTGCCTTCCAGCCATTTAATAAAAGACCGAGGCCTAACCCAGTTTACATTGCCCTGCACAGATTTCCCAAGCTAAATAGGTACGGGATAACATAGGCTATTGTGCCTGTGCCAACTGTAGGTGCATTGATAGACGTAATTTCCATGCTTCCAAGATATAAGTTGAGACCTTTGTCACAATGTATTTCTCATCTGAACGCATACATAGCGCTTCCGCCTCCTTGCACTTCCTAACTCCGAAAGTTCTGAAAAGTGGACGAAGGTACAATTTACGGAGTCTGAGCGTAAAGTGACATAGTAAAAGGAAATGGGAAAGTGTTTCCGGACCACCATGAAGACATGGACAACATTCTAAACTACCCGGAGGAGCGGATTGCCATCTGTTGACCACCGCTGTCACTGGTAGTGTGCCCGTACGGAATTTAAAGTAGAGAGCCCTTTTTTCCTCCAGATAAATACTGTCTATGAATATTGCTGGTTTAAGCTCTTGGTTAAACAAAATATACCGCTTGAATAAAGGGCTAAATGACTCGCACATAATCTCTGTCTTTCGCTCCCAATATGCCTTTTTTATGACAGCAAGACTAGGCCTTCCGATTTTTTCAGGATCGAGCCAAAAGTCATCCTGGCCAATAGCAGCCAGGATAGTTGAAATATGTTTGAACCAGGGCAGTTTCCGATGGTTTTGCAGTTTCATGATATCCTTAAGTACGTCTCTGAATGGTTTGAGAGCCTCTTTTGTCCAAATACAGATCCAGTATCTTACTGGAGCCAGAGCGATGTAGTCCTCAACCTTTCTCATCTGTAGATCAATTCTTATTGCGTTCATTGGTGTAGCATTACCTAGACAAAGTAATTGGCGTAAGAATTTGTTCTCGGTTACTTGTATTGATGGAATCTTTCTGAATCCCCAGATCTCTGCGCTGTAAAGTGCTGCGGCTCTTGCTTTTGTTTTGTATGCAAGCAGCGCTGAGCTCACGGAGTGATTGCCTGTAGCCTTTGCAAATCTGAGTACTGCTCCGGCTTGTTGGGCCAAGGAAATTCTGCTTTTGTAGATTTGTGGTTTCCATGTCTGTTTTTCATCTAATCTGCAGCCCAGGTAATCATAGGAGGCCACTCGGGCCAAAGGCTTATTATTTACCCTAAAAGTCGATTGCAACGTCTGTTTTTGGTTGAGAATCATAAACTTTGTTTTCCCCTCATTGATTATCATGCTCCTTGAGGTACAGAAAGATTCGAAGCCCCTAAGTAGACCATGCATTGCTATCTCTGTTCTTGCCAGTAATACGGCGTCATCAGCAAAGAGCAAGATAGGTATACTTTCATTGGCTAGTTTTGGCACGTCCAGATTTAATTCCTTCAAAACTTGACTTACTTTATTTATATAACAATTGAATAAGGTTGGGGCCAAAACGCAGCCTTGTTTTACACCTCGCTCAATTGGAATTTTGGCCGTATAATCATTTCTCGTAGAATATCTGACCCTGGCAGTGTTTCCTGTATGCAATAGAATTAGCAGCCTTAAGATTTTTCCCTGTATGCCCATGTCCGACAATAGCTGCCATAATGTTTGGCGATTTACGCTGTCGAAGGCTGTTTGGAGATCCACAAAGACCAGGTATAATGGACTGTTTTTAAGGGTGGCGTATTTAGCACAGATCATGTTTAGCTTAAAAAGTTGGTCTGTTGTACTTTGGCCTCTCCTAAAACCAGCTTGGTGTGTTGATATTAAATCTCCGTCCTCTAGCCATTGGTCTAGACGCGACTGAATCAATTTGGCAAAAATCTTTCCAACACTATCAAGCAGTGAGATAGGTCTATAATTGCTCACCATGTCCCGAGGCCCTTTTTTGTGAATTGGAACGATTATTGATTCCTTCCAAGAAGGAGGGATTACCTCGTAATGCCAAACACTGTTGAATAGACGGGCTAGAGCAGGTAACCATAACGTTAGCTGGTTACGGTAAGCATCTGAAGGGATGCCATCTGGGCCTGCAGCCTTATGCGGCTTTTGAAGGAGGATAACTTGTTTAATCTCTTTTTCACTAAATTCCGGTATTAACTTCATTGCACGTGGAATGACGTGGGCTACTTGCGTGGAATTTGTGCTGGAAAATTCGTTAGAGACTAGTACATTCTGGGTTCCGTTTACCAATCTAAAAAGACAATTTGAAGATGCTGCGTGGGTCTTTTGAAGAGGAGATACTTTGCTTGATCTTTGATTTCTGCCTCCCAGCCCTTGAGTGAGGATGTTTGAGTTAATGGTCATCCCTGGTTCTGTCTTGGCCGCTTCCTGATACAAGGCAGTAAAGTGCTTTACCCAAAGTTGAGGGTTAATATTCAGTTCTAGGTTTTTCGGGGGGCCTTCGCATCCCCACCTGACTATCTCCCAAAACTTTTTGGAGTTCCCTGCCGTTATTGCTTGCAGTAAAGTTTTCCAAAGTTTATGTGGAAATATCTTCCTTTTGTATCTTAATAATTTTTTGTACTGTTGCCTACATCCATGAAAATGTTGCTCGTTGGAATCATTCAAGTGCCGGTTCTTCAGTGCTTGTGATAAGGTCTTTTTTAGCTTTAAACACTCTTCATCGAACCAGCCCTCCATCATTTTAGGATTGATTTGAGGATGCTTGATCTTTTCCTTTTTTGTTTGCAGTAGCAAATTATTAAAGTTATGCAGGAGGGGTATAGCGTCATTATCTGATGGGTTTAAGAACGTGCTAAGTGATGACAACCAGGTTTGGCTGGGAACACTCATATAAGGTTCATCCTCATTTGACCTTAATATGTTTTTCCTGTTTGGTCTCATAGTTATTGTTAGGCTATTTCCGTTGAATGGAGACTCCGCCTTCCCTGGGCTCGTGTCCGGATGGACTATCTCCATTAGCAGTGGGTCGTGATCACTCTCGATTCTGTCCCTTATTTCCATATCGATGACGTAATGCCAGGCTTCGATGTTTATTGCCATATAGTCAATTATGCTTTGCCTTTTTCCAGTTCGAAAGGTAGATTTAAAGGTTTTATCTGACTTTGTTCTCCCATTTAATGTGCGAAGTCCTCCTTCTATTAATGCTTCAAAGATTAATTCTCCTTTCTTGGAGTCATTACAACGTTGGATAAGAGGCGTTGGGATATTCCAAGCATAATCTTCCTCTGCTACTTGTTCGTCCCAGAGGATAGAATGAGGTTTAGTGTTGAAGTCACCACATATCAATAAAAAGGTTTTACAAGGTTGGAGAGAGCGATTGTTCATGTGACCTGGTACTAGGTTCCTCCGATCCATAGTTCTTTTGTTTAGGATATGTTCTTTAAGGAGCCGCACCCCTGGCGTAACTTGAGCCCGGCTGATAGGTGGGAAGTACACATTTACTATTTCAAGTGACCATTCCTCGTATTTGACTGCGAGCGTCTGGATTCCCTTGCTTTGTACGGTGTGAGTTACTACGGAGTTCCTCAGTAATGAAGTTCTAATCCAAATACTCAGACCTCCCGAGGGTCTTCCTTTTTTTTGCTTAATTGCAGGTGAGTGGAAGGTGGCAAACCCATCTAGGTCAATAGCATGTGTAGACCAAGTTTCTTGGAAGCAGCTGATGTCTTGTTTTTTAATGAATTCAACCCAGTCTTTATCTTCCATTTTGTTTTTTAAACCTGCTATGTTCCAGCTTAGAATTTTTAATATGGGACTGGTTTTATTTTTTATGTTCGAGTTATCCATTTTTTGCTACGAGCTTTTAAATGATTGCTCTTTGCAATTCTGTAACTGTGGGGAATTACCCCTACTGTTTCTAGGGGAATTAGCTACCAGGCAGAACCTCATGTTACTCAAGTTTATTCGTTCAGGGAGTTGTTGTTTGGAGCTGATTGCTCCCTGAAGTATCAAGCCGAAATTGCCTTTTGCCTCTTGCCTACGCATCATGTTTCGGTCTGTAGCTTTTTCAAGAAGTATTGTTGGATATAGTTCTTTTTGCGGAGTAGCAATGGATATTCCCCAGGTCTTCATCGTGTTTGAACATTTTAAGATCTGTTCTGCTATCCAAGGTGAGGCCCAGACTGTTTCTGTTAATTCCCCGTTCTCTAATTCTTTTTTTGGTATGAATCTTACTGAAAGGAGATCTTTAGTTGTTACATTCTGTAAGGCTGGCAGGGAGTTAACAAGACATAAGATGTTAGACCTATTCAGGATGTCGTGACTTCCTCTTGAGGAGTACTCAGGCATAAACAAGATCGTGGCTTCGGGGTTTTTAGTTGTTTCAGACCGGATCACAGTGTGCCCGCCACCTTCCTGCGACAGTCTACCTTGGAGTTGGGTGTTCTCATTTTGTCTGTCTTGGGTGGTAACTGCCCGACTAGTAGATATTCGATTTACCTGGCCTTTTTCCCTCCCCTGTTGCACTTCTTTGTTCCTTTGTTCTTCGTAGGGTTGCCTTTTTGGAGGCCAATTGTCCCTTTTTCCTTTGATTTCATTGGTTTCCAGGTCCAGTGCTGGGCGCGATGGTGCAGGCGAATCAGTGATCCACCCAGGCTGGTTGCTGAGATTATAATTTCCAGGGCTGCCCTGAGAACAATATTTTGCCTTTGTCCGGGGTGCGGGAACTGGGGCTGTTGTGTTGTCCACGCGCATGGTTGTTCTTATACTTTGTCCGTTTCGTATATACTCTGGGGTCTCTGCCCTTCTATTTTCGCCTTTGCTATTATCTTGTTCTGCCCCCTCACTAATGGGGTTCGGAGGCTGCTGGTATTTTCCGTAGTGGTCTTCTACTATGTTTGAGTAGTGTACCTGAACTAAATGTTCAGTTTTTGTAGCTGGGATGTGCTTATCGATACAAATGCTGGGTTTGGATGTTCCTGGGCTCCATTTGGGTTGTTCGTTGGCTGGAGGATCATTTACCTCGTTTATCCCATGATTTGTTCCAGGGTCTTTTCCGGACCACCTTTCTTTGTCTAAGTCATACCCAGATGCTTGGTGTCCCCTGGGGCCAGTGGGTATGCGGTTTATATGGGAATGGTGAGTGCAACTTTTGTCGCACAATAATCCGGGATTTTTATTTATAAAGTTAAACACTTTATCAGTAGGTTTCTCAAAGATCTCCGACTTAATGCTTTTATCTTTATACTGATGTTGGGCGCTCTCGTCACCTATGTTCCTGATTTCTCCTATTAGGCCTATCTGTTGTAACATATTTAAGGCCTTTCCTGCTGGTGCTTTTTTTTTTCCTCTAGCTTTCTTCCATGTGTTTTTCCATCTGCCTGTTAGTTGAGGCCTTTTACCCAGTGGCCTTTTTTCTACTGTATTTGGGACTTTGCTTCCAAATTCAGGACTTCCATTTGTTCTCTCCCTCTTAGGTGTCTGATTTTTTACATCTGGGTAGTTCTCTCGTCCTGGGCCGAAGTGACTTTCTATATTTTCTTTGTCTGCTGGCCCTTCAATTAAACTAGATTCTGTTTTTCCTAACTCGTGAATGCACCCCTGTGTGCTTTTAAGGTTATGTTTGCAGTCTTCGATTATGTCCTTGATTACTTTTGGGACTTCCAATAGTTTTTCCAGCAGTGGTCCACAAACTTGTCCATCCAACTTGTCCATTTTATCGGCCACTGCTTGGTGCAACAGGTTTTCCCTAATTACGCCCTCTACTAGGGCCATCCTGTAATCTATAGACTGTATTGAGGATGTAAGTTGTTTGGTCAGTTCAAGTTGATCATCAAATTTTTGAGACTGGGCCATGATTGTTGTTGCGATTGAGCCCAGTGTTGCACATATAACTTTCATGATACTAAGAATTGGTTGGTCTAGTGAGAGGTCGTCTCCAATGCCACTTTGTTCATTGGTTATCTGACCTTCTGGATTTTTACCTTCCTTTCCTCTGTGGCCTATGATTATACTACCTTCCAGGAAGTTTAGATCTTCTGATGTTATGCTGTTTAGTTGAGGGTCTGTGTTTCCAATAACGGAGTTGTCGAGTGAGGACAGCTCCAGACTGAAAGAACTACTGTTGAGTCTGCCCAGCATTGAGTTAGTTTTAACAATTTGTCTTCCGCAGTGAAGCTGTGGCGCTGGGGTTTTATGGGTCTGTTTAGATGGTGAGCAGTCTGTTTCTGGACCCATTACATTTTGGAGTGCTGTGAATTCTGCTTGGGCACATTGTGGAGAGGATGTTAGTGAAAAATTCCCGGAGTTCAATAGTCCCGTTTGGGGGTCAGGATAAGGCGAATCGTTGCTTTTTCTTTGCTCTCCCAAAAAGTTGCTCCACTTTGGGGGGTTATTTAACTCCACTTCACCATCCCCAAGAGGATTACTCATTGGGCAGAATAATTGCGATAAACCAGCCGGTTGCTGTTGCTGCTGAAGTGGGCGAGTATCCTGGAGCCTGGTCGCTCCAGTTCACCCCCCCCCATGTTGTAGCCACCCACTTCCCCCGGTGGCTGTGATCGGAGGCCACTGGCTCTGGGACTTTGCGTTTGCGGCTGTTCTGAGTTCGAGTTCACTTGGTTGTAATAGTTAGTGATAGTGTTTGTTTTCCTTACTCCCGTAGATCCACCCGGGCCCGGGTGTGTCGGTGTATACTTATGTCCCCTGCACAGAGGACTTAGAAGGCCCCCCACAGTTCCGCCTACAGTTTCTCCTGCATTCAGTAGGGCACCCCCTGTATCGTCAGAGTCAGTATGGGCTGGCAAGCAAGGCAGTGTCACCACTTCTAATGTCCCGCCTGACTCTTCTCCTGGCTCGGAATGGCTTTTGTTGGCGGGAGACCCGAATTGGACACCCTCTGCTGTGTCTGCTGTGTCCTCACCTAGGTTTGCGAATCCCCCCTGGGATTGCTGGATGGTTCTGGGGTCCTGGTCCAGGTCCTGGTCCTGGTCCTGATCCTGATCCTGGTTCTGGTCTAACCCTAGACTTTGTAGACTTTTGAGCTCCTGCTCCTGCTCTGGTCTTTGGGAATCCGCTAGGTGAGTGAACGCCTTATTGGCCTCCCTAGCCTTCTTTGTTTTTCCTCTTGTCCCAACCATCCTCCGGTTACCGTTCACTGCTCACCGTTCACCACCCACCACTCACCGCACCCCTCCCCTTGGCTCCTTGGTTCCTTACTGGGTTCCTTCCTTCCTTGCTTGGTCTTAGAAGAGACCACCAATCAACAACGGCAAGTCCCAGTCCAAATCCCAATCCAAGGCCAAAGGCCAACTAGGGCTATGGCTAGAGCTGTTGCTGTGGCTGTGGCCGTGGCCGTGGCTGGGTAAGGCTGGGTGAGACGACGTGGCGCCGATGCCGGAGCCGAGGGCAGGAGCAGGGAGAGGGAGAGGGGTTCAATGGCCGGGATGGTGGACAGGGACCCCCCCCCTTCCCACGAAGTCTGCTTACCCGGTCTCTCCTGGTCAGTCCTGGTCTCAGTCCTGGTCTCACCCGGTCTGTTCTCCCACTCAGCATCTTTTTCCAGGAGGGGGCTGTTGGAGGTCACAGGAGGTCCACAGGGGGACGGCCTTCCTTCTGGCTCCCTCTGACTAGTTTAATAATCTCCTTGGCTTCACCTAGTCCATGTGATGGCAGGGCAGGGCAGGGGAGCAACTCCAAGCTCCAAGCTCCTCTGGTACCCCTGTAGTGCTCCTCTCGTGCTCTGGGACTCCGGTACTCCTCTGGTGCTCCTTCTGGCTTACTGCCTTCTGGCTTCTGCCTTCTGGCTTACTGGCTTACTGGCTTACTTAGTGACCACGCCGTAGTCCGCACCGTGACGGCGCTGGTGAAAAACAGGCAGCAGCCCTGGTCGCACTCGCCTGCTCGCGGAAGCTGCTCCCCCTGCCAGCAGCTTCTGCACCCCGGACCGTGGTCACTCGGCTTCTCAGCTTCCCGGCTTCCCGCGGCTGTTTTCTCCTGTTAACACGGGGAGTGCCCCCAGACCGTGTGCGCTGGACGCCGGACGCCGCGCACCTCGCGCTCACACTTGCACTCGCGGTGAGCCAACCGCGACGCGAGCCACCCGGCACCAGTGCCGTACGCCTGAGCTCCTCTCGTCTCTCGTCTCTCTCGTCTCTCGTCTCTCTCGTGTGCGAACCGATTCCCAAAGCAGAGTCAGCTTAGAGCGCTCCTGCCAGCATCGGGGAACCCACCCGGGTCAGGGTTCCAGAATCAATCAGATTCATTTCTCCTCGGTACGGGGGTAGGGTAGGTCAGAGAGGCATGAAAAGGGAAGGAAAGGCTTTTCCTTTCCTTTTCATGTCTCTCTGAGCATCACAATGCTGCTGGAATGCCACTAGACACCAAGGAGTTTGGTTTTTTTGTGAAATTTCATAAGGGGAGTGACCCCTTTGTCAAGGGTCGCTCCCCAATGGGGGCATTTTATCTAAGGCCATTTCTACCCCCTCCAGGGGCAGCTCAGCCTATATTAATTAGGCTGATCTGCCCTCTGAAGGGGGGGGCAGAAGCCAATAGACACCAAGATGTTAGGTAAGCGTTGCTCCCCAGGGGGCAATTTCATTATTAGGCCTATTCTGTCCCGCCTGGGGGCAGGTTGGACTATATTAATTAGGCCGATCAGCCCCCAGGGGAGGCAATAGCCACTAGACACCAGGTTAAAAAAAAAATTATATTGATAAGGGGAGCGACCCCTTAGGCAAGGGTTGCTCCCCAGGAGGCAGTGTTTTCTTAGGCCTCAGATCGGCCTATATTAATTATATGATGTGTTCATGTTGTGTTTTGGGGCATTTCCTGTCGCAGGCACTAGGCCTACCCACACAAGTGATGTACCATTTTTATCTTGAGACTTGGGGGAATGCTGGGTGGAAGGAAATTCGTGGCTCCTCTCAGACTCCAGAACTTTCTATCACCGAAATGTGAGGAAAAAGTGTTTTTTTGTCAACTTTACAGGTTTGCAAAGGATTCTGGGTAACAGAACCTGGTAAGAGCCCCACAAGTCACCCCATCCTGGATTCTCCTAGGTCTCTAGTTCTGAAAAATGCAGAGGTTTGGCAGGTTTCCCTAGGTGCTAAAGGCCAAAATCCACAGCTAGGCACTTTCCAAAAAACACGTCGGATTTCAATGTAAAAATGTGATGTGTCCATGTTGCATTTCCTGTTGCGGGCATTAGGCCTACCCACGCAAGTGAGGTACCATTTTTATCGGGAGACTTAGGGGAACACAGAATAGCAGAAGAAGTGTTATTGCCCCTTGTCTTTCTCTACATTTTTTCCTCCCAAATGTAAGACAGTGTGTAAAAAAGACATCTATTTGAGAAATGCCCCGTCATTCACATGCTAATATGAGCTCCCCGGAATTCAGAGCTGTGCACATAACCACTGCTTTTTAACACCTTATCTTGTGCGTATTTTGCAAATACAAAGGTTTCCTTAATACCTATGTTTCACTCTTTATATTTCACCAAATGAATTGCTGTATACCAGGTATAAAATGAAACCCCATTGAAAGGTGCAGCTCCTTTATTGGCTCAGGGTACCTAGGGTTCTTGATGAACCTACAAGCCATATCTATCCCCGCAACCAGAAGAGTCCAGCAGACATAATAGTATATTGCTTTTGAAGTGAAGATCTGGTATCGCAGGATAAATTTACAGAGTAAAATATGGAGAAAAATTACAGTTTTTTCACCTCAATTTCAATATTTCAACATTTCAGCTGTTATTTTCTGCAGGAAAACCTTGTAGGATCTACACAAATGACCCCCTTCTGCATTCAGAATTTTGTCTACTTTTTAGAAATGTTTAGCTGTCCGGGATCCAGCATTGGTTTTACACCCTTTCTGTCACTAACTGGAAGGAGCCTAAAAACACAAAAAATGGTAAAAATGGAGTATGTGCCAGTAAAATGCCAAAACTGTGTTGAAAATTGTTTTTTTTTAATTCAAGTCTGCCTGTTCCTGAAAGCTGGGAAAATGGTGATTTTAGCACCACAAACCTTTTGTTGGTGCCATTTTCAGGGAAAAAACCACAAGCCTTCCTCTGCAGCCCTTTTTCCCATTCGAAAACAAAAAACTAATTTGTTGCTGTATTTTGGCTAATTTCTTGGTTTCCTCCAGGGGAACCCACAAAATCTGGGTACCTCTAGAATCCCTAGGCTGTTGGGAAAAAAAGACACAAATTTGGCATGGGTATCTTATTTGGAAAAAAAGGTATGAGGGCCTAAGTGCAAACTGCCCAAAATAGCCAAAAACAGGCCTGGCACCAGAGGGGGAAAAGGCCTGGCAGTGAAGGGGTTAATAGTTGCCCTACTGTATTCAATAATGGGAAATGTGTTGACAAATAATGGGGAAAATAAAAACAGATTTAAATAAAGAAAACTAGTTGTGTCCACATATATTATTTCATTTGGACCATTTATTGAATATGATTACATTTTGATTTAAACTTGTTTTAAAGGGTAGATCACTCCTGTGAACGACAGAGGAGAACGTTGTATTCAGACACTTAATTTTTCATCTATTTACAATAATGAAACATTGTAGCGATTTTTTTAAGAAGAGTTTGTTTTAGTTCATTTTTTATTTCATGAAAATAATGCACATTGCATTGCTGAATGTATTAATTTTACAAAACATATCATGTAATGTCCCGGTCTCAGTCCCAGTGGCCGCTACAGAAAGGAAAACCTGCTCATCGAAATACCTTCTTGGTGGAATGCAATGCTTGTCTGAATTGCAGTGATTGAGCCTGGCATCTTCCAGGGAGAGTTTTGGGGGTCTCCCCCCAGACAATTTTGAAAACTATGGACAAGACAGTACATTTTACATACTCAAGCCTCTCAGGGTGTGCCAGGCTAATTTAACCTAACTCTCCCCAAGAGTGTATACCCTTTTTTCCAAAATATATCAAATATAACCTTGATTTATAACCTTGATTGTTCCAAGTTCAGCATATTGACATGGTTGCTTCCCATATGCCATGGGTACCCATTTAGTCCAGAAATACAGTGTGCCACTGCCAGAATTTTGTGATTAGTGCTGTCCAAATACCATGGGTTTTCCTTATGCCAAAAATACCATTTTGATATGAATGTTCCCTTCCTACATACCATGGTTGTCCTCCCTAATGCAAACAATTATCTCCAATGTGTCAGCACAAGCATTTTGCCACAGGTGGCCAATGCTAAGAATTTCCTTCAATATGCCATCACTAGCCTTTTTCCACAGGTGCCCCAATGCCCAGAATTACATCCAGTATGCCAGCGTCAACATTTTGTCATTGGCATACCCATATGCCAAGTATAACCTCTAGTGTGCCCACTTTTACTGAAATTGTGTCACCCATGCCTGTCATGAGAAGATCAGTCGTCCGTATGCCAAAGCCATAGGTACATCTTTGAGGCAAACATTACCTTCAGCATGCCAGGGTCAAGGGCACACTTGGAAGCACAACACCTAATTCACACTTATATTAAATCATTCTCATTCATAGTCTTACTCATTCACTGTCACTCCCTTGCTCATTCATTCTCGCTCCTAATTACGCTCACTCACTGCCACTCACTCCAACTCATTCTTGTCCACACTCCTTCACACTCTCAAACTCTCCCTCACACTCATACTCATTCAATCAATCAGTCAAAGCTTTATTTCAGCAAGAAAACACCATAAAAAGCACAGTGCATTTTACAAGTTAAAAAACAGTATTAAAAAAACCAGACAAACATGCAATAAAATGGACCAAAGAAGGATGAAAAACAAACCAATAAATAGACCATACACCATGCAATACTCAGATAAAATATCCAGCATATTACATAGTAAGGTGAAAGTTCGATGGCATCAGAGAAAAGGATCAGCACCACGCTCATCATTCATTTCCTTCTCATTTCTTAATCGCCTTTGCTCTAATGGACCAAACATGCCCCAAAAATGTCATTACTGCACAGGCGAGCTCAGGTCTAGCATCCGACCTCATAACTCTGTGCAATTGCTCTATTTCGCGTTCCTAAAGACCTCAGGCTCATCATACGCCCGGCATGCAAACAAGTCATGACCAACTGTTTCCTTGCATTGCTTGCTGCCCGGGCATAAGGGTGAGGCAGCAGAATCTGTTGCCCAGTTACTTGTAAAGGACCCCAGGGGAAGGGACCCTATTCTAAACTGAATGTACAAACGACTTTCCATGGGGACCAGGATAAAATCAAAATACAGTTCTAAAAAGCTGTCAGCTTTAAAATCCAGAAATTCACGCATTAAAGTGCCTCTCCCCTGACACTAAGCCCTCCTGCAGGACCCTGGTCCAATTTTACCTTTTTAATCCTGCCTTGGATGGAATCTCCTCTCGATGTTCCGAGCTCGGATCTAACTCAAACCCCAGGGTACGTCACATTCTCTTTATATTCATGAGCCATGGTATCTTGTGCACTCGGACACACTTTAGGAACTCCCTAAAGATGTCTGCATGATGCTCGATCTCTTGTGTGACCATCAGCCTTCTCCAGAACAGCAGTGGGCACAATCTCGCCTTGTCATTGATGGACTTCCAGCCCAATCCAATTTTAGCGGAAGGAGTTGGATGGTACCTGAATGAAACTTCTGATGAACTTATGTTCCATCTGAGAAAAGACACTGAGACCAGAAAAGCCTAAGAGTTTCGTACCATAAAGTGCTGATGCCACAGCTTTGGCATCATAAATCTGCTTGGGCACTGCCTCAGGCTTAAAAGAAGCTGTTCTACCTTCCTGCAGAATTATTCCAATTACTTGTCTTAGCTTATTGCCCATTTTGTTAATATGGTAGTGCCAAACCATATTATCTGCCAACTTAATTCTTAAATATTCAAAGGTGTTTACTCTCCGAGGAGTCTCACACCTGAAGGTCAGCCTCCCCCTGAATGCCTTATGCCGGTTGCTAACCAAAAATCTGGTCTTGCTGGTGTTAATAATCAGGTGCCGGACCCCATAAAATTCCTCACATCTGGCCAGGAGCCTTTGAAGGCCAACTGGAGTCTTAGGCAAGAAGAGCGTATCATCCACATAAAGTAGGGTTGTGATATTATGCTTCCCAATTGAGGGAGCGTCTGCCAAGGGGATGAGGTTGCTTTCTTAAGAGATATCAATGCTGTTTTTTGACCTGGTGTCAAATTCTGTGCATAAGCATCTTTTGACCTCTTCCACAAATTTAGTAGCTCAAAAGTCACTGCTTCATGAAAGGCATCGATATTATCATGTGGTAAGACTGGATTGCATCTCGATTTTGCTTTGAAGCTGCTACCGCTGGCACAGTCTGTTGGTAAGTCTAGATCCTCTAGTAGCTCCATGTCTGTTTCCTATGTTCTCTCCCCTATCTCCAGTTCTCGTAGAGACGCTAGACCGTCTATATCCCTGATCGTTAGTTCTGAAGCCAACTCTGAACTGTTTATTTGTGTTGAATGTGATAAAGTTGCGTCCTTTTTTTGTTGTGCAAAGATTTTCATTAGCTTCAATTTTCTGATCAGGTGGAAAATGTCAATGCGTGTTTTCATATAATTGAAATTCGCTGTTGGACAGAAAGATAGCCCTAATTCCAATATTGATCGTTCATCCTGTGACAAAATGTGAGAAGAGATGTTAACCACTGTCAATTCTTTATCCTTCGTTATTTCTTTCTCCTGGCTTGTCGTGCGGTTCTGCCAACCAAATTCCTGTTGTCCTGTTGACCTGCCCCCTCTCCTGATCTTTTTGTTTCTGCGCCTTCGCCTTTGTCTCTTGGGGGTTTTCTCTGTGGTCTTGAGCTCATCTGTAAAAAACGATACTCCTCCAATGTGGTGAAAGGTTGGCCCGCCAATGTGTTTGGGCCCGGGATTTCTTCCAGGTCTGATATGTTTTCCACACTCGATTCCGATGTCGATGTCTCCTGTCGCCGTAAGACTTCACCTTGTCTATAATCTTTCCGAGCTTGGTCATATCTTCTGCTGAATGTTAAGACACGCCCAGTTGCATAATCATTTTTGTCCCGGAGAAATTTTTTCTTTTTCTTCAATTTTATTTCATCTTCATATTTTTTGAGACGTGCCTCCATCTCTTCACAGAATTTTTTGATTTCATCTTGTGTCTCGTGTTGTTCGAGATTTGCCTTAAGTTTAGTGATTTCTTCACTAGTTTGTGTAAGTTCCATCTCCACATATTTCGATAGGAGTTCTAACATATTCTTGCTGGTAGCTGCCATCAGAAGTGACCATTCTTCCAACAGCTTCGGATGTGGATTAAAATGTGACGGAGTGATTAGAATTCGTAGGCCCCGTGGGACCCGACCAACCTCGATGTAGTTATTTAGCAAAATCACTTCCCAAGCTCTATTAATCTCCTTTTTCCTTAATCTCTCCATTTGCCATAATTGTTGTTTAAGGGTCATCGCGCCTTGTGTCTTTCCGTTTTTACCCCTATGAATGTCCAAACCCGTACTTGTAGCCGTTTCATCAAAAAGGTTAAGTGCCTCCTCAATTCTTTGACGTAATACTTCACTCATTTTTGCTTGTTGTCTTTTGGTGTTATGTATATTATTTACACAGGTGACATTTACTAAGTAGTACGGTCAGAATTGTTGGAAAAAGTGATAATGTCTGCTGAGAATGTCTTTATAAATGTGCACAGGGCACTATTTCACTCCGACCCTCCGTATCTGGTGTTAATTTTCTCTTACACAACAGTTTTCACATATATGTACTGTCATCACGACTTGTTCCAAAAAATTCAGGGTCATCTATAGACCACTGTGCTGAGCACTAGCTCTAATTTTTATGTGCTCCCTCGGGAGCCCTTCTTCACACAGATCAATATTCCCACAGCAGTGCTTGCAGTCTCCGGCACCGAAAAAGATGACAGATGAAAAGATGAAATGGTTCCAACATATTACATTTTGGACACAATACATCGATGATGTATTTATGATATGGGAAGGTCCAGAAACACTATTATATGATTATCTAAACTCATTACCAAACAGAGACCTGAATTTACAATTCTCATTTAAAGTACACAAACAGGTGATGGAATTTTTAGACATAGAGGTCTGTGTAAAAGATGGTACATTACACACAAAACTGTTCAGGAAAAGCACATCAGGCAACAGCATTTTACATGCAACAAGCCACCACCCTCCCAATGTAAAATGGAGTATACTCTACGGGGAATTATTAAGAGCCAAGAGAAACTGCAGTACCCCACAAAGTTTTGAGGAAGAACAATTAAGAATGACAAAAAGATTTAGATCTAGAGGCTATTCATACAGAGTAGTAAAGAAGGCATGTCAAAAGACAGCAGCAGTTCAAAGGGCGGAACTATTGATTCCCAAAAAGAGATGTGAAGGAACTAACACTCCAAGATTTGTGACAGTTTTTAATGCATATTCCTCAGAAGTTAAAAAGATTCTCATGAAATATTGGCATCTGATCAAGGCTGACAGAACAATTGGGCAGCTAGTTAGTCGTTCTCCTTTGATAACCTATAAAAGAAGTAGTTCGCTAAGGGATATTTTGGTACACAGTTACACAAGGAAAAACAAAGAAACTTTCTTAGACAAATATCAAGGTTTTTATAAGTGTCCTAAGTGCAAAGCCTGCAAATATAGTTCAAATCGGAAGCAATATGAGCTACCGACAGGCAGCCGAGTGAACATCAATTGCAATTCAGATTTTGCTGTGTATGTAATAGAGTGCCCATGCGGCTACAATATGTTGGCAGTACAATTTTTCCACTAAAAAAACGTATTCTTGAGCACTGGAGAGCAATATTGAATAAGGATGTAACGTATCCAGTAGCGCGACATTGTAATCTGGAGCATGAGGGGAAAGCCGAGAAAATTAGTTTTTTGGCATAGACAGGGTCCTTGCCACTCCTAGAGGAGGGGAAAGAGAAAAACAACTAAGGAGATTGGAGTCTGAATATATTATTCAGTTAAACAGTCGTCATCCCTGGGGATTGAACAAGGATGAAGAATTTTTTGTACATATTGGTTAATATGAAGATACCAGGGTAGGGTCTGACCAGATCAGTTTAGGCTATCTATGAGGTTTTGTTGAGAGGTTTATTGGAATGTTAATTTGATGATTTATTGTGTTAGGAATAGTGGCTCACCCAATCAGCAGAATTATTTTTGATGATACTCGTTATTGTAAACGTAAATGGACATGTAGAAAGAAAATGCAAAAGAATACATTTCTATGCTTATATATAGATGCACATATAGAAGAAAAGGGAAGGAGAGAGAAAGAAGAAAGAAAAAAAAAAAAAATGTATCTTTTCTATGTCTATGGATGAGGGGATGTATAGACAGCAAAATGGGCGGGCCACATTCACTTTGTTAGACATGTATTGTAAGAAGGGCCAAGGAAGAAGACCGTGAAGGTTGAAACGCGTTGCCCTATGTTTCTGCTTTATGGAATTTTTTGAATAAATGAAGACCATCATATTTTTGTAAGGAGTGCCAGACTTTGATTTTTATATATTGTGTTTTTGGAGAGATATATATATGTATATATATCATATTTATTCACTGATAAAAACAAAGATTCCAGGGACGTTATAGTTAGGCTTACATTTTAAACATACAAAACCATAGAAATTCACCAGTCAGAGTTACCTCAAGCAACTATAACTCATGCCCTCAGGTAACTATAATTCGCGCCCCCCATGCACAGTTTTTTCATCAAAAATTTACTGCAAATATTAGATTGATATTATCAAAGATGTAACAAAGATGTCATGAGTGCCATAATCTGTGGCGTAATTAGCAGTTACCTGTAACCTTTGTTTTTTTAAGTGAATTTCTATGTTTTTTAAATTCTATGTCCTAACTATAACGTCCCTGTAACCTTTGTTTTTTTCAGTGGATTTCTATGTTTCTTTTTTAATGTTTAGTAATTTTAAATACTATACGTTAATCCAACCTGGCCGCAGCCAACCCCTTATAAGCACCCAACCTTGCACCGTGCACGCATCCACTCACAGACCCACTGACACCCTCATGCAGCCACACACAGAACCGTGCACAGACTGATGCACCCACTAAAATATTCATGTACTCACTCTCACACACAGAAAGACATTCTCACAGTTATAATTAGGAAATAGAATATAAAATAACCTTAGAAATTCACTGAAAAAACCAAAGGTTACATGGGCATTATAGTTAGGTTCTGAATTTACTCATACAAAACCGTAGAAATTCAGCAATTACAGTTACCTTAGCTAACTATAACTGCTGCTCCCGTAATGCACTGCTTATGACCTCACATATTACATCACTCATGACATGATCAGTGACAAGCAAGTTCGGTCTCTTACTTGTTTTTAGTTAAGCCCCTGGGTGGGCCAGGTCCAAGGGGCATTTCTCCTGTGTTAAATTAAAGGAGGGGGGCACACATGCCCCCCTCCATGGGATTTTTATGCAATGGGGACCACCACCTCCCCTGGGCTCTTGTCAATTATACTTCTGGGCCTTGCAGACCCTCCGGGCCCTGGGGACAACCACCTCCCCGGGCCACAATGTAAAAAATACATGGGCAGGCAGCACAGAATCCCCCCTAGGCCCCAGGGACCACCACCTCACCGGGGCCAATTATATTTTTGAAAAACAGGGATGGGGGGCCAGCCCGTGAAAACAGAAGGAAAGGGGCCACTTGTCCTCCCTCCTGGAGCCATTAATGGTCATGGGGACTATCACCCCCCCCCCAGGTCCAGCTACTGCTATGTCTCAGGGTCCCCACCCCCATGACATAGCTGTTTGCTCTGACTTGGCAGAAGCTTTGACAGCTCCCACCAAGTCAGAGCAAACACTCTGCTTCCAGCGGATGAAGGTATTGCTCCTGCATTCAGGGAGCTGCATTTCTGCAGGAGGTGGGAAGCTGGCTGGGACCCTGGAGGCCTTGAGGCTACCCTCACAGTCGTGAATGGAGCAGAAAGAGGCAGAATAAAGGTCAGAAACTAGGAAAAAGAGGCAAGATAAAGGTGAGAAAGGGACAGAAAGAGTCACAATAAAGATCACTGATAAGCAGAAAGAGGAAAAATAACAATGAGAAAGGAGCAGAAAGAGACAGAATAAAGGTCAGAAATGAGCAGAAGGTGGCACACCAAATGTCATTAACAGGCAGAGAGCTGCAAAATAAAGGTGAGAAACTAGCAGAAAGAGACAAATAAAGTTCAGAAATGAGCAGAAAGAGGCAGAACAAAGGTCAGTAACAAACAGAACGCAGCAAAATAATGGTGAGAAATTAGCAGAAGGAGGCAGAATAAAGGTCAGAGACTGACAGAAGGAGGTCGAATAGAGGTCAGCAATGAACAGAAAGAGGAAAAAAAATGTGAGAAACTAAATAAAAGGCAGAATAAGGGTAAGAAATGAGCAGAACAAGGCAGAATAAGGGTAAGATATGAGCAGAACGAGGAATATTAAAGTTCAGCAATGAGCAGAAAGAGGCAAAACAAAGGTCGGCAATGAGCAAAAAGAGGCAAAATAAAGGTTAGCAATGAGCAGAAAGAGGCAAAATAAAGGTGAAAAACAAACAGAAAGAAGCAGAACAGAAGTAAGAAATGAGAAGAAAGAGGCAAAATAGATGTAAAAAATGAGCAGAAAGAATGTAAAATAAAGGTCAGAAACAAGCAGCAAGAGGCAAAATAAAGGTCAGAAACAATCAGTAAGAGGAAGAATAAAGGTCAGAAGGGAGCAGAAAGAGGCAAAATAGAGGTCAGAAATGAGCAGAAAGAGGCAAAGTAAAGGTCAGGAGGAAGCAGAAAGAGGCAAAATAACAGGCAGAATGAGCACAAAGATGAAAACTAAAAGGCAGAACAAGCGGAAAGAAGCAAAATAGAGGGCAGAAGCAAGCAGAGAAGAGGCAGAAAATGAGAAGAGAAGGCACAAAGCCGAAGGCAGCAGAGGGCAGCAAAATGCAGGCAAGCTGGACAGGAGGACCTCTCACAGGGGTAGCTGGCATAAGGACCTGCTCCCGTGCCCCCCCTACTTTTTTGTACTGTGTACCCACTGACAGATCTACACATACACTCACACACCCTCTCACAGGCCCACTGACACACCCACTCAGAGATCCAACCAAATACTATCGCACAGTCTCACAGACCCACTAAGAGACTCAGGCACACACTCACAGATCCAGTCAGAGACTCACACACCCACTGACTGACCCACTCACTCACTCGCCCACTCACAGACCCACTCAAAGATGCACACATCAACTCACATACCCACTCAGACACTCATGCACCCACTCACTCACTCACTCAGAGACTCATCCATCCACTCACAGACTTTCAATGACACTCATGCACCCACTTCCAGACCCACTCAGACACTAATGCACCCAGTCAAAGGTTCACACAGGCACTCATACACCCACTGACACAGCCATGTACTCACCCATACAGTCATTCACCCACCCACTCACAGCCACTCATACACCCAGAAAAACACTCACACACCCACTCAGAGACCCATACAGTCACTCACACACCCACTCAACTACCTACACAGCCACTCGCACACCACTCTGAAAGGTTACAGGTTACTGTTCGGAAATACATTTTTTCTTTTTAAATGTTGAAATGCACTAAAAAGAAGCAAAGGATGTTATAGTTACAAATTAGAATTAAAAAAACATTAGAAATTCACTGAAGAAACCAAAGGTTACAGGGACATTATAGTTAGGCTCAGATTTCACTTGTACAAAACCAGTGAAATTCAGCAGTTATAGTAACCTGAACTAGCTATAACTTCCGTCGCCACAATGCACTGCTTAGGACCTCACTTATTACATCATTCATGACATGGTCAATGACATTACTGATGGAATCATCCAGTGAGTGTAATTGTGTCCTAAAAGTTTCTGAGAGTTAAAAATTTACTAAGCTACTGCATATGTTAAATCGCTTTTCTTTTTGTACTAATGATGAGTCATACTGTCCCTAATATAGGTTATCTGAGTGGCACTGTGACTGTCTGTCTCAGTGTGGGAGTGGATGTCTGAACGGCTGAATGGGTATGGGAGTGGGTGTGTGAGTGGCTGTATGGATAGGTGGGTGTGTATGTTAGTGTTTGTATTGGTGGCTGGGTGAGTGGCTCAATGGGTGGATCAGTGTGTGTGTGTGTGGCTGTATGGGTGACCAGGTGGTTGTGTGAATGGTTCTATGAGTGAGTGACTGGTTGTATAAGTGGATGAATGGATGAGTGGCTGGTTGACTGGATGTATGGGTAAGTGGGTGTGTGAGTGGCAGTTTTGCACAGTAAGTATTTGTGTGAATAGCTGTATAGCTGAGTGAGTGGACATGTGAGTGATTGTATTGATGTGTGAATGGGTATGTAAGTGGTTTTGTGGAAGAGTGAATGGATGTGTGAGTGGTTGTATGGATGAATGAGTAGCTCTGTTAGCAGCTGTATGGGTGAGTGAGGGAGTGAGTGACTATGTGAGTGGCTGTATTGCTGAGTAGTTTTTGCCATATGTTTCCTGAGTTCTCCTGACGAGAATCTGTAGAATTACGTATCTTCTCTACTATAGAATCATTTGACACCAAGGATGTTTTAACATCAGGAAAAAAAATTTGTAGCTTTGTAAAATCCTGAAACTTTCAACTGCTTAGAAAACCTCAATCCTTCCTATGTGATAATGATAACAAATGTTTGTTTGCTCATAAACATTCTTTAAGATTACTTGAGTGCCATGTTTGCTCTCAAATCCATCTTGAGCCTTTAGAAATATCATAATGGAGGCAAGGATATTGCAAATACCCTAAAAGGTTGGGAACACACCCAAATTTACTATAGATGTCTTGTGTGTCATTTTGCAAACAATATAGTATGTAATAATTTCATAGTGAGCATGGAGTTGACAAATAGTAAACACTCTTCACAGTTGTCTTCACAGTTTGCTTGTTGTTATGGATTAGATAAATGTCAAGTTGATGTTTCTTTTTGTTGAAAGTAAATCTTATTAAATTCTAATAGATCAGCCATTCAGCGGTAACCTCCATCCTGAGGGACAAGTTACAGTTCCCATCCTTCCTACGCACCATCTCCGGCAGCGCTCTCACGAATATTGCCCTGGCACGTTTAATGGGGCACTTTGGTTGGACATGGGTGGGATTGATCATTTCTGATGATGAGATCGGTTTGCAGGGAGGTCAAGCCATACGGATGGGAATCGAAGCAGATGGTGGCTGTGTGGCTTTCGTGGAGAGGATTCACCTGCGGTACTCCAAGGAGAGGGTGCTCCAAGTGGCTGAAATAATACAAAGACATTCAGTGAAGACAATTATAGTTCACAGTGCTGAGCTTCATGTGAAGGTGTTATTGGAAATTCTTTATGAGCATAATCTTAGTAGAAAGATCTGGGTATTCTCAACATCATTTGGTATGTCTCCTGGATTCTTTGCAGGCAAAGCCTGGAAAATATTAAATGGGGCTTTAGTTCTTAAACCTTACACAGGCAGCATGCCAGGGTTCCAAGGGTTTCTTCACCACCTCAATCCGAGCATGACTCCTGGTGATATTTTTATCAGGCTTTTCTGGGAGAAAGCCTTCACGTGTACATGGCTAGAGGACAAAGAGAACAGTACCAACCTCATGGAGTCAGTTGGTAAACCTGGAATGGAGTCGGTACCTTGCTCCCCAGACAGTTTGATGGATGAAATGGCCATATCTTTATTTGAGCTGAATGATTTGAGCTATACATACCACAGTTACATAGCAGTGTTTGCCATCGCTCACTCATTAAACTTTTTCCTTTCCTGCACAATTGAACAAGGACCTTTCAACAAGGAAGTCTGTGCTGATATAAATGACATCCGACCATGGAAGGTAACACAATCAAATGTCTCACATGAAATACGATGACCCTAAAATATGAGATGTAACCATGTTCTAGAACAGATTTGTCAGGTGTATATTGGGATTGTAGAATTCAAGGTAAGTAGCTTAATTTGCCTAGTGATGGCAAGATTGGACAAGACATAAACTATATCTTCTATTATATTCATCCATTTTCTGTGACATTATATTCACATTTTATGGGTAAGTATAATTGTGATTCATGGTAAACCAATCTAAAGTGGGGAACATGTTACTATTTAAAGCTTCCTTGCTGCTTTTATATCTCTATTGGACTAAACCAACCAAGCCTCCTTATTGTTCACAAGTTTGCAAACAATACCCTGGGTCCTCTGAAAGCTGTCACTCTCACATTACCTTTCCACTGCCTGTTCATTGTCGTCCTTCGGTGTTTAATGCTTTCTGTGTGTTCCACTGGGCGATCCTTATAAAAAAAGCTGACCCACATCTCATTCCTGGAAGTAGCTGCAGAACAAAAGCAAGACTTCTCATCCTAAAACACAAAATTCTTGATTGAGTCTAGTCTACGTCAGGAGATAACTAACAAAGAACCTCATCACCCTTATCCTCCTATTGCCTGATGACTGACTAGCTCCTGCCTCCACTACCTTATTTGCTGGTGCACCTGCACCACTAGCCTTTTCCATAATTGCAAAGTGTATGATCTAGAAAAGCTAGACACCACGACATAGAATTAAACTCCACTGCACTCACACATAGAATAAAAAAGTCAATCCACCTAGCACTGCAGCTGGTGCCAATAAAAATCAATCTCCAGCCCAACGAGGAGACTTAGGGGCATATTTATCAAATTTACAAGCACAAAGCAAGCTGTGCTGGGTGAAAGGGATACGGCAGCAATGTGCCATCTTTAACATTATATGACACATCCCTGCTCTCTGCCTGCGCGGCACACTATCTGCTGCCTGGGTTACAGGCAGGATTGTTTTTGGGCGGGAAGGGGCACCTTCCTGCACAGAAATAATCCTCAGAAGCATTTCCCTCTTTCTATGTGGGCTGCAGAATGCATTAGGAGAAATTACCATATTTCTCCTAGTAACACCTCCTCTGGGGAGACGCAGCATTTTGACGCATTTCCAAGTCTACCAATAATGGTAAATCTAGGAAAGCAACAAAACACATGGGTGGATGGGTGGAAACACCCATGCTCGAACCATGTAACACCTCCCTAGGCAGAGTAATGCAAGGCAGCGACTTGCGCTACCTTGCGTTACTACGCATTTGCTAAGCGACGCAGGGCTACGCAAGGTGTAAAGAAAAGAAAGGATATAAATATTTGCATGACATAGTACAATGTAGTCGTTATATGGGGTAATTGTAGGCTCATAACATCAGAATTTCTTCATTTTTATGTTGAAGCTCTTATAAATATAAAAGTCAATTTCAAATCTCTTTTAACGCTTTTTTAACTTTTTTAATTCATATGAATATATTTTTACTTGTAAGTTAATGCTTCTTCCTAATGGTTATGCAGTTTTAGACTATTACTTATGTAACTTTGGACCTGATTTAAATGTTGGCAGAGAGGTTAATGTGTCACAACAGTTAGGGATATTCTGTCCCCCGAATTCTAAATATCATTGTTTCCTATGGTATTTAGATTTTGGCAGACGAGATATCCATCACCGTTGCGCGGTGGGGGCTGCCCGGGGCTGTATGTTTAATTACGGGGAAGGGAAGACCTAGCTCCCGTCCGTGAGCCATTATATGCCCAAGGCAGCCCACCCCCGGGACCACATTTCATAAGGGGAGACTTGCCTGGCCCCTATACCTGAGGCACCCTAGGCCCAGGGGGGGGCCACACTTGGGGCTGAAATGTCCTTGAAAGGGGAGTGGAGGTACATGCCCCACTCCTTGAGCCTTCTAAGGGGCTAGTGACTCCATCCCCGGGGCCGCTTACCTTAATTAATTGGGAGAGTTACAGTGCATCCTCCCTCTCTGAGTCATTATAGTCTCTAGGGAGCCCACTCCCAGGGCCGAAACATCCAAGAAAGGGAGCAGCCATGGGACTTCTGAGCCTTGAATAGGTCCTGGGGACCCTGCCCCCAGGGCCATTATCGTCTGGGACTAGTTCACTTGCTGTAACCTGGGGAGCCCACCTCCTGTACATAGCAGGTTCCCTGCCTGCACCAGCTCTGGGAGGGAAACTTGTGTTTGCTCCTGCCTGGCGGTAACATTTTTGAAACTCCCACCAAACGGGTGTGCGCAGTAGTTTTTGGGTGAGAATTGACCCCTCTGCGGAGACCACTCTCTTGGATGGCAAGTATTTGTAGTAGAGAGTGTGGATGGACTGGTCTCTCCACTGAGACAATTTTCTTGAATGACATGTGTACATTGGAGTGGGTAGTGAGGGGCTACCTTCTCCACTTGGACCTCTTTCCAAGGTCATTAGAGTGAAGAGTAATCTCTGATAAGCAACTAGCATCCCCTTAAGACTGCTTTCCACAGTGACAAATATGCATACTTGGGTGTATTCAGAGATTTCCTACTGATTTCTACTTTTCAAGCACCTGCAAGAGTCTTACAAAATTGTAACTTTTTTTCAAAAAATATTTTTCATTTTTTCATCACAGTACTTATGCCTTACAGTCCTCCTTTCAATACCTATGGGGGGGATATGCATTTCTCCTAATAGAGTGTATTGAGAATTTACTTTTTTTTCCATCACAGTAAGTGCCTTACAAGACCTCTTGAGAAAACCTTAGGTGGACAGATGTCTTTCTCCTGCCTCCTTATATAGCTTTTTAGTTCATTATTACAACACCACACATTTTTCACAGTAAACAGTAATGGCGGCCTTTTAATTTCTTAACCTCCACGAGCCAGCCAATCAGATTGCTCCCTCCCACAGGAGCAGGAAAGCTGACCGGTAAACACGCCTCTTGACCAATCACAGGGCTTAATTTGTTTGGGACTCTTGAGAGCCTCTCACGGACCCAACCATCCAAATATTTTTAAACCTTAATTTCTCAAAAACTACTGAACGAATTTACACTAAATCCCAAAAACCACAAAAAAGTTCTTTATATCATGTATCTCGCACTATGGCCCAAATTTAAGAAAAAATTGGCGCATCACATATGATGTGTCACTTTTTCTGTGCCTCCCTACCAGCACCTACCAGCACCATCGTTGCAAAGTATTTATTTATATGATATATATATATATATCATATGGTATATGATTTATCATCAAATTTTTGATGCTATTGTGGTGCTTTTCTACACTAGCATCAAAAGTGCACGGAAGCCCATAGGTTTCTGTGAGAGCGTTATTTTAATGCCTGCTCTGAGGTGTTGCCCTTTGTTACCTCTATCATCCTAAGCTGCTAGAACACTTCTAATCTACTAATAAGGGCTAACTGGACCTGGCTCAAGGTGTAAGTACCACAAGGTACCCACTATAAGCCAGGACAGCTTCCTACATTGGTGGTGCAGCGGTAGGATAAGTAATTGTAACTGCTTTACGACTTTGTCATTGGTGCATTTCATAAGAAAAACATATACCAAATACTTCAGAATATACACATTGACCTGAACAGTTTAGCTTTCCTTCTCTAAAACGTTCTACAAAGTTTCTGAAAAGTTTCTGCAAACTTTTTAAAGTTTTCAAAAGTTTAGAAAAGTTTTTCTCTGTTCTTTCAAAAGTTCCAAAAACGTTTTTCTCTCTCTGTCCTAAACCTTTTTCTATCATGTCTGCAGTAGAGCTTACTCCCACAGTTGTCCAGGCAACTTATGGGAGTCTACACTTTAAAAGTTTGAGGGGTCTCTGAATTGAAAGAGGTTTAGAAATTGGAAAGAATCCTACAAAAGATCTTCTCCTCAGCCTTCTCCTAGAAAGTGACCAGTCTGGCCCATCCCAGGCCCAGGAGGTAGAGGAGGGGGGTACCCAGTCAGACTCAGAGGAGTCCCCTGAGGTTGCTGGGGAGGGTTCTTCCAAGGACCTGTCAGATAGCAGGCCACCTAGTGACACTGGTAGTGGGAGGGGGTCACACATTAGTAGGGCACCTTTCACTCGTAAATGCCAGGTTACTATGGTCCAGTCAGTTAGGGACAGGTCCAACTCTGCCAATTCCCACATAACGTCTGTGTCTCACAATTCCCAAGACTCCCACCCTGAGGATAACTTAATGGAAAGGGAACTCAGAAAGCTGAGGTTGGAATATGCCAGGCTGAAGCTTAAGCAGCAGCAGCTGGCCTTAGACAGGAAATCTCTGGATGTGGAAAGGGAAAGGCAAAGGTTGGGGTTAGTTCCCCACGGTGACAGCAGCAGTGTTTTTGATAATAATCCTGTTAGGGAGCAAGATTCCAGAAACCTGCATAGGATAGTCCCCACTTACAAGGAGGGGGATGACATTAACACGTGGTTTGCTGCACTTGAGAGGGCCTGTATGGTACAGTTGGTCCCTCAAAGGCAGTGGGCTGCTATCTTGTGGCTATCTTTCACTGGGTAGGGATAGGCTCCTTATTGTCAGAGAAAGTGATGCTAATAACTACAAAGTTTTGAAAGATGCACTCTTGGATGTATTTGGCTTAACCACTGAACAATACAGGATTAAGTTTAGAGACACCAGAAAAGAGTCCTCTCAAGACTGGACAAACTTTGTAGACTGTTCAGTGAAGGCCTTGGAGGGTTGGTTACATAGCAGTAAGGTAACTGACTATGAAAGGCTGTATAATCTAATCCTGAGAGAGCATATTTTGAACAATTGTGTGTCTAATGTGTTGCATCAGTACTTGGTAGACTCAGATCTGACCTCTCCCCAAGAATTGGGAAAGAAGGCAGACAAATGGGTCAGTTCAAGAGTGAACAGAAAAGTTCATACAGAAGGTGACAAGGATGGCAAGAAGAAAGATGGTGAGAAATCTCAGGATAAGCATGGGGATAATGGTAAAACTAAAGATCCTTCTTCAAATCCTAAACACATCTTTAGGGGGTAGGGATAAATCAACTTCTTCCTCTTCTACACAACCCACACACATTAAAAAACCTTGGTGCTATGTGTGTAAAAATAAAGGCCATAGGCCAGGGGATAAGTCCTGCCCAGGTAAACCCCCTGAGCCTACCACCACTAATACATCAAACTCTAGTGCCCCTAGCAGTAGTGGTAACAGTGGTAGGACTGCTGGCAACAGTCAAAATAAGGGTGTAGTTGGGTTTACTTTTGGGTCCATCATAGAAATTGGGGTAGTCAGTCCCAAGACAGTTTCTGTCACACCTGGTGGCATTGGCCTTACCACACTGGCTGCTTGTCCCCTTACAATGGATAAGTGCAGGCAGACAGTTTCAATAAATGGTGTTGAGGCCCAGTTCTACAGGGACACAGGTGCCAGTATCACTTTGGTGACTGAAAAACTAGTGTCTCCTGCACAGCACATCATTGGACAACAGTACAAGATTATTGATGTCCATAACTCCACTAAGTTCCTGCCCTTAGCTATAATTCAGTTTAGTTGGGGTGGAGTTACTGGCCCTAAGCAGGTGGCAGTATCACCTAGTGTACCTGTAGACTGTCTCTTAGGTAATGACCTAGAGGACTCAGGTTGGGCTGAGGTAGAGTTTAATACCCATGCAGCCATGCTGGGTATCACTGAGGAATTACTTCCTCTCATTTCAGCTGAAATGAAAAAGCAAAGGAGAGAAAAAGGCCTGAAAACTCAGGATCCTTCTCCAACAACAGGTGAAAAGGGCATCAAGTATCCCCTACCCACCCTGCCATTCAGGATACCATTCCTGTGGTGGGAAAAACCTCTCCTGGGGTGGCACCTGTACCAAGGGAACCATCACCTGGCACAGCTGTACTCCCTGAGACAGAGGTACCTCTCTGTGGGATAACTAAAATTGGTGAGAAAAAGTGCACCATTGTAGTTAACATGGAGCATCCCTTCAACCCTCCCAGAGAAACTTTAGTGCAGCAACCCTGCACTACCTCACAACACTTAGGACAGCAGCCCTGCCCTAGGGTGGAGCTCATAGGACAGCACCCCTGCCCTGCTCCAACTCAAGAAAAACTGCATCCTTGTTCTCTCTTACAGCCATATGGACAACGTTTTTGCCCAGCTATAGCTCTATTGAGACAGGATCCCTGTCTGGCATTCTCATCACTTGATATAGGTCCAGTGGACAATTCCCACTTAAACATACTAATAGGAACTCTAAGAATATAACTTCACATTGTTGGCAAGCTAAAAAACTTCAAACAGGGTGGTTTACACCCCCACAGGGAAGTAACCATATAGTGGATGATAAAGGGAGTAACCATCTATTGCAGAGCTACTCTCCAATTATCACCACTTAGCCAATAATAATAATAACTCAACTGGCCAAGGTTAGCCTTATTGTCCTTCGTTTGGGGGCGGGGTTGTTTAGGAAGGTAGCCTCTTTCTAGCCTTGTTACCCCCACTTTTGGCCTGTTTGTGAGTATATGTCAGGGTGTTTTTAATGTCTCACTGGGATCCTGCTAGCCAGGGCCCAGTGCTCATAGTGAAAACCCTATGTTGTCAGTATGTTTGATATGTGTCACTGGGATCCTGCTAGCCAGGACCCCAGTGCTCAAGTGCTCATAAGTTTGTGGCCTATATGTGTCCCCTGTGTGGTGCCTAACTGTATCACTGAGGATCTGCCAACCAGAACCTCAGTGTTTATGCTCTCTCTGCTTTTAAAATTGTCACTGCAGGCTAGTGACTAATTTTACTCATTCTGATTGGCACACAGGAACACCCTTATAATTCCCTGGTATATGGTACCCTGGTACCCAGGGTATTGGGGTTCCAGGAGATCCCTATGGGCTGCAGCCTTTCTTTTGCCACTCATAGGGAGCTCAGACAATTCTTACACAGTACTGCCACTGCAGCCTGAGTGAAAAAACGTCCACGTTATTTCAGAGCCATTTTACACTGCACTTAAGTAACTTATAAGTCACCTATATGTCTAACCCTCACTTAGTGAAGGTAAGGTGGAACGTTACTTAGTGTGAGGGCACCCTGGCACCAGCCAAGGTGCCCCCACATTGTTCAGGGCAATTTCCCCAGACTTTGTGAGTGCGGGGACACCATTATATGTGTGCACTACATATAGGTCAATACCTATAAGTAGCGTCACCATGGTAACTCTGAACATGGTCATGTAACATGTCTAGGATCATAGAATTGTCCCCCAATACAATTCTGGTAATGGGGGGACAATTCCATGCATCCCCGGGGCTCCAGCATAGAGCCAAACTAACTCTCTGGGGTTTTCTCTGCAGCTACTGCTGCTGCCAACCCTCAGGCAGGTTTCTGCCCCCCTGGGGCCTGGGCAGCCCAGTCCCAAGAAGGCAGAGCAAGGGATTTCCTCTGAGAGAGGGTGTTACACCCTCTCTCTCTGGAAATAGGTGTTAAGGGCCTGAGAGGAGTAGCCTCTCCTGGCCTCTGGAAATGATTTGAAGGGCACAGATGGTGCCCTCCTTTCATAAACCAGTCTACACCGGTTCAAGGATCCCCCCAGCCCTGCTCTGGCGCAAAACTGGACAAAGGAAAGGGGAGTGACCACTCCCCTGACCAGCAACTCCCCAGGGGAGGTGCCCAGAGCTCCCCCAGTGTGTCCCAGACCTCTGCCATCTTGAATGCAGAGGTGGGAGGGCACAATAGAGACCTCTGAGTGGCCAGTGCTAGTAGGTGACAGCAGAGCCCCCTCCTGATAGGTGCTTACCTCTCTCTGTAGCCAATCCTCCTCTGAGGGTTATTTAGGGTCTCTCCCGTGGGTTTCTCGTCAGATAACGAATACAGAGTTCCTCCGCACTTCCCTCTTCGACTTCTGACAAGGATCGACCGCTGACTGCTTCAGGATGACTGCAAAACCGCAACAAAGTAGCAAGAAGACTACCAGCAACATTGTAGCTCCTCAACCTGCCAACTTTCTCGACTGTTTCCTGGTGGTGCATGCTCTGAGGGGTGTCTGCCTTCACCCTGCACTGGAATCCAAGAAGAAATCTCCCGTGGGTCGACGGAATCTTCCCCCTGCCAACGTAGGCACCAAACTTCTGCATCACCAGTCCTCTGGGTCCCCTCTCATCTTGACGAGCATGGTCCCTGGAACATGGGAGCTGGATAGTCCAGTGGCCCTTCTGTCCAAATTTGGTGGAGGTAAGTCCTTGCCTCCCCCGCCAGACAGTAATCCTGTGTACTGCGGGAACTGCAGCTGCTAGGGCTTCTGTGCACTTTTGCAAGACCTCCTTCGTGCACAGCCTCGCCCAGGTCCCCAGCACTCAGTCCTGCATTGTCCAACCCGCTGAGCTGGACTCCGACTTCGTGGGACTCTCTTTTGTTGTACTGAATCGACCGTCGTGCTCAGATCTTCTGAATGCCTGTTCAGGTGCTTCTGCAGGAGCTGCCTGCTTCTGCGTGGGCTCTCTGTATTGCTGAGTGCCCCCTCTATCTCCTCTTCCAAGGGGTGACCTCCTGGTCCTTCCTGGGCCCTGGCAGCACCCAAAACCTTCAACCGTGATTCTTGCAGCTAGCATGGCTTGTTTGCGGTCTTTCTGCATGGAAACAACTCTGCATTCTCCAGCACGTTGTGAGACATCTTCTGACCAAAGGAGAAGTTCCTGGCACCTTCTCTTGTTGCAGAATCTTCAGCCTCTTCCACCCGGAGGCAGCCCTTTTGCACCTTCACCCGGGGTTTAGTGGGCTCCTTCCCCCCCTGGACACTTGCGTGACTCTTGGACTTGGTCCCCTTCCTTTGCAGGTCCTCAGGTCCAGGAATCCGTCTTCAGTGCTTTGCAGTCAGTTGTTGTCTTTGCAGAATCCCCTATCTCGACTTTACTGTCTTTCTGGGGTAGTAGGGTAACTTTACTCCTACTTTTCAGGGTCTTGGGGTGGGGTATCTTGGACACCCTTAGTGTTTTCTTACACTCCCAGCGACCCTCTACACACTACACTAGGCCTGGGGTCCATTTGTGGTTCGCATTCCAGTTTTGGAGTATATGGTTTGTGTTGCCCCTATTGTCTCCAATTGCATTCTATTGTGTTCTCCAGTGTTTGCACTACTTTTCTAACTGTTTACTTACCTGATTTTGGTTTGTGTGTATATTTTGTGTATATTACTTACCTCCTAAGGGAGTATATCCTCTGAGATACTTATGGCATATTGTCACTAAAATAAAGTACCTTTATTTTTAGAAACTCTGAGTATTGTGTTTTCTTGTGATATAGTGCTAAGTGACATACGTGGTATAGTAGGAGCTTTGCATGTCTCCTAGTTCAGCCTAAGATGCTCTGCTATAGCTACCTTATATCAGCCTAAGCTGCTAGAACACTTCTAATCTACTAATAAGGGATAACTGGACCTGGCACAAGGTGTAAGTACCACAAGGTACCCACTATAAGGCGGGCCAGCCTCCTACACCTTGGACACGACAATGGTGCAATAATAATTCATCATTTAAATACCTTACCATTTGTCAATTCATACTCATTAAAACACTTTTTGTGTGTTTATGGTTTTCTAGTTAAAACGGGAGCATGTGTGGGGTTAAGTTACTCCTGATACTCTCCTTTTGTGTTTCAATTCATAGTCATTAACATAAACAAAGGACAACAGCTGACTGGGATACACTGTTTTGGAATAGGCAAATGTCCCATTGAAACGTATGTATTGCTGTAAGTGCTTCATATAGGAAAAAATCATATTGCACAGGTAATCAGCGAACAAGGTTGTTTTAACATTTTACTTCACAATCATTGTGCTCATACAAATTTTACATTCTATATGATCTTACCCTTTTTGACATCCCAAGTGGGATTAGACTAATGAAATCATAAAGTCTCATTACAGCACCAAATGGTGTACAAGCCCATTGAAGCACGCAAATGCAATTAAGCATCATCAATACAATTGCCCCTCAAGTGGGTTGCATACTATTCTGATACCTGTTCGTCATATCACTCTAGTGGGTAATTCAAACCGTCAGGAAATGTCCTTCCTTGTGCACAAATATCTCTCTCACTATATACATATTTATATAGCAATTAAGATGTTAGAGTTATTTCAAGTAACTATAACTTGTGCACTAAGGTAACTATAACTGGTGCCCCCGCCATGCACAGTTATCTCATCAATAATTTTACTGCAAATGTTACAGTGACATTACCAATGGTGTTATGAAAGAAAGTTGTCATTCGTGATGTCATATCTGTGGGGATAGAAGTGCTGCATTTCGGTTGCAAGACATTCATACATACCACTGTGATTCGGTATTAGAAGGGTTGCCCTCAACACGCCCCTTCCTCACAGCGAATCCCACACCCTAATTGGGAGTCGGTAACAGGTTAACAAATTGCTATTTATGCTTGGGATATGTGAAATGCCTTTTTGCATTTGCAAATAGGCAGATTCACAGAATCAGCCCAATTGCAACTTTGAAAAAGGCATCATACATGTGGTCCTTGGTTCCAAAGAACTCTTTTGAACACAGCTTGTTTACAGGTTGGTAGGCCATGGACCAGTATCAGCTAATGTTTTGTTGCCTTACTCCCTCTTCCCTTGCATAGCTGGAAAGATTACACCCCACCATTTTCAAAGTTCAGCTGCCACCACTGGATGTTATTCGGTATTAAAAGAATTATTATCTGTGTATCCTTCCTCTCGAGGAACAGTGGTTCCATTTATCGTCAAAGTGCAGTTTAAATGTCACATTGTAACAAATGATCAAACTGAAAAAGTGTTTTTGATCTTTTGTAGTAATTATGTAGAAGCTTTAACATAGAATATCATTACATCAAGATACAGAGGGTTCAGATCCGGGTCAGAGCGAAGGTACCAGTGGTGTGACATCACATAATAATAGACTCCCTCAATATCCTCTGTTCTCTGAAGATACATCTTGAGGCAAACGTAATAACAGTAATTAAAGATGCATGCTTGTATTTATTGTGACTTATAATTAAAAGGCCATATCTAATCACAATACAGTAATTACTATCTATCTTAGGAGCAATTATGTATCATCCTTGGAGTGATGTCTTGGAGTGGCATGTCACCCTCTGTTCAGATAACACCTGGGTCCTTGAAGGAGTATTTGGGCCACCATATAACCCTTGATCCGGTGAGGGCACCAGTCATATGGCAGCATTGCACTCTGTGGCTAGCAATTCAAACAGCCTGGTATCAGAAGGTGAAAAGGTATGCCTTACAGTGTCACTACAGAGAAAGGCTGCCAGGCATCACAGCCAATTAAATCCCAAGAATAAATAATTAAGCTTTGAACCACTTTAATACTTTGGAGGAACATTTTGTGATTTTCTGCCAGGGAGCCCTCTGCATATTTCTGCTGATTTTCGGCCTTCGGTCTTAGACCTGCAGTGATTTTCAAACTCTGCCCTGTGGCAGGTCTTAGAAAAGAGCTACCTCATGCAGCCTGCCAGACACTACCTTTGGAAGCTGCAAGCCTCCCAGGAGAAGAGCTTATTAAGCTCATCCTCTAGGCACTACACATGAAATTAAACCCATAATTGTTGTCTCTGATCCTTTATCTAAAAAAATCTCTCAACAGAAGCCTTGGAGTCCTCCAGAGCAACAATGGTCCTCTTTCCCTGCATGGTGTTTTTCCTCCTCTGCTCTGTGGGTAAGGGCACCCAGAACCCTCCATGTGACCTTCATGTCTGGAAGCAGGACTCCTACTCCAGGGATGGGGATATCATCATCGGGGGATCCTTCGTCATTCAGTCAACATTCGTCTCCTCAGAGCCAACATTTCATGAGGAACCTCAACTAGTAACCTGTGAAGGGTAAGAGAATAATGTGTCCTGTGTCATTTAATGCCCTGTCAGACAGTATTCTTTTCAGTTTTTTAGGATTCTACTATAGGTCAACAGGTGTATATCATATACAAATTTCCCATCTCACTGTATGTCATATATAATAGAATTGACATTTCCATCTCTAATATCTCACATATATCATGATAACAGACCAGAACAATATAGCACTATAAATGCACAAGTCACTATTCTCCACTCCACCCACCAGGATTCAGTTCTTTTTCTGGTTACACACACACATACATCTGCAGTGCTGCAATTAACCTTAATTCTAATTGAATCTGTTGCAGAGAAGGTGCTTTCTGCAGACTCACAAATTTCTCTCACGGCTTTCTTCCTGACTTCCTAATTTTGTTTACCACCATCATCGACCACATGCGTCCTCCTTACAAGATGCTGGGAAGATGATGGGGAAGTTAACCAAAGTTGCTCTGCTGCATTGCATGAAAGGGAGAGTGCAAAGCATCATCATATCTACTACAATATGGTGCTGTTTTTCTCTCCACCTGTGCTGATGTTCTTCAAGCCTGCCTTACACTTTGTACGCACCCTTGCACCATAGTGGCCTGTCTACTATTGTTAGTTGATAGAGCTTAGAGTCAGAATGTATGGGTAATTGGATGAAAATGCTTATGTGCCACCCATGGTTCTCCAGCTTGATGCAAAGTAGCACAAAGTTGCACATTGCTTTCATTTCAGTTTACTTTCCAGTGCTGTAAAGTAAATCCCAATTCTACATTGTGACACAAGCCTGGTGCAAAGTGTTAGTATATCTGACCCTTAGAATGTTTGTTTGGAAGACTTCCACAACAGCACTGGTCTGCTTTCCTGTTTATTCCAAACTACCCCTCGTAAGGTCTTTCAGAGCTCCACGCATGTGAGTTAATGATTTATCCTAATCCCTAGATATTGATCTTTTTAAACTAACCCCAGATATTCATCCTGCTCTTGCAGACATACCAGTGCTGCCCATTTCCAAAATCAATCTCCTTGTCCCTTCCCTCATCTCGTTACTAATCAATTGTTTAGTACATTTTGCTAGGGCCTCAATCCAGTACGGACAAGAGAGTGTGGAGCATCATTCACTTCCATCAGGAGTCAACAGGCATACAGTATAATGGAAATGTTCTCACTCCACTGTCTTTATGAATGCCATTTCAAGGATCAACACATTGTGATGATAGAGTATGCTGAAAGCTAATTGTGAATAGCAGAGTAGGGGCCAGATGTAGGAAGCATTTTGCATGGCGCAAACTGCAAAAATCGCAGTTTGCGCCATGCAAAAACGCGCATCGCGATGCACATTCCCATTTTGCGAGTCGGTACCGACTTGCAAAATGGGAATGAGAGTCGCAAAGAGGAAGGGGTGTTCCCTTCCTATTTGCGACTCGCACCGCGATGCAGAATTGCTTTGTGACCGCGGTCGCACAGCAATTCACAGTTACCCCCAGTGTCACACTGGTGGTAACCCATTCGCAAAAGGGAAGGGGTCCCTATGGGAACCCTTTCCTTTGTGAATGTCGCTAGCAATGTTTTTTCAGAGCAGGCAGTGGTCCAATGGTCAGTGGAGGTGTCTCGCCACAGATACCTGTGAGGTATCTCAACACAGGCACTCATGTGGTTTCTCAATGTAGGCACTATGAGGTAACTCACCGCAGATAATCGTGAGGTATCTCACTGTAGATACCCATGAGGTATTTCACCACAGATGCCTGTGAGGTATTTTACAAATATACTGTTGAGGTGTCTCACAGCAGATAGCCGTGAGGCATCTCACTGTAGATCCCTGTGAGGTGTCTCATCACAGATACCTGTGAGGTATCTCACCTCAGGCACTCTTGAGGTTTGTCAATGTAGGCAGCATGAGGTATATCACGGCAGATAATCGTGAGGTATCTCACTGTAGATACCCATGAGGTATCTCATCACAGATACCCATGAAGTATCTCTCCATACCTTAACACAGACACCTATGTGCTATCTCACCACAAGTACCATTGAGGTATCTTGACTCATGTACCCATGAGGTGTCCCACCACACCCCAGATTCCCATGAGGTATCTCACTGCTGATGCAACTTTAATAAATAGAGATAATGACAACCACAGAAATGCAGGTATTCATTGTAGGAGGTCCTTTGTAGATCTTTAGTAGATGAGTTTGGCGTGTGTCGATCCCTAGTTTGCATCTCTGATGTATGTAAGTATAGATGACGTAAATCACCTCCATCTGACCAGGACTATGCTATGAATATTTTGAGTGAATGCATAATTCCTTTCACTTAGTATCCTCATTCTTGTGTTAAATTTCTTCTTTCTTAAAACATCCCCCAACACTCTCAGAAATACTCAATAATCATTGATTTAACATTTCCTGTCATCCCAATCCATTTTGTCATCATCAGCTGCAGTTTGTTTCACAAATTGTTTACATTTTTTCTATTGCCTTTATTCAATTCTGAGATGAATGTGGTCAGTGCATCTAGTTTCTTCATAAAACTATGGTGGCTTTCTACTCATATGTAAGGTAGGCCTGGGTGGAATTTCAATCACGCCAGAGTAATTTGGGTAGTTCTGCGTTACTCTTTGACACAGGATTACTGATAATTATGTGGTTAATCTTCCTGGCATAATCATGATTAAATTGGGGAAAAAATTAAAACGCTAGAGCACATTTAGTAAGTGGCCGCTTGAAGCCTCCATTTATGTTCTGCTGCTGGTACTGAACCTTTGCTCTCAACTTTGGCCTTAACGTTGTGAGAAACCTCTGTCCCAGCAACATCGTAAGGTTCTTCATAGGACCTCCTCAATTTGTACCTTCAAATATTGAATTTGAAAGAACAAGAAGAGAGATTTTGACCATCCAGCAGGTGTGATAACCGCTATGGGGCCAGTAACCACCCCAACCCCAAGTTGACATACTCAGATGGCTGGTAACAATTGGTCGCCTCGTGTGAGGAGAAGTGTGTTGACCCTTTTCAGGGAAAATTGTCAGAAGTTTGTTGTGTCTCTGACATGAAAGGGTTTTTCCTTCAGCGCAGTTAGAAGCTACTATCAGATTTTTATATTTTTTCAAATGTTTCCCTCTGCTTCATTTATCATGCCACAGTGAGATCTCAATCTTGTGCTGACCTTTATGATGCATGAGCCCTTCAGGAAGCTCCATAGATGGATTGTTTGGTGTCTTACTCTGAAAACTATGTTACCCAATGAAATTCCTTCTGACAACATATTAGTGGGCTTCAGACTTTGTTGGTTCAACCTCCATATATGACCATTCTCCTCAGAACAAATTTGTTCTATGAACATAGCCATCCTTTCTTCTGAAATGCATGTCACTTTTCAATGTGGACAGTCTGTTGAACTACCTGCATTCTCAACCACACCCATCCAAGGAGAATTAAAGATTCCACCAACTGGATCCACTCTGGGCCGTTAGCTTCTCTAGCGGCAGGAATAATGAGACTACATTGAAGACCAGCAGTTTATTAGTTTCACTGTAGAAAAGATGTGAAAGGCAGTCAAAACAATAATATCCCCTGTGCTGTCCTATTTAAGGGGTCTCCAACCTTTTCTATAGTGAAAGCTACTTATCAGTGAAAATCATTGTGAGCTATGAATGCTATGCCGTTCGTGCATTGTTACCACAAACCCACACGTCCATCTTTGTTGACTTTAAGCCTAATGTCCATAGAGCTAGATCCAATGGTTTAAATAAAATACTTTGACTAGGGGCACTATGACAGGACTGCTATGTGTGTCAGTGAGAGTGCGGTCTTTGGGTATGTATGCACATGTTTGCATATGAATGGGATAAATGTGTATGGATGACTGACAGCCTGTGCAATATTTCCTTGTGACACGGGACATACCAAGGTGCATGCCATATAAACACCACATACAAACATAACTACAAGGCATGAAACAACTTGGGGTTAAATTATTTCTATTGTCTTTCTGTTTCAGAAATGTTGTTGAGTACCTTGTTAATGTACTGTTTAGGCCTTGATTACATAGACTAACAGATAACACACACTGTGCCTTATGCTTCAGATTTTACATCCGGAATTACCGTGCAGTGCTGGCCATGGTTTTTGCAATAGACATGATTAACCGGACCCCTGAGTTACTACACAACATTACCTTGGGCTTCAGGATCTTCGATTCCTGCATGTCTGAGATGAGAGCCATCCAGGCGACCTTGGAGCTTCTCTCAGGAAAGAAGGGGCCAATTCCTGGATATAGATGTCCCACACATCCACCACTGGCTGGAATAATCGGAGAAACTATGTCGTACTTAAGTGTCCCAATGGCCAGGATAATGGGTGTCCTTCACTATCCACAGGTAAACAGTAGTACAATGTCATTCTACGTACTAATCAAACCAGCATGCTACACATGCTCTGGAATTCTCCATCATTCAGGTGCCCTAAATATGATATGGATCTGAAAATGGTAGCATGGTTAGACCCAGGTGTCTTCAGTTCACAAACACCAATGCTTCCTAAACTTATTAGAACTGTGACCCATTTTTTAGAAGAAAAAACGTTTATGACCCCCCTAGCTTTATTGCACGAGGTGGTGCGATTTGTTAATGTAACTAACACTTTGTGTGGTAGTGCACTGTCATTTGCAGACAGCTTATTTTCCATTGAAATGGCCACTGATTGTGTACAGACATCCAGTTTTAATGACAAAACTAATGGCACACAAATGAGAATGGGTTTCAGTGAATATTTTTCATTTGTGTATCATCAAGTAAAGTATCTTATTAAAATCGTTCATCACACTTCAGAATTCAAAAACATGCTTTCCTAAATGCTAAAGGTGTACAGTTCATTTACAGGTATTTACATTTTGTTGTGTGTTTAAAAAAATGGCATCCTAGAGCCTTTCTTTTCACACTCCTTGTACTCCAGCAAAATTGTCACATAATTCATTTGACCTTTCCTTCTCCGACTGCAAAGTGGGAGGAGTTTGGAAACACCAACACTCATGATAAAAGAATAAGCAGCAATTTGCCAGAACCTTTAGCCCAACATTTGACCTCTGTCTTTGCAGTGCAACAGATGTGACAAAATTAATGTAGACTCTAATGGCATCTTTAAATATTGTTTGGACTTTCACAATCCACCAAAAATCACCACAAATCTGCTTGTGGGCCACAGTTTGGGAAACACTGACGTACACACCCAGATCACAATGTTGAAGATAATGCTAACCATAGAGGAGAATGTACGAGTGGAATTTCTTCCACAATGTTAAAATAATATTAAACGGGCACATGCTTCTCTGTCATGAGGTCACGAAGCAAAACAATTCACTGACACGATTTGTGGCCCGCCAGGACTTAGCTTGCGGGCAATCCCTCTATTTGTTTTATACATCCATATTCAACCATGCTCCCAGGTACCATTTTCTAAGTCTCTGAGATTCAATGACAATAGAAGGGACTAAATATCTCTAACTATCCTATTTTTTTATGTTACTCCTGCTTCTGTCACTCAGTCTTATTCTCTGTTTAGTTCTCTCTGTCTTCTTTTTCACTCTCTCCAATACTTTCTGTTACTCAAGCTCTCTATTTATGCTCTCTCATTTATTCACTTTTTTTCTGCCTGTTTCCTTTCCCTCTCTCATTCTCTCACTCTTTCTCCTCTCGCATACTCCATCCCCCCTTCATGTTATTACATAACTCACTTTACGCCCTACAGGCTCATAAAACAGGCCTTCGTCTCTGAGGTCTCCTATAAAAGACTATCAAGTTAAGGCCCCAGATCTACTGCAAATCCTGCAGTCATAATCTGTGTTTTATATTTCAGTTCATACACAGGGCCAGACAGGTGTTATAAACCTGGAAGTAAGACATTTTGACGATCACTTTTTAACCTCATTAGATCTTTAAAGCTTTCTTCTGAAGCAATGTCAGAAATGGATGTGCTTATTCTAATCTCAAGTCTATTGCTTACATTTCAGTATAATGTCCATGGCACACAGACACATTATTAACAGATGGCCCAATTTACAAACAACATTTTGCAATACTTACAGCAGTACTACAGTAGTACTACCTAATTACTACAAAGCATGATTCACAAACCTACATGTGTAAATCTCGACCTGCACCACTCTTTTCTTTACTTTGTGGAGATCCTCAAACATGTAAGTTTACTATTTACTAGTAAATGCTGATGGGTGCAGGGGGAGAGGGTGGATAAATAGGCTAACTACCACTAAGTGGGAGGGGTTTAGAGAGGACTAACAAGGAGTTTAGGAAGGGTTAGGTAGGTGTTTAGGGAGGAATATGAACCTACCCACAAAAGAGTAAACCTAGTGCTGTTCACAAAGTGCATTTCTAAAGTTACGACAGTTAAAAAGGACTAATAACAGCATTAACCATACTTCATCTCAAAGCCAGAGTAAGTCCAGCATCACTCGTGTCCAACCACTGGTACTGCAACGCCTTCCGATAGAAAATAATGGAGGTAGGATTTTAAGATAAAACCCCATAGGAAATAATGCTAAATTAAACTATTTGAATGAGCTATAAATATAAATGTATTCATTTTATTGTATAAATATTAGTCTAAAAATAACATGCATTTACTTTAAATTGTTAATTAGAAATGAAAGTAACATCATTTTTATTAAACTATATTAAAATTACTTTTAAAAATTCTATCCACCACTTTTAATCTTTTTTACTAAACAGTAAAAAGTATACTTTGTTTCATCTCTTGGTTTGATTTTTGTTTAATGAAACTGTGAGAAATCAATTCTAATTTAATAGAATATATATTCGCATTAATTACATTTTAAACTAAAGTTAAGTTATTAGTTCTGTAGCATGTTTTATTTTATCCTACATTTAAAATAAATGTATACAATTAATTTAAAATAATAATTAATGTAAAGTATTTTTACCTATGTATTTTTTTAAGTTTAATAAATGTTTTTACTTTTCCCTATACTTTACCATATATATATAACCACCATTGGAAATGAGGTATCCCTTTAGTAAAGTTGGGGAAAAGTGGAATTACTTGATGAAACTTGGAAAAAAGTAGTAAAAGTAATATTTTAATAATTTAAATATGTTTTAAATTATTCTTTTTTTAATTTATAAAAAAAAAAAATCCCACCGAAAGTAAAATGCTTATATTTATTTATTATGTATTAGAAATAAAAAATTGCTTTGTGGAGAATTAATTTAGAATAATATCATTATTTTTTTAAGTTTAAGTTTCATTTGTTTTTAAATACAAAAGGTTATCAACAATCATACAGTAATAATTATTATGTAATTAGATTTACATTGTTAGCATTACATTATTTTTATCTATATAGTTAAAAGGCCAAATTTAATTAAATTAATTTACCATAATTTCCTATTGCCATACATAACCTTCAGTGTGCTAGTGCCAGACTTTTCTCCAATATGCCAGTGACTGCATTTTGCGTTGGATGCTTGTATAAGCAATGACCAACTGCAGGCTTGCAACCTTAACTCCGCAGTACTACTCACTCTCATTCTTATTCATCATTTTCTCTCACTCTTGCAATCACACTTGCTGTCACTCATTCTCACTTACATTTATTGACACTCACTTTTACTCACACACACACACACAGACTCACACACACTAATACATACACAAGAGCTCTAACAAACAAAAACTTGCACGCTTGCTACAACTTTTAAAAGCATTTCATTTGACTTACCTCAGCTGCCAGCAAAGGCACCATCTCGTCTCCTGGTGCTTCATTTTTATTACTCATAGGGCTTGTTAGGGGCTTTAGGGGCAAGCCAGTAGTTACAGCTCTGACACTTTGTGACCCCTATGTTTACAGGAGTAAATGTAGTTTAGAAAAATATATATTGGCAATGTAGTCAGTGCAAACCCCGATTTGGGAAAGCGCATCTCTAGACAAATAGTGCCTTGAGCATTTTCTCTCCAAAGGATGAAATAAACTTAGGGGCATATTTATGAGCCTCTAGCGCCACTGGAGTGCCACTTTTTGTGACGCTCTGGTGGCGCAATGCCCTGCGCTGTATTTACAAGGTGGCGTTAAGCCACTTTTTGTGGCTTAACGCCACTTTTATAAATACGACCCCTTCACACGCAGCCCTTTGCGTGGAAGGGGCGTGCTATGGGTGTTACTGTGGGTGTGTTACAGCAACACCCCTTACATTTTGACACTGCCTCAGATTTACAAGTTTGCAAGGATGATAGTGCAAGAATGCCGGCGTTGGCGCTGGCAGCTAAATTTAGCGCCAATGCAGGGGACAACACAGCGCATCCTTGCATTGTGAAAATGATGGAGCGCGGCGCTGCCAATTTTGGAGCAGCGTCGCACTCCGTCATTTTCCTTTAAATATGGGCCTTAAACTGATGGAGGACACAGAGCTGCAACAAGTCATACTGCCCAATAACAATTTAGATTTTTGGCAAGAAAATCTATGAAGTAACTCTCAATGCAGAATTATTCATTATTTGTTTGCACTAGCAAAGCAAAGCTCTCTGGAGAGGTCACAATATGCCATTCTTGACACAACATAAAACCGCTGTTAAAAACAACTAAAATGGATGACAAGTTTTGAGCTTGATTTTCAATGTTAAATTAGTATTGTCAGTGACAATGCAGGAGAAATGTAAAAAGCAAATCTCTGTAGTGTAATATAGAAAGAGTGCAGCAGTTCATTAGGAAAGGAAATACTCTTAACTATGTAATATCCAATTGCAGAAGTATTCAGTATCGGTTGTCATTGAGGCTGATTTTACACTCAACTGGGCTATTTTGAAGGTCAGACAAATACATTCCTTCAAACTTACCTTTTAAATAGGATTAAACATTTGACTTTTTGGGGCAAACTATAACTGGAATGGTTGCAAGCGATTGTTGCTTGCTCGCACTCCCTTGCAACCTGTTTTAAATACCTGCATTCATCGTCAGAGTACGTTCCTCCTCATACCAGTTGAAACTGGAAACAGATAAGTACTGGTGCAATCGCTGTGCTGTCCACTGTGCTCAGGATACTGGGAGCTGGGGCATCTGCAGTCTGACTGCAAAACTCATGCTGATGAGTGCGTAGGTGCCAATGCTCACTTTACTGCTTGCAGCTGTGCTAGTTATTAATCATGCCTTCCCCTACTCCTCACAGGGTGAGATGGGGTCAATGAGGCTAGAACTCCTCACCCTACCCTGTGAGAAGCTGTCACAGTGATTGACATGCAGCCTGGGCATTACCATCCTTAGAGCCTCATTTTTACGGTTGGGGGACCGCCATGTTGGCGGTGGCCTTCAGAACGTCATTGGTAAGGCGGATGTGACCGCCGTATTACGAGTTTGGTGGTCATACCAACAAAAGGCCAGCAGCAGTCTGCCGGCACTGCCAAGCAGCACAAACCACCATGGTGCAGAGGAAGCACATACGGGCCGGCGGAGACAGTGTTTCCGCAGGACTCAATATGAGGTTGCACACAGCCAGTGTGACCGTGGCAGTCCAATCACCACATATCAGAAGGCGGAAACGGACAGTAGAAAGGGAGGCACTCACCTGCAGGGAGCCTTACACGTCTGAGGCCACCATGAAACCATTCACAAACATCACTCTGCAGCCGCTGATCATCGGAAGACATCAAAATCAATGACGTTGTGGACACAAACAACTGTAAGTACACACACCTACCTGCATCACCAACCATAAAAACAGCTTGTAGAGCTGGCAACCACATCATGGGGAGGCACACCAGGGGCAGCAGGTACGCATCGCAAACAATACATACTCACAAACAGACATCAACACAGACACAATATGAACACTTTGGCCAACACACTCACACTGCACAAAGCCACACAGCTCTGTCACAGGGAGACTGAAACTGTAAACTTCGTACTTGTACAGCACACTACTCACCCGTTAGGGTCTCAAGGCTCTGTACGCATACCACTGTGGAACCCCTCCTGTCTTTTCCCCTGCGAGGTGCCCACTCCTGGGCAACCTCCAAGGTGAAGCCAGGCATCCCAGCACTGTTGGGGCTGTTGTGGAGATTAAGCAAGCTATTGCCCAGAGTTACAGAGTGGGACCTATGAATTAGATTAGGCACTGATGGGAGATATATCAGGTCTGAGGAAATTGAGCCCAAGACCCACCAAGGTGGGAATTGAACCCTGGTCCCGGGACAGATTTCAGCATCAGGGTCTGCCGCTCTAACCATTGAGCCACACTTCTCCACTGAAGGCTACATAACATTGTCACATGCATCAACAACACACCTACAACCATATACAAATACAACTCACACACTCACATTCCACACTGGCCAGGGACTGTCCTCACATACACAAACACCACCATCAGTAAACAACCCACCAATAGACACACACATCACAGCACAATTGAAGCACAATGGCATGTACAAAACATAGAGACACAAATAGACCAAGAACAACATGACAACTATGCCTATGCAGTTGGGATGGAGCCATCGGAGTCACCCAGGGAAGGGGACTGCACTGGGATAAATAACACTTTGAACAGGCCCCTAAACAACATGTTCACAGGAAATGGCCCAACACGGGTCTCAGAGACAAACAGTACTAAAACCAATAGTCATGTACATCTGTGCAGTAGGAAAGGGCAAGTTACCAATCAGATACAATTCCTACTGAATGGGACATACCTCTACAGGTGCTAGCTGCAGGGTACACAAATCGAAATGGACAAATCCACAGGCAAATGCAAACACAGCTAGCACAATTTAACACAATCCACATCTGCACAAACAAAACTCAAGATGACACACATCATATGTATAAACAAGCCATATCAGGGCGACAAGTCTAACACCATACCTACACACATTGGACAACACAAAAAAATAGCATACAAAGTAGTACACAATGCCATGATACCACCATTGCATTTACACACACACATACCTATGTACATAACATACACCCTTCTCTTGGGGGACAACATCACTGCTCACAAACTCACGTACTGCAAACAACAGCACATGGAGCAGCAACCAGGCCCAAACACACACAACTGGAGGCACAGAACCAAAGTTACTCAGAAACAATATCAAACTAGAAAAGGAGGTGAAGGACAAATGTATATCCAATGTATATCCAAAGAAAACAACTGTTTGGGTTTAACAATGAGAACAATATCAATCTCCGAAGGTCATTGGCCAGCCCAAACTTGACTCCCAACTGCCATATAACCTCCACAGGAAGGATTTTCGTGGGTGGGAGAGATCAGCTTTGGGAGGGGGGTTTGGTTTTGGGAGGGGTGATCTTCTTGGGAGGGGTGGGCTTCTTCTTCGGGGGAGAGGTGTGGGTACTTGTAGGGGGTCTGAGGAGGCCTTGGAGGTGGAAAGGGACAGCCTGGGAGCTTGGTGGGGTCCTTCTGAGTCTGGGATGGGGTGGGGAACAGGGCAAAGGTTAAGGTCAAACATCCAAAGTTTTTTGGACAGACGGGGACAGTAAAGAGAAGGAGGTTGGGATTTGGAGGTTGAGGGAGTGGTTGTCTGATGTGTAGGTGTGAATGTTGTGGGTTCGTGCTTATGGGAGGTATGCTTATGTGTGGTGGGTGTCTGTTGGGTGGGTGAGTGAGCATGCATGTATGTTTCTAGGGCCTGGGGTGCTGGAGGTGCTAGGGATGCTGGGGTGGGTGAGTGTCTGTTGGGGTGGTGACTGTAGGTATGGCGTATGTGGTGAATGTACGTGGGTCTGTAGTTATGGTGTCTACAGGTGTGCTTGTGGTGGATGTCTGGGGGTCTGCTGGGGTAGTGTCTGCAGGTAGAATGGGTTTGGTGGCTGTGTCAGTGACTGTTTTGGTGGTGTCTGTAGGTATGCTGGATGTCGTGTGTGTGGTGGTGGGGGCGTCAGGTCAAGTTGTGAGTGTTGCTGTGTCTGTGGGTGGATGTTGTTTGTGTTGGTGCCGGTGTGTCTTGTGGTGCTTGTGTTTGTGTGTGCTCTGTCTGCTGAGGTGAATATCTGTGGATCTCTTGAAATACTTTGGGTAGGTAGGGGAAGGAGGGATTTGGACTGGGTAGAGGTAGATGGATGGGGGACGGAAGACGCGGGGTGACTGGCTGCATCAGTAAGGAGGCCAGAACCTGGAAAGATCTCTGAGGGCCAGCTGTTGCACCATGAAGGCCTTCCAGGAATGCATTAGTCTGGTGTAGCTGACATGACAATCCACGGAGGGCATTCACAAAGGCTGTCAGACCCACAGAGATACTTCTCAGGAGGTCAAAAGCTTCCTCACTAAGGGCAGTAGGGGCAACAGGGGCTGGGCCAGAGGTACCTGTGGCAAAGAAGACACCCACCCTCTTGGGGGAGTGGGCACGGCCAACAGGGTGGGGAGCAACAAGGAGGGAGGTGATAGAATGTGGGTTGCAGACAAGGATGGTACTGGAGGATTTCCCGTTGGGTCCACCACCACTGGGGAGTGGTGACTGGAGGAAGAAATCTGAGGATGTTGGTGATCTCCCAGTCTCCCCATGGCAGTCCCCTCACCCTCCAGGCCACTGGGTCCCTCTGTGTCTGTGGTGTCTTGGCCCAAGATCACAGGCCAGATGCTTCCCCACTTGGCTCAGCCCTGTCTCCTTCGCTTGAATGTGCTGCAAAAAGAATGAAAAATAAGGTCATAATGTGTCCGTTATAACACTTCAATCACAACTCTGATTGACATACAATTCCCACATGTCAAGTAGGCCCCACCAAAAACGTACACCTACGTGGCACATGCATGTGTTAAAACATATGCATTAATGCCATCTGGATTTACTAAAGTTGCCCACAGGAAAATCAGGGTCTCACACATCTACAATTACATGGCTGAATTCTAACCTCTCTAACCGTTAAGCTGTGCCACATGTAGCAGAACTAAATTACGTTTTGGTAAATATTAGTATCCCATTGTAAAGTCCATTCCCACAGTTCACACACAAGGTCTTGCACAGATTTATTTGGCATATACATAATGGACTAACAATTAGAATTGATGCCATGAAATCCTGGTATCCAAAGTGCAATATCCTGGAGTAGGTGACATTGAATTACCCAAGTCACACTGTAAGCATGTCTACAATGTACACTTCAACAAATGACAACTGTCCCAATAGAGGGAAAGAGTAGTAACAATGTTACTCAGACGTCAGGTTCAATATGTCAGGGAGAGATGTCTCCTGAATACACAAAACAGTGAATCACTAAGCCCCAGGATAGTGACCAACTAATATCTAACACCCATTACAATGGCATTATCTTGGTGTATTTGTAGTAACCATGTGTCCTTTGCATGTTGGAGAGACACAGAACTTCCAATGACTTATAGAAGGACCTCAATGTGTTGTCCAATGAGAAGCAACATCACTATCCACATCTTGGACATGCCAACCCTGGTGTCTGTCTGTGGATGAATGCCTGTACCCAAACACATGTAATGTCAATATAACTGCAAGTCACTCAATGACACATGCCAGCAGGCACGCCACAACCCTTAACCATTACACATGTGCAGTGCACTTTTACTCATGAATCCACATCAAGGGCATAGATAAACACAGAATGGTTCCACAATTTGGGCCTAACTGTCATGTCCCTCATTGCTACTGCAGTTCTACATGCCAAATGACATATTATGACGTATGAATGTATCTGTCAGACAATAAACAATGATGACACACTCCTGTCTGTGGCACACCATGAAATGTACCACAGTTTTAACTGTACCATTCCACAAACACTTTTCCATGCACATACAGGGAGTGCAGAATTATTAGGCAAGTTGTATTTTTGAGGATTAATTTTATTATTGAACAACAACCATGTTCTCAATGAACCCAAAAAACTCATTAATATCAAAGCTAAATATTTTTGGAAGTAGTTTTTAGTTTGTTTTTAGTTTTAGCTATGTTAGGGGGATATCTGTGTGTGCAGGTGACTATTACTGTGCATAATTATTAGGCAACTTAACAAAAAACAAATATATACCCATTTCAATTATTTATTATTACCAGTGAAACCAATATAACATCTCAACATTCACAAATATACATTTCTGACATTCAAAAACAAAACAAAAACAAATCAGTGACCAATATAGCCACCTTTCTTTGCAAGGACACTCAAAAGCCTGCCATCCATGGATTCTGTCAGTGTTTTGATCTGTTCACCATCAACATTGCGTGCAGCAGCAACCACAGCCTCCCAGACACTGTTCAGAGAGGTGTACTGTTTTCCTTCCTTGTAAATCTCACATTTGATGATGGACCACAGGTTCTCAATGGGGTTCAGATCAGGTGAACAAGGAGGCCATGTCATTAGATTTCCTTCTTTTATACCCTTTCTTGCCAGCCACACTGTGGAGTACTTGGACGCGTGTGATGGAGCATTGCCCTGCATGAAAATCATGTTTTTCCTGAAGGATGCAGACTTCTTCCTGTACCACTGCTTGAAGAAGGTGTCTTCCAGGAACTGGCAGTAGGACTGGGAGTTGAGCTTGACTCCATCCTCAACCCGAAAAGGCCCCACAAGCTCATCTTTGATGATACCAGCCCAAACCAGTACTCCACCTCCACCTTGCTGGCGTCTGAGTCGGACTGGAGCTCTCTGCCCTTTACCAATCCAGCCACGGGCCCATCCATCTGGCCCATCAAGACTCACTCTCATTTCATCAGTCCATAAAACCTTTGAAAAATCAGTCTTGAGATATTTCTTGGCCCAGTCTTGACGTTTCAGCTTGTGTGTCTTGTTCAGTGGTGGTCGTCTTTCAGCCTTTCTTACCTTGGCCATGTCTCTGAGTATTGCACACCTTGTGCTTTTGGGCACTCCAGTGATGTTGCAGCTCTGACATATGGGCAAACTGGTGGCAAGTGGCATCGTGGCAGCTGCACGCTTGACTTTTCTCAGTTCATGGGCAGTTATTTTGCGCCTTGGTTTTTCCACACGCTTCTTGCGACCCTGTTGACTATTTTGAATGAAACGCTTGATTGTTCGATGATCACGCTTCAGAAGCTTTGCAATTTTAAGAGTGCTGCATCCCTCTGCAAGATATCTCACTATTTTGGACTTTTCTGAGCCTGTCAAGTCCTTCTTTTGACCCATTTTGCCAAAGGAAAGGAAGTTGCCTAATAATTATGCACACCTGATATAGGGTGTTGATGTCATTAGACCACACCCCTTCTCATTACAGAGATGCACATCACCTAATATGCTTAATTGGTAGTAGGCTTTCGAGCCTATACAGCTTGGAGTAAGACAACATGCATAAAGAGGATGATGTGGTCAAAATACTCATTTGCCTAATAATTCTGCACTCCCTGTATATGTGAGAGAATACAGACACCATCCCATCAGCACGGGTAGAACATGCATGAAATTGAAGATTAAGAATGTTTTCTAAAGAGAAAATGACACATGCTGACATATAGATAGAAGGAAGGTGTGCAGCAGTCATGGGACATAAATCAGGTCAATTACCCACTTACAAAGGGAAAGTAGATTGCTACATCTGCAAACAATTATCCATGTAAGCCACGTCACTTGTATGATGAACACCTATACATCTCAAACTGCAGTGAGGCACCAGCACCCATCATATACTGAAGATAACTAGCTTATGGGTAGCAGATGTCTATATACACATATACCCAGGCACATGGTAGAGGACAGTGATCCATAACCTACTTCCCTTTGGCCTGTAACATTTAGGAGTAGTGATCTGTAGGTTAATAATTACACTCACTACAGCAAGAAACAGTACATGAATGAGCAAGTGGTTTGAGGATTCCCCCCAGTCTTGTCATAGGTCCCAGGTCCAAAAGGCAAGGCACATCAGTTTGATGCATATGACATGTCAACACAAACAATCTCCTATCTAATGTGTGACACATGGCTCATCCCTAATTGTCTTGGGGAGCAGTCAGTACCTCATGCAATCACTTGGCACAGGCAGGTATTTGTCATGTACTCACTCCCTTTTGGCAGCTGTGCTGCACGCAAACGCCCATCAAGCACCGGGTAGGCCACCAGCAGAATGCGGGCCACTAGGAGGGGGTCATTGTCCCTCGGGCACTCTTCCCACATTGGGAGGACAGCCCAAGCTGGGCCTTTGCAATCTTCCAGGTCCAGCGTCTCAAGTCTTCCTACGTCTTGCACAGTGGCCGCTCCGCTGGCTGTGGACCTCCAGGGTCTGACTCCTGAAAAGTTACCAGACAGACAGGCAGAGAGGGTACACCAGTTGGAGTTAGAGATGCTTAGGATAAAAATGTAGAGGGCAATGGAGGAGAGGAGGATGGCCATAGAAGAAAAGAAGATGCTCCTGGCTCATGAGCTTAGTTTGAGGGAATTAGATCAGAGGAGCCAGTCTAGTAGAGATGGTGGCATCAGTACCAAGGCGCAGCCTGAGAGGAGGGTGCACATTCCTAAAGATATAGTGAAGGATTATAAGAGGGAGGATGACATATACCTGTGGTTTAAGAGGTGTGAGTCTGCTCTCCACATGAATCTGGTCCCTGAAGCACATGGGGGGTGGGCCTGTGGAAGCACTTTGAGGTAGAGGGGAGGTATACTCTGACATCCTTAGGGGATCCTCAGGGGCTTACTTACTCTATCATAAAGAACGCCCTACTGACCTGGTATGGTAGCATCCCTGAACAGTATAAGGACAAGTTTAGGTCCTGCGAAATGAAGGAATTCCAAACATGATTGGAATGTGTTGACTCTGTTTGCCGGTCATTGGATGGTTGGGTGAAGGGCAGTAAGGTTTTGAGGGGCTATACAATTTGATTGCTTGGGAATATTTGTATAGTCTTTATTTTCCAGAGCTGCGCCATCACCTGATTGACAGCAAACTGACTGATCCCAGGAAGCTTGCACAGGAAGCAGATGATTGGGAGAGCACCAGGGTTCAGAATAGGTATGGAGGAGACCACACCAAGGGTGGACAGGGTCCCTCTCAGAAGAATAAGGGGGTAAAGGTAATCAGGGGGAGTCTATAAAGGGCCCCAACCTAGTACCCAGGGTAAGGACTCCCAGCCCCCAGCTGAAAAGAAGCCTTGGTTTTCCAAAGGGAAACCTGCAGAGGGAAGTTCCCGCAAATGTTATGCATGTGACCATGTGAGTCATGTGAGCGGGGACCCCAAATGTCCCAAGTGGACACCCGCACCCAGTAGTGCTCAGTCACAGGGTTTGGCCAGTGTAGCGCTTGGCGAGGAGTTAGTTCCGGGTGGGTGAAAGCCAGATGAGATGACCCTTGTCATGCTAGGGCACAGTGAGGTGGTCCAGGGAACCATTGTGCCTAAAACACAGGCAGTGGGTGGCCATAAATGGACAGAGGGTGGAGGCTCTGAGAGACACAGAAGCTAGTGTGATTACTGTGAGAAGTTACGTGGTGTCTGAAGAGCCGATGGATCCCCATTTACTTCACCAAGTAGTTGCAGTAGACAACTCAGTTCGTTTGTGCAGAGTAGTGCAGGTTCCATTTGAATGAGGGGGGGCCTCAGGTGCCTTGAGAGTAGCAGTGAGTCCAACCATGCCTGTAGATTGTCTGGTTTGCAATGACCTGGAGGATTCCCCTTGAAAGGAGGTGGAACACAGGTCTCACTTGGAGAAGTTGGGTCCGCCTGGCTGTGTTTGTGTGCCCACCTGGTCGATGGCAGCCCGTCAGGGTGATCAGGAGACCTTGGAGCCTGAAAGAGTGCCCCAAGTGTCTGACAGAAAGAGGATGGGTAAGGGGCATGGGAAACCCGCTTCAGACGTTCTCACGCATGGTCCAGGAGGAGGCTGAACCTGAGGGGGATGCCCTGGAGCCCACAAGGGAACAATGGGCTGAACTGGAGGAGGTCCCTGAGCTGACTCAGTGGCAGCAGTAAGGGGACCCACCAGGGAGGCATTCCATGAGGCACAGAAGACATGCCCTACTCTGGAGGGTTTGTGGCAGCAGGCTGCAGACCAGGAGTCTGGCATGGAGTATGGATTAGACTTGATCTACTGGGAGGATGGCCTCCTATATAGTGAGCCTAAGGTTGCTGAACCTGGGTCAGCCTGTATGCTGATGATACCCCAGTGCTTCAGAGCCTTCCTACTGGGTCTGGCTCATGATGTGCCTTTGGCTGGTTATTTGGGGCAAAAAAAGACCTTTGAATGGTTTGTCACACACTTCTAATGGCCCCAAAATGCACAGGCACTCAGATGCACACTGTGGGTCTTGCCAAACTTGTCAGATAAGTGGCAAACATAGGGGGAAAATGCAAGTCTCCCTTCCAACCTTTTCCTGTGGTCAGCACCCCCTTTGAAGGGGTTTGTATTGACATTGTGGGGTTTATGGAGCCCAAGACAGCCATGGGTGACAGGTTTATCCTGGTCTTGCTGGACCATGCCACCAGGGACCCAGAAGCCATTCCTTTGAGGTCAATCACCTCCCATGTGGTGGGACGTGCTTTGATGGGGTTTTTACCTGCATGGGGTTCCCCAAGGAGGTGGTATCAACTTATATGAAGTCTCTGTGGAAGGAGTGGGAGTGACATATAATTAAGTAACGGTTTGGTTGTGAGATTTAACCACACTTTGAAAGTCATGATCATGGGCCTGTCAAAGCCCTTGAGACATAAGTGGGACATCCTCTTGCTATGCCTTCTGTTCGCCTACAGGGAGGATCCTCAAAAGGGTCTTGGATTTAGTCCCTTTGAGTTACTGTATGGCCACCCTGTCAGGGGACCTTTGAGTCTGGTTAGAGAAGGCTTGGAGAAAGCCTCCAGTAAGCCCCCCCAGATGTATTCAGTTTGATGCTGGCTTTTAGCAACCAGACAGTTCGCTTCAGGAAGCTCGCCCAAGGGAACCTGGAAGCAAGCCAGGAAAATATGAAGCACTGGTATGACCAGAATGTCACTCTGGTTGATTTCCAAACTGGACAAAAAGTTTGGGTGATGACCGCAGTGGAGCCTAGGGCTCTCCAAGATAAGTGGACTAGGCCCTTTGATATAGTGGAGCGCAAGAGTGAATTCACCTATCTGGTGAACTCGCGGACTCCAGGAACCCTTTGAGGGTCCTACATGTGAACCGCCTCAAGCCCCATTTTGAGGGGATAGAGCTAACAATGCTCTTGGCAACAGATGATGGGGTGGAGGAAGAGAATGAGCCTCTTCCTGACCTCCTGTCTGCCAAAGAGAAGAATGGGTCAGTGGAGGGTGTGGAGGGTGTGAACATCTTCCCCTCCCTGACACCAGAGGGCCTGTCGCCAAGTGTTGGGATAGTTTGCCCTTCTATTTTCCTTGATCCCCGGGGTCACTCATCTGTGTAGACATGATGTGGACACTGGGGACAGTCCTCCTGTTAAACATAGGGTTTACAGAGTGACCAACAAGGTTAGGGCCAACATAAAGGATGAGGTATCCAAAATGTTAGACCTTAGGGTTTTTGAGCTTTCCAGTAGCCCAGGTTCTGTTTGGATTACCAGGTACTCACTGCGGTCATAAAGACTGACGGGCACCCCACCCACTGAGCTGATGAGCTCATTGATCAGTTAGGGGCTGTCAAATATCTAAGTACTTTTGATTTGACCTCTGGATATTGGCAGATTTCTCTGAGTGAAGGGGCTAAGGAGAGGTCTGTATTTTCCACCCCAGATGGGCGCTACCAATTTAGGGTGATGTCCTTTGGGTTGACGAATGCCCCTGCCACATTTCAGAGGTTGGTCAACCAGGTGTTTGCTGGGCTGGATGATTTCAGTGCAGCCCACCTGGAAGACATTGCTGTGTTCTGCTCCCCTTGGGAAGGACACTTTCAGCACCTCTTCAAAGTGAACTTAGGTGGAGTGCAATTGAGCGTGAAGCTTGGTTGTGGTCTGGGCACTGAAGAAGCTGAGCCTACTTGTTTGGGACTCACTTCCGGGTTCACACAGACCACAGGTCCCTCAGGTGGTTAATGCAGATGAGGGGTGAGAACCCAAACTGTTGAGGTGGTCTATCTCCCTACAGGGAATGGACTTTATGGTGGAACACCACCCTGGAACAGAACACGCCAATGCTGATGGTATGTCCAGAACCTTCCACCTTAGAGAAGAGAACTCCCATGAGGTTGGGCAGTTCTCCCCATTTTTAGCTGGGGGGACATGTATTAGACCTGGCATCCTTGGCGTGGACTCTCCTGTCTTTGTGCCTCTGCTGCTCATGTCCTGGCTGTGTGCTGGACTCTGTTTTTGCTGTTTCTGGCACTCTGGGCACTTTACCACTGCTGACCAGTGCTAAAGTGCAAGTGTTCCCTGTGTAAAGTATATGGGTAATTGGCTTTTCCCTGATTGACATATTTGATTTACTAGTAAATCCCTAGTAAAGTGCACTAGAGGTGCCTAGGGCCTGTAAATTAAATACTACTAGTGGGCCTGCAGCACTGATTGTGCCACCCACACTAGTAGCCCTGTAAACATGACTCAGACCTGCCACTGCAGTGTCTGTGTGTGCAGTTTTAAACTGCCAATTCGATTTGGCAAGTGTACCCACTTTCCAGGCCTAAACTTCCTCCTCCTGTTATTACTAAACTTGTTTTTGTCGGCCTTAGTACTCTGTACACTTTATTGCTCGTAAAGTGTTTGTTCGTTCTCCTTTAAACATGGTGAAATTTGCTTATACCCAATTGGTGCATTTAATTTACCTGTAAGTCCCTAGTAAAGTGGTACTACATATACCCCGGGCCTGTCAATTAAATGCTACTAGTGGGCCTGCAGCACTTCCTGAGCCACCCTATTTAGTAGCATTTTAAAACTGGCGCAGCTGTTGCAGCCTGTGTGTGCAGTCTTACACTCTCATTTCAAGCTGGCAAAATAACCTTTTTGTCGGGCCTAAACTTGCATTTTTGATACATGTAGGTCACCCCTGTGATAGGTCTTAAACATCCCATAGGCCAGGTTGCTGTGTAATGTTTAGACAGACACTTTTATCCTTTACATGTCCTGGTAGTTTAGAACACTTAAGTTTGTTTTTCCACTACTGATAGGTCTGCCTTTCCCATAGGATAGCATTGGATTACCCGATTACATTTACTAAGTCATAATTTTCAATTGGGAGCATTTAGGAAAGTCACATTTATCCTTTAAGGAGTTGTAATTGAAAACCTTCTCTATTGGTAAAGATGAATATAAAGTCACAGTTCCGAAAATGTCCCTTTTAAAAAGTTGGTATTTTCTTGTCCTTACCATTTGGTGCCTGCAGCCTGTATCTGACGTAACATGCTTTACTATAAAGGGAGTCTCTATGACACACTCTTCTAAGAATGAAAACATTTAAAGAAAAAACATTATTTGCTACTGGAACAATCTGTTTCCCAGTACACCCAAAACAACTTCACAGAATATTATAAAAACAGCAAGAAGGCACATTTTAAATAGTGAAAACAAAATGGACATTTCTAACATTTTTTAAAAGTCACTTAAAATGTCATCTAGAACCAAACACCCTAATGTCTACTTTTATGCGCTATACTGCTTAGCATAGAAGGTGAGCAACTTGCAGTCTAGAGTTTCTTAGGGAGAAGAGATGCATTCTGTACCTTGATGACAGCAAAGACTGCCTTTAGCAGCAGATGTGCAAAGACAGTGTTCCCTGCAAAGGGCAAACACACACTGCAGAAGCAATCAATCAGTCTTCCTTTGGGACGCAGCGTTAACGTTTCAGTCTTCAGGAAGATGTAACATCCTGAAGAGCGAAGTGAATAAAATTAATGGGGTGTAATACTAGGGGACTAGTGGCGCTCAAGATACTAGTTGGCCAAGTAAATAATTAAGGGGTGCCTGCACAAGGGAAAACACCCATCCCTTGAAGGTTTGCATTAAACCCAACAATTTACACAAGCAATGTGAGGCCCCCCCTCTCCCAATGGTAGCCACTCCACAAATCAAATATGTTGAGACTCTAGTGAGTATTGTTAGAGAAGACACATCCTATAGATTTAATGCCAACTGTTACAATGTCCAATCCAATCCAGAAGTTTATTGAATCAAATCTTCAAATTTTACAGCAACCATCCATGGAAATACACTCCGAGTCGTCATGGGAAATTCTCTAATCCCAAACGACTTCTTCAGGGCTATAAATCGTAAGCAAATTATTTAAATTAGAAACCAAAATGCTCAAACTCCATCATTAAATAAAGTGTATAAGTCCCATTTACATCAATTAGAATCAGACCCCAAAGTCAAGTGAGAGGAAAGAGATTCCGTCTATTTACAAAGGATATTTTGTTGTTTTAACCAAAAGAAAAATAGTATACCCAAATTACAAGTTCCAAGTCACCAAAAGAAACCAGTAAGAGTGCTTTCAGTCACCAAATAAACCATATTTCACATGCAATCCCAAACTCATGTGACAGTGTAATCATCACCCTAGTTTATGAACACATATGCTTTGTGTCAAGCTTTAAAAGCCCAGTATATATTGTCCAAGCACTATATCCAGTGAATTAATAGTAGACAACTCACAATTGTCCTCTACCAAGTTATACATAACCCCTAATCGTACCTTGTGTCCTCAAAATCCAATAAACTGTAAATCCTCTCCATTAGTAACTATTGTTCCTAATATATCTGCTCTGAAGTGCGAAGTGTGTCGGTGGTAGGTGAGACCAGCTTAGGCAGAATCTTGGGAGAAAATCTGTATGAAAGACCTATGATGATAAGCAGTCAAATGTTCATCCTTATATACTAAACTTGTCAGAAACTGGAATTTCTGGCATAAGTTTAAGAATGTCTGACATAGATTATGTGCTTCAAGGTATGTGTCCTCGACATTTCATTATGATCATATAAGTTAAAGAACGTCAATTCAGACTACACTATTTTGGTTAAATGTCTTTATGTATTCTTAGTTATCCTTCACATGGTGAAAAGTAGACATTTGACTCAGACAGATGTTTCATTGATGGTCGTATCTGTGTCATTAGTCAATTGCATTGACACTTTCACAGTTCTTAGAAAGATAAGGTATTCACTGAAAAAAACAAAGGTTACAGGGAAAACTCTCAATACGTATTATCTTATTCTACGGACCATTTATGTATACCGCATGGTTTTTGGAAAATCTAAAACACATATATACACTTATTATACATGATATCTGACTACAGTTTTCTATTATAGTGTTAAAAAATACCTTTTAAAACAGTTTTTAGTGTAATATACAAAGTGTGTTTTGTGTGTTCGCTGCGACATCGTTCTTCACGGCGAGCAACATCATTGTGATTATCATGTGACCTAGAAATAGGGCTCTGTGATTGGAGTAGACACTTTCAAACACTTTCAAAGGAAGTTCCCTCCTTTTCATTCTTCCTGAAAGTTCTGCTTCATTTAGTTGAACTTTTCAGCAGTGTTGGGCTGTTTTGGGATTTGTCGCTTGTCAAAATAGCCACTGGAGGGAGAAAAATCCAGAAGTATTGGAGGCGAGAGAAGACAAAGATGTGTAGGTGGTTTCAGACCAAGCAGGAGCAACTAACCAACTGCAGCAAGAAGAGCGCTCTGAAGATGAGAGGCCAGCACCGTGTGACCAGAGTGTGGCATGGGAGTCTCTTGCAATCCCTTCTGGGGATCCAAAACTGTGGACAAATTAGTAAAAAGACCATTGTGCGAAAAATCCTATCAAGAGGACCTTCAAAAAAATATTCCTGCGGTATCACCAGCATGGTCCATCACCTGAAGACCATCGAAGACACCTTGAGACGGCCATGCAGAGTCAAGCAGGAGAAGGAGCATCGTCCCCAACCACAGCTGCTGCTGGAGAGACCCTTTCAAGAGAGGAGCAATCTCAAGGGTCCGAGCACCATCCTGAGCTCCGTGATGTGGGAATGCACTGCTTAAAAAGCAGTATCACTCTTACAACGGAGAGCAATCCTTTCACCTGATATTAGAAGCTGCAAGGAATCACAGTAGTTAACCTTTTTATGTTATTCATAGTTCTCGCCGCTGTTTTTAGAGTTGTTTCTCTTTCATGAGATAGGTTTTGAGTTCTTCATGCCATTTTGTTAAACCAAAAAATCCAAAAAAAGTACAAAATTGTTTGAAAAAAATAATAATTAAAATCAGTTAAAAAAAGAAGAAAAAAATGTTCTTCTTACAACCGCATTCCAAGGTTAAAAAATAAATAATGTATGTGTGTGTTTATATTTAAAGGGAGTATTGAATGATTGAATAGGCTGATTGCTAGAAGTATGACTATGGTGTCTGCAGAGGTGAATGAGACCATGTATGGGTGAATGAGGGAGTGCATACCTTTGTGAATATAAATAAGTCAGTGAGTGCATGAGTTGAGTATGGAAGTTTGACTGCGTGCATGAGTGTATGTATGGGTGACTTAGTGAATGCATGAGTGGTGAATGGGTAACTGTGTGCATGAGAGGTGTATGGGTGAGTGAGTCAGGGCATGAGTGTGGTATGTGTCAGTGAATGAATGTATAAATGGTGCATGGGTGAGTGGGTGAGGGTATGAATGGTGCATGAGTAACTCACTGGGTGTATAGCTGATGTATGGATGAGTGAATGAGTGCATGATTGGTGCATGTGTGATTCACTGAGTGCATAAGTGTGTGTATGAGTGAATGAGTGAGTGCATAAGTGATGCATGAGTGACTGAGTGACAGCATGAGTGTTTGTATGGGTGAATGAGTGAATGCATGAGTGGAGTATGGGTCATTGTATGAGTGTATGCTTGTATGGGTAGGTAAGTGAGCGCATCAGTGGTTTCTGGGTGATTGACTGAGTGGATGATTGCATCTATGGGTGAGTGAGTGAGTGCATCACAAGTGAATGGGTGATTGAATGCTTTAGTGGTGTATGGGTAAGTTAGTGAGTACATGTGTAATTGGGTGAGTGAGTGTGTGAGTGTATTAATAGTGTATACAAGGTTTACTGAGTGGATGAGTGGTGTTATGGGTGAGTGAATGCATGCATGTGAGGTACATGTTTGAGTGATTGTGTGCATGAGGGGGTGTATGGATAAGTCAGGGAGTGCATGACTGGGGTATGGGAGGCTGCCTAAGTGCACGAGTGTATGCAAGGTGAATTAGTGAATGCATGAGCTATGAATGGGTGACTGATTGTGTGCATGAGAGGTGTATGGGTGAGTTTGTTAGTGTATGAATGCTGTATGCATCAGTGAATGAGTGTATGGATGGTGTATTGGAGAGTGGGTGTGAGTATGAATGGTGCATGGGTGACTCACTGCATGTATGACTACATGTATGGATGAGTGAGTGTATGAGTAGTGCATGGATGATAGACTGAGTGCATGAGTGCAGGTATGAGTGAATGAGTGAGTGCACAAGTGGTGCATGGGTTTTTGAGTGACTGCATGAGTGTTTGTATGGGTGAGTGATTGTATGCATGAGTGGTGTATGGGTGATTGTCTGATGATGTGTGGGTAAGTGAGTGCATGAGCGGTTTTTGGGAGATTGAGTGGATGAGTTGTAAATGGATGATTGGTTGAGTGGTTCAGTGGTTCATGGGTGAGTCAGTGAGTGCATGTGTGATTGGATGGGTGGGTGAGTGAGTGTTGGAGGTATGTAGTGTGCTAAACATTGTACACTGTGCAGAGGGTCTGGTGAACCACATGCTGGGTTACAGAGGTAAAAACTAGACTACCTAATGCTTTAATTTTTGTGGTCGAGCAGTTAGGCCAATCTTGGAGAAGTGCAAAGCATTTGTTGTACTCACGGTATCATTAAATGACGACACACACTCAAAAGAATAACTTGAGACCAATTTGCAAAAATACTTCAGATTTTTATTAAAAATGTTAAGACCAGGATCATCAAAATTGGGCAAGTACTTTTTAAGTTATGAATTTCTAATGTTTAGAAAATGTCTCAGTTCTGTGCATAATTACACACCATAGGAATCAATGGAGAAATTGTTTGATAATGTATATAAAACCAGGCAATGCATTTACCAATGTCAACCTTTTCCAGGTAGGTCGAGATCATTGGTGGGCCCCGTGGAGCAGCTGGAGAAGTTGAGGAGGCTTCCCGTGTCAGCAGGAGCAGCTGCAGAAAGTCATTGGAGCTGGTGCAAGGCCACTACGGGGGACCACTTAGAAAAGCACTGCACAGGTGGACTTCAAGGTGAGTCCAGTGGGTCCTCTTGGAGTGTTGCGGTAGCAAGGAGTGGGGGACCCTTAGGGCACAGCTGGATCTTCAGTGCAGGGCACAGAGCTGCTGGGTGCAGAGCAAATTGGTGAGTCGGGAGCTGTGCGCAAATGTGCTCTTAGAAGCAGGAGGTAGTTCGTGGTGAGGGTCACTTGCAGGTCATCAGGGGAACTCTGGTGGGAGGTCCTGGTGTTTTCTGAAGTCCCTTGACTGGGGCTTTCTCTAGTCCTTTTTAACTCCAGAGTGAACTGTCCTTCTGGGTGTTCGATGTGGAGTGACCGGTTCCTGGGGCTATTGCACTGTTAGGCCACTGGAGGTCAAGGGGCCACCAACCTTAGCACACTGGTATGTTTTGACTTCACAGTCTGTCAAATGAAATTTGGTCCAGGTGCAGCATCGGGTTCCTAGGTCAGAAGGCAGTCAGTGATCTGTACTTCACTGGTCTCCTAGTCCTTGTTGCAGGAGAGTGATGCCTTTACTCTGGATGGAGATCTTCAGCAATTTGCAGAAGAGTGGAGGACCTCTGGGGGTTTGTAGAGTCCATCTGGTGTTTGATCAACCCCTCAGCAGTGATTGCCAAGTTCTGGGTGTAGCAGGCAAGCTATGGCACATTTTTCTTGGTCCAGTAGGGAATCAGTTCTCGAGCCTTGGGTTTTCTTTGTTGCTGGTCTTTTTGTGTCTTTGGAATCTGAATCTCTGGTCTAGGGGTGCCCACTAAATGTTAGATTTAGTGGGTGTTTAGGGGAGTACCTTGTAGTGACCAATGGGTCACTTCCTTAGGGTAGCTACACCCACTAAGTGACCACTTCTTGAGGACAGGGGTCACTACACATGATTGGCTTTCCTTTTTATACATGAGGGAGGAAAATGAAATGGAGGGGTCACCTCGCATGCAACACATTGGGGGTTATGCGAGCTGGGGCTGACCACTCCTCCTGTTCTTTGTGTGTTTTCCCGCCATTCCTCCCGCCAACAGTGGGGGTTTGCAATGGGTACAGCCATCTGGTTCTTGCAGTAGGCTTGGTGTTTACGTTTCAAAGGTGGTAAGCCCTTCGAAGCTCGCTAGCAGGGCAGTGCACATTCCTGAGGAAGAAGGTGTAACACCTCTATCCAGGAAGGGCTATGTTCTGGGACCCAGAGAGCAAAAGCTCTCACCCCAGGGTTCCAGAATCTTGTCTGGTGATTGCAGGCTGGGTGTGACCAGCCAGAAGTCATGCCAGTGTTAGTTTTGCAGGGGTCACCTCTAAGGTGGTCCCTGGGTGCATTTTGCAATAAATCCAAACCTGGTATCAGTTTAGATTTATCATTCTGAGTTGCTTGATACCAAACAACCCAGGGTTCAGAGTGACCATCATGCATCTGTGAAACTCGTACTGACCAGTGTCCAGCACATGCATTTAAAATGTCTGCTCTGTTCACTTACTATATCCCAGGATTGGCAAGGACACAGTAGGGGAATATAGCTCATGCATCTATGTCCTCACACACAGCATAGTGCACCCTGCCTTAGGGCTGGAAGGCCTGCCAGAGGGATAACTTACCTATATTGCATGCAGGTTAGAATGGACAGGGCACAGAGGCTGTGTGTTATGCCAAGTTTGCATTTTCAGATTGCACCAGGACACTCAGCCTGCAATGGCATTACTGGGTGCATCTGGGTGCATGGTCCTAGAGGGTGGTGCACAATCTGTGTTGCTGTGCCCAGAGGCCTACCCGTAGCACCCCTTGCCCTGGGTGCCTAAGTACCATTCATTAGGGACTTATAGTACCAGCTAAAGGTGTTGCTAACTGTGCCAATGAATCACAACAGTTTTGGGAAAGAGATCTGGCCCAGGGAGCCTGGTAGCAGGGGCCCTGGGCACTAACAAATTTCAGATCACACCAAATACCAGGTAAAAAGTGGTGGCTTACCATAACAAAAGAGACCTCTTCTCACAGTCAGTGAGGGAATTAGTGGTGTATGAGAGGTTTAATGAATGGATGAATGTGTTTATGGGTGAGTGAATGCAAGCATGCGAGCTACGTGGGTGAGTGATTGTGTGTATTGTGGTGTGTATGGATAAGTCAGGGACTACATGAGTGGAGGATGGGAGGTTAGCTGAGTGCATCAATGTATCAATGGGTGAGTTAGTGAATGCATGAGTGGTATGTGGGTAATTGTCTGAGTGTATCAGTGCTTCTTTGAGTGAGTAAGAGAGTGCATGAGACGTTTTAGGGAGATTGAGTGCATGAGTGCATATATGGGTGATTGTCTGAGTGTATCTGTGCTACATGGGTGAGAGAGTGCGTATATGAGAGGTCTATGAATGAGACAATGAGTGCATGACTGTAAGCGTAAGTAAATGAATGTATAGAAGGTATATGAGTGAATGAGGGGTACGAATGGCGCATGGGTGACTGATTGTGTGTATGAGTGTGTGTATAGGTGAGTGAGTGAGTGGATGAATGAATTGATGGTTGAGTGAGTGAGCATATCAGTGGTGTATGGGTGACTAATTGAATTTATGAATGATACTTGATTGTTTGTATGAGTCCATGTATGGATGAGAGAGTGAGTGTATGAGAGGTGGATTGGCTATTTACTGAGTACATGAGTACGTTTATCCCTAAGTGAGTGAGTGTATGACTACTTGAAAGCTTTTATTTTAACACAGAATATTGAAATACGATACAGAGAGATGAAACTATGTTTGAAGAACTGTTCATAAAACTTTGTTCAACTACATCTGGTATTGGAAAAGAAAAAGAAGATAGAGATGTATCAGTATTTAATGTTCAAACATAGACAAATATTACAATAGTCATCACTTATATTGTAAGAATACATTGCACTGTACAATATAATTAATTTTGATTGTTTTGCTGTTCTCAGCTACATAATCTTTCATCTTAAATGATGGTTTGTATAAATTATCATCTTTGAACAGCCGCACAGTTGATCACTAGAAAGAAGTGATACTATGCTTCACACTCACTACATTTAATTAATTACTACCATTTGCTCTAGTTACTACAGTAATCTAAACAAGCTTTTTAAAAATGTTTCTTCAGTTATTACTTCTGGTACAATATCTGAAAATAATATGATGTACCGTTCAATTTTAACAATCCAACTGAAAATATCTTCCCTGCTAGTCCAAATGTTGTCTACAATGCTCATAATCCATGGTCATAGAAGTACGCACAGGACTATTTTTCGTTAGTTAGCATGTAGAAGTTTGGTTGAAGAAATAAAAGGGGACTTTTTCTTTAGTTTAGAATTAATTGTATTGCTTGATGTTGAGGCTGCTGTAATTGGAATATCCTTCCAGTTTCAGACTTTAATTTCTCCGTAGGGCGTTGAATTCTTATATTGATTTCTTTCTGCAATATTAACAGTTCTCTTGAGATTTGACGATCTTTTTGAAAGACATTACCCTTAATAGGCTGAATAAAATCTAATAAACAGATAAAGCCCGTACAGCAAACACGGCTTACACTTGTTTAACTATTTTTTTTCATTAGAACTTTGGTTAGAGAAACAGAAGATATGAATTACGTAGTTTGAAGGGAAGTTTTTCTCTGTACTTTAGGTTGATGTCATTGCATTCTGTTAATCCACTTTTGCTATTCAAATACACAGGGTAGCACCCAGAGGATGAAGGATAAAAGTCAAAGTAGTGAATGTTTTTCCTGAAAACAATATTTGCACTGCTTTGAGGTTTGTAATTTCAGTTTCCAATTCTTCGTAGAAATAATGAAGAGGCAAAGTGTGATCTGCAATTTGGGAAGGCTTTATTCTGGTAAGCTTTTCTATACAGTTTGTGGAATGACACATTTTCACAATCTGGTGCCGTTAAGTAAATAAATTGTCCATAGTTAACGACAGAGGTACATGTATGGGAGCAGTCTTCACATCCCTGGATCCATTTGTAGCTGAGTCCAAAAAGATCATCAATATTTACTTCTTCTTGTTCTAAGACTCAAAGCAACACCATAATAAATTCTTCTGAATCTTGCTAAGTGTTCAGAGTAAATGTTAAAGATCCAGTACATACATCTGAAAGATCTCAGATCCCTGAAGCAGAATGTGTTACAGTTCTATCATTCATTAGACGTTGTAGCAAACTATATAGAGCAGAGCACATTCTCTTACTTGACTTCTGTTCAATTTGGTTTACTACATGAGGTAAATACAATAGTACATTGGCATAGCAGTTGACACCTGAACTGTTTCCTAACTGGTATCTAACAATTTCACTATCATTTTCCAGTTTTCTCTTCTTAGCAGCATATGTCTTTTCCTTTTGTCCTTTCTTTTCTTCAGGGTCTGTGAACTGTTTTGTAATCTTCTACTTTGGACCCAGTATACGTTTCTCATGAAAAGGGTACTGCCCTAAATGAGGAGTGTAAAGATTTCTTAACCAATTATACTCTCGGACACAGTTTACATCACCACTAACCTTACCTTCATCAAAGTCAATTCAAAACAAGTCAGACAAACTTCTAATCCATGACAATGCTACAAATGACATTCTTTCTTTGAAACCTGAGCTTCCACTGTTAACCAAAGCTGCATCTAGACTTAGACTTTATGAGTTATAGACCATTACTGCATATGCTAAAGACAGAGGAAACTGTTGTCTTCGAATGTATAAATCCTTTACAAGCAGAAAGCATACAACACACCAGCCAATCTTCTTAACATCATCTAACTGATCAAAATTTACAGCCAACTATTCTACCTCATCTCTATTTGAACATTAATTAAATCAACAAACTTACCCATTGTACCATTTATTAAGCCTTCCTCAACCTTTGAATTGCATTGTAAAATAACTCAACAGTTTTTACAGACACATAAATGCTTTTCTAGTCCTGATGTTTTTGATACTGATTTTTCCAAAGAATCACATTTTGCTTGTAGTTTATTTGACAGTAAGATTGTGACTCCTTGATGTACCATTTTATCAATAGTTCTAATTTCCAAAAACGTTCCTTTCTCCAGTTGAAGAAACTTTTCTTTAAAGTTTGAGCACTCTTGAAGTGTTGTTAATAAACAAACTATTGATTGCTCTTCTGTGATGACATTGAACATTAGTTCTGCTGCTGTTATGGTGAATGAGAAGAGAGTTTGAATTAGACTACGTTGCAAAGCACACTTCCCCTGTTTTGTAAGAACTCCAACTCTAATGTCTTTCGGTATGACTCCGTATTCTCTATCAGATGCTTGGCACATATGTTTTACTAATTCTTTGGTTAAACTCAAAGTTTAACCAAATGTTTACGTTGCCAGTACTTCCTAATGAATTTCAGGTTTCATTATGGAGAAGAGTCTTGAAACATGGTTGTTATTTTACAGGTATAAGTTGGAGTAGGTCATCCAAGACTACTACATGTTTTCCTCCAAATAGTACATAATAGTTTGCCTTAAAACTTACTGCATCCCTAAATGTATGAAAGCAAGCATTATGTTTGAACCATGCTTACTTCATCAATGATTTGAAGACTATTTTTTTGAATACTCTGGATACTTCATGGCAAGGGTCACCAGATAACTTCTGATACTCAAGTTCATTGTCATATTCAAAAGGTAGCAATACAAGTTGATGCAGAGTAATTCCTTTAATAGTATTAGCAGCTAATCCTGTTGGTGCTGTTACAACAAATGACAAATTAGTATCCGTTGTCATTTGTAGGTAAATGGTGAGAACTTTAATTAGGAACTTTTTCCCAGTACCAGCCTGTCCACTGAAATACAGTAATATTGGTTTATATGTAGAACAGTCACAAAGTTTTTAGTCATGAAGAAATCTGTGTTCTATTTTTGTTTTAACTTCATTGAAAATTTCTCTCTGTTCATTATTTAGTTGTTCTCCACTTCATTCATTGCTATATCTGCCTCACTTTGAATTACTGGTTCTCCAAGAGGATTTTGACTTGCTGATGCAGAACTTTGGCTGCTCGGTGAACTATAACTGGCTATTTCAGCTGCAATAGTTTCTTCTTGTTCAACCTAAGCTTACAACATTTGTATGTTGGAAACACAGAACAATGAATAGTATATTTTACAGCATTGAATGAATCTTCGTAACTGTCATGGTGTCCAATTTGATCTGTTTCAGCCTGACATTGTTTAAAGAGTTGCAATAGTACCAAGTATCTATCTGGAGTTTGGCAACTCAGCTTTCTATGAGTAATGATATTTCTTTTGTTGAGTCTTACCAGACAACCATCACATCAAGTAACTGCAAACCTTCCTTCTTCAATTTTTTCTCAGACATTAATTCTATATGTATAATGCTGTAGTACTTCATAGAGACATATCTTTTCACAATGTGCACTTCTTCTTGTGTAGTATAAGTCCAGCATGTTAGTCTGCAGAATGTCTCTACTCTCAGGATCAACTTCTGCAAGATATTCTATTTCTGGAAAATAGTTTAATACTCTATTACGTCTGCTTGAAAGGCCTAGGCTTACCCACGCAATTCCTCTTGATTTAGAGAACAAACTTGCAGAGCTCAACCTATCTGCACCTATCCAATTTCCCTATGAGAAAGCATTTCCAAGCTAAAATTGTACAATTTTTCGCAGAGACTTTTCACTGTTGAAATCTCTTTCCACATCTCTTTCATTTCTGTTTTTTCTGCCTATGTTACGTAAGAAGTGACGTAGTGAGCTGCAGCATTAGAATTATCAGCAACACATTGTATGTCCACGTTTGCATTCCACATCCTTAAAATAACAGAATTAAAGTCATTTATATATTTTGAATCTTCTGTTCTTTTGATGTTGTACGTATGTTTCAGTGATTTCCATGTCAAGGTGTGTCTCACTGCAGAAAAAAAGCTATTCACTCTTCCTTCTGAGCTAACAGGACGTGGCAATCCAAATAAACATTTTGTATAAAATTTGACTTTTGATTTGTATGTTTAACGACAATATTCGCCACAGCTGTGATTTTTAAATCGTAGAACTTGTTGTTTTAATCCCTTGTCAGCATTTTCTTTCAGAATGGCATGTGTCACATACTGCACTATGAAAGATAAGGCAGAGTCATCACTGTCTGTTCTAAACTCTGGGGCATCTTTTACTCATAGGAGCATACGAATGTGTGGAGCACCTATAGCTTGGTACTCTTTGTGGCAGAAAAAATCAGTGACTTCACCAAGAGGTGGATTTGTGTTGTAGTGAGTGTGTCTACATCATATACAAACACAATCTGTTTTCTCTGAATTTTCTTCATGAAAGTTATCAACAGTAAGAGATAGTTCATGTTCTGCTACAGCTGCAGAATCCAACTGTTCATTTTCTGTGCACTGCTCTTGAGGTCCAAACTAATGAAACAGGACATCATCACAGATCTTTTCTAACTCTATCACTGTTGCATACAAAAGAACTCCATTCATTTCCACTAAACATAGTGCAGGACTCTTCACATGGTAAAGCCTCCTAACTAGAGTATGCATTTGTGAGTGGTGTTCAGCTAACATTCTAAAATGATGAAAGGTGCTTAGGCACACTTTCTTCGAGAAATATGCTAGTGAATGTCCCTGTAGATTTGTAGATTTTCTTACTTTGCATGAATCTAGTCTTTGTAAAAGTATATTTTTCTGTTTAAGACTTTTGCATGAAAAGTTTTGTATAACATTTCTGACTATATCAAAAGATTGCTGTCAAAATATAAAAATACTACTACAATTACACTTATACACTGGGCCCTGTGTACACCTTCAATGATCCTCATCAACTATGACTTGTTCTACATTTCTAGGTACCATTACCTCTTTTTCAATAGGAAAACCATCTTTTGTTTCATAACAGTGTCCAGATTAATCAACTACCTGCTCTAGTCTGTTCTCTTGAAAGAAGCTTTCTTCATTAAAGAAAGGCTCAGTACTAGAAGAATTCTCCACTAAGAAGATTTGATTCTGTTTATAAGTCCTTTCTTTGGAGTTTTTTTCTCCTACTCAACACTATTTTATCTAGTGTTATCATTCTATTCAAAATCTAGATTAATAGCTTCCTTATCAACTATACTCTCAGAATATTTCTTTTATCTCACAGCTTCTCGTCTTCTTTTATACTTCTTCATACTTCTAATTCGATTGTTGATTACTCTACTATGAAACATTCTGATTCTTATTTCCTTGAACTGACATTGCCTTTTAATTAAAGTTTATAGTTCAGTGTAGATTGTTTTATTTCAAATATTATGTACTATTACTCCTTTCTTATTTGATGTTGAAGTTCGTTTCTTTTCCACTTCATTTTGCTATCTCTCGAGTGACCACATACTATTTTAAGAAATGCCTTTGTTCTCTTACCAGCAGCTTGTTTTTCTTTCTGTACTTTCTTTCATTTTGCCCTTTTGTTTCTCAGTTGTGAGGAGGTTGTATTGTTGTTTTTTGTCTCTTTCTTCTCTGAGTTTTTAATGGCACGGCAACTGTGGCCCCTTCAGAAGAAATGAATACCCGAAATAAAGAATCACAATGTATTTGAATTATATATCTAGACCAACATTATTCTATTAATTATTAACTTTATTTCTATCTCTTTTATCTGAGAACTAAGTTTTAGAAAGCAACTTCAGTAATGCAGCAATATATTAAAGAGGACCTCAAAAGACCATGCCTAGTAGGATATCTACAATATGTCAGACAGACCACATATTTCTATTTAAACAACACATTGAAAGTTGTTTTACAGGCTATTTTCATTCAGTATTGAGAGACCACAGAGGAACTGTACAGTAAAAGGCCTCATTCATGATACATTATATATATGTACCTCTGGTAGAGAATACATGGTATGTGAGTGTGTCTCTAATTCACTTTGGTATTACTGCATAAGTAAATACTTTTCGAGTATGTCAGTGAATGCATAAGTGTCCTTATTTGTCTTCCACTGGCCGAGACACACCATGCAAGCTTTGGAAACATGAATATTAGTTCTCTGTTGATTACCATACTTTATGTAGTGGTCATCTTCGTACTCTAAACATTTCAAAACAAAAACTATGTTTGTCAATCACCAAACCACAATGCACCATGCTTAATGGAATACATACAACATATCATAAAGGTGACATATTTCTACTTAAATATGAGCTTCAGAGTTCAGAAAGGGGTTTTACAGGCCAAATTTAGTGACTAGTGACAGAGAGCATACAAAGTCTAGACTCATAGGCCTTATTCATCATTGAAGCAGTATTGCTTTGCATATCCGAACAGATCATGTCAGTAGTTAGCTATATTTCTAAGTAAATAAAGGTATGTAGGTTTACTAGAGCTATCACATGTCTTAGTGTATCAGCTACAATGTTGCTATCTGTTTTATGACTCGTATGACTCTGTAAATCTCTACATAACTGCTGGCCATATACCTCAGTGCCTCTGTTAGAGAATATAGGACTATATGAGTGGGTCTCCATTTTCCTTTTTATATTGCTGCATATCTAAATGGTTTTTGAATATGTCACTAAATGCACAACTGTCGCTGTTTTACTGCCTGAGTCACAGTATGCATGCTTTAGAAACATGACTGTCAGGCTGTTAGTGATTGTGGTATTGTATGTAGTGCTTGGCTTAGTGCTGTAAAAGTGCTCAACTAACATTGTAATGCTGAAAAGTATGTTTCTAAATCACTGACGCAGAATGCACCATGCTAAATTGCATACGTACAACATATCACGGAGATGAGATATTTCCACTTTAATGTGACTTGGAGAGTTCAGAAAGAGGTTTACAAGGCATTTTTAGTCAACAGAGGCAAATGAGAGAGAAAGTAATAGGCCTCATCCATGATTGAAGCAACATCTCTCTGTATATCTGAGTAGATCATGTGAGTACTTGCCTCTATTTCTGAGGAAATGCAGTTGTCTACCAGTAGCAGCAGTATCAACTATTTTAGGGCATCTGTCAGTATCTGACTGCCTGGTTCAGAAGCTGTACGACTGTAAATTGTTTCATAAGTGGCTGATGATATACGTCAGTATCCTTGTTACAGAATACAGAGCTATATAAAAGGTTTCTGAGTATGACAAATGAGAATAATAGGCCTCATCCATGCTTGAAAGAGCATTTCTCTGCATACGTGAGTAAATCATGTTAGTACTTGGCTATATTTCTGAGTGAATGCAGGTGTCTACGTCTAGTAGTATTATCAGATATATTAGTGCATCTGCCAGTATCTATCTACCTCTTTTATGACTAGTACTACCCTGTAAATCTGCATGTAAATGCTGTTCATATATGTCAGTACCTCTGTTAGAGAATACAGGACTATGACAGCGTGTCTCCAATTACCTGTGAAATTGCTGCATATGTAAAATGGTTTCTGAGTTTGTCACTAAATGGAGAAATGTCTCTGTTTGTGTTTTACTGCCTGAGTCACAGCATTCATGGTTTGGAAGTATGACTGACATGTTATTGGTGATTGCCATAGTGTATTTACTGCTTGTTTCAGTGATCTGAAAGTGCTGAACTAAGAGGCATATTTACAAGCCACTTGGACCACCTTAACACTGCTATAGTGTTATTTTTTGGCACTAAGGCAGCGCTAAGGTGGCTTTCCTGCAGCGCAATATCTACAAAGTGGAGCAATGCTTGAATTGCACCACTTTGCAACCCCTTGTGTCACATTAAACCTGCATCGTGCATAATGTATGCAAGGGGGCGTTCTACAGCAGGGAGGCCTGAAATAATGGCACAGTGAACTCTACAACATTTTACTGCACTGTATGTTTCATAATTTTTAACGCCTCCTCAGAGCAAGAATTAAAATGACACACCCACTATATACGAGGGGCCTCCCTGTGCTTTGCTGCACTAGTGTCACTATTTGTGATGCTATTGAGGCAAAGCACCACAATATCATCAACAATTTTGTCACTATTGTGCCAAAGACCACATTGGTGCACCATATGTGAAATATGGCGCAAGTATGTTTCCAAATCACTGAAGCTCAATCCCCATGCTTAATACCTACAACATATGACAGAGATGACATACTTTCATTTAAATGTGAGTTTGAGAGTTCCGAAATTGGTTTTACAAGCTAATTTCAGTCAATAGTGACAAATGAGAGACAAAGTCTAGACTTCTAGGCCTCATCTATCATTCAAACAGTATTTCTCACCACACCTGAGTATATCAAGTGAGTACTTGGCTATATTTCTAAATAAATGCCGGCGTCTACCACTAGTAGCACTATCAGATATTTCAGTGCACCTACGATTATGTTTCTACTTGTTTTATGACTAGAATGAACTGTAGATCTCTAAATAACTGCTGATCATATACGTCATTACCTCTGTTAGAGAATACAGGACTTTGTGAGAGTGTTTCCATTTGCCTTTGAAATTATTTAAAAAATGTTTAAATAAATTACCATCCAAGCACATAGACAGATACTCTATAATTTACCAACATCTATCCTACCAGACTTGTAATACATTCATCTGAACATTGACAAAATGACGCTTCACATGCACCTGTCATAATTTTGTTTCTTTCAATTTTTGTTTTTTTTTCAAACAGAAAAAATAGGACTACAAATCATGGAATTCTAAGTAATACATCCTTTGTATGCATATAATATTCAAATATAGACTTATACAACTATCACATCTTGTAATATATTGTAAAGCTTGACTTGAACACTTAGATTACACTGTCTTTCTAGGAATTGCAGCATGCAATAAATTATAATATTAAGTACTGACAGTTCATTGGCAATATATAGTAAAAGAACTTGTAACAAAGCTACTCTTTACCTCACACAAAGTGCATGTTACCTATTAATAAACATATACAACTATTAAGACTAATCTTAAAAGGTAATCTCACCTTTTTTCAACCTAATACTATATATCTCAATCAATCAATCAATCAATCATTTATTTATAAAGCGCACTATGTACCCGTTAGGTTTCGAGGTGCTGGGGGGGGGGGGGGGGGCGGGAAGGGAGAGCTGTTAGCGGTCGAAAAGCCAGGTCTTGAGGAGTCTCCTGAAGGCGAGGTGGTCCTGGGTCTGGCGTAGTGATGTGGGGAGGGAGTTCCAGGTCTTGGCGGCGAGGAAGGAGAAGGATCTGCCGCCGGAGGTCTTGCGCTGGATTCTGGGGACGATGGCGAGGGCGAGATTGGCAGAGCGGAGTTGACGTGTGGGAGTGTAAAAGTTGAGTCTGGAGTTGAGGTAGGTAGGTCCGTTGTTGTGAAGAGCCTTGTGAGCGTGGGTGAGGAGTTTAAAGGTGATCCTCTTGTCCACAGGGAGCCAGTGGAGGTCCTTCAGGTGAGGGGAGATGTGACATCGGCGGGGTATGTCGAGGATCAGGCGGGCGGATGCATTTTGGATACGCTGGAGTCGTTTGATGTCTTTAGTTGGGATGCCTGTGTAGAGTGCGTTGCTGTAGTCAAGTCTGCTGCTGACGAGGGCTTGGGTCAGGGTCTTTCTGGTTCCTGTTGGGATCCACTTGAAAATTCTGCGGAGCATTCGAAGGGTGTTGAAGCAGGAAGCAGCCTGTTTCAACAAACTAGCACACAGTTATGTATTTTAAAGATTCTTCCCTCACTATTAAATTAACTTTACGTACCTGGAAATTGAGTACGTTGATGAAATATTATTGTTTACCCAATTCGGCCCTCAGTTTGACAAAGACATGAAACATGTTCATAAAACTGTTTCTGCATTTCTCAGGGACCATAACACAGGCTGTGTACACAACAACAACTTACGCTTTAACATGACTGGGATATATAGAAGTGATCATGTGCACTTTACAGATGACGGCAACATAATTTTTTTTTCAAACCTGAAACTCTGCATCCGGTTTTACATGCAACTATCTCATATCAACAATGAACACAAAAGTCTCCTGTGAGGGCCACCCTGTAGCCCAAAATTCTTGTTTTTTACTGAATCAGGCTTTCTATAACACCAACCCATTCAAAATGCATAACTATATCTATAAGCAATTTTCACTATGAGTGTGAATGCGTGCATGAGGGTGCCATTGGGTCTCTGAATGGGTGCGTTAGGGAGTCAATGGATCAGTGAATATGTGAATCAGGGTGTGAGAGGGTCTGCAAATGAGTGCATGAGGATATAAATGAGTATGCAAATCAGCTTGTCCGAGTGTGATTGGGTCTGTAAATGGGCACATCAGTGTGTGAGTGGATCTGAGAATAGGTGCATCAGGGTGTCAGTGGGTCTGCAAATGGATGTGTATGGGTATGGCTGGTTGTTTCTGTGAATGGGTGCTTGAGGGAATGATTAGATCTGCGAATGGGCACATCAGGGTGTGATTGGGTGTGCGAAAAGGTGCATCAGGATAACAGTGAGTCTGTGAATGAATGCGTCTACGAATAGGTACATCAGGGGGTGAGTGGATCTGTGAATGTGTGCATCAGGGTGTGAGTGAATCTGTGAATGGGTTCATCAGTGTGTGACTGGATCTGGGAATATGTACATTGGGGGTGAGTGGGTCTGTGAATGGGTGCATTATGGTTTGAGTGGATCTGTGAATGGGTATCTGTGGTTTCCACTGTGTATGTGAATAGGTGCATGAGGGTATGATTGTTTCTGTGAATGGGTACATCTGGGTGTGATTCGATCTGCGAATGGCTGCATCAGGGTGTCACTGACTCTGTGAGAAGGTGTGTCAGGGTAGACTGGATCTGCAAATGGGTGCATCAGAGTGTTACTGGATCTGCAAATGGGTGTATCAAGGCCTGAATGGATCTGCAAATGGGTGTATCAGGGGGTGACTAGATCTTTGAATGTGTGTGTGAGGTTGTCACTGGATATGAAAATGGGTGCATGAGTGTGTAACTGGGTCTGTGATGGGTGCATGAGGGTGTGAGTGGGTCTGTGAATGGAACCATGAGTGCGTGAGTGGGTCTGCAAATGGGTGCATCAGGTAAGGAGTGATATTCAGATATTTTTGTCCTCGATATTCTGGACACCATATTTTGTCCCACAATAGTTTTGTTCTCGAAATTCTGTCACTGATGATTGAGCACTCTATAAAAGATATAAATAAATAAATACATAATGATGACAAATGTGTGTGCTTGCCAGTGAGCATTCTTTTAGACACCTTGAATGTCATTCTTGCTCTCAAATTCACCTCGAGCTTTCTGAAATACCTTTATTCAGTCACTGGTATTGCCAACAAGCTAAAATATTGAGAACGTGCCCACATTTGAAAGTGGTGCTTTGTGTGCCATTTTGCAAACAATGTAGAATGTTAACATTTTTATAGTGAGCATGGAGTTGTCAAATACCAAACAATCTTCACAGTTTGCTTGTTGTTTTTAAATAGATAAATGTCCACTTGGTATTTTTTTTATAAAAGTAAACCACCTTTGATTCTAATAGATCAGCCATTCAGCAGTAACCTCCATTCTGAGTGACAAGTTACAGTTTCCATCCTTTCTTCGCACCATCCCTAGCAACAATCTCATGAATATTGCCCTGGCACGTTTAATGAGACACTTTGGTTGGACCTGGGTGGGAATGATCATTTCTGATGACGAGATTGGTTTACAGGGTGGACAAGCCATACGGATGGGTATCGAGGCAGATGGTGGCTGTGTAGCTTTCATGGAGAGGATTCACCTGCGATACTCGAGGGAGAGGGTATTCCAAGTGGCTGAAATAATACAACAGCATTCAGCGAGGACGATTATATTTGTCGGGGCTGAGCTTCATGTGAAAGTGTTATTGGAGACTCTTTATGTGCAGAATGTTAATGGAAAAATCTTGGTATTTTCAACATCCTCTAGTATGTCTCCTGGATTCTTTGCAGGGAAATCCTGGAAAATATTAAATGGAGCTTTAGTTCTTAAACCTCACACAGGCAGCATGCCAGGTTTCCAAGGGTTCCTTCACCACCTCAATCCTAGCATGACTCCTGGTGATATTTTTATCAGGCTCTTCTGGGAGAAAGCCTTCACGTGTACATGGCTAGAGCACAAAGAGAACAGTACCAACCTCATGGAGCCAGTTGGTAAACCTGGAATGGAGTCGGTACCTTGCTCCCCAGACAGTTTGATGGATGAAATGGCCACATCTTTATTTGAGCTGAATGATCTGAGCTACACATACCACAGTTACTTAGCAGTTTTTGCCATCGCTCATGCATTACACTTTCTCCTTTCCTGCACAATTGTCCAAGGACCTTTTATCAAAGAAGCCTGTACTGATATGAATGACATCCGACCATGGCAGGTAACATAGTCAAATGTCATATGAAGTATGATGACCGTGAAACATGAGATATAACCATATTCTGAAACTGATTTCTCAGTGGTATATTTGGATAGTAGAATGCAAGATAAAAACCTGAATGTACCTTGTGATTGTGATGGCCAGATTATACAAAGATCTAACTATACCTTCTATTATATTCATCCATCTTCTGTGATATTAGATCCACATTTTATGGTCCTTGAATATACACAGAGGGCCCGATTAACAAATTGCACTTTGTAGTATGTTTCGTAATACCACAAAAAATACTACAAATTGCAATTTAAAAACAATTTGCTATGTTTTATTCCTCCACACTACCTATACCTGCGTGTGCAGAGTCCCCTACCCCTACTGCGGAGTCTCCGCAGACGTAAGTATATTTTTCAGTAGTAAATGGCGTGACACATAGGGGAGCAATTAAAAAAATTGCAGATTTACAAAGGGGACGGGATTAGAGAGGAGTAAAAATAATTTGGTGGGGGCAGAGAGGGCTTTAGGGAGGAACTTAAACCACCCCCATATGAGTAAGCAAACTGCAGTACCTATGGGCATGTAACCTACACTTTTGTAGTAAGTTTACCCTCTCAGTTTGTGAACGCCTCCCCATGTAGATCATACTATCACAAATTTTAACGTCTTTAAACTCATCAGCTGGAATATTTTGGGACCAACTGCAAAAATCAAAGACTCAAACTGGCTGACCTATGTGAATAACTTTGGTGTGATATGCCTCCAAGAAACATGGGCTACTTCGAGGGGTTTAAGTCATTTTTATTCCTGCAAGCCAATCTAGCGCTGTCGCGTAGGCTCTCATTATTCTAATGAGACTACTGGATTTTGAGACTCATTCTTAACCCACTGCTGGTGACACCTGTCACTCCAATCTGGGTTTTGCTCCCGCTAACTAGCAGTGCCTCATCTCTACCCAAGAATAGGGATGACTGGGCAGCCGAGTGCATGACATATTTGGGTTCTCAGGGAAGTCGTGGTCACTCAGGTCTCATCCGGTTCCCTCATTTACAATTCAGTCTCATATATAAATGACAAACAGAAGCAGTATATGTTCCAATAATGAGTTTAATTAAATGACTGCATCTTAGATAGCAAGGCGTGAGCTACAACAACCAGGATGATACAACATGACAGTATTAAAATTGTGACGAGAAAAGTGAAGCATAAAAACAACGCTATCATATCGTCACTATTGTCAATGGACTAATTAATACCTAGGCTAGGATAGAGCACAGCATGTTAAGCTCTAAGTCTGCCCTTCAGGTTCCCCTGGGAAAACATCAACCCCCATACCTGGGCAAAGGCCTGCTGTCTGCGTTAGCATCTGTAGCAAAGCATTTGGCAAACAGCATACAGTTGTGGTTCCCTGGCTGGAATCTCCCTCTAACGTGTAAGGGACAAGGAAGTGTTTTTATAATAACACAGCTGATATTCTGAGAAAGTGTCCCTACATAAAGATGTGTATTTTCTACAAATGTTGGAGACTAAACTTCTACCACGTTCACCAGCAATGTACCGTGCTGTAGCCTTGGAAAAAGCACAGAGTGATCAAGAATGTCTTGTTTGAGAACATAGTGCTGGCCTGGGCAAAAACAGGTAGATAGACGGAAATAAAACAAGACCGTAAAAATGGTTATTGTAACAATAATAAGACAAAGCTGAATAAAATATATCTAGGTTAAAGTGCACAGCGGCCTAGTGTGTTAAAATAACGTGCATTGAGCTATAACTAAAATGGCTACACAACAGCGCTGGAAGGTGGTTTGGTCACTTTCATGTCTCTTGTAATGCAAGAAGATATTGAGGTACTCTCTACCGGGGTCTCCACCTTACAAGCTCTGTCACTTTTCTTTGTTGTTGCCCCAAAATTATGTTGTTAAACTTTTAGGATGCAAAAAGATTCCATCAAGATGTGCATAACCTACATATTCTGGACTCTTTTCTGAGCAAGTTAGAGGGAACAAAATGAGTGTCAACCCATCTAGTTGTGGAGGGGGATTTTAACTCCCATTTGTGTGAAAGCCCCATTGAATCACATATTATCTCAGAGATGTTTGTAATTAGAAGGTTTACATATGGTACCACTTTACAAAGGAATCTTTTAAATACTATTCTTGTTGAATATGACCTTGATTTCTCCTTGGACAAACTCGTTTACTCTCATTCAATGGATGGAAATGCAACTTTCATTGGTAAGGGGTGTGCCTCAATAATAGATTATGGGGTCATTACAACCCTGGCGGTACAAGACCTGGCAGACCATGGCTGAAATGACGGAAGCACTGCCAACAGGCTGGCGGTGCTTCCCTGGTCATTATGGTTTCCCGCCACAATGGCTCCGGCGGTAGTAATCCGCCAGGGCAGCGCTGCTAGCAGCGCTGCCTAGGGGACTACCGCCAGCCTTTTCCTGGTGGTTTGAACCGCCAGGAAAAGGCTGGTGGTACAGGGAGTCGTGGGCTCCCTGACAGGGCCCCATGCAGCTTTTCACTGTCTGCATAGCAGACAGTGAAAAGCTCGACAGGTGCAACTGCACCCGTCGCACGGCCGCAACACCGCCGGCTCCATTTGGAGCCGGCTCCTATGTTGCGGCCGAGATCCCCGCTGGGCCGGGGGCGGAAACCAGGTTTCCGCCCGCAGGCCCGGGGGGGGGATCTCATAATGACCGCGGCGGGGGTGCGGCTGCACTGGCGGCCGCCCGGACGTCAGATCTTGGCGGGCGGCTGTAGCCGCCCACCAAGGTCATAATGAGGGCCTATATCTTTGTTTCATTCCTTATCTTTCTTAAGATCCTAGATGTCAGAATTCATTGCAGTCTATTTAGATCTATTTAGAGATCATAGCCCTGTCTGTACCAAGCAGAAAAACTGATTTCTCATGGGGTTGGGGGCCTTTTGAAGCCTACTATTCAGGGTCGAATACACAGGTGCACTTAGGTAGCTGCTGAGGGCTTTAAACAGAACCTTTATTCAAGTTGCTCAAATAAGTTTTCGATCTGTTTAAATAATGAATCAGGTTCAAATGAGGTTCTAGGGACCTTCCCGTCCATTGCATGCAAAGTCTTGGAGCTTCTTACTCTTCCTGTAGGAGTTAAACTCGTAGCCACACCTAAATGGTTCAATAGAATGTTCTCCAAAGCTTTAAGACACCTCCAAAGGGCTTTAAAAGACAACGTCAAAAATAGTGTTAGGGTTGGGTCATGTCAAAGGAAGTACACTTTAGAAGTTAGTAGGAAACAGAATGCCATAAGGGATAGGGCCTGGGCAAGCCTGTTTGATGCCAGTTGTTTAAAGAATATTGCTAAATTCTGGGGAATTATTGACCAGCCTTGTTTTGCCTCAGAGGAGGCCCATTCTTTATCCCACCATATTGCAGCTCAGAGTTGGCTCTCTTTCTTTGTGGAAATTTACAAGGATGTGTCTCATATGGCTTATCCTGTTGGTATGCAACCTATAGCCTAGGCCTTGAATCTAATTTTTACAATGGTCAAAGTGAAGAAGGGAATCCTGGAGCTGACTAAAAATAAGGCACATGGGCCTGACGGGATTACACCCAACCTTTATATATGTGACATTGACACCTGGGCACCGGTTTTGGCTCACACCCTGAATGCTGCGGTCAGGACGGGACTTTCCTCTTCCTGGGCTACCTCCATTATAATCCTAGTTTTAAAAACGGAGACCGGGATAACCCCTAGTGCTACAGATCAACCTTTCTGATTGAGTCTATCAAGGTTGCAGGACCTGTTCTCTAGGATAGACTATCATCCAAGGTTGCAGAACAAAATATCATCTCAGACCTCTGGTTTGGATTCAGGCCTGGCAGATCGACCATTGACCAGTATCGGAACTTATACGTGGTCCTGAGCCAATTTAGTGGCTCCCAAAGGTTCTATCCATCTTGCTTTCATATATCTTACCTAGGTAAATTGTGATAAACTATAGAGGATTGTTTTAGACATGGGGGCTCACCAGGAGGGACCTTCATGCCCACACCATGACAACAGTTAGATACACTACTGATTCTAACTGCAAGCAATGCTTTAAAACTGGAAGGGGGTCAAACGGGGTGTATCCTGGCCCCTTTTTACTCACATTGTATATCGGCAGGTTAGAACAGGTTTAGGTGAACGCCCGGGCTGACTGTCCGCAGATAGGAGGCATCTGCTGCCAGTCCTGCTTTATGTGGACAACGCAGTGTTGATGACAAAAACGGAAAGGAGACTTCAAATCCTTATGTGTGCTTTTGCAGGCTATATGGACATGTTTGACTTTAATATTAACATCAGCATATCCCATGTAATGGTGGCAGGACCTAGTTCCACTAAATTGAAAATCTTTCATGCAAGGTTTCAGAACTTAGCCAGGATTAAAGTATTTTTGAACATGGGAGATTTGTTTGATCCGGATTTATGTTGGAGCCCCTTGTTAAATGAAAAAAAGACTGACCTAATAAGGATCAATGCAGAAGTATGGAGGTTCGCCTTCAAATTGGGCAGGATGCCATTTAGGGCACTAGTGCAAGTCTACCTGGCAATATGTGTGTCTAAAGTGTTTTATGGGAGTGATATTTGGAGATATATTAAAAAATTATTCTTTACAGGAAGTTAAAAACAAATTTCTTAGGTGACTTCTGTGTGTTCCCTGATGCCTCCCCTCCTTTATAGTACATGAAGAATAGGGGGTTAATTATCTCATGGACAATATAGCACTTCGCCCCCTCTTGTGTTGGATAGATATTGGCATCTCAGCTGAAAATTGAGGTCCTGCTAGAGTGCCTCTCCCTCGACCATGCCCTTCAATTTCTTGGTTTAAATATATTAAGGCATTGTTGCAGAGTCTAGGAAGGGTAGAGCTATTTACTAACCCTGCAGAGATTGTTAAGGGTGATTGCATTTGGGTCGGAGAAAATGTTTTGAAACAGAGGCTGCTAGATGCAGCTCTTCAGAAGTTGTTCGGGTGGGTATATGTCCTGTTGACGACCACTCAATTCACAGAACCTTATCCAACTATTATAACCTCTAATCATGACTGATAACTGCTTGCTAGGTTTGGGATAATTTTGTCACCCCAGTTGTTAGCATCTCCACAGGGTTGGCCGGACGTTCAATTTTCATTACCCTGAGGAGGCGACCAGGTGTCTCCGAAGGACACAATGCATTTTATTATGTTCTGCTGATACTACGAAGCCCCCAGGTAACCTTATACTGTTTGTTTCCTTAACGGCTTGTCCATTTAAACAAGCTCGACTGGCTGTCTTGTTCTTAAAATTGCTTTCTGCAGATATCATTTTTAACATTGCTAGTTTTTTAAAAGCCAAATTGAGACTAGGGAACTTGAGGGGTGATTGAGTGTATCTATGGTGTTAGGTCCTCTCAGAGGTTCCTTTTTTTCATGATTGAAGTTTTTTAAATATATTTTATATTTTAAATTATTAACCTAATAAAGCTTATTAAATTGAATTGAATTGTGACTGCTGAAAGCCATAAACTTACTACAAAGTGTAAACTTACCTAAAAGTGTAGTTACCCTCTGAATCAGATCCACTGGTCCAAAGTGGGAGAAAACATTAATATTTAAAGCCTTCGAGTTGCTTATAAGTTTCTATTTAACTGAACCATCCAAGCCTTTTAATCTTTGTCACAATGGAGCAAACAGTGTTCTGGGTCCTCTGAAAGCTGTTACATTAAAACTATGCCACTGCCTGTTCATTCTAGTCCCATAGTGTCCAATGTTGTTTGCATGTTCTACCAGACTTTCCTCATAAAAGAATCTGGCCCACAGATCATTCCTGGAGAGGCTGGGGATCAAAAACAAGGCTTCTCTTCCTCGAACACAAAACTCTTGATTGAGACTAGCCTATGTCTGGACAAACAAAGAAGGAACCTCAACCTTATCCTCCTACTGCCTGACGCCTGACTAGCTCCGGCCTCCACTACCTTCTTTGCCAGTCTACCTGCACCACTAGCCTTTTCATAATTGTAAGAGGTATGATCTAGAAAAGGTAGACACCATAACATAGTATTGAACTCCACTGTAGTCACACATAATATGACAGTCAATCCAGCTAGCACTGCTGATGGTGCCAATAACAAAGACTTCTCCAATCCATGAGGAGACTAACGTCAGTAAAGATATAAATATTTGCATGATGCAGTACAATGTGCTTATTTTTGGGGTAAATTTTGTATCATAACATAGGAATTTCTTTTTTTATGTTGAACCGCCAATAAACATAACATATGAAAGTCAATTTCAAATCTCTTTCAGCATTTTTTTTTTTTTTTTTAATTCATATGGATATATGTTTTAGATATACGTGCATGCTTCTTTCTAATTGTTATGCAGTTTTAGACTATTAATTTGATAATCTGTATTTCTCTTGGAAAAAAGAACACTTAAGTGAATTAAATATACATTTTGAAAATATTTTAGCTAACATATTAAAGAATGGCAGGTGTGTTGTTCTGTACATGTTAAACCCATTTCAGTGTTCAAAGTACCTTCTAGCATATATGTGTGTCTCACGTATGCCGTGCATTTGCTTTATATGCCCCACCCCCTTTGCAATTTTTCAACATCCCTTAGGCGTGGTGTCATACACTATGCAGTCACTTTATGGCTCCTACTGAAAGACTTCTGTTTCTCTGTCTGCCCCTGTACTTTTTTGCAAATTATTTCAGATATTCCTACCTGCCTTTAGGTAGGGAGGGGCTCCATCACTCACAGCCCCTATATGAGCCCCTAAAAACTCAAATAATATATTGTCAAGTAAGCTTACCTTACATGTGTCTACTAGTTTGTTCTAAAGACACCATGCTGTGTTTTTAAATTAAAAAGTAACATTACTTGCAATTGTTTTTTGTTTATTTTTGTGAAAAATATACTTAAATGAATAATAATGTGTAGGTTTTTTCTAAGAAATGTATGTTTTTGTCAACATTAATGCCAGTCAGCAATACAATATTTAATGGAAGTAATTTGCATTGTTTTAATTCTTGGCCTTTTTAGTTTTACTGGTTTTACTGTTTTTAACCTGCATATGAATATAATGCATTATATTACAAAATGCCTTATTATGTTAAATTGGTACTGTGTAAGTGGTAAGCTACATTTTGTTCAGTACTTTCAATGCTCTCAAACAGTATCAAGTCAAATTGTATGCATTTTAATTGGAAAAGGATATCAGTTTGGTTTGCAAATATTTAAATGAGGTCACATACCTGATGATAACAACAAACCAGTTGGAAAACTATACTCACTAAATAAATCACATGTTAAGTCATTTTTATTCTGACATGATTGTTCTTACCAATCAGTGGTTAAAATTCTGGATATTGAGTGCTTTTTTGAGGTTGGCATGTCTTTGAAATCATTTCTATTTGTTGCTTGAACTTTTTCCACATTTCTCCTGAAGTCTAAATCCAAGGAGATTGCTGGATCCATAGGGAGGAGCAGTAGACTGTCACGCATAATATACACAGATTTCAGTTGTGCAGGTGCTAAACCAGTTTAGAATTTGTGGTCCGTGACAGACAGCAGTTGTTCCAACAGTACATAATATTTCCTGTCTGTGCCATCTTAATTTGATTATTTTATACATAGTATGCAATTTTCTTTGACATATTCCCAGTTCACACAATTGTTTTAAATAAAGGCAGATAGTTTCTCATTGCATACCTTGTATCTCAGTACATGCTTTATTTTTCATGCATTTCCATGGCCCAAAAGTGTCTCTTTCCTACTGGCTTTAACCCAAAACAACATCAATAATGTCATGACTGCACATTTTGGAGATCACCATCTTGTCAGTAAACACCAGGACAGTATAAATTGTGACAATCCAGACCTGTTGGGTATGGATGTTGGATTTCTGCCTTTTTGCATAGTTCACAAACCACAAGTATCTTACCAAGTGCAGTACTCATGACCTCACTTTTAATGCAACAGCTGAAATTTCAAATATTGTAAATAATATTCTTCCAGGTGAGATTACATATTACATTAGTTTTACCACTTTAAGAGAACAACTGTGAATGTAGTCATAATTACGGGTTTGGCTATAGATTTTTCTTTAATTTTGCTTTTGAGTGTTGTTTATTTATTAGCATAGATATTGTATTGTTTTAAGTATTGCTTTTCGTGTGCATCTTATAGTTTGCATGGCTGTTGCATGAGTTAAGAATTATGCTCCAAACCATAACCTACAAATTCAAATGGATTTTTGATTTTATTACATAACTATAACTACACTTTGTGATTTTGTAAGCACATTTCTGAAACATATATTGAGGTATCATAAGCAATGTTCACCTTGACTTCAATTTGGCAACTGATTTTTTGCACAATTTTTAAGTATTTGATCATATTTCCCACCCAAATGTGCCCTTCGTCCAAGCCCCAGTTTCACAAGGCCAGCACATATGGAGCTGGCCACAAAGCCTGACATATGGGCTGACACTGTACTTAGGCACATAGGTGGCTAACCCCTTGTTGTGCCCAATATTGAGGAATGTGCATCATGGGTTGAACTCCGCGAAGAGACTAAAAAACTCCACTGCGATACATGAAGTTCCGCAAGTGGTGCAGTGCGATAGGTCATGCCATTTGCGCTGATTATTAGCACTGGGTGTTTGTCCTGTGCTGAAAAATCTGCTCCAACAGCATCATGTGCAGCGCAAGAGGTCGCAACTTCTTTTCTGCTGCTTGAGTAAATTTTCTACTCGAGCAGCAGCTCCCTCAAAGCGAACGGAAGGTTTTGCAACACAAGCGGTAGCGACCATTCGTGACCTCCCGCATTGGGAAATCTCACTGGGAGGCGGTCTAGAATAAGATTTTCATCACTTGTTCTTGCCACCGTAACATTGGTGAGTGCTAATGAGGAAACAACCTCTGTTTTGCTCTGCAGTTTTTCAGAACTCTGCACTCTAAGTGGAGCGCAGATTGGGAAAAACTCTGAAAATCTGCAAGCAGAGCAAAGTTTACCACCCACCCCTAACTCAGAGATAGACCTTAGAGCAGGACATGCCCCTATGCACAGTGGGAGTTCAACACTACCTGCACACAGCCCAATACCACCCATGAATGGGAGGAGCCAAGCACAGCGGTAGTACAACAAATCAAGTAGACACACTTCCTTGAGTAAAGTTCTCCTTTCATACCAAGATTTGTGTAATTAAGTTCAGCCATTTTTCTATATTCAAGAGAGTTAAAATGAGAAATGTCACTTTTAGGATACCCCAGTCTGCCCAATGCTTAGAAACAAAAACCCAAAATAGAACAATGTTTATTGGAAGGTTTCATGCAGGTTTATCAAACAGCATCAAAAATATCTCAAAATGCTTTTCCCCATTCTTTTTTCTATAGGAACATTAGCCACACCTACAGCTCAAACTGATGAACAGATTTACACCAAATTCACCAAATTGTTCAGTAGTTCTGGAGAAATTGAGGGCAAACAAAGATTATATACATCATGCCGTGGAGTATCTATGGAGCTCACAGATTTCATTCTGAGATCTGATTGGCTACCACCACCTCAACCAGGAAGTGGTGGCAGCCATCTTAGGACTCAGAAGTCAGCTCCAAGTTGTAAAACAAAAAGTTAAAAAAAAAATAGGGGGCAGGTTTGGGATACCTTGACCCCACCTGCAGCCCCAATTTTGTTTTTCAAATTGTTCCACAAATTCACATTGTTCTCCCTTTATTAATTACTCATGCCCAAGGGGTAGGCCCCCAAAACCTAATAAGGCTCAAAGGAGGGGGAATGCACAGCCCTCCCTTTAAAATAAGGTATGACCCATGGGGATGGGGCACATGAGGCCTATTAAGGCTCAGGAAGGGTAGGCATGTGCTTCCATCCCTTTATTAAATACTCAGACTGGGGGAATGGGGTCCCCAGGGCCTAATAAGGCTCGGGGATTGAGGTCACACAGCCCCTCTATTGTTTAATTGTTTTTGGCTCCAGGTATGGGGTCTCTTGGGCTCCTTCTCCTTTTTCATTATTTTTCACCCAAAGGGATGTGTTCTCTGGGGTCCAAGAAGGCTCAGAGATGGGAGGCACATGCACTGTTCCCTGTTAATTTGTTTTTGGCCACAGGGTTGTGGTAACAGGGGCCAAGAAATGCTTGGGAATGTGGGCTGTGTGGCCCCTTCCCTTTTTTATTGACTTTGGCCCCAGGGGATGGGTCCCTGGGGCCTGCTAAGGTTTGGTGAGGGAGCCCCACTCCCACCTCTCCTTGGAATTTGGCCCTGTGGAATCGGGTCCCCAGGCCTATTAAGCCATTGTGATGCAGGTCATGCGACTCCCTCCCATTTTTTATAGAATTTGGCCCAAGGGATGTGGTCCCTGAGGCCTATTAGGGCTTTTTTAAGTGAATTTCAAGCATCCTTTTAATGTAAAGTAATATTTTATTACCAAAGAGAACTGTAAGTAATTGGGTTATTGGCTGATGGGGGTAAAAACCCCATTCAGGCAACAAACACAGTCCTTGTCAGGTTGAACCACAAATGTCACTAAACTAACCTGCCATGAACCCTTTAGTAGCTTGGCACAAATGTAATCAGGCTTAACTTAGAGGTACTGTGTAATGTATTTGCCCCTTCCCCTGCCCAGGCTCCAAGAGGTCTTGGGTGGCAAAAGACTGGTGTCAAGTTCTGTGCGAGTGCGCTGGTGGCAGCTCCTTTGAAATCTAAGTAGGACGGTGAGCAGCCCCCAACCCCCATCCTGCCAGAACCTAATCCCTCTTAGTCTCACTGTCTAGGATGAAGACACCAAGGTCAACTGCCAACTACACCTAGTTATGTGAACTAGGATACAAGCTGCAGTCATCAAAACTTGCATTTTCAGAATTGCAACTTAAAAACTGAATTTACCTTTAAAAAGAAACATAAATTACAATTCATTGACACCAAACTTAACATTTCTACCTATTTCCAATCAAAAGGTAGCACTTATTAAATGAACTGAGGTTACCCAATGTTATCCTATGGAAGAGGTAGGTGTTGCAGTAGTGGGAAATGATTTTACAAGGTTTTCACAAACAGGACATCTCAGATTTAAACCTACATGCTCCACGTTTTCTGGTATCGGGGTGAGCCTGAAACATCCACCCATACTTCCTACTTGGCAGTGCAGCAGGAGGGCCATGCTGTTGATCGGCGCACCTGTGGTGATTAAATCCAATCGCCCACAACCATGTTGCGGGGCGCCACATTTGCCAGAGCCGGGGGAGCCTAAAATGCCCACCCACACTTCCCACCTGGCAGTGGGGCATGGGGGCTGCACTGCCGATCAGCGCACCTGGAGGCGCTTAAATCCAGCAGTGCTCACTACCAAGGCATTTGACGCCACATTTTCCAGGGCCGGGGGAGCCTGAAACACCCACCCACACTTCCCACCTGGCAGTGCAGCAGAAGTGCTGTGCTTCTGATTAGCGCACCTGGAGGCACTTAAATCCAGCGGCTCACACCCGTGGCACAGGATGCATGTGTGACGTGCCTGGGAGCATGCCTGGATGAAGACCGGGCCAAGACCAAGCCTATCTTTGCCCATCACCAACTGGCATTGGTGGGGCTGGGTATACCCTCTTTCATCAGGACCCGAATATTTGAGAGGTCGAGGGCCATTAATCAAGTGAGTAATTACTGCAGCAGATAAGCTGCTGGTGTGTGGGGCGTTAATTATCGGGAAGCATAAAGCGGGGAACACTGTGGCACCAGCAAGCAGGGCAAAGAAATCAAGAAAACCACTGCGGCATGCAGCAATTGGGCCACCTTTGAGTGCTGATGACAGCATACTCTCTGATAATGACAATCTTATCGGAGAGGTAGAATCATTGTTAAATGGCACGTTAACTAAAGGGACAAAGAATGGGGTGCAAAGTAAGGTCCGTGACATTTTTAAGAAGTCGAGGAATGCTGCAATGTCCGCTTGAGATGGCACCATAGTTGTGCCATACACCACAGTGACTTGGCTGAGCCAATTGGGCCACTTATCAATGACATGGCTCTGCCCAGATTACCTCTCTCACCAACAGTAGTAACTAACAAGAGTATATCTTGTTCAAATAGGTTTGCCCCTTTTGCCACAATTGAAAGCAATGTTATATCTATTAATGTCCTGGATGAACCCCACAGTAAGTCTAAAGATGGAACAATAGCTTCAGGTCCTGAGCTCGCCCCCCATGACCGCAGCACCAACCTGCTGCCTCCTGCCTCTGTCCCCTGACCACGCAGCTGTTTGCGTGTTCGAGGCCCTCCTCCACCCGCAGGCATCCTCCTGCGCCTCATCCCTGGGGTCTAGTGGGCTCTGACTAGCTTCACTTGACCCGTGTGCCGCTTTCCGCCGTCCCGTAAGTGTTTTTCGTTTTTTTCGCTTTTTTCAGCGCCTCGCCGCCGGCGCTTCTGCCCCCTTTGTGCCCCCCTGATTGCTGTCTCCCCGATCGTATATTGTGCCATTTTGTTTTTCTGATTGTGTGCTTTTTCTTATTGTAACTGCTTGTATTTTGCTCGTTTTCAGTGTTTTGCCCCTTGTGCGCTCCCCGTTCCCTGCCGCTGCCTCCCTGCGGCCCCGCCCCCCTCGCGCCCCCATTTGCCGCTCCCTCCCGTCTCCCGCCTCCCAGCTGCTCCTCCCTCCCCCCTCCCTTCTTAATGGCTGGCGCTGCGCGTCGCGAGTGAGCGACCTCTGACCTGTTTCAGGTCCTGAGCTCGCCCCCCACGACCGCAGCACCAACCTGCTGCCTCCTGCCTCTGTCCCCTGACCACGCTGCTGTTTGCGTGTTCGAGGCCCTCCTCCACCCGCAGGCATCCTCCTGCGCCTCATCCCTGGGGTCTAGTGGGCTCTGACTAGCTTCACTTGACCCGTGTGCCGCTTTCCGCCGTCCCGTAAGTGTTTTTTCGGTTTTTTCGCTTTTTTCAGCGCCTCGCCGCCGGCGCTTCTGCCCCCTTTGTGCCCCCCTGATTGCTGTCTCCCCGATCGTATATTGTGCCATTTTGTTTTTCTGATTGTGTGCTTTTTCTTATTGTAACTGCTTGTATTTTGCTCGTTTTCAGTGTTTTGCCCCTTGTGCGCTCCCCGTTCCCTGCCGCTGCCTCCCTGCGGCCCCGCCCCCCCTCGCGCCCCCATTTGCCGCTCCCTCCCGTCTCCCGCCTCCCAGCTGCTCCTCCCTCCCCCTCCCTTCTTAATGGCTGGCGCTGCGCGTCGCGAGTGAGCGACCTCTGACCTGTTTCAGGTCCTGAGCTCGCCCCCCACGACCGCAGCACCAACCTGCTGCCTCCTGCCTCTGTCCCCTGACCACGCTGCTGTTTGCGTGTTCGAGGCCCTCCTCCACCCGCAGGCATCCTCCTGCGCCTCATCCCTGGGGTCTAGTGGGCTCTGACTAGCTTCACTTGACCCGTGTGCCGCTTTCCGCCGTCCCGTAAGTGTTTTTCGTTTTTTTCGCTTTTTTCAGCGCCTCGCCGCCGGCGCTTCTGCCCCCTTTGTGCCCCCCTGATTGCTGTCTCCCCGATCGTATATTGTGCCATTTTGTTTTTCTGATTGTGTGCTTTTTCTTATTGTAACTGCTTGTATTTTGCTCGTTTTCAGTGTTTTGCCCCTTGTGCGCTCCCCGTTCCCTGCCGCTGCCTCCCTGCGGCCCCGCCCCCCCTCACGCCCCCATTTGCCGCTCCCTCCCGTCTCCCGCCTCCCAGCTGCTCCTCCCTCCCCCCTCCCTTCTTAATGGCTGGCGCTGCGCGTCCGCGCCGCTGGCGCGCCGGAGGCGCGCCAGAGGCAAGCCCGTCTGCGCCCGTCCGCGCCTGGACCGCGCCCAGCGCCACACCCCCTGGCCCTTGCGCCCCCCGCATCCGCTACTCGATCAACGAACTCCGCGCCTTCAACCCCGGCCCCTCCACTGAATGCTACCGGGCATCCCCGAAGCACACTAAAGGACCTTTTTCCTGCCGTACCTGCAACTTCTCCTGCATCAGAACGACCAATCCAACTACGAAAACATCCAACCCCAACCACCTGAACTGCATCCTCATCAACACCCGCTCCGCACGAAAACACGCCATCGAGCTCTGGGATTTGCTCGACACCACTGCTCCTGACGTGGCTTTCCTGACCGAAACCTGGTGGAACGACTCCTCGTCTCCGGACATCGCCATCGCCATACCGGACGGCTACAAAATCACCAGAAAAGATCGAACCAACGGAATCGGCGGCGGAATAGCCATCGCTCACAAAGCTACCCTCAAAATCCACACCCACTCGGACGACACCCTCAGGACAGCCGAACACCTCCACTTCCAGATCCACACAGACCCCAACACGACCCTCAGAGGAACCCTCATTTACCGCCCTCCAGGACCAAGACCCCCCTTCAACGACACCATCGCCGACCTTGCAAGCACCCACGCCCTCGCTTCCCCGGATTACATCCTCCTGGGAGATCTGAACTACCATCTGGAAAATGCCAATGACGTCAACACCGCGTCACTGACCTCCAACCTCCTCAACCTCGGTCTCCGCCAGCTAGTCAACACACCTACCCACATCGCCGGACACACCCTTGACCCCCTCTTCACCTCTAGCAACCACATTTCCTTCAGCCACACCTCCGAACTCCACTGGACTGACCATCACTGTGTCCATTTCACCTATAAGAAAACCACAGAGCAACACCGCATCCAGCTACCTCCCCACCGCCGCTGGGGCAAAATCACCCAAGAACAACTGACCAGCACCCTCGTCAACAACCTTCCACCCAACGCAATCGACCCGAGCACAGCCGCCATCAACCTCCATCAATGGATCCTCGACTGCGCCAACACCCTTGCCCCTCTCAAGAAACCCACCACCACCCAAGGAAAGAGAAAACCAGCCTGGTTCACAGACGATCTCACCACCTCCAAAAGCAACTGCCAGAAACTCAAAAAGAAATGGATCCAAGAACGCACACCCGACAACCTCGCCGCCCTCAAAAACGCCAACCACGAACACCACCAACGGATCCGCACCGCCAAGCGCGCCCACTTCACCGAACGCATCAACAACAACGCCCACGACTGCAAAGAACTCTTCGGCATCGTGAAGGAACTCTCCAATCCGAAAGCCAACTCCAACGACATCCCGCCCTCCCAGAAACTCTGCGACGACCTCTCCACCTTCTTCCACCAGAAAATCACCACCATCCACGACAGCTTCATCACCGGTCCACCGCCAGACCCCACCCCCGACGTCTCCTCCCGCGACTGCCGCCTCACCGCCTGGACCCACGTGGACGAGGCAGAAACCATAGCAACCATGAACACCATCCACTCAGGCTCCCCCACGGACCCCTGCCCCCATCATGTTTTCAACTCAGCCAACGCCACCATCGCCCCCGAACTCCGCAAGATCATCAACCTTTCCTTCACTTCTGCCACCTTCCCGGACAGCTGGAAACACGCAGAAATCCAACCCCTCCTCAAAAAACCCAAGGCTGACCCCAACGACCTCAAAAACTTCCGTCCGATCTCTCTCCTCCCTTTTCCAGCGAAAGTCATCGAGAAGATCGTCAACACTCAGCTCACCCACTTCCTCGAAGACAATTCCATCCTGGACCCCTCACAATCCGGATTCAGACGAAACCACAGCACTGAGACCGCCCTTCTCGCCGCCACAGATGACATCAGACATCAAATGGACAACGGCGAAACCTCAGCCCTCATCCTCCTCGACCTATCAGCCGCTTTTGACACCGTCTGCCACCGCACCCTACTGACCCGCCTCCAGGAAGCCGGCATCCAAGATAAAGCCCTCCACTGGATCTCATCCTTCCTCTCCGACAGAACGCAGAGAGTCCGTCTCTCCCCTTTCCGCTCCAAAGCCACCAACCTCATCTGCGGCGTCCCCCAAGGATCCTCCCTCAGCCCCACGTTGTTCAACGTCTACATGGCCCCCCTCGCTCAACTGGCCCGCCAACATCATCTCAGCATCATCTCCTACGCCGACGATACCCAGCTCGTCCTCTCCCTGACCAAAGACCCGCTCACCGCCAAAACAAACCTCCACGAGGGACTAAAATCCATCGCCGATTGGATGAACAACAGTCGCCTGAAACTCAACTCCGACAAGACGGAAGTCCTCATCCTCGGACGCACTCCCTCGGCCTGGAACGACTCATGTTGGCCCTCCGTCCTCGGACCCCCACCCACCCCTGCCAGCCACGCAAGAAACCTCGGCTTCATCCTGGACTCCGCCCTCACCATGTCCAAACAGGTCAGCGCCGTCTCCTCCTCCTGTTTCAACACCCTCCGAATGCTCCGCAGAATCTTCAAGTGGATTCCAACAGAAACCAGAAAGACGGTGACCCAGGCCCTCGTCAGCAGCAGACTTGACTACGGCAACGCACTCTACACTGGCATCCCAACCAAAGACATCAAACGCCTCCAACGTATCCAAAATGCCTCCGCCCGACTGATCCTCAACATACCCCGCCGAAGTCACATCTCCCCTCACCTAAAGGAACTCCACTGGCTCCCGGTAGACAAGAGGATCACCTTCAAACTCCTGACCCACGCTCACAAGGCACTTCACAACACCGGACCCTCCTACCTCAACACCAGACTCCACTTCTACACCCCAACACGTCAACTCCGATCCGCCAACCTCGCCCTCGCCATCGTACCCCGAATCCAGCGCAAGACATCCGGCGGCAGATCCTTCTCCTTCCTCGCCGCCAAGACCTGGAACTCTCTCCCCACATCCCTTCGCCAGACCCAGGACCTCCTCGCATTCAGAAGGCTCCTCAAGACCTGGCTCTTCGACCGCTAAACCAGCAGCGCTCCCCCCCCCCCCACCCCCCCTCAGCGCCTCGAAACCCTGACGGGTACATAGCGCGCTTTATAAATACTATGATTGATTGATTGATTGATAGCAAAGGAATACAATGGTGACTCTGAAACTTTACATTTTAAATTGGATGAACTAAAAACATTAGCTATTGCTCTGGATAGCAGGATTGATAACCTTGCAGCGAAGCTAGAAGAACGTAGATCCATATGTGGATTTAAGGAGGATAATAGTGATGTATAGGCTGAAGAGAAATTCGGAGACACCTCATATAGAGGATGGGCCCCTCGCAGTGCAACACACACTGGGGGTTCTTGGTCAAGGTGCCATTTCTGTTCCTTGGAAGGGCCCTGTGGTGACTAACAACCCACCTGCATCAAAGCGATTGATTTGTCCTGATGAGAGGGCCAGACTGGGTAGTAGATTCACTGGCAACTTTAACCCACCTGCTCTCAAGGATATTAATGGTTATTCTGAGAATTTTAATTCCAGGGAGTGTAGAAGCATGAAACCAAATTTAAGTTTGATGCCTTTTCCCATAGGAGATGATTATGTCCCAGATGAATGGTCTTACCCAAAGCCCAAAAAAGACATTCTAGACTGCAGGGATCTGATTCATTTAACTCAGGTATCTAAATTGAAAATACTGCAACATTGATTAATAAAGTTACTTTTTGGTTCAGGATGAAACTTAACTGCTTGTCCTTAGTAAGGTCTGATATTATCTACGTGAGGAGACACACATCTAATTAAACAGCGAATGATTATATTGCAGTACAGATGAGACCTAGCACATTGATTGACAACCTCATAAATATTGAGTTGCGCGCTTGCCATCTCAGAGAGGGACAACTGACAGCAATTAGATTGAAACTATTATCCCCAGAGATTTGATCAGGAGAGAGATCTGAGGGGGTGCTTTGGTGCGTATACAACAGAAACCATTAAAACATGAACCACGTACACTGCTCCACAAGCTATTTATTCTCGATAAAGTGGATTGACTGCATTCTGGGAATAGTATTGAGCTTAATTTTTTTATGCCTAGGTTAACGCAGTTGTGTCCTAATTTTGAAGACAAGTCTGTGATGGAGGTTGACCCTAATATATCCCCCACTGATCCTCTAGGCACCACCAATAATGATTTAGATGTGGTGTAAGAGGATTTATTATCCCTGGAGAACATCAATGATAGGGAGAACAGTGTGGACCATGCACTTATTATACGAGAAGCAGCTTTCTGTCGCGCCACTACCAGCCCCTCCAAGATGGGAGGGTTGGTAGAGCCGCTACTCTGTGAGGCCATCCCAAAATCTGGAAGTAGCATAGTTGGAGGAGTCAGCATGAATCCTAGTGTTCATCTAATGCTGATGTCATGGACCAGGCCCATCTTTGCCCATTATCAACCGGCATAGGCCAGGCTGGGTGTACCCTCTTTCATCAGGACCCGAACATTTGAGAGGTCGAGGGCCATTAATCAAGTGAGTAATTACTACAGTAGATAAGCTGCCGGTGTGTGGGGTGTTAAATATGGGGAAGCATAAAGCGGGGGACACTGTGACACCAGCAAGCAGCGCCAAGAAATCAAGGAAAGCAGCAACTAGGCCACCTTTGAGTGCTAATGACAGCATATTCTGTGATACTGACAATCTTATCAGGGAGGTAGAATCATTGTCAAATGGCACATTAATGCTGAATGGTTGTCTTACATAGAGAAGTGTGACATGTATATGTTTCAAGAGACCTGGGCCACAGAGAAAATATTTGTTAATGGTCATACCTGACATACCATTAAGCCAAGCCACCAGTGAGGTTTGGGAGGGCTAGCAGGGGCTTTCTAATTTTGTTGAGGAATGATTTGCCTAGCCCCTGCAAGATCATGCAGAAGACTTCCTTATGCTCTGGCCATCACTATAACTTTCCGTTCCAGAGTTCGTATTGCTTTTATTAATATATATACAACAGGTTATAGTGAAAAAAGATTCTCCAACCTTATTTTCTCTGGAAGAGACACTTGAAACTGCGCAAGCTGATGTAAAAATCCTCATAGCAGGTGACTGAAATAGTTCATTCATACTCTCCCCAATTTTGAGTGAGGTCACTGCTCTAGAGGATGAAATGTGGAACATCCCCTGTGTAGCTGGAAAACCATGTTGTAATTATATAGCTACCGCTCTTAAGAGGGGCAGCTACTCTGGGGTCATTGTTTACATCCTATTAGATGTGAGATTGTGGGCTCTCCTGGAAGATATGAAAGTTGAGAATCATTCGGATAGTGACCACAATCCTGTGATCTTGTCCTTAACTGGGGAAGCATTAAGAAAGGACAATAGTACCTATGTGACTATGGTCCCTGAACCTATTGTTGCCAACAATGGTCGCTACCTTTCTTGGCCTACAGAAATGTCAGATCAAAATTTGTATCCAAAGATTTATGATCTTTTTGTATCTCAATTCTCCAGATATGCTGGATATCAACCTTCAGACTTCCCCATTTTGGACAAATTCGTAGAATTGAAGGAATTGTTTTACATGAAAAATCATGGGGCAGAGGGAATGAGTAAAACAGTTAGATGGTTTAATGCGGGCTGTAAAGTAGCTAAAACTCACCTGAGACAGGCTATAAAGGAGGGGAATAGAGAGGGAATAGTGATAGACAGGAAAGATTACAGTAGAACTCCTAATAATCCAAAAAAAGAGTGGTGGGACTCGATTTAGAGAGATGTGTTAAAAGCAGCAAGTAGGAGAGACACACAGTCATTATGGAAGTTGCTGGCTGTAATAGGGTCTGATGGTGGAAGTCCCCATCAATATCATATGAGTCTTGACAGCTGGGTCTCCCACTTTACTAGCTTATATGACCCTGAGGGTTTCTCCGAGCATATATGTAGCAAGGACAAGGTACTTCCTGGGGATCATGTATTGGAGCATGAAAAAAGGGGCACGAGAAGTTCAGTATTTTTTAGCCTGAACAATACAGTTAGGGCAATTATTGCACTCAAAAGTGCTATGGCCCCCAGTTCAGATAAAATTCCAAGTGACCTTTACAATTAGAGACATTAGTTTGGAGTAGCTATATAAACCTGTTATCTAAAGCTATTTCTAAGGGAGGGCATATATCTCAGACATGGAGGAGCGCTGAGATCATTCCAATCTACAAAAAAGTGGGTGCCACTTGTTCCTCCAACTACAGACCCAAAAATGTTCCTGACAACCTTCAGAAAATCTTTGCCAGACAAGTTTTAGAAAAATGGTTACTGTGGGTAGAGGAAGAGAAAATCTTGCCCCCCTCACAGGCATGCTTCCGACCAAAGACCAGTACTACAGACCAGGCTTTTAGGAAGGGTGGTTTCTACTGGAAATATGGCTGTACGTAGCCTGCGTAGATCTTAAGGCTGCGTTTGATCTTATTCCTCAGAAAATGCTGTGGCAAGTGTTATTGAATATGGGGTTCCCTTAAACTTGCTTGAATTGATTATTAAGCTATATTCAAAGTATTACGCCGAGGTGTATTGGGGCAGCAGGGGAGAACTGACTGATAGGATTGCCATCAGACATGGTGTACGCGAAGGGTGTGTGCTTGCTCCCACACTATTCACACTTTATTTGAATTATGTGGTGCAGGAACTTCTTGCCTACAAAAAGGATTGCTCTAATGTGAATAATGTAAAAAAAAACATCTTACTTTTCACTGATGACTCTCTACTAATATCCAAAACACCACTGGGGCTGCAGGTGCTTATTGATAAATGTATGAATTGTTGTATGACCAGAGAACTGGAGTTAAATGCAGGGAAGGCTAAAGATATGATTTTAGGTCAGAGGGGAGATAGGAATATGCTAATCTGAGTGGGTGACACAATATTAGAAACGGTTATTTCTTTCAACTACCTTGGGGTTAAATTACTAGTGATCTCAAATGGCTGCCCAAGTGAACTAAATCCTCTTTAACCTTTGAACACATATCCAATACCTTCATGTGGGTATATAAGAATACTGAATGTCAATCGGTCTCCCCAGCTTTAGCAGTCTATCAAGCCAAGGCACAAGGTCCTTGGTGCAGAGATCTGGGGTCATAGTAATAAGAGATGCTTAGCTGCTGCAGAAAGCTGTAATACTACCTGCAAGCACTCCACTGACCCCACTTTATTTAGACCTTGACTTGTGGAGAATTGCTGATTTGGCTGCTTTAAAGCCTCTGGACTATTGGGTTTGTTTATGGTCTACCAATGAACTGAGCCACTGTAGGGATTCCTTCAGCAAATGTCAAACGCATTCCCTGGGTGAAGTCAGTGTGTGACAGGTTTTGCAGATTGAGTTTAGGGAGGGTTTGGGTTGAGCCACAATTACTGTGTAAAGCTGATATCAATGTGCTTAAGAACCATCATTGGGAATAAATAGATGAGCAGCGTGCTTTGGTTGATGACCATTGTTCTTTGACATGTAAGTTCTTGGAAATTCTTTCTGTTGTATTTTATTTGCATGTAATGAAATGTTGTTTTGCTTTGACGGTTGTTGGCAACTGAAAGATGCATTTATGCTGCTACTACTAAACCTACATGTCCAACTTTTTAAATGTGCTGCACCCTGCTTGAAGGGACATTTAGGGTCTACCGTAGGGGTGCCACATGTATTAAAAGGGAAGGTGTAGACTTGGCAAGAGGTGGATGTTGCTGGTTCGAATTGGCAGTTTAAACATGTGCAAAGGCTGTGATGGCAGACCTGAAGCACGCTTCGAAGTGCTACATGAGTGGGTGACACAATAAGCACTGCAGGCTCATGCATTTAGTTTACAATCAATGGGTACTTGCAGTAGAAAATTACTAGGGACTTATAAGTGAACTAGATGCACCAATTGGGTGTAAGCCAATTTTACCATGCTTAGGGGAGTGAGCACAATCATCTTAGCCCTGGACAGCAGTGGTGAAGTGCACAGGCCAAGAAACATTAAGTCTAGCGTGCAGGAAGGAGAAGGCAAAAAGTATGGGAGAAGACCACACCAAAGGCTGACATCTCTAGGTGTAACAACAGCCCCATGCAACACATTTTTGGAATGGGGTTTGCTGCAGAGCCTAGCTGCTTCAGAACCCTACTGGTGCCCAGTAACCTGCTGCACATGAGCTGTGCAAAGCAGGGGTCAGGACCAGGGCCTGGCAACCAAACCACATTAGCATGCACAGCTGATTATGTGATATTACAATATAAACAGTGTCATTTTCAATAAGGCAGACCTAATGACTCTGTCAGAGTGTCAAAACACCATGATATAAGGCTTTATGACAGGTTCAGCATGTATGCATGAATAAATCACATGTATTGCCTTTGTCAAAAAATCACTAATATTTTTATAGTCAAATGTATATTTTATGAATTGAAGTGATTGTCAAAAAAAATATATTATGTTTTATTAACAAAAAGTATAAACATGTCCGTGAGTCTTTTTAACATTTATCAAACAACAACGTGCAGCCATGGAATCAACCTTAAGGGGCTTTGCATTTAAGTTAACAGATATAGAGCTCCAGCTAGAAGTGCTTTCAAGATATGTGGTAGGCTGTTCTCCAGTCATAGATTTGATGACCAGGAGACTTAGGGGTATATTTTTGAAATGTGGCTCTGCACCCAGTGCAGCGCCACTTTTCTTGTGCCCCTTAGCACACTCCTAACACCACCATCTGTGCGCCATATTTACAATACAGCGCACTATGGCAGTAGTTAGGGGGACTAGCATAAAAAATGTTGACATTAGTCCGGTGCTTTGCAGGACTAGCATAAAAAATGTTGACGCTAATCCTGCAAAGCACCCAGAGGCCCATTGAATATAATGGGAGGCTCTTTTTAATGCCTGCAAAGAGCAGGCGTTAAAAATGCTGATACAAATGGTGTAAAGAAATCTCACAGATTACTTTGTGCCAGTTTTACGGCCTTCTTAACACTGGAACACCCCCCCTTGCATACATTATGCCTGGCTCAGGCATAATGTGGTGCAAGGGGTTACAAAGTGGCACAATACATGCATTGCTCCACTTTGTAAATATGGTGCGGCGTTATTGCCACTCTAATACCACAGCAGCGTAAAAAAATGATGCTAATGTGATGCAAGGTGGCACTAGGGCCTTCATAAATATGGCCCCTAATGTTTTTTTTATGTTGCTAGGAGGCTGTTGTACTCCCTGAAGCCTCCAAAGATTAAATAAAATGCTTGATCGTGTCCCTGCCTCTTCTGGGGCCACCGCCAGATTATACAAAATCAGTAAAAAGCCCTTGCAGGCCATTATGGGCTGATCCACGCTGGAGCAGTAAATAATAAATGAGCAGCTCCTGATGCTTTTTTGCCATTCTTTTTCTATTTGTCTCACATTTTCTGGATGCTCTCTGTTCCCATCCACAACACCCATATCTTTAAATTTAGTTGAGGGCTATGGGGGAGTCCCAAGGCCCTAAAGCGGACAACATTGTTTTTTTTTTTTTTTTTTTACACACCTGGGGTGCCCACCCTGGCAACTCACATCATTTTCCATGTTGGGGAATGCAGGGGAAACACTAAGGGTACCACATCCTCACAGGATCCCCTGTCAACAGACATCACCGGGTGCAGCCGGAACCGGCATTGTACTCGCCCAACTGGGGGCAGCTTATTTTTTTGCTTCTACTGGAAGAGCATGGGCATGGAGAAACTTTTGTGTTCCCTCACAAATAGAGCACATAGTATGGCTGGGGAAAGGGGCTGCTCCCCTCCCCTTAATTTAATAAACAGCTCCAGGTTATAGGGTTCCAGGGTGCCTCAGTGATGCTCAGGGAGGGATGCGACATGCTCCCTCCCCATTAATTAAGAAATCAGCCCAGGGGGACGGTGACGGTGACCCAGGTGCTCATGATTGCTAATTCATTCTATGACACTCCACTGTTCAACAGTCCACTCTACAACACTCTATTCTACGGTACTCTCTTCCACTTTACTCTGACATGTATCTCAATGGCACGTTACTTCACTCTAATTCTAATTCTATGACACTATACTTGATGCCACTCTATCAGTGACATGCCACTCTACTCTAGAATACACCACTCCACTATGTGACATTCCACTCCACTCCATGCCACTCCACTCTACTCCCCTCTATTCAATGATTCTGTGGCATGTCACTCCACTGTACTTTATGACATGCCACTTCACTCTACACTACACCACCCTATGCTTCTCTAGTCTACCCTGCAACACTCTATGTCATGGCATTCGAGACTACAACACTATACAAGATAATACTCTATGACACTCAATTGTATGCCAGTACACTCTACTAAACTGTACTCTACTCCACTCTATGACACTGTACAACACTATACTCCACTATATGGCACTGTACACAACTCTGCTTCAAGCAACTTCCTCTATGCCACTCAACAACACTTTAATCCACTCAACTTTATGACATAATACTCCACTCTACTCCTTTTCTCCACTCTACACCAATCTATACCACTCCACACTACTCCAATCTATACTACTATACACAGTTACACTCTATGCCACTACACAACACTATCATACTCCACTCTACACAATTCTACATGGCAATACTCCACTCTATAATACTCCTCTCTATGATACTCTGCTCCACTCAACTCCATGACACTCCACTTAATAACACTCCACTCCATGACACTCTACTCCACTATACGGTGCTCTATACCACTTTACGATACTGTACTCGAAGACACACCAGTTAACTCCACTCTGCTCTATGACATGCTACTCCACTGTACAACATACCATCCCACTCTATGACTTCCCACACCACTCTACTCCCCTCTACACTAGGGCAGTTTATGGTATGCCACTTTATGACACACCACTGTATGCCACTCCACTCAACAGCACACAACTCCACTCTATGTAACTTTGTTCAACCTCACGACAGTCTATGCCATGACACTCTATGTCATTGTAATCCATGCCACAATACTGAAGGAGATGAAACTGTATAAAACTCCCTTCTATGCCACTCTACTCTAAGCCACTCTGCAACACTCTACTCCACTCTATTCCACAGTATGATACTCTGCTCCACTCTATGCTACTCTACACTATAGTCCTATCATCAACAATGTACTCAACTCCCTCTACATGCCTCTTTAATTCAGTCTATTCTATGACACACTACTCCACTGTACTATACTACTACACTTTATGTCACTCCACTTTATAGTACTCTATGTCACCCCACTCAACCACACTCTACTCCACTCTGCCATTCTACTCCAAAACACTGTATTCCACTCTACGCCAGTCCACTCAGCTACTCTATGACACTCCACTCTAAAACACCCCCACTCTACTATACTACTCTTTACAACACTCTCCTCCACTCTAGTCTCAGACACTCCATTCAACAGCACTCTATGCCTCTCTACTCAACTCTATCCCACTCCACTCTACAACACTCTACTCCACTCAGTGGCACTCTACAGCACTCCCCTCTGTGCCACTCCACGATATGACACTGTACTCCATTCTAAATCCAGTCAGATATCATTGCAGTAGTCTATTATTCAGTTACCCTGCACTATGAAGCTATTATATAGCACATGTTTCACTTACCTTACACTTACCATTTATTTATATTTATATGAATTACAATTTTATACTTCTGATATCTGGAAAATGTATCATTAGTAATGGTATAAGCTTTGTATCTTGAAATATATAGTTAGTTATCAAAATATATTTGTTTCTTTTATTTAAAAAAACATTCTTTATCTTAGTTTTTAACATTTTCAAAGGTCAACATGACCAAGTAATAAGACACATTCTTAATAGCAAACAGGAGGACAACAAAGGGAAATAAAACTAAGACTGCCAGGGAGGACACTGGTCTACCATGACCAGCTTCTGATGTATGGTCATACTCCTTTCTCCAGTAACAATGACAGTATGGCAGAGAAGACAGTATGTTGCAATACTGCCATACAACTCGATAATTTATTTTTCTTCCTCAACAGATGGATTGGCACCATGGCACCAGGAGCATGAGTTTGTTTAGGGACAGATGCTCCCATCTGTGGTGGAGAGGCAGATGTAGCAGAAAAAGTCAAAGGTGCAACTGGAGAGTCAGATCCAGGAGGTGTGGTGGGGGTGCTGATGAAAAAAGAGAAGTTGAAGGTATTGCAGTAGTCGAAGAAGTGGCTGCTGCTGATATTTCTGCTTCCGCCTCTTTAATTTCATTCTGATGCCTTCCTTTGGCATGCTCCATCCTAGTGAAATGCCAGCTGGCTGTGGTACTAAATGAGTATTGTTTCAAGTTCCCACAGGAAATTAATGTGCAAGTTACCATTTTGGAGGTCACCTTTTGCCCTCTGGGTGGCAATGAGAAGTATGCCCAGATTTATACTTTTTTTGCACCACATTTGCGTAATTTTTTGACGCAGAAGCGGCGCAAACTTACAAAATACAATTATATTTTTTTGCACGTTACATATTCTAATGGTATCTCCATTACCCAATTAGTTGCTCCTGGGGAATATATTGTAGGGCCAACAGATGAAGATGAGGTACAAAGAAAGATGGAGGAAGTGGAAACTGTAGTGCTTGAGAGTGAGCCCACTATATCCCATGGCCACTTCAGCAGTGTTTCATCCCCTGCACAGCCATCAGCTGTAGAGTGTGAGGATGCCATACAGATACCCACTGCAACCCTCCAGCCAGTCATTAGGTCCCAACAACAGCATTCCAACCTGCATGGCCATAGCCTATGACAAACTTCGCAGACTTCTGGTTCACAAGCCATTGGCGACCAACAGGCATTGTTCAGTGGGGTGGAGACATCAGTTCTGCAGGTTCAGCTCCCTCCTGCAGCACAAACAAATTAGGATGGCCAACCACAATTTGCAGCTCATGCAACAGTCCATTAAAGTGGGGTTCAGCACAATTTCCAAACAATTGGCTGACAATCATGGTCGTATGGACACATAAATCGACCTACTGACAGGTGCCATAGTGAAACTGTGTGCTAAGATGTCTGAGGACACTTGAAGACGCAGGGAGAGAAGCAATGCAGAACGAATGGATTCCACAAATAGGGCCTTTGGGTGACTAGCACAGGCCACCGCCACACTATGGAGACATACTGTGATGTGACAGGTGGAGATGGACCACATCGGTGAGGATGTGTCCAGGGGTCTTGGCCAGATCACAGCTGCAGTCAGCCCATATTGCCCCAGGTGTGGGTGCAGGGCCTCCTGACCTTGAAATCTCTAGCGTCAGTGACATGCCTGCCACAGAGACAACTGTGGTTCAATGCAGTACCAGTCGCACTCCTGCACCTCAACAAGGAAGTACTAAGCAAACTGGACACACTTCCAGGGACTAAAGGTGGTGCTAAACTCAGGGAGTTGAAACATTGTGCTTCTTTCTTTCATGTTGGTGCTGACTGCATGGTGTATAATTTATTGTCAATTACAGATTGCCTGTCAACTGTTTGTGACACTGGCCATTAAAGGTATCTTTAGTTTGAGCATGCAATCAAGTGTGGCACAATTATTTTAACAATGTTGTGTATTGTGGCATGTCTTAGCCAGTGATGTAATGTGTAGCAATGTTTTCCCTGTGCCTTCTCCCCTGAGCTGCTCTGCTCTCCTATGGTGGTTGATGAGCAGGTGGACCAGGATCCTGCTCCTCTGATTCTGAATCAGACACCACACTGTATAGGCTTCTCCTGCAGGCAATGTTGTGTAAGATGGTGCATGTTGCAACAATTTTATAGGCAGTTTCTAGTCTGGATTGCAAGGCTCTGTCACTCTTTTTGAGGTAGCATAAACAGGATTTTAGGAGTCCAAATGTGTGCTCAATCACAGTCCTGGTGCATCGATGTGCAGTGTTATATCACCATTCGATTGAGGTTGCTGGAGAGAGGTAGGGTGTGAGGATCGGTTGGCGAAGGGCATACACACTGTCACCTGTGATATATAAAAATATGAGTCAACATACATTTTGTGCATATTGGGCACAAACATGAGCATTTACATTATGTGCCAGTACCTAATAAGTATCTGTTATCAAACTCCCCACGTTCCAGTCTCCTGTATAGTCTGCTGTGCATAAATATGTAGGAGACATGTGTACTCCCTGGATATTGTGATATGATGTTGTTGACTATGCTATGGACATTGCAAACCCCTTGTATTGTGAGGGAAAGCATGTTTTTCCTGTTCCTGAATAGGTATTCAGTATTAGATGGGGGGCATATGGCTACATGTGCCCCATCTATGCACTTTGTCACGTGGGGAAAATTAGCAATGCGGCAACACTGCAATTTTGTAATACGCATTTCCTCACCATTCCTGGGCATATATATATGGTAATGGTACTGAGAATCATGGCATCAAGGACAGAGTGAAAGAAATGCAAGAGCACACTTTGTGACACCCCACCGGCAACAGGTACCACATCCTGGTATCTACCAGTGCACAGGACCTGGGCTGGGTTGGAATGGAGGTGCTGCTTAGAGTACTACTTTTTTTAGGTGTGGTGTTGAGAGTTCAATTAAATCTAAAACCACAGTGCTATTTAGCCAGCATTTGTCAAATATCTCTTCCTCAGTTTGGTCAATGATGGTCAGCCTGACTCTGAATATCTGCTCTTTTCTCCACCTGCACCTCTTCTGAACAGCCAGTATTCAAATTCGCCTTTCTATCACCTACAGTGCAGCCATTGTGGATAGCCATGGTGCATTCTGGGCCTGCTTTTATAGTTTGCACCTATTTACCACCTGGTTTGAATTGGTGGTAAATTTCATGTGCACACGGGTGAAATAGCGACAAAACACTCTTTGTGACTTCATTAGAAGCCACTGTGTGGGAACGCAGTGGAGCCTGCGGCGCCCTGTGGAGAGCAAACTCACTCAAGTGGAGCGGATCTTACTGCACACTGAGCAAGAGATTGCCTGGGGTCCCGCGGAGATGGCACTATTGTCGGTGGCGCGGGCTGAGCACCTCTCTCTGTTGGAGCAGTTACGCTGTTTAAATTACGCCGCCCACTCGGTGCGTACCCATGCCTCTGCTGATAAATCAGACAGACTTCTGGCGTGGCTGACCAGGGGTGAGCGAGAATATGGCCCGATCGTAGAGATACGCTCAATGTCTGGTATAGAGTTCCATACACCCTCAGAGATACATACAGCGTTCACGCACCAGTACAGGACCCTCTATCACTCTGTTGTGCCGCAGAACCAACAGACCTGTGCAGAATTCCTTTCGGCAATCACACTACCCCGCCTGACAGCGGCACAACGGTCCGCACTAGAGGAGCCCCTTGAGCTCTCTGAAATTCAGGCTAGTATACATGAACTCTCTGCGGGTAGAACTCCTGGCCCAGACGGTCTTCCGGCCGACTTTTATAAGACCTTTGCCTCTATTCTCGGACCCCATCTCCTCCGTGTGTATGAGGACTCTGTACAGGGAGGATCACTGCCGACATCGCAGAATGAGGCGCTGCTGGTGTCGCTTCCCAAGCCAGGGAAGGACCCATTGGAGCTTGGCTCCTATCGACCATTGGCAATGCTCAACACAGATTATAAAATAATGGGCAAGACACTAGCGGCGCAGTTGGCACCAATGATGCCGGACCTCGTTCTCGCAGACCAGAACGGTTTTGTGCCTACACGAGATACATCACATAGCATCAGGCGGCTGTTCCATGTTATGCATTACACCGGAATGTCCGTTGGCAGGATGCCTTTTCCTCGACCTGGAGAAGGCATTTTATTAGTTTGAATGGCCATACCTTTTTGGAGTCTTACGACAATTTGGCCTTGGACCTCTTTTCCTCCGTATGATTAAACTACTGTACACGAGCCCCTGGTCCGGGTCAAGATGGTTGGAGGTATCTCGGAGCCGGTTGAGGTGTGCAGGGGCATGAGACAGGGCTGCCCTCTCTCCCCGGTGCTGTTCTCCCTCACCATGGAGCCCCTGGCTGCAGTGCTACATAGTTGGAGCCCCCACTGGAGTATTCCGCTAGGAGACGGTATACATACCGTGTCACTATATGCTGACAACCTCTTATTGTATTTTAGGAACGTTACGCAGGTTCCTCCAGAAGTTGGGACAATTTTGCATCACTTTGCCACCCTTTCCGGGCTACGGGTCAATTGGGCAAAGTCCTGTCTTTTTCCCTTTGATCCTAGACTCCCAGACCCAAGGTAACACCTCTCTGGAGTTGTAGTTCCCTGGCTGCCACACACGTTTATATACTTAGGCATTCAAATCTATCACCGAAAAGAGGACCTGTTGGATGGAAACCTTAGAAAGGCAGTGTCCTCCATCAGATCCCAAATGGTCTTCTGGCAAACGCTGCCACTATCTGTAGCAGGCAGAAATGCCCTCTTGAAAATGATTGTGCTGCCACAATTACTATATTACTTCTCCAATCTCCCACAATATATACCGGCCAGCTTCTTTAGGGAATTGGAACCTAAATTAAGAGAATTTATCTGGAATAAAGTGCGTTGTAGAGTTGCATTTAAGAAGCTTTATTTGCCACTAACACAGGGTGGTCCTTCAGCACCTTACCTGGAGCATTATTATTTGGCATCTCAGCTCCAATGGGTGTCCAGATGGCTGGCGGGGCTTCATCTCCCTGACACGGCGACTACCGTGGGACCCTGGTCTCTTCTAAGAGTGACGCATCTGTTCCACCCACTTACGCGCTCTGCGCCGCCGGAGGAGCTTCTCCTCAAAGTGGCCCATAGCTGCTATCGCAGGTCCTTGCGACTCACGAGAGGGATTGTCCCATTTGCCCCAGCCTTGGCGCTCTTGGGCACGCCTCGTGCCTCCGGAGTCGTCACTGGGGCAGAGTTAAGGACATGGCACACTGCGGATCTACACAAATTGGGTGACCTGTACAGTGAGGGCAAGCTGATTCCGTTCACCACGGGTCTCCCGGTTGGACAGTTTCTACTATACAACACACTACTACGCTCTTTATCGAGGGAGTGGGGAGATTTAACGACCGCCCCCCCCCAACCCATCTACTCATACAGTACATACAGGACAGAGCAGACATCTGATCAAATGGTTCACGGAAGCTCTCCGAACTCACTCGGTGCACGAGTATGATGTGCTGCGCATGGCCTCGGAGTGTGACTCAACCACGCCCTTCACGGACAAGCAGTGGGCGTCTGTTATTGCTAGCCACACCACTATACCCCACAACTCCAGATTTAGACTCATACAATTCTACATAATACATAGGGCAAACCTTACCTCAGCTCACATTAATAGATACTTCCTTCGCTCTGACGCAGCTTGCCCCCATTTCAAATATTTAAATACAGATCTCCTACACATGCTGTGGTTCTGCCCCTCCTTGCATAGCTACTAGGGAGCCGTGGTCAATTGTTTAACAGCATGCACAGAGCGCGACATACCGTCTACATGGGAGGTCTGTGTTTTGGGTTTATTTCCTAGGGGTCCTCGCCACAGGGCCACCACAAGATTTCTAGATTTGGGATTTGTAACAGCTAAACAACTGATAACTCGCAACTGGAAATCGGTGGAGGCGCCCAATGCGTTGGCCTGGAAATGATCATTCATGACCTGGGCGGGTGCTGAGGGGTTGGCGCTGAGGAGAGAAGATGCACTTGGCCTGTGCAAATACCCACTATCAGACAGCTGGGATGCGATGCTGACACCCTTACAAACTCCATAAACAGACTCCACCTCAGCGGAGATAAACTAGCATTTAAAGACAGTCCAGCATTAATCAAACACTGGGAGTAATATGGGAAGCTCACCGACACGCCCACTAAACATTCCACCCTCACCCTAAACAGCCAAACTGGGGCAAGGTATTCACTATGCAACTGGGACCCAAGCGCGGCTCAAAGCTACACCAGCACACGCATATGACACTGAGGGGATTCCACACACAAGAAGGCACAACACTACCACTATCAAAAACTTGTAGATAAGGTACTCCTTTGTTCATGAATGTTATTGTTTCTATTTGATGTTAATCCATGATCTCCATTTATAAATAACTGTGCAACTGTATACACATTTAAAGGGAAAAGCGACAGAAACAATGGATTGACTAGTATTCTGTGTTTAAATCCAGAGACCCGATTCCTGCATCAAAGAAAATGCCTATACCCAATCCAGGCAAGCCCCGCCCCCTGTACAATGTGACACATAAACTCGGATAATTCATCCATTTTCCTAACTAACGTTACTGTAAATGCACCGTCTGTTGCTGGCATTACTCACGAACCTCTTTAATGTATAATTGATGCAATTGTTTATTGTGTGACCATTACTATAACGCATAACTGTTACGAAATAACTGTAATAACAATTGAAATAACAATAAAAAGATTCCTGAAAAAAACACTCTTTGTGACTGCCTCATTCATCCAAATAGTCAGTATTTGTGATTCCCTAATACCGACTCGCTATTTGGAGTCCCAGGGCCAGATGTAGGAAGGGTTTTGCGAAAAACGCCGTTTGCAAGGCGCAAAAGCCCTTACGCGATGCAGAAACACATTTTGCGAGTCAGTACCGACTCGCAAAATGTGTTTCCGACTCGCAAATAGGAAGGGGTGTTCCCTTCCTATTTGCGAGTCGCATCACGATGTAGAGTTGATTTGTGACCACGAAAGCGGTCGCAAATCAACTCGCAGTTACCATCCACTTGAAGTAACTCATTGGCAAACAGGAAGAGGTCCCCATGGGACCCCTTCCCCTTTGTGAATGCTCACAAAATATTTTTTCCTATGGACCACTGCCTACTCTGAAAAAAACCGAAACAAAAAGGTTTCAGTATTTTTTCCTTTAAGGAAAACGGGCTGCAGATAGAAAAAAAAACTGCTTTATTAAAAAGCAGTCACGGACATGGTGGTCTGCTGTCTCCAGCAGGCCACCATCCCCGTGAGGGCCTAGACTCGCTATGGGGTCGCAAACTGCGACCCACCTCATAAATAATTATGAGGTGGGTCTTTGCGACCCCATTGCGAGTCGCAGAAGGTGTCTGAGACACCTTTCTGCATCGCAAATTGCGAGTTGTAATTTGCGAGTCGCTCTGACTCGCAAATTGCAAGTCACAATTTGCCACTTACCTGCATCTGGCCCCCAATATTTTGCAAGTCGCAATTCAGTCGCATCCCTAATTTGGGTTAACCCATTTGTGACCGATTTGAGACTCACAGCTCATTTGTACATCTGGCCCATAGTGCTTACATGCGTTTGTGTCTGTTGCAAATGGAGTGGGACACCCAACAAGCATCATCTATGTGAAAAATGCATATCAGCTGATAACACCATTCATTGTTCAAATTGTATATTTAAAAGTACATTACAAGGATAATAATGTGAGACCACTATACGTTGTAATGATAATAAAACTAATATACATGATTAGTACAAACTATTCTCATCTGAATAAATGTTTTATGTAATGACTTTTGTTTCTCTTCTCTTGGAAGTAGTTATAACCAAACTAATATGTTCGAGTTATATTTAAAACAAACAGATACAATCAACATTTAAAAAGGCCCATGTGTAAAATGAAAGTTATTTAGCTGTATGAAGTTATGTTAATTTTTATGTTGTCACACTTATTGTTTTCATCATGTCTTTGTGGCTGAATTGATTAATTGACCCTGACAGAAACATTTGCAATAATTTGAAAAATGCTTCACTCTGCATGTTTCTGTTTTTAAAGGAGTTGGACTGCCCCCTACATGTTGTACCTTTCTCCTTTTCTGGCTTGAGTTATCATTTGGGTTTATCTTGAATTTGGTTTTGTCCCTAGTAATCAAAATGACATAGCATGTGCTCAGAGGCCTCGTCTGTCTCTTGACATGACTGAGGTCCTACAATTGTCCTGTGAACTCGAGGGCTGCAATGACAGATGGTAGACAACTGTCCCAGCTGTGAGTTTGGCTGAGAGAGCAGTGTTTGCATGGTTACATGGTATGTGACTACACAGTAAGGATCATTTGTTTCATGACGTGTGATGGGAGTTGTTTGAAGTATGGCACAATACATGTTTGCCTCTCCCAACAATGACCTCCTTACTGTCTGTATTACATGTGTGTAGTTGTAGGCTTCAAGATGCATGACTGGTGTTTGTAAAGGGGCTGGGCAGGCAGGACCGGATCTGCTCAGCTATGCGCCTCAGGATTTCAGATCCCAATTGACCCTGGCTTCACCTCACCCTAGATACAAAAGTTCTTCTGAGCCTGGATACGATTTGCCCTTCTAAGATGGGTCAGCTATACCCTGACTGCAAATTTCTGACTATGAAATGACAGTGGTATTTGCCAAGTTAAAGCTGATTAGATGCAGGCCCCATGAGATATAGGGCCTCCTCAGATCCTAGTTGGCTAGAATGCAGGTACAGGAAGCACGTACATAATTTGTGTGTTGGGGGCTGGGAACAGGATTCATGGTTGACGTCAGACTCAGACCACGACCTGTGGTAGCCTATATATTGGCAGAAGGAAACGGATAAACTGCTAATACATGTGCATGAGCCCTATAAACTGAGGATGATCCATAGGGATCTCACCAGAGAAGACATTTGGGGCCAGATGTACTAACATTAGTAACAGAGATTACCAAATAGCAAAATTGTGAATCACTCTTTGGTAATCGTTATTACTAATGTGCTGAAGTTATATCTGACCCTAATTTCCTAAATAGCGATTCATAGTGGGTCATGGATAGATCTTTCTCATGTGTATTAATGAGGTATGTCACAGTTTGTGACCCACTAGGATTTGCTGCCATCATAGGGATGGTGGCCTGCTGGGGTCAGCAGACTCCCAGTGTCTAAGATTGCTTTAAATAAAACAGTCTTTCTTAAAGGAAAACAGGATGCATTAAAAGAAAAATCAAACATTTAACTTTTATGTAGAATGTACGCAGGGGTCCATCAGGAAAGTCATCCCAAGAGGACCCCTTTCCATTTGCATATGGGTTACAACCAAGTATCAATGTTTTGTGACTGCATTTCGGTGGGAGAGGATGCTTTTTTTAACTCATTTTTTAATATTCCATCCTATAGATTCTTCATTATCTAAAACACCTGCATGTTAAGATGGACACAGGGGATGAAATCTTCTTTGATGAACATGGAGACTCTCCTGCCCCCTTCGATATCCTCAATATTCAGATATCCCAGAAGGAGGAATTCCAGGCAATGAAGGTGGGGACAATAGACCCAATGGCCCCAGAGGGCAAAACAATAACCATTAACATGAGCGCCATCTTCTGGAGCGATGGATTCTCCAAGGTGAGTTTACAATATACAGTGTGAGAGGGCAAAGTATGGTAGTCTCTCTTTCTATCTCTCTTTCTATTGCTATCGCTCCCTCTGTTTATTTCTCTTTGCCAGAAGCTCTTTCCTTCCATCTTGCTATCTCTTTCACACTCTCTTTCCATTTTACTCATCCTTTTTTTCATCCTCTCTGTCTCGCCCCCTCCTACTCGTTAGCTCTCTTCCACTCTCTGTTTCACTCATTTGCCCAATCTCTTCATGTCACTCTCCTTTACGAATTCCTATGTAGTTTCTTCTTTGGTCCCTTTTCATCTCTGTCTCTCACTTCCATCTGCTGTTTCTCCTGCATCCACCCACCAGTCCTTCTCTTGCTTCATCTTTCCCACACTCTTATTCTCCACTTTACTGTCTTCGGAATGCTTACCCATTAGTTCTATTTATTTTCACTTGCTCCCCCTCCCCTCTCTTTATATTCTTCTCTTTCCTGAATACCACTGTCTCTTACTGTTTGTCATCCCCTGTCCTTGCTCTCCATCTTCAGTTTCTGTAACTCTTCACTCCCAGCAGCTCTTCCTTAAATCTCCGATTCACATTCTCTCAGTCTTTCTTGCTCCCGGTCCAACTTCTTCCATATCCATTTCCCTTTCTTTTCTCACCTTTCTTCAAATTTGCTAAGAATTCATTGACCTAGCCAGTTATAACACTTGTGGCCTGCATGGGAGTTTTGAGGTCTTGGGTGGTGTCTCTATTATTCTGCCTTCCTGGCAACTTTGGATTTGGACCCATCTTTCCTCATTCAATTTGAGGGTGAAGAGCTCTGCACTGTGTGGTCATTTGAATGATTTCTCCCTGATTATAATTTCAGGAGCCTCAGGTGTTTTTTCCCCAGATGCCCTACCCATCCCAAAATACCAGTAGTTATAAAAACTCAGCAAGAGAATATCATATTGTGACTTTTAATTGGGAAGCAGTATATTTTTATCAGGGTACATAAAGGTTAGTGACATTATAGGAATTCTAATGATATCTTACTTCACTTTAAAAACAAAATTAGACATTAACTGCAAAAACAAAGTGTCATAGTTACAATATGTTGGCTCAGGGCAGCACCCAAAGCTTCTTGCAGTGCTGCCCTGCGCCAAAAGAAAAGTGCAGGAACACGCTGTATCTACAACGCATTCCTATACTCTTCCACTGTGCTGCCACACAATTGGCTGCCAAGCACCAACGCAGGCATCCTTGCACCATGGTGCAAGGGTTTCTGTGTTGTAGTAATGATCACTTTCCTGCACAAAAACAATTATTGGAGGTGGTTTCCTCCAATTCTGGTTTCCAGAATGCAGCACACATAGAAAGAGTTAAAAAAGGAGAAATAAAGTTACTTCTCGTTACACCTCTCCTGGGGAGTTGTAGGCTTTTGACGCACTCCCAGGTTTCTATATCATTGTAAATCTGGGAAGATGTCAAAATCAATGGGTGTTGCATTGACGCATGGTAAGACAACACAAGGGATTTGGGCTGCATTGCCTTACTCCATATCTGCAAGGACATGAAAAGCCATGCAAACTGACTTTGCATGGCCTTTTAGACATAGGCCTGCAGCCTGTGTCGCAGGTGCATCAAAAACAGTGACACATTGATGGCAGAAGCTGCTTGTAAATATGCCCCAGAGATTAAAGGATCATTATACTTGATTGAAAAAGCCAGTTAAAACATATTGTTTTATATTAACAAAACCACTCAAAATCACCAGTTATAGTTATCTCAAGTAAGTATTGCTTGTGCCATAAAGTAACTATAACCCACTCCTCGCCATGCACAGTGTTGTCATCTATGATGTCATCTCAGATGTTGCAGTGATGTTTTTAATGATGTCATTGAACATGTCATGTGTGATGTAATATGTCAGGTAATTAGTTTGTAAAGTGGCCATGCAAGTCTAATTTGAAAAAAAGCTCATAGTTTTACAAAGTTTGCTTGTAAGGCTAATTGGTATGTTGGCAAAACGATGCATGAGTTGAAGGAATAATAATTTTCATTATTGCTGTTGTACCCGCAGCATGAAGTTTGATGCTCGGCAATTGTCACCCCATAGTTCTCTTTGATGACATGCCCTGCTACCCAAGTATTTAACCAGATTCTCACACCACTCTAGTGGAAATTAGGGATATCTTCAAGAAAGGTATTGGAGGCAGGGAGTGTCAGTTCTTGACTGTTATTTTGTCAACAAAATGGTCAACGTACACACCACATTTGAGTCACAAAAAAGCAAGCTCATCAAGCGAAAGACTTGGAGACTCTAATGAAAGGAGTGGCCATGTGTTTCTCGATACACCTCTCAATATAAGTTAATTTGTAGAGCTGGTAATACACAGGCAGAAAAGTGTCACTACACATGTTCACATTGTTTGGGCTCAAGTGTGAGAGTCTCTGCTCTCCTGCTGTTGCTGGGAGTACCTTGCCACGAACAAGAAATAAAGTCCGCAGCTGGGGTGTGTCAATTCAACTGAAGTTATCTCTTCCTGTTATTTTCCTGAATAGTTATGGGAAAGGTAAAAGTTTCTTTTGTGAGTAGGATTTGTGGACATTTCACTTCGGAACAAACACCCAAACACTCATGTTCATCGGCATTAAAAACACAGCTCAAAGTCTGCATACAGGTAATTAGGCATTAGGTTGGGTCCTTCCCGCCAATCGCCCTCACTGGCTGAGGTCCTGGCTCCGCAGGGGCTGGAAGTGCCCACCTTCCACTTTAACTCATCCTCAGCGTGGAGCTCCCATCTATTTCTGCATCCGTTGTATACTCAGATGCCACTGAGGTTGCAGTGGTGGGGGATGAGTGTTCCTTCACAATGTTTTCAGGATACCTGGGAACTTCATCCCATTGCATACTTGTTCAAATGATGGAAATGACTATGGGCCTAATATAGAGTTTGGCGGATGGGGTTACTCAGTCACAAACATGATGGATATCCCATCTGCTGTATTGCCGTTCCATTATATCCTATGGGAATCATAGTAGGGCGGACAGGATATCCGTCATGTTTCTGATGGAGTAACCTGTCTGCCAAACTCTAAATCAGCCCCTACATTATCCCCTATTCGGAACCTTTGGAGGTTAAAACAACATTCATCGAATGGACACCACATCTGCTCAGCATAAAACTTTCCATACTGCTGGGCAATCACAATTCGCAGTTCAATAAATTGGCTACAACACTGTCTTTCCCCAGACAACTGAGAGGATGCCAGTTTTTCAGAAAGGACAACTCTCTATTCACATACTTACTTGGCAAAAAAAAGATAAGGTAAAACCCTTGCTTTCAATTCATGGCTATAGCAATGTTAACATGACACCACTGCTGCAAGAACTAGTCACTGGTGAATGTAGTTTTATAGGCCCAGTCCAATCGGAGAAGTTCAATGGTCGAGTACATGCTATTTTGAAAACATAGATGCCCTCACCCGGTAATAAAAAACAACCCAGCCTTTGCAAAGATCACAGTTTCTCCTTTCACATCAATAACATAGCTTTAAATACACGCCTTTACGAACCATATGCCTTTCCCACGCATGCCTTTTCTAAGAGAGAGAGAGAGAATTTTAAATTCATTCATTTTAAATTCATTGTAATTTGTATTCTATCCACCCCCCCAAATTTTTAAATGAATTATATTTTTTCAAGATTGGTGATTACAGCAGAGTCTGTAAGGGTGCGGGGGGTGTACACTGAACTGCATGTATTTTTGCTGCACTATTTCTTAGCGCAAAATACATCCTCACATCCATTTTTGGACCCAAAGTTGCATTTTTCACTGTGAAAATAGCACCAAATGCCCACTCCACCCTGGAATTCCACTGAATTTTAACGTAATTCCACACAATTCCTCAGTATTAAATTCCAACAATTCCTCCAAACCCTAATCTGTATAAAACTATTCTTACCTTGCATGGTAAAGGATTCTGTGTGATAATGATACACATGGTAAAGACTGCATGGTAAAGCTTGCTTCTCATGGCAGGTGGAAACACTTAAGTCGCTAAATTAACCTTAGCTCAGCTCTCTGGGAGCTATAGCAACTTAGAGGCAATGTATAAACTATTTGTGCAGTACACAAAGAGTAATAAGGTCACAACACATCACATGAAAAATCCCAACCCAATTTAGAAACCTAAAATCTAATATGGTAAAGCAGAGTCATGATTTTTTAAAGTTTCAATGTGAAAGTATTTCCAAAAAGAATTAGGCACCAACCAGAGTCATCTGGTTGTGCTTGACCTGTACTTAGGGCACGTTAAGGGTGACTGCAATGGAGAGCGAGTCATATACAGAAACGAGGTTTGAACCAGGTTCGAACCAGACTGAGGTTTTAGCTTTTAAAAGTCTCAAAAATGGAAGTCAAAAATCCACAGCAAGGCACCAGGCTGTGGCTGAAAAGGGCCAAAGAGGGGTTTTATCTTCAGACTCAGAGTCTGACCACCACATTACGATCCTGGTGGTCAGACCGGTGATCCTGATGGGCTGATGGTGATGGAGGTCAGAATCAGCCAATGCTGCTCTGCACGCCCTGCTGATTATGACCTGGTTCTCCGCCAGCTTTTTCATGTTGGTATCACTGCAAGGTCCCACTGAATTCGATCTTCTGCTGCCGAAAAGCTCACAGTAGGAGCAGCCTGAATCTTTGGCTAAGAGGCCACTCACGTTCATGGGATCTGCTTCATAACTTAGTTGTGGTCCTCCGGAGGTCTTTGGAGACAAAAAGGTTCTAAGTCTTATGTTTCTGGAAAAGTTAGGAGGAATGCACTTTGCCACCAGCTATGGGTTGAGGACCTGGGGCGTAGCACTTGGGGGTCACAACTCAAAATAGCAGAAGCTGGGTCCAGGGCATGTCCAGTTAAAATTGGTCAGCTGAGCAGGTGCGGAAAAGGCCTTTTGTAGCTTGTTGTGTCCCTGTATCTTGATTAAGAGGTCAGTCTTAGGCACCTTAGAGTCCATTTCGTTGTTCTTCATATATGAAGGAAAGCAGGTCCAGTCACCTAGGCTCTTTTTAGGACACAGACAGTAGGTCCAGTCCTGTTTGTTTCTTCCACAGGTCCAGTAAGTGTTCCAAGGAGGGTACTGTGGGTGCCACATTTATGCCTGAGACCAGCCTGTTGTAGTAGAACCTGGCCACTCCCTAAACAATGGGGTAAACGTTCCTGGGAGTGGCCCTACACAGTTTTGCAGCATTTACTATGTGCCCTACTGCAAACAATCACACAATTCACCTCTCTATTTAAAACCAAGATGTCAGAATATTTCTTCTCCTGCACAGACCTTCTTTTCCTTTCCTGGAGGTGTGGCCAGAGAAATGAGCAACCCCTCCTCTGTGGTCACTCAAAACTGGTCTTAGAGGCATCTGCTAGCTCAGTGGGATTGGAGCCTGACTCACCAGAGGGACAAATTAGGGGTCAGGTGCAGGTGGCTATTTCTGCCTGAGATGCAGTAGGTCTCTTTGAACTTTATTAAATTCCTAGATACAGTCCAGATGATCATCCTGCCAGAGAAGCAGAACATCTCCCCAATGCAAGGCCTTTGTCTCAGCTCTGGGTGCAAGTTCACATCTCATCAAGGGGGCTATTCAGATACTAGGTGGCAATTTAAGCTCATACAAATGGGCATCTAGAGGCTATAGGTAGGGAAAACTTAACTTTCTAAAAGTAACTTTTCTAAAATATATATGACAAATCTGACTGCACCACTGAACTGGGCTTGTAATAACGATTCAGAAAGTTAAAAAATGATCTTTAAAAAAGATTCCTTGCTGGAAATAACAATATTAAATATAATATTGTATCCCAATGCTTGTCTTTGAAACAGCCAACCCAGCTGCAGTGAAATTAGCTTTAAGGGTGTTTTCATTGTAAGTACACTTTTAACATTAAACTTCTACATGTCTGAGTTGTTTTTCAATGGTAGTGAATTTGTTTTATAAGTTGTACTCACGAGCAGGAACTCTGTTTTTCCCACAGTGACAGCAATAGTTTACCATCTGTCCCCAAACTATTATGACCAGTTTGGAAAAATAAATCCTCCCTCCCCACTCCCTGTGATCAATCAAGCACAACAATCAGTGAAGCATATTCTTAACAATCAGTTCACCATTGTCTTGGGGTGCTTTTTAAATAATGGGGTCCAGTACATTTGTTTTACGATTCATTTTTGCTACCTGCAGGAATCACAATGATCTGGGACAGGCAAGCATCATCCCATTATCCAAAACATACTCCAGTAAAGGTTGCTCTTGGGTATCCAATTTGTGGACCATTTTCAGAAAATACAATGTTGGTTTCTCCATGGCCGGAAGTGTCTATCATTTCCTGCCCATTCCTTCACTATGGGTAGGTTTGAAGTCTTCCATTTTACTGCAGTTAGTTGCTTAGCAGCTAGGAACCTGAAAGTTTCTCCAGTCTCTGTTCAACAAACTTTCCAGTTCCGAAGGTCAGACGCCCAGGGCCAACACTGTTGGGTTCATTGTTAATGAGTAGCCAATTACCACCCTTATGCAACCAAGAATCTATTTCTCGAATAATCTTAGTTTCAGACACAGCTACCAAATATGCATGATATTTTCCTCTTGACCGTATCCTGTCCCGCACTGGAGCTCTGCATAGCTACACATTTGCTTCAAATGGACTGGTGTAATGAACCAGTGCATCATTATTTTATAATAAATTCTCTGTTTTGTATGCTTTTCACTTGTCAATAAAGCTTACCTGGTTTATGAATGAGTATAATACTTGCCTGTGCCATTACGTGGATTACCATTTGAGAGTAAAAAGTAGTTAAAAGGTGTTAGCAGATGGTGAAGTAACTCAGATTTGATCTTGGAAGGCCCCGATCTTTTCTAAACTCTTGACCAATCTGGCGTCTCCTCCTGTTTTAACAGTACTTATTTGCCTATGGGCAGCACCACTGGAATTGTGCAGCAGGATGGGCAAATTATGTGGCAGGGTTCAGAAAATTTTGCAGCAAGAAAAGGCAAATAGTGTGGCATAATGCAGAACATTTTGTTATAATATTACTTCATTATTTTGTCATGTTTACACTTTCTGGAAATTGTTTGCACTTCATTAGTTCCAGTTAGCACTCAAATATGGCAATGAGCAAAGGAAAGGTGACTGGTCAGCATTAACAAAAGGCCTTCCGCTGCATGGCAACACGTATCCTTGAGTTTTTGCTACCTTATGAACCATTTGAGCTAGAAACAAAATGTTTTTTTTTGTTAAAATCGGAGGATTAAGCAGTAGATGATGTATTATGTGGTAAATGGAGCAAATGCAAAAAAAGCAGCAGCCGCACAATCCTATACATTCAGTGGCCCTGCCTATGGCCAATTGAATCCTTAACTAACAGGCAAGGAGCTTGTCTGTTTTATTGGCCAACTTATAGAATGTTTGCCGTAGGCATAGTATTGCTTTTTCTTATTTTTCGGTGGCCATGAGATCTATTTCCCCTTTCAGAGAAACAGCCACTTATGAGTCTTCTAGGAATCCTACTCTTCTACGGCATTCCAATTGCAATTTTAGGTCAGTCTCCAGAGAGGTTCTACAAAAAATAGACACTGTTCTCAAAAAACTGCCTTGAATCTGTCTCATGTTACATTGGGAGTGGTTTCGCTAGAGGTGTTCTTATCAAAATACTGGGTGATTCTCTGACTTAGCACCTGACACATCGGACTGTTTCTCTGGAGGTACTTTTCAAATCTTTGGTCTGGCCTGAAGCGAAAGCCCGTTCATCTTCCCCGTCCCCAGTAAAGTACTGTGCGGTCTGATATTGTTATGGTGCTGATAGTAACTGAATGGGTGCCACCTAGAATTTCCTAGGTTCCCCGCATCACATCTATATGCAAATTTGATCTATGGAAATAGGAGATAGGAGATATAGGTGAATTTCTTAGCTTCAGGACTCTTAGTACGCCAGATGTCCACCAGGAGCATGTCTCAGAATACCCGCAACAGAGCCAGCAAAATTGTGCTGTGACGCTAGAGATCTTGCTTATTGTCTGATTGTCTGAGACATCAGAGTCAAATTAAAGTCTCCTGTCCATATCAGGCTAGGTGAATTCAACTCTCCTACCTTGTACAATAGACAGGCCGTCAAGCTTCCCAGTCCCCGAGTGATGGAATATATATGGAAAATGTTACATGGGTGCCCCTGGTATCTCATTTCTGTATAAATGTAGCAGCCCTCTTTCACACCTACAACCACTCTGGTTACCTCAACTTGAAAGTCTTTGTGAAGACCAATTATTATTCCTTCCCCCTTCTTGACTGTAGTTGCCGCTACGTATAGGTTGGATATTGCATGTGTGTCATGCAGTGGGTGTCTGTGATTCTCCAGTAGGTTTCCTTGGGAGGACCCCCTCATGTCTCTTCAGATCTTCTGCCATTTTGTTCTGGAGTTCAAGCCATTTTTGGCACTACCGCTGTGTTCAGTGCAGACTCCCGTGTGAATCTGCAGAGGTCCCAAACCCCAATTAAGAAAACATCCACCCACTCACACGTTCACTCACACAGCCACACAACCATTCACACACCCATTCACACATCCATACAGATGCCCACACACCCATACAGTGACTCATACATCCAGTCAGAGAACCAGAGAACCACTCACACACCCACTCACAGACCCACACTGGCACTCACATAGCCACGTACACACCGATACAGCCACCTACACACCCACTCACATACTCGTATAGCAGAACTACTTTCATACCCACTCAGACACCCATACAGCCACTGGCACACCACTCAGTGACCCACAAAACCACCTCCACACCCACTTCCAAACCCACACCCACACAACCACTGACACACGTACTCACATACCCATACAGCCACTCACACACCCACTCACAGATCCACAGAATGCAATTGGCTGTATGTGGGGGTTTGCTGCAGAGTCTGGCTACATGTCAGACACTGCGGCCAACCCTCCACAGCAAATGTGCTGTGTGCAGCGTGGGGTTGGCTGCATGTAGGGTGTTGGCCACAAAAAAGAAAGGTTACAGGGAGATCAGTTGTATGTGGTTATTAGTTTTTTGCTTGAGTGAGTCAAATATAGGGGTGGAAGGTACGCTCTACTCCGCCAGCAGAGCTCGCAGAGCTTTCCCACTCCGCACTCCTCTTGGAGTGTAGAGTTCAGCATAAACTCAGTCAACCACTGTGCAGTGGAGTTTACTGGTGCTGACCCCTATAGTTGCATACAATGTCTCTGCCTCCACTCTTGTTTCTTACTTTCTTTTCAGCTCGCCCATTGGTTGTGAAATGTTTGAATATCTGCTTCTATTGGCCCATCTGCTTTTCACCTCCTGAATCTGCATTGTCATTGGTGTTTGGTCCATCGCCTCTTGTGGTGACAATAGGATTTGAGGATGTTTCAGTCTGCCTCTGATATATTCTCTTAGGTGCGATGGGGCACAGACCTCTCTGGCCTGGTTACCGCTTTTGCAGCCACTTACGCTGTTTCTGTTGTGCTGTTTTCTGTGCATTCTGTCTCACCAGGTGACCCTCAATGATGTGACACTCAGTAGGACAAATATGGCAGAGGTAAGGCAGAAAGTCCAACTATAGCAATGAGAAGGTTGTGCATGTCTTTCTCTGTGAGCAAGCTGTCCCACCAGAAGCCGGTAGAGGGCAAAGAGTCAGACAGGCAGAAAGCTTGTTGCTGCCAGTGCACAACTTGTGCATTTCCCACAGGATGATTGTTTTTTATCTTCTAGGATGCCATATATGCACAATTCACATACATTCCACACGTTTACCTTACAAGCTAATTGATGTGACAGGCTCAGCTCATCAAAGCTCACTTCTGAAAGACCTCCGGAGATGCTGTGAATTACACCTGGATGACAATGAACTGGCCTGGCCACACACAGTGAGCGGGTCCAGGGCTCTTGTGACATTGTTGACTTTGCAATGCTTGAAGGAGGAAGGGTTTTCTGTTACAGCCCCTACAGACAGAATTCTCTTCCTCAGTGACAGTGCTTTGAAACCCCATAGGAGCATAGACTGTGGAGATAATCCCACTTAAAACTTACAGTTTCCACCAGCTATGGGGGAAGGAGCCACTCTGGGAGATGAAATGGCTGCATGGCCGAATTTACCGCTTTTATTTTTGATCTCTTGGTAGCCAGCTGCAAAAAGCCTGGTGGTAACGCTCACGTTTCATCAGTGTTTGTTGGCTCTGTTGGTGATGAAAACGGTGTCTGGTGTCAAAAGGTTTATGAGCTACATCTAAAGCAAGCCATAAAATTCTTGCTTTAAGCCTGTGCTTAGCAATGCGAAGATAATAGGATGCCACGGAATTCCTGCCCACTCGTAGAACCCCGCAGAATCGTGCAAAGTTTTTCACTAACTCTGCAGAATTCCACGGAGTAAAACTCCACGTGCCCCTCCCAGGCCTAGTCAAATATAGGATGGGAAGGTAATGTTAGGGTACCCTTGCTCCTGCAGGAGTCGCACATGAGTTCAACCCCACTGTCCCCCAACAAGGGAGTTGTAAAATCAGGTAATGACAAGGTAGGGTAGTTCATAAAAGATACTTTTTTTTTGTTGTTTTTGCTTTTTCTGGGGAAAACTAAAACATGCATCTTCGTGAAAAACATATTTGGAAAAAGAGGAACTATGAACTTAGAGTTCAAAAAATGGAAAAATAACTTACTGCCTGGGTGGTCTGGTGGGAATTTGTAGGTTGTCTCTCCCAGCACAACTTATTCCTGAGGCAAAAATGATTCTACCTCACAGACTGCAGTACCTTACCTTGTTGAGGTATGCAGAGTCTGCCTCCCTGCCTCCCTAGCCTGCACCTCAGGTGGCACAGAAGCCACAGTTTGTTTGTGCTGATGCTGTAGCACTAGAGGTTGAAGCATCTTCAGCACTTCTTTGCTTCGCTGCACGTGCGATGCATGGATCACAAATGGTACCACATCCCTGTGGTGCCAAATAATTACTGCTTCCTTGTGCCACTAGAGAACATCTTATGGAACAATTTGCAAGTCTCCTGGTCACTGTCAGATGAAGATAGGCTCTTTGCGGAATAACTCCACACAAATCAAAAATCGGGAAAAAGTTCTGAGGGCAGCAATATGTGACTCAACATTAATAGCATTCTCCAAAAAGTGGAAATTATGGTGGGTTCTTCCTCTAATAAACTATGACATTAATATTAACCAATCAAATCTCTTTGATGGGGGCCTAGATGCTCTTTCAGGCCTCCCACGAGGATCATAAAAAGAAAGTCAGTAATATTGTGTTATATTTGTAATATACCCTGGCCAGCTATTATTATTATTTTTTAATAAAAACGTAAATGGTGAGTATGTAGTTGAAATGACTTTATTGTGCTAATTTCAACTTTCAAGGAAAGTACCCTCCTGTGTGGTAGTCCTCTTCAGTGCAATCCAAAATTTCCACCCCCCCCAGAGTGCACATGGGAGATTTTTGACTGGTTCTCACAGACCTCTCCCAAGAGTTTCTATTCCAAACACAGTAAAAATCATTCAAATGCATTTAAATCAGGGTTCTCCAAGCTATGGCACATGGGCCACATCCAGCCTGCTGCAAGACTTTATTCTTCCCACAGAAGCTTTAGCATTAATAGACCATAATGTAATTTCTCTGTTGTTTTCCAAAGCCTCTGATTCTGACGATCAAAAGCAAATATATATCCAATGCCTTGGGCAGCCTGTAGTTGGCAGCAGAGCCTCTTTAATCTTCTCTACTATACGTTTTTGGACCAGCAATGTCACATATGCCAGATTTTTAAAAAAAAGCAAGTTCCTATTGCAGATAGTCCACACTGCAGAACACTGCAGATTGAGCACATGTCCTTTAGAGTGCACTGTATGACATGACCTTCTTGCGATTCATTTTACACAAATGTTTTGACTTTGTCTTCAATCTGGCCCACACACATTGGCCTGTAAACATAGAATGAAACTGTGAATCCTTAGACTCTAACAAACTTTTTAAAAAATGAAGTTTTTTAAGTCCAAATATCGAGCACATTTATTGGATAAGCATTTGACATACATTCTAATAATTGGCTCCTCAAGCTTAAAAACCTCTATTCAGTGATATTTTGAAATTAAAAAATCAGTTCCATCATTCCCATTAATCTTGTGCTTCATGTTTTGTTGTTTCAATTGAAAACTCCAATTGCCAGGATTGTGTAGAAAGGAGCAGACAGAATTTATTTTAGTTCGGCCTTTATTAATGGCTCAATTTTATTTTGAATTTATTTGCTTTGTTTTAGGATTCTTTCTTGGAGTGTGTTTAATTTTTTAATTGCGTGCCACAAAATTGGACAGATTCTCATTTCATGTCAATTTCTAAATTTTCAGTATTTAAAATGAATTCAAAAATGAATAGCCTGCTTTTCTTATCTACAGTTAAGTAATTGATTATTTTGTCAGAGCATTTGCTAATGTTTGACATTTTTACTAATTATATCTTATTTCTCAGTTTAAGCACGGCATTGTTTCTTTGTAAATGTCACATGTCTCTTTTGTTCTGAAACATGTCTTGCTGATTACAAAAATGATCCAAGCAAACCTTATTTTGTTCATTTAAAGTGTATTCATTGATTTATAAAACAGTTTTTTTTAGCTCACAGATACTTGTAAAATATATAATATGGCCCTCATACTGAAAGGTTTGTAGACCCCTGATCTAAAAAAGGCATAATCAAAAAAGTTGCATTGAAACATTAAACAATGCATGAGCATTATGGGCCTGATTACGAGTTCAGCAGATGGTTTTGCCCCTCCACTGAACTTTCAAAGAAGAGGTTGCCGCCATAGTGGCTACCTCCCCCACCAGGCCCATTACGAGTTTCCTGCTAGGTCGGAGGGCAGAAACCTGAATTTCCGCTCGCCAGCCTAGCGGGAAACACCATACAACATTGTCTCCAGCTCCTAATTGAACAGGGGGCAATGCTGTAGAATGCATGGTGCACCAGCACCCTCACAATGTTCACTGTCTGCAAAGCAGACAGAGAACACTGCAACGGTGCTGGCCAGGAGGGCACCCCTGCACTGCCCATGAAAGTGCATGGGCAGTGCAGGGGCTACCCTGGGGCCCCCTGCACCCATTTTCTGCCAGCCTTTTCATGGCGGTGTTACCGCCATGAAATCACTGGCAGAGAACAAAGTCGTAATCCTGAGGGCAGCACTGCCCTGGATGATTAGGACCGCCATGACCACCAGACCGCTGGGACATCTAATTCTGGCAGTGCTGGCAGTCTCACCGCAGCAGGACTGCCATGATCATAAAGTGGTGTTCGGACCACCGCACTGGTGGCAGTCAGAATGCCACCACGAGTCTGGTTGTCAAGTGACCGCTTGGCTCAAAATGACTGTTTCTATGTTTAGAAAACCACAGTGCTAAATTCATTATTCTACGATCTTGATGCAAGCTGAAAAACATACCAATGAAAGAGTTCCTTGTGAAATAAATAAATGTAAAAATATATTGAAGGAAGGACTCTCTCATCTTTTTTATAATATGGATCAGCAAGCTGATGTCTCCACACCTAGTTCTGGGGACAGGTACAAAGTTTACAAAAGATTACTTAGCGCATTACAAGATGTCATCATATGGTTCAGAGCAGAACGTGGAAACATCGACATATCAGTCTGTCAAGATATAGAAAGATTCCCTTGGGTGCAATTTGTTTTTTATATTGGTGAAGTCTCATGTGTGTCCTACTGTACAGGTGTGCCTTTCGCTTTTCCTTGCCCAATCCATACATTTTGGAGAGCCAAGGGAAAGAAACACCCAGAATCTGTGCATCAGAAGATAGTAGTGTTGAGAGAAGGAGGCCCAAACCAGTTTACATGGGTCTGCTTCACTGCCATTATCTTCAGTGGAGCTCCAAACATTCTTGGTTGCTTGTTTGTGTCATAGTTGAAAATAAAAATCCCTAGAAGTTCACTGGAAAAAACAAAGGTTACAGTAACAGTATAGTTAGGAATGGTAACAATATGTTACTTTACATAAAAAAACTTTAGAAGTACAACTACAAAACAAATATTAAAATGACGTTATAGTTAGATGAAAATGTCAGTGACAACATGACAAAACACTGAAATTCAACAGTTACAGATATCAGTGCTAATTATAACTTTCACCCCCAACATGCACTGCTCATGACATCACATATTAATTCATTCTTGACATGTTCTATGACATTGTTGATGACATCACTGATGACAACATCCAAGCTACTTTTTTACAATGTCTACCTCTAATTTCCTTGTTAATGAAGAAATGACATAGCCGCTCACATGTAATACGTTATTACAGATTACTTCTAATGTCCCAATGGCTTCCCAGGATGGAAGGCAGGTCATAGAGTATAATTATAGCTGTGTTTTAAAGAAAAAAAACACTTCATTTGTTTTGCTGATATAGGCCCTCATTCTGACCTTGGCGGTCTTTTCGCAAGACCGCTGAGTTACCGCCGCGGTGAAGACCGCCGACCGCGGCGGTGTGCCGCTGTGCGCATTCTGACCGCTGGGAGCGTTCCGCCGGAAAACCGCCAGCAGCCACACTGGCGGTCGGCGGGAAAGTGGAGACTGGTCAACCTCCACCGCCACGCCAGCAGAACACCGCCCACAGAATTACGACCCACATTTCTGTGTGGCGGTCTTCTGTTGGCGGTCTTCTGTTGGCGGTCACGTCCCTATGGCTCCCGTCGCCTCCCGGAGGACCAACGCACAAGGTAAGTTGATCGTCCGTGAGGGGAGGGGGTGGGGGGGTGTTGTGTGATGTGGGCGTGCATGGGGGTGTGCGTGTGAGTGTGTAGAGTGGGTGTGTGAGTGCGTGTATGCGGGCGGGGGGTGCTGCTGTGTCTATGGGTAATGTGTGCTGTTCGGCAGGTGCGCATGTCGGCATGTATGTGTGCGGGTATGTGTCCCCGTTGTGTATGTGTGTGTAGGGGGCGTGTATATGTGCATGTTGGGGGTGTGTGCATGTCGGGGTACATGTATGTGCATGTCGGGGTGGGGGTGGGGAGGGGGTTCGTACCACCTCTGGGGGGTGGCAGGGGGGTGGAGGGTGTGGGGGGAGGACTCGGGTGGGTAGTGGGGGGTGGGGGAGACCCCTATCAGTGCCAGGGAAGGAATTCCCTGGCCCCGATAGTGCTTACCGCCATGGTTCGCACGGCGGTTCCCGCCCGCAAGAAACCGCGGCGGTAGGCAGGGTCATAATACCCTTGGCGGTCTTGGGACGACCGCCGGGCCGGAGTGCGCAAACTCCAGCCCCGCGGTCATGACCGCCGTGGCGGTCGGAGTGGAGAAGTAGCGGTCGGTCGCGGCGGGGACCGCCGCGGTCAGAATGCCATTTTTAATACCGCCGGTCTGTTCGCGGTCCGACCGCCGTCTCTCCGCCGACCGCCAGGGTCAGAATGAGGGCCATAATCTTCTAAAATGAGAATCTATAATAAGAAAGGAGATATTGATGACAACATGCTTTTTCCATGCTATTGCTCATTATAGGAATGTCAGAGGCCCTCATCACGACCCAGGCTGTCTAGAGACCACCTGGGTCGAAAGTTGAGGTTGGACCGCCACCAATGTGCCATGGTCGGACTGCCACCACTGCCACTTCTTCACCGGCAAATGGCCTGGGGGTGCTGGCGGTCGTAATCCGCCAGGGCAGCGCTGCAAACAGTGCTGCCCTGGGGATTACTAGTGCCATGTCCACCAGATTTTGCAGGATGGTCCATGGCGGAGACGGGGTGCCGAAGGCCCCATGGGGGCCCATGCATTGCCCATGTACTTGTCATGGGCAATACAGGGGCCCCAAGTCACACTTTTCACTGCCTGAACTACACCTGATGCATTGCAACACTGCCACAAGCTTGATTACAAGCTGCCGTCAACGTTTTGGGTAGTTTCCCGCTGGGCCAGTGGGCATAAACTCTGGGCCAACAGGAAACACATAATAGGGTCAGCGGGCGGAAGACCGAACTGACGGACTTCTGACCTAACAAGTTTGGCGGGTGGCCTCCGCCACCCACCAAACTCGTAATAAGGCCCTTAGAGGCATATTTATACTCCGTTTGTGCCAGAATTGCGTCGTTTTTTTGACGCAATTTCGAAGCAAAACTAACTCCATATTTATACTTTGGCGTTAGATGCGTCTAGCGCCAAAGTCCATGGAGTTAGCGTCATTTTTTAGCGTGGACACCTACTTTGCGTTAATTATATGCAAGGTAGGCGTTCCCGTCTAAAAAATCGACTCCGAGGCATGTGCATCAGATTTATACTCCCGGGCAAAATCACGCCCGGGAGTGGGCGGGTCCAAAAAAATGACGTACAGCCGCTTTTGCGCCGTTTTTTAGCGCCTGCAAAAGGAGCCCAGAGGTGCCCTCCCATGCCCCCAGGGACACCCCCTGTCACCCTTGCCCACCCCAGGAGGACACCCAAGGCTGGAGGGACCCATCCCAGGGACATTAAGGTAAGTTCAGGTAAGTTTTTTTTTTTTTTTTTGTGGCATGGGGGGCCTGATTTGTGCCCCCATACATGCCACTATGCCCAATGACCATGCCCAGGGGACAGAAGTCCCCTGGGCATGGCCATTGGGCAAGGGGGCATGACTCCTGTCTTTGCTAAAACAGAAGTCATTTCTATGGGGGTTGGGAGTCGTAAAAAATGACGCAAATCGGGTTGAGGCGAAAAAATTGCCTCAACGTGACTTGCCCCATTTCTTGACGCCCAAGCCCCATATCCCCCTACGCCGACGCTGCCTGGTGTACGTCGTTTTTTTTAACGCACACCAGACGGCGCCGGCGGCTAACGCCGGCTAGCGTCATTCAATAAATACGGCGCCCGCATGGTGCTTCAGAATGGCGTTAGCCGGCGCTAATTTTTTTGACGCAAAAATGCATTGGCGCAGTTTTGCGTCAAAAAGTATAAATATGGGCCTTAATCTTTGTATTTTTCAACACAGTCTGAAGCACAGCCTTTTTTTGCAATCTGACCTACATGTCTTTTGATGTCATTTAGCAGGTCATGATTGATGTCAAATGTAATGGCCTGCACTGAGCATGAGAGGGGACACGCGTTATACTTTAGATCATTGAACAATAACAGATGAATTTCAGAGTTTTTTAAGTTTTAGTTTTCAGCCATAACTGCGCTTTAACTCTAGTGTTTGCAGTGAATTTCTGAGGATTCATTTACATAGGTTAAGATGAAATTACCTTACCTAACTATAATGTTACTTTAGCCATTGTTTTTTGTCCGAGAATACATGTATAGCTATCTGAAGAAAGGTGTGATATCACCAGTGTACTCATGGTTGAGTCAGAGTTTTATAGGAAAGGCATTTCTTGTTTTATTAATAACTTTAGGGCCATTTGAAGAATCTGCACAAAACCTTACAAAAATATTTCACCCACTTTGGGTTTTTTGAAGCCAGGTTTTATGTAGATTTGTTAAGCGGGACAAAAAAAGTTGGTGTCACAAAAGTGTGATTTACTAGGCGTATGCTTTTTTTGTTTTGGTACAAATCTGTGCAGTAGTTTTCGATAAATTTTCATTTTTGAGGTGTTCGGGTTCGGTATGAAGAGGTTCAATTCTGCCAATACCTTTACACTTGGAAGCTGTGTTGTTAATTTGTCTATAGCTTTAGTTCTGTTTGATAAACTTGGCCAGTGTTTGGCAGATGCTTAGCATGTTTAGCTTACTTATTGTACTTTTAAATATGTGCAGAGTCGTTGACAGTGGGCAGTTTTAAAAGGGGTGTCTAAAATGGGTTCATTTGCTAATAGCTATAGCAGTGTTTGATGAATCCTCAAGAAATTTGGCAAATAAGTAGCATGTTTAATCTTCTGTGGGTACAGAACATTTTATACAGATCCATCAACAAAGGGTAGCTTTGATGTTCTGTAATCAATGTGCACAAAGGTTGGCAGGCTCTTACATTTTATGTTAAGTGCAGGACTCACAAGTGTCATGCAGATCCAATAAGGGAACAAACATGATTAAAGGGTTCCAAGAATAATTGAATTACTGATAGAGCGTTCCGTACTAATAATTTACCTGTATTTGGACGCTCCTTAGGCCGATGAATCTTTTGGCTAAGTGGGACCCTCGACACCCTTGATCAGTCAATTTCATTAAATCAATAATCAATAACGAACATAAGCAATACCCTGATCAACATAACACTTAACAATTATTCCAGAATACATTTCGGCGAACCCTGACCTTTCAGTCAGGAATAACCACACCAGTTTATTCAAAGTTAGCGAATTTATTTCCTTATATTAACAAAGCTAGCACAATATAGATGTGTCTCAACACCAAATGATAAACATAAATGAACATTAATAGCTGTCCATAACGGCGAAACAGGTGCAATCTATGCAGCATTTGAATAACAAGGCATTCGATAATAGCAATGCAAATCACTAAAACTATGATCTGTAACGAACTAATTGCATACATTTAGTCAGCATAACAAGGTCTCAAATTGCATCGTGCAACAAAAGGAATCCTCATCTAACCTCAAATTAGCATCAGCATGTGGGACTTCATGCAAAAACAATTTAGCAACATTAATTTAGAAAAACTCCTAACTAGGGATCTTATCAAAATCAGCAGTTGGTTACCTAAAAGAAACACAATGCAATTGTACAATTTCCTTTCATATTTACCAATTACGATCAGCATACAAGGAAGTCTTCGTCTCACAGGTACCGTTTCTCGATCAGCATAGGTACCGTTTCGATCAGCATGGGACGGGGCAAAGGGGCAGGGGTGGACGGGGCAATTGCCTCACGGCGGCAAGGTAAAACTACTACTTCATGCAAAGGGATCAAAGTTAAAGTCTCTAGGGCAAGAATCATTTAAAGTCTCTTTCTCTCGATTAGAGAAAGCATCAAAGTCTCTTTCAAAATGGCGTCAAAATGGCGGGTATCGAGCTGGTAATAAGTACTTTCTTCTCGTGCACCTGGTTTTTATAGACAACAGTTCAAATCCAGTAGGGTCTTCCATTGGAGGGTTCATAGGTTAGCTTCAAATTATCCAATCAAAAACGACAGTTCTCAAGCTTTTACTTAAGCATACATTATCCTTGGAGATGGGTACGCAAGTTGCAACATTTTATACCAATTAACTCACTTTCAGAGCCTCCATTGTCCGCACCTGCAGATCGACCTTGGAGCAAAGAGAAAAATGCCAAGCTGACACGAAACTTTAAGATAAGCATGTGAACGATCTCAGTGGAAGAGTACAGCTTCAAGCAAAAATACACGTTTATTAGCACATTGGAAAAATACGAGCATCTAAACCGTGAGACCAGGCAACTAGGCCAAAGCCTCCACTAAAGTAATGCTAAGCTAAAACATTTCAAACAAGCAAATCATAGCACACGTTTACGATTATGTCGGATTAGTGCAATTCTAATACATCACGTTATATAAAGCACGCTTATAAATGTTGGCAAACTACTCTAAGGGCACATTTTGTCCCCGTACAATCTTTATTAGTTCGGTTAAAGTCACACATGATTATTACAGTACTACGTTTAAGCGCTAATAAATGAAAACCTTCATTTTCTGCTTCATCATTACTAATAAACTTAGCTCAGTGTTATAGATCAGCTTAACATGTGCCATGCACTTGCATGTTTATCTTATTTGCCACATTTTGAATTTCATGCAGTCCCTTCAAGTGGGAGCGGCGGGTACACTTATTGGGGCGGTCATTTTAACTTCCATAGGATTAATTGGTTTCTACTACAGAAAGAAGCTGTTCAAGAAATGATAGCAAACATAGAATAAAACAAATAATTTACTCAGGGAATTGCAGTTGTGTGGCTAGGAGTACAATGTTTAGTAATTTTAAAGAAATTAACATAACAACAATGAGTCAGTGGGTTTACACGGTTAACAGCTAGAGATAGCTGGACCCAGGTTTGCAGACTTTCTACTGGCCTTACATTGAAAATGAAAAACACCCATTTGGCAAGGAGTTGTGTAGCTCCTGCCATCTATTTCAAGTCTGTGGTACCAACGTTTGATCTACAAACTCATTACAATAGAGTTCATAAATAATCCTGGAACTTTGACCTCTGTTTACATGAAATTCCCAGTGGTCCAATATATGGTTCATAAATATTAGCAAATAAACAAAAAATGTTGACCCCTTGTTTTAACTAAACTTTAACTGTCTTATTTCATGGTTGCATAAAACTTGAAATTGTTGCACTGGGCTTAACTTGTTAACAGCCTATCAAGTGCCATCTTGATTCATTACCCATCAACAAAGTTATTTGAAATTGAACACTTTCTTGACTCACCCCCCCCCCCCATATATAACTCTGCCTCTTCTTGATGGTTTCACATGAAACTCAATATATCACGAGTGAGCTAAGCATGAAAAGGGCATGACAAATTTAATGGACCTCTGTCATAAGGCCCTAAAGGCATTAGCAGATCAAAGATTTTCTGACCTCTAAATTGACTTGGAATGACAAGAGCAAATGAAGCCTATGAATGGTCTGACACATATCAAGCTGATTTTTGCCAAGGTATGTTATTAGTAATTGAGCACTTTTTGAATCTCCTCTTGTAAATGTGCCTCTGCTTGATTATTCAGCACACATTTCAAAACAATAATAATGCACTGAACATGGTAAATGTCAGCTAAATCCCACCCACATTTGTCAGTGTTTGATAAATTTATAAGCCAATCAATATACATTTCTCTGGCAGCCATAGCTCCGGGATAGTTATAGTTGGATCAGAGTTTCTATAGGAAAGGAATTTTTTGTTTTCTTCTTAACTACGAATCCTCAGGAAGCTTTCCAAGTTTTGTGGTGGGGCTCCAAGAAGTGTGATTTCTCATTTTGAGTCTTCCATGCATAAAACTCAGTTAGATAGCATTACAACAAGCTTGGCACAAAGTTAGAATTGTACTCAAGGATTTCACTATATTTAGTTCACTCTAAACGCATTCGGTAGTTTTTGAGAAACTATCATTTAAAGACGTGCTCAAGTTGAGCATAAAAAGGTGGAGTTTTTCGTATATCTGGACCATTAATCCATTGATATCCACAAGTCCTGATGTGAGAACACCTGCAAATGCAAACATTTTAAAAATAGGCCAATCTGATTGGCAAAGTGACGGGTTTCTTCTGTCAACAATTTTTGGATGTGCAGATCTGGATACTAAATGATCTGATTGGCAGTCTACATACACTGATAGAAAATGTTGCTGCTGTCATTACAGGACTCTTGCACTCAGTTTCCAAGTCCTTAAACAAGTTGCAAAAATGCAAAAAATGGTAAGGGTGAGCCCACCCTGAACCCAGGCCCACGTGGGAGGCACCAGAGGGACCACTGACATTGGTCAAAAGTAAACAAAAATCTTAATTTAGTTGTGGGATCCATGGATCCCAAATGGGATCTGTGGATACAAAAATAAATTTGAAAAAAGAAAGAAGGGTCTGTTTAAAAGCAAGGCCTTGCAGCCCAGGCCTGCTTTGTAAGTCCAAAAGCTACGTGCAGTAGGGGTTGGCTGCCATGGCAGGTGGGCTTATGGCCTGGCCAGAGAACAAGTTTTGCAGCCAACTCGGTTATGCTTAGTGTAATTTGTCCACACACAAAACTCAAAAATGCACCTAAACAATTGAAGTGCAGTTATGGTTTGAAGTGAAATCGATAAACCACTCAAATTTTCAGGTTATGGTTAAGATCACAATCCATAGTTCACACAAGTGCTTTGCAAACCATAATCCACACTCGAAATTCAGTGCTCTCAACCTCACAATATTTATACCAATACATAACAACACCTAATAGGAAAAAAGTAATTAAATAACAGCAGCCAATAAATAATACTACTTTCGTAGTCAAACCTTTGTGTGGTAAGTGTACTGCACTATGTAACCTTATCATGCAATATGTAATTTAATATGTAACATTACCTATAACATTTGTAATGGAATCTGTCACACTAATGGTGAGGACATGAGCATTCCTGTTGGTGTGTGAATTATGGGTTGTCATACAATTTGCATAGAACCGTAGGACCATGGAGTGACTTCTACCGGCTCGTAGTCTTTTCGTAGTCCCCATATTATGTCTGTTTTTTACCTTGGACATTGTTTCCAGTCCCCTTCTCTGTGGTCTTTTAATTGTACTTTCTGCACATCCCACATGCTGACTGTGATCATTCCTGGAGAAGTTTTAAGGCATGGGTAAGGTGGACCATTGCACAGGGCCTCACTTTGTGAGAGGTTTCCTAGTAAGTGACCGGAGACACCTACTTGGCCCTCATAATTGTTTACTAAAAGTTATTGATTTTTCAGCTCGCACTACACTGCATAATGCCCTTTTTGTGAGGTTGTTAACAGCCGCAGAGTATCCTTTGGTGCTATCATTCTTCTCCTTCCAGCGGTCTCACCCGTACATTTGTAAGGGATGCCTGTCCACGCTGGGACGCAATCCTTTCTCCTTATGTGCTGTTCAGTGGTATTCAAACAAATGTCTCATGCTGTAGGACAGTGGTTCCAAACATGTGCTCTGCTCTACGGACCCCTGACGGCCAGCGAAGCTTCCTCAGGAGGTCCCTGACTACTTAGAAAATTAAATAAGAAGTGTATATAAATATAGTGACTAGAGGTAGAACTGAACATTTAAAACATACTATAAATGTCAAGTCATTTGAATTTGGAGGCTAAAAAATAAAGTAGTATCTTCACATTGAATATTGGGACCAGTACACATCCATCAAACTGAATATGGTATGGATGATGTGTGGCTTTAATTGAATTTAGAAATGCTCCAACCTTCATATTAAAATTAAATGTTTTATATTGTTTTATTATGTGTTAATATTTGTTTATGTGTTTGATGAACGCTTGTTTTTTGTGTATTGTTTTGTATTTCAAATAATCTACAATGTTTAGGCCGTGGTCCCCGGCTTCTGCTGATGACTGAAGTGCTCATTCTGAGTTTGGCGGTAACCAAACCGCCACGCTGATAGTGGTCTTGTGACCATCAGCAGGATGGCGGTGCACACTGCCAAATAACGTGTAACGTGGTGAATCCAACGCAATACAGACAACTCACCGCCAGCCCCGCCACCGCCGATGAGCTGCAACCGCCGGCAGAAGACAACTCCAGGCAGGATGCAGATCTTGTCCCACCCTCCATGTTCTGAGTAACCACTCTGCCAGGATATCCGGTGGGGCCATCCCGCCATGAAACACTGGCGGAAACAGAAAGTGTAAATGCAAACACCCACCTCCAGGCACAGAGACGCCACTTTGGCCGCCATGGCAAATGAGCTGCTAGTCTTTCCAGCATTGTATCTCGCCATACACCTCCAGTACCACCGTCGACGACGAAGATGACAACCATAAGTATACCTAGCACAGAGTGGAGGGAAATGGCAGTGATACACACCCACACACAACACACATACCCCAGACACACAGTGAAGGCCACACACACACACAACATACGTCAATGGCAAATACATAATACACACACAAAGCAATGCAGGCACGTGCCAAACATACATGACAATGCACAAAAACACCACAAACACACCTCACAACCACACAACAACAGATACCCCACAAACACCCCAACCATGTCATAGACAGGCATGTTGTGAGACACCGCACATACACACACACCATGAACTCCATGTAGCAATGAAACACAAACAATAGCTGTGAACACATATCCAAACAATGATACAGCTGAAACAACACATACAACCAACAATCAAGGAAATACACACATCCAGCACTAGACACACGGACGCACACAACACCCCATACAAACACACAAGCAAGCAGACACACACATCCCAACATCCCCATGGCCCAAACCATCTACCAAGCTCATGCAACAACGCAGACACATTCCACACACAGATACCACAGCCTTGTATACAGATGTCACACCACAATGTTGAAGGAAACCAGGAAAAGTATCTCAACTTGCCAACCACAGCAATTTGGGCAGTTGTATTTAAAAAAATAACTATATACTAAGGTGTCAATGGCAAGTACAAATGTCCAATTTATTTTGAAGGACACATTGTCCATGAAGAATGGGCCAACCTGACTCCTGAATGAAGCTAGGCCTCCATGACATAGGGGCAGCAATGGGACAGGCGGGCATCTCAGGGGTGTGGGGATGGTGGGGGGGGCTTGGAAGTGGAAGGGGAACGTTTTGCCTTGGGCTTGAGAGGGGTGACTTTAGCACTGGGAGGGGTGGATGTTTTGCTGGGCGGAGGAGCAGGGGAAACATCAGAGGGGGACCCAAAGAATAGGAGGTGGAAGGGCCTTGGAGGGGCAGGAGGATACGCTGTTTAAGGGGCAGGTGGGGTAGGAATGGAGTAGGGAAGAGGTCAAGGGCAGCAATAAAAATATAGATACATGGAGGGGGTCACATGATTGAAGGTGAGGAGTGGAGATAGAGGAAGTGTTAGTGTGACATGTTTGTGTGCTCTACGTGGATGCTGGTGTGTGCAGTGTCTGCATATGTGTGGTGGCTGAATGTTGGGTGGGTGAGTGGGTAGATATGCATTTCTTGGGAGGGGGCAGGGATGCAGGGAGAGGGAATGGGTGATGTGTGAGTGAATGTTGAGGTGGTGTGTGCAAGAGAGGTGGATGTGCTGCAGGTGGCAGAGACTGTAGTCGTGGTGAGTGAGGATGTGGTGTGTGGGGTGTGTGACTGTGAGTCTGCTGTTGTGCTGATTGAGGGGATGACAGGAATGGCAGCAGGACCAGTATGTGTTGATGCTGTGCTGGCAGGAATGAGTGGTGATGTGACTGTATAGGAGGAGGTGGTGGGAGAAGTGTCTGTTGTTGTGTCTGCAGATGTATGTTGTGTGTGTGCATGCCTGTGTGAACATCTGTGATGCCCATGTCTGTCTTTGCGCACCTTGTCTGTTGTACTGGGTGTATGTGTGTGTGTTGGTGTGCTTTGGACGGGTTTAGGGAGAGGGCATGTGGATTGGGAACAGGTAGCTGGAGGGGGGACGGAGGATGAAGGGACACTGGCTTCCGTCATCAAGGAGGCCAGAGCCTGCCTGCAACTATCTCTGGAGGCCAGACAAGGCACCGTGAATGCCTTCCAGGAACGCATTGGTTTGCTGCATCTGGGATGTGTTGCTGCTGTGGTGGCTACTTATTTTCCCACAGCGGTTTGGACTGCCAATGGATTACCGGCGTGTTGGTTTCCACGATGCTGATTTGTGTATCGGAATTTGGCGGGTGGGATTTTCTCAGTGTGGTGGTGGGGAACCGCCTCCTTCTTTCCGTTGTTTGGGCCGACGGTGTTGTTTTTCCATTCCAAAGTTGGCGGTGTTGTGTTGGTCACTTGTGATACGGCGGGCTTCACTCAGCCATCGCTGGCGGTGTTTCAGCTGCCTTTTGCATGGCGGTCTTTGGGTATGACCGCCAAACTCGGAATGAGCACCTCAGTGTTTATAAAATGAGGGTCCCCATAAGTCAAAAGGTTTCGAGCCACTGCTTTAGGAGTATGCCACAGACTTCTTACATGTATTGATTTGATTTGCATCCACAGCTTGCTAAAAGGACCTTGACATGGTTTCATTTGAAGTGTGATCCTGCATAAAGTTTTCAAAACAATGAACATTAGTCTTAAGTGTGAAGAAAAGTCTCCCTAGATGGCAAAAGATAGTTAGCATTTGGAAGATTGGCTCAGGAAGTTGAACTTCAGTCTTCCATCCAATTGGAGAACAGTAAATTGATTACTCTTACAGTGAATAAGAGAAACATTTGTTTTTATAGCACTTAGAAACAAGTTTGGTTTGAATCACTCTACAAAAACAATTTATTATTAATAGCTTCTGCTCTGTTACTGTGTTATCGTGCACTCTGTTGTTCAATACTGTGCTACAATATGTTTAAAAAACACCATCATGACACTTTTTAAGGGTTGAAAATGGCTAATATATGCCAAATGTGGGGTGTGGTGGTAGCAGACATTTAGGCCTTCCTTTTGGCTTATGTAGTTTTTGCCAAGACTGCAGTTGAAGCGGGCGCCAAAAGACCGCCAGTGTTGGCAGTCCTAAGACTGCCGTATCATGAAGCACCAACGGATTTCCACCCATAAACAGGTGGAAATCTGACACCGTTTGCCTGACCGACAGCAGGTGAAAGGCGGGTCCACCGCCAGCACCGCACGCTGGAAGTACTCCGCCTGCCATATTACGAGCAATAATATGGCACGGTGGACCTTGCAGGGTGGTGTGGCATTGGCGGTGGAACCGCCGACATCCACCCCCTCCCAGACGACCACCTCGACGTGGGCTGTTGTGCGGCCCAGACAGGTTGGTGGACCGACCGGAAAGGGGGGGGAGGTGTGGTAGGTGCATGTGTGTGGTTTGTGCATGTATGTGTGCGAGCATGTGTGTCGGAATGAGTGTGCATGCATGTGTGTGTGACTGATTGCTTGCTTGGTGGTGTTTATGTGAATGTATGCAGACTGTTGTGGTGGGGGGGTGTATGAATGTGGAGGAGGAGTGTATGTGATCAAACGAGTGGGGTGTGTCTGTGTTCGGTTGGGTGGGGGTGTGAGTTTGTATGAGAACGAGGGGGGTGTCTGGATATATGCATGCGGTAGGCTGGGGTGTCTGGATGTATGCTTGCAGTTGGGTGGGGGTGTCTGGATGTTTGCAGTCGGGTGGAAGGGTGTCTGCAAGTGTGTGGACATGTGGGGATGTGTGCACCAGTGACAGGAATGGGGATTCCTGTCACCTGGTGTGTTACCACCAGGGTTTTGTGGCAGGGCAACCCCAGCAAAAAGCCTGGATGTTTTCTGCCTCCTAATACGGCTGGTGGTCTTAGGCATGCCACCAGCCCGGAGGAGCTCACCACCAGCCGCGCTGGTCCGACTGCACCGGTGGAGCTGGCAGTGTTGTGGCATTTTGACTTCAGCCAAACCGCCGAACCTGACTTCAGCCAAACCGCCGAACTTGTAATACAGCAGTCTTTACTGCCGGGACCGCAGCAGTAAGACTGCCACTGCATATTTGACGGTCTTAAAAGTGCTACACTCGTAATGAGGGCCTTAGTTATTTTTGTTAACACTAATAAAGCAAGATGTAACATCACACTGTTTTCTCAGCATGCTTTCAAGCAAAGCAAGTAACTATTATTCGGTTGAATTAGCTTATTATACCATAAGGGCAGCTGGAAAAAAGTACCAGAATGTAATGAATTAGAAGGAAAACAGTAAAGGAGTATTTAACACAAATGTTGTAAAATTAGGGAATATAAATGCGGAAAATAGGAAGATTTGGCTAGATATCCCTGAACAAAGAAAGGAGAAATAAGAGATTTTTGAGTAAACAAAAAGAAGCCTGACAAAGTGAGCAAGCTCTATGACATTGTTGAAAATCAGGAAATTTCATCCCACCATTCACTACATCTGAGTATAAAGAAAGCGATTTGAGATTCCTTTTTATTCCATTCAAATCTGAATGAATAAAAAAAAATGCTTGAGTAATATTAACTGAGATCATAGAGAAAGTAGAATGGGTGCAGTTATCATCCTAATATAATCTAAAAGAAAGATAAGATTCCATTTGGAAAGAAGAGAGTACATCTTGAGAACGAGTTCCATGAGGTTACAGGAAACAAAAGAGGTGATTGGATTGTTGAACCAAAATTCTAAAAAAATGATTTTGACAGAAGCCCAGGAGAAACCAGAAGAGACAAATAATTGTTTAGTACAACACTTATTTAATGGTCGAATTTCAATTTTGTCAAATTTTATTTTGTAACCCAAAACATTTGAAAAATAAAGCATTTCTTGAGAAAAGTGGTAAAGGGTTCACAGGTCCAGAGATACAAAAGAGAATATCATTAGCATATGCAGCTAATTTAAATGATGAGAAACACGTTGGAAACAATGCCAGTGTAAATGAGAGAGGAGATGGGGCACCCTGGCTGGAAGCCTCTTTGGATTTTGAGGTATGGGAAAGTTAATCCATTAATCATAACAGAAGCTTTTGGAAAATGGTATAGTGCGGATATGAGGGAAAGAGTTGTATATACCAAACCATACCTTTGTTAAACTTTAAATGTAAAAGACCATCAAAGTCTATGAAATACTTTTTCTGCATCAATAGTAATTGCAGCAAAATGACAATTGAAATTAGAGACTTCAGTTAAGCTAAATTATAGGGCCAGATGTAGGAAGAGAGCAATTTGCGACTTGCAAATTGCGAGTCCCTGCGACTCGCAATTTGCAAGTCGCAAATTGCTATGCAGTACGGTGTCTCAGACACCGTCTGCAACTCGCAATGGGGTCGCAATGACCCACCTCATGAATATTCATGAGGTGGGTCACAAATTGCGGCCCCATTGCGAGTATAGGCACTCGCTAACATGGAGGCCTGCTGACGTCAGCAGGCCTCCATGTTAGCGACCTGCCTTTTCAATAAAGCTTTTTTTTTTTTTTAAATGTAGCCCGTTTTCCCTAAGGGAAAACGAGCTGCATTTAAAAAAAATCCGAAACCTTTTGTTTCGTTTTTTTCAGGGCAGGGAGTGGTCCCTTGGACCACTCCCTGCCCTGAAAAAATATTTTGGGGTCCAGTCTCAAACTGGAAGGGGTCCCATGGGGACCCCTTCCAATTTGCGAGTGGGTTACCATCCACTTGAAGTGGATGGTAACTGCGACTCCATTTGCGACCGCGTACGCGGTCGCAAATGGAGTTGTATACCACTGCGACTCGCAAATAGGAAGGGAACACCCCTTCCTATTTGCGATTCGGAAATGCATTTTGCGAGTCGGTAACGACTCGCAAAATGCATTTCTGCATAGGAAACACGCATTTGCGAGTCGCAAACGGCAGATTTTGCCATTTGCAACTCGCAAAGTGTTTCCTGGCAGAACCAATGAGACCCTAAAACCAGCCTGTCCTGGTCCGTTTAATATGGGTAAAAAGGTTTCTTACTGCTAAGCAAGAAGTTTTGCAAAAGTATTACAGTCCACATTGTCTGAGGAAATAGAGCAATAATTTTTGCACAAAGTTGGATCTTTCCCTGTTTCAGAATAAGGCAGACAACTTTGGGAGCATTAGATGAAAAAGAAGAAAATAAATGCAACAATTTGGGTTGTAGTATAGTAGCGAAGTGAGAATAAAATTCTACAGTAAAACCATTTAGCTTAGGTGTTTTACCTTTCTTTAACACAAAACAAGCAGAAGTTTACTCAGGAAGGAAAATATCTTGACCCAAACTGAACAAATCAGTAGAAGTAGTTGGTTTGTCAAGAGTTTGAAGAAAAAACTTAATATCGGATTCTGTAGGTTGGTATTCTGGGATATAAAGGGCCAGATTTATAGAAAAATGGCGCAGCGCAGTGCTGCGCCAAAATTGTCAGAGCCGCACTGCGCCGCTTTTGAACCGCAAGGATGCGCTGTAGTTAAGTGAATATGGCACACCCCCATGTTGTCCCCTGTGCTGGCACTAAATTTAGATGCAAACACAGGCATCCTTGCACCATTGTGCAAGGATGTCTGTGTTGAGTAGTATGATTATTTATGTGTGGGAAGGTGTCCCTTCCTGCACATAAAAAAACACTAATGGCACTTTGACAGAATGAAGCACACACAGAAGTGCCAAAGCATAATTTTCAAATGATTGTTTATGTGCAGGAAGGGACACCTTCCTGCACATACTGATAATTTCTGGCATTTTGCTCTTTCTATGTGCAGCACACATAGAAAAACCAAAAAACGAGGGAGAATAAAAGTATTTCTTCTCGTTGCGTCCTGCTAACGCTACCCCTGGGGAGTTGTTAGATTTTGGCACTGCCTCAGGTTTAAAAAATTTCATAAATCTGAGACAGCGTCAAAACGCAATGGGTGTTGCTGTGGCATGCCCACAGCAACACCCATTGCATGCCCCTTCCACATACAGTGCTGCGTGGGAAGGGGCCGTATTTACAAGGTGACGTCAAGCCACAAAAAGTGGCTTAACGCCACCTTGTAAATATGCCACAGTGCTTAGCGCCACAGAAGCGTCACGAAAAGTGACGCTCCTGTGGCGCTAGGAGCCTAAAAATATGCGCCACAGTGTTCTAAAAAAATGTGAATTCATTAAGAATATCACAGTCTTTAAAGATCTGGGTACCTGAGTTGTATTCTAAAGATTCCACCCTTGCACAGTCTTTTCATAATTTGATATAATTGGCTAGAAGCTTACCCAATTTATTGCAGCCCCCATAATATTGAGTGCCACTCCTTAGTAAATATGAAGAGGTACCCTCAGAGGAGATTTTATTAAAGTGGAGTTTGGCTGCAATAAAATCATGGAGCACAGTATTTGAATTAGAAGAGTAATATTGATGTTCCAGTTGTTTAATTATGGTTGATAATTGAGTGTGTTGATTATGTGAGGATTTTTTTTGTTAGAAACATGGGGGCATATTTATACTCCGTTTGCACCGGAATTGCGTCGTTTTTTTTTACGCAATTCCGACGCAAAACTAACTCCATATTTATACTTTGGCGTTAGACGCGTCTAGCGCCAAAGTCCATGGAGTTATCGTAATTTTTTAGCGTGGACACCTACTTTGCGTTAATTATATGCAAGGTAGGCGTTCCCGTCTAAAAAATCGACTCCGAGGCTTGTGCGTCGGATTTATACTCCCGGGCAAAATTCACGCCCGGGAGTGGGCGGGTCAAAAAAAATGACGTACGGCCGCATTTGCGCCGTTTTTTGCGCCTGCAAAAGGCAGGCGTTAAGGGACTTGTGGGCTCTGAAGGAGCACAGAGGTGCCCTCCCATGCCCCCAGGGACTCCCCCTGTCACCCTTTCCCACCCCAGGAGGACGCCCAAGGCTGGAGGGACCCATCCCAGGGACATTAAGGTAAGTTCAGGTAAGTGTTTATTTATTTATTTTTTGTGGCATAGGGGGGCCTGATTTGTGCCCCCCTACATGCCACTATGCCCAATAACCATGCCCAGGGGACAGAAGTCCCCTGGGCATGGCCATTGGGCAAGGGGGCATGACTCCTGTCTTTGCTAAGACAGGAGTCATTTCTATGGGGGTTGGGAGTGAAAAACAATGGCGCAAATCGGGTTGAAGCGAAAAAATTGCCTCAACCTGACTTGCCCCATTTCTTGACGCCCAAGCCCCATATCCCCCTACGCCAGCGCTGCCTGGTGTACATCGTTTTTTTTAACGCACACCAGACGGCGCCGGCGGCTAACGCCGGCTAACATCATTCGATAAATACGGCGCCCGCATGGCGCTTCAGAATGGCGTTAGCCGGCGCTAATTGTTTTGACGCAAAACTGCGTTAGCGCAGTTTTGCGTCAAAAAGTATAAATATGGGCCATAGTCAATAATAAAGCCCTGTGCAATAGTGTTAAAGGTGTCCTATACTAGTTGTGAGTAGATAATAAGTGAGGTGAGTGCAATACAAAAGGAAGAGAAGTCTATGTCCCACAGCAAAGCATTATTAAATCACTATCTAATAGGTGGTTTATGGAAAGATAACAAATTAAGATCAGGTATCAGAGGAGAGTGATCTGAAATCAGTATCTGAGCAATAACTATCTTAAGTAGATATTGAGAAAGGTGATTACTTAATAGATAATCTAGTCTAGTAGGGGAATTATGTGGTAGAGATATGAAAGTGTATTCATGAGTTGGTGGGTCACACAATCGCCAGGAATCTACTAAGGACCCGTGCGAAACAAAAAAACAGAATTGTTTGTACATTTTATGAAGGATAAACCTAACTGGTGATTTTCTGTCCAAAAAAAGGATCAATACTTTGATTAGAATCTCCAGCCAAAAGAAACTTCTCATCATTAACCTGAAGGTATGTTTTATCAGTATCAGGCCAAAACAAAAAATCATTCTGCGTTAACAGTAAGCTTAGAAACTATCCACCTACTTTCATTATCCGTTTCTTATGAAAGAACAGAAGCATCTATTTGCTTATTACATGGAATAATAACATAATGTTCCTTGTTTGTACTGAGGGAAACAAGCACATTACACACCTGAGAGAGTGTAAGTTTATGTGCTTTCAATTCTCCAAGGTCCGTTTCTTGAAGAAGCACTACATCGGGAGTGTATATCACCAAATGGGGGGAAATTCTATGTCCTTTAATAAGAGTATTAAAAACCATTTACATTCGAAGTAACAACTCTGAATAATAACAATTTGAAACTGGTTAAAATAGAAAACTCACCCATAATAAATACATTGATATTCGATGGTGGTTGGAAGCAAACAACAAGGGCAAGGAAGGGGAGAAGTAGGAATAGGGCATATTAGAAAGGGAAAAAAGGAACATGAAATTACTAAAGAAGAAGGCAGCACAAGGCATAAAGATGGTTACTTAGGGGGATACCTACTATGTAAACAAGGGAGGGGATGGTGACAGCACATCATGAGGTTTTTGTAGCTTTTAACACTCCATAAGTTCCATATAGTCCACGGACAATGATAATAATTGTTCTAGGGTTACATGCAGTAGAAAGTTTGTGACCAAATCTATGAAAACATTGGATGTTGAGTTTGGGTAAAGTAGGAAGATTAGGAATCTGTGTCAAGAAACTGGTGACGAAGTAAACCGGATCTCTGTCCTCAGCATCTGTAGGAAGACCATATATGTGAAGATTATTACACTCATTTCTGTTTTAAAGGTCTTCAGCGTGTTTGTTAAGTAAGTTAATGTCTCTCTGCATGCCAACAGTCTTGGAAATCATTAACATTAATTGTTTTGCTTGGCTTCCACAACACACGACTCCTTGGAAGACCATGTCCTCTCTAAATTCTGTATCCTGACATTAGTTTCCTTTGCCTAATAACATTCCCACAAATATGGAGGAAGACCATTTACTAGTTCAGGGAGGATATTGCTAAGGCATTTAGTAAAAGATGTCTGCTGAGGTTTGACAGCAGAATGGCATTTAAAAGTGATGGTAGGCACGTTTGCTGACAACAAAGAAGTTGCCATTGATTTAATGTGTTTCAGTGCAGTACAGTCAGAATGATGAGCATCATGTGATTTCTGAGTGAGCTTAAGCTTCCTCAGTCTTCCCATTCAGGACGGAGCCTTACCAAGAGGAGATGAAAATATAGTCACGCCATCATAGATATTTAAATCCCATAAATTTAGAGAGAATTCATTATATCAAGGCACAAAAAATTAATGCTATGAGCTCAGCAATAGGTGCGGTAAAATGCATTTATGCTAAAACAATGGTTTTAAAGTGACATAGAAAGTTGAAGGAAGGCTAAATGAGTGCATCCTGGAAAATCAGTGAAAATTAGCAGCTGGCCAGTGATAGGCAGGAGTAGCGTTGTGATAAAACCAAAACTCTCTACTAAAATATAAAGAACATGCCAGTGAGAAGATGAACCAAAACCTCCTTAGCAAGAAGAGAAACTCCATCCCAGGGCCTGCAGGAGGCAATATTGGGTTCTTTGAAGAGAAGAAAATGGCAGACACAATGCTGAGGTGAGGCATGGGTGGTGTATAGAAGGAATGCACCATAAATAGGCTGTCACAAGGAGTCACGCCTCACCATCCAGAGGTCTTGAAAAGGGTTCTCCTCTAGTGGCTGGGCATCAGAATGGCAGTTTGAGAGAGCCTGAAACAATGTTATTGTGGCACAGCGGGAAGACTCCACATCCTGCGGCAATCCTCTTTGGCATCAAAGCCCACTCTCTCTTCTCTTCTCTACTCTCTTTTGACCTTCTTCAATCTCTTCCTGCCCATCTATGGCAGAAAAAGCTCTTTCATTGTCATTGCAAAGCTCTTTAAAATCTTTAAACGTTCCTTTCACTCACCCAGTAGAGCCCATGGTGATGAAGTATTTATTCAGTGTTGGCCCTGAGGCCCCAATATTCCTTAAAACAGCTGAAAATATTGTCTTGCTCTTTCTTCCTCTAAAGCCTCTCCTTTCTGCTGCAGGTCCCACGTTCCATCTGCAGTGAGAGCTGTCTGCCTGGGTACAGAAAGGCTGCCAGAGAGGGGGAACCTGTGTGTTGCTATGACTGCATCCCCTGTTCTCAAGGAGAAATCAGTATTGGTAGAGGTGAGTTTCTATTGTGCATATTCCCTCTATTGTTTCTTTGCTTCTACTAGTGTTTTACTTTTCACAACTCTAGCATAACACCTAGAGGTAGGAGTATCAAATGACTTCCCTGCTTCCAACCCTGGCAAAAGTCATGGAAAAGATAAAAACAAATACCTAGCCATCCACCTTACTGACAGCCACATCCTTGTCTCCACTTAATCTGGATTGAGGCCCAACCACAGTACAGAGAACACCATCATTGCTGCCATGGACGACATTTGGATATTTATGGACAGATTTGACACCGACCCCTTTGTCGTACGGGATCGTTCGGCAGCGTTTGACACTTATCCATCCTTAGCCCATGACTGCACAAAGCCTGCATCTAGGGCCCCACCCTTTACTGAATTTGCTCCTTCCTGACAGGCAGTCCTCAGTCGGTCACCCTGGCCCCCTTCACCTTGGATGCTGTCAACCTCATCTGCGGAATTCCATAAGGATCTTCACTTAGCCCACCTCTGTTCCTTGCCTACATGGCCTCATTCACCAGCATCATCCGAGACCACATAATCAAGATCATATCCTATGCTGACGACACCCATATCATACTCTCCCTCTCTATTACAGGACGCCAAAAACCCAGACCAATTTCTTCAGCTGCATGACCAAAGTCACAAGATGCCAGAAATCACCTTTAACTGTTTTGGTGTTTGGTGAGGTACTGTTTGTGATACAGGAGGGCTAGGCCGACAGTTGTGACTTGTAGGAGTGACTCAATCACCTACAAACAAAGGTGCTGTCAACCCTAAACCAGCAGTCTTACCTAGGAGCGAGAGTCCACCTACAATAACTGAAAGCCAAATGCTTCAAGCTCAACATAGAGAAGGCAAAGTAGTAATCTTCTCCAAAGACTTCTCACTCTGGGACTCCACCTGGTGGCCTGCCGAACTCAGACCCACACCACATCCGGGAACCTACTCCAAGAATCTCAGATCAGTAATCGACAATCAACTCACCATGACTGGTCAAGTGAACGCCATTTCTGTCTCCTGCTTCAAAACACTCAAAATGTTCAAGAAGATATTCAAAGGGTTCCCCACCAACACTCACAGAACCAATCAATCATCAATCAATGCATTTATAGAGCGCGCTACTCACCCGAGAGGGTCTCAAGGCGCTGGGGAGAGGGGGGTGGTTTACTGCTGCTGAAAAAGCCATGTCTTGAGGCGCTTCCTGAAGGCGAGATGGTCCTGGGTGGTTCTTAGGTGTGCGGGGAGGGAGTTCCATGCTTTGGCTGCAAGGTAGGTGAAGGATTTACCTCCTGCGGTGGTTCTGCGGATACGTGGGACGGTGGCGAGGGCAAGGCTGGCTGAGCGAAGCTGACGGGTGGGCGTGTAGAACGAGAGGTGGCTGTTGAGGTATTCGGGGCCCATGTTGTGGAGAGCTTTGTATGCGTGGGTGAGGAGCCTGAAGGTGATCCTCTTGTTGACGGGGAGCCAGTGCAGGTGTTTCAGGTGGGCAGATATGTGGCTGTGGCGCGGTATGTCGAGGTTGAGGCATGCGGAGGCGTTCTGTATGCGTTGAAGACGTTTCTGTAGCTTTGCGGTGGTCCCTGCGTTTAGGGTGTTTCCGTAGTCCAGACGGCTTGTGACGAGGGCATGGGTAACTGTCTTTCTGGTTTCGGCAGGGATCCATCGGAAGATTTTTCGGAGCATGCGAAGGGTGTGGAAGCATGATGACGAGACGGCGTTGACTTGCTTGGTCATAGTGAGGAGGGGGTCCAGGATGAATCTGAGGTTGCATGCGTGGTCTGAGGGGGTTGGTGCGGTGCCCATCATCCAAGCCCTTATCACCAGCAAGCTGGACTACAACAACATTCTGGATGCAACACTCAACTGACCAGAAGTCTCCAGACCACACAAAAATAAGCAGCCTGGTTTATCATGAATCTTCCACCCTGCACTCACATCAGCCCACACCTTAAAGAGCTCCACTGCATCCCAGTCCACAAAAGGAACAGTGTTCAACTTCTCAGACAACAAAACCTGAAACAACATTTGCCCCTTGTACCTCAGCAATCACACAAACTTCCACAAAAGTATCAGACACCTCTCCTGAGCCAGACTCCTACTCGCACATAACCCCACATACCAAGAACTACATCCAGTGGTCAAGCCTTCTCCTACCCCGCTCCTAAACCTGAAACAACAAGCCCCTGCACATTATAGCCCCCTTGGCAATTCTTAAATTCGGCAATTCAAATCTGAAAACCTGGGTCTTCAAATAACCCTGACCCAGACTCGGCTCTTACAGCTCCAGCATCAGTGCCAAAATACTCTTCTGGGTGAATTGTACACTATACAAATACATATAACATAACATATGATTCTTCATTATATAGATGACGTTCAAGTCCAAATTTCATTTAACATTCTATAATTTAGACAGAAATTAACATTTCTTCAATTTCACAATGCATCATATTGGAGCCATAATATATTTGGTACGGACTGTCTTACAGGTGTACTGCATAATTGGTCCATATTTGAAACATCTTTTACATTAATATAAAAATTAAAATAATGTACCAGAATCACATCTGAAAAGAGTCAAAATGCCTTTAATGCAATAAATTTTAACTTAGAAAAAGAAAGAGCATTAGGAATGGCTGCACGCACCCTAGTTGGCAGAATTTCAAGAATTATAAAAATATTATTTAAACTATTCACAATAATGTATTCACGTTTTCCTAATTATTCAGAAAATAAATTAAAAGCTGCTCTAAGATTTCAATGGCAGGACCTATGATATGTGATTTGTGTGTTATGGTGTGCTACTTAAATACCATTAAAATACAAATAATTATTAAACACATTTCAGCTTCAGTTCATTGCATCCTAGATGTACAGTACAACAGATCTTACAAGTTACCCTTCCTTTGGATTTACCAGTGCCTGAAACTATTGATCATATTCGGTCATTGATCAATGAATATTTTAATACTGGCTTGAATCCATTGCTAAACATATTATATTGACCATGCTTCTGAAGTCCACCTTTCAATATGCAGACTTAGGAAACGTCTAACTCCTTTCTAATTTTCGCTAATCCGGGAAATATCTAAGGTGGGCTCAGACCTACAAAAGGCCCAAATATAGCCCTAATGCTGAGGCAGACGTGCATACGGAGGGCACAGGTTGCTGCTGAGTCTGGACCACTCAAATGCACTCTCTTCACCTCTCCATCAGACAGGAAATAAAAGCCAGGCAGTTACTTGTGGTCATATCTTTCTTGCTGGGCAACTTTGGTCGTGCAGTTTCTCCTATATACTTCAAATTCTAGTCTTCTGTCACATGCTACTCCCAGATGTCCTTCCTACCACCAGCCCACGGACTGCCCCTACAGAGTCTTTTCCCTTTAGGACTTACACAGTTGCTGATGGCTGATAACAGAACATTGTCTCATTTATGGAGGCAGCACTAAAGACTCTGTTGGAGCAGTCATTTTCAGTAGAAAATCTAAAAACAGAAGTAACTTCACCACCCGGTCTCTACGGTGATGTTCTCCACCACAGGACCAAAGTTGCAGGGAACGGAAAACCAGATGAGAGTCTAGACCCGTACTGTACAACCCTAGTCCATGCTGAGCTTACAGCAACCTAGTCTCAGTCTGTGCTGCCTGGTACATGTTCATCAGTGGTCCACCCACTGCAGTTAGAGGAAGACAAAGTCATTGTGACAGCCACTTGAACATGAGACTTATAGTACCACAAAGTTGACTAAGACCAGCCCTGCTCCATCCAGGAGGCAGCTCGAAGAAGAACAGGCATATGTACCCCAAAGACCCACAGTGTCTCATAAAACAAAGAACAGTTTGCTACAGTGGGCTCACATTGAAAAGCTAAAACATTATGACAAGGCTTCAGACAGCGCCTACAGCAACAAGTCCACTTCTGGCCCTCCGATTAACACAGACAACATTTAGATGCAATGGGAAGCATCTAGGAAATCAAAGCTGATGAAGATAGAGACATTAACTGTAACAGCAGGCTTCACAGCCCTGAGTAAAATCAACCACAATTAGCAATACTGTCATCTAACATGACTTTTCCCACAGCATCTTGTTAAATCCCTGGGGAATGTTACTCCACAGTTCCTAATATGTATTCCCACAATAGCAAAAATATCCCACCACAGATATCTGACATTCTCAGCCCAGCCCTTTATTTACTTATTTTTTGAAGTGTTTTATTAAGCACCAATAGTAATTTTTTGATGATAATGGGGTGCTAGCAGAGAATGAAGGAAGGAAGCAAAGCATACATCGTAAGAAATCACCCAGACACCCAGAAGTCATTTACACCTGATCTGGAGGATGGTTCTGACATCTCTCCATTGTAACCCCATTAAAACCGTCTGCTCCGAAGGTTTCCCTAAAAAGCTTCTTTTCAGTAGTTTTTCAAGTATGAGGCTGATGGTTTTCCTCTGAGATGTGGATCAAGGACTTTCCAGAGTTTCTGACCCATTGCCATTTATTGAAAAATCCTGTTTCAAAGACAATTAACTCATTTACAGCCACAGCCCATACTAATGGGCAAAAGGGCCACATCCCCTACCTATTTTCCTGAAAATAAGAGTACCTGTCAGGCTGAGCAGAGGTCAGCCTCACAGACACTGTTTTTTATCAGGTCAGGCAGCCAGGAACTAGACATGCACTAAGTACGCAGGCTTATGGCTGTCTGAGCTGAACTTTGAGAGGCTGGAGATGTCACAGCTCCTGTGGGCATGACATCTTCAGCCAAGCACAGCACCCGAAGGCACTGCCCCTTGTGACAAGGGGGAGTGTCACTGATTGCCTTAGAACTGAGCGCTTCAGTCCTAAGCTCTGAAGAGCCCCTGAACCGAGTGTCAGTCACTGACACCTCATCACAGACTGGGGTGGGTCAGCAACTCTCACTGAACCCATCCCATTCTGTGATAAGTAGGGACTGCTGCCTAAGGTCAGCCAGTGAGAGAAAGCAGCAGTCTCAACTCTCTTGGGTGTGCAGTAGCAGAACTGCATGTAAGTGTGATCTTTTATTTTTTAATGTTTGGTGCAAGTGTACAAGCATGACTATATGGGATTGAGTGTTGTGGATAGATATGTGTGTGAACGTGTGTGTGACTGCATGGTTGAGAGTCAGTGTTTATGTGTGTGTTTGTGCCCTGTACGCCCCCTCCCTGTTATAAGTACCACTGCTCAGTTATTTCCCATCTGTGTGAACATGTGTGTGATTGCATCGGGAAGGGACGGTGATGCTCAGAGTCTACCTCTGCTTCAAACCCCTCCCATAGGAGACTCAGGAAGTGAGAAGTGAGGAGAGATTGCTGAAGGGCAGGAGGGAATTGTAGGAGTATGAGAAAGGGAAGGAGCAAAGGGTTGCGGCCTGAGGCATGATGTTGGCATTGATTTATTAGTAATAAAGAAAAGTACAGAAACAACACATGATGTTTTCATCGATGGAACATGACAGACTGTATCACATGACAGCTTCCTGCTTCCTGTGCAAACTCAATAACACGCTGTAGCAGTGAAAAGAAAACTCTGCATAACCTCTCTGGATATAGTTAGCAGACCATAGTTAATAATCTCTGCGGGCCCAATTCTCAGAAGAATAGTAATCTGCATACTGAAATTGATGCTTCTGCACAATAAATATACTTTTATCCTGATTCACATGATTTAATAGTGCTTATAATTTTAGTAAGGTTCTTTAAATATGCCTATTTTGGCCAATATATTTATGTTGGATCTGTGGGTATTATTTGCATAGCATAACAATGCAGAGTTATGGAATTTTGAAAATGTCACTAAAATGTTTTGTTTTTCCTTCACATTGAAAGCTATTTTATCATGTGATCTCTTGTTATTCCCAAACACCCAACCACAAATAAATTCCCAACTAAGGGCCTGATTTAGATATTGTCAGATGGGTTACTCCGTCACTACGGTGATGGATGTCCCATCCACCAAAATCTACATCCCATAGGATTTATATTTTGGAGGGCAAGATGTCCGTCACCGTTGTGACGAAGTAACCTGACCGCCAATATCTAAATCAGTTCCTGAATTTTAAAAATAGTTTATTTTATGATGCATTAATGTTTATTAACATTTCTGCATGGAATTTATTAAAATTCATTGAATTGTATTTTAATAAAATGCATAATTGTATTAATTTTAGAATGCAAAAAGAATAGTAAATCATTTCATAATTAAATACAAAATATGTTCTATTGTCATATATATTGTGCATTAAATTAAATGAGTTAAAATGTGTAACTATATAAAAAAATGTGATATTTTAACATTATTTCCATGATTTACTGTGGGATCATTTTGAAGAACCAGGGGTTGATCATGCGTAGTACTAGACTTCTTAATAGTAACCTACACTTGTTAAGTTGGCCCCATAGATTTTTTCAGGGGTTTGAGAAGTACAAGTCTACACTTTTGAGTACGCTCTAGTTTTGTGAATAGCCAAAAGTAGTAAAGTTTCTCAAAAGTGTAATAATTAAGTTGCACGTTTAAATAACTCATAGATGTAACTTACCTTTGTGAATGGCAATGAAAGATGACAACTTTGCATGAACTAACTTTGACCACTCCAGCTTTTGTGCATCAGGATCAGCTTTCATGTGCAGAATTTCTCCTTGTTTCATGTGTGTGTCAGTCTTACACACAGAAAATATTTGTTTTTAAATCTTGTCTTAATTCTTCTGAATTCCAATAAGTTTCCTTTCAATCTGTAATTTTTTTAAATATACTAACTAGATCTACAGTGAAGATATCAAAAGAATCTCTTATTCTCTTTCCAGATGCAGTACATTGCCTAAAATGTCCTAACAGCGAATGGCCCAATGCGGGACACACCCACTGCACTGAAAAGTCCATTGAGTTTCTTTCCTATGAAGAGCCACTGGGTCTAACACTTGCCATCTGTAGTTCCTTTATGGTCGTCATTACTGCTTCGGTCCTGAGTCTCTTTGTAAAGTATCAAGACACACCCATTGTCAAAGCTAACAATCGTGGACTCAGTCACCTGCTCCTCATCAGCCTCATGCTCTGCTTCCTCTGCTCCCTCATCTTCATCGGCCGCCCTACGAGGCTCACCTGTATGCTCCGACAGACTGTTTTTGGGGTCATTTTTTCCATCAGTGTCTCCTCTATTTTGGCTAAAACTATGATTGTTGTCATTGCCTTCAAGGCATCTCATCCCAACAGCTCTGCAAGGAAGTGGTTGGGGTCAAAGACGCCAAGCTGTATCATCTTCTTCTGTTCTCTGGTGCAAGTCTTCATCTGTGCAGTATGGATACTAAAGTCTCCTCCATTTCCAGAACTGAATCTGAAGTCTTACACAGAGAAGATCATTTTTGAGTGTAATGAAGGAGACACCATCTTCTTCTACTGCATGATGGGGTACATGGGCCTCCTAGCCACAGTCAGCTTCATAGTGGCCTTTCTCTCAAGGAATCTCCCTGGAAGCTTTAATGAAGCCAAGCTGATCACCTTCAGTATGCTGGTATTTGTTAGTGTGTGGATCTCCTTCATCCCGGCGTACCTGAGCACACGAGGGAAATACATGGTGGCGGTGGAGGTGTTTGCCATCCTGTGCTCCAGTGCTGGACTGCTCGGCTGTATTTTCTTTCCCAAGTGTTATATCATTCTGTTGAGACCAGACATGAATACAAGACTGAATCTTATGAAGAAAGCGCATTTTGACAACAGAATAGTTGAATGACGAATAACCCTGATTTATACTATTCCTTCAGTGGGATATGCAGGAACATGCATTAATTTTCTCCTCTTTGTTGATAAACGCTAAATATTAATTTTTGGATACTATAAAACACACAAACATATATATATATGAAAGGTGGTAGAAGTAATGGAATTAACCTCTCTCCATATAGGAATAAAACAAAATGAAAATTTCCTTGTTTGCTTGCTATTTCAGAATCCTTTGTTGCAACTCCCACCTCCTCCGTTGCATTGCACGCAGAAACTGATATATAGATGTGCAAGTGCTGGATAAAAACAAATAAATATATACTTCGTAGAGCTCTGTTTGCTACTTTGTAATTGTGCACAAAATCAGCTATAAGGTTGCTTCAATATATTTTAAGAAGTCCCACCATCTTGTGACAGGTATTAGAAAACCCTTAAAATGTGGCTGCTATAAACCATTCACTTTCTTTGACCGCAGCCGCACTTCTGGAGGTATTTGCAGATGTCCCTTGTGCAGTACTTGAAACAGTAATAAAGTGAAAACACAACACAAGAAAAATGTCACTCTAATTTAGTAAAATATTGTAAAATTCAGTAGGTTATTTGAGACCAAAATGACATAGATCCAATCAGTAGAATCTGAGATATGCAGTATTAACAGTTTAAGTGAAAGTAGTGGCTAAAAGCACAAAGTGCCACCTGTGGTCATCTGATTGTGCCAGACCAGGACAACGTCACAAGTTCAGACTGACATCGCTGAGGCACGGGCCAGATACAGAGACCAAGTCAGGCCAGCTGAATAGAGTACCTTAAATACTTGTTTTGGAGTGTTAGGTGATCCCGCATCAAGGATGACTCATTCAGTGGCGGTTCTGAGAGGATGCATGATGCCATGCAGAATCAAGGTGGAGGGTTCAAGATAGCTGGAACCTTTTCTGTCCGTGAGACTCTGATCAGGAGGTCAGTCAACTGGCCCTTAGAGTCACTCCTGTGGTCCTGGATTCAAGATTGACGTCTAGTCCCTTTCACTCAGGCAGCAGGGCAACAGGCAACCGGGCAGCAGAGTACCAAGGCAGCAGAGTAGCGGTTCTTCTTGCAGCAGAGCAGCACAGCAGCTCTTGTGAGTCTTCCACATGTCCAGAGGTGTACTGAGGATTTGGGTCTGAGGGTCTGATATTTATACTTGGTGCCAACTTTGAAGTAGGACAAGGTTCTGGATGTTTCCACCCCAAGGTTGTTTGGTATTTCCTGTTTCCCTGCCTGGCCCCAGCTCATCTGTGGGCACAATTGACTAGTGTGAAACCCTTTGTGAGTGTGCTAAGGCAGAAACTTTGTGATGTGCAAGTGTGGTAGGTGACAGTTCCTCCCACATATCGTGTCAGAGGTGGTCCATCCTGCCAACACCTATCCCCCCTTAGTATCACATTCTGGGAGGAATACAACAAGACCAACTGTAAGCTAAACACCTAGTCATGTGACCCAGGAAACACACTGTATGCACCAAATGTTAGGAGAAGAAAATTACAACTTTATAAAGGTGGCATTTGCAGAATTGTAACTTAAAATCCAACTTTACCATTAAGGGAGGTTTTAAATTACAATTCTTAGAAACCAAACATGACACTTCTACCTATTCACAGCCAAAAGTTAGCACTTTTTAAATGTAATACGGTAAACAAATCTTATTTTATGGGAGTGGTAGGCCTTTTAAGAGTTTTTCACTACCTAGGTAAAAGTGCATATCCAACTTTTTAAATACACTGCACCCTGCCCTCTGGGCTGTGTAGGGTGTACTCTAGGGGTGACTTACATGTATTAAAAAAAAGGTTTAGGCCTACCAAACAGTTTATTCTGGAAGTTTGAAATGATGGTTTAAAACTGCACACATAAGTGGCAATGGTAGACCTGAAGCCTGGTTGACAGTCTACTTAATTGGGTGGCCCACTTAGTTCTTAGTTCTGGAGGCCCACTAGTAACATTTAATTTACAGGCCTGTGGTACCACTTTACTAGGGACTTATGAGTAAATAAATGTGTCAATTGGGTGCAAAACAACATTGCCATGTTTTACGGAGAGAACACAAGCACTTTATCACTGGTTAGTGGTGGTAACGTGCACAAAGTCTTAAGGCTAATAAAAAGGAGATCAGCAACAATGGAGGAGTAAAGCAAAAAGCTTATACAAAAGACCACCATACAGGTGACAGGTGTAACATAAGGGACCCATCTCTACAATTAAATAAATTGTACATGATCCACTAAAAAAAAAGTATTTTTATTTAGGCTCCAAAGGTCCATTCACACACACAGCACACACACAGAGCACTTTGGATTCCTTTTAGTGACCACAATAGGCAAGGCCGACAAGGATGACCCCATAGTTTCAATCGTTTGCTCTTTGCACATTTTCTCCAATTACTTAATCATTTCTTCGCCAACACCCAAAGCTACACTTCTCATGAAGGGCCAGATTTATGAAAAAGTCATGCAATGCAACTTGATGCATTTGTGACAGGGAAAGAGCAGGATTGTGCCAATGCCGGTACCTTTGCACCTTGGTGCAAGGGTTCCTGGGTTACAGGGAGTATTCGTTTTGTGCTGGAAGGGACACCTTCTTACACAAAAACAATCCTTTTAATCATTTTCCTCTTTCTATGTGTGCTGCAGATACGCAGAATGCAGCACTAATCAGAAGAGAAAATAAAGGGGAGGAATAAAGATATTTCTCATTGTTACGCCTCTGTTGGGAAGGCGAACAATTTTCATGCATTTCCAGGTTTACAAATCTTTGTTACCTTGGGAATGCTCCAAAAACCATGGGTGGATGCATGAGAATGCCCAAGCTCCAACCATGGAACTCCTTTTCAATGCAGAGTAACGCAAGGCAGCAGTTTGCAGTACCTTGTATAATTCTGGATTTGCTAATCCTCGCAGAGTCACATACTGTAAAGTAAATCCCAGTAAAGAGCATATGTTATCTTGTGTGATATAGGGGCGATGCAAGCCCTTTGTAAATCTGGGCCTTAGCATTACACAGGAATAGTCCCATCTTTGAGTTTGATGGAGTGAGATGGAGTGAGCAAACACTTGCAATTCAACCAACTTCTCGCCTAACACTTTTCTATGCTCCTCTACCATGTTTTCCAGACCCCTAGCACCAATTAGCTGTACAACATCCCCCACATAGTCATATTTACTTCTCTTACCATACGCTTCACAGAGTTTCTCCCACCCACACATTCTGTTTTCCACTGCAAAGTTTCCATCACCATGTCTAGCACACCCTGGAGTACAGCAAACACCAGGATGTCCCAATCATTGTCTGTTGCATAGATTTTGCCTTCAACAGTTTTGTCTGTGAAACAAAAAAAGCCATAAAATACCCATTGAGATCAAATCTCTGCTACATGTGCTGTCAGAGTGATATCACGATTATTCCATACTCTGTTCTGCCAGGCTGACTCAAACGTTCTATGGGATACAATCAATATGTTAGCACCTGAATCTAGTAAAAAGTCAAGAACTATGCCATTAATTATGATATTCACAGTAATTTCACCAATCTTGTCTAAACCACGAGAACCAAGCTATGGACTCTCAGTCACAGAGTCATTTTCTTTCCCCACCAGGCATATTCCAGTTTACTTTGCCCCACCTGTACAAACTCTCACAAAATGACCCACTTCACCTCAACTGCTGCAAGCCTTGAAACTTGCTAAATGTCTCATACATCCACATTGTTCCCTGGAACAGGAAGGTCAGCAGACTGCTCCATCTGTTTACTGGGATGTTTTTAGAGGCACCACACTACACTCACCATTGTGTTACCTTTAGCATTTTCCTGTGATGACTGGCTACTGTTGGTTGTGTCCACATATCTTGTACTAAAAAAATAATTGCAAGCTACTAACCTCTTCTGAATTGTTTGTCAGAACACTCACTACAAGCTGCTCCCTGATCTCAAGCCCAAGCTCAGTCTCACACTGTGACACAATCACTCCAACTAGATGTTCCTTGTGCATACATAACTTTTCTGGGCAGTGAACTATTTCTCTTAGCATGTGACAGCAGCATTATATTGAAATCAGTGCTTCTCCTTTTGCTTAGGAAGATGAGCAAAATCCTTCTGACCCGCCATACCCAGGTAGTGTTCAAAAATAAATATCTTTCTGCTTGCTCTAAACTGATGCCGTCCACACTATTGATGTACACATTAAAGGCACAATACCACAGACAAACCTGCAAAACGTTAGGAAGAACAAGGACCAGTAAATACCTTAATATACCAACTTTGGTGTTGTGAGTCTGAAAAGCCACATGTTATGCCCCATTTTCATTGTTACTTTTCAGGTGCTATAAATGAAGCAATAATTAGGCACGACTTGTACACTTGTGTGCACTAGATTTCAAATTGATCTGTTTCGTAACATCAGACTGATCACTCCCAACCATGATTTCGGGGCTTCTGTAGAGACAGTGGTGATATCTTGCAGAAAATTTGAAACATTACAATAGCCAGACTATCTAAGTCCTCCCTAAACTATCTCAAAACCATCCTCCACCCAGGAGCCAAGGTGATAACCCACATAAGAAAACCCACAAAGTTTCTACTGATCTGGCTCTGGGCACTACTCCTTTATTCCTAGGTCTAATGAATATTCCTTTCCTCAGTTCTGAGGGATGAGGAGACATATATTAAAATTTCTCTATAACAATAACAGTGTAACCTACACATGCCACACATTAAATCCCAGAGACCAAATAGAGTTCACAGGGTTTTACTACAGACTGAAAGTCAAGCTCACATAAATGAGTCTCAAAACGATCATATAAATATACAGAATCACCAAAAGCGAATTAAAGCACTGCACAACATTGAATTTAATCAGCATGTGCAGAACTAATAGATCAATAGTGACAAGGCAGATAATGAGAAAAACTGTCTAATGCATTAAGTCCAAATCCAAATTTGCTCTCATAACCATTAAATCTAGATTCCTACCTATTGAAATATATCCAACATTCAGAGGAAAAGGTCAGCAACACAGAAGGTCTGTAGAGGTTTCTGTCCACAGAGGTGAGAGTGGCATGAAGCCACACAGAAAAATAAAGTGTGAGGTCTGTACCTCAGAGAGATCCGCTCTGATCAAGGGGCAAAGGGAACCTGATTCTACCACTAGATCAACTACACTCAAACCTTTATTCTTCCAGAGCTGACATCACAGCCAAGACTTTCCATGGAAAAACAAAGTTACAAATCACATGTTTTAATTTGCGTCTTCATCCTTTCAAGTCTCTTGCATTCAACCTTGGTGCACCCTCCCACTCACGAATTTCAGAGGAGAGTTACAGCTGACAATTCAGGAAACTCCTTAAGTCCTTGGTAACCCATCTATTCCGACTTTCTTATCTTTCCTTTACAATATATCCCCTATTAACCTCAAGACATGTACCATGATTCCTGCAGCTTTAGGAAAATATGCAATAAAAACAAACTTTCAGGTTGAAGATAAGAAATGCAGAAAGAACTTGGGCCTTCACTCTGGCCAAGCTAAAAATAAACATGAGTACACTTCAGTTTTAATTATGTTCCTACATTTCTCATGGTGAATATAAAATGATTTTATATTGAATAAAGTCCTTAAAATACTATAACATAAACTTACTTGCAAAACGTTGAATAAAAGTGGTTTACATGAAAAGTTATATTCATTTGTGCACTTTACTCGCATGCAACATGTTATTGAAAAGCCACTTTCACACGTTTACAGAAGAAAATACCCACTCCTTTATTTCACGTTTATGAGACATAATGGCACAGCCAAGTTATGCTCTCGCGCTACTGTTCGGAACTCCCTGAAGTGGCTATTGCTTGTATCAAATACAAGGTTATTCAAGTTAATCCCTCCCTGACCTACCCCCACCCTGTACAACAACTGGGAATTTAAAAACCGCAATCTAAGAAGGAAATTTAGGGTCCTGATCATGAGCTGGGTTGTGTCGCTCTTGCACCATGCAAACCTTAAGTAAGATTTATGAAGCTATGCAAAGCTACTGTGATTGGCCCTGAGTGAATGTATATATGTGGAGTAAGGCAGCGCAGCGCAAATTGCAGCATTGCCATACTCTGCCCTAGGTGTCCCTTCCTGCACAAAAGCAATCTAGCATTCAACTCAGGCACCCTTGTACCCTGGTACAAGTGCGCCTGCATTGGTGCTAAGCTGCCAAAAGGGTACAAGCTCAGAGGAAAAGACAGGAATGCACCATATTGCCTTAAATACGGTGCATTCTTGCCCTTTACCGTCAAACAGTGCACCTTGATGCGCAGCACTGCATGACATTTTCATAAATAAGCCCCTTTAAGTACCTTTTAAAACACCTCATTTAAAACACTGCCCCTCATAAAGGGCCCCTTTTCACGAACACACTTGCTCTGTAATTGCAAATCTTAAAAGCTAAATTTACAGATCACCTCATAAGCCTGCGCCTACTTAGGTCACTTTGTTGATGCAAATGAACTTCCCCAACTTAAAAATGATATTACTTACCTAAAAAAACGATACTCTTGACAACAATATTTTTGCATCACAATATTTTTGTGTCACTATCTATTTTGACGGTATTTGTGTCTCCCGATATTTACAGCTCAATATGTTGTCCCAGCATCTTTCTGTTTCCGGCACCCTGTCCCCGGCTGCGAATTTAGGGTAAGAGGACACACAGGCTGCTTTGATTATCTCCTGCAGCCACTGTGCGGCCTTTCCGTTGTGCCTGTTTGTGATTGCAAGGGCGTGATGGCCTACCTCATAGCAGAGCTTCGAGGACACCGTCATTTCAAAACAGGGCTAAATTGCTGGGTAGGAAATAACTTATGTTAGATTGAGCATACTGGGGGACACAGTGAGTGGAGTGCATAGTTCTTTCTTATCCGTATTCATTGTCATGCTCTTTCCCTAAGGGTAGTAAATCAAAGAGTACTTGCTCATAGCATAATATTTAATATTTATATCCACAGAACCCATAACATTGTATATTGCTCCCTTAGTTTCAGGTGCCATTCAAGATCCTCACTGCGTAGGTTTGAGCCCCGATGTAAAGCATGCTGGATATGCGCCCTCCCAGCACCACGGTGGAGACCACTGCTAAGAATGTCCCAGATGCAGTCATCATTTCTGGTGTTTCCACCACCCCCCTTCTCCGGTTACCTCCTTTGTCACCAAGGACATTACTCCCAACGGGCCACTCAGCGGGAGTTGCTATTCACCCACTTTTCGATTAGTGCCACAAACCTCACTACATTCTACTGGGATATGCGAACATTGTGCAGAGACAAGATGTCCTGCCAAGATCCTATCAGATTGGTCCCTGGAGAGGGGAGAAAGCCCAAGGAATTAATCACTGTGAGAGATAACCCCTAACGGAGAAGGGATTTAATGTTAACGCATCATCTTGGTTGCCTGGATGGCACAGTATTTAATATACAGCGCACCGTGGGTAATAGGGGCAATAGCGTAATTTTTGGGATGCTATTGTACTGTGCAGGATTAGCCCCCTAATCCTGCAGAGTACATAGGGGCCATTGAAAAACAATGGTATTCACCCTTTCAACGCCTGCTCTGTGCAGGCGTTAAAAATCACCGCTAAAAATGACCCAGTGGAATTTCTTAGATCCCACTGCACCATTTTTACTGTCCACCTTGCATGCATTATGCCTGGCGCAGACATAGGCCCTCATTACAACCCTGGCGGTCGGTGATAAAGTGGCGGTAATACCGCTAACAGGCCGGCAGTTAAAAAAATGGAATCACGACCATGGCGGAATCCGCCAACACAGACAGACACTTTAACACTCCGACCGCCACGGCAGTAGCAAAAAACACCGCGGCGGACACCGCCAACAGACAGGCGGAACACAATGTACCGCCCACACTATTACAAGGCACCAATCCACCAGCTTTTCCGGGGCGGTACCAATGCCATCCGCAGCACGGCGGAAACAGTACACTGAAGGGGAACCACTCACCTTTCGACACTCAACAAAGAACCAGGACGCCATGGAGCCCGAGTTACAGGTCCTGCCCATGTTGCTCTATCTATTAATACACCACAAAGTGGAAAGAAGGCGGCAGCGGCGCCGACGATGGTGAGTACTGCACCTAGCACACAGGGGAGGGGAGGAGGGAAAAGAAAGTGACACACACACGCAAAACGCAACACCCTAGCCCCCACCCACAACAACACACACACATATCCAATAACATCACAGATACACCCTGTCACCCCCTGGAAGAACGCAAGGACCAAACAAAATGAGTTTAACTAGTGTAATATTTGAACAATCAGATAGCCCAAGAGAACAGCAAATAATCAGTATACACAAATATTTACAGCAAGTACACAAGTCATAACACTGTCCCATGAAATGTCCCTGGACCAGTGGTCCCAAAAAGAATGGGTGAAGCCCACACATGACACCTGCCTCAAAACGGAGAGAACACTGCAGGAGCATCAGGTAAAAAAAAAACAGCCACCTCAGGGGGAAGGGGAGGGGGGCACCTCAGCCGGATGATGGTACGACGTCACTGCTCCTCGAAGGGGCTCCATGCCCACTGCTTGGTCCTGTGGAGTGCAAAGCCACAGTCTCTCAAGTGGGTGGGTTGCCCACTGCTTGGTCCTGGGGAGTATAAAGCCACAGTCTCTCAAGTCTCTCAAGTGGGTGGTTTGCCCACTGCTTGGTCTTGGGGAGTGCAAAGCCAGCGTCTCTCAAGTCGGTGACATGTTCCACTGGCTCTGGAGGGGGCTTTGTGCCCAGAGTGCTTCATCCTGCCAACGACTGTGTTAGTGGATGCTTTTCTCCACTGGTTCTGGAGGGGGCTTTGTGCCCAGAGTGCTTCATCCTGCCAAGGACTGTGTTAGTGGATGCTTTTCTCCACTGGTTCTAAAGGGCGCTTTGTGCCCAGTGATGATGCACCTGGGGTGCGGCAGTTGACTTCGTCTCCCCTGGGTGTCACAGCCACGCGACGTACCTGGAACAGGTAGCATGATACTCCATGGAGGCAGACCCACACTCCATACTGCGGTGACTTAGGCTGCCAATTGCTGGTTCGTGTCAGTGCTGGAGGTGGTGTCTCAAGTGGCGTGTCCAGGGTCCAGGACGTCACCTGCAGACTCTGACGGCTGCACACTGGGGATTGGGCTGACGTCCGACAGAGTGGCATCAGCTGTGCACGTGGCGGTGCTGATGGTGATGCAGGCGGCGGTGGCTGCGGCGGAGATGCTGCCAGTGCTGGCCGTGGTGCAAGTGACTGTTGCAGTGGATGGAGACCCCATACCATCTCCGGCAGCCTCGAATGGCTGATCCTTGGGGACGATGCTGCAGACTGACATTGTGGCAGCGGCGGTGCAGGTGGCGGTGCAGGTGGCGGTCGGAGCAGCGGTGGTGACTGCGGTGCATGTGGCTGCCATCCCTGATGATTTGGTGGTCACCAGCCCCTCACCAGGTGACATTGTGCCCAGAGGTGATGTGCCCTTTGGCTTGTGGCCCTTCCCCATCTTGACAGTCGCTGCAGGGACCTTGGCACTGCCCACTCGGTGTTTGTGCAAGGCCTTGCTGGGTGGGTGGTGTGACTGTCCCCTGCTGGAAGCTGGGCCCTTTTTGAGCTTTGTAGGTGGTGGAATAGGGTGGTCCTTTGACCGTACTGGAGTAGCAGGGACCACAGCGGATGCAGATTTGCTGGCTGAGGTGCTGAGCTGGGATCTAGACATCCTGGCCATAGGAGAAGGACAGGGGGGAGGTGTAGGGAAGAGGTTCAGGTTAGCTAGGTAAAGGTTTTTTGACACACTGGGACTGGAAGATGGAGGGGGTTTGGGAGTGGAGGAAGAGGTAGTGGTTGTAGGAGGTGTACGTCTGCTGAGTTTGGGTGAAGGTATATGGGTTGGAGGCTGTTGTTAGGTGGATGGCTGTTGAGTGGGTGTGTGCCTGCGTTTGTGTATTTTGGGAGGTGGGCTCACAGACACACTGGGAGAGGACACAGGGGACGTGCACGTGAGCGATGTGTAGTGATGGGCGTGCTGGTGATGGAGGTAGTGGCTGAGGATGTAGTGCATGCAGGTGTGAGTGGAGACGAGACTGGGAGGGAGGTGGAGGACGTGGAGGATGAGGACACAGTGGAGGCAGTGGATGTTGGTGTGTCTGCATGGGTATGGTACGTGTGTGAGTGCCTGTGGGATGTGTGGTGCTTATGTTTTCCTGTGCCACTTTTGTGTGTTGATGTGTGTGCATGCTGGTCTGATGGTGTGTTTGGGATAGGCTGAGGTAGAGTGGGTTGGGTCTGGGTAGTGGAAGTTGGAGGGGGGAGGCTGGGCACAGGGACAATGGCTGCCATCAGTGCTGATGGCAGAGCCTGAAATGCTCTCTGTTAGGCCGCCACGCCAGAATGAATGCCCTCCAGGTATGCATTTGTTTGCTGCAAATGACTCTCGACACCCTGGATGGCATTCAGAATGGTGGACTGCCCAACAGTGAGGGATCTCAGGAGGTCAATAGCCTCCTCACTGAGGGCAGCAGGGCTGACTGGGGCAAGGCCTGAGGTGCCTGGGGTGAAGGAGATGCCCACCCTCCTGGGTGAGCAGGCACGGGAAACACGCTGAGGGGCTGTTGGGAGGGCGGTGCTGGTAGAGGGGGTGGCGGCTGTACCTGTTGTTGCCGTGGTCACAGAGTTGCCTGCCACCGCAAGGGAGCTCCCATCAGAGGAGGAGTCACTTTTGCTGGTGTCCCCTCCTGTCCCCGGCGTGGAACTCCCCTCGCCCTCTGTCCCACTGGTGCCTTTAGACTCAGTAGATTCACCCTCATGGGCTATGTGGGATGCAGCTCCCTCCGTCTCCGGTGCCTCTGCTCCTCTGCCAGATGATGCTAATGCACACAAGCACAGAGTGACAAAACAAGAAGGGGGGGGAGACAGAGTAGACACATGGTCAATGCCAGCAACACCACTACCGTTGGCGGACACAACACACAGGGAGCAGCCCTATGCAGTAGGCCATGCACTAGCAGTTAGTAGGAAAATCACCTGCCCATGGGGGACTATGCCTAACACCATTTGCTGCACACATGGAACCCACAGGAGCCTGCCGAGTTGTAGATGCCCACTAACACTATGGGGGTTGGAGTGCCTCAGAGCCTGCCTAACAAGGGACCTACCCTACAAAGTTCGCCCTGGCCTAGGGGAATCCACAGTCCACATCCCCCACCCAGACACTTCGTAAAGCACGCAAAGTCAGCTGAATGAAACTGTACTCACCCCCTTGTGGCTGCTGTGATGCCCTCAAGCACCCCCAGGATCCGGAACATCAGGGGGGGTCATGGTGCGAAGGGCACCCCTTCCACGTTGGGAGGCCATCCCCAGCTGGGCGTCCGCCGTCTTCTTGCTCCAGAGGCGCAGGTCCTCCCATCTGTTGCGGCAGTGGGTGCTCCGTCTATGATAGACCCCCAGAGTCTGCACTTCCTTGGTGATGGCACGCCAAATACCCTACTTCTGGTGGGCGCTGACCTAGAGGAAAGGTGCAGGATGAAAGGAAATTAATCTCCCATCCGGGCCATCATACTCATTGCCCACCAGTTCCCACCCATGGCCTGACGTACATACACTCACCATCCTCACATGTAGGCCTCACCCCCCCACATGTATCTTCCATCCACACCACTCCAAAAAGGCATTGACCATGCATCATGCTCACAATGTACTCACATGTTTGTCTGGAGGACCGTAGAGTAGCGTGTACTGGGGAGGACCCCATCCATCAGTTGGTCCAACTCCTCTGCGGTGAAGGGGGGGGCCCTTTCCCCAGACACATGAGCCATTGTCACTTCCAGACTGAGTTCACAGCAGCACTTGCAGTGTAGGTCCCCTCCGGTGGAAGGTCAGGTATCAAGTGATTGAACAGATAGAAAATGGAGGTCACATCCGCACCGGTGCGTACCGTCACCGCTGGCGCACATCATGATTGGCTCCTGGAACCCATAGGACTCAATGATATCCAATGCTAAATTGCACGCTGGTCTTCAACCACCTACAGCGAAGCTGCACAACGCCAGCGCAATTACCTCATTTCCCCTTGTCCCTCCTTACAGGTCAGGCAGCCGCCATTTCAGGGGGGCACATGGCATGGCACCAAACTGCATCACAGCACATTTTGTCAGGAATACGGACAAACTACGCCACACACGGATTTACTCACATTACTGCAAAAACACTTGTGCAACCTATGTGGTACCTGATCCTCTGCTCACCATTCTCCTCCATAGGGCACATCCACTGGGGCAGATGATGTGAAGGGATCATGCTCCGGTGTAGAGACCCCTGGTGGACCTGTTGACAATTGAAGACAGACACATCATTATCACCTACAGACTCGATCGTTGCACAATCCAAGAACTGTGTGCCCAATTGGAGTCAGATCTGATGTCAGCTATCCGCCATCCCACAGGAATCCCCACTCTAGTGCAGGTCCTGTCAGTACTCTATTTCCGGGCAAGTGGCTCCTTTCAAACTACAGTGGCCATGGCATCAGGGATGTCTCAGCCAATGTTTTCTAACGTATTGACCAGAGTGTTGTCAGCCCTGTTAAAACACATGCACAGCTACATTGTTTTCCCCCAGGTGGAGGATTTGCCCACAGTGAAAGCTGACTTCTATGCCCTGGGACATATCCCCAACATAATTGGTGCCATTGATGGTACACATGTGGCATTTGTCCCCCCCGCAAAAATGAACAGGTGTACAGAAATCGAAAAAGCTACCATTAAATGAATGTGCAGATGGTGTATTTGGCAGACCAATACATCTCTCATGTGAATGCCAAGTATCCTGGCTCTATGCATGACGCTTACATTTTGAGGAATAGCGGTATCCCTTATGTGATGGGCCAATCTCCACAGGCACCAGGTGTGGCTAATAGGTGAGCTCAAGGTCCCCACACAGTATGCATAGGTGTCTGGGTATGGGGTAGTCACTAAGGGTTAGTGTGTGTCTAACAGATATCCCTCAACATTTGCAGGTGACTCTGGTTACCCTAGCCTCTCGTGGCTACTGACCCCAGTGAGGAATGCCAGGACAAGGGCAGAGGAACGCTACAATGAGGCACATGGGTGAACTAGGCGTATTATTGAGAGGACTTTCGGCCACCTGAAGGCCAGATTCCGGTGCCTCCATTTAACAGGTGGCTCCCTATACTACTCACCGAAGAAGGTGTGGCAGATAATCGTGGCATGCTGCATGTTGCACAACCTGGCTGTGCGACAGCAGGTGCCTTTTCTGCAGGAGGATGGGCCTGATGATGGTATTGTGGCAGCTGTGGAGCCTGTAGACAGTGAGGAAGAGGAGGCAGAGGAAGAAGATATTGACAACTGAGCCAACATCATCATGCAGTACTTCCAGTGACACACAGGTAAGAGACGGGCACTGCTCATCTCATATCTGACTACTGTAGGACATTGTATAATTCAGCCTCTTAACCTCTGTCTATGGACACTGACAGTTCACTTTGGCTTTCCATTTCACAAATCTGGGTACCTCATTCTGCCTTCTGCTATATTTACTGCTGCCCGACAACTGTCATACATTGGTATGAGCAAATTAACATTTACATTGATATTTGTGGATGATGTTGTAATTATACATTTGTGAAACTGCAGACTGACTCCAGATTGATTTGTGATTCAAGGGTGTTTATTTATGGGCTAATGTGTATAGGGGTATGTTGAAGGGGCTGGGATGATGGTGGAGGAAGGTCCATAGTAGAGTCCAGTCTCTTGGTATCACAGGTGCATTGTCCAATGGGGCATAGGAAGGGGAGTAATGGCAGTTGAAGGTAGATAGGGTGACAGAGTGGGACAGAAGGGTAACAGTCAGGAGAGTCGTATTTCCTGGCGGGGTCTTGGCAATTGATCACAGGGACCGTTTGCCGGGTGGTTCTCCTTCTGCAGGGGGTGGGTTGCTGGTGGCCTGTTGGTCCTGTGGTTGGACCTCCTGTTCACTAGCGCCGGCAGACGTGGAAGGCTGTTCATAATTTGGGCTGGTGTCAGGGGCCCAGTGGTATGCCACTGTCTCCCTCATGGTGTTGACCATGTCTGCCAGCACCCCTGCAATGGTGACCGGGGTGGTGTTAATGGACTTCAAGTCCTCCCTGATCCCCAGGTACTGTCCCTCCTGCACCCGCTGGGTCTCCGGAAACTTGGCCAGTACCGTGCCCATGGTCTCCTGGGAATGGTGGTATGCTCCCACGATGTTTGATAGTGCCTCGTGGAGGGTCAGTTCCCTGGGCCTGTCCTCCCCCTGTCGCACAGCATCCTCCCAGCTTCGCTATTATCCTGTGCCTCTGTCCCCTGAACCGTGTGCCCACTGCCACTGACCCCAGGTCCCTGATTTGCTTGGGTTAGTGAGTTTGCCTGGGGTCCCTGTAGTGGTGGACACACTGCTAATTGAGGTGTCCTGGGGACAGTGGCATGAGCCCACTGGTTGGGTGCTGTGGTGGTGTTTCCTGAAGGGGGAGGTTCTGTGGTGGGTTGGGACTGTGGCAGGGGAACTGACTGTCAAGAGGCCCCTGATGGGCCGGGCTGGTCATCTTGATCCAGGCGTGCAGAGCTGCTGTTGTCACTGTGGGTCTCTTCTCTTGGGGGACTGGATATGGCTTGCACCTCCTGTCTGGTGACTTTGGGTAGGAGTCCTGTTGGGGTGTGACTGCATTGTTATTTTATCTGTGTGTGCCATCTTGTGCAATTGGTGTGGTTCCCTCTATTACTGTGCTTGCAATATCGTCTTGGCCCTTGTGTGAATGGTGATTGTGTGCCCTGGGTGACTCTCTCCCTTGGACATGCTTTGGTGATGGGTGTCCATGCAGGTCTGTGATGGGTGTACATGCATTGGTGTAACATGCAGGGCTTGGTATTGGGATGGGTGGGTTGTGATAGTGGGGTATATGTGAGGTGTTGGAATGATGGGTGTGAGGGTAGGTGTAGAAGTTTGTGGTGGCATGCAGGTAGGGTGGGGTATATAGTAGTAAAGATTTGACTTACCAGAGTCCAGTCCTCCTGCTACTCCTGCGAGGCCCTCAGGATGCATGATCGCCAAGACTTGCTCCTCCCATTTAGTTGTGGGGGAGGAGGTGGGGGTCCACCGCCAGTCCTCTGTACGGCTACCTGGTGTCTGGATACCACAGAACGTACCTTCCCCCGTAGGTCGTTCCACCTTTTCCTGGTGTCATCCCGTGTTCTTGGATGCTTTCCCACTGCGTTGACCCTGTCAACAATTCTCCGCCACAGCTCAATCTTCCTAGCAATGGATGTCTGTTGCACCTGTGATCCGAATAGCTGTGGCTCTACCCGGATGATTTCCTCCACCATGACCCTGAGCTCCTCCTCAGAAAACCTGGGGTGTCTTTGAGTTGCCATGATGTGGTGTGAGGTGTGATGTGATGTGTGGGGTGATGTTTTGGGGTGTGTGGTGTTTTGTGCGTGGATGGTGTATGAGTGATGGTGTTGTGTGCCTCTGGATGCTGATGTGGTCTTTGCTTTTCTGTCTCTCTGCTTCTTCAAAAGGTTTCATTGTAAGGGGTTGTGGGTAATGTGGGTGTGTGTTTTATATTGGATTGGGTGTGTGGTTGTGGTGTGTGTATGTGTGTCAGGTGTGAGTATTTTGAATTTCCAATGTGTGTGTATTTTGAGCGCGGCGGTGTGTTCCGCCAATGGTTTACCGCGGTTGAATGACCGCCACGTTGATTCGTGGGTCGTGATAGTGTGGGCATATTCCTGTTGGCGTGACGGTGTGGGTTTTGGTACCACCAATTTATCACTGACTTTTGGTGTGGCGGACTTGTGTGGGTGTCTGTATTGTGGAGGATTTCTCAGTGTGGGTCATAATACCTGAAGCGGATTTCTGCCGTGGACAAGGTATGTTGGCGGCCATCGTCACGGCGGTCAGAGGACTTTACCGCCAGGGTTGGCATGAGGGCCATAATGTGGTGCAAGGGGTTACAAAGTGTCGCAATGCGTGCATTGCACGTTTTGTAAATATGGCAAGGGTGAATTTGGCCTCGTTGAGCCACATTAGCATCATAGAAAATGATGCTAATGTGGAGCAAGGAGGCGCTAGGCCCTAATAAATCTGGGACTAAATGTCACTTTCAACGTCAGACCCGTTTTTCATCACCACACATTGTCAGTCTGTGTTGTTCCTTACATTGTGCATTGCCTAGTTGTTCACTATTACTGCATATCCCTTTGTGGAGCCTGACTATGCATTATTGTCAGCTGCATTGATCTACATGAGTTCTTCTTTACCATGCCTTAAAAATGTCTTGCTCATAGGCTCTATGGGACAGATGTGTCATAGTACCATTTTGTATTTCCAAAATAGCGAATTTTAAGAAATCGCTGTTTGAGAAATGCAAAATTGTACGTAAGAAAATAGCGAATCCCTAATAGTGATTTCTTAAAATTCACAATGACTATTAGAGAATCGCTATTAGAAAATGGGACTCCATTCATACCTACGGACCCGAAGGCCCATAGGTGCAAATGGTTTTGCATTTCCTAATTTGCAAATTCCTTTTAGGAATTCACAACTTAGGTAATGCAATTCCAAGGGTGCTGGGGGCCTAAGGCCCCTATAATGCACCCCCTCAAAGAAGATTGTGCACATGTAAAGCACACATGTCCTAGGGGCATGTGTGCGATACATGATCATTTAAAAAATGCATTTTTAATGCATTTTTTAAAATTGCACATGGTTACCACCATGTGGTGGTAATTGCATTTCCTAAATGCCCAGTTCACATTTAGGAAATGCATGATACATGTGGATAGGTAATCGCAAATAGGTATTTCCTATTCGTGATTTCCTTTTAGGGAATCACAATTTTCTATTCGCAAATTTAAATAACAATTTTAGGGAATCGCTATTCTAGCGATTCCTTAAAATTGCACCGCAAATGCCTTTCATAAATTGTGAAAGGCTATTTTGCATTTGCGAATGGTGGAATTTTGTGATTCGCACTGTTTGCGAATGCAAAATAGATTGATACATCTGGCCCTATATCACTTTATATGCAAGCAAATAGACTATGGGCCTTATTTAGATTCTGGCAGACGGGTTACTCCGTCACAATGGTGATGGATATTCCATCCCGTGAAATCTAAATCCATAGGAAATATGGGATATCCGTCAGCGTTGTGACAGAGTAACCCGTCTGCAAATATCTAAATAAGCCACCAAGTTTACCTTCCTGTTTTTTGCACATACAGTGGCTGCCATTTTCTTCTCCTAGGAGCAATTTAGTACCTCTAAAGAATAAAAAAATGAACACAACTCATGAGTTGCTTTCATTCAACTCTTTTATTACCAAAGTGTACTTTGCCAACAACACACTGTTTTGAATTCATATCAGGCCTTAAAAGAATGATAAAGCACTTTGGAAAGAAAATACACCCCAGCAGTCCAGCACTGGAGCAGAGGATGGCAAACACCTCAACGGCAACAGTGTATTTCCCCCGTGTGCTCAGGTAGGCTGGGATAAAGGAGAGCCACACACTGACAAAAACCAGCATACTGAAGGTGATCAGCTTGGCCTCGTTGAAGCTTCCAGGCAGATTCCTTGAGAGAAAGGCCACTACAAAGCTGACTGTGGCGAGAAGGCCCATGTATCCCAGCATGCAATTGAAGAAGATGGGGTCTCCTTCATTGCATTCAAAAATGACCTTGTTAATATAAGACACTTTGTTCAATTCTGGATAAGGGGGAGAAATAATTATCCAAACAACACAGATTAGAGTTTGGACCAAGGAGCAGAATAAGACAATACAGACTGGTGTCTTTAATCCTAACCACTTTCTTGCAGAGCTTCTTGGGTTTGTTGCCATGAAGGCAAGAAAAACAATCACAGTTTTTGCCAGAATACAAGAGACACTGATGGAAAAAATGACCCCAAAGACTGTCTGCCTCAGCATGCAGGTGAGCCTCTTGGGACGGCCGATGAAAATGAAGGAACAGAGAAAGCAGAGCATAAGGGTGAGGAGGAGCAGGTAACTGAGCCCACGGTTGTTGGCCTTGACAATAGGAGTATTTTGGTACTTGATGAAAATTAGAAGCACAGAAGCTGTGAAGAAGGTCATTGAGGAGGCAGAGATTGAGAGTGTTATACCCAATGGCTCCTCAAATGTTAGAAATTCCAATACCTTTTCAATGCATTGATCTTGTCCTTCATTGGACCACTCACTGTCTGGACATTTTGTGCAGGAGATCATATCTGAAAAAAAAGATGAAAACTACTTTAGAAATATTTTGATAAAACAATTCAAAGCAATCTTCATTGGTGCCTGGGAGTATGGGGCCATGCTTTTGTCTGGTGCAACCTTCAGGTTAGATTTCATGCACAGTTAGCAGCTCAACATCCAGAAGAGTTAACATCTCATACCACCTCCTGGGCAGAAGCACAAATGTTTCAAATAAAGCTATGACAGCTCGGAGATCTGAACAGATGCAGTTATGATTTCTGAAATCCATGAGATTTTCTTCAAAAACGTATTCATGTTCATATATTGCCAAAGTTGGAAAAGTCCGTTCTGACCAAAGTGTGTCAGAATTGCTGCCTCAGCAGTTCTGCAGCGATGACGGCTCATGGAGTGATCCTACACTTATTTGGGGAGAGGATTCATGTCATAGGGGACGGTTGGAAATATACTCAGAAAGCTCAAGAGGGAGTGTGAAGGGAAAGGGTGGTTAGCAGGGTGGGGTTGGCTGAGGAATGGGCACCATGCACCTAAACCTCTCCCAAATAAGGCAGGGGTTACTAGCTAATGGATTATAGTCTGAGGGCCACAAGCCCAAGAAAGGATATTATAACTGGGGCAAACATTGTGGCATCTGTAGGGATATGGTAGACATTAATCTAGAACATATAAATACATGAATAAAACGTGAAAAAGTGAGAGGATGAGGAAGCATTGGAAGACCCCCATAGAGCTAATATTACAAACAAAGCAGAAGGAATATTATTAGGAAGAAACCCCATAAGAGAGATAAAAAGTCATGCGTGGAATGCTGTTGGAGGATGAAGACAAGTGCCCATAGGGCAGTGTCTACAATGACAGCCATAACAATGTAGGCAGACACATTAAAGATCACATTGAGAGGCAGCATGAACTCATGAGAATTAAAAGCTCTGGTTGCCAAGGGTGTTATCCCATTGAGTAGGGATCTTGACTTGTTCAATTATATTGTTCAGCCCTACCTTGTCTACCTCTTGCTTGACCTGCCAGTGCATGAGCAACCAAGGGTATGGAATGTTTCAAATGCGGGGGCAAAGGAGAACTTCCTGGTGAGTGATTACATGATGAAAGTGTTCTATGATGTGTGAGTTAAGGAACAGTATAACACTTGGTGACTTCACCTCAGCCGACATCACCAGATCACGTGTTCCACTATGGATATGACCAAGTCAACCATCACTTTCATAATGATCTCCAGATTGGTGATCTGTGACATTTGTTTCTACCCAAGAGAGTGTCATACAACAATAACCGGAGGACAGAGTCTGGCAAAGATATATGTGATGTTCAAGATAAGGCCCAATTCAGTAGTCAATGATGAAAGGACAACAAGGGCAACATAAACGTCAGGGTCCCTGTCCAAAAAGGATCAATAGTCATTTAGGAAGGTGATTAGTGCTGTGGCAACTTGACCCTAGGCCAAGTCCTTAGTTAGCCCAAGGTGGCTTATCTTCAGGTGACAACTGACTAGTAGAGAGGGCCCAGCAGCGGACCACAAGGAGAAATCAATAGTACCTAAAGGCAGCATCAAACATCCCTTACAGGCCAAACACTGGCGAGTGCACTATAGAGTCTTTTTTTAGAGTGGTCAGCCCCGTGGGAAGATTGCCAACAATATCATGGTTGCCAGGGCTACACAGAAGTGCACGGGCAGCCAAAGACTCCCATGGGAAATGTAAGATGGTATCACCAGGATCAATGCCGGCACAACAACTAACAGAATATTGCATTCAAGTCAAGAGTAATGCTCTGTTCTTTCTGCGGCCCACCTTGGCACCATTTCATGCTCAGCACGGGAAGTGTTGGTGACAGACTTCCCCTGTACTGCACTCACGTTGGTATGTGGTAAGGCAGTCACTAAAGACCTCTACCTCCTTCCATGGGTGCATAGTACTCACATCAGCATCTATGACCCCATTGGACCAGTCAGGGTGACTCCACTTTCCTAGCTGGGTACTAGCTTCAAATCAAAGTTGCGGGTAAGGAACACTGCTCTAGCGCATCTCTGTAGTGCAGCTGCGCCAATGTGGGCTGCAGGTCTCAAGGTCCAGGTAAGTCAGTGGAATGGCTTAGGGTACAGGAAGATCCTCCTACCACACAGTGATAGGGAGCTACTCTACCACCCAACAGCTCCGGAAGCACCATCCTGCTTGTGCAGAGACGCATCCCCCTTCAAAGGGATCAGGGAAATATTGGCCCACACAGCTTCCTCACAAGGTGGCCATCTTTTCCATGGCCAAGTTACACCGCCATCATTTCAGCACTCCCATATTCATTGGCGTGCATTGTAACTCCATTTGCCCGTAAGTTATGACTTGGACAACTGTGGCAGAATAGAAAAATAGTTGCATAAAAGAAATACGTATTTTCCAGATGAGTAGGAGAACAATTTTTTATAAAAGGTCATCAATCATTTTTTTGCTGCATGAGCTGCCTTAATTTAACAGGGACCCTCCATCTGTAGAATTTAGCATGTATATGTTATGTTATTTTGGAAATGTAAGTAACGTAAGCCCTAGTCCATGGGGCAATAGCAAACATTGCATAGCACAAAGGATGCATGCCTATGAGTGTATTTTACAGGAGCAGGGACAGGCATTTAGAAAAGGTTGTGATGACGTCAAGAGTGCAAATAGAAGATTCATTCAAATTTACACATGGAATGAGGGGACAAGAGAGAGCATATTGATTCGTGCATGGGAACAAGGTGTAATGGTAGGATTGAAAGAAAAGGAGGCTTTTCTTCTGGCCTTCCCAAAGGGCAGAATAGTACGGGTAATACTTGGATAACAGAGATGTTAGGAAGGTAAAGGCTTGTTTTGTTATTACTTCTTTAATTGCTTTGATCTTTAATTTCATCATGTTTGTGCTGTACAGGTACCACCAGAGGATTAAGTTTTTTTTTTTGCTAGGTTGTCCAATGTTGTTGTATGGGTAAATAATGTAAAGGCATTTAAACTTAATGTATCAATCAATCAATCAAGTATTTGTAAAGTGCGGCTTGTCGCAGCAGGATGGGAGAAGGAGCGTCCTCGGGTACGGCGGCGGCGTGTGCAAGGGATCTGTGTGAGGGCCAGGTGTGCAGAGCAAAGGTTCCTGCTGGATGGTGGAAGTGCAGGTTTTGGTTAAGGTAGGCGGGTCCTGGGTGATGGAGGTCTTTGTAGTGTGTCGCTTAGGCTCTCATTATTTTAATGAGACTACTAGATTTTGAGTGGCAGAATCACCTGCGGTGTGGGAGACTGATTCCAACCCACTACAGGTGACACCTGTCGCTCCAATCCGGGTTCTGCTCCAGCTAACTAGTAGTGCCTCATCTCCACCCCAGGGCAGGGATGATTGGGCAGCCGAGCGCATGACATAACAGATTTCTCCGGCAAGCCGTGGTCACTCAGGTCTCATCCGTTTCTATCAGTTACATTAGTCTCACATACACAATGACAAACAGAGGCCGTGTATATTTCAATAATGCTTTAATAAAGCAACTGCATCTTAAATAGCAAAGCGTGGACTGCAATAACCAGGAGAGTAAAACACAAAATAATGCTACCATATTGTCACGAGAGTCAACAGACTAATTCCTACTTAAGCTATGATAGAGCACAGCGTGTTAAGCTCTAATTCTGCCTTTCAGGTTCCCCTGGGGATACATCATCCCCCATACCTGAGCAAAGGCCTGAAGTCTGCAAAACAGCTGTAGCGAAGCCTTTGGCAATCAGCGTACAGTTGTGGTTCTCTGGCTTGAATCTCCTTCTAACGTGTAAGGGACAGGGAAGTGTTTTTATAATAAAACAGATGGGGGGTTATTCTAACTTTGGAGGAGGTGTTAATCCGTCCCAAAAGTGACGGAAAAGTGACGGATTTACCACCAGCCGTATTACGAGTCCATTATATCCTATGGAACTCGTAATACGGCTGGTGGTATATCCGTCACTTTACCGTCACTTTTAGGACGGATTAACACTCCTCCAAAGTTAGAATAACCCCCATGATGTTCTGAGAAAATGTCCCTACGTAAGGATGTGTATTTTCTATGAATGTCAGAGACTAAACTTATACCACGTTCACCAGCAACCTATCTTGCTGCAGCCTTGGAAGAAGCACAGAGTGAGCAAGAATGTCTTGTTTGAGAACAGAGTGCTGGCCTAGGCAAAAACAGTTGGATGGAGAGAAATAAAACAAGACCGTAAAAATTGCTATTATAAAAATATTAAAACAAAGCCGAATAAAATATATCAAGGTTAAAGTGCACAGCGGCAGGCCTAGTATGTTAAAATAACGTGTATGAAGCTATGACTAAAATGGCTATACAACAGTGTGGTGAGGAGCTTGAAGTAGCATCACTTCTGGAACGGAAGCCAGTGGAGGTCTTTAAGGTGCTGGGATATGTGGGCTCTCCTGGGCATGTTAAAAACCAGTCTGACAGCAGCATTTTGTATTGATTGGGGCCTTTGCATGAGTTCGGTGGTGGTGCCTGCATAGAGTGTGTTGCCGTCATCAAGCCAGCTTGTAATGAGAGCATGAATAACTGTCTTTCTTGTTTTGATGGGGAGCCACTTTAACATTTTTCTCAACATGCAAAGCGTGTGGAAGCAGGCTGAGGTGATGGATTTGACTTGACGTCTCATGGAGAGTTTTCTGTCTAGGATGATGATGAGGTTGCAGGCATAGACTTTCAGTGTGGGGTTGGGCCTAGTTCTGCTGTCCACCAGGAATCGTTCCAGAAGCCTAAGTGTTAGCCAGAGATGAGAACTTCTGTCTTGATGTGTTTGGCTTTAGGCGATTGTCCTTTATCCATGCTGACACACTCTTCATGTATTTGTGGAAATTGGTCTTGGTTGAAATGTATGTCAAGAGGGATAGCTAGGAAAGATCCTTGAAGAAGGGTTGAAGTCTGTTGTAATTACACGATCATGTAATGAGTCAGGTCGTTGCATGGAGCACAACCTTCAAGGGAGTGAACATAGAGGTCCGGACACCAGTGTGTCCAGACTCACCTCTAGACTGAACTGGGGACTGAAAGGCATATGCTGGGAGGAAAGGTTTGATGTTCTCAATGGCTCAATGTATACCAAGTGTTAAGGGCTTTCTTGTTCAGACCCTTTTCAACTGACTGCAAAGGTGTATTTATCTTAAAAGGATATATTGGAAATCTGACCACACTGGACCTATATTGGACATGCAGAAAGTAAAGATCATGGTGACAAAGATGGAAACTTAGAGGGTTCTGTATTGGGTGGGAAGTGGATGTAATTTGGAGGAGCCTATCAATGTGTACTGTTGTGAACCAGCTGAGTACTGTTGCAGTGCATGTATATATAGGATTTATAGGGCATGAAACTAGCTAGGAAATAATAACAACGCACTATATTTAAAACAAGAAGGTCACAAGGTAATTGGCAGGAACCAGAGATGGGATGCAGTAGATAAGTGTGTTCAACAGGGTTTGAAAGTAAAAAGGGGTGGTCTATGTGGAAAAGCTGTGAAAAGATATGTCTTGTCATCTTCTTGTGGAAGAGAAGAGACAAGAGTTGCTGAATCTGGAGTCGTGTTTGAGAGTCTCAGATCAGAGAAGGAGAAGGTCTGCTGTCAAGTTTTCCCGTTCTTGCATCTCCTTCTTTACAATCTTGTGATGATGGCGCTCCAGACACTTCAAATTTCTCTGGAGATTCTGATTCTGAATGTTATGTAAGTAGAAGCCAAGGGGTACATGATGCAGTATATCTTACAATGTATCTGGAAATTTATATGGGTGGGCAGGGGGAACAAGTAGAGTCCCCAGGAGGACAGTAAATGTGATACTATTAAGCTTACAGATGTCCAAGATTGGTTGGGCTGTTGTGTTCAGGACACTTTTTTAGAAGGGTGAGCTGGGACACGTCAGTCTGCACAGTGTTGCTTTGTAAAGAAGCCCCTGAACTTGTGTTGGAGTTGTGAAGTCTTCTTCCAGAAGAAAAAAGCGTAGTTTTGTTTTTGAAGCAGCAATAGTTGGGAGGTGGCAACATGGAATACAAGCAACTTGGCAGTGTTAGTAAGTGGGGTGCAAACCTCTAGATGTATTGATGAAAGCCAGTCTTAGTCTATGATGTGGTGAGGTTAAAGTAGGTTTTAAGAGTTTAGCTTGGAGAAAGCTTAAGCCATTGAGACTTGGACAGTGGTTAGACATTTCTTTAAACAATAAACATCACATAGGCATTATGGGGGTCATTACGACCCTGGCGGCCGGCGGTAAGCTGGCGCTAACACCGCCAACAGGCTGGCGGTGTTCTGCCAGCTATTATGACCGTGGCGCAATAGCCACGGCCATACCGCCGGCCCCTCCACTATACCGCCAGGCTTCCGCCTGGCGGTTATAATCCCCAGGGCAGCGGTGCAAGCACCGCTGCCCAGGGGATTTTGAGTCCCCGACCGCCAGCCTGTCCGTGGCGGTAAACACCGCCATGGAAAGGCTGGCGGTAAGGGGACTTGGGGTGCCCCTGGGGGCCCCTGCACTGCCCATGCACTTGGCATGGGCAGTGCAGGGGCCCCCAGCCATAGTCCCGTCGCGCATTTCACTGCCCGAGTTTTGGGCAGTGAAATGCGCGACGGGTGCTACTGCACCCGCTGCACATCAGCATTGCCGCCGGCTCTATTACGAGCCGGCAGCAATGTTGATGTGACTTTTCCACTGGGCCAGCGGAAAAGTCATAATAGGGAACCAGGAATACCACCAGCAATGGCGGTATTCTGTCTCCCGCAGCCTCGGCGGTCTTTTCCAAGACCGCCGAGTTTGTAATGACCCCCTATGTCTTCTGATACAGTTGGGTGTCATTGGCGTATTGATGTATTTTAATGTCCAATCAGCCTCAAGGACTCAGAGAGGATCTATGCAGAAGTTGGAGATCAGCAGAAAGAATACTGAGCATTAGGGTATGCCACATGTATTGTATTATATTGTATTGGTTCATTTATAGAGCGCATTCCGGCGAAAGCATCGAAGCGCTAATCAAACTGAGGACAGAGCGAAATCACACAAGCTACCCACAAGAATACCTAATTTACAAAAAAGGACAGGTTTTAAGGCTTTTCCTAAAGGAAAAATGAGTCGCCATTTGACGGAGCGTAAGAGGCAGGGCATTCCAGAGCCTAGCCGCTTCCACCGTAAAAGCACGGTCTCCCCACCTAGCCTTATTGCAACAAGGCACCGTAATCATATATTTGGAAGAGGATCTCAGATGTCTCGTCGGTTGATAAAATTGCAGAGTGGACTTCAAATAGTCACAACCCTCCGACTGCAATGCTTTGTGAGTAAGACAGAGTGTTTTAAAAATAATCCTCTTCTTAATCAGTAACCAATGTAGGGATGTCAAACATCTGCTAGGAGTGTTGTGATGAAGAGATATCCATTTGTTAGATGTGACTTTAATCACTTCAATATCTGTTTATATGTCTTTTAAAGCCCATTCTGCTAGAGATTATGCTGACAAGGGCTTGGTGCTCAACTGTGCTGACATCTTTGTAGAGTCTGACCACAGATATGTTAGCGCGTCTGACCTTAATAAGTAAACTTACAAGGGTATGCGAATAGGTCGATGAACCTTTTGACTCGCAATTGAGATGCTCCAACCATAGATCCGGTACAGGCAGACCAATAATCAATGATCAATCGAGAACATCAACAATCAATGATAATCAATGACATTAATAATCATTGGAGTCAGTAACTGTCACACACATGACCTTTCAGTCATGAATAACCACCCCTTTTAGTAAAAGTTAGAATATTTATTTCCCTATATTAACAATGCTCAAAGTCACGTAAGTTAATCTCAAAATCAAATGATACACATACAGAAAAAACACTGGCTGTCCAAAGCGATGAAAGAAACGTAATCTAATCAAAGCTTGAACTACTACACATTCTAAGGTTACAGTACAAATTAATAACAAGAACAGTTGCGCAAACGAGATCACATACATCTAGATTCAGCAAACATCTAACTATGGCTCTACCTAGGAAGAAAAAGCAATTAGGTATAGCATACACATGGGTGCAATAATACCTCTCCTCAATTGGATCACCAAGCTAAGACAGTCTTCGTCATCAGGACATCAGTCCGGTTTGCAAATCATCAGGATTCATTATCAAAGTTCAGAAACGCCAAGTCTTTAAGTAACTTGAAAGAATAGAGGTAAACCCTCAAGAAGAATAGAGAGAATGGCTTCTGCACAATGGCAAACGTGCGCAAAGGTATGCTAGCTTCTTTTCAGTGCAGTCCTGTTAAGTTAAATTCCCGCAAACTATTTCCCAAGTCCCTATTGGTCAAGGGATTGCCCGTTCACACTTTGTCCAATAAAACTAAAACTTCAAATCTATGAATTCTACCACTGTTCCGTTCACATGTAGCTGATTGGCTTCTCCTGCAATGTCATCATCCGACTCGTCAGGTAACAATATTGTTGCAGCTCATATTCCAGTCAGTGTCTCCATTGTTCTCCTCCTGAGAAAGTCAGTCTTACACACATTACACCCATTTTGTTACATTTAACAAGAACAGCATCTTCTAGCAGTCGGTTCTCATGAGAAAGACTTTTAGCTATGAGCACATTTACCCAATACAATGGAAAATCACAGTTTAACACTCATGGGCAGCCATCTTATTAAATGCTAAGAATTACAGCTTGACATGAGGCCAGGCAACTAGGCCAAGACCTCCGCTAAGTTAAGGCCTACAATTAATAAAGCTAATACGTAATACTTAATCCTTTATGTGACTACATTAGTCAAACATGTACTCAACATTTCATATTGCTAAACTATTAATAAGTACACTTCGTGAACATTGGTGGCCACTCATCGTGATCACATTTTCAAATGCGTACATTTTTTTTCTATGTTATTACATTTTCTATGCAAATCCTATACTCAGAATGCATGAACACTCATGAAAGATTTTTATTAAAATACCTGCGCTAGCAGAGACAGAGGACACATTGTAAGCACTTTGGAATGCATTGTCAATTCCATGGTTGGTGATTGTATCTGTGCTACATGGTGGCTTGATATCTATGGTAGTCCTGCAATTTTCTTGTGGTGCTGGCTTTAGGTCATTGTTTCCATAATTTTCCTCAGAAAGGGAAGGTGGGTGACTAGGTGGAACTGAGCTCCATCATCTGCATTCAAGTTGCACTTATTTAGTATAGAGAGGATTTGCCCTTCCTTAAGAAAGTGCAGCAAGAGGCCTTGGGTGAGGAAAGCTGTAAATCTGTTGAAAAGACAGGTCAGAGGTTTTCCTCAGATTTCTTTTAGAATTAATTATGCTGGGAATATGATAGATGTGATGGATTCAAATTTCAGAGTCTGAATGAGGTTGGCTAGGACTTCTGAGATGAGAGTTTGAGATGAGGGATTGTGATGAACATGTTGAGTGGGTTGCATTTGGCACGGAGTTTCCTGAATTTTATCACCCTCGTTTTAAATCTCTGCCCTTCTACAGTGAAACTAAAAGATTGACTATTGAAGATACTTTTTGATAGCCTTTGACAAGTGATATTTTTGAATGTGTGAGAATCAAGAATATTTGCCAATTTACATCTTTGTGGAACCTATGATCGACCTACAACTAAATAAAGATGGTGATGAATGGACAACTCAATTTGATCACTATTACAGCTCTAGGTAATACAGATTACACTTGGGAAGTGTATTTGTACAAAAGTTGCATAACATATAAGCAAATCTTCTATAAATATTTTTATAATATATTTAAATCACCAAGACATACATAGTACATGATCACAATATCACATTAATTGTGGGTTCATAAGTAGTTACTTATAGGACTGTACATTTGTTTCTTGAAATATCAACCTGTTCATTTGAGGTCCATACAGGGATTTAGTTTTTATATAAAATGATTATCATTTTATTGTGCCAGTCCTAAAAAGTAGGTGCACTATTTGATTTAGATTGTTATGTGATGATCAATTATGTTGCTAACAATAACAATTTTGGTTGACTTTTAATAAGCCTAGTACGTCTTTGACGTTATCTATGGGAGCTGATTTAGGGCCTGATTTAGAGTTTGGCGGATGGGTCACTCCATTACAAATGTGATGGATATCCCATCCACTGTATTACGATCCCATTATATCCTATGTGAATCATAATACAGCAGACGGGATATCACTTACGTGACTCATCCCCCAAACTCTAAATCAGTCCCTTAGTGTCCGACTAGACTACGGACTCAGTCTGTTGGATTAAAAAGTTTAGGAAAAGACAAGGCCAAGGCATTTAAAGGTAGGCGCCTGAGGCCTGTTTTACACACCTAGTCCACGTAGGAGACCCATCAGTATCTACGTTTTGGAGAAAAGCAGAAATAAGATACAACATCCACTTGTGGTAAAGGTAAATCTGCTCCTTAATCAGTGTACCATATTACTTAGCCTACATTTAAACAATTTTCTAGGGTTCTCATATGACAATCCTTCATGTGGGTAAGCATACGAACAAAATCTGACAAGCTGGTTGTAGGATAACTCTAGTACCAGATTCTGGATTCAATATCGAACTACTCAAAGAAAAAGTTATACAAAATAAGTAATGTGCTTTCTGGAGGATACTCTATCTAGCCACAGATTCCTAATCTTTAGACTATTTACTAGTGCCAGACTGTTTGCAGAAGATTTAACAGCATTCTTCCTGCACACCTGTAATTGGCAGCATGGAGCTCTGTGCCAGCTTCTTTCTGCCCCAAAAGTGACAAATGAAGCACCACCCCTAAAAACTGACATCAGTTCTTTCTTCACTCCATCCACATTGTCGGACACGGAGCCCAACAAAATTAAGCAACAAAAAGGGTGCAGATGACCAGATTGGGATTATTTAGATTGGAAAGGATACCATTTCATAGAACAGGAAGCAGGAGAGCCGTGAGGAATCTGTAGCGAGAGTATCCGCCAGGAAGAGCATTACCAAAAGTAAGTAACTTGTTCTTCTGATGGATACTTCTAACCACAGAATCTTCACCTATCAAATGGATACCAAAGCAGTACCTCCCAAGGTAATCTATCTGTGGAAAGACTCAGGGGGTCATTCCGACCCCGGCGCCCGCCGGGCGGAAACCGTCCAAACACCACCCGCGGCCAGATGACCACGGGGGGCATTCCGACTTTCCCGCTGGGCCGGCGGGTGATCTGCAAAAGATCGCCCGCCGGCCCAGCGGGAAAGCCCCAGCAAAGATGAAGCTGGCTCCGAATGGAGCCGGCGGATTTGCTGAGGTGCGACGGGTGCAGTGGCACCCGTCGCGATTTTCAGTGTCTGCCAAGCAGACACTGAAAATCTTGCTGGGGCCCTGTTAGGGGGCCCCACGACACCCGTTCCCACCAGCTTCTTCCTGGCGGTGTAAACCGCCAGGAACAGGCTGGCGGGAAGGGGGTCGGAATCCCCATGGCGGCGCTGCTTGCAGCGCCGCCATGGAGGATTCCTTTGGCCAGGGGAAAACCGGCGGGAAACCGACGGTTTCCCTTTTCTGACCGCGGCTTTACCGCCGCAGTCAGAATTGGCCAGGAAGCACCGCCAGCCTGTTGGCGGTGCTTCCGTGGTCATTGGCCCTGGTGGTCAATGACCGCCAGGGTCAGAATGACCCCCTCAGTTCAAAAAGTCACGCAGCACCAAACCAGCCAAGCACCTATCCCACAAGACCTGGCTTTTGGGCAGTAGCACTTTGTGAACGTTGGCACTGATGCCCATGTCGCAGCCCCAAGATGTCACGGATAGGCACTCCTTGGGCCAGGGCAGAGGTAGTAGCCTTGGACTTGTGAAATGGGCCCGCAACCCCTCCAGAGGCTTCTTCTTCTGCTGTGCATAGTGGAGGCCTATCCATTTTGCCAAACTAATTTCTGCACTGTCTTGCATGTTTTGTACACCAGAGAACATCACTAAGAGTGGTTTGTCTACCCGATGGTCTAGGTTGTGATCAATGCAAACACTGAAAGTTCTTTTAGGGTCTCCCCGATGGAGTCCCCCATCCTCTTTCGAGGGAAGCTGTGGGCAGAGAACGTTGGAGTACTGATGGATTGCCCAACATGAAAAGCACTCACAACTGTAGGCAAAAAGTTGTTGTAATACTGCTGCAGTGAGAGAGCTTAGAGTTCACTCACAAGACAATGCAGTGTCACAGTAACCTTAAATGCAGAGCTTTAGTCAGAAGACACGGTGAACAGCTATTTATGGGTTCGAATTGCATGCATGAGGAAAGTGAGGACCAAATTAAGATCCCACTCTGGAATTACAAAGGTCTTGCGGGGAAACAAATGAGTCAAACCGTTTAGAAACACCATCACAACAAGGTGATTAGAACTAGCTTAGCTGATCTGGTAAACATTAAAAGGCCAAAAGGCCTGATGAATAACTTTTAACTGTGTCCACAGAAAGTCATTTCTGGGTGATAGATAAAATGAATAGCGATCCATCTGACAGCTTGCACTGTATGAGGAATCGGGTTATTGGCTGAGGGGGTGAAACCCTACTCAGGCAACAACCACCATCTTTGTCAGGGTGATCCACAAAAATTCACTAAATTAACCTATGCTTAACCCTCTGGTAGCTTGGCACAAATGCAGTTAAGCTGTAGGTCCTCACGGCAGTTTGTGGTTGAAAATGTTCTATGTTACAGGGGCCTCATTTGTGAGGTTTTGGCGAAGGGCAGTGCTGCAGGGATTCCTCCTGTAATGCCCTGCGTCAAATGAAAATGGCAGGAATGTGCCATGTCTCTGAGATACGACGCATTCCTGTCCTTTTCACTGGCGCTGGCTCACAATGGGCTGCCATGTGCCAAAGCAGGCACCTTTTCACCATGGTGCAAGGGTGTTCGCGTTGCAGGGATGATTGTTTTCGTGCAGGAAGGGACTCCTTCTTGCACAAAAACAATCATGAGAGGTGTTTTCCTCTTTGTATGGGTACTGCAGAATGCAGTACATATAGAAAAATAAAAAACAAGGAGAAATAAAGATTTTTCTCCACGTTGCGCCTTACTTACACCTCCCCTGGGGAGTCATAGGCTTTTGATACATTCCCAAGTTTGCAAAGTCTCGTAAATCTGGTGCTGTGTCAAATGCCATGGGTGTTATGTGGGAACACCTACTGTAATGCCCATGGCACACCTCCCTATCGCAGGGTGAAGCAATGTAGAGACTTGTGCTGCGCTGCCTCAGTCCGTATCTACAAAGCCATGAAAAGCCATGCAAGGTGGCTTTATGTGGCCATGTCGATATTGCCCTGCAGTGTGCGCCTCCGGACTGTCACTAAGGGATTTGTAAATAAGACCCTCAGGTTTTTTGCAAAAGTGCAACTAACACCACTAACAAGGGACCAAGACCTGAGGGGCACCCCTTGTTGGGGGGAGGGGGGTTAAGGCTCACTACAAAAAGAGACCATCAGCAGGGTTCAAAGCCTCAGGAGCTTGTCATGTCCCTGTATCTAAAATAGAAGGCCAGCCAACTAGCCCTTGGAGTCACATCAGGAGGTCCAGGGTTCAATGAGATGGTCCATTTCTCCTTCATGCAGGAAGACATTCCTTTGGCTGCAGGGCAGTCCTTCTGAAGTCTTGTTCAGGCCCAAGAGTGAACTGGAAAATGTGTTCTGAGGGTCCAATATTTATATCTAGGGTTAACCTTTTGTGTGGGGAAATCCAGCCCTAAACCCCATATGAAGTCTGAGGTGACAAATAACAGGTGCCAGGTTCCTTTGTGTGTTCTGGAGGCAAGCCACCCTTTGTCTCACTGTCTGGGAAGAATACACAAACCCCAAAAGCAGGACCATTCACAGTCATGTGACCCAGGAAACTTGCAGAAGGCACAAATAGTTAGGACAAGAAAATGCTAACTTTCCAAAAGTGTTGTTTTCGGGATTGTAATTTAATATCCAACTTTAAATTTAACATTGATTTGAAATTCCAATTCATTTGACTCCAAACACAACATCTCTATCTGCTCCCAATCCAAAAATACCTCTTAATAAATGAAAGTTTGTAACCCAGTGTTAGTTAATGGGAGAGATAGACCTTACAGTAGTGAAAAACAACTTTAGATATATGGTTTCACTAGCAGGGCATGTAAAACTTTAACCAACATGTCCTACTTTTCAGTTCAAGGTAACCTTCTGTATGAGCATTTGGGCCCTGCCTCAGGGATAACTTATAGGTATTAAAAAGGAAGCTCTATGCCTGGCAGAAGGTTTGTTTTGGCAGGTCTAAATCGCAGTTTAAATTGCACTAAAGGCATAGTGGTAGACTTGAGACATGAGTTCACTTTATTGAGTGGCACAATGAGTGCTGCAGGCCCACTAGCAGCATTTAATTTACAGGCCTTGGGTACAGCTAGTACCATATACAAGGATCTTACAAGTAAATTAAATGTGCCAATCAGGTGCAGATCAATTTTACTAAGTTTCAGGGAGAGAGCATACGCTCTTCAGCACTGGTTAGCAGTGCTAAAGTACATAGAGTCCTAAACCCAACAACAATGAATTTAGCAAAGCAGGAGGGGTGAAGACAAAATGGTTTAGGGTGACCCTGCAGAGAGAGCCAGGTGTAACATAATCAATAAGGGAATATCCAATATGCATTATTCGATTGTTCCATTTTGTCACATTCACCTCGTCTGCGTGGTCACCTCAGATTTGTCACCTTTTAATGTACATTATTTTTCATGGCATTAGGACTCTGTGTAAAATGAGACTACTATTCAGAGCTATAGTGCATGTGCTCTGGTCCTAAGATGGCACGGGTAAATTGGTTTCACTGAATTGCTCAATTTAACTGTCCTGTTAGACTGTTGTAGATGGGACAGAAAATGTAGTTATAGCATTTAAGCAATAATTATATATATTGGCTCCAATGTGTATCCATGGCACCCACATGTGTCTCAAAAATATGTGCCTGCAGGAGCGTACTGTGCTCTGGCTGAGTTGCAGTTTAAATGCACTGCAATGAAACATGGCAGAAAAAAAGTGTATTTGTCAAGTAGGAAAAGCCTATTTCTATACTTTCATGAAGCCCACAAGGAGGGGTGTTAATAAATACAAATAAGACACACTACATATTACGATCTGTGTGCTCGCACAAATGAAACAAAACCCAAAAGCAATTTTATTTGATACACTTTTCCCTGAATAGGCCGATCAGGATTAGATTATTAACCCCTTGTCTGCACCGGACAACACTAGAAAAATGTTTCAAATTTATTTCCTGCTGAATTTTCAAAACTCAACATACTGGTGATATCACCATCTTCACTGGAAAAGTAGTTTTGTACAAATATAAGTTGTCTGAGGCAGAACAAGCTTCAAACCATTTCTGCATCTCATGACACTTCTAGGGCTGGAGTACACATCCTTGGCTGGGAGATACTACGACTCTGGCTCAGAGCATGATAGCCTGCCTCAGCGTCCAAAAAAAGCAGATGGATGTTACTCAGCAAAAGTTGAGAATTTGAGAGTTTACAGGCACAGTTGGAAAAACAAAAGACAACTTATTACTACATGTTTTAACTTGAAGATGCTGTGGAGGGCTTAACCTTTTCTTTCCGAGGACCCTCCCAGACAGTCAGGCTCTAGTGACAGTAGAGAAGAAAACCAGTATTGACTCTGTCAGGTGGGAAGAGAGGTCATTTAAAAAGGGGAGTGACTAAGGACCTAAAGACTGCCCTGTCTGATGGCAGCTGGGTTCTTTCACTATTAACCCCTTTGCTGCCAGGCCTTTTCTCTCTCAGGTGCCAGGCCTTTTTATGGCTTTGGGGCAGTTTGTGCTTAGGCCCTCATAACGTTTTGTCCACATAAGCTACTCACGCCAAATTTGCGTCCTTTTTTTCCAACATCCTATGGATTCTAGAGGTACCCAGAGTTTGTGGGTTCCCTTGGAGGAGACCAAGAAAGTAGCCAAAATACAGCGAAAATTTCCTTTGAGTTGAAAAAAAAGCCATTTGTATCCACGTTTTACTCTGTAACCTTCTCCTGCGATGTCATATTTTCAAAAGTAATATACTGTTACGTCTGCTGGATTCTTCTGGTTGCAGGAATATATTGGGCTTGTAGGTTCATCAAGAACCCTAGGTTCCCAGAACCAATAAAGGAGCTTCATCTTGCAATGGGTTTTCCTTGTATACCTGGCATACAGCAATTCATTTGGTTAAATACAAAGAGTGAACATAGGTATCAAGGAAACCTTTGTATTTCCAAAATGGGAACAAGATAAGGTGTTGAGAAGCAGTGGTTATTTGCACATCTCTGAATTCAGGGGACGTCTTTTTTACACACTGTCTTACATTTGGAAGGAAAAAATGTAGAGAAAGACAAGGGGCAATAACACCTGTTCTGCTATTCTGTGTTCTCCCAAATCTCCTGATATAAAATGGTACCTCACTTGCGTGGGTAGGCCTAATGCCCGCGATAAGGAACGCAATATGGACACACAACATTTTTACATTGAAAACTGATGTGTTTTTTGGAAAGTGCCTAGCTGTGGATTTTGATCTGTAGCTCAGCCGGCACCTAGGGAAACCTATCAAACCTGTGCATTTTGAAAACTAGAAACCTAGGGGAATCCAAGATGGGGTGACTTGTTGGGCTCTCACCAGGTTCTGTTGCCCATAATCCTTTGAAAACCTCCAAATTTGGCCCAAAAAACATTTTTTCCTCACATTTCGGTGACAGAAAGTTCTGGAATCTGAGAGGAGCCACAAATGTCCTTCCACCCAGCCTTCCCCCAAGTCTCCTGATAAAAATGGTACCTCACTTTTGTCGGTAGGCCTAGTGCCCATGACAGAAAATGCCCCAAAACACTATGGTCCTCATTAAGACCCTGGCGGTTGGCGGAGAAGTGCCGGTCTTACCGCCAACAGGCTGGCGGTAAAAAAAATGGAATGGGTCTCCAGCCCGGCGGCTGTCACAAGACTGCCGGCGGTATCACGACCCAGCTGACCACCATGGATTTCATGGGGTTGGGAACCGCCATGAAATCCATGGCGGTAACCACTATCAGTGCCAGGGAATTCCTTCGCTGGCACTGATAGGGGTCTCCCCCACCCGCCACCATCACCACAAGCCCTCCCCCCACACCCCTCTGCCCCCCTGCCCCCCCCAAAGGTGGCAGGACCCCCCTCCCCACCCCTACCCCCAACATCGCAACCCAGACACACACCGTACACACATGCAGACACCACCAGCACACATACCCGCACACATATCAACAAACATGCCAACAGCCACACACACAGACATATAAGCACACATCCATTCAGACATACATACAGACAGACACGCACACATTTCCAAACACAACACACCCCGCATGCATACACGCACTCACACACCCCCTCTACATACTCACATGCACACCTCCATGCACGCACACAACACACAACACCCCCCACCCCCCTCCCCTAATGGACGATCAACTTACCTGGTCCGTTGATCCTCCGGGACGGGATCCATGGGGGCTGCTCTGCCGCCAGCACCCCGTCAACAGAACACCGCCATGCCGAATCACGGAACGTGATTCGGGGGGCAATGTTCTGTTGACGGGGCAGTGGAGGTGGAGCAACCTCCACTTCCCCGCCTACCGCCAGTATGGTTGCTGGCGGCTCTCCGTCCGGAAAAGGACGGAGGGCTGCCAGCAGTCATAATTCACCGAGTGGAAAACCGCCTGCACTGGCGGTCTTCAGCACGGCGGTCCCTCTGCGGTCTTTCAAAAAGACCGCAGAGGTTGTAATGACTACCTATGTGGACACATCAAAATTATCAAATACAATACGGGGGCACCTGTGTTTTTGGTCCTGGGCTCACCAGCCATATAGGAATATAGCCATATAGGGAAACCCACCAAACTCAAACATTTCTGCAAACTAGACACCCGAGGGAGTCCAGGGAGGTGTGAATTGAGTGGATCCCCTAGTGTTTTCTTACCAAGAATTCTCAGCAAACCTGAAATTGAGCTACAAAATCACATTTTTCCCACATTTCTGTGTGAGATCACCACAGCGGAACAAATTTCCAACCACCAAAAGTTCCCCTCAGTCACCTGGTAAAAATGATACCTCACTTGTGTAGGTGGTCCAAGTGCCTGTGACAGGGAACAGCCAAAAACATGTCGAAATTGAGGGGGAACCAAAGGGCAGTTTGAAAAAAAAAAACGTTTCTAGGCTGACAAGTGGGGCAGAATTGTTATCGGTATAGATGCGACAATGCTGGGTGGTAGGGATTTTGTGGATTCCTGAAGATTACGGAAGGTTCCATCACAAAAATGTGGGAAAATATGTGATTTCCAGAAAAGTTGGAGGTTTGCAGGGCATTGTGGGTAAGAAAATGGTGTGGAGTGCATGTGAAGCACACCACCCAGATGTTTAGTTTTCAGATGTGTCTAGATATTGTGGATTTTTCTACATGACAGTGTCTCAAAGTCCAAAAAGTGCAGCCCTCACCATTCCAAGTGGGACGATTTTGAGAGTTAGACAAACTCTCATGGCCCAGATGTAAAACCAAAACCCCAAATAATCAATTGTCCTCTTGCTTGCCGTGGGATAAGATGTTTTAGTGTGCGGGGGAGAGGTGAAAGACTGTTACCCCCTTCAGTTGGGGTGGGGGCGTAACCATGCCCATACTGGTTGGTAGCCACGACCCACAATTTTTTTATTTTTTTTATTCCGTGGCATCTAGTAGGCTTTCTGCCCCCCCCCGAGTGGATCGAGTGGATCGGGGGTAATTGCCCCATCTGCCAGTTGGCTCCATTTATTTGAGGTGGGGGTATGGCCATACCCCCACCATCTTTGTTTGAAAAACAAATCTTCCTTGGTCACTGGTGGGGTCTCTACTCCCCCTTGGGGGCAGATGGGCCTTCCACAAATAGGCCGATCTGACCCCAAGGGGGGGCAGATATGGCCAACAATAATGTGCCCCCATGGGAAGCGACCCTTGCCAAGGGGCTGCCCGCCAAACAAAACACACACATACACACACACCATTCCCTGGTGCATAAGTGGTTTCTGCTCCCCCGGGGGCAGATCGGCCTAATAGAAATAGGCCGATTTGCCCCCAAGGGGGGCTGAAATGGCCTAAAATAAATTCCCCTGCCTGCAGAGCGACCCATGCCTAAGGGGTCGCTCCCCTTGCATGAAATTGACAAAAAAATAAATCCCTGGTGCCTAGTGGGTTCTGCCACCCCTTGGGGACAGATCAGCCTAATAAAATAGGCCAATCTGCCCCAAGGGGGAGCAGAAATGGCCTAAAATAAATTTGCCTCCCAGGGCAGCGACCTTTGCCTAAGGGGTCGCTCCCCTTGCATGAAATTGACGCAATAAAAATAAAAAATCCCTGGTGTCTAGTGGTTTCTGCCCCCCTTGGGGCAGATGGCCTAATACACATAGGCCAATCTGCTCCCAAGGAGGGCAGAAATGGCCTCAAAAGATACCCCCCTCCAGGGGAGCGACCCTTGCCAAACGGGTCGCTCCACACGTCTAAATGAAAATGAAGAAAAAAAAAAGATCCCTGGTGCCTAGAGGTTTCTGCCCCCTTGGGGTAGATTGGCCTAAGAAAAAAGGCTGATTTGCCCCCAAGGGGGGCAGAATTGGCCGAAAATAAAATTGCCACCCCAGGGGCGCGACCCTTGCTTCAGGGGTCACACTACATCTGTATAAAAATACAAACAAAAAAAATCCCTGGTGCCTAGTGGTTTCTGTCCCCCTTGAGGGCAGATCGTCCTAATTAAAATAGGCCGATCTTCCCCCAAGGGGGGCAGAAATGGACTAAAATAAAACTGTCTCCCATGGGAGCGACCCTTCAGAGAAGTTGTCAAAAAAAAATCCCTGGTATCTAGTGGTTTCTGCCCCATCAGCCCAATAAACATAGGTTGTTCTGCCCCCAAGGGGGGCAGAAATGGCCTAAAAATAATTATCCCCCCAGAGGAGCAACCCTTGCCTAAGGGGTCGCTCCCCTCCTGCAAAAAAATAAATAATAAACAATCCCTGGCGTCTAATGGTTTCTGCCCAGATCGGCCTAAAAACTATTGAACCCTAGGGAGCAACCCTTGCCCAAGGGGCCGCTCCCCTTATTCATATATATAAGAAAAATAAACTCCCTGGTGTCTAGTGGGCATGTCTGCTGCCCGATTGCTTTTTACAGCTTCCGGCGTGATCAGAGGTGACCTCTGATGAGGTCAGCGCGTGATTTGCGCGCTGATGTCATCAGACGTCACTGGGGGGGTGGAGGTCTCAGGAGTGGAAGGGGAAGCAATTTCCCTTCCATCCCTGCCATTGGGGAGAGGGTGGGAGGCTCATGGGAGGAGTGCTAGCACTCCCCCGTGGGCCGGGTGCAAGACGAGCTGGTCTCGTGCTCGGCACACAGCGACCATGGCCAAGGGCGAGACCAGCTCGTCCAGGGCACCTGAGGGGTTAAACAGATCCTGCTGGGTAATTGTACAGTTAGGCAAAGAGGAACTACTGCTAGAGGGCAATGGAGACAACAAGAACATAAGTAGGAATGGGATGTAGATTTTTCCAATCCCTGGCTAGTATACCGCATATATCGGGTGCCATAAATACCACTTCCTCAGAACATTCCTGGACCTGGAAAGACTTCCTCTGTAGAAGAAGGCCCTGCTTGAAGAAAACTCATGACTTCATCTGAAAGAAGAAGATTCAATCAATGACTCAAGGACCCCTGACTCCTGCTAGCACTAGCTACTTGTACTGCCATCCAAGGTCCATATTTATAAACTTTTTGTACAGGGCAGCAAGTGACCTTGCTGCACTGTCCTGCATCAAAGGGAAAGGGCAGGAAAGTAGCGTAACTATGACATATGGTGCATTCCAGTCCTTTTTCTCTTCTCTGGCACCCTTAACAGCCTAGCACCAATGCAGCACCCTGGCACCATGGCGCAAGGGTGCCTGCATTGTAGGCACCATCCTACACACAAACAGTCCTGGAAGGCTTTTTCCTCTTTCTTTCTGTGCTGAATTCAGTACACATAGAAAGAGGAAAAAACAAGTTTAAAAAAAGATATTTCTCTTCCTTCTGCCTCCCTGTGAAGGCAATGCAGTTTTGGCTCATCTCCAGGTTTACAAAGTCTTCTAAATCTGGAGATGCATCAAAATCTATGGTTTTTGTGCGGGAACACCCACTGCAATGCCCATGGGATGCCTCCTGCGCACAGAGTAGGGCAATGCAGTGATTTGTGCTGCCTTGCTTTAGTCCATATCTATGAGGCTATTCAAAGCCACGCAAAGTGGCTTTAAATAGCCCCATAGGTATAAGTTCAATGTTTGTGCCACTATTGTATCACGAAAAATGACTCACCGGTGACGCAAAAGACTCGTAAATATTTTGTCAATAATTACGTGTCTGACTTTGAGAGACCCTTGCCAGCTCCAGACTTAGCAATTACCTTGCTAGAAGATTTAGGGCCAGATGTATTAAAGGATATTGCATTTGCAAACGGTGCGAATCAGTAAATTTTGCCGTTTGTGAATGCAAAATCGCCTTTCACAATGTATGAAAGGCATTCGCAGTGCAAATATAAGGAATTGCAAAAATAACGATTCCTTGCAACTGCTACATGAATTGGCGGGTCGCATTCTGCGTGTCACAAATAGCAACATGATTTTGTGAATCGCATTCTAAGATTCGCAAATTGCGACCTGGATTTGCAAATCGCAGAATGCAAATTGCAAAATCATGTCGCTATTTGTGATACGCAGAATGCGACCGGCAAAATCGTTCTCGCAATGCAATGCATCAACAATTCGCAAATAGCTAATATTCGCAGAATGGCCTTTTGCACGTGCAATTTACCATGAAGTGAAATCAGGTGGTAAACAGGTGCAACCTATATAAAGAGGCCCAGAATGACTTAGCCTCTTTTCCACAATGGCTGCACTCTATGTGATGGCGAGGAGGATGAGAATCCTGGCAGGTTTGAGGAGAGGGAGGAGGAAACAGGAGCTCATTTTTAGAGTGCCATTACCCTTTTTGACCAGACGGAGAAGGAGATATATGATAAGTACAGGTTGAGCTCTGCCAAGTTACTTGATCTGATAGCTGATCTACAACCCATACTGCAGCGCAACACACACAGGACCAATAGTATACCTACCCATGTGCAGATATTATGCTCCCTGCACCGATTAGCCTCAGGGAGCGATCAAGGGGTCATAGCAGCAGGTGTAAGGGTCTCACAGAGTGCTCTCTCACAATTTTTCAATGCATTTCTCAATGTCAAGCTGAGCAAAATTCAACAGCACATAAGATTCCCCAACACCCACAGGAATTGCTACAGACAAAATTTGATTTCTACCAGATTGCCAAATTCCCACATGTAATAGGCGCCATTGATGGGACACATGTAGCTATCTGTCCACCATCGGCCACAGAGTATGTTTATCGGAACCGTAAAAGTACACATTCTATGAACATACAAGTAATTAGCGATGCCTCCAACATTATAACCGATCTGGTGGCCAGATATCCAGGTAGCACACATGACTGAGCAACTTGAGACCCTAACGAGTGAGTAGTGTGCTTTACAAATTCCTGATTGATTGATGGATTGACTCCTACATCTTTCGACACAGTGGAATTTACACAAGACTACTTGCTGGGGAGTTTGGCGAAGGATACCTACTGGGTAATGTGATAGTTGACAATGTCGGATTGATGTATATGTGATGTCATGGATGGCAATTACTCATTTTACTCTTCTGTCATTCCAAGAGACAGCGCCTACACTGTGCGGTCATTCATATTGATACCCTACCTGAGTCCTGCAATGCCCGCCGAAAGGAGGTGTAATGCTGCTCACAGGACAACCCGCAGCATTGTGGAGAGGACCTCTGGCCTGCTGAAGAGCTGCTTCAGATGCATACACAAGAGTGGAGGTGCACTAAAATACAGCCCTGAAACAACATGCAAAATCGTGGCTACATGTGCTATGTTGCACAACATTGCTACAACGAGAGGCATACCTGTAGAACCCACTGAGCCGGACTCAGATGAGGATAATGATCCCTTGCCCCCCTTTCCCCAGCAGACAGAAGCAGTGCAGCAGAGGGCAGACACAGACGTGCTGAGATCACCTGCAACTATTTCTGATGTAAGTAATGACAATACCACGTCTATATTATGTATTGCTGTAGGTAGCATCTTTAGTGCCTTGACTTCAGGTAATATATGTGTGATTAGGACATAACTATGCGCTATACACAAACAGGTGCGAGTAACAGTGTCACACTATTAGCATCATAGTATAACTGTTTTGATACATGTTAAGCTAGTCCCCTGTACCCCTCAACATTATTTCCTACGTCCACGCACTCCACTTGAGTGCTCAGTAGCCTCAGTGGCACCTCTTGTAGCGGCTTCAAAGACAGTACTGTGTCTTGTACTGCGACGCCTAGGATCCATCACAGGGGCTGTGAGACTGCTGAGGCTAGAGAGCTCCTCACTATCCCCACCACCCAGTTCGCTGTTTGCAGCACTCCGTGCTGTCTGCATTGTCTCCAAAACATTGATTATTTGCACCAATCCTTGTGCAACGTCCCAACTGCAATGTGTCATCTCCACCTGTATGCCCACAGCACGTTGTGATATCAAGGCAGTTGTGGTAGTGAGCCGATTGACAGATCTGCAGAACCCATCCAACCTGCCCATCAATTGGTGATGGCGCCTACGGTGGCTGACATGCTCCTGCTGCATCACAGTGCAGAGTTCCCTAATGGCGTTTGTCATCTCCTTTGCGTTTTCTGCTGCTGTTTGCTGTCCCTCATGCAGCTTGCACATGTTTTCATTGAAAGACTCGAACTGCTTGTGCATTACTCCCATGTTTTCATTGAGTGCATCCACCTGCTTGTGCATTGTTCCCATGTTGTCATTGTGAGACTCAAACTGCCTGTGCATTGCGCCCATGTTATGATCGATTGACACCAACTGCCTGTGCATTGACCTCATCTGTTTACATTGCAGGTGCTGCACTTTCAGCATGGAAGCTTCAAGGCTGCCAAAGAGTGATGAGCCCTCACCTTCCTCTGTGCACTGTCTGCCTGCTTCGCGATGCCTCCTGAGGGGAGTGGACTGATGCTGGGGCAGAGACTGCTGTCTTACTGTGCTTCTAGCCTCTGGGTTGGTGTGGGTTCTTCATCTGGCATTTCATCAGAGTCAAGGTTATACTCAGGGAGAGGTAGCACTCTTGTCCTGCGTCTAGTTGGTGCATGTATGAAGGACTCACTGGTGTTTGAGTCGGACTGTGGCTGAGTTTCACTATCCCCCACATTTGCACCTTCTGCTGCGTCAGGGCCCGGAACATCTGCAACAACAATGTGCAGCATGTCGTTTTTGATTAGTACTCAAATAGTTGCATAATAGTATTAAATGTACAGTGGCATAGTATCACTAAGAGTCTTTTGTGTTGTTTCTCTATTTGGCTTCACACTATCTTGATATTTATGTGGTAGTTGCACCTTAGGGGTGTGGACTACCACTCCCATAAGGCATTGTTGTGTTGTCTGTAAGATGTGGCATGGACTACTTATCACACTGCATGGTGCCAATAGCTATTTTCTAAGGGGCATTTGTACATGCACATATGGGGAGACACATCATTACTGCCCTTACCTTTGCTGGTGCGGGGTGTGCCTGAGGAGTCAATGTCAGTGACACCACTGACAGCTTCAGGAAGCAGTGTCGACTCCACCATGTCTTTCATTGGTGTGGATGGTGTCTGGGTGGATGGTCCTCCTCCTGTGTGCCTTGCGTCCTTTAGCCTGCTGGCTAGCCTCTCTTTGGCACGTGAACGCAAGTCGTACCATTGCTTGCGTATCTCCTCAACAGAGCGGTGCGCAACACCCACTGCGCATATTTTGATCTGGATGTCTGACCACAGTTGCCTCTTCTCACTTTCAGGTACCTGGAGTGAGTTCTTCCCAAAAGGTTTTTTGTGGTTCCTGACCCCCTCCTCGGTGAGCACCCCCAATTCCTGCTCACTGAATTTGAGCTTGCGCTTACTGTCACCTTTTTCCTTCACATTCCCATCAGTAGCCATGTTCCTTTTTGGCCTGGCTGGCTCTCAAGGCTGCCTCCTTTGTGCTGGGCTGTGTCTCTCTGCCTGCTCCTGTGGGTGGGGCTTCTGGAAACAGCCTGTGCTGACTCCCTTCCTGGTTGTGTTCCGGTTTGCAGTTTTTGCAATTTGCGAATTGCAAATACCGATCCGCTAATTTTTGCGATTTGGTATTTGCAACTCGCAAATAGCAATTGTGAATTTTACGAAATCGCTATTACCGACTCGCAGATTTCATACATCCCATTTTGCTTTCATAAAATAGCAATTTCTTAAAATTCGCTATTTAAGAAATGCAAACCCAGAGCTTGATACATCTGGCCCTTTGAATTCTAAATTTCAGAAGGTAAAAACCTTGAATGGATTACCGGCCTGGTATAACCAACCAGTAATTTTAATTAGCAGCTTATGTACCAGAACAAAGCCATTTTGATAGTTATTGATCAATTTATCCGCTATGCTGGGGATGCTAATGGCCAGTGCTCTCTCAAAAAGCTTATAATTTCTGTTGACCAGATTAATCAAGCAATATTTGCTTGAATCATATGCTCGCTCTTCCAGTTTAAAAAAACTCACATCAAGGCCTAAATAAAATGATGCTGATATATTCTCTCCCCTCATCATATGATCATAAAATTACAAAAGGTGTTCTCCCAACATGCCTTTAAACCTTTTGTAAAACCCTGCTGGGATCTCATCTTTCCCACACTCTTTGCCTTATGGAAAATCAGATACAGTAAGAAAAAGCCTCTTTTTACATGGTCACCCATGTATTGGACTGATGCTGCCGGTTTTTCAACGTTGAGAGTGTACTCAGGCCTGCTACCAGACTGAATGTATATGTATTTGGCTTTACCTAATTGGCATCATTTATATTACTTATAAGTCCCTAGTATATGGTACCATGGATGCCCAGGGCCTGTAACGTAAAGTGTCCCTCATGTACTACAGCACTCATTGGGCCACCACAAGTGTTTAAACTGCTAACTTGACTTTGCCAGTTTAATTAATGACAGAATCCAGACTTCCCTTTTTTAATATATGTAAATCACGCCTATAGCAGGCCTATTGAGCCCTAATGCAGGATGCTGTATATTAAAAAGTAGGACATAGATTTTCATGTCCTAACAGTAAATAATCCAAATTGTTATTTTTTGCTGTGGAAAGGCTAATAGCCCCATTGCTACACGCTAACAACTAAGCAGTGCTAACTTCTGAATGGGACTACTAAAGTTGGTATTTCAAGGTATCAAAATAATTGATGCATTAAACCCAACTTGATCCTCAAGTTGAATTGAATGTACCTTTTAACTAAAAGAAACTCTGTTGCCCTAGTTTCCCGTGGTCATTCACAGATGCTGGTCACAAGACACCCTTCTGCTCTCCTTGTGAGAAGTATGAATAACTCCCAGGAGAGGGATAAACAGAGGCCTGAAGTTAAAACCGGTGTTACCTCTACCTGGCATGAAGCCTCACTTGGTGTGAGCTCAAAAGGCGAGCTTCAAAGGGGAAGCCTCCTTTCAGGCGCAGATTAGACACACAATATAGGGGCTATTCTTTTTTCCTGGTAGACAGGTTGGTATGAGAAACAGAGAGAAAACCATTGGCCAAACCGTTTTTTGTGTGGGCATGTAGCTCTGAGGTAGCCGCGCCTCTAAGGTGGGATATCAAGCACCACATACTGAGCGAAAGGTTCTGCCATCTTGGGAGTCCACAGAATAGTGCACTCTGGGACAGCTAGTTGCCACACATAGCAAGATGTAGTCATCAGGTAGACAGGGAGCTAGTAGCCCATTGGCTAGTAACGGCCAAATCCCCCAAGGACACTTTCTCAGTAAAGGTTTTCACTCCTGGCACCCAAACCTCAGATCACATCTGGACTGGAGTGAAGACTGAAGAAGGACTGCCCTTGGTTTCCTGGACCTGGCAAGAGAGGCTGCACCAACTGCTAGACTGCACGTGTGGGCTCTTGCGCTAGCAGAGAGAGTACTGTGCCTACAGCGCATGGCTTGTGGAAATGCCATCCTTAAGCCCCAGAGAGAAAAGGTAAACTCAAAGATTGCTTGATTTCCTGTTACAGCTCCTCCGCCAAAGGAAACTACTGGTTTTGTTGTGACTGGAGATCACTAGTCCAGGGGAAATTGGACTTCAGCAGGACCCACCAGGACCTTGAGGGACAAAAACCCCTGTGGACAAAGTTGCTCCACCAAGATTGTGAACTGAAAAGTAGCCCCAGGACGACCCCCATTGAATGCACAGCATCCTCAGCATCCAATAGCATCTTCAGCATCCTGCATTCCTTGATTCAGGACCATTCCATTTATGTCTATGGCAGTTTGTCTATAGGGCCTGGCACTTGACTGGAGTCTGTTTTGATGACAAAAGGAACTTTTCTACAAAGCCTTACTGGCCCCCATGACTTTCTCCCTGTCAGAGTTGGTCACCCAATGTGGACCAGATTACCAAACACAACTATAAAAACGTTTTTCAAAAATTTCCAAAGTTTCCGCTAACCACAGGACTTACTAATAATTGTTGACAATTTAAGTACAAAGCAGTGATTTACGTTTATTCAAAAATCTATATCCATAAACCTTCAGGTGGATTTTGTTTTTCGGTGTTTAAAAATTCATAAAAATAACATCTATATTTATAGATTGATGCCAAATCTAATTTGTGTTGTGTGATTTTCTTATTCACTTTGTTATAGTACTTCCAAATGCGTTGCACTTGTTCCTTGGTTTAAGCCTGACTGCTTGAAGCCACAGCTACCCAGGGTTGAGCAAAGGTTTTTACAAACACACCTGACTGTATGCAAGACAGTGAAGTAAGTGTATTACACAGTGACGACACACAACCACACCCCCTAATACTCCTCCTTCTTCACAGCTATTAGCTGTGCAGTTTCACTCTCCGTAAAGAATGTCAGTAGATGTGTTGTTATGTCAAGGAAGAAGGATCAGAGAGAGGAGATGCTCAAACTATTTTGTATTTTGGCTTTTTATGTATAATGTCATCCCTTAGTGCTTTAAAATATTAAAAGGATTTCCCTAAAATACATTTTAACATTCTATCTATAGAGTAAACACTTGTTTGATCCAATTCGTATTGCTCTTTGCCTTTCAGCCAAAATCAACATTATTCTTGTAAACTCTCCCTCTTCGTGCCACGTGGGAGTGTGCACTCAAACTGACCATCTTTTCAGTGCAATAGTGGTCTCTCAGGGCACATTTTACAAGCTCCTATTTGACTCAATTTACTTCTAAATTCGAGTCTACATATGGCCTTTGAGAGTGGAGCATTTCACTAACAGACTCAGCAATTGAAGGATATTCTACCCATTAGGGTACCAGATTAATATCATCCCATTTCATTAATAGGTGCAGTGCTTCTCTGCTAAACTCCAAAATTTGTTGTTAAATGCACTTTAATCTGCTAACATTTGTGTATTAATTTGTTATCTCTTAATATGTCATTTTAATCTATCTAGCAGCTATATTGCTGCATATTCCAAAAGTGCCAGGGTTTTACCGAAAGCAGTCTACATAAATTCTTTGGTTTAATGATTAGTCTCTCTCTCCTCCTCCTCCTCCTCCTCCTCCTCCTCCTCCCCTCCCTACCTCCATACCTCCGTCCCTTGGCTCCCACCAGTGTTTAACCCCCCCCCTTAATCCTTAATTCTTCTTATCATAATAAAACTTGTTGTTTGTTCTGCTGTTATCATTGGAGCAGTATACACTTTTTGAAAGCAGCTATTAAAATCACCACTCATTATTAGTATGAACTTCAAAGTATTAAGGACAAAAATACACTATTTAAGCTCTATGGATCGTTTTCGTCTGAGGGCATTAATATTCTCAAAACTGAAGTAGTGCGAATCCATCGAAGAAGCAATCCATGGCCACTGACTTTCACTGTCGGTTTCTACTTTAAGAAGCAGGACAACTCTTCTCTCCCCAGCCTGGCCTCCTCAAGCTTGGAATTGATCAGATGGATGTCCTTTAAGAAGATCACTGCAGAATTGTAGCTTAACATACAAGACTCAGAGATTTAACATTGTGTGAAAAAGTATAAAACCAGGCCTACATATTTGGCATTTGGTGTTTGGAAACAAAGAAAACTGTTGTGATCTAATGTCCCAAGCCTCCGTGTGTTTAGAATCGTATGATGTGTTTCCTTGGTGATGGTTGGGACGTATGTTCTCTGCCAGTGATAGTCGCGGCGGCTGGTGATGGGAACAACACGTTGAACAGAGCGATTCTACATTAAAGCCGTTTGAAGTTACACAAACTCAGCGTTGTTACCAGATATTTTTGCGACTATGGAGCTCCAGCACAGTCATCCGTTTATTGACCCCATTCAATGTGGACTCCCCCAGTGTTGTTCTGGCACGCCCGCATCCCTTGGCGCTCATATTTGAGTTTATTTTTGGTTTCACCTGCCTCGTCGTTGCTGGTGGAAGCGGCAGGAGTGGTTGCCGCAGCGAAACAATTTTGTGCGTCTGAGCTGTTGCTCCTGGCTTCTTTTGGCTGAAGGAGACACCTCACGAGGATAAAATCATTAACATGCCAGGGCTTAGTGCAAGCAAGACAGCAAGTAGGTGAAGCAGAATGGTCTACAGCCATGCTGAAGGATGAAGTTCTCAAACAAGGCTCAGTCGTGTAGGAAGAAGCGACGTCTGACCTCTCATGTCCTCACTTGTTTCTTTTAACCACTTCGCTGCCAGGCCTTTTCCCCCTCCTGTGCCAGGCCTTTTTTTGCCTATTTGGGGCAGTTCGCGCTTAGGCCCGCATAACTTTTTGTCCACATAAGCTAACCAAGCCAAATTTGCGTCCTTTTTTTCCAACATCCTAGGGATTCTGGAGGTACCCAGACTTTGTGGGTTCCCCTGAAAGAGGCCAAGAAATTGTCCAAAGTACAGGGAACATTTTGTTTTTTTTTAAAAAATTGGAAAAAGTGGCTGCAGAAGAAGGCTTGTGGTTTTTCCCCTGAAAATGGCATCAACAAAGGGTTTGCGGTGCTAAACTCAGCAGCTTCCCAGCTTTCAGGAACAGGCAGACTTGAATCAGAAAACCCAATTTTTCAACACAATTTTGGCATTTTTCTGGGACATACCCCATTTTTGCAATTTTTTGTGCTTTCAGCCTCCTTCCAGTCAGTGACAGAAATGGGCATGAAACCAATGCTGGATCCCAGAAACCTAAACATTTCTGAAACGTAGACAAAATTCTGAATTCAGCAAGGGGTCATTTGTGTAGATCCTACAAGGGTTTCCTACAGAAAATAACAACTGAAAAAGAAAAATATTGAAATTTAGGTGAAAAAAACATAAATATTTCTCTACGTTTTACTCTGTAACTTTTCCCTGCAATGTCAGATGATCGAAAGCAATATACCGTTACGTCTGCTGGACTCCTCTGTTTCAGGGATATATAGGGCTTGTAGGTTCATCAAGAACCCGAGGAACCCAGAGCCAATAAATGAGCTGAACCCTGACGTGCGTTTTCATTCTATACCGGGTATACAGCAATTCATTTGCTGAAATATAAAGAGTAAAAAATTGCTATCAAGAAAACCTTTGTATTTCCAAAAAAGGCACAAGATAAGGTGTTGAGGAGCAGTGGTTATTTGCACATATCTGAATTCCGGGGTGACCAAACTAGCATGTGAATTACAGGGCATTTCTCAAATAGATGTCTTTTTTACACACTCTCCTATATTTGGAAGGAAAAAATGTAGAGAAAGACAAGGGGCAATAGCACTTGTTTTGCTAATCTATGTTCCCCCAAGTCTCCCGATAAAAATGATACCTCACTTGTGTGGGTAGGCCTAGCGCCCGCGACAGGAAACGCCCCAAAGCGCAACGTGGACACATCCAAAATTTTGGGAGAAAACAGAGGTGTTTTTTTGCGAAGTGCCTACCTGTAGATTTTGGCCTCTAGCTCAGCCGGCACCTAGGGAAACCTACCAAACCTGTGCATTTCTGAAAACTAGAGACCTAGGGGAATCCAAGGAGGGGTGACTTGCGGGGCTCGGACCAGGTTCTGTTACCCAGAATCCTTTGCAAACCTCAAAATTTGGCTAAAAAAACACATGTTCCTCACATTTCTGTGGCAGAAAGTTCTGGAATCTGAGAGGAGCTACAAATTTCCTTCCACCCAGCGTTCCCCCAAGTCTCCCGATAAAAATGATACCTCACTTGTGTGGGTAGGCCTAGCGCCCGCGACAGGAAACGCCCCAAAGCGCAACGTGAACACATCCAAATTTTTGGAAGACAACAGAGGTGATTTTTGCGAAGTGCCTACCTGTAGATTTTGGCCTCTAGATCAGCCGGCACCTAGGGAAACCTACCAAACCTGTGCATTTCTGAAAACTAGAGACCTAGGGGAATCCAAGGAGGGGTGACTTGCAGGGCTCGGACCAGGTTCTGTTACCCAGAATCCTTTGCAAACCTCAACATTTGGCTAAAAAAACACATGTTCCTCACATTTCTGTGCCCGAAAGTTCTGGAATCTGAGAGGAGCCACAAATTTCCTTCCACCCAGCGTTCCCCCAAGTCTCCCGATAAAAATGATACCTCACTTGTGTGGGTAGGCCTAGTGCCGGCGACAGGAAACGCCCCAAAGCGCAACGTGGACACATCCAAAATTTTGGGAGAAAACAGAGGTGTTTTTTTGCGAAGTGCCTACCTGTAGATTTTGGCCTCTAGCTCAGCCGGCACCTAGGGAAACCTACCAAACCTGTGCATTTCTGAAAACTAGAGACCTAGGGGAATCCAAGGAGGGGTGACTTGCGGGGCTCGGACCAGGTTCTGTTACCCAGAATCCTTTGCAAACCTCAAAATTTGGCTAAAAAAACACATGTTCCTCACATTTCTGTGGCAGAAAGTTCTGGAATCTGAGAGGAGCTACAAATTTCCTTCCACCCAGCGTTCCCCCAAGTCTCCCGATAAAAATGATACCTCACTTGTGTGGGTAGGCCTAGCGCCCGCGACAGGAAACGCCCCAAAGCGCAACGTGAACACATCCAAATTTTTGGAAGACAACAGAGGTGATTTTTGCGAAGTGCCTACCTGTAGATTTTGGCCTCTAGATCAGCCGGCACCTAGGGAAACCTACCAAACCTGTGCATTTCTGAAAACTAGAGACCTAGGGGAATCCAAGGAGGGGTGACTTGCGGGGCTCGGACCAGGTTCTGTTACCCAGAATCCTTTGCAAACCTCAAAATTTGGCTAAAAAAACACATGTTCCTCACATTTCTGTGCCCGAAAGTTCTGGAATCTGAGAGGAGCCACAAATTTCCTTCCACCCAGCGTTCCCCCAAGTCTCCCGATAAAAATGATACCTCACTTGTGTGGGTAGGCCTAGTGCCGGCGACAGGAAACACCCCAAAGCGCAACGTGGACACATCCTAAATTTTGGAAAAAAACAGAGGTGTTTTTTGCGAAGTGCCTACCTGTAGATTTTGGCCTCTAGCTCAGCCGGCACCTAGGGAAACCTACCAAACCTGTGCATTTCTGAAAACTAGAGACTTAGGGGAATCCAAGGAGGGGTGACTTGCGGGGCTCGGACCAGGTTCTGTTACCCAGAATCCTTTGCAAACCTCAAAATTTGGCTAAAAAAACACATGTTCCTCACATTTCTGTGGCAGAAAGTTCTGGAATCTGAGAGGAGCTACAAATTTCCTTCCACCCAGCGTTCCCCCAAGTCTCCCGATAAAAATGATACCTCACTTGCGTGGGTAGGCCTAGCGCCGGCGACAGGAAACACCCCAAAGCGCAACGTGGACACATCCTAAATTTTGGAAAAAAACAGAGGTGTTTTTTGCGAAGTGCCTAACTGTAGATTTTGGCCTCTAGCTCAGCCGGCACCTAGGGAAACCTACCAAACCTGTGCATTTCTGAAAACTAGAGACCTAGGGGAATCCAAGGAGGGGTGACTTGCGGGGCTCGGACCAGGTTCTGTTACCCAGAATCCTTTGCAAACCTCAAAATTTGGCTAAAAAAACACATGTTCCTCACATTTCTGTGGCAGAAAGTTCTGGAATCTGAGAGGAGCCACAAATTTCCTTCCACCCAGCGTTCCCCCAAGTCTCCCGATAAAAATGATACCTCACTTGTGTGGGTAGGCCTAGTGCCGGCGACAGGAAACACCCCAAAGCGCAACGTGGACACATCCTAAATTTTGGAAAAAAACAGAGGTGTTTTTTGCGAAGTGCCTAACTGTAGATTTTGGCCTCTAGCTCAGCCGGCACCTAGGGAAACCTACCAAACCTGTGCATTTCTGAAAACTAGAGACCTAGGGGAATCCAAGGAGGGGTGACTTGCGGGGCTCGGACCAGGTTCTGTTACCCAGAATCCTTTGCAAACCTCAAAATTTGGCTAAAAAAACACATGTTCCTCACATTTCTGTGGCAGAAAGTTCTGGAATCTGAGAGGAGCTACAAATTTCCTTCCACCCAGCGTTCCCCCAAGTCTCCCGATAAAAATGATACTTCACTTGCGTGGGTAGGCCTAGCGCCCGCGACAGGAAACGCCCCAAAGCGCAACGTGAACACATCCAAATTTTTGGAAGACAACAGAGGTGATTTTTGCGAAGTGCCTACCTGTAGATTTTGGCCTCTAGCTCAGCCGGCACCTAGGGAAACCTACCAAACCTGTGCATTTCTGAAAACTAGAGACCTAGGGGAATCCAAGGAGGGGTGACTTGCGGGGCTCGGACCAGGTTCTGTTACCCAGAATCCTTTGCAAACCTCACAATTTGGCTAAAAAAACACATGTTCCTCACATTTCTGTGCCCGAAAGTTCTGGAATCTGAGAGGAGCCACAAATTTCCTTCCACCCAGCGTTCCCCCAAGTCTCCCGATAAAAATGATACCTCACTTGTGTGGGTAGGCCTAGTGCCGGCGACAGGAAACACCCCAAAGCGCAACGTGGACACATCCTAAATTTTGGAAAAAAACAGAGGTGTTTTTTGCGAAGTGCCTACCTGTAGATTTTGGCCTCTAGCTCAGCCGGCACCTAGGGAAACCTACCAAACCTGTGCATTTCTGAAAACTAGAGACCTAGGGGAATCCAAGGAGGGGTGACTTGCGGGGCTCGGACCAGGTTCTGTTACCCAGAATCCTTTGCAAACCTCAAAATTTGGCTAAAAAAACACATGTTCCTCACATTTCTGTGGCAGAAAGTTCTGGAATCTGAGAGGAGCTACAAATTTCCTTCCACCAAGCGTTCCCCCAAGTCTCCCGATAAAAATGATACCTCACTTGCGTGGGTAGGCCTAGCGCCGGCGACAGGAAACACCCCAAAGCGCAACGTGGACACATCCTAAATTTTGGAAAAAAACAGAGGTGTTTTTTGCGAAGTGCCTAACTGTAGATTTTGGCCTCTAGCTCAGCCGGCACCTAGGAAAACCTACCAAACCTGTGCATTTCTAAAAACTAGAGACCTAGGGGAATCCAAGGAGGGGTGACTTGCGGGGCTCGGACCAGGTTCTGTTACCCAGAATCCTTTGCAAACCTCAAAATTTGGCTAAAAAAACACATGTTCCTCACATTTCTGTGGCAGAAAGTTCTGACATCTGAGAGGAGCTACAAATTTCCTTCCACCCAGCGTTCCCCCAAGTCTCCCGATAAAAATTATACCTCACTTGCGTGGGTAGGCCTAGCGCCCGCTACAGGAAACGCCCCAAAGCGCAACGTGAACACATCCAAATTTTTGGAAGACAACGGAGGTGGTTTTTGCGAAGTGCCTACCTGTAGATTTTGGCCTCTAGCTCAGCCGGCACCTAGGGAAACCTACCAAACCTGTGCATTTCTGAAAACTAGAGACCTAGGGGAATCCAAGGAGGGGTGACTTGCGGGGCTCGGACCAGGTTCTGTTACCCAGAATCCTTTGCAAACCTCAAAATTTGGCTAAAAAAACACATGTTCCTCACATTTCTGTGCCCGAAAGTTCTGGAATCTGAGAGGAGCCACAAATTTCCTTCCACCCAGCGTTCCCCCAAGTCTCCCGATAAAAATGATACCTCACTTGTGTGGGTAGGCCTAGTGCCGGCGACAGGAAACACCCCAAAGCGCAACGTGGACACATCCTAAATTTTGGAAAAAAACAGAGGTGTTTTTTGCGAAGTGCCTACCTGTAGATTTTGGCCTCTAGCTCAGCCGGCACCTAGGGAAACCTACCAAACCTGTGAATTTCTGAAAACTAGAGACCTAGGGGAATCCAAGGAGGGGTGACTTGCGGGGCTCGGACCAGGTTCTGTTACCCAGAATCCTTTGCAAACCTCAAAATTTGGCTAAAAAAACACATGTTCCTCACATTTCTGTGGCAGAAAGTTCTGGAATCTGAGAGGAGCTACAAATTTCCTTCCTCCCAGCGTTCCCCCAAGTCTCCCGATAGAAATGATACCTCACTTGCGTGGGTAGGCCTAGCGCCGGCGACAGGAAACACCCCAAAGCGCAATGTGGACACATCCTAAATTTTGGAAAAAAATAGAGGTGTTTTTTGCGAAGTGCCTAACTGTAGATTTTGGCCTCTAGCTCAGCCGGCACCTAGGGAAACCTACCAAACCTGTGCATTTCTGAAAACTAGAGACCTAGGGGAATCCAAGGAGGGGTGACTTGCGGGGCTCGGACCAGGTTCTGTTACCCAGAATCCTTTGCAAACCTCAAAATTTGGCTAAAAAAACACATGTTCCTCACATTTCTGTGGCAGAAAGTTCTGGAATCTGAGAGGAGCTACAAATTTCCGTCCACCCAGCGTTCCCCCAAGTCTCCCGATAAAAATGATACCTCACTTGCGTGGGTAGGCCTAGCGCCCGCGACAGGAAACGCCCCAAAGCGCAACGTGAACACATCCAAATTTTTGGAAGACAACGGAGGTGATTTTTGCGAAGTGCCTACCTGTAGATTTTGGCCTCTAGCTCAGCCGGCACCTAGGGAAACCTACCAAACCTGTGCATTTCTGAAAACTAGAGACCTAGGGGAATCCAAGGAGGGGTGACTTGCGGGGCTCGGACCAGGTTCTGTTACCCAGAATCCTTTGCAAACCTCTAAATTTGGCTAAAAAAACACATGTTCCTCACATTTCTGTGCCCGAAAGTTCTGGAATCTGAGAGGAGCCACAAATTTCCTTCCACCCAGCGTTCCCCAAAATCTCCCGATAAAAATGATACCTCACTTGTGTGGGTAGGCCTAGTGCCGGCGACAGGAAACACCCCAAAGCGCAACGTGGACACATCCTAAATTTTGGAAAAAAACAGAGGTGTTTTTTGCGAAGTGCCTACCTGTAGATTTTGGCCTCTAGCTCAGCCGGCACCTAGGGAAACCTACCAAACCTGTGCATTTCTGAAAACTAGAGACCTAGGGGAATCCAAGGAGGGGTGACTTGCGGGGCTCGGACCAGGTTCTGTTACCCAGAATCCTTTGCAAACCTCAAAATTTGGCTAATAAAACACATGTTCCTCACATTTCGGTGACAGAAAGTTCTGGAATCTAAGAGGAGCCACAAATTTCCTTCCACCCAGCGTTCCCCCAAGTCTCCCGATAAAAATGATACCTCACTTGTGTGGGTAGGCCTAGCGCCCGCGACAGGAAATGGCCCAAAACACAACCTGGACACATCACATTTTTTCATAGAAAACAGGGCCTACCTGTGGATTTTGGCCTCTAGCTCAGCCGGCACCTGGGGAAACCTAGCAAACCAGTGCATTTTTGAAAACTAGAGACCTAGGGGAATCCAAGGAGGGGTGACTTGCGGGGCTCGGACCAGGTTCTGTTACCCAGAATCCTTTGCAAACCTCAAAATTTGGCTAAAAAAACACATGTTCCTCACATTTCTGTGGCAGAAAGTTCTGGAATCTGAGAGGAGCTACAAATTTCCTTCCTCCCAGCGTTCCCCCAAGTCTCCCGATAGAAATGATACCTCACTTGCGTGGGTAGGCCTAGCGCCGGCGACAGGAAACACCCCAAAGCGCAATGTGGACACATCCTAAATTTTGGAAAAAAATAGAGGTGTTTTTTGCGAAGTGCCTAACTGTAGATTTTGGCCTCTAGCTCAGCCGGCACCTAGGGAAACCTACCAAACCTGTGCATTTCTGAAAACTAGAGACCTAGGGGAATCCAAGGAGGGGTGACTTGCGGGGCTCGGACCAGGTTCTGTTACCCAGAATCCTTTGCAAACCTCAAAATTTGGCTAAAAAAACACATGTTCCTCACATTTCTGTGGCAGAAAGTTCTGGAATCTGAGAGGAGCTACAAATTTCCGTCCACCCAGCGTTCCCCCAAGTCTCCCGATAAAAATGATACCTCACTTGCGTGGGTAGGCCTAGCGCCCGCGACAGGAAACGCCCCAAAGCGCAACGTGAACACATCCAAATTTTTGGAAGACAACGGAGGTGATTTTTGCGAAGTGCCTACCTGTAGATTTTGGCCTCTAGCTCAGCCGGCACCTAGGGAAACCTACCAAACCTGTGCATTTCTGAAAACTAGAGACCTAGGGGAATCCAAGGAGGGGTGACTTGCGGGGCTCGGACCAGGTTCTGTTACCCAGAATCCTTTGCAAACCTCTAAATTTGGCTAAAAAAACACATGTTCCTCACATTTCTGTGCCCGAAAGTTCTGGAATCTGAGAGGAGCCACAAATTTCCTTCCACCCAGCGTTCCCCAAAATCTCCCGATAAAAATGATACCTCACTTGTGTGGGTAGGCCTAGTGCCGGCGACAGGAAACACCCCAAAGCGCAACGTGGACACATCCTAAATTTTGGAAAAAAACAGAGGTGTTTTTTGCGAAGTGCCTACCTGTAGATTTTGGCCTCTAGCTCAGCCGGCACCTAGGGAAACCTACCAAACCTGTGCATTTCTGAAAACTAGAGACCTAGGGGAATCCAAGGAGGGGTGACTTGCGGGGCTCGGACCAGGTTCTGTTACCCAGAATCCTTTGCAAACCTCAAAATTTGGCTAATAAAACACATGTTCCTCACATTTCGGTGACAGAAAGTTCTGGAATCTAAGAGGAGCCACAAATTTCCTTCCACCCAGCGTTCCCCCAAGTCTCCCGATAAAAATGATACCTCACTTGTGTGGGTAGGCCTAGCGCCCGCGACAGGAAATGGCCCAAAACACAACCTGGACACATCACATTTTTTCATAGAAAACAGGGCCTACCTGTGGATTTTGGCCTCTAGCTCAGCCGGCACCTGGGGAAACCTAGCAAACCAGCGCATTTTTGAAAACTAGAAACCCAGGGGAATCCAAGATGGGGTGAATTGTGGGGCTCTGACCAGGTTCTGTTACCCAGAATCCTTTGCAAACCTCAAATTTTGGCTAAAAAAACATGTTTTCCTCACATTTCAGTGACAGAAAGTTCTGGAATCTGAGAGGAGCCACAAATTTCCTTCCACCTAGCGTTCCCCCAAGTCTCCCGATAAAAATGATACCTCACTGGTGTGGGTAGGCCTAGCGCCCGCGACAGGAAATGGCCCAAAACACAACGTGGACACATCACATTTTTTCATAGAAAACAGTGCCTACCTGTGGATTTTGGCGTCTAGCTCAGCCGGGCCCAGGGGGGGCAGAAATGGCCTAAAATAAATTTGTCCCCCGCCCCCCAACCCCCCTGCCCCCCGGGAGCGACCCTTGCCTATGGGGTCGCCCCCCCTTGCGTGACATTGGTGCCAAAAAAAAAATCCCCGGTGCCTAGTGGTTTCTGCCCCCCTTGGGGGCAGATTGACCTACAATCGGCCAATCTGCCCCCAAGGGGGGCAGAAATGGTCTAAATACAATTTGCCCCCCAGGGGAGCGACCCTTGCCTAATGCGTCGCTCCCCATCTCTAAAAAAACAAACAAACAAACAAAAAAAAAACACAAAAAAAACAATTTGCCCTGGCGCCTAGAGGTTTCTGCCCCCCCCGGGGGCAGATCGGCCTAATACCAATAGGCCGATCTGCCCCCAGGGGGGGCAGAAATGGCCTAAAATAAATTTGCCCTCCCAACCTCCCCGGGGAGCGACCCTTGCCTGCAAGGTCGCTCCCCTTGCGTGACGGCGCAAAAAAAAGATCCCTGGTGCCTAGTGGTTTCTGCCCCCCTTGGGGGCAGATTGACCTACAATCGGCCAATCTGCCTCCAAGGGGGGCAGAAATGGTCTAAATACAATTTGCCCACCAGGGGAGCGACCCTTGCCTAATGCGTCGCTCCCCATCTCTAAAAAAACAAACAAACAAACAAAAAAAAAAAACACACAAAAAAAAATGTGCTTGGCGCCTAAAGGTTTCTGCCCCCCCGGGGGCAGATCGGCCTAATACCAATAGGCCGATCTGCCCCCAGGGGGGCAGAAATGGCCTAAAATAAATTTGCCCCCCTCACCCCCCCCCCGGGGAGCGACCCTTGCCTACAAGGTCGCTCCCCTTGCGTGACGGCGCAAAAAAAAGATCCCTGGTGCCTAGTGGTTTCTGCCCCCCTTGGGGGCAGATTGACCGACAATCGGCCAATCTGCCCCCAAGGGGGGCAGAAATGGTCTAAATACAATTTGCCCCCCAGGGGAGCGACCCTTGCCTAATGCGTCGCTCCCCATCTCTAAAAAAACAAACAAACAAAAAATTTGCCCCCCTCACCACCCCCCCCCGGGGAGCGACCCTTACCTACCAGGTCGCTCCCCTTGCGTGACGGCGCAAAAAAAAGATCCCTGGTGCCTAGTAGTTTCTGCCCCCCTTGGGGGCAGATTGACCTACAATCGGCCAATCTGCCCGCAAGGGGGGCAGAAAAGGACTAAATACAATTTGCCCCCCAGGGGAGCGACCCTTGCCTAAGGGGACGCTCCCCATCTGTAAAACACAACAAGAAGAAAAATCCCTGGTGCCTAGTGGTTTCTGCCCCCCGTGGGGGCAGATCGGCCTAATAAAAATAAGCTGATCTGCCCCCATGGGGGGCAGAAATGGCCTAAAATAAATTTGCCCCCCAAGGGAACGACCCTTACCTAAGGGGTCGCTCCCCTTACGTGAAAAACAAACAAACAAAAAAAACTCCCTGGTGTCTAGTGGTTTCTGCCCCCCTTGGGGGCAGATTGGCCTCATAAAAATAAGCCAATCTGCCCCCAAAGGGGGCAGAAATGGCCTAAATATAATTTCCCCCTATGGGAGCGACCCTTGCCTAAGGGGTCGCATCCCACACCTAAAAAACAAAAGAAAAAAAAATAAATAAATAAATAACCCTGGTGTCTAGAGGTTTCTGCCCCCACTGGGGGCAGATCGGCCTAATAATAGGCCGATCTGCCCCCAGGGGGGGCAGAAAAGGCCTTAAAAAAAAATGACCCCCTGGGAGCGACCCTTGCCCAAGGGGTCGCTCCCTTCTGTCAATTTCATATAATAAAAAAAAAAATCCCTGGTGTCTAGTGGGGTTTCAAAAGCCGGATTGCAAGCAATCCGGCTTTTGAATCCCTCGGAGAGACTTCAAAGGGAAGGAAATACATTTCCTTCCCTTTGAAGCCCCTCCGGGCCTCCCCCACGTGATCGAAAGAGAAATGCTGAGCATTTCTCTTTCGATCGCGCTGGAAGCTCTGCTTCCAGCGCGATGGGGGAGGTTGTGTGATTGTCAGCGCGCGCTCGCGCGCTGACGTCACAGGGGGGTGGGGGGGGGTCGGGGGTTGAAGGGGAAGGGATTCCCCTGTCAGCCCTGACCTAGGGGGGTGGGGGGGCGGCCCTCGGGAGGAGCGCTAGCGCTTCTCCCGAGGGCAGCATTCAGTACGTAATGGTTACGTCCATGGCGCCACACGGGCGCTGCCATGGACGTAACCATTACGTCCGTGGCGGGGAAGGGGTTAATTGTAGAAAAGCTTCATAATGGAAAAATACCTTTTACATCAGTACAACTTACTTATATAAAGTGGATAGCTAAACAAAATACTGGGAAAGATATTAATATATTCCTCATAAATACAACGTGGACAATTGATATAAATACATTTGTTTTTTTGTCTGTTTGTTTTTTTAAATATATATGTAATTTAATAAATTATTTTAGAGCAAGTTACTTATTACTTTTTGTGTGTTGACCATGGATACCTCTTCAATTTTGCCACCACCGCAATTTTTATCTCATCCTCGAGTACCATTGATCGAATGGGAAGAGTGGATAGGTATTTTTCATAACTATTTGGAAGCTCTGACGGTCAAGATTTTAGCCCTAGGAGAAAAAAAAGCAATATTACTGAACTCATTAGGAAAAGAGGGCCAACATATTTTCAAATATTTGCCAGTGGCTATGAGTGATGCTGGGCTGGTCAAGCTATGGAAGACGAATTTGTGGAGGCAAAAAGAAGACTTGAAGTGAGGTTCTCTAAAAGCACAAATATAGTTATGAGATGATATAAGTTCTATACTCAGCCTCAAAAGGAAGGCGAATCCATGGATGATTTTGTGACACACTTTGAGTTATCTATAAAATGCAAGTTTAAGGCAATGATGGATGACATGATTGGAGACCGATTGGTTGCACAATGTAGAAATAAGAGAATATAGGACAGAATTTGGGCAATGAGAGATCCGTCTTTAAAAGATGCAATGGAAGTGGCCAAAGTTATCGAAGAATCGGACTATTGCATGCATGAGATTAATAAAAAAGACGCAAGGGAAGAAAGTGAAGTCTCGCCAGTAAATGCAGATGTTGCTGCTATCGGGAAACAAAAGGTACTTAAAAAACTTTGAAATATGATGCTCCTGCTAAGTCTCTGTACAAGGTTTGCAGTAAATGTGGAAGCCCATATCACAACTCTGACTCAATAAATTGTTACACCATTGGCAAGGGGTGCAGAATTTGTTGTCGCAAAGGCCATTTCACCAGGATGTGTAAAGATAGGGGCTTTAAGAAAGAAAAAGTGGCAACATTATCAGAAGAAGTCACTGACACATCAGATTTGGTTGTGGATAGAGTTGTATGTGTTAGTGAGGAAAATGAAATGCTTGGAAGGAAAAATAGACCAAAAGCTAATTTCACAATTAAAGGAAAGGACGTAGAATTGAAGAGCGATTCAGGGTCATTGTATACTATAATTCCAAAGGATCTGCTTACCTATGTGTGGCAACATGTATGTTTGTTGCCTAAAGATATCAACCCTGGGGGGTTTCAAGGTGAAAATATCAACATAATTGAATATATGTCAACAGATATAGGGGCATATTTATACTCTGGTTGCGCCGAATTTGCGTCGTTTTTTTCGACGCAAATTCGACGCAAAACTAACGCCATATTTATACTTTGGCGCTAGACGCGTCTAGCGCCAAAGTTCCCGGAATGTGCGTCATTTTTTTGCGTGAACCCCTTCCTTGCGTTAATAATATGCAAGGGAGGCGTTCCCGTCTTAAAAAATGACTCCCAGGCCTTTACGTGGTATTTATACTCCCGGGCAAAAATGACGCCCGGGAGTGGGCGTGGCCAAAAACGGCGCATTTGCGCCGCTTTTTAACGCCTGGGTCAGGGATGGCGTTAAGGGACAAGTGGGCTCAAAATGAGCCCAGAGTGCCCTCCCCTGCCCCCAGGGACCTCCCCTGCCACCCTTGCCCACCCCAGGAGGACACCCAAGGACAGAGGGACCCATCCCATGGACATTAAGGTAAGTTCAGGTAAGTATTTTTTTTTTTTTTTTGTGGCATAGGGGGGCCTGATTTGTGCCCCCCTACATGCCACTATGCCCAATGACCATGCCCAGGGGACAGAAGTCCCCTGGGCATGGCCATTGGGCAAGGGGGCATGACTCCTATCTTTACAATGATAGGAGTCATGTTGATGGGGGATGGGCGTCGAAAATAAATGGCGCAAGTCGGGTTACGATGATTTTTTCGACGCAACCTGACTTGCCCCATTTTAAGACGCCCATGCGCCATTTTCCCCCTACGCCGGCGCTGCCTGGTGTACGTGGTTTTTCTCGCGCACACCAGGCAGCGCCGGTCTGCTTGCGCCGGCTAACGCCATTCAATAAATACGGCGCCCGCATGGCGCTTCAGAATGGCGTTAGCCGGCGCTAATTTTTTTGACGCAAAACTGCGTTAGCGCAGTTTTGCGTCAAAAAGTATAAATACGGCCCATAACGTTTAAGGACCGGCAAATAAAAGGAAAAGTCTATGTTGCAAAAATGGGCCCTCTAAATTTAGGCTGGTTTCATCAATATGTTTTGAACATTGTTACAAGCCCCCAAGCACCACAGCAAATAATGGTAGTGGAGAATAAGTCATGCAATGATATTTTACATGAGCAACAAAGAGTCTTCAGGGAAGAAATGAGAGAGTTGAAGGGTACATAAACAAAATCAAATTTAAGAAAGGGGCAATTCCTGCCCAGCATAAGGTGAGGAGAGTTCCTATAGCAGTGAGAGAAGAAGGGAAAGGTTTGCTCAAAGAAATGCTGCATACTGGAGTAATTGAGCCTGGTGAAACTTCGTAATGGATCTCTAAAAAAGGCGATGGAAGCTTGAGGTTCTGTGTGGACTTGAGGAATTTAAATCAGAATATTATAACAGATAATTTTCCATTACCCAACATTAATTAACTGATTTTATTGAAGGGAGCTAGATTTTTCTCTAAAATTGATTTGAAACATGCATATCACCAAATACTTTTGCACGAAGATTCTAAGCATCAGCGGTCAGTTTCTTTCAAAGCATGAAAAAAGAGCAATTACAGGATATGGATAATGTTTTATATTTCCAAGATGGCATACTAGTCTTTGGTGACAGCGTGGAAAAACACAACAGTACATTGGATCTTGTGTTAAGGAAGATAGCTGGGGCTGGTATGCCTCTTCAAAAGGAGAAATGTAAATTCTTGGTGGAGGAAATAGATTACTTAGGGCATACACTAACAGCTGAAGGATTGAAACCCAAAAGACATTTGTTGAATGACATAAGCGCTGCACCTAAACCCACGGATAAAGACCAACTTCGTTCTTTTTTAGGTTTGGCTGAATTGTACTCGAAGTTTGTGAAAGACTTTACCAGTAAAACTGAAAATTTAAAAATACTGTTGCAAAAAGGTCAGAAATTTGTCTGGAATAATGAACAGGAAGAATGTTTTCATCAGATCAAAAATTACATATGTGGGGCACACATACTAATCCCTTTTGATACTAAAAAGAACACTATTGTGACTGTTGATGCCCGTGCGGTTGGGTTAGGGGAGGTATTGTCTCAATTACATGGAACACTGTGGCTTTCCCTTCTTGCACTTTGACTGCAATGGAATGCCATTACGCAGAAATTGAGAGAGAAGCGTTAGCAGCTGCGTGGGGATTAGAATATTTTAGAACGTATATTTGGGCATGAATGTCATCTTAAGTTCTGATCACAAATCACTTTTGAAAATATTATCCCCTGGGGAGGAGGAAAAGGTTCGGCAAGGTTGGCTAGATTGCCTTCACGCTTACAGGAGTACAATTATCGTATGGAGTTCATTCCAGGATGGAAGAATTCCCAAGCTGATTGTTTATAGCGTATGCCTATTGATTGGAGGAGTATGGATGAGAACAATGCCGTCAGGAGAGCCCATGAAGATGCTGTAGCCAGTGTTGAGAAGGCGTTGTTAGGGACATATCGTACTGTAGGTGAAGCAGAATGGTCTACAGCCATGCTGAAGGAGGAAGTTCTCAAACAAGTTGTAGAAATGATAAGGCATGGTGTTAGGAGGGAGAGTTCTGCACCAAATTCTGTAAGACCTTTTTTGTAAAATGATAGATGAGTTGTCGGAGATAAATGGATGAATTGTGATGCATGGTGATAAAATAATTCCCCCAATAGTTGTTCGCAAGACTTTCTTTGATGTGGCTCATGAAGGACACTTAGGACAGACTGTAACTAAAAAAATATTGAGGATGGACTATTGGTGGCCTGCAATGGATGGCCATATTGTGGAATGGGTCAAGCTGTGTGTTGAGTGCAGGGAGTGTGAGAAAAGATTGAAGGTGGGTTCTCAAAGTGAAGTGAGCAATATTCAGGATCCTGGTGTTCCTTGGCATATTGTATGCATAGACTTCAGATGACCAATGTCTTGGTTGCACCACAGGAAGCGGTTTGCTATGGTATTGCTAGATGTTAATATGAGGTGGTTGGTTGTTAAATTGCTTTCTGAGATATCTACTAAGACAACTATAGCAACATTACATAACGTTTTTCAGGAGAAAGGTTTTCCAAGAGTGTTTTATAACTGACAATGGTATGCAGTTGACCTCAAATGAGATGCAAGAATTTTTTATATCTTCTGACATTAAACATTCCCGCACTGCATTGTGTAATCCACAAGCAAATGGCATTGTAGAACGGGCTAATCATATGATTAACGGTGCTTTGCAACTTGCATTCACTAATGGCATGGATGAAGAAAGTTTGATATATGATTTAGTATGAGCGTATCGTACAACTGTAAATTCAAGCACTAATGAAGTATCTTTTATAAAAATGAGGGGTAGGGCACCTACTACTAAATTGAATCCTTTGTGGATGCAAACATGTTAGAAGGAACATGTGATAAAGAGGGTACTAACAAACCTTTTGAGTCTGGAGATACAGAAAGAATTCAACCAGGTGATGGAGTAAAGGTTAAGGATGGGCGTATCAAGAGAGGTGTGGAAAGATTTAGAGAGTTGTTTCAAGTAAAGGAGGTTCATAGGTGGAAAGTTGTGTTAAAAAATGGTGAATGTTGAAATATGAGGAGAGTTGCCAAATATGGAAAGGAAGGTATGGACAGCAGTTCACTTGACAAGAATGTCTGTAATAGAAATATGATGATGAGAAATGAAGATCTGTTGGGGTGCAAAGAAGGGTTAGAAAATGATATAAGTGATATTCTGGTTACTGATGTCTTTTCGGAAAGCAGTAACCACGGAGTATCACATTCTACAAGTTATGCCCCTATTGTTAATAAGATTTCTGGTAGAAATACTAGTGTGGTGTAGCCATTTTAGCTATAGCTCCATGCACGTTAGTTTAATACACTAGGCCGCTGTGCACTTTGACCTAGATACATTTTATTCGGCTTCAAAATTGTTATTTTTACAATAACCAGTTTTACGGTCTTGTTTTAATTTCTTCTATCTAACTGTTTTGCTTAGCCCAGCACTGTGTTCTCAAACAAGACATTCTTGATCACTTTGTGCTTCAGTGAAGGCTACAGTTTGGTACATTGCCAGTGAACGTAGTAGAACTTTAGTCTCCAACATTCGTAGAAAATGCACATCCTTGCGTAGGGACATTTTCTTAGAACATTAGCTGTGTTATTCTAAAAAAAGTCCTAGCCCCGTTACATGTTAAGAGGGAGATTCCAGCCAGGGAACCACCACTGTTCGCTGATTGCTGAATGTTTAGCTGCAGATGCTAACGCAGACTACAGGCCTTTGCTCAGGTATGAGGGTCGATGTCCTCCCAGAGGAACCTGAAAGGCAGGATTGGAGCTTAACATGCTATGCTCAAATTATGATTCAGATCAAAAATAGTCCATTGCTTCTAGTGGCAATATGATGGTGTTATTCTTATGCTTCACTCTCATCATCAACATTTTAATATTGTCATGTTGTGTCATTCTGGTTATTGCAGCTCACGCTTTGCTATCTAAAATGCAGTTGTTTTATTAAACGAGTCTTTAAAACTTATACTGCTTTCATTGTCATTTATATATGAGACCTAATTGTGAATGAGAGAACTGGATGCGACCTGAGTGACCATGACTTCCCTGAGAAGTATGATATGTCATGCGCTCGGCTGCCCAATCGTCTCTAACTTTCGGGAGATAAGAGGCACTGCTAGTTAGCCGGAGCAAAACCCGGATTTAGAGCGACAGGTGTCACCCACTGTGGGTCAGACTCAGACTCCCACCCTGTGGACGATCTTGCTGCTCAAAATCCAGTAGTCTCATTAGAATAATGAGAGCTACGCGACATGGCAACGCCAACGTTTGGTCAGGCTCTAATTTTCGGGTCCTCCACAGTATCTCTGTCTCATTATATATAATGACACCTCAATGCAGTATGCGGAGACGTCTGTGGTACTGAGGATTTCCACCACAGCTGTGTAGGTAATCCTACTACAACTGGCGGTTGTTCAAGCTTGAACTTTAAAAGGAAACCCCATTTTGGTGTGCCTTCTCTGAACTAATAGTGTTACTATCCTGGCGAATCCCCAACATGTACAAATAGCTATTAACATGAGACAACCTCTGACAGCACACTTACTAGCAATAGCCTAACAGCCCAGGGAGGTCCAGTCAGATTTGTGGTGGACGCCCATGCAGCTTATAGAACATAACTTTTTTTACTCTTGGGTCACATTTCCAGCAGTTGATGGGAACACTAATACATTTTATCAATGTACACCTGCGAACGCACCTGGACAATACAGAGCGTACGCATATTTAGAGACACCTCTATCTTATCAAGAACATAATAATTGGCTTGATGGTGCCCTACCCCATACAATATTACCAGTCAGGTTAGGACCACTAATTAATGACGGTCCTACCTGGCCTTTGTTGGCCATCTATACACCACATCCTGCGGTTGGAAATTTAGCAGTAGCTGAGGTTCGTCGCTTATACATTGTATTAACAGCAATATATAAACGATTAGTACAATTTGTGATGCAAACATTAAATACAAACCCAGCACGTGCTGCTCCAGCACATCCACATGCAGTAACGCCAAGTATAAATCCTGCGACTGTACATTCAATTATGGGTAAAGTACCCGCCAAATGAGAAGAAACTCAGTTTTGGTTAGCACAGAAAATTAATACGCTGGAGGCAGTATTTCCCCATACGGGACCTCAGGATAAAAATAGAATATTAACAATGTGCTTGCCTTTCAGGATGGTCCCTACAGTAGAAAACTGTAATACCTGGGGTACGGTATTTGCCGCGCTCTATACAACCGCACACGGTACACCGACACTTGCCAATTAACCGGAAGTGCTGAAACAAATTCAAGATGAATATGGGGCTGCCCCGGCCCTAGATTTGGGGATGCAATTGATGGGCAAATTTACCACAGTGTCCTCAATCATTTTAAGTAACCTTAAAAGGGACGCAGTCGCACTTGCAGTGCGCATGTGGCTTCGTGACGTTCCACAACAAGATCAAGAACGAGAGCTGCCTAAAATAATAACAGTGACCTATTCAAGTATCGGTCGAGATAGCCTAGGGGCCAGACCACAAAAACCTAATTTTCAGGGTAAATCAAATAAAGATAACCCCAAACAAACACCTGAGGGTAATAAGAAACGCTGGGATAAAAAGCAGTAAATGTCTAAAAAAGAAAGGGGAGAATCTCCACGTACGGAGACCCCACAGAATAGGTATAATCTCAGAAACAGAGATAATATCAAAACGCCTGGTAGATATCAATACACTGATACACGCCAATCTCGTTCCATTCGGGACTCATCGTAAAAGAGAAATGAGAGAGGTGGGCAATCAGAGCGAAGAACAGAGTATGTGAAACCGAGACAGGAATCACAACGCTCTTCGGAGGTTTCTATTAAAAAGGAAGAGAAACCCGCCCAACAAAAACAACAATTTAAAAAGAAAAAAGTGGCAGCAGTCGCAGTCCGACACGCCACACAGGAAGAGGGTCCTCTTGAAGAACAAGAATTGGGCTCTAGCATTGCTAGACAGCGCGTCAGATGTCGCAATAGTTCGCCGGAATCTTCTAGAGCATCTGGAGGTGAAAGCAACTGATGACTGTATACAAGTAGAAACAGCGGACATGCATGTCTCCAAGCCTGATAGGGTTACAAAGTAACGCTACAATTAGGAGACATTGAACGCACAATAGACGCAATCTGTTGGGATCGCATAGTAAAAGTGTATGATGTCTTGTTGGCCGAACAAGATTGTCTGCCTACCTTTGTCCGTACCTGCCCATAAGGAGAAGATGTCATTAAGCCTTCCTTCTCACCCCTTGTTCCAGAGGAACTAGCTGATTCCTATTCCATTGAATGGGCTCTAGCACAAGCACCTGCATTATTCAGAAATCGCGTAGGATGGGATAAGGATTCCCCCTACCATGTCCTTCCCATTAAAAGTGAACCTCAGCCACAACCACAGTATCTTATAAAATGTGAAGCAAAAGCAGCAGTGAGAGAAACCTGTGTCTCGCCAATGAATAACCCTTTATTCCCCGTAGCTAAACCAGACCATTCATACAGAATAGTCTTAGACTACTAGACATCTAAATAGTCATATACGCACCTATGCTATACAAAACTCACATAGCACTGCACTAATGAGCAACATAGTGCGTAAAAAGTACAAAACAACACTAGACATTTCTAATGGGTTTTTCTGCCAGAATATGGTGCCTGAAAGCAGAGACTTAACAAGCTTTAGCGCACTAGGCTCTCAGAAAAAATTATGTTGTTTATCTCAGTGGTATAAGAACAGCCCAGGACTGTTCGCTGCTCGTGTGACTGCCATTTCACATGAGATCGACCCTGAAGCATTGTCCTATGTAGATGATATATATCTCCCGGATGATGAATTACTACAACATTTAAGACGGGTAGCCTGCATTGTTGTAGGGTTTTCCGAATTTGGCTACAAATTTAATTTAAAAAAAACAAAAATAGCCTTCCTCAGCGTCCTGTTTCTGGGGTATGAGCTGTCAAGTGAAGGGAAGAGCCTAGCACCACAATTCTTAGAAAAGTGCGCACAGTTACAACCACCGAATTCGATAAAAAAACTCCAATCATTATTGGGTTTCTTAAATTTTGGCAGAACCTACATTCCAGATTATGCTACGCGCAGAAAACCTTTATATGACCTAATGTGTCCCGATTTCAAGTAAATACTGGACAACTGAGCATACACGTATTCTTAGAGAATTGCAGACAGACATGCGTGCAGCACAACATTTACACACATGGGACATCAGGGTAATAGCTGGGGCCATCGGTTTCACCTATGTGACATTTAATGAAGGTGAGACAGTCCCGATTGCATACAAATCACATTTGTATTCAGCAGTTGAACAACGATTTGCTCCCACATAGAAAATTCTCACTGCTGTACAGATGGCTGTCATTAAAGAAATACCTCTTGCCCAAGGAAAATGTATTATTGTTGTTTCCCCAATCCCAGCCCTAGAGGCTGTTGCAAAAGCTAGCGTTCCGAACGCAAAAGCACTACATCCACGTTGGATACAATGGGTTACGTCTCTGACAGCCACTGATGTAGACTATATTTTCGACCCAAAGTTACAAACTCAGGAATTCCTACAATATGAAGTAGAATACCCATTTCCAGCAAATACCTTGCCTATTGATCAGTATCATAGAGTCATGTACACCGATGGCTCTGTGCAACCAGTGATTGGAACTAAACATCAATATTCTGCTGCTTGCGCAGTCGTAAGTGGCTATATGGAAGGGGATACATTTTGTCCTCTACACACCTTTACACAGACCCTAGGGGATTGTACAGTACAATTGGCTGAGCTAAAAGCTCCGCTGATGGCACTGGCACAGCCTACGGTGATCGTTTGTGATTCATATTACTGTGTCCAGTCCTTTAATGAATACCTGCATTATTGGCGCCAGAATGGGTTCAGAGACTCCAAAGACAACACCATTAAACACAGACTACTGTGGGGGAAAGTAGCAGACCTGAAAGAGACGCTACCGAATGTCCATGTTGTACATACACTTGGACACCAGCGCGTTGGAATACATGTTGTTGGAAACACATTGGCTGATGAAGCCGCAAAGTCAGCAGTGGCAGTAGCCACTGTAGCTGCAGTGACTCGCTCGAGTTCCTAACCAGACGCAGACATTTGGGCTGCCATGAAAGCTACGGCTGATGGTACGCCCCATTCTAAAGGATTTCCTAACAAATATCATTATCATATGGAAAGTATGCTGAACGCTGAAGTTAAGATACCGGGCATAGGAGTACGAGACATCCCCAATAAAGATGTAAGACCACAATTGATTAGAGCAGCGCATGAGGAGGTAGCATATGCACATGCTGGCGTGGAGGCTACAATTTCAATCTTACAGGCCCGTTATTGGTGGCCAGGTCTCTATAAAGAAACTAAGCAGTATGTCCTTTGTTGTGACATCTGTCAACAAATCAAAGTTTCCACTGCCAAGCGCCAACCGCAGACACCCCTCTTAATTTCAAACAAACCATTACAGTGTGTGTACTTGGACCATTGCGGTCCCCTAACACCTGATAGTGCATATAAATATATACTAGTCGCTGTTGATTCATGCTCCAGATTTGTATGGGTATGGCCACAACGCTCGGCTGATGCTCGGACTGTTAGCCCGGAAAGTGCTGCCTCCACAGGAATTAAGGATGTGCCAGTAACATCTACCGGCTGGATTCCCAGAGTTGGGGATCTTGTACGTAAAAAAGTTGCAGTGAAAAAGGATTTTGGCCCTTCTTATCGAGCACCAGTCCCTGTACTAGGGATACACGGTACCAGAACTGTTATTCTACCACCGTTGGCAGGTGCCAAAGAAAATCGTTTTGTCTCTATTGACAATGTCAAATTACACAATGTGGCCAATCCAGCACAGCCGACCAAGAGGAACATCCAGTAGTCCCCGAATCCCTCTCACTACTGGTGAAAAAGTTCCACTACAAGTTGTTTGTATCAACACCGATACCTCTCCGAGCTTGGAGAGGGTGGAAGATGATCTTGAATTAGTTCCACTAACGTCAACTAACTTAGAAACATTTGACCAAGTCAACTCGACTACAAGCCAAACGGATGGTGCTGTCTATAGTGTGCCACCACAGGAAACACCAACTCCACCACTGACAACGGCTGCGCCATTTGCTCGAACTGCCTCTGGTTATTTTGTCGACTTCAACAATGATTTCTCAGACTCATTCGTCTCTTTGACAGCTGATTTGTCAAGTGCACATAACCTAACAAACTGGCTTAAAGAAACGCATTTCATTTTTCCATGAAACTATATATGGCTTTTCTGACTGTCCTAGCCTTTCTACTTTCGACTGGTTTTGTTATTACCTTTTTCTTATTAATACATGGTCATTTTCTTCCTGAAAGATCAACTGTCGAACAAGTGGAGGAGGTTTTGAAACCACATTTTTCGACACACAAAGTCCAACCAGATTTATCCTTTGTGAACATTTCCACAGTGCCGATTCCTGATGGAATTGTTTGGGACAAAGTAATGTTTGATATATATGGTCCCACGGAAATTATTCAAATGCCGTATGTGTTCAAATTATCAATGAGTGATATAGTGATACCAGGCATTGTATCTGATGATTGGGATGTGAAAACAGTTGATTCTATGATGACAGAATTGCAATAATATACTGTCTTTGAAAACAAAGAATTTAAAGAAAATTATGGTGATATGTTTTGCTATAATTATTATGGGCATCACTTCATACATAGAGTGAGCAGTCCCAAAATGATATTTGATTACACGCAATGGGAACATTGTCCAACTCCACCGCAAGGGAGTTCTAAAATATATTCCGAAAAGTTTGCATATTTTTCTGGGCAAAACTAAAAGAATGCTGAGTCGTATTATTTAAGGTACCACCTACAAAGGATATATACGTTATTGACTAATACGAAATGTATATACTCGGAATCCTTTGTTACCCGGCTATCAATAGAAGGCTATGAATATTGATCCAAATCAATTGATCTGAAAAGTGTCTGGGGAACAAAAAATTGGCAAATTAAGGGAAAAGAAACATTGTTTAGAGCATGTCTTATTCCTGTGCAAATGATCTTCTTAAATGAAACAGTGCAACAAACGAGTTGTTTAGGCTTAGCAACCATCAGGGAATTAAACATGCCCAGTATACCTGCCCCTGCTAAATTTTACAAATGGCAAAAATACACGAATGCAACTAAAGATGAGCTTGATGAGTGGGTCCAGAATGGTACGTTTAATGCTTCACTGACACGTCCAGGCGGGTGGTTATTGTGGCCAATAGATACCAATGAGTGTCATCAATGTTTTATTAACTCCTCAGGGGGTTTTAGGACAAGTAGGCCAGACCCTTGCTATATATCTCCAGAACATGCAGATATCATTACAACATATAGGGGGTCATTACAACCTCAGCGGTCTTTTTCCAAGATCACCGAGGGACTGCTGTGTGGAAGACCGCCAGTGGTGGCGGTTTGCCGCTCGACCTATTATGACCGTTGGCAGCTCTCCGTCCTGTTACAGATGGAGAGCCGCCAACAGCCATACTGGCGGGAGGCAGGGAAGTGGAGGTTGCTCCACCTCCACCGCCACGCCAACAGAACACCGCCCAGCGAATCACGTCCTGTGATTCGCCGTGGCCGTGTTCTGTTGGCGGTGTGGTGTCGGCGGAGCTGCCCCCATGGCTCCCGTCCCCTCCTGGAGGATCGACGGAACAGGTAAGTCAATCGTCCGTTAGGGGAGGGGGGTGGTGAGGTGTTGTGTGTTGTGTGGGTGCATGGGGGGTGCGTCTGTGTATGTAGAGGGAGGGTGTGAGTGCGTGTATGCTTGCGGGGGTGCTGCGTGTTTTGAGAATGAGTGCGTGTATGTCTGTGGGTATGTCTGTATGGACGTGTGCGTGTATGTTTGTATGTGGGTGTGCGTGTCTGACTGTGTGTGTGGATGTAGGCATGTATGTCGGCGTGTGTGCATGTAAGTGTGTAGGTGGTGCCTGCGTGCGTGCGTGTCGTGTGGGTTTGGGTGATGTGATGTTGGGGGTCGGGGTGGGGAGGGAGGCCCTGCCACCTTTGGGTAGTGGCAGGGGTGGTGGGGGTGTAGGGGAGGGGGTCGGGGTGGTGGTGGGGGGTGGGGGTTGACCCCTATCAGTGCCTGGGAAGGAATTCCCTGGCACTGATAGTGCTTACCGCCATGGATTTCATTGCGGTTCAAACCGCAGGAAATCCACGGCGGTAAGCCGGGTCAAAATACCGCCGGCGGTATAGTGACGGCCAGGTCTCCAGCCCGGCGGGCAGAACGGAGAACCGGCAGATGACCATGGCGGTAACCGCCATGGTCATAATACAAAAAAAAAGACCGCCAGCCTGTTGGCGGTCTTACCGCCGCTTCTCCACCTTCCGCCAGGGTCATAATGACCCCCATAGTGTAGGAAAATTATGCCAACAGTGGCTAAAATCATCCTCACTGAACACGGTTAAAGAACACCTCAGTCTCCTGTCTAACTCTACTGACTTACAAGATTTCTAGTCAGGCCCCAGAACACCAGGTAGGAAGCGTTTCTTATAGAAATCTGGAAACGTTCCCAACAAGATGCTGCTGCCCGGTTAAGGCAAATAGATCAGGAAAATCTAAAAAAGGCATTAGCTGTTGTGGATAATGGGATTAATACCTTGTCCGAGCGGATATATACAATTAACAACATTGTCTCTTCTGTTATAGACATTATACAATCTGATATGCCTTCTTTATACCATGGACAGAGTCAGAGCAGGTCCATTATGCAGTTGGGTTGTATGCTTCAAACATTGAAGGCGGGTCGCGTTCCATGGCAGCACATCAGTGCAAGGGAGATATTTTCTTCTTTTAATCTAACGTGACAACAACAACTAATGGCTAAGAAAGAAGCAACTTATGCCATGCTTAACATTGAGAAATTAGAAAAGTTGCCTTTTACCGTGGCCGAAATACCATCAGCAGAGTGGTTAATACACAGGGTTATTAATCTGCCTATTTCGACACTACAATTCACCTTCTGTTTGAAACACATTCCGGTAGGCAGATATGAAAAGCTGGGAGATAGTTACATCCATGAGGTGTGGGAGCTTCCCTTCTCGTACAAATGCTTCAATGGCGTGAAAGAAGTCTTTCTTAGCGGCAGTGAATGCGAGACTTCAGTCAGTCATTAGATGATTTGTAAACAGCTGTCCTTGTATGGGGCGTGCAACGCCTCGGCTGCAAACTTGGCCTGTTATCTTAAGGGATTTCTAGTCCCCTTGATTAGACCTACGTTCCAGCTGCTTTCAAACGGCAGCTACGTCCTTCTCAACAGTGAAAACTGTTGTGGCATGTGAGCCGGAATAGTTTACGTTGTTTCGGTCTCTAAGGTTGTTACATGCTGCGGGAATGTACTGTTTCCCCCCATTAAATTTAAAGAGGTAGCTGATATCTGGCCTTACATTGCTACTTCAAACGTGAATTTTGACAAGTTTAGTAGACTCAAGGATTTATTGTTTCAGAAGCATGTGGCCCTTACATCTGCACGCGAGGCCAACGCACTTCAAGTGGCAAGGTCATCAGCAGAAATACAGTCCCTGTTAAATACGAACTTTCCGAGACACTTTGGTGAACTCGTGGGACGAATATTTAATGCATCCAGCATGACTGGAATAGCACATTTTTTCAAAGCTGTTGGTTCTGGTTTTGTTCACACCTTTTCCTCCATATTCGGTTTGATACCTTCAGCTATCCACTCAATTTTCGATAGTATTTTTGGGGGATTTCCGATAACTTTGGCTTTATTCGCTGGCATCCTTCTGTTGCTGTTGTTTATGCGCAATGGCTGTCCCGCCGCAACAAGGACACATGAGGGCGCTCCCATCAGGGCAGCTGTGTCGTGAACGTATGAGGCAGCATTTTGGAGCAACACTCCTGGAGCATTTGGAGTGTGACTGGTCTTTGTCATTCAGACCGGTTTTGTATTGTGTGCAGTCAGTGTTTCAGTGCCTCTGGTGCTCTTTCGAACATACACTGAAAGTTTGTCTTTCACAGCAGCGCCCCCCAGCAATAGATGCTGATCTGTTGATGTTCTCGCTGAGGGTTCATTACTAGACATGCGCACTGAGGCTGCGTTTGCTACGTGAAGCTGATTATGAGTTACCCTTCCTGGAGGAAGTTGCAACCAACTCATCAATGGGCACTCCACGGGATTCCGCCTTGGTTGATACTGGGGCTATGGAAGCAAAACAAAGCCAAGCAGGGAGGCATGCTTCACTCTGCTATTTATAGCCAATCAGGAAAGCAGTTGAGTTTCCACATGTGGATGAGTCATCACATCCAATTAGAAGCACATGTCTACACCACACCCAATTAGAAGCACATGTCTATACCTGCTCACATTACCAAACAAGCATTGGTAAAACAAGCATTGATAAAACCAGTTGTGTAACACAACACATTATGTTTACTGAGAAACATGAAGGTTTAACCAAGAACAGAGATATGATTTAACCCTAATCCCTGGGGATGCTGACAGATAATGCTGGAGGCGCCTGGGGGGTTCCTGACAGTCCTCCCCACAAAGGACCCTCTCAAAGGGCAGGGCTTGGATGGGTGCAGGAGATAGAATATTTTAGTAAGACGTGGAGCTTGAACTGTGGACATGGGTTCCCAAGAATTGTCCTCAGGCCCATAGCCTCTCCAAGCCAATAAACAGTGTAGAACACCACAGACGTGCCTGGAGTCAATCATTTTGTCCACTTCAAATTCCCATTGCCTGTGTACTTTTACCGGGGGAGGTGGTGGGGCATTGCGGGTATCAGGGGAATAGGGACGGAGTAATGACACATGAAACACGGGGTGTACCTTGAAATCATCTGGCAATGTCAGTTCTACTACCACAGGATTTATGATTTTGGCAATAGGAAAGGGGCCTAGAAATCAGGGGTTTAATTTTCTGGATCCTGCAAGATGGAGATTTTATGAGAGCCACACCTGATCTCCTATCTGATAAGAGGGAGCAGGTCTACTTCTTTTGTCTGCTTGTATTTTTACTTGAGCTTGGTAGAGTTTTAAATGGTGTTGTACTTGTTTTTGAATCTCCTGTAACTCTTTATGGTGCTTCTGTACTTATTGTACTCTTGTGGATGTTTGGAACCCAGTTATAGGTAGCATTCTTGGGTACAGACCAAACAAACAGTAAAATGGGGATACTCCTGTAGCCATGTGGACACTGTTGTTACATACAAGTTCTACAAGAGGTAAAGCCTTATCCCACTCAGTAGACCTTGTGTCAATGAAACATCTCATTGCTTCAGCGGTTGGTTGGCACGTTCCATCTGCCCATCCGTTTGTGGATGATATGCAGAGGACAAGCGGACGTCCATACCGACAGAGGAACAGAAGCTACGCCAAAACCGTGATATAAATTGGGGGTCACGATCGGAAACAATAGTGGTGGGCAACCCATGAAGCCGTACAAACAAATCAGAGAGCTTAGAAGCGGTAGGGAGGCATTTTAATGGAACAAAATGAGCCATTTTAGTTAGGTAATCTATAACCACCCATAAGACAGCGTGTCCATTGGAAGCTGGGAGATCAGCAATTTCTTTGAGAAGTAAGCTACTGGATAGAAACGCCCAGACTCAGGATCTCGTTGGGACAAGACACCACTCACTGACATTCAGAAAGCATCTGCTTCCATGAAAAATGGCTGAGCCGGGTCGAGATGATGGAGAATGGGTGCTTCAGTAAATGTGTTTTTTAAGATGTTGGAAGGCTTTCTCAGCTTCTGCATCCCAGAGGAACTTAACCCACTTTTGTAGGAGACGATGTTTTTGAGATACCACTGTAACAAAGGGGGGTAAAAATCTCTGAAAAAATGTTGCGATGCCCAAAAACTGTTGCACTTCCTTGATTGATCTTGGTGCTACCCAATCCAAGATGGCCTGTACCTTGGACCTAACCATGGAAATTCCATCAGGAGTGGTCACATATCCCAGCAATTCTACAAAAAACACATTTTTCCAGCTTGGCGAAGAGATGATCCTCACGAAGCCATTGTAAAAAAGCTCTTACATGCTCTATATGTTCCTCAGTGGAAGATGAATAGATCAAAATGTCATCTATGTATACCACTGCACAGATATCCAGAAACTCCTGCAGCACTTCATTGATGAAAAATGTAAATGCTGCAGGAGCGATACACAACCCGAAGGGCATCACTGTGTACTCGAAGAGTCCTAATTTAGTTCGGAACGCCATCTTCCACTCATCCCCCTTCTTCACTAGGATCAAGTGGTAGGTGCCCCAGAGGTCGAGTTTAGTATAAACGGTCGACTGACGTACCTGATCTAAAAGTACCAGGATCAACAGAACTGGATACTGATTTTTTATGGTGACTTTGTTCACTGCGCGATAATCTATAAAGGAGCGCAGCTCGCAATTCTTCTTGGGCACGAAGAACAAAGACGACGATACTGGTGACGTTGAATGACGAATGAAACCCTTAGCCAATAGATCATCCAGGTAGTCTTGCAGGTATCGATTCTCAGGCTCAGAAAGAGCATACACCCTACTACATGGTAGCATTGCCCCTGGAATCAAGTATATATGACAATCATATGACCTCTGTGGCAGCAGCTGGGTGTCCTTCTGTTCACTAAAGACATCATGGAAGTCTTTATATGGTGCAGGAATGGCCAGTGTGTCGTCAAGCTTGATAGTCGTACTATGTGTGGACCCACAATGCAAGGGTGTCACTAGTAATGGTTTGTCTTGGTAACAGGAGTGACAACAATGTTTAGAGTCTAATATCACTGTCCTTGCTGCCCAGTCAATTTTCGGATTGTGTAACTGAAGCCAGGGTATCCCCAAAATGGCTCCAAATAATGGGGTATCTATGAGGTCAAACTGAATTTGTTCTGTATGGTTGTTTGCACAAAGCATGGACAAAGGTGTTTGATAAACGGTGAGCCTGGAGGACAATTCTTAGCCATCCACGGCTCTGACTGGTTCAGGGACGTCTTTTCTGACAGTCGTAATATTTAGGGTTTTAGCCAAACCCAAGTCTAAAAGGTTTCCGGTAGCCCCAGAGTCAAGCAATATGGGAATGACCTTACGGACCTGAGGGGACAACACTGACGTCACAATAAGAGTTAGATGTCGAGGTACTGGACTGGTGGTATTAGCCAGAAGATGTGAGACCATATTGAAAGAAGCGCACGATAAGATGGTTTCTGAAGTTATCGAGCCATTTAGTTGTCTGCCTGGTCAGGAAGAGAGAATTCAGGCCCTGTTACTGCTCCAATGGATTTCTTTGGAGCAGTATGCTTATTAGGACATTCCCGAGCAAAATGCCCTGCCTTACCGCAGAATATGCACAGTTTCAATTTTTTCCTACTTTCTTTCTCTTCCTTAGATAGTGGGCTCTGCACACTGCCAATTTGCATGGGCTCAGGTGTATCATGAGTGGGAATGGTGGACTCCTTTTTCTCAGTTTTGAACACCACTAAGCGTGTATCACCCCAGAATGTTTCTCCCTTACGTTCACTCAAGCAGTGATCTAATCGTACCACCAGGTCAATGAACTCAGAACACTCTGTAGGAGGTTCCACAATTTGGGCTAGAACATCCTTGAGATCGTCCCAAAGGCCACAATAGAAGAGGGAGGTCCTCTTCTCCTCAGGCCACTCAGTCTCTGCCACCAACTGATTGAAAGAGGTGATATAGGACAGTAGATCCTTGTTTCCTCGGCACAAATTCAGCAACTCATTGTCACTGGCTTGCACAAAGAGATGTTTAGTGAACAGTTTCCGCAAGGCTTCCTTGAACCTGTTGAAATCATACAGCATAGGGTCATTGCGCTCCACCAGCAGAATAGACCAATTAGCTTCATTGCCTCCCAAATAAGTGATAATAAAAGCTACCTTTGCAGCATCGTTGGGGAATGCAGCTGCCCGACACAAAAACTGTAGCTGGCACTGGTTAAGGAAAATGTTGAACTTGGCACTTTCTCCAAAAAACCTTTCTGGAGGAGATAAGGGCACAGGGGTTGGTGTTGTGACCATTACCTGCATGGGTTGTGTGGTAGAAGTCATTGGGCCTGAAGCAGGTCTAGGAACATGATTAGATGGGTAAAACCGAGGGGCTTGTAGTACTCGAGATCTTTGTTTTAGTTTGACTCCTCCCCAGGGGGTGTCTTGTGGTTTATACCGCTGTAGTTCAGTGTGCAACTCCAGGTTCTTTTGCTTTAAGGAAAGAACTTCCTTCTGTAATCCCGCTAGGGCCCTAGTTAAATCTAAGAAAGATGGAACATCCTGATCATCTGGTAAAGCCTGTGCTAAATCTTTGAAAGTACCCATTAAGGAAACCATCGCCCAGGCAGCCCTGTATGTTGTGGCTTGGCTTTATGTCAAGACGGGCCACTCACCTGAAAAGCAGGATGTCTGTAGGGGCGATGGTATGCACCGACCTCCTGGAACACCTCTTGCCACTTCCTGGTGGACAGAGAAACCCCAGAAGGTATCCCAAAAGGAAAGAGCGAGTGGAAGAGAAAGAGACAAAACACTGCCACGTCTTGCTGGTCCAGCCAGGCATCCTGTATCTTCGAGGGAGCAGGTCGTTGTGGACAGAGTGATAGTAGAGTTAGTGCACTCCACTTCCTTGAAACTGAATCTCTCTTTCTGATATGGGCACAGGAGCAGTAGAAGAACACCGGGATGCTCCAGCACTTTTCTTGAATAATAATCACTGTTGGCACAATTACTAACACTGCATTACCAAAAACCCAAACTGAGTACCATAACAATAAGTACTACAACACTAGGGCTGGCTTCACAGAGATTCAATGTTGCACACTACAATTAGAACTGTGGTTGCACTCATCATGCACAAGAAAGACAAACAAGAGCATTACTTATATCACATCTAACTTTCCTACATGCATAGGATTAAACTAAAAGGAACAAAAACAATTCAAGAAATACAAATGTTTACTCTGGGTTTAAACAGTTAGGGCGGCACAGTTTGGTTTGGTTTCACTGTGTGCGTGAAAACCCCTTTAAAAGAAAATTCCTAAAACCTGAAACACAGACATGAATGACACAATTTAAATCCTAGAGTTATGCTATTAGAGAAAGAAAAGTCACGTAAATACTCTTTTAAAACTGCACTGTCACTTTTTGTAGTACTTGAGCACAAGCAGATTTCCTGAAGCACATTTAGGCAAGTAACTTCAATAATAATGTAGAATGTTCAGAAATGCATTTGTCTCTTCAAGATAAGCACTCTGCCAAAATACCAGGTCTGAAATATACCAGCTGTTCTAGGAAAGCGGGGCACTCAAAGAACAAACTCCCTGGAGAATACTTGTCACTTAGATGCAGTCTTTTCCGGAGTGCTGGAGGAATGCCTGGTGTCAGCTGGTACAGGAAGGAAGAAAAGAATTGCCTCAAAAGTCCTGAATATGAGGATGACAGCAGGGGCTGGACTGCCAAATAAGATGTTGAGATCAGGAAGCAAAACAAAGCCAAGCAGGGAGGCTTGCTTCATTCTGCTATTTATAGCCAATCAGGAAAGCAGTTGAGTTTCCACATGTGGATGAGTCACCACACGCAAATAGAAGCACATGTCTACACCTGCTCACATTAGCAAACAAGCACTGGTAAAACAAGCATTGATAAAACCAATTGTGTAACACAGCACATTACGTTTACTGAGAAACATGAAGGTTTAACCAAGAACAGAGATATGATTTAATCCTAATCCCTGGGGATGCTGACAGATAACGCAGGAGGCACCTTGGGGATTCCTGACAGGGAGGCATGCGGGCCACCCTGCATTTAGAAAATAACTTTTGCCCTGGGGATGTGGTGGTCCCGAGGCGTGGGTGGGCCTAGCAGGCCCGCCTGCATTCATAATTAACAGTGCAATAGGAAGGTTCTGGTCCCTAGGGCTGCGGGGGGGGGGTTGCGTGTGCTCCCCCGCATTCACTAAAGAACTTTTTGCCACGGGGAGGTGGTGTTCCCTGAGGCTTTCAAAGTCCCTAGTAGGTAGATCTGTGCACCCTCTTCCTTTTTTTCACCTCCAATGCCCCCAGGACCATGCCCACCAATGGGAAAAGTAAAGGAAAAGCACAGGAGACCATGCTTTGTTTTTTTTTTAAACCTGAGAAAAATCCACAAATCCTTCTGTTAATGTTTCAGATTTTTGCTGTTTAGCCCTGGCGGGGTCCGTGGAGAAACTCTAGACCAAGGCTAGGGGATCAAGATGACCCTACTCTGGCCCCTTTTCTTTTTTTAAATCTTGTTTTGTTAGACTTGGCTGAAACCAAGTCCCAAAATGGTTGCCAACACTTCCTTGATGAAGTGTTGGTACCCAATCAGATGTCAGTCTGGGACAGTTGGATCCACGGAGGATGCTCCATATTTTTTAAACTGTAATATCTGAAAACTATTGAATGCATTTGCACCAAATCACAAAAAGCATGCTTTCTAGACCACGAGCTAACTTTCTGCCAAATTTGTGGTAATAACGTCCAGCAGCTCAGGCTGTAGTCATGTTCAAAATCCCCATGGGCCCTCCTTTTTCCCAGCCTCCGCTTGACAGATCACCCCAACATTTTTAGGACACTAGCTGAACTGACTGAAGTATAACAATTGAATATTTTGTGACAATTCCTCAAGTGGCCCCAAAGATCTTGGCAAGTTATTGGCAAGACAAAAAACTTTCTGCCTATGGAAACTAGGTCCTAGCTGCCCCGGAGGCCACCACCTCCGTGGGGCTTTACACAACTATTGTGCAGCCCCCCCACAGCCCTCCTGGGGTCTCGCGTTTGCTTGAACTAGAGCTATTAGCGTTGTAAATTCCTAACAGAACTTTTCTTGCCACATAAATTGAAACTGAAAAGTAAAACAGTTGGCATAAGTTGGCATAAGCAAAGCAATCCAAAGTGCTACGGCCGCCATGAGCACGGGAGTTATTGGCTCCCTACGTGAGTGTCTAGAAAGGTTCGTAGCTGGGATGAAAGGCAAACCGAAACTAGAGGAAGGGTCATCACACGCTGTATCAGGAGGAAGTGTGACGTAGTGTGATGGCCAACAGAAATGTTCACCTAGTTAAATCGCCTGGGGAGGGAACTCAGCACACATAGGAGGGACATTTCACAAAATGCAGCAATAAAAATGAAGCCTTTAAAACAAGCACAACAAAGAACAAATAGCAAGGGTGGGCGTGATTAGGAGCCCACAGAGGTATTCCAACAATTGTGTGCTCCACCCTAAAAAGCATTCCGTTCTCAATCCTCTCTGTGAAGTTTTTAGTAAAATGCTTTATAAAGCATACAGATTTATATGGAAATCTGTAAAGCTGCACAACTTTGTATAAAGCTCCAACTGTCACTTACAGTTGCTGTTAAAAGCTAGCCTTAGCATATTTCTTTAACGGAAGCCAAGTCATATAGTAAATACTTTTGCAGTTCTTTTCAAGAAATCTAGGCTAAAACTTTTCAGCTGTACACACTGGGCAAAGTGCTTTGCATGGACTGGAGTAGATTACATTTCGAAAATGTATTTCTTTTGACAAGTGGGAATAGGTGTTTTTTTTTAGTTTCTATATTATGGATGAATTTGTCTTCAAATCTTGAAAAGCAGGTGCTATGTTGTTTTTTGCCTTTGTATTTGCAAGCATCATTTCGTCAACATGACTGCCTAAAATTATGTGTTTGCAATTTTTACTACAAATCTGCTGAGCAATATGTAGAAACGCCCCTTTTGGTGTCAGTATGGAGAATACAATGACACAAAGACATCAGTGGAACAGAGTCTGGTATACGTTTAGGAGGTGAATTAAATGCTACATGCCAACATCGGATTTCTGTTTCTTCATAGGTCTGCATTAGGCTATGGTACCATATAGAGATAAATTATTTCAAATATAGATATACTGGACTTTGGCTCTGCCAGTGGAGTATTTCAACCTCAATTCAAGTTATTGGCGTTTTCGTACATCATTCCTCCTCCATGGATTCCTCGCATTGAATTAAATGAAATACTATTTTGAAGGAGTTTATCTACTACGTCCTTGATTGAAGGTGCAGACAGGGAGACAGAGAAAACAATTGCTCTCACAGAGAGAGCGCTGCTTTAGCTCCTGCAGGAGGTGGGGAGCCAGCCGGGACCATGGGGCCTTCAGGGCTCCCCCCTTGGGCTCCAACATTGCGAATGGGTGCCCTGGGAGGCACCCAGGTCACATGGCCAGGCCCTGAGGGGTGGGGTCCCCGGGGCCGAGATCGACCTGGGGAGGGGAGCCACATGGCCACTCCCCCCGAAAAAAATTAAATGTTAATACCGGGCTCAGGGTGATGGGGTCCCCGGCGTGAGATTGGCCTGGGGAGGGGTCACACGGCCCCCTCCCCAAAAATAGATATAATTGTTTAGGCCGGGCCCTGGGGAAATGGGATCCCTGGGGTCAATATGGGCCAAGATGGGAGGTAATGCAGCCCCTCTCCCCCCAAACAAATTTAATATTTACACTGGGCCCCGGGGTATAGGGGGTGATTCTAACTTCGGCGGGCGGCGGAGGCCGCCCGCCGAAGTTCCCCCACCAAAATACCGCTCCGCGGTCGAAAGACCGCTAAGGGTATTTTGGGATTTGCCCTGGGCTGGCGGGCGGCCGCCAAAAGGCCGCCCGCCAGCCCAGGGCAAATCAACCTTCCTACTAAGATGCCGGCTCAGAATTGAGCCGGCGGAGTGGGAAGGTGCGACGGGTGCAGTTGCACCCGTCGCGTATTTCAGTGTCTGCTAGGCAGACACTGAAATACTTTGTGGGGCCCTCTTACGGGGGCCCCTGCCGTGCCCATGCCATTGGCATGGGCACGGCAGGGGCCCCCAGGGGCCCCGCGGCACCCCCTACCGCCATCCTGTTCCTGGCGGGCGAACCGCCAGGAACAGGATGGCGGTAGGGGGTGTCAGAATCCCCCATGGCGGCGCAGCAAGCTGCGCCGCCATGGGGGATTCTAAGGGCAGCGGTAAACCGGCGGGAGACCGCCGGTTTACCCTTTCTGACCGCGGCCAAACCGCCGCGGTCAGAATGCCCTGCGGGGCACCGCCGGTCTGTCGGCGGTGCTCCCGCCGACCCTGGCCCCGGCGGTCTGAGACCGCCGGGGTTAGAATGAGGGCCATAGTGTCTCTGGGCCCGATATCGGCCTGTGGAAGGGGGCCATGCAGGGTCGGGTGGTTATAGTGGTTGGCTGAAGGGACTGAGCAGAGGCCAGGCCCTGCGGTCAATTCTCGCTATGCACAGCCAAAGGCCATGCGCAGCAAGGGGTTGGGTGGTTATAGGGGTGTGTTGCTGGGCATGGACGAAAGACAGGCCCTGCGGTCAACCCCAGCCTGTGCATGGCCAAAGGCGGTGCGTGGCAGTGGTTGGATTATTGTATAGTTATGAAAATTACTATATGTTAAAAAAAACATAGAAATTCACTGAGAAAAACAAAGGTTACAGGGATGTTATAGTTAGGAAATAGAATTTTAATAAAAAGTAGAGATTCACTTTAGAAAACAAAGGTTACCGGGACGTTATAGTTAGGCTCACATTTTAAACATACCAAACCATAGAAATTAACCAGTTATAGTTAGAGTTATCTCAAGTAACTCAAATATTTTAGGAAAAAACTGCTTTCAGGGGGCGCTAGTTATAATTACCTTGGGGCAGGAGTGCTAGTTACTTGAGATAACTCTAACTATGACTAGTCAATTTCTATGGTTTGGTACGTTTAAAATCTGAACCTAACTGTAATGTGTGTTTGTGTGTGTGTGTTTATATATTTATTACAGCTTCTGTCTCGAATGTTTCAGTTTGATCCATCAAGTGGGGTCCTAGAAAAAGGGGGCCCTAAAACACATTTTCTCAATTCATTTTTCTATAGCACTTTTAGATACTGCTACAGCCTGAACCGCTGAACGGAATTACACAGAATTTGGCACAAAGCTACATTCTGTTCCACAGATCACACTTTTTGTGGTTTGGTGTAAATCGGTTTAGTGATTTCAGAGCAATTTAAGGCCCAAAAATATAGATACATAGGGACATGGATCCACGCACCACCGGAAGAATCTGATTAACTGGTCACAACCTGAGAGAAATGTTGCAGCCGCCATTTTGTTTTATCTGTAAAACGGTCCCCGAGGCTGAAATATGGGGGGCAGTGGAGCTCATGGATCCAGGGTAGAGGTTTCCTGACCCCATGAGGGTGCTATAGTTGATGTGATGGAACAAATAATGGGCTATTAAATGTCAGAAAATGTTTTTTTTTTATATTTTGTAAGATCCGCGGATCTACCTGTGGGGCTCAGCAGGGCCACCAGTGTAAATCCATGGGTGGATCAGCGGATCTAGCAAAATGTAAAAAAAAACAGTCTTTATGCTGACAGACACTCCAACATTCAGTGTTGCACACTCAGAGACACTGTCACACCCAGTATTACATGCAGGCAGACTGTCACATCCACTCTCACACATACAGAGATGCTGTTACATCCACTGTCTCATCTACACAGACACTCTCACACTCAGAGAGACACTCTCATACCCACCCGCATTTCCAGGCAGACACTGTCACACTCCCTCTCACACCTACACAGAGACTCTCACGAATACTCTCACATTAACATAGACACTCTCACATGTAGTTTCAAACCCAGAAATGCACTCTGACACTCACCTTCACACCAATACAGCTACTCTCACATCTAGTCTCACATGCAAGCAGACACTGTCACATCCACTTACGCACCTACAGAGGTGCAGTTACATCCACTGTCACATCTACCCAGGCAATCTCACACTCAAAGAGAGACTCTCACACCCACCCTCATATCCAGGCAGACACTGTCACACTCCCTCTCACACCCACACAGAGACTCTCAAGAATACTCTCACACTAACAAAGACACTCTCACATGTAGTGTCAAATCCAGAGACACACCCTGACACTCACACCCAGACAGCTACTCTCACACCCAGTCTGACATGCAGACACAGTCACACCCACTCTCATACCTACAGAGATGCTGTTAGATCCACTATCAAATCTACACAGACACTCCCTCACTTAGAGGGACATTCTCACACCCACCCTCAAATACAGGCAGACACTTTAACACTCCTTCTCACACCCACACATAGACTTTCTCGAATACTCTCACACTAACATGAACACTCTCACATGTAGTGACAAACTCAGAGACACATTCTGACACTCACCTTCACACCCAAACAGCTACTCTCACATCCATTCTTACATGCAGACAGACACTGTCACACCAAAGATCACACCTACAGAGATGCTGTGACTTCCGCTGTCACGTCTACACAGACACTCTCACTCTCATACTCAGAGAGACACCCTCACACCCACTCTCACATCCAGGCAGACACTGTCACACTCTCTCTCACACCCAGACAGAGACTCTCACACTAACATAGACACTCCAAAAAAAACAAAAGGTTACAGCGATGTTATAGTTAGAAAATAGAATTTAAAACCCCCAGAAATACACTGGAAAAAAACAAAGGTTACACAAACATTATCGTTAGGAAATAGAATTTAAAAAAACTTAGAAATTCAGTGAAAGGTTACAGGGACGTTATAGTTAGGTTCTGAATTTTCTCATACAAAACCTTAGACACTCAGCAGTTATAGTTACCTGAGCTAACTATAACTTGCACTCCTGTAATGCACTGCTTATGACCTGACATATTACATCACTTATGACATGGTCAGTGACATCACTGATGACATCGCCCGTGACATCTCAAATGACATCATTGATGACATCATCCACACAACCAGTCATACATCCACTCATCACCCCATACAAACTCTTGCTCATCCACACACACAGCTATTCACATACTAATTTGGAGAACCCTAAAACTTCTGACAAGGACCCACTGATTCACTCACACAGCAACTGACACAACTATTCACCCACCCATACAGCACTAACATAGCTATTTTCACTCTCATACAGATACTCAAACACTCACTCACAAACTCATACAGTCACTGATACATCCTGTCATACACCTATGCAACAACACCCATACCCACTAATAGAACCATGGAGCTACTCACACACCCACTCCTTCACACATGCAACCACTCACACACCCACACACTCAGCCATACAGTTTCTGCTTGTAGGAGGTTGGCCAGGCTTATAGTGGGTACCTTGTGGTACTCACACCTTGTGCCAGGTACAGTTATCCCTTATTAGTAGAGTAGTAGTGTTCTGGCAGCTTAGGCTGATAGAGGTAGCTATAGGAGAGCAGCTTAGGCTGAACTAGGAGCCATGCAAAGCTCCTACTATACCACTTATATCACTTAGCACTATATCAGGATTATGTATTTTTTACATTTGGTCTTTGTGTATTGCTAAGAGAGAATGAGACAAAGGAAAGCTAAGTGCCAGCAGGGTGGGCCACTCTGAGTTAATGAGGGGGGAGCTGTCACCTATGACATTTGCACATCACAAAGGCCCTGCCTGACCACATTCACAAAGAGGTTTCACACTAGTCTTTTGTGCCCGCAGACAAGGAGGGCCAGGACAGGGAGGCAGGACATTCCAAACTCCTATAGGGGTGGGAACATCCAGAACCATCTCCTGCTTTAAAGTTGGCACCAAGTATAAATATTGAAGACTCAGAAGGACTGCTGTACTCCTGTGCTGGGAGAAGGACGGATACTCTGCTGTCCTGCAACTTTGCTGCCCTCCTGACTGCTGCTTGAGTGAAAATGACTGGACCTGCATCTTGAATCCAGTACCACCAGAGTGACCCCATGGGCTATTTGGCTGGCCTACTGATCAGAGTCTCAGGGACAGGAAAGGCTGTAACCAACTTGCACCCAGCACGTGGCCTCTGCGAACTGTGAGTTTTGCTGCCCCAAATGTTGCCACCCCAGTCCTCGACCCACAGAAGTGGGCCTGAAGGTGCTCTGCCAGTCAAGCTATGGTGTCTTAGTAGGACCAACGCAGACCGATGTATCTCCTTGCAGCTCTGCATCGGAAATGCCACTGTGCAATGCATCCATGATGCAGGACCTCGCATCGCAGCTAGGGGGGGTGGAGTTCGCTGAGCTCCACTATGTGGAATTCTGCAGAATTTTTAAAGAACTCAGCGGAATTCTGCCATTGGACAGAATTGCTTGATGCGCTCGTCAGTGCAACGTTTTTCATGCTCAGGAGCACGATGAGCGTTCTCACACTGAAAATATCACACGAACGACACCACATGGTTCACATGTGCACGGTGGTAGGCATAACTTTATAAGCTTTTCAATCCCACCCTTTTCTAAATTATCCACCCCTCATTTTCCTTTATTTCAGCAGTGTGCCTTTGAGTTTGTGTATTTTACATTTCTGTAATTTTTTTGTGTATTTTTCAGGACTTTTTTTAATACTTTACTGCTTTTTGCTTTTCCATTTACGTCTTTATTTTTTTATTTCTTCCTTCCTTGCTTCTATTTCTTCCCCTTTCCTTTTTCCGCCCAGCACTATAGCAGAGAAGAGTGGCAGAGGGAGTGGCGGCACCTGTGCGGCTGCTAACTGCTTACCTTGCGGACATTGGCGTCACAAAGGGATGCAGCCTGACCCATTTTTACGAAGGTGGTGGTGACAGCACTTGTGTTCTTTGTGCAGTGCCACCTCCCCTCCATGTTGGCAGCAGGTAGCAGTCCTGGGATCAGTCACGCCCTTCAGGAGCGTCAACTGCTACGGGGGAGGGTGCACAGGTGTGTGCATTAGCACACTGGGGTCCAGTGCACTCAGCAGCAGTTGATGCACTGTTGGGCAGACATACTGGACTGCAAGCAGGACCTGATCGACATGCTGGGCATCAAGGGGGAGGGCCTCAGTGAGTAATAGATATTTATTTGTGGTGTGTGTTTCATAATGCTATTTTTTTCTAATAGCAGTGCTGACTCTCAGAGGTGAGTTGAGTTTATGTTACAATGAATAGTATGTGATTCAGTTTAGGCTAGCCAGGTGCTCAGTCAGCGCTTCCTAATTGTATTCATTGCTGCAAGCCTCCTCCTCCTGTCACCAGGAATAAGACAGTGGTAGGAATAGTAAGTAATATCAGTGAGTTTGCATTCCCTTCTCTGCGCATTTATTTAAGTAGCGAATGCAGCCCCTCCCAATCGCAATCTCCCGGTGGTGTGTAGTATCATAGTATGCATCTAAGCACAACAAAAAGGGAGACTGAGATGGCCCATCAAAGGTGGTTAAGAAACAAAGATAATTTGTTGCAATATGAATGCGTTAGTAGTGGTACATATTTGCAAATGTAGTTTAGGAGATTTGGAGTAGGGCTTAGGTGTAGGAAATTAATAGATCAATTTGAGTCAATACTAGTACTACTAGGTGATCTGATTTAGAAAAGTAAAGTGTTACTGTGTTTGCCTTTGCCTGTCAAAATATTTTTGGGGGAGTGCACCACTAATCTATTTTTTATATTCTTTATTTCTTACCTCATCACCCAAGGGGAAGAAAAGGCACGATCTCAGGTGTGTCCGGAAGACGAGGGTGCCAGTGCCATCACTAGTGTGGCAGCTGGCAGATTTGCTGGCCCCAGTAAGTATTCCTGTTATATTATTACCATAACTTTCACCTTTCCTCATTTAGAATAGGTTTTGTTTTTATGAACTGTGCCCTTATACCTTTTTTTGTACTTATTTTAATTCTAAGCTTTATTCAATTCTTGGTATCTTTGCTTTTTTCTAATTTCCATGTTTCTGTGCCTGACACCCTCCTGTCTGTAGTATGTGGCTTTCTTCTTCATTGTTACTAAGCTTAGTTTTTCCTTCTCCCCTATATATGTTGCGGACTGGTATTGTAAGATTAAGAGGACAGTTTTTTAGGACAGGTACTTTACGGAGAAGATAGCTTGCCCAAGTCAGCTTTTCTATACGTGTTTGTGAAGGTTTTCTTTTCAGTGCTCATGCTGTAAACTGTAAAACGAGCAAGTGCACATTGTCATGGTGCCCCCCATGTTGTGTGTATGTATTATTTCTTTATACAGTTTAACATACTAGCACTTTCGATGATAGTTCAGCATGGCTGGAAAGTAGTATGAGCATGGCCCCATTGCATTTGCCAACCAAGGCCTCACCAAATCACCGTATGTCCTCCTGGATTGACCAAATATTTCACCCCTTTTTTACACTTCGGTGATGTAGCACTGCACCTCCATTACGAAACGTTTGTGGTTGACTTGTCTACCCGGCGTTTGTAACATAGTTATCCAACAACACTCCTAAAGTGAATGAATGAAGAAAATAGAACTGTAGTGATCTATTGCAGTTTTATTTTGTTGAATTAGTTCTAAAAAAATAACAAGGGGAAGTGTATCTGGCATCTAAAATGTGTAACATTTTTCCAGCTGCACCAACCACCAGTAAAGGGGCCAGAGGCAGCTCCAGTGCTCCAGACGCAGCAGCGATTGAAGGGGGAGAACACACAGCAGCAGTGGCAGGTGTCGGTATGTCATATGGCTTGCTTATTGACAATTATTAGTATACTCACTGCAACGGCGTTGCTTGTGAACTCCCTGTTTTAGCAGCTACAGTTCCAGCCATTCTTCTTCCAGTTAATTGGCTTGCTCAACAATCCAACTCTTGTATTTTGAAACATCCTCTTCAGAAAAAGGAACGAAAGTGGGCAGGATTATTTTATAGTGTCGATCAAGTAGGGTGGCACAGATGTACTCTTTGGATGGCATGATGTCATTTTGCAGCCTTGCACTACAAGCCAAGTGAAAGATTAAGCTCTCAATCAAAGCATGTGCTTCTGGGTTTACATTCAGACCGCTGAGTGCAAATCTATGGCACATAAAGACTAGCTGGATGCCAGCTGCATGGTCAAACAACAAAGGAGAGCAAGAAAGCATGGAGAACAAAGAACACATGCAGGCCTATGGCAAAGGGACACTGGCTGGATGCACAAAAAGGCTACCAGCCACATGGTCAAACAACAGCAGCGAGTAAGCAGGCATGGAGAATGAAGAACACATGCAAGCCAATGGCAAAAACACACTGGCTGGATGCATAAATGGCCACCAGCCACATGATCAAGCAACAGCAGTGAGCAAGGAGGCATGGAGAACAAAGAGCACATGGAAGTCTATGGCCAAAACACACTGGCTGGATACATAAACTGGCCGCCAGCAACACGGTCAAACAACAGCAGCATGCAAGGAGGCATGGAGAACAAAGAACACATTCAGGCCTCTGGACACAGGCTACACAAAATGGCCCTTGCCCACATGGCATGGAGAACAAAGACAAATGGTGGCCAATGACAAACTCACACACACACGGGCCAGAAAAAGTGGCATGGTGGTATCACTGAAGAAAGCACTAACATTAATTCAGCAAATGCAAAAATCGAAACTTAACTGCGCTATAAAAATTTTACAACACATATCTTCCTCAGCCATCAAATATTACCCCAAGTATACACTTTTGCAGAAATTAAAATGAAATGCAAACAATAGACAACATTTTTAATTTAATCCAATACTATCCCTGCCCTAAATGAAGTTTTCAAAACATACATTTCTTTCATGCACTGATGACTACTATTACTGGGCCTACTGGCTAGATAGCCTATTGGAAGTCTAGGCCACATAGTTAAATAAATGAATATTGCAAATGTAACAAACATGGAAAAAGAGTACTGAATTGTGCAACATTTGTTATTTACAAAGATGAAAAATGAAATGTAAAAAAATAACTAAGCCCCTAATTAAAATTAACCTCTAGGTCACCCACTACAATAGAATGTAAAATAAAAAAATGTACACATAATTATTGGTGCATCAAACAAACATCATGCTTATAAAATATTTTTTGAAGTTACGTGTGTAATATTATTTTTAAAAAGTCCTTAAATCCAAAGGTATACATCAAGAAGACGAAAAGCGTGATGCTTCCACCTCAAAATCCAAGTGAAAAGTGACCAGGAGATGGACAACCCACTGGGAGGGGACTGCTGGACAGGAACAGGAAGTTGGAGTCTCTGGGACACTTTCTTTCTATTATAAAAACAACTTGATTGGTCCATTGGATAAGAAAATCCACTCGAAAACGTATTTTTGAAAAGATTAGGCTGCATCTCATGTAGAAAATCTAGTCCAGAGGCGTCCACTAGTGGCACTGTTTTTGGCACCATCGCGACCAGAAGCTGCACCAGCCGGCACAAAATATTGTGGCCTGAGCGTGCCTTGAGACCCTCACAGGTGATTTGCAGTGCTTTAAAAATCATGTTTGATTGATTGATTGATCTCCATTCCCCAATCTCAAGCTATATTTGATGCAGTCACTTTATTTTCTGATAATCTGAACCAGTAAAGTGACATCAATTTGAATGTTATATTGATATTTTTTTAAAGTTAATATTTTATACGTTCTTCAAGATGGTGTAAGACTCAGATCACATTAAAAATAGGGAAGTGTGATTTTGTAAAGGAATCAATAGAGTATATTTGGATTTAGTTTTTTTACATTTGGCAGGCTTGCAAGTGAATTTACATAACATAACTAAAGTGGGAATAGGCATTCCCCAACAACTTGTCATATTGGAGAATTCACTACCAAATATACAGCTTGTCTCTCACTTAGGCTTATCTTCTGACCGGTCACTTAACACCAACCTCAATATTATTGTTGAGTGTTCCAGCCACCCTATCTTGCTGTCGTACCTTGTGCGGAAAACTCCTTCTACCCCAGTGCGGCAATCTCAAATTCCAAAACTCTAGTGAAGCCCAAATATTATGCCAAATATCCTAACAATATAATTACAGCCTCAACCTTCAGCTTCATAGAGGGCCAAAAGTCAGTTCACTTAGGACTAAGAGGAATTAGACAAGGAGCCCATTGGGCTGCTGCCAGATCTCGGTAGCTGGTTCAATAGAAAGCACAATCATTGAACTCTTTAAGTTATGAACACCAAGGTAATCCTCCTCCAAACCACCATCTCTTTGAAAGTCTCCTGAAGCTAATGTTTAGATAAATATTAAATATTCCAAGGGAACTTTATGGACATCAATTAGAAATCTTTGGAGGTTGTGCATTAAGGTTTTGCACATGGTGCAAGGCAATGTAAATCTGTGAAACGTGACAAAGCATTGCGTCAGTTTATTGCCATTACAAAAATCCTGAAAGTGCAGCACAAAAGTGCCTAGAGCCTCCCACGCACCCATGCACCTGCTTAGTAATTTACTCCCCAGAGAGTGTTGAAATTATTGTTGAGTTAATGAAATTACCTGAACACTGTAAAACTATAATGGTATTGAAAATAAGAGGTACGATATACAATGGTAAGTGGGCCAATAAGAAGACAGTGGCAGGTGTCACAGCATTGAGTCAAATCAAAGATTAGGGCACAACTGTTATACAATTTTCCATGGCACATTTAGAAGCTGCACAGTGGCAATGAATCCCAGCTTTACATGCTCGTTTTTACTATACACACTTTCATAAAGTAAAAGAACACAGATACAACATTGGCAGGTCACTGTAGGCAAGAATAGGGCTTAGCGGGACTCGCAGAGTTTCACTCTGCAGAACTCAGCTGAGCTACCTAAAAATTCCACAAGATTCTGTGGAGTTCTGTGAGTTGTAGAATTTTGGTGCATGGCGCTACTGGCACTGACTTTTAGAGCCATGAGCTTCTCCCGCACTGTAAAAACAGTGCCAACTGCACAACATGGTGTGCCAGAAGGTGCTGCTCCTTCCTCCCACTCAAGTAGATTTTCTATTTGAGTGGCAGCTTTCTCAACGCGAGCAGTACTGACCTTCCATGAGCACCCACATTGAGAAATTACCCTGAGAGGCATTCTAGCACAAATAAATCGCACTAGGGGGCGTAAATTATCTTAATGTTGGTAAGCCACATATGAGAAAAATTCCGGCAAGTGGCACTTTTTCTGGAACTCTGCGCTCCAAGTGGAACGTGGAGTGGGCAGAATGTTTTGCCCACCCCTAGCCAAGAACACTTATCCTAGCAATCTAGCGTTAATGGGGATACATCTGTGGTCCTCTGCAACATAAACACATGAGGTTCAAGCAGAAAAATAGTCAATGAAGTTCTCAGTCAAGGTCATGTAAGGACTTTGGGATTGACAGATTCATTTTTCACACTTGCTACACCTTGCTCTCTTCAAGAACCCACAATTGCTAAGAGGCAAAATGAAGATGCACTTCATACAAATAACATAAAGCATGTAGTATGTGGGAAAATAACATGGTGTATGAAGCTGGAATCATTGAAAATCTAAGCCCACCTGTGCCATTGCTGATTTCTCCTTGTGCACATGGGGCACAGTCAAAACAGCACACGGGCTTCCCCTCTCTAGCAGCCTTTCGATATCCAGGGGGACAACTCTCACTGCAGACAGAGCGGGGAACCTGCGGAAGGAACAGAGGGAACCTCAGTGCTAAGGACTAAAGAGAGAAGGAAGTGAAAGACAAACAGGGAGAGTATTCCTAGGAATAATCACATATAACATGTGGAAGAATCACACAGAAGTAACTAAGCGTGTGCTAGCACTGGGGGGCATGGCTTAGACACTTAAGATAGCTGCCACAAACTAGAGCAGCTCCGCACCACTCATCTCTAATCCTGTACCAGCATGCCTATTTAACAATATAAAACCCACAGCTGGCTGATCCTCGGTGTTGCCCATCTGCTGGGAACAAGATTGAGCGGTATGGCGATAGACAGAGGCACCTCAAGCTGGGTAAAAGGAAGCAACAACACTAAGGCCCAGAAGACAGCATTGTGGCCCACCTACAGAGGCGGAACCAGTAGGAGACTGACCAGAGGTGGCTGATGCCTGCTGTGAATACCCCAGCGATGAAAGAACACCAACGGGTGGCTGGTGCCCAGCTCTGAAAAGCGAGGTCTGTGACAGAAAGATGCCCACTTCTGAAGTGGTTCACCACAGCTGAGAGTTGGAGCTGCAGCGGACTGGAGTGCAGAGTCCTTCTGTCTTCTGTTGGTTGTCTGAACACTTGAATGTGACCATACAGAGAGCCCTAAAGTTCTACATAAGGAGGGAGCAGGCCTGGGGGTCATGCGGGGGACCAGAGAAGGAGGAGGCCACCCCCAGTTGGGTCTTCATGGCCAAAGGAAACCAGATAAAGACTCCCCAGTGGATACCTGATTGAATCCTAGAGACCTGAAAGGAGCAGGGCCCACATAACTACCCACACCCCGGGCTTAGCTTTAGCCACGATGTCTGGAAGTTCTCCAGCCCCAGAGGCTACTCCCACTTGGAGCCACATGAAAAGAGAGTAAGGGGAAAAGTGATATTAGCGGCCCGCACACACATCCACTATTGCCCAACAGTCAACAGGACGGGTGCTGCTGACTCGCTCATGGGCCACCATGAAACACTCCTGGAAAGGGCTCATGGTCTCCCTCAACAGACTACAACTCGAGAGCTGATTGGGGAGCCCCTAATCTCTGGAAACTCACAGTGGCCAAAGTTAAAGGGCCTCATTATGAGTTTGGCGTTCGGACGAGCCGACCACCAAACTTGTGGGAACACTCCTTAAGGGAGCTGCGGCCAATACCGTAGCACAGCAGCACCCTCGGAATGCACACTGTCTGAATGGGCAGTGCACAGGCCTCCCTGTAGCCCCCTGCACTGGCTTTCCACCAGCCTCTTCATGGGGGGTCCCTGCCATGAAGAGGTTGGTGGAAAGTTGAGTTCTAATCAGCATGTTGGCACTGAATACAGCACCACTGTGGCTGACCACAACTCAGACTGGCATCAGCCCATCAGGAACCACGTTCCTGGTGGTGACAGCAGTCCCCTGGCAGGTCAGCCCACTAGGGTTGTAATGTGATGGTCAGACCGCCTGGAGTGCGGCAGTGTGACCATCACTGCAAATCTGGTGCTCCTCAGGACCTCCAGACTCGTTATGAGGGCCAAAGTACTCAAACAAAAGAAACAGGGCACACTGGACAGGTACGCCCAGCCATCACGAAGCCATCAGGCACCACTCTGGGCATTGGAGATGGCCATCAACCAGCCACAGGAGACATTAGAGGGCAGGATTAGATTGGTGGATTCCGATGTCATGTTGCTGTTTGAGACCTCTGCCGAGCCATGGACTGAATAGCCAAGGACAGAATGGTTGAAGTGAAAACCACTTTGACAGACATGCAGTGTGCGCTCTCAAAACTCTCCTCCATCTCCAAAGAACTGGCTGCAAGAGTGAAGGATGCCTAGGGGAAATCCCGGAGAAACAACTTCTGCCTGGTAGGGTTCTTGGAGCCTGCGAAGGATCCTCAACAAAAGATTCCAAGATAAGTGACTCAGCACGGTAATTCCAGTCGGTTCCTTGTCCTCATGCTCCATCTTCGAAAAGGCCCACAGATCCTTGCCTCAAAAGCCACCTCCACCAGCTCTGGCCAGATCTCTAACCACCCGCATTATCAATTAACTTGATAGAGACAACATCCTATGGTACACTTGCACACAAGATGTAACAATCCAATAAAATAATTATATTTCCGGATTATTCCAGCCTAGTCCAACAACAGAGAAAGTCTTTCACAGAAGCCAAGAAAAAAGTTTGTTACTACATTCTGTGGTAACCACCAAATTGAAAGCTGGGGCGGTGGGAGAGAGGGGTAGACTTCAGGGCTCCCAACCATAGGGACATATGATTGGCCAGTGCTCCCAGGAACCCTTCTCCTCCAGTCAACCCACTTGATGAAGAGCACCATTGACTAACACAAGGCATTTTCTAGGAGACAGACAAGAGATGGAGAGGTGCTGGCACCCTGCTTGGGCACAGCGTGCATACTTCCCTCTGCCCAAAAGCTCATAGCTGTAAGCGTCGACATAAGAAACTCTTTACACTGGAGAACAGGTATAGCTGGTAATTTTGTCAGGGTGGACTTCAGTTGGGACATGGCAATACTGTAAGTTCATTGGCATTGCAAATTGGTCTGCCGTGCTACAGGCACATCATGTTCCTGAAGTATAGGGTGGGTAGAATTGGGTAGTTGTTGTTGGTTTAAGTATTTGTTTACATTGTTGGTGCTAACACAGCCCCTTACTCGGACAAAGTTCAGATAATATCCTGGAATTTGGTGGTCTAATCGACAAGATCAAAGAATGTGAGTCCTCTGGGCTGTGAAAAAAACACAGGCTAAAATCCTGTACATCCAGGATGCCCCCATCCTGGGCAATAAAGTCCCCTCCCTATGTGCTGTGGGTTCACTCAGGCTTTCCACTCTGGTTTTAAAATTGGATCCTGAGGAAGAGCCATCCTGATTTAAAGCACCCTTCCATTCATGGTTACAAGGGAATGGTGGGATCAGAGAGGGTGATATGTGGCCATCACTGCCTCTTGTATGGTGAGCCCCTGGCACTAATGAATGTCTAACCCACTTCCACTCTGTCCATCCTTTCTGGAAGTGCTAATGAGATTAATAGGGAAGCAACACACAACAAAGGGCAACTGATCTGGAGTGCCAGATTCTTGATATGGAAACCTGTTACTTAGACACCCGAAAATGAGGTTGTGCAGAAATCTGACTCACACTCATGCAGTCCCACAACACACACTGCTGGGATGATGCAAAGAATGTATGGTTCACTTCAGAAACACATCTCTACAAATGGAGAGACAAGTTGAGCAATCTCTTTCACTGTCACGGAACCCTTATCTAATACCTGGTATATTCCAATGGGTCAAAACATACTAGTGACACAGCTATTGCCCCCTACGTTGCGCAATACTTTTCTGAGATATAGACAAGAAGACAAGTAACACCCCAAGCACAGATCAACCAATTTGTGTCAGACCTATCCCTTCAGGCTCTCTCTGAAGTTGAAAGGCAGTACTTGAAGGGGGATCTCAAGACCGTAGACCTCCTGGCAGCCTTGAGCCAGTTGAACCCAGAGAAAACGCCTGGTCCGGACGGGTTCCTGAGAGAATTCTTTAAAATGCTAATGCACAAATTGAGTGACCCCCTGGAGGCAATAACGGAGGAATTGATGGAGACATTGTGTTTACTCCCCATTTTTTGTAACTTTAAGATCACTGTGATATTGAAACCAGGGCATCCTCTGGAGAGATGTTCCTCATACCACCCCTTCTCACTCCTAAACACAGAAGTAAAAATTATTGCCAAAGCACTGGCAGAACACTTGCTCCCACGCAGTTTCCACACTGGTCCATCCAGATCAAGCAGGAATCATGCCCGAAACAAGCTACTTGGCACAACATCAGGAGGCTCTATAACGCCCTAGCCCAGGCAGACAAATTGGAACGGCAAGCAGCAATTATTCTCGCATATACCAAAAAGGTCTTCGACTAGGTGGGGTGGCCATACTTGTTTGCCCTTCTCTGTTGCCTAAAATTTGGGCCCAAATGTTTTACTTGTATTCAGCTCTTATACACAAACCTGACTGCCGGGTCTACATAGGGTTACAAGTATAAGAACCATTCACAATTTGTTGTGGCACAAGACAGGGGTGTCCCCACTTTTGTTCACCATCTTCATTGAACTGTTGGCTCAATGGCTCCACATCGACGCTCAGACAAGGAGCTCTAAGTAGGAGGGCTCAAGTCCTCCATCTATCCACTTCCCTCCTATACCCCCAGAGACTGGGATGGGCATGAGATATGCTTGTTGTCACACATGGCTTCAAATACCTAGGAGTACACATTGTAACGGCATGGGAAACTAACATCCAACCACTAATGGGCACACTAAAGGGAGATATCAGGACATGGTCAGCTCTCCCCCTGTCCTTAATGGGTCACTCCTGCTCCGTTTTGTATACCAACTGAAAAACTACCCTTCTTCTTCTGTAAAACTACCCTTGTGCCACACAATGCATTCTGAACACCACAGCTTCCTGTGAAACCAAGGCTCTCCCACCGTATCTCCCTCAATAAATGCTTTCAAAGCAAGTGTGATGGAGGGATTGCAGCAGCCATTATTGAGTCTTGCTATGAGTCGTCACACCAGGAAATAGTCAATGAGTGGTGGTACGACACCAAGAGACCTGGCATTTGCTTCTGCACAATAGAGCACTCCATAGAACCCACATTCAAACCATCTCTATGGGTCAAAGGCAGGATTGCTGGTCCCCGCGAAAACCAAAGTAGTGAACCAGATGTAGTTCAAGGGCTGATCTGAAGGACATGGAATGTGTAGCCAAGCTAACAGAACTGAACAACATCCACTTTGGTGGGATCAGTGGCCAAGCTGGCAGGATCCTGAAAATGGGACACAATAGGCCTCTTCACCTTTGGTGATGTGATGGGGAGCACAATAGTTAAATCATGTTAGATCCTACAGGCCTACATCATATCCAACTCTACTGTTACCTACAACTGTGGTACACAGTGAAACTATATGTTTTGAGACTCAAGGAGCTCCCAGAGTATAATCCTCTAGAAGCATAATTATTCATGTTGAAACATAACACAGCACAGATCTATCATTCACTCAAACGTCACATACTCTACTTGACCTGGGAACGGGAGCTAGGGTCCCTTAGGGATGAGGAATGGGCAGAGGCAAGAGCCTCACCATGACTTTCGGCAATCGCAACACTGTTCCATTTCATTCGGGTGAAATACATACACAAAACAAACTTTACAAAACAGAAACCTTGGTAAGTAGTATCAACTGTCTCACCTAACTGCTATTGGTGTATAACACAAAAGAGAGGATTACTACACCATGTAAGAGCTGTGTTAAGATGGAAGCAGATGCTTTCGTGGGGGCAGCTCTAGGATGTAATGTGCCTCAGGACCCAAAGCTGACCCTCCTATATCTGACCTCAGACCTTCAAAAATAATATAGCATGTTGACATTGCTAGGCCTGGTCTTTACACTGGCTATGAGAGAGTGGAGGAGTGGCGCAGGGGACAAGACTGGTGCATGAGCAGATTCAATATATGAGGCATGGGGCTGTAAATATGTAAAAATCTGGAAAGGATGGACAGATTATCGGGGCATTACTAATCACACCAGGAGAATCACAAGCCAAGATGCTAGACATGGAATTCTGCAGATATATGGGATGCCGGCACTTGGTTGAATCCGGTGGGAGCAAGTTACTCATATCAGCAAGGGAGGTCTGGGTGAGGGAGGTCTGGCTGAGGGGGGCTAGGGGACATAGAGAATAAAGCAACTAGGTTACATTTTTGCCATCCTGCCTTACATTCAGTCATGGAACCTTTTGTATTAAACAACCAGAAAAGCATAAAATGTGCTATAAAAAAGAAAAGTGTGATAACATTCATATTTGCATTTATTGAAAATTGAGCACACTTAGGTGGATAACTTACCACTGAAGACTAGATAGGTATACTTACCAGGACACTAGTGACATAGGGTTAAGTTCATGATAGGGACTTATGAATGGTCAAACCTAGACAGTGTGCTAAACTTAAAGCATCTTTTTGTGGTGTACATACTTACAAGTGCACATAGGTGAAAGTGGGCATCAGTTGGGTTCTTGTTTTGTGTGGATTGCACTAGAGAAGTTCTGTTTTTTTTTATGAATTATGTCTATAAGGAGCAAACAAGGTTTGCAGCTGCTGCCACTTGGGGTTTTGTGCAGCCTACTGTCCTTGTGTGACTGAGGAGCTATCTTTTTGGTGAAGATGAGCTGCTATGCACCACACCAAGATGTCCACTGGTCATACTACCTGCTGGCTGCATTCACTGACACTGTCCCAGGAGCCATCTTCTACAGAGATCTGCTGTGCAGTGGTACTCCTGTTGATGAGTTTGATAGGAAGTCTTTCAATAATATTTGGAAGCTGCCAGCTATCAATGAACAAAGGACACACTGTTAAATGACTCTCCTGACATGTAGACCAGGCATTGACTCCCAGGCGAATACAAGTCATCTTGGTGTTATGTGTGAGATGCAAAGCTGCGCTTCACATCATGCATGTACCAGGCACCTAGTGAAGCAGTGTGTTATTCAGCAATGTGGTGCAAACTGGAGCTGCCACCCTTGCTGATTGGTAATCTGACGTCTGTGGAGGTGTTTAGCACTGCCAGAAGCTGCCTTTAGTGGTAAGAAAAGGTTCTCAAACTTTACATTTTGTAGCCATATGCAGGAGGTAAAAGACTTAACCGAAATGTAGAGTGCACTAGGTGCATGTATTAGGCTTGGTATTGTTTGCTATAAGATCGGTCAGAGCATTAGGATACATTATTGATGCGTAAGCATACAGGGCGCTTTTTATTGCTGGCCATGGTAAATATAGCAACCCTTAATATAGTATAGAGTAGGACAAACCTCTCCCAGACTATAGGACAATTCTTTGAATTCTCAATATAGAAGGGGTGGTACCATCAGCACCATTTCTAGCAGTACCAGGTACTTCACTCCAAAACATGGAGCTATAGAATGAGGAGTCTGAAACTTACCTAGATGCAATGGGGGTGACAATTTTAAAGGAAAAAACAAATTTGCACTTTTGACATATAGTTTAGGTTCCAAAGGCAGGAACATAAACACTTATCTACCAAGGGGGTGTTAGATTTGTCAGCCTTAGAGGGACCTTCCTCCAAACATTTTGCCTTCTCCCCTCCTGTTTTGTTGTGATTTGTTTTTGTTGGCCTTAGGATGATGCACTTTACCACTGCTAAGCAGTGCTAACGTGCTTGTACTCGGTCCCTAAAATGTGGTAAAATTTATTCATAGCTTACTGGCAAATTTAATTTACTTATAGGTCCCTGGCAATGTGATGCAGCATGTACTGGGGGCCTGTAAATTAAATGCTACTAGTGGGATGGCAGCATTAAATGCACAACATACATCAGTAGCCATTTAATACATGCCTCACGCCTGCAATTGCTGCCTGTGTGCAGTTCAAACTGCAATTTCAACCTGGCAAAACAAACCTCCTCCCAGGCTTAAACCTCCATTTTTAATGCACATAGGTCACATCAAAGGTAGGCCCTAAACAGCCCATGGTGCAAGTGCAGTGCATTTAAAAAGTTGGACATGTACTTTTAAGTTTTACATGTCCTGATAGTGAAAAACATTCCAAAGCATTTTTCACTGCTGTGAGTCCTGCCTCTCCAGTAGGATAACACTGGGTTACCTTATTTTATTCAATAAGTGATAACTTTTGCTTCAGAACAGGTAGGAAAGTCATGTGAGGTCTTTAAAGAATTATAATTTCAAAAGCTCTTTAATGTAAAATCGAATTTTAGGTCAGGATTCTGAAAATGCCACTTTTAGAAAGTTGTCATTTTTTTGTCCTAGCCATTTATTGCCTGTAGCCTGTATCCTGGGGTGCATGACTAGGTGTGAGTGGCAGTTGACCTTTGTGTATTCCTCGCAGATAGTGTAAGAAAGATGGACTAGGTTTTAACTGAATGGGACATCTGGCCAGGATGGGAGGGGTAGACATGTTTGCTGACCCACTTACATTTCAAAAGAGCTGCCTCAGCACACTCATGAATAACTTTACACTAGTCTTTTGTCACCCCAGAAAGCATCAGGTAGGGGAAAACTCCAGAGGTTTCCTCCACTTCAGAAGCTGGCACCAATTATAAAAATAGGAGCCTCAGACAATCTCTGCAGTTCACTCATGGGCCCGCTGAGGACACTCAGAAGACCTGCTTTGTATTTCAGAGAACTGCCCTGCTGCTTGAGGCCTGCTTTGTACATCTGAGGAATGCTCTGCTGGCCGAAGCCTGCTTTGAACCCTCCGAGGACTGCCTTGTTGCTTGATGCATGCCTTGCTGCTTGAACTCAGGACTACCAAACTGACTCAAAGGGCTCATTAGCTGGCCTCCATTGAGAGCTACAGGGGCCAAAAAAACTCCAACAACTTTCAAAGTGCACCTCAACCCAGACTTCAATGGGTCCTGACCCTCCAAATGGTGCCCACGCAGTCTTGGAGCCTTGGAAGTGTTGCAAAAGGTGCCCAACTGGCCAGAATCCAAAACATGGCACTTACACATTTTTCAATCAAAAAGGCCTCTGAGAACCAAGAAGAGCCCGGGACCAACCTGCTTGCCAATCCACGTAAAGTGCATTGCTGGTTGGTCTAACTTCATGTAACTTCCGCAACATTCTTCTTTTTTCGCTACAAATCCTGTTCAGCGGCTCCTCTGTGGAAAGGTATATGGCCTCCTGAAGCCCTTGTTAGATATAACCTGCAACTTTAACTTCCTGAAGATTTTCAACTTCCCAAAAATTGACAAAGTCCAAATGTAGAAATCTTCACTGCAACTTCGTCCAACAGCTCCCCAACAATGATCCCTCCTCCTTGAACACCACTGGCAGCCTTGACCCACTAAGCTTTACCTTCTCAGACATTTTTCTTCAAAATTACCTCTTAGTCTGAAAGTAAACAGAGACCGGGCCCAATCCACTTTTTGTATCAAAACCGTGCTCCATCGCAGTCAGTCATAAGTTTCAATTTTGCCACGGTCCCACACGACTGGAGGCCTGCTGTTGCCATTTTGATCTTTTAGGTGCTAAATTTCACAAACATTTTTAAAAATTCATAACTTTGTTTATACTGTTTGGGTTTTTTTTGGTGTCAAATATTTTTTTAGATTTTCTATTTTTCTAAATTGCTGTGAGATTTTTCTTGTGCTGTGTTTTGACTTATATTATGTTCGCATAATTCTTACAGCGCCTCTAAGAAAAGGCTGACCACTTTGATTCCCAACTACCAGAGGGTTAGGCACAGGCTCACTCTGTGATTTTTTGAGATACACCCTGACTATAATTGTGGCCTTTGCTTGAGAAAGGCTCAAATCCCCTCAAACAAAAACCCAATTTCTAACAGTATGTATCTAAAAAATAAGGTGATGGAGGTGTGCTTGACAAATATGTCAATCACCCCTCCACAGTGCCCCAGTGGTACCATGCTTGACAAAGGAATCAATCTGGTAGGTCTAAGGTCCATAACTACCATATGCAACGACAGGGGATTTAAAGAAGTTTTCATACTCACTGAACGAACAGAAGATAAAAGCACCATAAAGGTTCATCAGAGTCTACTAATTACAAATATAAACTTCAACCATGCTGTGGAGAATACTAGAGGCATAGAGCATGTTGCACAGTATATGAAGAGATCACAGTTGACGGGAGTAGCAGTGGAGACAAGGTGGACGTGACAAATTTAGTGAAAGTACAATTCAAGATTAAGGAGCAGACAGGAGTACCAGGAATGAAGAAAAAAAGAGAATAGTGACAATAGAAGAGTGCTCTGTCACGATGGTTATAAGCTTTTGGCCAATGCCAGGTTTTATCCAGCATTGCTCCTATCGGAACACTTTCTTGTGTCTGTGGGATGGGGCAAACAGGGCGAAGAAGAAGAAAAACATTGGTTAATGGAGAAGAAACTGCTATTCTAGAAGAGGAAGAAGGTATATTTTGTCTGTAGAATGGAATGGTGGACAATGTCTTAAAGGTGGTGGCAGGCACAAGTATGACCTATTATTGTATTTTGAGAAACGGTGTGGCTCAATATGTAATTTTAGGGTTGTGGTAACTTTGCACCCATATCGGGGAGACTGAATTTTAAACATTTCCAGTTGACTGATAAAGTGCAAGTCTACATTTTTCACAGATAGGGGAAAGAGAGTAAATGTGGTGGGTGGATTTGAGGCTATGCTAGAATAGAAGCCTAATGAAACTGATGATGAATTTATTTTGTCAAAGATTAATCTTGTCTTCAGAGATGGGATGAGCACAAAGGTAAGCATGTAATCAAGGATCTCAGTTATCCTGGTTAAGTATTGTGTAGCAAGGAAATTAGGAAGCTATCACATGACAGTAGCACTGAGGAAAAAAAAAGATGAAGAAAAGGTTACTGAAGATGGGAATAGCTCCATGGGAGAAATAAGTTTCCACAAGTTCTAAGTGAGAAACTGGATAAACCAGCTTGGCTCTAGCACAATACTATGTTGAAGAAACATGCATGGCTGTGTGTTGACAATGACTGGATGTTTCTATTTGGACTGATGGGAGAACTCATGAAGGGGTTTGAAAGGTTATGCAAATTAGATGCATAGATAGTGCTCAATGTGGCATTTTGTGTATATGGTCAGATGATACGACTCTGAGGAAGATACTAAAAAAAACTGTTGTGGATGACAGAATGACACTGACAGGAGAAGTGGCCTACTTGAGGCACCATATCTCGACAGACATATGGAATTAAAAAGAAGCTATTAAAAAGCAATTGAGCTCCTTCCCTGGACTTGTCAAACTGTATTACTTAGTCGTGTATCATAATGCCACCACTGGGATTCTTATTTAAGAAGAATGAGATATTTAATTTGAGTGAAAAGTGAGGAGTGAGTTAGCTTTTGAACAAGGGGTGATATTATCAAGGCCAAACTATTAAGAGTGTTCCACTTGATAGAAGCATCATCAAGGTGGATTCTAGTGGGTGGGACATGGGTTGTGCCCTTTGTTCCTACCATATTGAGGGGTAAAGAAACCAGGTACTCAGTGGTTTGCAGGATGTTTTAGGCTGGTAGTGGGATGTACGCTGCTTTAGAACTTTTTTCCAGGGCACAGGGTTTAAACTGTCAATGGATCATCAGCTGTTAGTAGGCTTGCTTATCAATACTGTGGCCAGGTGTGCCACCAAGAGAAGCACAAGATGGCAATATAGTTTGCAGAAGTACAACGATAAGAGAGAGAATGTTCTGGGTCTGAATTTTACATGTATATTCCAATTGATTCTCATGAAAATAGGATTTCAAGTTGGAACAGTCAAGAGTATGAGTGTGTGTTTATCTATTTTATTTGTGAGGGGCACCTCCTGAAGAGGGGTGGAGAAATAGTCTGTAAGGAGATAAAGCATTTTTTATGGTCAAGACATTTATTAAGGGGGTTTGTCTTGATGGGAAGGTGTTAAATAGTAAGACAAGATTAATTTTACTATGTTTTGAAAGACTTGATCTTGAAAAATACGCTTGTAAGAAACTGTTTGTTATTCCTTGTCATGGGCCCTGTCCATCGGGTTAACTACCAATCTCTGCTATAGCAGTTACCAAGACCATGACTATTGCAACCAATTCAACCTCCCAAGCCTTGCCTTTACACCTCTTTTCCATGGAAGCTTCATTAACAGCCTTCTGAGTGAGTGTCTTGACCTCTCGTGGCTCTTCCATGATGCAGTGGTGCAGAACTGTAAACATAAATGTCATAAAGTTTACATGTTGATTCCTGGCACTTCTTAAGAGATACCGCTAGGTTTTTGTGACAATGCCCCATAGAGGTTTTGTGATTTGTTAGCCATATTGGGTGCATCTGGCTTCATAAGCCACACCAACTGTAGCAAGCAGTGTTCACTTTTAAGGATCCTAAAAGAGCCAGGAGCATCTGTTGACTTCAGATGCTCTGTGTATTCTCTCTGTTTGCAACAACGCTGCATTGTCAGTTCTGCCCATTATGTGACAGGCAGGGTGCATGAGAGGGGCCTAAGGGGAAGTGGAAAGGGAGAGGAATGCATTTTGGCAGGAGTACTAAGAGAGAAACACAATATTTTGTTAAGTATCCAATATTTTTTAGGACTTTCAAAACAGAGAGGGTGAGAGTGCATTTGTGTTTTGTTTGTGTGTATGTAAAAACTCCTGCTCAAATCTGACAGACACCTCACCAAACCCGACTTAAAGTACCTCTACCCAACTAATTATCAGAAAATACATTTATGAGGGGAAGTTTAATATCCCAAACACGTCCCCTTAAGCTACGTACCCTACAACAAGCATCTTGCTTGTGCACACTTGTCAACCAACCTATGCAGACACATTTGAGGACATCTGCAAAGTGGGCAATCAATGCCCTCAACCTTCAAGGGTCCCCTGGTAAAGTGACCTTTCAGTTTATCTTCCTCTATCGTACTTGTCTTGATTTCCTTATTCCAGCCTCTCTCTCTGTCTCTTCTGCTGCCTCTAAATCTGATTGTCTCTCTCTACCCAGTCTCATTTTAAGAGTTTTGGGGGCCTTGGCTCAATCGACTTCTGCTGTTTAAGTGCAATTCAATATTGTTTGGTATCCTGCATGCTTGAATTATTAGAAAATAGTTACCTTAGTTCAAAGTTGTTCCAAGCAAGGGACCCCAGAATATTAATACACAACAGGTTGAGGCTTTACAACTGCAATGTGTGTGGAAGAGAATGTGGAATAAAATAAGGAGAGTGTGCTGAAAAACATGTCACTAGAGTAGTCTGTGCAAGAATAAATGCAAGAGAAGTCATATGAAGACCATCTGTACACATACAACTGTCTCCAATCCACACCTGTTTAAACAATTGGTATTTTTATGTAGATCAATGTCAGAATGCATAATCCACTCCTCAATACTAATGCTAATCGTTGTTATTTATTCTTGTGGTTTTTTTTGTATTTATTCAGCATTTGCTCATTTATCTCAAGTTACCATTTGCCTCTTAGAGAATGTCCCCAGTACCTCCTACTCAAGGTACAGGACTCAAAAGAGTTAGACGTTAAGGGGCATATTTACTAATTGGTTTGCGTCACGTATGCACCACACAACATGGTACATGCATGACACAAACCTTACATGTGATTTATGAAGCCACACAAGACTACTTTGCATGGCCCTGAATGACTCCTTGATTCTGGAATAAGGCAAAACAGCGCAAATCGCTACATTGCCTTACATTGCCTTACTCTGTCCAGGGAAGGCATTCCATGGGAATGTGTTGCTGTTCCCGCGCAATTCCCACGGTTTTTAATGCACTCCCGGATTTACCAGAGCTGGTAGACCTGGGAATGCGCCAAAATGACATACCTTCTCAAGTGAGGTGTGAAAAGGAGAAGCATTCTTTATTTCTCCTTGTGTCCATTCCTGCGCAAAACAATCCTGCATGCAAAGCAGGCATCCTTGCACCATGGGAAAAGGCAGGAGTGTGCCATATTGCCTAAAATGCAGCGCATTCTTGCCCTTTAACTGTGACGCAGTGCAGCTCAGCAAGGTGGCTTGCTGAACTGCACAGCGTCACCATCTCATAAATAGCTCTAGGTCCTTAACTGTACGCAAGTGCTCCTGATCTAAACCAAACTTTATACACATGAGGTTTAATCACTGTCTTGTTTTGATCTACTCTGAGTGCACCAGAAAGATCCATCATGTGATGAATCAGTTTATCAAGCGACAAAAACACACTTAACTGACAAAGTCAGTGGAGTTGCTCTCTCTTTCTCTCTCTCATTAATCAATGATTACTCCCACTTGTGGTGACAGGTTCAGGCAGGAGATCTGCATCCTTGCTGCATGACTTCCAACACTAATACAGTTGGATTGTAGTCTAGAATATTGCCGAAACCACTCCCTCACCAAAATATCAAAAGCCAAAATACTGACGTGGTGAGTGGACCAAAGAAGGTATACGTCTACTTTTTTTAATTCGACATTTTGAAGATATATATGTATCTCTTTAATCAGCCCCAAGGGCATATTTGCAACACCCCTGCAGCACGATAGTACTGCTGGAATGTCACTTTCCTCTCACCTTGCAGGGCTTTTAATGGCCTTGTAAATATGGTCCCCTTTCACACATAACACTGCATGAAATGGGTATTCCACAGGTGTAGCGGTGCATGTTCCCATGCAACACCAAAGGAATCTGACGCATTCCCACATTTACAAGGTTTCATAAATCTGGAAATCTGTCAGATTCCTATGCCACCACAGGGGTGGCTAAAAGTGGCGCAACGAGTAGAAATACCTTTATTTCTCCTTGTTTTTTTCTCTTTCTTGGTGTGCTGTATTCTCTTTTTGCTTGGTTTTGCATAGCCTTATAAATATGGTGTAAAGAAACGCAGTGCAAATCACTGAGTTGGCTTACACTATGTCAGAAAGAGGTTCCATGGGCATTACAGTTGGTTTTCCAATTCAGCACCCATGGGTTTTGGTGCATTTCCAGATTTACAATGCATTCCAAACCTGAAAATGCGTCAAACTTTTACACCTCCTCAGAGGTCGCACAACAAGGAGAAATATCTTTATTTCTCCTCATGTTTTCCTCTTTCTATGTTTGCTGCATTCTGCTGCACACACAGAAAGAGGAAAAAACCTCCATGGATTCTTTTTGTGCAGGAAGTTGTTCCTCCCTCCACAGAAGCAATACTGTCTGTGATGCAGGCATCCTTGCACCATGGTGCAAGGGTGCCTGCATTGGCGCTAGGCAGCCCAGGGTGTGCCAGTGCAAGGGTAGAGGACAAAAATGTGCAGTATCTCATAGATACGGTGCATTTCTGCCCTTTCTCTCTGGCACAGGGAAGTGCAGCAAGTCACTTGCAGAGCTGCCCTGCACCACAGAGCTTGCAAATAAGCCCATGTGTCTGGCATCAGCAGCTGGCTTGACCTGTGGTAAAGTTGTATCACAAGATCTATATAAAGCCTTCTACGTTGTCCTGCCTCCACTCTTCACAGTCTTGTTCAGTACAAGCAATACCCAATTATGTTAGTGTTGACAGTAGCACATAATTCCTAGGTCCTAAAAACACACAAAATTACTGTTCATAAAAAAAAAACTTGTCATCGCTATTCATTCACCTCATATAGCCACGTGCGTAAGAAAGACAACATGTTGGGGTTGTAGTCCGGTATTATACATAATACACCTCTTAGACTCCACCATGTGTTATAATATATACAAAATATCAACAGCCGAGCCTGCAAATTAGGATTAGGCTACGCTATCTGTCCATTTACACAGTTGATGGAATGTGAAGTGGTGTCTGGTTGTGGAGATAAGGTCTGATCTTTTATTTGTTTGTGAAATAATCTATAAGTGACTGGATGGTGGTCAAGTCATCTTTTGATCCCACTTCCAACATAATGAGACTTGATTACAAGTAAGTATATGGTGGGTGTTAACTCCATAAACATTTAAACATTTTCTTCCCCAAGTTAATGTGGTTGTCTTTCGTAAGGGCTTGATCAAATGCTGTTAATCTAGTTCTGTGTGTGAAATAGTCTCAAACTTTCAGAAAGTATCACAGACTGTAATTCTCATCACTGGAGTTTCAATTATCTAAGCTATCAATGAAACAAAGAGATGAAATACTAAAAAACAGAGACAAAGACAGTGGTCAGCTGATGGAACAGCTTTTTCATCAGTGCAAGGTGTACTTACCCCAGTTCCATTGCCCCACAAGATGGCACCCAGATTGATGATGACTTCTTTGCCTTCCGGAGCTGTAGTGTCAATTTTTCCAACCTTCACAAGTTGAAAATCCCCGTTTTGAGATATTTGAATATTCAGGATATTGAAAGAGGTGTGCGCGTCTCCATTTACATCAATAAATATTTCTTCACCATTCTGATCTTTAAATTTAATATTTCTCAGATAGTGAAGTATCTAAAAAATGATACAAAATGTTGCAAGTTACTAGAAATCACTAAATTCAACTGTATGTTTTTTCATTCTCAAACTTCTGCCTGCCCCTCCAAGCTGTTTTTGCCACTCCACTCTGCACCCTGCAGGTAGGACAAGAGCCCTGTTTAAGAAGTAACCTCCAACGCATGGGGCAGTTTCTTAGATACAAGAAGACTGTAAGACTGCAGGGACTTATTTTTTAATGATGGTATCAAATTTGGGAGGTGTGTAATGATATCATTACTGCTAGCGAAAGTCATGTGATTAATCAATTTGTTTTTACTTTCTTTAAAGAGGTCCAGGACCAACATCAAAGATGATCTTTTTCCATTGTTTAAAACTTTCATTATCCAGATGTAGGTTGGATTGCTGATTACACAACTACTCATTTTACTAAAACCTCATTATGATCATACTCTTGGATTTGCATTGATATTGCAGTGATTTTAATTAACCACAAATGAAAATGTTTCCCACAAGTTCATATTTGATTTAGAAATCTGGTTTTCAATGGGGAGATATGCACTAACCCTACTTTGATCAGTTCATTGGAGAGACTCTGGACTCAAACTAAGATGTCTATAGGCTCCCACCACATCCTATCCATAGGGGTCTCACCATAGGCTTTTTGAGGTGGTTGTGGACAAGATGAAATGCTTGCTGTATGGGAAAAATCTATACAAAAAACTCAATTCCAGGTTTCACCCTCCAAATAATGAAGCACCCTGGATAGGTGAGTGTGGCTTAGTGCCACTTTGTACTGTTGTACTTTGCACCACTGTACTGTTAACTGGTGACCCTCTTTCTATCTAACTTAGGCTTTAGTAGACCCCATTTTACTTGCAGTGGTCACGTCCTACTCTCCCTGAGGTCTGCAGCTAGCATTGTATTTGTATGTGTTTATGTGGTCCCATACAACTTGGTTCTAGCACTATGCTTGTTCTAATCATAACAAAGGAAAGATGTACATCTCACATAGGAGGCTGGGCACGACTGCAGAAAAGGGTTACACTGAGGATAGGATAAGTGGAGAGAGACTGTGAAGGAGGAAAGGGGAATGAAAAAGTAGCTGGGAAAAGGGGAATAATAGGGTTGAGAGGATAGGATTTAGGGATTACCAGGCCTTCTCCCTAGATTTATAGCCAGGAGGTTACTTAGCAATCAGATGTTGCTTGGAGAGCAGGGGTTTGAGTTGTTTTCTGAGTAATAGGAAAGATATTGCTTAGTGGCTCTCTGTTGGGATTATGTTCTAAATTCTTTGTTTGTAACCAGATAAGGCCTGTCAACTGAATATTTATTTTCTGTGGATTTTGGATGCAAGACTACAGTGGGTTTCTCGCAGCATTGACATTATATTTTATTCTTTCTCCCTCATGCAGAATATTCCTTAGAAGCATTAGGTAGTTTCCGGGATTTGGGATAGTATATCGTTTTCTCCATTGAGGTGAGAGAGAGTCAGTACATGGATGACATTTCTTCTGTTTTAAGAAGAAGGGCTACACTTTGTGTCACTGGGGAAGTTGTCTCGATGTTGTGTGAGATGTGACCTTTGAAGCTGATGGTGTCATGATTGTGGCTGCCTGGGATTTGCACTGTTCACATACTGAAGTAAAGTTGTTCAGGTTCATTTTGTCAAGTCATTCTTGGACCTGGTACTGATAGTTGTTGGTAATGAGGATACATTATTTTTCGCTGTGTAGCTTGAGATGGTGCTGGATATCCCGTCTTGAATTATTGTAAGCCATATCTTCTATCAAAGAATGTCTTAGTTGGAAAGGACCTTTAAGTATTGTTAAGTAGCATGTGAATATCAGTGGATACTGAGGGTTTAGTCACATCCTGTGCTCCACATAAAGATTGAAACACACCAGTGATTGAAAAAGCGTTGAGGAATGTGGCAGGTCAATGGGATGGCTCAGACCTGGACCAGCTGAGGATTGTTCCTTATGCATGACCCGACACAGTAAAGAATGATGCAATTGAGCATATTCATTGGGATAGAGAGTTAAGTAGGACATGGTGGTCAATGGTGGTGAATGCCGCATAGAGCTCCAGCAGTGGCAGGAGGCAGAAGTCTTCTTTATCTGTAGTCTAGAGGGAATCACCATTGACTCTGTGTTTTTTGTGCTACATTGTGGAATGAAGCTAGAGAAATAATTCTGCAGCAGTTAGTGTGTGTTGACTTTGACACATATTTGAATAGTGGTGACTTTCTCAAAGATCTTTCCCAAGAATAGCAGATTGCTGTTTAACTGATCATTTATGACATCTTCAGGAATTAAGGCGAGTATATTGAGAGGTGGCAGGACCTGTCTGATTTTGACGGGTCCATAAAGATGTGTTATTGAAGAGAGGCATTGATGATGTTCAGCACTCATGTGAAGACTTTCCCAGATACATTCTTCAGAATAGAAGGTGGACGGATGCCATCCTTGTAGAGTCTGACTTTCAGGAACTTGAGTAAGGATGCCAGGTCTGCTGCTAGGAGGGTATTGCATGTTGACCATCTGGCTTTTCTGCATGTATAAAGGTAAGGATAAGCTTGGGAAGTTGGTGTGGAAGTACAGTTGATGATCAGATTAATTTGGCTTACCTTGTCAATAAACAAACAAGTTGTTTATAGCTTTGTATTTCTTCTTTGAATGTGCAGTGGTTGCTCCAATGGAGTTTGCACAATGTTTCCCCAGGTGGCTCTGAAATTCTGCTTGTTGTGGCTTTTAGTAACTATGGCTGGTTAACAAAATGAGGATAATTATCCATTATTTAGCAGCATTTTCTGATTTAGTGAGCTGTCTCTCTTGTGATAAGAGCAATTAAAAAACCTGCAAAATGTTTAAACATTGAAGGCTTATGTGTTCAGTCCAGGGTGATGACCACTATCAATAAGGACTGGTTTTACAGTCTTCCTAGCCAACTGCTTTGATATGAATTCCCTTATTATATTGCATTTGTGAAAAGCATTATCTTACTCTACCCCCACACCAGTATCCGACTCCAGCTTGAAATATGCCATAAATGGGCATCCAAGATATAGATGAATAATCCAGGTCCATAGTCAAAGTGGCCCTTTATCCACCCCCCCACCCCCCCTTCATGGCCATTGTTATGACCCAGGATATTGAGTCAGACTACATCCTATTCCTGTGATATCCATATTAATTCTTCTTTGGACCCTCTGAACATTGGTCCAAGACACTGTGCCACAACCACCCTCTAGGGGTTTTGCATCAACCAAGCTACAGGCACGTTTCTCTCTTTCTCCCCCTTTCCACTGCTTTTATCTATTACATTCAGGTCCTATTCACAGACCTTGAGGTAGTTGCAGGCGTGGAGTGGACTTGTAGGGTGGGAGGAGGTATTGGCATTGACATCTTCAATGCTATTTCATCACTGACCATGACAAGACTCAAACGGACACATCAAGGCCACCTTAGTCTTCTCGCAGCACACACAACCTATTTTCTCCAGCCCCTATAAAAAGGTGGGTTTCACACATGCTACATTCAATTAAAAGCCAACATACTATAACTAAAATGCTTAAGCATTGTTAACCTCAAACCTTTAGCAGTCTAATATTTTTTTAACATATTTTTATAAATACTCTTTCTCAGAGCTCAAGTTCTTTACTCTAGATTTGAATTATGCTTGTAAATGTTTACCAGTGAAGGTCAATAATATTGAGCTACGATAATATTCCATCCACTACATCTATTTACCACCATAGTTTAGGGTTAGTATATATTTGGTATTCTTAACACCATCCACACCTACTTTGCAAAATACAATCAGAATTAAGAATAATAATTTCTATGTTGAGATGGGCTGATATAGTAAAAGCAATACAAATGCCATATGGAATATTTTATGCAATATGCTAAGTCACCACCTTCATGCCACCTCCAGCATTACTGGTGGAGTTAATGATGGTGCGGGTTCATGAGTGGAATTGATGTGCTTTAAAGTGGACTTTATGTGAGTTCAGCTAAGTCATGTTTAGGCTTCTGGCCACTCTCTTGTCACTTTCAGGCCAACCAAGGTCTCATGACATACACAATCAATATGGTCAATAATATGTTTCTGATGTGAGAGTTGGCATTGAGAAAGTGCAGAATGGACTAGATGTTCAAGGAGGGACAGGAAAGAAGATAAGAATGGGAAGAAGGTCAGAGCCACTTTTGGTAAGGAGTTCATGCAGGTTGGGAAAGCACACAGAGGCAGTACAAATATGGTGCGAGTAAGGTAAGTAGGGTGGAGCTTAAGCAAGAGACCCTGAGAAATCAAGTGCTTGGGGCACCAAAGTGTTTACCTGATCATATCCTTAGGAATGTTTAAGTGAGGCAAAGGCACATATCATGAATTTCTAATAAATATTCACATTTGTCTCAGGCCAAAACATAATGGGGGTCATTCTGACCCCCGCGGGCGGCGGGAGCCGCCCGCCTGGAGGGAGCCGCCATATGGCCGCTCCGCGGTCGAAAGACCGCGGAGGCCATTCTGGCATTCCCGCTGGGCTGGCGGGCGACCGCCAGAAGGCCGCCCGCCAGCCCAGCTGGCGACCCGCCAGGAACAGGATGGCGGTATGGGGTGTCAGAATCCCCATGGCGGCGCAGCAAGCTGCGCCGCCATGGAGGATTCTGCAGGACAGCGGAAAACCGGCGGGAGACCGCCGGTTTTCCTGTTCTGACCGCGGCTGAACCGCCGCGGTCAGAATGTCCTGAGGAGCACTGCCAGCCTGTTGGCGGTGCTCCCGCATCTACTGTGCCCACCTGCATATTGGAGTACTTTAGTACAGTTTGAGCTATGGGCTTCATCATATTTATCAATTTAGTCTTAAAAAACTAGATACATTGCCCCTTCCCACCTGCCACGGTTGGATGTCCTTAATGTTGGCACAGGATCCATCGATGAAAGGCCCCTGCCCTGGTTTGCACTCCATCAGCTTGTTTAAGGCATGAGCAAAAGCGTAGACTGCAGCATAACTGTGGTAAGTGTAACTCATATCGTTCAATTCAAACAGAGACAAGGTTGCTGCATCAAACGTTTCTTGTTTGGAACATGGTGCCAATAGCTCTACCTCCATGGCTGCATTTGTAGTGTTGCTTCGGTTAACCCATAACAATTGACAGCCAAAGATCTGCTCCCATAAGAGCTCAGTGAAGACATCATCTGGATGAAGAAGGGAGAGAAAGTCTTTAAAGCTGGGCATGCTGCCTGCGTAAAGAGTGAGTGCCAACGTCCCATTCAATATTTTCCATGTCTGGTCAGCGAATATAGCAGGAGAGATGACAAAGTATGCAGAGAATATCAAGGTTTTCTCAGTAACATTGTGAGAATACATGGTTTCCAACAAGACCTTGACGTAAGCTTCTGCACTGTGAACTATAACAACCTTCACTGAATGCCGTTGGATCTGTTGAACAACTTGGAGGACCTTCTCCTTGGAGTACCGCAGGTGAATTCTTTCCACGAAAGCCACACAGCCACCGTTCTCCTCAATCACTTGCTTGACGTGCTGACCACCCTGCAAACCAAGCTCATCATCAGAAACAATCATTCCCACCCACGTCCAACCAAAGTGAGCCATAATCTGTGCCAGTGCAATGTTCTCAAGTGTGTTTACAGGAAGAGTCCGCAGGAAGGACGGGAACTGAAGCTTGTCACTTAGAGTGGCGAGTGAAGAAGAGTGGCTGATCTGTCAAGTGTGAAGACACAGGTCTGTTTGTATCAAGATCATTAGTGCAAGTGCCCAACACACTCCACTTGTGGGTCTTTGCCGCCCATCACAGTTAAATAAAAGTTGAAAACATGGAATAAACAGCATAGTTTAAAAGGAATGAGTATATGGTATAGTTGTCAAATTACACCAGCCTTACAACTAGGAGCTTCACGGTACTCTGCAATTATGAATGAGAAAGCTTTAGATTATAGGATCTGCCCAAGATGAGACAGTGCAATACTGAACTGTCTAAAATGAAATGATCAAAGCTAGCCTTTGTGACAATGATCAGCCTAAAATCTGTTGGTTGGAGGTTTGGATAAAGATATAGGCCCTAACTTAAGAAAAGTGGTGCTGCACCCAATGCAGCACCACTTTCCTTGAACCCCTTAGCACCCCCCACCACCACCATGTGTGCGCCGTATTCATCATACGGTGCACCATGGCACAGGATAGGGGCAATAGTGTCAATATTTTTGACGCTATTGATTTACTGTTCAGGACTAGAGCCAAAATGTTGGCGCTAATCCTGCAGAGTACATAGGGGCCCATTGAAAAAAATGGTATGCCCCCTTTTAATGTCTGCTCTGTGCAGATGTTAAAAATGCACTCTAAAATGGTACATCAGAACCTCCTAGATTCCACTGCAGCATTTTTGCAGTCCCTGTAACGTGGTAACACCCCCTTGCATACATTATGCCTGGTGCAGGCATAATGTGGTACAAGGGGTTACAAAGTGGTGCAATGCATGCATTTGTAAATATGGCACATCAAATTTGGCCCTTTTAAATTTGGGCCATAATTCTAAAAGTTCACATCCCTGAAGATAGCCTAAAGGGGACATTGCCACAGTTTAAAAAACTGGGTGATTGTTTGATGGGGGAGGGGGAGAACAATCACAATCCTTGTCAGTTGAACTACAAAAGTCACTAAATAAATCTATGCTTCATCCTCTGGTGGCTTGGCAAAAAAGCAGTCAGTCTTAACCTAGAGGCTATGTATAATTTTTTTGTGCAGTACTCAAACAGTGATAAAAACAAAATACAACACAAAAATTGTGAAACGTTAAATAAATAAAATGACACCAAAATTACAAAAATCCAATAAATAGAACCAGAGATATTCATTTTAATTTTAAAGTTTTCATTAGAAATAGAGCCACAAAAAATCACAAAGTGCCAGTTGGGGTGTGTTCTGATCACAATGGACAACGGTTAAGGTTAAGGCCGACCTCAATGACGCACTGGTCGGATACAGGGACCAGGTTACACCTGTTAGAAAAATTACCTCCTAACTTAGAGGCAGATATATTTCTAAGCAGTCTAAGCAAGCAGCTGTAGCGAAGCATTCAGCAATCAGCATGCAGTCGTGGTCTGGCTGGAATCTCCCTCTAACGTGTATGGGACAGAGATGTTTTTTATAATAAACCAGCTGATGTTCTGAGAAAATATCCCCATGTAAGGATGTGTATGTTTCTATGAATGTTGTAGACACAGTTGCCGGCAACTCTATTTGGCTGCAGCCTTGAGGAAAGCACAAAGGGAAAAGAATGTCTTGTTTAAGACGCAAAGCTTTCCTAGGCAAAGGAACAACCAGATAAGGAAAATAAAACAGCACCGCAAATGTGGCCTATGCTACCATAATAAAATGAAACTGAATGAAATGTAACTGGGCTAAAGTGCACAAACTGCAGGCCTAGTTGCTAAAATAGCATGTCTAAAAACATGGCTAAAATAGCGATACAACACCCTCCCCTACCTTGTTCAAAGGTGGTAAAATTCTAACATTAAAACATAAAAGCAACTAAAAAGCTATCCTTGAAAACATATAAACATGAATTTCAATAATGACAAGTTAAAAGACACTTGAGCATGTGAAATATTAAAACGGAACAATTTAAAAAATCAGCAGTGATGCCGATAGAACCAAATCTAAAAGTCAGTGTCATTTTTAAAATCACCAATTACACCCGGGACAATTATAGCTAGGAAATGTTCCTCTTCGGCCGGTGGTAAGGTAGCCAAATCATTTCCAAGGAAAACAAAGAAGCACTCATCTTCCAAAGCCTGAGCTCCAGCTGAGACAGCAGCATTTTGTGTTGTGCCCAATGTTGAGTTAAGAGCTGCATGATCCACGAAGGGCAACTCATAAACAGCTTCCCGAAGCAAACAAACTCTCAATACGCATGTCTGGTCATAAGCCCTTAGAGAGAACATCAAAATATCAGCATTCAATGAAAGTAAGCACTGCGTAGAAAGACAAACTTTTAGTGCACATTCAGAAGGCACCAAAGGCATCGAAACATGGGCTGCACACAATCCAAAGCCGGTCTGAATGGCAAGTCGCACTCCAGTTCTTCCAGGAGTGGTGCTCCAAAATACTGTTTCATGCATTCATGACACAGTGGCGCTGGTGGAAGCATTTTCAGTCGCATAACAACAGCAAGATGCCACCTATTATAGCAAAAGTAAGATAAAATCCCACAAAAATACTCGAAAATATTGAGTGTATGGCTGAAGGTATTAAGCCAAATATAGAGGAAAAGGTGTGAACGAAATCAGAACCAACAGCCTTAAAGAAATGTGCAAGCCCAGTAGTACTAGATGCGTTAAATATTATTCCCACAAGTTCACCAAAGTGTCTCGAAACATTTGTACTTAAAAGGGACAGTATTTCTGCAAATTACCTCACAACTTGAAGAGCTTAGGTCTTGCACGCAGATGTAAGCACCACATGTTTTAAAAACAACAAAGCCTTGAGTCTACTCAACTTGTCAAAATTCACATTTGAAGTAGCAATATGAGGCCAAATATCTGCTACTTTTGTCTGTTGTGTAGGAAGAAAAAGGACATTCCCGCAACAAGTGACATTTTGGGAGACTGAAGCGACATAAGTTATTCTAACTCGCATTGCACAACAGCTCTCACTGTTAAGAAGCACATAGCTTGCATTCAAGAGCCCCTGGAACGCAGTTCTTATCAAGGGGACTGGAACTCCATTAAGATAGCAAGCTAAGTTCCCTGCAGAAGCATTACACGCCCTGTGCAAGGACTGCTGTTTACAAACCATCAAATGGCTCACAGATGTCTCGCATTCACTGCCACTAAGAAAGACCTCTTTCATGCCATTGAAACATTTGTACAAAAAGGGGAGCTCCCACGCCTTGTGTATATCACTATCTCCTAGCCTTTCATATCTGCCTACTGTAGTGTGTTTAAAGCAGGATGTCAATTGAAGTGCTGGAATAGGCAGATTAATAACCCCGTATATATTAATCATTCAGCAGATGGTATTTCAGCCACAGTGAAAGGGAACTTTTCTAATTTCTCAGTGTTTAGCATGACATAAGTCGCTTCCTTCTTAGCCATTAGTTGTTGTTGTCGTGTTAAATTAAATGTTGAAAATATGTCCCTTGCGCTAACATGTTGCCAGGGAACGCAACCTCCTTTCAGTGTTTGTAGCGTCCAACCTAACTGCATAATGGACCATAGTTGGCTCTGTCCATGTTGTAAAGATGACATGTCACTTTGCACTATATCTATTGCAGAAGAAACAATGTTGTTTAAAGTGTATATGTGGTCAGACAAGGTGTCAATCCCATTATCTACAACAGCTAATGCTTTCTGTATGTTTTCCTGATCTAATTGCTTTAACCTGGCAGCAGCTTCTTGTTGGGAAGGTTTCCCAATTGTATATGCATATAAAATGTGCTTTCTACATTGTCTTCTGGGGACTAACAGGAAATCCTGAAAATCTATATCGTTAGACGGGAGACTGAGGTGTTCTTTAACAGCATCTAGTGAGGAAGGTTTTAGCCATTGCTGGCATAATTTCCCTACACTGTATGTTGTTACTATGCCCGAATGTTCTGATGAAACATAGCGAGGGTCTGGTCTAGTTGTTCTAAAACCTGTGGAGTTTACAAAATGTGCATGACAACCATTCATGTCTACCGGCCACAATAACCACCCACCAGGACGTGAAAGTGATGTGTTAAATGTTCCATTTTGGACCCACTCATCGAGTTGATCTTCAGTTCCATTAATGTTTTTTTACCATTTGTGAAATTTAGCAGGGGCAGGGATACTGGGTGCATTCAAGTCCTTAATTTGTGCCAGGCCTAAACAACTTGTCTATTGTTCAGTTTTGTATAAAAATATAATTCAAACAGGTATTAGGTAAATCAATTTTGTCTCCGTTAATAAAATATGTTGACTTTCCATCACTGTCAAATTAAAGTAATATGACTCAGCATTCTTACCATTGCGCCCAGAAAAATATGCAAACTTCTCAGAATTCATTTTGAAACTCCCCACTGGAAGAGTTGGACAGTGTTCCCACAGTGTATAATTACAAATAGTCTTTGGGGTACTTGCTCTGTAAATTAAATGATGTCCATAATAATTATAACAGGAACATGTCTCCATAATTTTCTCTGCAGACCTTATGGGAGGAAAAATGTGGTTTTAGGAACTCATCCACCAGTTCAACTGTAGAGCGTTCAGGAAGGTAATGACCATGTATTAATAAGAAAAAGACAATGACAAACCCAAACCAAAGAAGGAAGGCAACTATAGTTAATAAAAGCCACAGATAATTTCAAGGAAGAATGAAACAGTTACTTTAGAGCCAAATTATCAGCTTACATGCTCTTGACAGTTCTGTTGCAGAAGAGGCAGATGAGTTGGTGAAAGTGTCATTGACATTTGCAACATATCCAGAAGCAGTTTGTGCAAAAACTGGAGCCATGTTTGGAAGGGGAGAGCTGGCAGAAGTCTCCCTCTGTGGTTCATAGTAGACAATACCATCCGTTTGTGTAGAATTTGAGTAAAATTGCTCAACGTTATTAGCATTAGTTGTTGCAGAAGAAGTTAATGGTACTAATAAAAATAATTTTCCACCCTCCCCAAGTTCTAAGAGGTGTCATTGTTGTTGCTTAAAACCTGTAGAGGAACATCCTGGTCTGTAATGAGAGGCATTTGGGTCCTTCCCAGGAGTCCTCTAGGTCTGCTGTGTAGCATTGGCCACATGGTGTAGATTGACATTGTCGATGGAGACAAAGCGATTATCTTTAGAGTCAGGCAGCAGTGGTAAAATGACAGTTCTGGCACAGTGTATTCCCAGGACTGGAACTGGTGAATGATAGGAAGGACTGAACTCCTTTTTCAGAGCAATCTTTTCCGGCGCTACATCCCACATTTTAGGAATCCAGCTGGTAGGTGTTATTTATGTCAAAAGGTGTTTCTGTCGCCTCTGCACCAGAACCATCAAGATCTGGAACATACATTTGTGTTCTGAAAAGGCATTCAAATGAGGTGGGGCCCCCGGGTCCTTCTGGGAAGATATTTTAGTGCTCTCTGGACTCCATACAGGTGATTACGCCAACTACGACCCATGCCTAATACTCTGGGTGTTAAGGATTGCTTTAAATCCCAGGTTCTTTTCTGCACTACACTATTTCCCTCGGGATAAAATGGAGATGAATAATACATTTGGACCCCTAATGAAGCAATGGCGTCCCTGAAACCCCTTGAGGCGAAAGCAGGGCCCTAGTCCGAAAGGAAAGATGCATCTGCATATGTGCCGGTAAAAGCTTGCAAATCTTTAATAACAGTCCGAGCGTCAGCCAAGCGTTATGGCAAAGCCCATAGAAATCTGGAATATGAGTCAACAGCGACTAAAATGTATTTTGCACTATTAGGTGTTAGGTGAACACAATGGTCCAAGTACACACATTGTAAAGGTTTGTTGGAAATTAGGAGGGGTGCCTGTGGGGGGCATTTGATGTTGGACCCTTTTATTTGCTGACAGATGTTATAGCAGAGGACATACTGCTTGGTCTGTTTGTATAGACTTGGCCATCAGTAGCGTGCTTGTAACAACTCCCTCATGCACTGCTTTAATCAACTCTGGTCTTTGCTCTTTTTTGTGGATCTCACGATCGCCCACCCCTGGTATGGTTACTAGGGCAGTTTTGAGGCTTGACTTTTCAGTAGGAATATTTTACAGGGTATGCCATCAGCCGAATCTTTTCACAGCAGCGAGTGTTTCATCATACAATCTTGTTCTAGAATGAGTTATTGCAGCAAGAGAAGCCATAGCTACTGCTGACTTGGCTGCTTCATCAGCCAAAGTATTGCCAGCAACGTGTATTTCAACACACTGATGTCCCAGTGTATGTACAACATGGACATTGGGTAGCGTTTCCTTCAGTTGGTGTTGTCTGAACCCATTCTGGTGCTAGTAATGCAGATATTCCTTGAAGGACTGGACACACTAATATGAATCACAGATGATTAATGTTAACTGTTCTGGAGCCATGTGTTCCAGTGCCATTACCAGAGCCTTGAGCCCTGCTAACTGTCCAGTGTAGTTCCATAAGGCCTGCGTGTAAGTTTGTTGTGGATGGAATTCACCATCTTTCATGTGGCCACTCACGACCACTGCGGGCTGGGCTGAGCCATCAGTGTACATAATTGTTTGGTATTTGTCGTTATGCAATATGTTTGCAGGAACAGGGCATTCAAGTTCAGATTGTACAAATTCTTCAGTTTGTAATTTTGGGTGTAAAATATAGACAACATCAATGGCTGTCAGAGACGTTGTCAATTGAATCCAACGTGGATGTAGTGCTTTAGCGTTAGGAACGCTAGCTTGAGTGATAGTCTCAATGGCTGGGAGTGGATATACGTCAATACTGCCTTTCCCCTGGGCCAGAGGCCTCTCTTTATTTACAGCTATCAGAACAGCAGTGAGAATTTTATCTGTGGGAGCAAAGCGTTGTTCTGCTGTAGAATATAAATTTGATTTATATGCAATCGGGATGGTTTCACCTGCATTTAATGTTACATAGGTAAAACCAATGGCACCAGCAATTACCCTGATGACCAAGTGTGTTTTGTTGTCCCTTGTGTGTGAGTGTTTAGCTGCAAGCATGTCTTGTTTGAATGCTCTGAGAATACGTGTGTGTTTGTAGGAGGCTGGCCTGGCTTATAGTGGATACCTTGTGGTACTTACACCTTGTGGCAGGTCCAGTTATCTCTTATTAGTAGAATAGAGGTGTTCTAGCAGTTTAGGCTGATAGAGGTAGCTATAGCAGAGCAGCTTAGGCTGAACTAGGAGACATGCAGAGCTCCTACTATACCACTTATATCATATAGCATTTTATCACAAGAAAACACAATACTCAGAGTTACTAAAAATAAAGGTACTTTATTTTAGTGACAATATGTCAAAAGTATCTCAGAGGATACCCTTACTAAGGAGGTAAGTAATATACACAGATTATATGCATACAAACCAAAATCAGGCAACTAACAGTTAGAAAAGTAGGGCAAACAATGTAGAATCACAATAGGATGCAATAGGTGGAAATAGGCCTAGGGGCAACACAAACCATATACTCCAAAAGTGGAATGCGAACCACGAATGGACCCCAGGCCTAGTGTAGGTTGTAGAGGGTCACTGGGACTGTCAGAAAACACTAAGGGTGCCCAAGATACCCCACCCCAAGACCCTGAAAAGTAGGAGTAAAGTTACCCTACTACCCCAGAAAGACAGTAAAGTCGAGATAGGGGATTCTGCAAGAACAACAACTGCCAGCAAAACACTGAAGACAGATTCCTGGACCTGAGGACCTGTAAAGGAAGGGACCAAGTCCAAGAGTCACACAAGTGTCTAGGGGGGACAGGAGCCCACTAAACCCCGGATGAAGGTGCAAAAGGGCTGCCTCCGGGTGGAAAAAGCCAAAGATTCTGCAACAACGGAAGGTGCCAGGAACTTCTCCTTTGGTCAGAAGATGTCCCACGGCGTCCTGGAGGATGCAGAGTTGTTTCCACACAGAAAGACCGCAAACAAGCCTTGCTAGCTGCAAGAGTTGCGGTTGAGGACTTTGGGTGCTGCTGGGGCCCAGGAAGGACCAGGAGGTCACCCCTTGGAGGAAGAGGAGACAGAGGGGGCACTCAGCAACTCAGAGAGCCCTCACAGAAGCAGGCAGCACCCTCAGAAGTACCTGAACTGGCACTTAGAAGAACTGAGGACATCGGTCGACTCAGAGTCACAAAGGAGGGTCCCACGACGTCGGAGTCCAACTCTGCGAGTTGGGCAATGCAGGACGGAGTGCTGGGGACCTGGGCTAGGCTGTGCACAAAGGAAGTCTTGTAAAAGTGCACAGAAGCCCGAGCAGCTGCAGATCACGCAGTACACAGGATTACTGTCTGGCGTGGGGAAGAAAGGACTTACTTCTACCAAATTTGGACAGAAGGGCCACTGGACTGTGGATGACACTTGGACCCAGCTCCTGTGTTCCATGGACCACGCTCGTCAGGATGAGAGGTGACCCAGAGGACCAGTGATCCAGAGGTTTGGTGCCTGCGTTAGCAGGGGGAAGATTCTGTCGACCCACGGGAGATTTCTTCTTGGCTTCCAGTGCAGGGTGAAGGCAGACAGCCCTCAGAGCATGCACCACCAGGAAACAGTTGAGAAAGCCGGCAGGATGAGGCGCTACAATGTTGCTGGTAGTCGTCTTGCTACTTTGTTGCGGTTTTGCAGGCGTCCTGGAGCAGTCAGCAGTCGATCCTTGGCAGAAGTCGAAGAGGGAAGTGCAGAGGAACTCTGGTGAGCTCTTGCATTCGTTATCTGAGGAATAGCCCAGAGGAGAGACCCTAAATAGCCCACAGAGGAGGATTGGCTACTGAGAAAGGTAAGCACCTATCAGGAGGGGTCTCTGACATCACTTGCTGGCACTGGCCACTCAGAGCTGTCCATTGTGCCCCAACACCTCTGCATCCAAGATGGCAGAGGTCTGGGACACACTGGAGGAGCTCTGGGCACCTCCCCTGGGAGGTGCTGGTCAAGGGAGCGGTGACTCCCCTTTTCTTTGCCTAGCTTCGTGCCAGAGCAATGCTGGGGGATCCCTGAACCGGTGTAGACTGGCTTATGCAGAGAGGGCACCATCTGTGCCCATCAAAGCATTTCCAGAGGCTAGCTACTCCTCCCCAGCCCTTCACACCTATTTCCAAAGGGAAAGGGTGTAACACCCTCTCTCAGAGGAAAGTCTTTGTTCTGCCTTCCTGGGACCAGGCTGCCTAGGCCCCAGGGAGGCAGAAACCTGTCTGAGGGGTTGGCAGCAGCAGTAGCTGCAGTGGAGACCCCGGAAAGCAAGTTTGGCAGTACCCAAGTTCTGTGCTAGAGGCCCGGGATGCATGGAATTGTCCCCCCAATACCAGAATGGTATTGGGGTGACAATTCCATGATCCTAGACATGTTACATGGCCATGTTCGGAGTTACCATGGTGACGCTACATATATGTAGTGCACGCGTGTAATGGTGTCCCCGCACTCACAAAGTCCAGGGAATTTGCCCTGAACAATGTGGGGGCACCTTGGCTAGTGCCAGGGTACCCACACACTAAGTAACTTGCCACCTAACTTTCACCAAGTGAGGGTTAGACATATAGGTGACTTATAAGTTACTTATGTGCAGTGAAAATGGCTGTGAAATAACGTGGACGTTATTTCACTCAGGCTGCAGTGGCAGTCCTGTGTAAGAATTGTCTGAGCTCCCTATGGGTGGCAAAAGAAATGCTGCAGCCCATAGGGATCTCCTGGAACCCCAATACCCTGGGTACCTAGGTACCATATACAAGGGAATTATAAGGGTGTTCCAGTGTGCCAATGAAAATTGGTAAAATTACTCACTAGCCTGCAGTGACAATTTTAAAAGCAGAGAGAGCATAAACACTGAGGTTCTGGTTAGCAGACCCTCAGTGATACAGATAGGCACCACACAGGGAACACATACAGGGCATACATTATGAGCACTGGGGTCCTGACTAGCAGGATCCCAGTGACACATAGGCAAAAACAAACATACATACAGTAAAAATGGGGGTAACATGCCAGGCAAGATGGTACTTTCCTACAGTGTTTGACTGTCCAACATTTGCTTGAAAAGTCGGGATATATTACATCAAATAATGGTTTATTGTATTGTGCATAATCTGGAATGTATGGTCTGCCAAAGTTTAAAAAGGCCAACAAAGACTGGAGCTTTTTGATAGTGTTTAGAGGTTGTAGTTGTGTACGCTGGGATCTTGCCTTCATCCGGAAGGCTATTTTGGGTTTTTTTCAATTGAATTTGTAGCCTAATTCGGCAAATCCCACAACAATGCGGGCTACCCATCTTTCACGTTGTATGAGTTCATCATCTAAAAGGTAAATGTCATCTACGTATGACAGCGCCTCAGGGTCAATGTCGTGTAAAATGGAAGTGACACAAGCTGAAAACAGTCTTTCACTGTTCTTGTACCCTTGTGGGAGATGGCAAAACTTTTTGGGGAACTAAAAGCACTGAAACTTGTTAAGTTCCTACTTTCATGTGCTATACTTTGGCACAAAAAAACATTAGAAATATCCAAGGCTGTTTTGTATTTTTTGCGCACTATATCAATCAATCAATCAAGGATTTATAGAGCGCACTAATCACCCGTTAGGGTCTCAAGGGGCTGGGGGGGGGCTACTGGTCGTAGAGCCATGTCTTGAGGCGTTTCCTGAATGTCAAGAGGTCTTGGGTCTGGCGAAGGTGGAGCGGTAGGGAGTTACAGGTCTTGGCGGCTAGGTGAGAGAAGGATCTTCCTCCGGCGGTGGTGTGGCGGATGCAGGGGATGGAGGTGAGGGCGAGGCTGGCGGAGCGAAGATTGCGGGTGGGGGTGTGGAAGGTGAGTCTCTCGTTGAGGTATGCTGGGCCTGTGTTGTGGAGGGCCTTGTGTGCGTGGATGAGGAGTTTGAAGGTGATCCTTTTTGATACTGGTAGCCAGTGAAGGTCTCTGAGGTGGGGGGAAATGTGGTCGCAGCATGGGATGTCCAGAATGAGGCAGGTGGATGCGTTCTGGATTATTTGCAGCTTTGTTAGGAGTTTGGTTGTTATTCCTGCATATAGGGCGTTTCTGTAGTCCAATCAGCTGCTGTCCAGGGCGTGGGTGACAGCTTTCCTGGTTTCGACGGGAATCCTCTTGAAGATTTTGCAGAGCATGCAGAGAGTGTTGTAGCAGGAAGAGGAGATGACATTGACCTGCTGAGTCATGCTGAGTGTGGAGTCCAAGATGAAGCCTAGCTTGCGTGCGTGGGTGGTGGGTGAGGGCACAGTTCCTAGGGAGGTGGGCCACCAGGAGTCATTCCAAGTTGAGGGGTTGGTGCCAAATATGAGGATTTCTGTCTTGTCTGTGTTTAACTTGAGGTGGCTTGATTCCATACAGCTAGCGATGGCGTGAAATCCGTTGTGGAGGTTGTTCTTTTCAGTTGTAGAGTCTTTCGTGAGGGAGAGGATGAGCTGAGTGTCGTCTGCGTAGGAAACTATGTTGATATGGTGGGTTCGTGCAATGTTGGCGAGGGTGGCCATGTAAACGTTGAAGAGCGTGGGGCTGAGCGAAGATCCTTGTGGAACGCCACAGATGATTCTGGAGGCTTCTGACAGGAACGGTGGGAGGCGGAGTCTCTGGGTTCTGCCTGAGAGAAATTACGAGATCCAGTCGAGTGCCCTGTCGTGGATTCCAGCGTTGTGGAGGCGTGTGCGGAGAGTGTGATGACATACCGTGTCGAAAGCTGCGGAGAGGTCCAGGAGGATGAGTGCTGCTGTTTCTCCTTCGTCAAGCATGGTCCCAATGTCATCTGTGGCAGCAATGAGTGCAGTCTTGGTGCTGTGGTTTCTGTGGAATCCGGATTGGGAGGTGTTAAGTACCTTGTTGTCTTCCAGGAACCGGGATAGTTGGCTGTTTACGATTTTTTCTATGACCTTGGCTGGGAAAGGGAGGAGGGAGATCGGCCGGTAGTTCTTGGGGTCATCTGGGTCTGCCTTTGGTTTCTTTAGCAGGGCATGATTTATGCATGCTCCCATCTTTCTGGGAAGGAGGCTGACTCGAAGGAGCTGTTGATGGTTTTGCAGAGGTGGGGGGGCGATGATGATGTTTGCCTTATTGAAGATATGGTGTGGGCAGGGGTCCGATGGTGATCTGGAGTGGATGGAGGCCATGGTGGTGGCGGTGTCCTCTATGTTGACGGGGGTCCAGGTGTGGAGGAGGTGGGTGTTGTTTGTGAGTGAGGTACTGTGTGCATTTTGTATGGCGAATGTGCATGTATGACTGTTTAAATGTCTGTCGTCTAAGTCTATTCTATATAAATGGTCCGGTTTAGCTCCGGGGAACTATGGATTGTTCATTGGTGAGACACAGGGTTCAAGTATGCCCTGGTACTCTAGCTGTGTGAGGATTGCTCTTCCAGGTGCTTTAGATTCATGCTTTGTTAGATATTGAGGTTGGAGTTGGGGTCAGATTGGTATTATATGATGGGGGAATCTTTATCCCACCCTACGTGGTTGCTATATGATGTAGGTGCCTGCGCTTTAGCCCAATGAATGGAGTAAGCTTCCCTGACCTCTCTAAGAACAAGGTGCGAGAAAGAGGGTTCAATTACGTTTTTCCCATATGGGAAATTCTGGTGACCAATCCTTTTCTGCCAGCAAAAGATAATGAATAGTGACAAACTGATCACAAAAAATGGCTTTTATTTTGCACTCAATGTTCCCTTCTATTTGTAATTTTACTTTATACACCCTGTTGGGTGTGGAGACACACATGTGCGCAGTCTCAACTTGTAGGACATCATTAGTTGCTTTCACCTCCAGATGCTCTTGAAGATTCTGCCGAAATATTGTGACCTCTGCCTCTGTCTAGCAGCGCCAGTGAAAGCTTCCCGTTCTACAGTAAAGCTCTCATCCTGAGTAGCATGTTATATAGCAATCGCAGGCACCTTTTTCTTTTTAAATTGTGCTTTTTGTTGGGGAAGTTTCTCTTCTTTCTTAACAGAAACTTCAGACAAGCGTTGTGAGTCCTTTCCCGGTTTCACATACTCAGTTCGCTGCTCTGACCACTCACCTCTCTCACTGTGTTTATCCGGTGAGTCCTGGAACAAGATTGGCGTGTGTCAGTTTATTGATATCTGTCAGACATTTTTATATTATCTCTCTTTCTAAGATTATAGTGATTTTGAGGGATCGCCGAATGCAGAGATTCTTCCCTTTCTTTCTTTGGTGTTTATTTGTGTTTACACCCAGTGTTTTTTGGAACCCTTCGGTGATTGCTTGGTAGAACCTTTTTTAGATTTACCTTATTATTTTGATTTAATAGGTCTGGCCCCTAACTACCTTGACCAATGCTAGAGTAGGTCTCAGCGATAATATTTGCAAGCTCGCATTCTTGATCCTCTGCAGGAACATCCCAGAGCCGCATACGCACTGCTAGTACAACTGCTTCCCCTTTAAGGTTACTCAAAATTATAGAAGATACAGTGGCAAAAATGCCCATTAATTTTATCTCGAAGTCCAGGGCCGGGACAGCCCCGTATTCATCTTGAATCTGTTTTAACACTTCCAAAAGATTAGTAAGTGTTGTGTACCGTGTGTGGTAGTACAGAGCGTGGCAAATACTGTGCCCCATGTATTGCAGTTATTTACTGTGGGAACCATCCTAAATGGCAAGCGCATAGTGAGAATTCTATGTTTATGCTGTGGTCCAGTATGGGGAAAAACAGCTTCCAGCGCATTTATGATTTGAGGTAACCAAAATGTAATCTCCTCCCATTTTTCGAGTACCTTACCCATGATCAAATATACAGTCGCAGGATTAATGCCTGGCGTGACTGCATGTGGTTGAGCTGGGGCAGCACTTGCTGGGTTAGTATTTAATGTCTGCATTACAAACTGTACTAACAGTCTGTATATTGCTGTAAGTCAGTATATTGCTATAAGCTCCGTGTATAAGCGGTGAACTTCAGCTACCGCCAAGGCTGCTGCATCAGGATGCGATGTATATGTGGCCAATAAAAGCCAGGTAGGGCCATCATTGCTCAGAGGACCTAACGTGTAATACTGTGTGTGGTAGGGTTCCATCAAGCCGGTTATTATGGTCTTTATAAGATAGAGGTATATCTAAGTATGTATAAGCTCTGTATTGTGCAGGTATGTTAGCAGGTGTGTAGTGATCAAATGTGTTAATGTTCAACTGCTGGAAAAATGACCTAAGAATAAAATATTTCTGTTCTGTAGGCTGGATGAGCCTCAAGTACAAATGTTACTGGACCCCCCTGTGCTGTAAGGCCTTTGCTAGCAAATGAGCAGGGAGGTTGCATGTTTACTGCAATTGCTACCGGTTATGGGTTCGCCATAGGAATGGTAAAGGTACCTGTTCAGAGATAAGGACACCAAATGGAGATCGATCCTGTTAAGGTCCAAGCTTGAAAAATCTACACCGTTGGATAGCTTCTTCCTACCTACCTGAGGAGGAATCCTCAATACCACAAACGTCTCCTTATATAGTATTGAAACAGAGATACTCAGGAGGATCAGAAAATGAGTGCCTGACCAAACATTGGCAACGCCATTTCACATAGGTTCTCATTATCCTAATGAGACTACTGGATTCGGGTGGCAGAATCACCTGAATTTTGAGGAACTGAGTCGAAATCCACACTATGTGACTACTGTCGGCCTAATCTGATTTTCCAGATAACTAGCAGCGCCTCATCTCTGCCCAAGTGCAGGAATGATTGTGGCACCGGGGGCAAGACAGAACTGACTCCTCAGGGAAATCATAGTCAATCAGATTTCATCCTTTTCTCTCATTGACATTAGGCTCACATATGCAAAGACAAACAGAGACAGAGAATGGTTCAATAAGGTTTATTGAATTAGCTGTATATTAGATATAAAGGCATGAATTACAATAACTAGGATGATAAAAGATGCTAAAAGCAAAAGCTTCAGAAGAGTGAAGCTTCAGAAGAGTGAAGCACAAAAAAAGTCCCACCATACTGTCACTATGTGAAATATATGTGGTTCCTACCTAAGCTAAGTTAGAGCATAGTGTGATACGCCCGTATTCACCCTTCAGGTTTCCCCCCTGGGAAGACATCATCCCCCACACCTGAGCAAGGAAGCCTGTTGTCTAGAAAGCCACCATCCCCATGTAGGTCAGGGGTCTGGTAGTCTAAGAAAGCAGCTGTAGTGAAGGCAATCAGCAATCAGCATGCAGTCATGGTCATCTGGCTGGAATCTCCCTCTAACGTGTATGAGACAGAGAAGTGTTTTTATAATAAAACAGCTGATGTTCTGAGAAAATGTTCCCACGTAAGGATGCGTGTGTTTCTGTGAATGTTGGAGACACTGCGTGCCACTTTGTTGGCAACTCTATCTGGCTGCAGCCTTGAGGAAAGCACAAAGTGAAAAGAAAGTCTTGCTAAAGACGTAATGCTTTCCTAGGCAAAGGAGCAACCAGATAAAGAAAATAAAACAGCACCGCAAATGTGGCCTATGCTTAAATGATAAAATGAAGCTGAGTAAATGTAACTGGGCTAAAGTGCATAAATGGCAGGCCTAGTTGTTAAATAGCGTGCCTAAAAACATGACTAAAATAGCTATACAGCAACAGCACTGATCATTGCCCAGAAAGCACCATACTCATATAATGCTCATTTGGGTCGTGGGGTACAGTCCACAGGGTTCTCTGTCTCATGTTGGTATATTGACTAAGTCTGCACTGCCAGAGGGTCTGGAGGCCCAAAGCGTGCGTCCTCTTGTGGATAAATTTCAGAAAATGTATCACTGACATATTTACCACACATCACACAGGGCTGTTGACATTACAGACACAAACACTAACACTATGCTCACATGTCACAAAATGTGATGCAGCATTATGCTATGATGCAAAGGCTATCAGGTAATCTTGTGCAAGGCTTTTCTACTGAAGCATTGCCTTACATATAGGCACCTTCCCACAGATGACTGCAAAAGATTGCATTATTTAATGCCTTTTCTTTTCACAACTATTTCATATGAAAATCATTGAAAAATCATGTAGGATTGTCCACCCTAACATTTGGTCATTGTACTGCTCTGGAAATTTGTACAGCTCCCGACCCATAACTCCCACTTTGTATAAATTATGAGGAGTTCCACACTATGCAACAAAATTTGATTTAGCAAAAGTGCATTTACTATGGATATTCAGATTCTTCATTAATCCCATCCAGTGCTAGAAACAAAAACCTCTGAGTCAACTTTATTTGTTGTCTAAGTGTCAATCATTGGTCACTGCATGATCAACTGAAAAGGAAATGCAGACCTCCTGTTTTTTGTTCCAAGTTTTAAGGAAATTTTGTGCAAAGGCATATTTAAAGTCTATTTTTTCTGTTTCTGTTACATTCCAGGCGAGGCCATATGCCCCTCACCTTCCTTTATATCCATTGCTATTGAACAACTTGCATTTGTATAGGGACAAAGAGGCCCTTTATGCTTGAATCAGTAACTGAGTGCATAGTAAGCAGCTGACAATAAACTCATACAGCTGGCACAAGAAAGCCTGGCAGTAAACACAGACCTGATAAGAGGAGTGTCAAAGTTCTAGGTGATGAAAGATGAAAAAGTCAACAGACTGCATGGGAAAGGAGCCCTTGAAGAAAACTTTGGGACATATTTACGAAACATTGGCGTAGGGTAGAGCTGCAAGTATTTTTGCTGAACTGCCCTATGTCAATTTGAAGGGGCAGTAAAGCACCATATTTACGAGATACAGTGCATTCCTGTCTCTTCCCCCTGTGCTGGTGCACAATTTGCTGCCTAGCATCAACGCAGGCACCCTTGCACCATGGTGCAAGGGTTTCTCCGTTGTTGGCAGGATTGATTCAATCCATGGAGGTGTAAGGTTTTGGTGCACTCCCAGGTTTATAGATACTGAGAATGCGTCAAAACCCATAGGTGTTGCATGAGAACACCCACAGCAATGCCCATGGAACACCTCTCTGGCACAGAGAAAGGCAAAGCAGCAGCTTGAGCTGCGTTGCCTTACACCATATTTACGAGGCCATGAAAAGCCACGCAAAGGCACTTTGCATGGCCTTGTGGATATGGGCCTGTACTCTGCGCCGCCCGAGCATCAAAAAAAGTGATGCACCGGTGGCGCAAAGGGCTTGTAAATATGCCCCTTAGTAAAAGTAGGCCCATTCATAAGTAGACCTGTGATCCACCTCTGTGCATAAGCTGCAGTAAAACGGGACCAAACACTGAAAGCCCCCCAGAGCTGCAGCAGTGTACGTGCACTACAAAAGGCATCCCAAAATGTAAACACAGACTCCTGAAGTAGTGTTTACAGATTGACGACCATGAAAATGGTTCAGATGATCAGGAACCAGCCGTTCCCATGAAACTGAAAGGCCAGGGATATCTGGGAACCCTGAGGTATCATAGGACATGTGCACTTTAAAGGGGCATTCGATAGCCCAAACAGGCAGAAAAATGCAGGAATAAATGTGAAAACATAGAGTGACTGCAAATAGTGAAGTAGCGAATCATATGGGAAGAACAGGCCTCACAGGCAACAAATATAGCTGGTAGAGGTCCAAGAGTATACCAACAAACTGAGACAGCAGATTCCAGCAGAGGAGACAAGGAGGAACTCTGGTAAATCACCACCTTACAGATAACAGAAAATAAATGTATGAAGAATTGGAGATCAGATGATGACCAAGGTTAATGGGTGGCTCCTTGCAGATTACCCAGGCAAAACAAAAATATGGAATGGAGAAGGACGAAGGGCCTCAAATTCCCAACACAAGGCATGGATGCAGTTCATCAAATCAGAAAGATGTACAGGAAATAAATAAAAAAACTCATGTCATTTAAAAAAACGCAGCAGACTTTGCAGTGAATCTCTGGTGGGGATTTTGGAAACCATTGAAAAACTCAGAATCAACTGGGGTGGTTTCCAAAGGTATATACAATTAATTAAGCCTTGATGAGCAGTCCCTCAGCATAAGCAATACCTTTCCTTGGCACTCAGGCTTTTTAAGGCAAGTCCCTACCAGGCATGGTAGCACCTTCTGAGAAACAGGTTCTTCTCAGCTTCACAACAGTCAGGCATCTTGGAGCAGTGCCTTCTACCAGGCAGGCTATTCTTAGAAGATGGGTCTAAAAATCTCTATCAATCCCTTTACGGCATACTGGTACTGTACATTTAAAAAACGAGTGCTGCATTCAAAAGGATAAGACAGAACTCAGTTAGTTAATAAACTTTCCATACACAAGAGCCAACAAGCTCTTCTTCACTTCCATGTAAAGTTTAGGTTTTCAATCTCCTGGGAAGAGTGATTTATGGAGTTAACATTATACTGTTGGTGCATTTCTCTAAATTAATCCTATTAAAACTCCAATGCTTACATGTCCTTTATTTTGTTTTACAGGAATGTGTCTTATAGAATCAAATCTTTCTCAGATTTCAAATAACTAAAACCAGAAATGTGCGATCTACATACAGGCATGCTGAGATTTGCTTTGCCTCTCAACACCATTGATGCTTTTCCCTGGTACAAGTCACGGAACTACTAAGAACTACTGGGTAGAGGACGGTTAATGCATTGTGATGTAGAGTTGTTTAAAGAGGTGTGTCTTCAACTCTTTCCTAAATTGGAGCAGCCTTGTTGTGGTCCTGATGAATAAAGAGATGTTGATCCAGATCCTGAGGGCATAGGTGGAAAAGGCCTTCTCCTTTGTTTTTTTCTTTTTACTCTTCTTAGTCTGCATTCTGGTGGTGTCCTGCTTGCAGGTGTGGCAAGATCCATCAGAGGTGGTGTGTTTTTCTGCAAGATAAGAGAGGGTGCTGTTAGTGATGGCTTTGTAAATGATGCAGTTGGATTTTAAGATAGTGCGGCCATTAATGGGAGTCAATGAAGTCCCATCAGAGTGGATGTGAAGTGATCACATTTCTTCAGGCTCCTCAAGAAATGTGCTGCAATGTGTAGGATGCCCTGAAGGGGTGCCAGTGTGGAGTATGAGAGGCCATGGAGTAAGGCATCACCACCATCGAGATGCAGGAGTATGAGGCCTGGAACAGCAGTTCTGAACTTGCTTCCTGAATGAAACAGTTTGACTTTCTTTAGAAAAGAGAGCTGGTACCTGACTGTCTTTGTTTTTTGACAGTGTGTTCCTTGAGGGAGATGTTGGGGTTCAAAGCTCAAGGTTCATATTGTTGAGCCAGGTTTGTAGTGTTTTTCAGTTGTGGTTCTTGAAAAATCAATTGAATTCTGTCTTGGTTTCTTTGAGCTTCAGGTAGGCACTGGACATCCAGATTCAGGCATCATTGGAATACACAGTAGATTAGTATCTGTAATCAATGTATAATTATCTCACAACTGTTATCAATGTACATGGCAACAAGAGTCCAACTTCACCTCTGGTCTTTTCACTTCAGTGTAACTGTATCAACATGGCATAGTAAATGTTACATAACATGGTCAATTAGAAGGATATGTTATCTAAAATACACATTATAATGTCCTAATGGCTGTGTCCTTCGCCACTGTTTATGATATGACTAAATTGGGCAGTTGTGCAGGGAATCTTTATTTAAATAGTTTTTAATCTTTAAAGATAAGCTAATAAACAAAAAGCATGCTTCTGGTTTTCAAAGACAGTTGCATATGAATCCCAGGTAGGAAACTGCTCCAATCACAGAAGTTGACCATAAGGACAGCATATTTAAACACAGTAACACAGATCCTCCAGATATTGGCATTTTACTTCCCGCCCTGCAGTACATAATCTTTTCTTCCTATTGCAACTAATTCTTAGTCCCTGATGAATAGCCATTGTTTATTGCATATTTCTGGATTCAACCCAAGGACCATAGACTTTCTCATATTTCTAAAGACAACTCCTTCCTTTTAACACATATTTCTCAGCAAGCATGCACCAGTCCATGTTCATATACCACTTTGCTCAGATCAGGATCTTGAAGCTACAACACAACCTCACTGTATCTTGTCAAGCAGGTAACAAAATGCTTCATGTATTATGTTGGTGGGCCATCACTTATATTCCCAGGAGCACAAACCTAGCCACCCAGCCCTGTGTGATCTCCAGCATTGAGTTCATACAATCACCAATCCTGTCCAACAACACTCTCAACCTATGGGAAAACCATATAGTGTAGACAAAAGTACATTTGACCACAGATATCATGGCAGAGATGCATATTTATCTTGGTGTTTTTTTTTAGCATCTGTAGTGTGCACTATACAATGCAGCAGCAGTCATCATGTGAGATGTCCAGAGCAATAAGAGGGAGAACACTCACACAAAATATTTCATCATAATTGGAGACTATGGGGCTGATTTAAGAGCGTCTAGCACCTCCTCGCGCCACATTACCATCATTTTATTTACACTAATGTGGCCCAATGAGGCTAAATTGCCACGCCAAGTTTACAAAGTGCTGCAATGCATGCATTGCACTACTTTTTAACCCTTTGCGCTACATTATGCCTGCGCCAGGCATAATGTATGCAAAGGGAACATTCGCCGATTAGGGGGACTGAAAAAATTGTGCAAAGAAATCTAAAAGGCTTTAAAAGGAGGCACACCATTGCCTACAATGGGCTTCATGAGGCTTTTCAGGATTAGCATCAAACCTTTTGACACTAGTCATGCAAAGCTCTGAACTAGTGTAAAAACTTTTGATGCTAGTTTTCCTAGCTACCGCCATGGGGTGCCATATCTTAGATTAGGGGGCGATAAGGGGCACAAGAAAAGTAGCACTGCACTGGGGGCAGCACGACTTTTCTTAAATCAGGCCCTATATTCCTACATCAGAAAGGCCCTTGTAAGTATAGTTATCTCTTTCTGCATATCTATAGAGGGCTGGCTACTCACTAACAATCAGTGTGGTTGCCGACTCCGTAGAGTGAAATGTCACTACTAGGAAGTACCAAAAATCTATTAGCTGCAGGGGGTCAGCGCCATGCATGTGATCTCCTTCTGCTGGACCCCTCATTAGCCCCTGGCACCATCAGCTGTGACCCATTTTAGCAAAGACCGGCTCGCTTTCTTCTTCAGAAAACACACACAAGAAGTCATACTTAAAATAAGTTGATCCAGAACTACCAGCTCACCTACGGCATTCGCCAAGGACCATCTCTGCTGGTAATACTTTTCAACAAGTAAATTAATCTAAAGGCTTGCATCTTTACTAGGTACAACATTTCTTTTGACAGGTCAGTTCTCCAGCATGTATGGCACCCTGGGATAGGTTTTAACCTTTGTAACAAGTATTGTCAGTTGTCTCAAGCACCAAAGGAACCAAACACTACTGCAAATTCTTTAGATTACCAAATTCCTCTTTTTTAGGCTTGGTGTACATGGAGTGGTCAGATTGAACACACCAGGCTTAGTGTTGACGGTTTGTATGTTGTATGTTAGATACATATTGTACAATGGGTATATTCCAATTGGAGGGAAAATCAGCCACAGGAGGTAGAAACAGAGTGTTTGCCAGTTTTCAGATGTAGCAGCAATCCACCTCATTCGCATTTCTCCACTCTTTCTTGGTGGCAGATGCCACACTTGATTTGGTTATCTGTAAGGGAGATTTTAGAATTTCCGGAAAGCTGTGCACTAATTGTCTGTGGTGCTGTGCCAGGTTGGGTAGCAGCAACATGTCTAAGAGCTTGTAAACCCTTTGGAGTAAATGGTCTCCATCACACCATATACAGCAGTTTGCACTTCTAGCATTGATTAAGCAAGGCTTGCAGTACACCAGTGAACCTGCCATCTTCTCCTTCATATCCTAACAACCACAGATGTTTTCCTATATTCTGTGGTATGTTAACTACTCATTCATGGTGACAGCCAAGCTTTATGTCTTGGGTGCAGTCTTTTACTCAGCACTGGTGCTCAGACCTCCCTGAAGTGAACTTGAATAAGTGGCCGCCGATGTTCAAAGTGGCACTCAAACCCTTTGGGAGACCCAGGCAGTACCAAGACCACCTAGCTGTAGGTGTTATCCAGCTCCTTGGAAAGCATCTCCCCAAAAGGTGGATGTTCACTCTGGTTTTCATGGTGATGGCAGATAACCCATTATATTCAGTTGATATGGATCTCAGCCTCCAGCCAATCAGGGGATGTTGTTAACTTCTCTTGGCAGAGCTGAACACTAGATGCAGGGGTTAGGGAGGTGAATGTTAAGCATTTACCACAGCCTTACACACCATTATTTTTTAGATGTTCAATCACATGGAAATGTCTGGGTTATCTTATGCACCAGAATAACTTAACTGTATATTCCCAGCACAGTGACCCTCCAAAAGTCTACACTGGCCCATAACAATGGATTGTAATAATCTTAATAATGCAACATTTTGGATTTATAAGGGTAAACTATCTGTGCATCAAAAACAAGTCCCTCATTTAAAGTTTGGTGGGCGTTGTGCAAATCCTCTGGAGAGGCGGAGCTCCAGCCCCAACTTGTTTGGCACAAAACCACTCACTTAATTAAAAGATCTCTGCCGGCTTGGAGGGGAGTATTTTGTCGAAAGTGATCCAACCAACATGTCAGGTACACTTTCAAGAAAAATGTAATGCTGGCCAGCCACCATTGCATCGCAGAATATTTTTGCTGTATTTCAGAAACAAATCCTCAAAATAGGGGTTTATTTGTGAGCTACAAAATAATCATTGATTCTGAAGCACAAGGAGTTTTCTTTTTGTGAGTAGGGGTCATATATGATTTTTATGTGCATAGGATCTTCCTAAAAAAGATGTTCAACACCAAAGCCTGATAATACCATCTTTTATTAACCCAGACAGTTCCCTCAACACTCTATGAGCAGTAGGAATCACATGAATATTTATAAGCTCCTTGCTCCACCTTGCGCCACTTTAGCGTCATTTTTTTTTTTTACGCTAATGTGGCCCAACGAGGCCAAACTCCTCGTGGCACATTTACAAAGTGGTGCAATGCATGCACTGTGCCACTTTGTAACCCTTTGCTCTACATTATACCTGTGCCAGTCAAGATGTATGCAAAGGGGGCGTTCCCCTTTTAAAAAATGCCGCAAGGAAATCTAACAGATTTCCTTGCGCCATTTTGTATGGCACTTTTAACGCCTGCTCAGAGCAGGTGTGTTAGACCTGACAACCTTAGGGTGGTCACCCTCAACGTTTTGCCTGTCTCCCTCTACTTTTTTACACTATTTTTGCTGGCTTTACGACTCTGCCCAATTCACCACTGTTAATCAGTGCTAAAGTGCATATGCTCTCTCCCTTAAAACATGGTGACATTGGTTCATACCCAATTGCCTTATTTATTTACTTATAAGTCCCTAGTAAAGTGCACTACATGTGCCCAGGGCCTGTAGATTAAATGCTACTAGTTGGCCTGCAGCACTGATTGTGCCACACAACTAGGTAGCCCCTTAACAATGTGTCAGGCCTGCCCTTGCAAGGCCTGTTCATGTAGTTAAACTGTCACTTTGACTTGTGATTTAAAAGTACTTGCCAAGCCTAAAACTCCCCTTTTTCTACATATAAGTCACCCCTAAGGTAGACCCTGGTAACCCAGAGGGCAGTGTGCTGTGTAGGTAAAAGGCAGGACCTGTACCTGTGTAGGTCATATGTCCTGGTAGTGTAAAACTCCTAAATTCGTTTTACACTGCTGTGAGGCCTGCTCCTTTCATAGGCTAACATTAAGGCTACCCTCATATACTGTTTGAGTGGTAGATTCTGATCTGAAAGGAGTAACAGGGTCATATATAGTATGGCAAGAATGGTAATACAAAATCCAGCTGACTGGTGAAGTTGTATTTAATATTACTATTTTAGAAATGCCACTTTTAGAAAGTGAGCATTTCTCTGCACTTAAATCCTTCTGTGCCTTACAATCCACATATGGCTGGGTTAGTTGACAGCTATCCTTGTGCATTTCACTCAGACAACCCCAAACACAGGATGCTCAGTTACACCTGCACACATCTGGATACCGAATGGGTCTTCCTGGGCTGGGACGGTGGAGGGCCTGACACTTACATATCAAAGGACAGTGGCCTGCCTTCCCACAATGGACTGCCAAACCCCTACTGGGACCCTGGCAGACAGGATGGAACTGAAAGGGGACACTGAGCACTTCTAAGCCAATCTTTGAAGTCTCCCCCACTCCAAAGGCACATTTGGGTATTTAAACAGGGCCTCTGACCCTAGCAATTCAGACACTTCTTAACAAGATACCTACTAGGAAAGGAACTCTGAACCAGAGCATGCAACCTGCGAAGAGAAGGTGCCTGGCTGCCCAGAGGACTCACCTGACTGCTTTGCTGTAAAGGACTGCTGCCATGCTATTGCCCTGCTGCCTTGCTTCCCCCTGGCTCTGCTGAGAAGTACTCTCCAAGGGCTTGGATTGAGCTTGCCTCCTTTTTCCTGAAGTCTCAGAGCCAAAAAGACTTCATCTCTGCAAAATGACTCCTTGTTTGGCGAAAAGCGATGCACAGCCTGGCGGAATCAACGCACAGCCTGCCAGAACCAACGCACAGCCTGCCCTGCGGTGAGAAAATCACTGCATGCCGAACCAGAACGACGCAGCTTGGTTCCCTGAGTGGAGATCGATGCAGCACCAGCGTTGCGACCGGAACTTCGACGCACGGCCCACAGGATCAACGCATTGCAGACCCTGAACGACCCAGCCTGACTTCCTGCGAGAAGAATCGATGCAGCGTCTGTCGGTCGACAGAAATTTCACCAGATCGACGCAGCTCCTGTGACTTCATCCTTAACACCCAGGATTTCCCCGCATTTCTGACCTTAATATACTCAGATAAATATTCTATATTTTACTAAACCTGTGTGGTGTATTTTGTGGTGTTTATACTGTGTTATTTCATGATTTATTGCACAAATACTTTACACATTGCCTTCAAAGTTAAGCCAGACTGCTCAGTGCCAAGCTACAAGAGGGTGGGCACAGGATAATGTGGATTGTGTGTGATTTACCCCGACTAGAGTGAGGGTCCTTGCTTGGATAGGGGATAACTTGACTGCCAACCAAACACCCCATTTCTAACAAGGTGTTAAAAGGGGGTTTCCATTATTCATAATGAGCCCCTATGTACTCTGCCGGAGAATTGCCAACATTTTGGCGCTACTCCTGCAGAGTACATCAATAGCGTCATGAAAAATGACTCTATTGCCCGCTAGTGTGCACCATGGTGCGCTGAATTTTAAATACGGCACATACATGGTGGCGGTAGGGGGGTGGTAAAGGGCGCAAGAAAAGTGGCGCTGCACTCAGTGCAGCGCCACTTTTCTTAAATATGCCCCTAAATGACTATCTTTGTCCTATATCTGTGCTGTCTGTTGGGGTAGTTGAAATAACACTTGTGTTTTTATGGTGAGGTTTGTGTCCATTAGTGATAGCCTATAGCTCTAGGTAGAGTGCAACCTACGTATTTGAAAGTAAACAGTGGAAAGACCGAATGAATAGGTTAGCAAATTAAAAATCAGCACAAGGAGCCTGAAAACAACAATGATATATTGTCCAAATGAAAATGAATGTTTATATTTAAGTGTATTAGTTGATGGCCATACAACCAATACATGTTGTTAGACCTGACAGCCCTTGGGTGGTCTTCCCCAAAATGTTTTGCTTTACTCCTCCATATTTTTCTGATCTTGTTTTTGTTGGCCTTAGGACTCTGGGCACTTTGCCACTGCTAACCACTTCTAAAGTGCTTGTGCTCACACTTTAAGACATGGTATAATTGGCTTATACCTGATTGGCATATTTAATTTACTTAATTCACTAGTAAATTGGTATACATGAACCAAGGGCCTGTAAGTTAAATGCTACTTGTGGGCCTGTAGTACTTATTCTGCCACCAACTTAAGTGGCCCTATAAACATGTCTCAGGCCTGTCATTAAAGCCTGTGTGTGCAGTTTTAAATTGTCATTCCGATCTGGCATTGTAAACCTTTTGCATGTTAATCTTTCTTTTTTAATACATATATTTCACCCCTAACCTACAAGGCAGGGTGCAATGTATTTAAAAGGTAGGACATGCCCTTTTAAGTTTTATATGTCCTAATAGTGAAAAACTCTTAAATTAGTTTTTTGCTATTGCAAGGCCTACCTATCAAATAGGGTGACATTGGAGTTACTGTATTACATTTAATAAGCTGTAACATCCAAATGGGAACAGGCAAGAGGTTTATGTTTGCTGTGTTTGGAATTACAGTGAAAATTCTCTTTTACGGTGATGTCACACTTTTGAAAATGCTGCTATCAGAAAGTTGGCATCTTCCTTTCCTAGTCATTTAGTACCTGCAGCCTGTCTCTGCATCACATGACTGTGTGTAGTTGGCAGTTGGTCTTTGTGCATTCCTTTTAGACAGCCACACACAATAGAGAGATTAGATGTGCCCGAATGACAATCACTGGCAGGATGGGAGTGTGGAGATAGGCACAGTCCCACTTACATCTGAGTAGGCTGTGTCCTGCCTTCACATAAAGGATTACATACCCTTGTAGTTTGTCAGTCGCCAGGGCAGGCAGGAAATTTGTGCACTTCAGGAAACCTCTAGAGGCTTCTCCCACGTCAAAGGAGGCACCAGGTATAAATGCTGGACCGCAGATACCAACTCTTCAGTGCACTTTTGGACTTATAGAAGGCTCTGCCAGGAAGAAGGACTGTTATGCTTTTAAAGGGACTGACAATCTGCTAGACTTCTGAACTTGAAGACTGCTGCCTGCTGTGCTTACCTGCTGACTGCTGCCCTCTTGCCTGTGTGAGAAGGACTTGACCTGCAACCTATAACTAGGACCACCTGCATGACTCCAAGGGTGAGTCTCTTGTAACCAGCACCTGGACTCTACATCTGCCTTACTTGTAATCCTGCTCCAAGAGCACATAAAGAGTCCATCAGTATTACACACCACACATGTCATTCAGGTCACCCACACTGTGCCACGTTTGTGAGCTTGACCCAGGCTGCAATGCAGCAAGTCTGTGAGGAAGTGGCTGTGAACTGTCAGCATCACCGCCACAGTGTGATGGAAACAGAGGACTTATCGCCAAGCCTCATACCTAAGGGCCACAACCGATAACTGTAGGGAAGTGACCCTACAAGAGAACACCATCAATCAATAACCATTGTTGACTCCTGGAATGTTTCCTCAGCCAAATATGACTAGATGTAACCCAAATAAATAGGCTAAAATGCTCCTCAGTATTAGAGTATAAAATAAAAAATGTTTAGTTTTTTCAGGTATTTTTGTACTTTACCAGCGGGTAATGTAGAATCCCCAGGATCCGGGCCATTGGGACAGTTAAGGACGACATGGTCTCTCCGATGATTCCTGCCAGCAGCTGGTGGTTTAATGACCTGTACCCAGGAATCGGATCCTTCCTCCTGGAAAGCATTTCCAAGGTGCCCCTAATGGCTCTGATCTCAGACATGCAGGAATCAAATAACTGGAAGCCCAGTGTGATGTTGGGCAAGAATCCTGGAGTTTGGTTAATTTCTTCTATGGCGTAAATCATCCCCAGTACGTCCCTGTAGTATCGAATTACAAACCTGCAAGATAAATTGGCACAGATATTGGAAGTAGTGATCATTTCATCCAGTCAATATGTCCTTAATTCTGAATAGATTTGATCACTACAGCCAGAACTACAAGTCAATACTGTATTTTGTTGGCTCAATCATTGTCTGTAATTGCAAGGCAGGATGGACACAGATGTTACCACATGAATCCACGGTTCAATCTAAAAGTGTTAGGAAGGAGAGGGCAACAGAAGTGGCCTCTCGTCTGTGCATCTTGCGGTACATTTTTCTTCTGGGAGGACCCTACAGCTCTCTTCTCTGCTCTCCTCATCCCAAAAAGCTACAGCATCCAGCAAGGTGGTAAACCTAACAAGGTAGGACTATTAGTAGTCATGCATCGATCATTGGGCTCTGTTCCTTAACATCAGAAACAAAGTTAACTTAATTTTATATCCTTTCCAACCACTTGCCCTTGGTAGCATCTCAGACTGTCTCAGCCCATCTCATCTACTAACCTATTGCAACAAACCCAAACTACTTCATTGACATGTCTAACATGCGTGTGATAGATTCACTTCCTATAGCATCTCCTGCTGCAACTTCAACCTACGAGGTACCCTGCATGCAGCACCATGAAAATCTCTTTTTATTCCATGATGAGGACCATCAACATCACCCATTATGTCCCAATTCTGATACCCACCTAGAGACACCCTGGAATGTATATGCTCTCACATGACTAACCTCATATGCCACCATCCAAGCCACCACCTTTGACCTCAATCACATATTCACTGAACAAAACGCACAAAAGAACACTACCTAGTTCCTCAATAGACCATTCAAAAACATTCCCTTCCGTAATGGCCCTTGTTATTCACAACCTCAAAATCCAGCTACAACATTTTGACTACCCTCCATGCCCCCAACCATAACCTCCTGGTAACACCTAGGCCCCTCACAAAACTCCACACTGCAGTATAACAAAGAACTCATTGAGAGCAAGCAACACATATGAGAACAAGAGACAAACTGACAGATCTAATCATGGAGAAGACTTGACCATCTAAAAAACCTTTGTTCCACCTGCAGATAGGTCTTCACTAGATCTCATCTGCTATGCCACCTCATTCAACAAAGCAAGCAAAACAGCAAAGCTATTTTCTAAACTCTCATACTCAGAGCCCCAGCATCCAATGATCGTACAACCTTCTTCACAGAGAAGTGCACTGCCATAAATTAGTTCTTGCTCAAACAAGATGATTAGTTCTTTCTCAAACAAGATGACAAAATCAGGCCACACATTGTCAACTCAGGCCCAATCACTAGTATCTCTGCAATTCTTCCCAGCAATCTAGACTTGAGACCATCAATGCTGATTACCTATCCTTCCTCCATTGATCAACAGAAACCACAAACCACAGAAATAGCATTTTTCTATCAGTCATATTAAAAGAGAACATCTGCAATGATCTTATCAACATCATGAATGACTCTTTCACTAGCAACATTCTCTGGTACTCTCTAAAGATTGGATAATACCACCACTTTTGAAGAAACCTAACCTGAGCCCAGATGATCGATCTTAGTGCTGTCTAATTACACACTTTTCACACTGCCAAAAAACAGTCTCCAGACAGCGTCTAAAAAAATAGAGACCAACACCCTCCTACTGGATTATAAATCTGGAAACATGCAGCAGTGCATCATTGGGACAACCACCATCTAATTGGCTGATGTTACATTTCATTTCACAACCAATGGCAACCCCTGCCTGCCCTTCTGTCTCACTCTCTCAGTGTCCTTCCATTCTGCAGACTACATAATCCTGCAATGCTCCTCTCCACCAGAACTAGTTTCAAAGGATACATAGTCCCATCTTCATCCTTCTGGGTATTAGCGGCACTGTCTTCTGACCTAAGCATCAAGGTGGGGGTTGGATAACATTTCTCCTATTCTCTCCTTCTAGTCCCTTGGTACAGGTAAATAGATAAAGAATGTTATTTTTAGCCAATCCTAAAAATAAAAACCTATCACCAGACTTTTCCACTCAAAAGGTGAAGGAAGTCTATCTTGACTGTCACCAACTCCAGAAACCGTTCTTATATGAATCCACCTAATTTGCCTTTTTCAGCCTACCTATGGGATTGTCAGAAGGTAGCATGAGTCACAGTTTTTCCTATAGTCGTCTTCAGGGTAAAATGTCTTGAAAAATTCTGCATCATCCTTACAAACAAGGATATAAATGTGTCTGTGGAAATCTTCTGCTAGTCTGTACCCACGACTTGAACCAATGGAGTAGGTATTTTGTTGATTGCGGCAAGTTGTTTGGCCTGCTGACCAAACATGCTTTCTGCACAAAAACAATCCTGTTGCAGCAAGGCACAAGGTTGTCTACATTGATGCTAAGCAGCCTGATGTGCACCAGCTGAGGTAGAGAGCTGAAGAGCACCATATTTTAGTAAATATGGCACTGTTCAGCTCTCTCCTGTTGCTGCCCTACGTTCTGTGAACGTTTTAGAAAATGTTCCCCCTAGTACTTAATGAAAAAGGCAAGATTATTGGAAGCAAGCAGAGTTCTGGAGTGGCGACTGCGATGTTGGTGCACATATAGTGCTGACTGGCTCACCATCTCCAGTTCAGGTGATGGCGGGCCTTTTTGCTGGGACCTATCCCTGATTATCACTATAGCCTTGGTGGTGCAAACCAATATGCTTGCACATAGGGTAAATACCAATTTCACTGTCCCGTGGGGACACCGGCACTGCCGATGCACTTGGCATTGGCAGTGCAGGGGCCCCTGTGCAGTGCCCCATCGCGCATCGGGCAGTGATCTGCGCGACAGGTGCAGCTGCACCAGCCGCACAGAGTCATTGATGCCAGCTGGGCCGGCGGGCGGAAACAATGTTTCCGCCCGCAGGCCCAGCAGAATGTTCTTTATGCGGCCGGCAGGGTCCCTGGGGGGCTGGCGGTCAGTTAAATGACCGCCAGCATGAACACAGCGGTTAACACGGTCTGTTAATCCTGCCTCTCCTGCATTGCTGCACCATTTGAGGTCATTGAGTGATGGCCTAGTTTCCATCCTCATCCTGAATGGTTTGTTTAAGCACACCATGATGCTGTGGCCTAGCAGTACTGCATTCATGGCGGTGTACTGCAGAGAGGCAGTGTGACCTGCTGTTATCAACTTGGGAGAGCTTCACATGTCCATGGCTGTTTATGTAGATGTTACAGTGTGAGCTGGCATATGTGACATTTTATTTTTTCAGCGAAATGTATGTACTGCACATTTCTACATTATGGTGTTGCTCGTAGTTTTTTGTATTGTTTTACAGCTTTTGTTTTTCCTTACACTTTCAGGTATTTCTTCCACCTGCTTTTGCATGAAGGCATTTTCCACTGTTTTTCAATTACCTTTTCCACTTGTAATTGGGTTTTATTTACCACAAACGTTATTTTTCAGATGTGGTACCTATCACGTACAGTAATTGCATAGCACATAGCACCATAGTGCATGTGGACCACAGACATGTGCATAACATCTCATGCATTTTTTTACTCATGATCAGATTAATGTGGTATTCATCCTCGTATGTGGTAAATACCACCACGTCTAACCCATTACCAGGGACTACGTGGTTATTTCAACATCTCTTTCTTTACATGGGGCCAGTGAGAGGCAGTGCAGTCCTTAGAGACAGGAGTCAACAAGTATATTTGCCGTGCAGGGGTACAGTGGGGCTTGAAGGTCCAGGTGGTAAGGTAAGGCACTTAGTGACTGGAGAAAGGCCTCATGTCCAGGTGCTCCCATCCTCCTTTGAGTGCAGCCATGCACAACAAGAAGTGGCAGGAGGTGCTGTTGCCAGTCAGCCTTAGAAACCTGTTACAGGGCATGTGCACAATGGGGTCATCTCCAGCAGGGTGGCAGGTCACAGAGGGGATGGGGCAGATTTATGTGCTGCAGGAGCCCCTGAGTGTGAGTCTTTATGTTTAGCTTAGTGTTCTCTTGAACAGCCCTGTGAACAACAGGTGTGGGGGTACATAGTATTGTGTGCTCGTCCTGCCTGGGGCATGTCAGCATGGCAGGCTTGGATGTTTGCTGTTGCAGAAGGCCAGATTAGCATGGCGCATCTGCCACTCCCCCTCACAGTGGGGCCCGTAGTGTAGAGGGCCAAGTGGGTGAAGACGTTGGGTGCCGAACATCCCCTTTTCTTTGTTAATACTTCTGCCCTTGAAGGGGGAACAAACTGTGTGGGGGGAACAAACATACCCAGCCTTACGTTAATAAAGAGGCTGCAATAGGGGCAGTGGAATGGTGGCAACAATTGGAGAGCCTGTGCCTGATCACTGGTGAGTTCTGGGGGTACCTTGCTATGCGCATTGTTACATTATTTTGAGGCTACCCTGCTGTGCGAGTTGTTGTATTACTGAGAGGGAGAGGGACTGACACTAGGTGGTCTTGAAGCCTAACTTCTTCTGCTTTATATCCTCACAGCAAAGAATGGTCTCTGCCTCTAAAGTCGCACTGTGCCACACCGGGGAGGGCCTCCTTTTATGAAGTAACTTAGCACTTTGTTTTTGGGGACTAACACAGGAGCAATAGGTGTGCAGAGTTGAGTGTGGGTGGGCGTATATACATGTTTGTGCTTAACACACTGCCCACATCTAGCTGCTCCCACTGATGTAGTGAAAATCCGTACCATGTCTCCCATCTGGGTGTTCGGTGAATGCCTGTCTGCCACCCCAATGCAGCCTTCGCATCTGCTTGCTTGTGAGTATCAAGGAATGTCTGTGTGCCCATCTCTGAGGGTGCACTATGTCTGTGCTCCCTGTCTGTGTGCCCATCTCTGCAGGTGCTCTATGTCTGTGCTCCATCTCTGTGTGCCCATCTCCGCGGGTGCACTATGTCTGTGTGTCCATCTCGTGGGTGCATTATGTCTGTGTGCCTATCTCCCTGGATGCACTATATTTGTGATCCTTGCCTGTGTGCCACCTCTGTGGGTGCACTATATCTGTGTGCCCATCTCCGTGGGTCCATTATGTCTGTCTTCCCATCTCTGTGGGTGCACTATATTTGTCATCCTTGCCTGTGTGCCATCTCTGCGGGTGAACTATGTCTGTGTGCCCATGTCTGTGAGTGCACTATGTCTGTGCTCCTTGTCTATGTGCCCATGGGTGGGTGCATTATGTCTGTGTGCCATCTCTGTGGGTGCACTATGTCTGTGTGTCCATCTCGTGGGTGCATTATGTCTGTGTGCCCATCTCCACAGGTGGACTATATTTGTGATCTTTCCCTGTGTGACATCTCTGCGGGTGCACTATGTCTGTGTGCCCATCTCTGTCGGTGCATTATGTGTGTCTGCCCATCTCTGTAGGTGCACTATATTTGTGATCCTTGCCTGCATGCCATCTCTGCAGGTGCACTATGTCTGTGTGCCCATCTCTGTGGGTACACGAGTCTGTGTGCCCATCTCTGCGGGTCCACTATGTCTGTCTGCCCATCTCTGCGGGTGCACTAAATCTGTGTGCCCACCTCCACAAGTGCATTATGTCTCTGTGCCCATGTCCGCGGGTGCATTATGTCAGTGTGCCCATCTCTGCGGGTACACTGTGTCAGTGTGCCCATCTCCGTGGGTGCATTATGTCTGTCTGCCCATCCCCGTGGGTGCACTATACTTGTGAACCTTTTCTGCGTGCCCATCTCTGCAGGTGCACTATGTCTGTGTGCCCATTTCCGCGGGTCCATTATGTCTGCTTGCCAATCTCTGTGGGTGCACTATGTCTGGCTGCCCATCTCCGCGGGTGCATTATGTCTGTCTGCCCATCCCTGCGGGTGCACTACATTGGTGAACCTTGCCTGTGTGCCCATCTCTGGAAGGGCACTATGTCTGCGTGCCCAACTCCGCGGGTGCGCTATGTCTATGTGCCCATGTGTGCGGGTACACTATGGGCACCTGCCCATCTCTACGGGTGCACTATGTCTGTGTGCCCTTCTCAGCGGGTGCAGTATGTCTGTGTGCCCATCTTTGCGGTACGTTATGTCTGTGTGCCCATCTCTGCGGGTGCACTGTCTGTGTCTGTCCATCTCTGCAGGTGCATTATGTCTGTGAGCCCATCTCCGCGGGTGCCCTATGTGTGTCAGCCCATCTTCGTGGGCGCCCTATGTGTGTCTGCCCATCTCCACAGGTGCATTATGCCTGTCTGCCCATCTCCGCAGGTGCACTATGCCTGTGTGCCCATCTCTGTGGGTGCACTATGTCTGTGTGCCCATCTCTGTGGGTGCACCATGTCCGTGTGCTCATCTCCGTGGGTGCTTTATGTTTGTTTGCCCATCTCTGTGGGTGCACTGTATTTGTGATGCTTGCCTGTGTGCCATCTCTGCAGGTTCACTATGTCTGTGTGCCCATCTCTGTGGATCCACTGTGTCTGTCTGCCCATCTCTGCGGGTGCATTATGTCTGTGTGCCCATGTCCGCGGGATCATTATGTCTGTGTGCCTATCTCTGCTGGTACACTGTGTCTGTGTGCCCATCTCTGTGGGTGCATTATGTCTCTCTGCCCATCCCCGCGGGTGAACTATACTTGTGATCCTTTTCTGTGTGCCCATCCCTGCAGGTGCACTATGTCTGTGTGCCCATTTCTGCGGGTGCATTATGTCTGTTGGCCAATCTCTTTGGGTGCACTATGTCTGCCTGCCCATCTCCGCGGGTGCATTATGTCTGTCTGCCCATCTCCGCTGGCGCATTATGTCTGGCTGCCCATCCCTGCGGGTGCACTACATTTGTGATCCTTGCCTGTGTGCCCATCTCCACGGGTGCACTAGGTCTGTGTGTCCATCTCCGCAGGTGCACTATGTCTGTCTGCCCATCTCTGCAGGTGCACTATGTCTGTGTGCCCATTTCCGCGGGTCCATTATGTCTGCTTGCCAATCTCTGTGGGTGCACTATGTCTGCCTGCCCATCTCCGCGGGTGCATTATGTCTGTCTGCCCATCTCCGCGGGTGCATTATGTTTGTCTGCCCATCCCTGCGGGTGCACTACATTGGTGAACCTTGCCTGTGTGCCCATCTCTGGAAGGGCACTATGTCTGCGTGCCCAACTCTGTGGGTACGCTATGTCCATGTGCCCATGTGTGCGGGTACACTATGGGCACCTGCCCATCTCTACGGGTGCACTATGTCTGTGTGCCCTTCTCAGCGGGTGCACTATGTCTGTGTGCCCATCTTTGCAGTACTTTATGTCTGTGTGCCCATCTCTGCGGGTGCACTGTCTGTGTCTGCCCATCTCTGCAGGTGCATTATGTCTGTGAGCCCATCTCCGCGGGTGCCCTATGTGTGTCAGCCCATCTTCGTGGGCGCTCTATGTGTGTCTGCCCATCTCCACGGGTGCATTATGCCTGTCTGCCCATCTCCGCAGGTGCCCTATGTCTGTGTGCCCATATCTGTGGGTGCACTATGTCTGTGTGCCCATCTCTGTGGGTTCACCATGTCTGTGTGCCCATCTCCGTGGGTGCTTTATGTTTGTCTGCCCATCTCTGTTGTTGTAATTTAGCAGTGATTAGATTAAGCATTAGCGGAAGACATTTTGGGCCTCATTCTGAGGCTGGCGGGCGGCAGTAGCCGCCTGCCTGGCGGGAACCGCCATATGGCCGCTCCGCGGTCGAAAGACCGCGGAGGCCATTCTGGCTTTCCCGCTGGGCTGGCGGGCGACCGCCAGAAGGCCGCCCGCCAGCCCAGCGGGAAACCCCTTCCCACGAGGAAGCCGGCTCCGAATGGAGCCGGCGGAGTGGGAAGGTGCGACGGGTGCAGTTGCACCCGTCGCGAATTTCAGTGTCTGCTAAGCAGACACTGAAATTCTTTGTGGGGCCCTCTTACGGGGGCCCCTGCAGTGCCCATGCCATTGGCATGGGCACTGCAGGGGCCCCCAGGGGCCCCACGACACCCCATACCGCCATCCTGTTCCTGGCGGGCGAACCGCCAGCAACAGGATGGCGGTATGGGGTGTCGGAATCCCCATGGCCGCGCAGCAAGCTGCGCCGCCATGGAGGATTCCTGAGGGCAGCGGAAAACCGGCGGGAGACCGCCGGTTTTCCTGTTCTGACCACGGCCAAACCGCTGCGGTCAGAATGCCCTGCGGGGCACCGCCAGCCTGTTGGCGGTGCTCCCGCCGACCCCGTAGGAATGACCCCCTTTGTCTTTAGTAACTATTGTGAACATTTTGCGGAATCGATTTTGTATTCATGGCAGCCTTTTTCTCTGCTACATGCTGCCATGTGCTCACCATGTGCTCTGTCCTACCTTTCTGTTAACTGCTCTTGAAATCTGCCTAGTGACAACTTATATTTAGCATCTCTTACTTTCGCACATGCTCAGTAAGGTCTGCAGCTGTTAGTCCTTGGAAACTGTTAGCTCCTCCTACCTGTCGACTGTGCATTTTCCACATGACCTTACATGTATACAAGTCTTGTTTCTATAATTGTACCATCTCCTTTTAGCCCCTGCGTGGCTATAAAAGGACCATGCTCTCTCAGTTCAGTGTGCTACTTCAGACATTACCCTAGGGTGCTGTTTGAACTGTAGTACCACCTCATGAGGTTAATAAACTTTTGTCTTTTATTCCAGTTTCTGTGCCAACTTCTTCCTACATGGTCTGAGGACTTTGTGCAGAGAAAGGTGAACCCCTTGCACTAGTAGGCCTTGCTGAGGCTTACTTCAACAAATTGGCGCCCGAACAGGGACTCATCGGCGACTTGGATGCCCAACGGATTGGTCGCGACGAAGGATTGGAATCTCGTTGTGGATGATCAATGCCTGAGGAGACCCGAGTCTTGGCAACCACGGCGTTTTTCCCTTCTTTCTGATTTGACCATCCAGGTGGCGCCGGTCCTCGACTGAGATCCTTTTTGTTCATTCGTCATGCAGTGACCATTTGGTCGATTTTAGAACTTGGCAGTTGGAACCTGGACACCCTGTGATTGGTAAGAGCCGTTTTACGGCACTTGCTGTGGGTTTTGATGCCTGTGTTTGGTAATGTAGTTTAGCACTACTTACTGTGGCTTTTGTGATTTGGGTGACTAGTCAATTTGTATTCTTTGGATTTGATATATAAATTGCAATTTATATAGGCAGGTAATGAGGAGAATTTTCTCCAATTTGATTTTGATTTGAACGGCATCTTAAGTGCTACTTTGATTATAATATTGCATATTCTGCACTATTTTTGGCATGCCTGTTTTTAGCGCACTTCGTAGGATGTGTTGCTTTTGTAATGGTACCAATTTGAGACTGGAAGAATCGCAACCGGCACCCCCAGAGGGGACGCCAAATAGAGATATGTATGTTAAACATGGTCTTTCTTCTATAATGTACAGCACATTATGGAATAAATACACCCGCGCGGATCCTGAGTTACGTTGGCCTATGCATGGGTCATTTGATTTGCGAAAGATTGAGTATGTGGAACAATGTATGTTTAAGCGAAAGTCTAGGCAAGATATGTTTGACTGTGTACGAATGTGGGAGAAAGAAGCGCGTGGACGAGTGAAGCGTGAGCAAGCCTTGCTTGAGAAAGAGCAGCGGAAGAATGTATATGTGAAAGCATTGGAAATGAGAAAGAAAGAAATAAATGACTTAAAGGAGCTAGAAGAGAAAGAACGTAAGCCACAGGTAACTGGCCAATACACTGTTAGGCAACCTCTCTATCCTATCCTTAATAAACCACATGATGATTTATTGTTACTAGATCGCCCTCCACCTCCGTATGTCGTCCCTTCTGCCCCTCATGAGTTACCTAAAGTCTCCAGTTCGGAGCAACAGAAGATGCGGGACAGTCGCTCTATGCTGCCTGCTGACCGTGCGTCTGAGCTTAGATCGATTGTTCGTAAAACAATTTGTAGCGCTGTTTCTGCTTCTGAACTTTTAGACAAAATGAAAGGGTGGACGGAAAAGGAGCAGCTATATTTTACTGAGGCATTTGGCTCAGAAGTTATTGAACTATATCGGAAATATTCTGATGAGTTAGAGCCCGATGATGTAGCAGCTGATTATAAGCAAATGCGTGATGGTCTTTTTGTTTCCTCCCAGGTGACTGATGCAATCAGGCGTTTAATGAAATTACGTATTGTGGCAGTCCGTTTGCAAGAAGAGAAAAGGGCTGCGGACGCAGTTGCACGAGCATCTCAGACCGAAGGGGCGCAAGCTTCCATCTTTGAAACAGATAAGACTATGATAGTTCACGCGAAACCAATGCGGGAGGCCGCACCTTTGTATGTTCCTCCTAAAGGATTGGGTACAAATGATGATAAAACTTCTGTTGATGCTAAGGGTTATTTTATTTATAATTGGGTGTATACTCCTTGGAATAGGGCAGATGTAATGGCACTTTAAACAGCATTACCTGACCCACGGAAAAATCCAGCCGCCTTTTATGAGGAAGTTGAGGGAGCAATTAGTTCTTGTACTATGACTTTGGCTGACATTGATTTATTTTTCGGATTGATATTACCGCCAGATATGTGGAGAACTGTTTGTAAAATTGATGATCGTACAGTTTTTGGGGCATCATGGAAAGAAATAGAACAGATGGACGGGGATAGGGAACCTGCGAAAAAGCCATATCAGTTGATTCTAGATCTTCCTGCAGCCATATTAGTTAAGTTGAAAACGATTATTCCCCCTAAAAAGATAGATTGGACTGTTTTAGCGTCTTGTAAACAAAAGGCAGATGAATCGGTCTCTGATTTATTTACACGCTTTGAAGAAGCATTTCATGATTTTAGCGGTCAGTCATTGTCAGATGATACGGGCAGACATTTGTTCGTCGATAAATATGTTGCAAATCTGTTACCAGGAATAGATAGTCGTCTAAAAGCTAGTGAAAGTTCATGGACTACCTCTACTCCGGTTTCTCTTTTGACTATGGCTCAGTATTATGAACGTCAGGAATTAGAAGCAAAAGGTAGCGAGGAGAAAAAGATTAAAGAATTAAAGACGAAGGTTATGTTAGCTCAAGCTTATGGTCTGCCTTTTTGAGGTAGTGATAGAGGTGGACGTGGATCTTATGGTTCTTCTTACACTCGTTCGAATTTGTCTGTTGATCAGTGTGCGTATTGTAAAATATTTGGGCATTGGGCTGCCGATTGTCCAGCACTACGTGTTCAGCAGTGTTCACGTGGTCGGGGACAAATGAGAAATCGCTCAGGATATTCAGGACTTAGAAGAAGCACGAATGATCATGCTAGGGTTGATGCTAATACACGAGGGCAGGATGGGTTTAACGCTTTTGATAGACGGAACCAATACCAGATGTCTGATCATGTGCAGCCTGATTTCCAAGATTCTGCTTATGCATAGGATTGCCTAGGATGGGGTAAGGAATCAGTTGAAGTTCCAGTAGATCAGAGGGGTCCCTATGTTACAGCACATGTTTTGGGTCTTACTGATCAGTTTCTGGTTGATACAGGAGCTACTCGTAGCGCCTTGTCTAAACAATTGATTCCGAGGGCTCCCCTGTCTGGCTTAACCATTACATCGGTAGGTTTCGATGGAACACCTTCCCCTAGCCCATTGTCACAACCACTTGCATTGCATGTTGATAAATTTACTGCTCCATGTCCATTTTTGCTTTCTCCAAATACACCAGACAATATTGTGGGTCTTGATATGCTCAAGTATTTCAGGGCTACAATACGATGCTCTCCTGAAGGGGTGCGTGTTATTTTAAATGATAATCATCCTGTGATGGAAAGAGTTTGTCTTGTTAAAGAGGATATTGCATTAGCTTCACTCTCTAGTACTTTGTGGGCTACTTCAGATACTGATGTGGGACAAATGATTATTCCACCGGTACATATTAGTGTCAAGGAGGGAGCTGTATTGCCACGTTTGCCTCAATACAAAATTTCACAGGAGGGCGAAGAAGCACTCACACGAATTGTGCATGATCTTATTGCAGTTGGAGTTGTCGAGGAAGTTCTGTATAATGTTTGTAACAGTCCGATTCTTCCATTCTGAAAAAGGATACTGATACTAGGATTTACCGATTCATTATTGATTTCCGAGAAGTCAATAAGATTGTGATACCACAATATCCTGTGGTATCTGACATCACGACACTCCTTACTTTGGTTCCCCCGACAGCAACTACGTTCTCTGTGATAGACTTGAAGAATGCTTTCTTTTCAATCCCTATTCATCCTGACAGCCAATATTTGTTTGGTTTTACTTTGAATAAACGATCATGTAGATTTTGCAGAGTTCCTCAAGGCTATACGGAGAGCCCAAGTATTTATAGTCAGGCGTTAAAACGACAACTTGATTCTTTTGTTTTGCCTGAAGATGTGGCTCTCATACAATATGTCGATGATATTTTGTTGGCAGCTGATACCCCAGAGCAATGTGAAAAGTGCACTTTGTCCTTACTTTCTTTTCTTGCTTCACACCATCATAAAGTGTCACGAAAGAAATTGCAATATTGTAGACCAAAGGTAACCTATTTAGGTCACCTTTTGTCTAAGGAGGGCCGTGCGCTTACATCAGATTGTATTCAAGCAATTTTAGACACACCAGTACCCTCTACTCAGAAAGATGTTCGTGCATTCCTTGGTCTTACTTCTTTTTGTAGGCAATGGATATTAGGGTTTTCACACATTGCCAAACCTTTGCTAGCACTTTTGACTAAAGATACTCCAATGCCCCTCCCATGGACAGATGAATGTGAGACTGCTTTCCGGCAGCTGCGACAAGCCCTTTGTTCTGCACCAGTGTTAGGTACTCCAGATTACATGAAGCCTTTTGCACTTTACGTACACGAGAAAGATGGATGTGCATTGTCAGTTTTAGTACAGACACATGGCGATAAGCAGCGTCCCTGTGCATATTTTTCAGCAGTACTTGATCCTGTCGCTCGAGCATTGCCCGGGTGTTTTCGTTCAGTTGCCGCAACAGCTGTCTCAATACGTCAGAGTGAAGGGATAGTTTTGTCACATAAACTGTTGGTGCTAGTACCCCATGCGGTTGATGCTCTTTTAAATCAAACAAAGACACAACATTTAACTAGCGCCCGTATGACAGGTTATGAGTTGACATTGTTGGCTCCTCACATTACACTGAAGAGATGTACGACACTAAATCCAGCTACTTTGTTGCCATATCCGGTGACTCAGCCTCAGTCACAAGAAACACATGATTGCATATTCCTTACCGAAGAACAGACAAAGGGTCGTGTTGATTTACAAGATACGCCCCTTTTAGATGCAGACGGGGAACTGTGGGTTGATAGGTCTTGTTTGAAGTTGCCAGATGGTACGACCTCAGCTGCATATGCAATCACCACAATACACACGGTAGTGGAGACAGCTCGTATACCACAGAAGTCAGCTCAAGCAGCTGAAATAATAGCTTTGACACGAGCATGTGAGCTTAGTACTGATTTAAGTGTGAAGATTTACACAGACAGCCGCTATGCTTTTGGAGTGGCTCATGATTTTGGTTTGCTTTGGAAGGAGAGAGGTTTTCTCACATCCCACGGGATGCAGATAATGCACAGAGAATTAGTGCATAACCTCTTGACTGCATTGACATATCCAAATAAACTAGCTATTGTGAAATGTAGTGCTCATAAGAAAGTGACCGATAAGATAGGGCAAGGTAATGCTCTTGCAGACCGTGTAGCACGTGAGACGGCGATGCAGCGAAGTACTACTTCTATGTATGTAGTGAAATCACAAGCTGAACGTTGGCATAATGCTAGACAAGACGTATTAGATATACAGAAATCTGCTTCTGTGAAAGAACGTGAGCAATGGTCTAAAGATGGAGAATTGGATGATGAGGGCTGTTGGCGGAATAAGCAAATGGATAAATGGAAATTGCCTATAGCTTTTGTACAACCTATGGTTCAGATGGCACATGGGCTGGCACATGTTGGAGCTTCAACAATAACGAAGTTGCTTACGCAAGTTTGGGAGCATCCAGAAATTTCCAGTACAGCTAAGAGAGTAGTACAGTCTTGTTTGATCTGCTTACAATACAATCCTGGAAAAGGGACACGTACTCCTGCAGGAGGGTTTGCTACACCAACTGCACCTTTTGAAGTTCTACAAATGGATTATATTCAGCTTGAACGCTGCAACAATTTAAAGTATGTCTTGGTGGTGGTTTGTGCCTTCAGTAAATGGATAGAGGCGTACCCCACAAAGGATAATACTGCCATTACCACAGCAAAGGTGCTTTTGAAATAATTTTTCCCTAGGTTTGGTGTTTGCAGACTTTTATGGAGTGATAACGGACCTCATTTTGTTGGGGAAGTTATTAAGTATGTCCTGAAAGGATTAGGGATCAAACAGAAGTTCCATGCGGTTTTCCACCCACAATCAGCAGGGTTGGTGGAAAGGTATAATGCTACATTGAAGCTGAAATTAGCGAAGATACAGGCTTCTACATCCTTAACTTGGCCGGATGCATTACCATTGGCATTATTGTCTATTAGGTCAGTGCCACACTCTCGACTTGGCCTTAGCCCCTATGAAGTAGTGTTTGGGAGACCAATAAATATTTGGGGAGTTCCTAAACCAAAATCTGTATATGATGTACCTTGTGTCCTGATGAATGATTATTTGGCACAGTTAACCGACAATTTGGTTTCTATTCATCAACAGGTTCGAGAAGCACTTCCTGACAGATCTACAGGTGAAGGCCATGAACTCCGACCTGGTGACCAGGTGATGATTAAGTCTTTTGAAAGATCAAGCAGCTTGGAACCAAGGTGGCGAGGCCCAGAACAGGTGCTCCTTGCGACAAGGACAGCAGTTCGAGTGACGAACCGAAAGAATTGGGTCCATAGTACTCATTGCAAGAGAGTGCTACCTACCTTGGTGGAACCTGCTGTGCTGACCGATCATCGAGAGATCTTGACTACGGAGAAAGGCCGTGCTATATCACCTGACCAATCTGCAGAGGTCTTCCCGGACCATACGACTTCTGGAGTGTCGCGATATAATTTGAGACCAAGGAAAGAATCTGAAAATTGTTTTGAAAAGACTGGTTGAGCTACCGCCCTGGGTTAGTGAAACGGAGAGCCAATGTGGCAAGGGGGGTGGATCAGCCGTGCATTAGAGTAGTGACACCCGTCTTGGCCCGTGGTGAAGAAATCAGCGGGTGCCCAGGGATAAGAGCTCCAACGATTGTTTTTAATTCATTTCTGAAAGGGTCGATTATCACTGTTGCTAAAATGAATAACAAATTGATCATTAGTATTATGGGGTTTGTTGTTGTTTTGGTGGTTACAGCAACAATCACCTGGTTTATTGAAAATAAGTCTCCTGCTCGTGAGTTCTTTGTTGCCACTACTCCAGTACCAGAGGATCACTATTACTTTACGCTTCCCTATCAGGAGCAGAAGCACCGTCAATCGTACTTCAATAATACTTTCATTCAGATGTTGCATCATACTCATAATGCTACAAATACTACTAACTGTTGGGTATGTGGAATGATACCTGCGCATCAAAAGAAAGGAGGGACACCTTTCATTCCTCTTCCTTTTTCACACAATGGTTCTTGTCAAGCCTGGTACATGCTTTTGTTTGCATCTAGAAAACGTACGGAGGGCGGATTTCTTTTTCGCCTTAATAAAGTGTGCTACCAAGACAAAGATGGGTATCCCCAAGCTAAAGGAACTAAATGGGAATCGGAAGAGTATCAACCGGACAATGTTTCAATACCATATGTCTTCACAAATATACGAGACTCTGACAAGAAAGAACAATTTGTGATTTCTATTACAAAAACTAAAGCAGATTTATGTATACGAAGCATTGGACAAATTCCAGTAGGGATAAGCGATTGTACCTTGATTTTAACTATTGAGGGTGTAAATAATAGTAGTTTCACAGCCTCACATAATACATATTTTGTTTGTGGTAACCATGGATATTACCAATTACCTGTTGGGTGGTCAGGTGTGTGTTATGTATCTTTTCTATTGCCCCCTGTGTTTTTGGCTCCTGCATCATATCACCGAGATTTAAAACTGTTCAATGACATCATTAACAATAGATATAAAAGGGAAATAAGTACAAATGAGGTAGACCAAACGGATACTAGCCTGCAACAATATGTTGATTTTAATTTAGGACTGTTCCCCTTTGTAGGTGTTGCATTAAACAGTAGGAAAGTGAGACAATTGACTAGGGTTGTGGAAGCTGTTACCAATCAGGCAGCTCTGGCACTTGGGAATATTACTGAGGAGCTCCAAGTTGCGAGGATTGTAGCGCTCCAAAATCGTATGGTACTAGATGTGATATTAGCTGATCGAGGTGGTGCATGTCGAATCATCGGTAGTAGTTGTTGTGTTTTTATCCCAGATCACTCACCTTCAGTATATGATGCAATATCTAAATTGCATAAAATTGCTGCAGAAATCCATACAGAGACTGGTACTTGGACTTTTTCTGGATGGTTTTGGGTTCTTGTTTCCGCCTGGGGCTGGAAACTACTGACTATCCTGTGTGTAATAATTGCAATATTTTTTACATGCTGTATCTGTATTCAGTGTGGTCCAATGTTCTGCTCCATGTGTATTACTGCTTGTATGCCTACCAAAAGAAATATTACAGAAATGAAGGCACAACACATGTTAGATAAGGAAATAGCTGAAATGATGAGCATAAATATACAGGATGAATATTTAGATTATCCCAGAAAGACGAATGTCTTCAGCTAATGCTGAAAGGGTCGTCTGTTGTAATTTAGCAGTGATTAGATTAAGCATTAGCGGAAGACATTTTGTCTTTAGTAACTATTGTGAACATTTTGCGGAATCCATTTTGTATTCATGGCAGCCATTTTCTCTGCTACATGCTGCCATGTGCTCATCATGTGCTCTGTCCTACCTTTCTGTTAACTGCTCTTGAAATCTGCCTAGTGACAACTTATATTTAGCATCTCTTACTTTCGCACATGCTCAGTAAGGTCTGCAGCTGTTAGTCCTTGGAAACTGTTAGATCCTCCTACCTGTCGACTGTGCATTTTCCACATGACCTTACATGTATACAAGTCTTGTTTCTATAATTGTACCATCTCCTTTTTGCCCCTGCGTGGGTATAAAAGGACCATGCTCTCTCAGTTCAGTGTGCTACTTCAGACATTACCCTAGGGTGCTGTTTGAACTGTAGTACCACCTCATGAGGTTAATAAACTTTTGTCTTTTATTCCAGTTTCTGTGCCAACTTCTTCCTACATGGTCAGAGGACTTTGTGCAGAGAAAGGTGAACCCCTTGCATTAGTAGGCCTTGCTGAGGCTTACTTCAACACTGTGGGTGCACTGTATTTGTGATCCTTGCCTGTGTGCCATCTCTGCAGGTGCACTATGTTTGTGTGCCCATCTCTGTGGGTGCACTACGTCTGTGTGCCCATCTCTGCGGGTCCACTGTGTCTGTCTGCTCATCTCTGTGGGTGCACTAAGTCTGTGTGCCCATCTCCGCGGGTGCATTATGTCTGTGTGCCCATGTCCGTGGGAGCATTATGTCTGTGGGCCTATCTCTGCTGGTACACTGTGTCTGTGTGCCCATCTCCGTGGGTGCATTATGTCTATCTGCCCATCCCCGCGGGTGAACTATACTTGTGATCCTTTTCTGTGTGCCCATCCCTGCAGGTGCACTATGTCTATGTGCCCATTTCTGCAGGTGCATTATGTCTGTTGGCCAATCTCTTTGGGTGCACTATGTCTGCCTGCCGATCTCCGCGGGTGCATTATGTCTGTCTGCCCATCTCCGCGGGTGCATTATGTCTGGCTGCCCATCCCTGCGGGTGCACTACATTTGTGATCCTTGCCTGTGTGCCCATCTCCACGGGTGCACTAGGGCTGTGTGTCCATCTCCGCAGGTGCACTATGTCTGTCTGCCCATCTTTGCGGGTGCACTATGTCTGTGTGCCCTTCTCTGCGGGCGCAGTAGGTCTTTCTGCCCATCTCTGTGGGTGCACTAGATATGTGTGCCCATCTCTGCAGGTGCATTATGTCTGTCTGCCCATCTCCGCAGGTGCATTATTTCTGTCTGCCCATCCCTGTGGGTGCACTACATTTGTGATCCTTGCCTGTGTGCCCATCTCTGCAGGGGCACTATGTCTGTGTGTCCATCTCCACAGGTGCACTATGTCTATGTGCCCATGTCCACCGGTGCACTATGGGCGTCTGCCCATCTCTGTGGGTGAACTATGTCTGTGTGCCCATCTCAGCGGGTGCACTATGTCTGTGTGCCCTTCTCTGCGGTGCTGTATGTCTGTGTGCCCATCTCTGCGGGGGCACTGTCTTTGTCTGCCCATCTCTGCAGGTGCATTATGTCTGTGTGCCCATCTCTGCAGGGGCACTATCTCTGTGTGCCCATCTCCACAGGTGCATTATGTCTGGGTGCCAATCTCTGCGGGTGCACTATGTGTGTCTGTCCATCTCCATGGGTGCATTATGTCTGTCTGCCCATCTCTGCAGCTGCACTATGTCTGTGTGCCCATCTCTGTGGGTGCACTATGTCTGTCTGCTCATCTCTGCAGGTGCACTATATTTGTGATCCTGGTCTGTGTGCATATTTGTGCGGGTTCACTATGTCTGCCCATCTCCATGGGTGCACTATGTCTGTCTGCCCATTTCTGCGGCTGCACTATGTCTGTGTGCCCATCTCCACGGATGCATTATGTCTGTGTGCCCTTCGCTGTGGGTACATTCTGTCTGTCTGCCCATCTCTGCTGTGCACTATGTCTGTGTGCCCATCTCCACGGGTGCACTAGGTCTGTGTGTCCATCTCCGCAGGTGCACTATGTCCGTCTGCCCATCCTTGCGGGTGCACTATGTCTGTGTGCCCATCTCTGCGGGTGCAGTAGATCTTTCTGCCCATCTCTGTGGGTGCACTAGGTCTGTGTGCCCATCTCCGCGGGTGCACTATGTCTGTGTGTGCACTATGTCTGTCTGCCCATTTCTGCGGGTGCACTATGTCTGTGTGCCCATCTCCACGGATGCATTATGTCTGTGTGCCCTTCGCTGTGGGTACATTCTGTCTGTCTGCCCATCTCTGCTGGTGCACTATGTCTGTGTGCCCATCTCCATGGGTGCACTAGGTCTGTGTGTCCATCTCCGCAGGTGCACTATGTCTGTCTGCCCATCCTTGCGGGTGCATTATGTCTGTCTGCCCATCTCTGCAGCTTCACTATGTCTGTGTGCCCATCTCTGTGGGTGCACTATGTCTGTCTGCTCATCTCTGCAGGTGCACTATATTTGTGATCATGGTCTGTGTGCCTATCTGTGCGGGTGCACTATGTCTGCCCATCTCCATGGGTGCACTATGTCTGTCTGCCCATTTCTGCGGGTGCACTATGTCTGTGTGCCCATCTCCACGAATGCATTATGTCTGTGTGCCCTTCGCTGTGGGTACATTATGTCTGTCTGCCCATCTCTGTTGGTGCACTATGTCTGTGTACCCATCTCCACGGGTGCACTAGGTCTGTGTGTCCATCTCCGCAGGTGCACTATGTCTGTCTGCCCATCTTTGCGGGTGCACTATGTCTGTGTGCCCATCACTGCGGGTGCAGTAGGTCTTTCTGCCCATCTCTGTGGGTGCACTAGGTCTGTGTGACCATCTCCGCGGGTGCACTATGTCTGTGTGCCCGTCTCCCCGGATGCACTATGTCTGTATGCCCATCTCCACGGGTGCACTATGTCTGTTTGCCTATCTCTGCGGGTGCCTTGTTTGGGATCCATGTCTGTGTGCCCATCTCTGCGTGTGCACTATGTCTGTGTGCCCATCTCCGCAGGTGCACTAGGTCTGTGAGCCCATCATCACAGGTGCACTATGTCTGTCTGCCCATCGCTGCGGGTGCACTATGTCTGTGTGCCCATCTCCGCAGGTGCACTATATCTGTGTGCCCATTTCTGCAGGTGCACTATATTTGTGATCCTTGTGTGTGTGCCCATCTCTGCGGGTGCACTATATTTGGGATCCTTGTCTGTGTGCCCATTTCTGCGAGTGCACTATGTCTGTGTGCCCATCTCTACGGGTGCACTGTGTCTGTGCTCCTTTTCTGTGAGCCCTTCTCCATGGGTGCACAATGTCTGTGTGCCCATCTCTGCGGGTGCACTATGTCTGTGCTCCTTGTCTGTGTGCCCATCTACGCGGGTGCACTATGTCTGTCTGCCCATCTCTGTGGGTGCTCTATGTCTGTCTGCCCATCTCTGTGGGTGCACTATGTCTGTGTGCCCATCTCTGCAGGGGCAATATCTCTGTGTGCCCATCTCCACAGGTGCATTATGTCTGGGTGCCCATCTCTGCGGGTGCACTATGTGTGTCTGTCCATCTCCATGGGTGCATTATGTCTGTCTGCCCATCTCTGTGGGTGCACTATGTCTGTCTGCTCATCTCTGCAGGTGCACTATATTTGTGATCCTGGTCTGTGTGCCTATCTGTGCGGGTGCACTATGTCTGCCCATCTCCATGGGTGCACTGTGTCTGTCTGCCCATTTCTGCGGGTGCACTATGTCTGTGTGCCCATCTCCACGGATGCATTATGTCTGTGTGCCCTTCGCTGTGGGTACATTCTGTCTGTCTGCCCATCTCTGCTGGTGCACTATGTCTGTGTGCCCATCTCCACGGGTGCACTAGGTCTGTGTGTCCATCTCCGCAGGTGCACTATGTCTGTCTGCCCATCCTTGCGGGTGCACTATGTCTGTGTGCCCATCTCTGCGGGTGCAGTAGATCTTTCTGCCCATCTCTGTGGGTGTACTAGGTCTGTGTGCCCATCTCCGCGGGTGCACTATGTCTGTGTGTGCACTATGTCTGTGTACCCGTCTCCCCGGATGCACTATGTCTGTATGCCCATCTCCACGGGTGCACTATATCTGTGTGCCTATCTCTGCGGGTGCCTTGTTTGGGATCCATGTCTGTGTGCCCATCTCTGCGTGTGCACTATGTCTGTGTGCCCATCTCCGCAGGTGCACTAGGTCTGTGAGCCCATCTTCACAGGTGCACTATGTCTGTCTGCCCATCGCTGCGGGTGCACTATGTCTGTGTGCCCGTCTCCGCAGGTGCACTATATCTGTGTGCCCATTTCTGCAGGTGCACTATATTTGTGATCCTTGTGTGTGTGCCCATCTCTGTGGGTGCACTATATTTGTGATCCTTGTCTGTGTGCCCATTTCTGCGGATGCACTATGTCTGTGTGCCCATCTCTGCGGGTGCACTATGTCTGTGCTCCTTTTCTGTGAGCCCTTCTCCATGGGTGCACTATGTCTGTCTGCCCATCTCTGCGGGTGCACTGTCTGTGCTCCTTGTCTGTGTGCCCATCTCCGTGGGTGCACTGTCTGTCTGCCCATCTCTGTGGGTGCTCTATGTCTGTCTGCCCATCTCTGTGGGTGCACTATGTCTGTGTGCCCGTCTCCCCGGATGCACTATGTCTGTGTGCCCATCTCCACGGGTGCACTATGTCTGTGTGCCTATCCCTGCGGGTGACTTGTTTGGGATCCATGTCTGTGTGCCCACCTCCGCGGGTGCACTATGTCTGTGTGCCCATCTCTGCGGGTGCACTATGTCTGTGTGCCCATCTCCGCAGGGGCATTATGGGGGTCATTCCGACCTTGGCAGGCGGCTACCGCCGGCCGCCAGGCGGAAACCGCCATGCGGCTGCCAATGCGGCCGCACTCACGCGGCCCCATTCTGACATTCCCGCTGGGCCGGCGGGCGCAAACCAGCCCAGCGGGAATGAGGCCGCAACACAAGAGCCGGCTCCGAATGGAGCCGGCGGTGTTGCGGCCGTGCGACGGGTGCAGTTGCACCCGTCGCGCTTTTCACTGTCCGCTAGTCAGACAGTGAAAAGCTGGCTGGGGCCCTGTTAGGGGGCCCCTGCACTGCCCATGCCAGTGGCATGGGCAGTGCAGGGACACCCCTTACCGCCAGCCTCTTCCTGGCGGTGAAAACCGCCAGAAACAGACTGGTGGTAAGGGGGTCATAATCCCCAGGCAGCGCTGCCCTGGCGGATTTTAGCCGCCGGGGCAGAAATGGTGGAAAACCGCCGGCCCCGGCGGTCCGACCGCGGCTTTACCGCCGCGGTCGGAATGGGGAAAAAAGCACCGCCAGCCTGTTGGCGGTGCTTGCGGTCATAATGGCCCTGGCGGTCTCGGACCGCCAGGGTCAGAATGACCTCCTATGTCTGTCTGCCCATCTCCGCGGGTGCATTATGTCTGTCTGCCCATCTCCACTGGTGCATTAAGTCTGTTTGCCCATCTCTGCGGGTGCACTATGTCTGCCTGCCCATCTCCGCGGGTGCATTATGTCTGTGTGCCCATATGTGCGGGTGCATTATGTCTATCTGCCCATTCCTGCGGGTGCACTACATTTGTGATCCTTGCCTGTGTGCCCATCTCTGCAGGGGCACTATGTCTGTATGCCCATCTCCGCAGGTGCACTATGTCTACTTGCCCATCTCTGCGGGTACACTATGGGTGTCTGCTCATCTCAGCGGGTGCACTATGTCTGTGTGCCCATCCCTGCGGTGCATTATGTCTGTGCGCCCATCTCTGCGGGTGCACTGTCTGTGTCTGCCCATCTTTGCGGGTGTATTATGTCTGTGTGCCCATCTCTGCGGGTGCACTATTTCTGTGTGGCCATCTCTGTGGTTGCACTATGTCGGTCTGCCTATCTCTGCAGCTGGACTATATCTGTGATCCTGGTTCTGTGTGCCCATCTCTGCGGGTGCCCTATGTCTGTCTACCCATCTCCACCGGTGCACTATGTCTGTCTGCCCATCTCCGCGGGTGCACTATGTCTGTGTGCCCATCTCCATGGGTGCATTATGTCTGTCTGCCCGTCTCTGTGGGTGCACTATGTCTGTGTACCTATCTCTGCGGGTGCATTTTGTCTGTGTCCCCATTACTGGAGGTGCACTATGTGTGTCTGCCCATCTCCGGGGGTGCATTATGTCTATGTGCCCATCTCCATGGGTGCATTATGTCTGTCTGCCCATCTCTGCGCTTGCACAATGTCTGTCTGCCCATCTCAGCGGGTGCACTATGACTGTGTGCCCATCTCTGCAGTGCATTATATCTGTGTGCCCATCTTTGCGGGTGCACTGTGTGTGTCTGCCCATCTCTGTGGGTGTATTATGTCTGTGTGCCCATCTCTGCAGGTGCACTATGTGTGCCTCCCCATCTCAGCGGGTCCATTATGTCTGTCTACCCATCTCTGCGGGTGCACTATTTCTGTGTGCCCATCTCTGTGGGTGCATTATGTATGTGTGCCCATCTCCGCGAGTGCACTAGGTCTGTGTGTCCATCTCCGCGGGTGCACTACGTCTCTCTGCCCATCTCCGCGGGTGCACTAGGTCTCTGTGCCCATCTCCGCAGGTGCACCTATCTGTTTGCCCATCTCTGCGGTTGCACTATATTTGTGATCCTTGTGTGTGTGCCCATCTCTGCGGGTGCACTATATTTGTTATCCTTGTCTGTGTGCCCATCTCTGCGGGTGCACTATGTCTGTGTGCCCATCTTTGCAGGTGCACTATGTCTGTGCTCCTTGTCTGTGTGCCCATCTCTGTGGGGTGGACTATGCCTGTGTGCCCATCTCTGCGGGTCTATGTCTGTGTGTTCATCTCTGCGGGTGCACTATGTCTGTGTGTTCATCTCCGCGGGTGCACTATGTCTGTGTGCTCATCTCTGTGGGTACATTATGTCTGTGTGCCCGTCTCCACTGGTGCAAGGTCTGTGCTCCTTATCTGTGTGCCCATCTCTGAGGGTGCACTATGTCTGTGAACCCATTTCTGAAGGTGCACTATGTCTGTGTGCCCATCTCTGCTGGTGCAATATGTCTGTGCTCCTTGTCTGTGTGCCCATCTCTGAGGGTGCACTATGTCTGTGTGCCCATCTCTGCTGGTGCACTATGTCTGTGCTCCTTGTCTGTGTGCCCATCTCTGCTGGTGCAAGGTCTGTGCTCCTTGTCTGTGTGCCCATCTCTGCTGGTGCAAGGTCTGTGCTCCTTGTCTGTGTACCCATCTCTGCTGGTGCACTATGTCTGTGCTCCTTGTCTGTGTGCCCATCTCTGAGGGTGCACTATGTGTGCCCTTCTCTGCGGGTGCCCTGTTTGTGCTCCTTGTCTTTGGCCCTGCAGATGAACTTTAAAACCCACATTTTCCTTGCTGATTATGGTGGTTAAAATGTAATATTCGGTGTCCATTCTCCAATAAACGTTGGTCGATGACCAATTTTCATCTCTCAGTCACGCTGTAGACCAGTGCTAATCAATTCTTATCACTAGCCCAGACACTGAGCGCTTTAAACCACCTCACATGTCCCCAGTTGTCCTAAACAATTTTGGGTAAAAGATTCTAAACTCTAAATAAAAGATAAACCTTTTAGTTGTTCACCAATGCACAACAGGCCAGGGTGTGCCAGTCTCATCATCTGTCACCGGCAGCCGCTCATGCATCAGACACTGACTGGGCACGTGGCAGGGACGTAACACAGGCACCTGCAGCCCCTGTGAAGCAGGCACGGTCCCACCATTCAGAGGCCTCCATTCATCCAAGGGCCTCTGAATATCTCTGAGATACGCGCGTTTCTGGGGTCCTTTACCACATTTTAATGGTGGCCCCAGCATTTAGCGATAGGTCACTGGTGGCGTTTATTCAGTCAGGGACATTGTTATATAACGCTGGATGCACCTTTCATGGCATTAGAAGGACTTCGACAGTACCTGTGAGTGTCCTGCAGGGGGCGCACAGGCTCTGGCTGTGCTGAGACTGGAGTGACAGTGTGCCAACGCATCCTTGCGTGGTTATGGGATCTCTTTCGTACCAATAGGTCTCTCTGCTCCTGCAGTTATCTGTTTTTTCTAAGCACGCGCACCATAAAAGCATCTGGATTTGCTGGGATTTTTGTAACCGGAAAGGTTCTTCCCCCGCACAGGATGGGATCCTTCCAGAACACCAACCCCCAAATAAAGTGCCACGAAATATTGCAACCAACCTGTCAACTACAAACATATTGCGAAGGTAAATTAACGTAGGAAATCAGAGATTTGCTGTACGTAACTTTACATACAGGTCATGCTTTGGCGCTGGTGGCCCCCAGAGCGACCTAAAAACCTCCTTCTCCACAAAGTCCCTCCCTACACCAGTGCCCGTCATCTCTCCATAGCACCTCTCCCACATGCAGTTCGTTTGTTTTATAGCGCTACGCATACCAGTGTAGGGTGTCAGAGCACTTTACATCACACAGATTATACAAAACCAAAGAACCAGCCTTGTAGATATCAGGGTACAGTGCGTTACATAAACAAGCATTTGCAATGCAAGGGGTCTCACATTTACTCGAGTTAAAGCTATCAGCTTTGTAAACTTCTAACCCTAACCAGACTTTTCTTGCTACATAAACTGAAAAGTAAAACAGTTTCACATCGGCGAGCCAACAGCCACCATGAGCGCAAACCAAACACACAAAAGGAAACAGAACTTCGCTCGCAATGAAACGTATTGGCAAGAGTGCAATTATCCATGTAACAGGCAAAAGTGCAATTGTCCATGTTACTGGCAAAAGTGCAATTATCCATGCAACAGAGTCGCTGTCATGCAAAGCGCTCTACTACTGCCCAGCGAGATTGCGCTTCCCACGAAATAAAGAGAAAAGAATAGTGCAGAAACCATACGGAAAACATGGAGCCTCGTATGTTTTCAGTAGTTGGTCAGTGGGCTTGAGGCGGGCTAAACATTGGAAAAGGCATGACGTAGGCATGCCATTCACTAATTAAATCAAGCTAATTTTAAAAGGTATGCCCACAAACCAACCAAACTGATGGGCTTGACACGGGCGGGGTTACGAGCCCACAGAGAGATTATACCAGAGACGGAGCGCTTTGCGCTTGCCCTAAAAATGAAGATTACAAGGTGTAGGAGCCACGTGTCATCCATATTAGTAGGCAGAATAATACCAGCACACTGCGCCACTGAAGTAATGTAATTTTTTTTACGTATTTACAAGGCCACACAGAGCCACCTCATGTGGCTTTTCATCACATGTAAGTGTGGACCTCTAAGGAGCGTTCCATAGGTGTTGCTTGGGGTGTTCTCATAAATTCCTATATTTACAAGTCTGGAAATGCGTCAGATTCCTATGCCGCCTCAGTAATGCTGTAAGAGTGACAAAATGAGGAGAAATATCTTAATTTCTCCCTGTTTTCCCTCTTTCTATGTGTGCTGCATTCTGCAGCATGCATAGAAAGAGGGAAACACCTCTTATGATTGTTTTTGTACAGTAAGGTGTCCCTTCATGCACAAAAACAATCAGCCCCGCAACACAGGCATCGTTGCACCATGGTGCAAGAGTGCCTGCTTTGGTGCTAGGTAGCAATTTGTGCGCTAGCGCAGGGGAAGAGGACAGAAATGAGTTGTATTTTGTAGATACACAGCATTTCTGCTCTTTCAAGGTGGGGCAGGGCGCTGCAGCAAGGCTCTTGCTGAGCCGCCCTGCACCACGGGCCTCGTAAATGAGAACCTACGAGTGTTTGGTTTGAAGAAGCACACACTCAGGGGCATATTTGCAAGAACTGACGCTTAGTTCTGGTTAGGCAGCAATGCATCAGAAAAACATGCACCTTGAATGCGCCATATTCACAATACGACACACCATGAAGGAAGATCCCAAGGTGCCTCAGTAATTCTGACGCATCTATGGAAAGGATGGTGCAATGCATCTGACCCCAAAGTGATGTACGGGTGATTTTGGACTTAAGACAAGCACAACTTCAGCAATGATTCACGCAACAGAGGTGATGCATGGGTACCGACTGATGCAACAGGCCTAATGAGTGGAGACTAATGTAATGGAGTGTGAAATGGAAAAAAACATCTAACCTTGGACACAAGTATGTGTGACATATTGAGTGAAACTTTAATGTGAGTGGATGCAAGTAATTGTTGTAATATAAAGTGACAATTCCTGTGTTCCCTACTTCATGTATGCCCTTCCCTTTGAGGTTTGTAGTAGGCTGGGCTAGATTTGGGGGCCCATTTGTATATGGATTGTGTGGTAAAACTGGTCTGTCTCTCATATGCAGTATACAGTATCACATAAAATTTCCGTGGTGGGTGATAATATATTAGGGTCAATGGTTACATATGTAGGTCTACTACTAGTTGAGGGGATGTGTTTTAATTACTAATTTCACTGGTTTAAGTGACTTTAGCTGGTCAGATTCCTATGCCACAGCCACTTCATCAGAATGTTGATGCATTCCATGCTTAGTGCAGTGCATTGAAAAGATGCATCACACATTACCAAACTCATAAATATCAAGGCGTCAGTTTTATGTTCGATTTTATGAGGGAATGCCCACCTTGCATATTTTAAATCTGCATGGCACAGCCGGTTCCAGGGTGGGTATTTTCTGACGCAGGCCTACAAAAACTGACGCATTGGAATACTGACCATGCCGCTGGAGAGTCAAAAATAATGATGCAGCAGTGGCGTAAGCTTCTTGTAAATATGTCCCTCAGAACATAACGCATAATTGGCTTTATTGTTAAGAATGTATTTCTACCCAAATGAACCATCTTTAGGAACATCAGAATCATGAAAGACTGGAAAAGAACATAACATTCTAAGCTTTACTGTGCAATTTACATGCAGCTCTTTAATGACAGTTCATAGCTCACTGTGCTCATTGTGCTAGGGTTCTAACTTATGAACTGCAAGTAACAAAAGGATCTGTGTGATAAATGCAGTAACCCACTGAGCTATCCCCATAAAAGAAACATTAGTAATCTGCATGGTAAATTTTCTTTGCAGCAAGCATATTAACCCTGTGTGTTACTTTGGAAATTGACACCTTACAAAGCTCTGATCTCTCTCAAGCAGGAATGATAATTACCAGGTATTCATTCTTGTCATTTTTATCATTCCATGAAAACTGCTGGGCACACAAGGAACTGTGCAGCAGGTGCTTTTTAAACCTGGTTTATTTCTAAACGGGCACCCTCCATGAAATCAGCACCAGTTGTGGCTACATCAGTTGCACCACCCTAGAGTCTGCCCTGCTCACATATATGTACCTTGATGACGCGTATATTCAAGGGAAGAAGATGTGGAGCTAAGAACAGTAAATCGATACTCGTCTATTTATAGTTACCTTCACAATGGTTTGGTTGTCAATATTTTGGCAGCAATATTTTTGTTGCACAATATTTTTGTAGCAGAGAGTTTGACACACAACCCATAGGATATGAGCTGTGAAACTTATATATATATATACTGTAACTGTTCTTTCCCCTCACAAGATGTGAGCTGTGACACTTCTATACATACTATAATTGACTGTTTTTAGAGGATATCAGCTCTGACACTTCTATACATACCCTAATAAACTGTTTTACCTCTCACTGGATATCAGCTTTGACACCTCCACACATACTCTAACAAACTGGTCATACTCCTCACAGGATATCAGCAGTGACATACCTATACATAATGTAATTAAGTGTTTTTTCTCCTCACAGGATATCAGTTGTGACACTTCTATACATACTGTAATAAACTGTTCTTACTTCTCACAGGATTTGAGCTTTGACACTTATATATGTCCTATGATAAAGTGTTCTTACCCCTTAGAGGCTATGTGCTGTGACACTTCAATACATGCTGTAATAAAGCAGTGACATGTGTATACAGACTGTAATAAAGTGTTCTTAACCCTCACAAGACATCAGCAGTGACATGTCTATATAGACTGTAATTGAGTGTTCTAACCCCTCACATGATATGAACTATGACACGTCACAAGATATAAGCTGTGACATTTCTGTACATGGATCAGTAAGCTGTTCTTACCCCTCACAGGATATCAGCTTTGACACTTCGATACAAATTGTGATAAAGTATTCCTCCCCCTTACAGGATATGAGCAGTGCCTGTTCTAGACAGACTGTACTAAAGTGTTCTTACCCCTCATGTAATATAAACAGTGACACTTTATATACTATGATAAACTGGTTTTACCTCTCACAGAACATCAGCTGTGACATATATATACTATGATAAACTGGTCTCACCTCTCACAGGATATCAGCTGTGACACTTCTTTACATACATCACTATGCTGTTCTTACCCCTGACATGATATTGCCTCTGGGTCTTCCTCAAAGGTTGGTTCAGGAGATGAAGGTTTGGAACGAATGACGAATGATCCCCCGATGATGATGTCCCCATCTCTGGAATAGGATTCTTGCTTCCAGACCTGGAGTCTGCAAGCGGGGGATGGGGACCCCTCCTCGACAGGCAAGAGGAGGAGAAGAACCACTAGGAGTAAAGGAATCATTGATGCTGCTTTGCTGGGACTTTCCTTCAATAAAGGCTGTAACTTTTCATGAGAATCAATGAGCACAAACTTCAATCAAGCACCAACAACAACCTACAGAATCATAGACGTAATAAAGCACAGTTAGAAAGCATGTGTCTTGCATTGCTGATTCTGTAGACTGCAGAATTCCTCCAATGCAGTACCCAGCTGTGCCCCCACTGCTACGAAGGCACCAGGTATTTAAAGATATTTCCCAAAGGCCACTGGTGCACGGATGCATCCCAGCGGATTGTTGTATCTTTACGTGTGCCCATAATACTGGTACTTCAGTATAATTATGTGTTTGCTTTTATGTGATCATGATTATTATAAAAAATTGTGTCCCAAAAGATGTGTTAAGTAGAGATCAAACACTGTATCTAATCAGGAGTGAGCTTTGCACCTTCCTAAGTTTGTTGTAAAATCCTCCATGCCTTGTGAACAATGTTCATGTGCTATAAATAATTCTGCAATACTAACGTGGTTTAAAACCACCTGCAGAAAGACAATGGCCCATATTTATACTTTTTGACGCACAACTGCGCCAACGCAGTTGTGCGTCAAAAATGTTACCGCCGGCTAACGCCATTCCAAAGCGACATGCGGGCGCCTTATTTATTGAATGACGTTAGCCGGCGCTGCGGACTGGTGTGCGTCCAAAAAAATGACTCACACAGGCAGCGCCGGCGTAGGGGAAAATGGAGGTTGGGCGTCAAAAAATGGGGCAAGTCAGGTCTGAGGCAAAATTCAGGCCTCAACCCGATTTGCGCCATTTTTTTTTATGCCCAACCTCCATTGACATGACTCCTGTCATAGCAAAGACAGGAGTCATGCCCCCTTGCCCAATGGCCATGCCCAGGGGACTTATGTCCCCTGGGCATGGTCATTGGGCATAGTGGCATGTGGGGGGGCCCAAATCAGGCCCCCCTATGCCACAAAAAAAACGAAAAAAAATACTTATCCCAACTTACCTCAACTTCCCTGGGATTGGTCCCTCCATCCTTGGGTGTCCTCCTGGGGTGGGCAAGGGTGGCAGTGGGTGTCCCTGGGGGCATGGGAGGGCACCTCTGGGCTCCTTCTGAGCCCACAGGTCCCTTAACGCCTGCCCTGACCCAGGCGTTAAAAAACGGCGCCCATCAGGCTGGGCGCCGTTTTTTAAGGCCTGCCCCCTCCTGTGCGTCAAAATGACTTCAGAGTATAAATATGGGGCACAGGCATTAAAGTCATTTTTTGGAAGGGAACGCCTACCTTGCATATAATTAACGCAAGGCTAGTTCCCCCTTCCAAAAAATTACGCACATGGTGGAACTTTGACACCCGCGGGGTCGGACGTCAAAGTATAAATATGGGGTAGGGTTTGCGCCGATTGTGCGTCAAAAAGTTTGACGCAAATTCGGTGCAAACAGAGTATAAATATGCCCCAATGTTTTCAACATTGGAAGTCTTACAAGTTCAAAGACCCTGCCTGAAATAATCATTGGCTTCCGTTAGACACCAGGATCAAATGTAGCATTTCCTGTACCATCCCTAAAGCACATTGAGGCAAAGGCTCACACTGCCTGCAGTAACTGGCACCCGCTATGTCCCAACTATTCATTCAACAACTGCTCTTCTGATCAAAGAAAAATCTTACAGGAGCTTTTAAGATCGAGGTAGATCCCTGGGACTACAATGCCCAATCAAAACAGAGTTAAAGTTCAGTATCTTTATTCTTGTGCAAGGTTTTCATACATGTTCATCACATCAGAAAGATTCCATATGTGGTCATCACAACATCCAACAGCCAAATGGCTGTTTGGATTATATATTGATTCTCCGAAGACCAAGAACCTAACTGCACAGACTCTTATCTTATTTCATACGAGTGCCCTGGCCTTTTGAATCAGTTTGGTTTTTCCTATTTGTTCATAGTAGGCTCATAGTTGTGGCCTGAATGTGTTCCCTGTGTGGTGCCTAACTGTGTCACTGAGGCTCTGCTAACCAGAACCTCAGTGTTTATGCTTTCTCTGTCTTTAAAATTGTCGCTGCAGGCTAGTGACCATTTTTACCAATTCTGATTGGAACACCCTTATAATTCCCTGTATATGATACTTAGGTACCCAGGGTATTGGGTTTCCAGGAGATCCCTATGGGCTGCAGCATTTCTGTTGCCACCCATAGGGAGCTAAGACAATTTTACACAGGACTACCACTGCAGCCTGAGTAAAATAACATCCACGTTATTTCACAGCCATTTTACACTGCACTTATGTAACTTATAAGTCACCTATATGTCTAACCCTCACTTAGTGAAGGTTAGGTGCTAAGTTACTAAGTGTGAGGGCACCCTGGCACTAGCCAAGGTGCCCCCACATAGTTCAGGGCAATTTCCCCAGACTTTGGGAGTGCGGGGACACCATTACACGCGTGCACTACATATAGGCCAATACCTATATGTAGCTTCACAATGGTAACTCCGAATATGGCCATGTAACATGTCTAAGATCATGGAATTGTACCCCCATGCCAGAGGTAGCCTCCCCCAGCCTCTGGAAATACTTTGAAGGGCACAGATGGTGTCCTCCTTGCATAAGCCAGTCTACACCAGTTCAGGGATCCCCCAGCCCCTGCTCTGGCGCAAAACTGGACAAAGGAAAGGGGAGTGACCACTCCCCTATCCATCACCACCCCAGAGCTCCTCCAGTGTGTCCCAGACCTTTGCCATCTTGAATGTAGAGGTGTGAGGGCACAATGGAGGCCTCTGAGTGGCCAGTGCCAGCAGGTGACATTAGAGACTCCCCTCCTGATAGGTGCTTGCCTGACTAGGTGGCAATCCTCCTCTGAGGGCTATTTAGGGTCTCTCCTGTGGGCTTCTCTTCAGATAACGAATGCTAGAGCTCACCAGAGTTCCTCTGCATCTCCCTCTTTGACTTCTGCCAAGGATCGACCGCTGACTACTCCAGGACGCCTGCAAAATTGCAACAAAGTAGCAAGGAGACTACCAGCGACATTGTAGCGCCTAATCCTGCCGGCTTTCTCAACTATTTCCTGGTGGTGCATGCTCTGGGGGCTGTCTGCCTTCACCCTCCACTGGAAGCCAAGAAGAAATCTCCTGTGGTTCGACTGAATCTTCCTCCTTCTAACGCAGGACCAAACTTCTGCTTCACCGGTCCTCTGGGTCCCCTCTCATCTTGAAGAGCGTGGTCCCTGGAACACAGGAGCTGGATCCAAGTGACCCCGACAGTCCAGTAGTTCATCTGTCCAAATTTGGTGGAGGTAAGTCCTTGCCTCCCCACGACAGACAGTAATCCTGTGTACTGCGTGAACTGCAGCTGCTAGGGCTTCTGTGCACTTTTGTAAGGAATTCTTCATGCACAGCATAGCCCAGGACCCCAGCACTCCGTCCTGCATTGCTCAACTCGCTGAGTTGACCACCGGCTTCGTGGGACCCTCCTTTGTAGTGTTGAGATGACCGCTGTGCTCAGTTTTCTTGAACTCATGTTCAAGTACTTCTGCAGGTGCTGCCTGCTTCTGCATGGCCTCTCTGTGTTGCTGAGAGCCCCTTCTGTCTCCTCCTCCAAGGAGCAACCTCCTGGTCCTTCCTGGGCCCGGGCAGCACCCATTTTCTTCAACCCCGACCTTTGCAGCTAGCAAGGCTTGTTTGCGGTCTTTCTGCATGGTAACAACTCTTGTCCTCCAAAATGCCGTGGGACATCTTCTGTGCAAAGGAGAAGTTCCTGGCATCTTCCGTTGTTGCAGAATCTTCAGCTTCTTCCACCCGGAGGCAGCCATTTTGCACCTTCATCCGGGGTTTAGTGGGCTCCTGCCCCCCCTGGACACTTTCGTGACTCTTGGACTTGGTCCCCTTCCTTTACAGGTCCTCAGGTCCAGGAATCCGTCTCCAGTGCTTTGCAGTCAGTTGTGGTCTTTGCAGAATCTCCTATTACGACTTTAGTGTGTTTCTGGGGAAGTAGGGTAACTTTATTCCTACTTTTCAGGGTCTTGGGGTGGGGTATCTTGGACACCCTTAGTGTTTTATTACACTCCCAGCTACCCTCTACACACTACACAAGGCCTGGGGTCCCTAAGTGGTTTGCATTCCACTTTCTTAGTATATGGTTTGTGATGCCCCTAAACCTATTGTACCCTATTGTATTCTACAGTGTCTGCACTACTTTTCTAACTGTTTACTTACCTGATTTTGGTTTGTGTGTATATTTTGTATATTTTACTTACCTCCTAAGGGAGTATACCCTCTGAGATATTTCTGACACATTGTCACTAAAATAAAGTACCTTTATTTTTAGTAACTCTGATTATTGTGATCCTTGTGATATAGTGCTATATGATATAAGTGGTATAGTAGGAGCGTTGCATGTCTCCTAGTTCAGCCTAAGCTGCTCTGCTATAGCTACCTCTATCAGCCTAAGCTGCTAGAACACTACTAATCTACTAATAAGGGATAACTGGACCTGGCACAAGGTGTAAGTACCATCAGGTACCCACTATAAGCCAGGCCAGCCTCTTACAATGACTTAGCTTGAAATCGACATTCAGCATCAATAAGGGAGGGTATGATCCAGTCTTTAAGTGGTCTCTTACCGGCTTAGTATCAAGGAAATTTGGGCTTCATTCGTCGAATGAGGGAGCACCTGGCATTCATAAGCCTCAGCATATACTCCTAGCAATTTATCCAATAGTATAGATGGGAATGATTTATGAAATTCTGCTGAATGGCCATTCCCCCCTGTGGCTTTTTTGCCATTTTCAGAGACTTCAATGCTTCTAATAATTCATGTTTAGTAATCTGGGTTCCCAATGTCTTTTGTCCTCCCTGGGATAATGATGGCAATGGGAGTTGACTCAAATAGGCTGACATTTCCAGCACATCTCCCGGTAAAATTGGCTGTTCAAAAACTGCCCCGTATGTTCAGAAAATGTGTCATTTATGGCTTGCTGTGTGTGTACCATGTGACCTTGGTGGTCCCTAATAGAAAGAATTAGCTGAGGTTCTGTTTCCAGCCTAATCAACCTCCCTAGCAGCCTGCCTGTGTTGTCACCCTCAATGTACCATTGTTTTCTAGCCCTATTTTTGGTGTATTTTTCAAATTGGATAATTTGGATTGGATAATTTATGTTTTCGTCTGTTCCAGGCTGTCCTCAAGGTGGGATTGGTGAGGAGCCTCTGTTCAAGTTTTCTAATTCTGCCTCTTGTGTGGAGAAATCTTTTCTAGAGTACACCTCACTCAACTGATGTGGCCATACATATCCCCCAGAGAACTACTTTCATGGCATCCCGTTCTATGGCTCTGTTTCCCGCTGTTCCCTAATTGTCCTTAAAATATTGGTGTAAAGATGTGGCTAAGGTATCCTGAAACACAGGATCAGACAGGAATTCTACATTCAATCACCATATAGGGACTCTGGGCCTTTGTCTACTACGGTCAGAAATGTAGTTTGCCAAATACTGGATATCATGGACTCAATGTGCCGCTGTTGCTTGTAGGAAAAAGTAATCAAGACAGCTGTAGGTATCCATGGCAGGGGTATGACAAAAATACGTATGTGTGTATGGATGTCGTTGGTGTCAACTATCGATCAATCCTAGGCTCCGTAAGGTCTGATGTAATGTGGCTGTAGTGCTGGGTTTTATTACTTTTCTGGGGAATGTATATCCACAGTCCCATCTAAGGCACGATTGAAGTCACTCACCAATATAATCTCCGTGGATGGTGATACTTGAGCCATCTAGACTACCGATCCCAGGAACTCCCCATCAGCTATATTGGGTGTATATATGTTGATAAGGCAGAGTGTGTGGGTATCTAAAGTTCCTTTCAGAATGGTGCATCACCCTTCTGTGTCAGTCACCATTCTAGTGGGTTGAAAGGGCATGCACAGGGCTATCCAACTTAAAATCCCCCTAGCACAATCTAAGTATGATGTGCCAAATACCCTGCACCACCAACGTTCCTGCAATGATTTAAGACAGTTTCCCCATGTGTGAGTTTCCTATAGGAAAGTGATCGCCACTTCATATCGCTTAAGATGTGGAATAACCCTGTTGCGTTTCAATGGGTTATTTAGTTCTCTTACGTGCCATGTTATGATCTAATATTTGGGTTCTATGTTCTTTATAGACATATGATATAGTTATGTCCCCTGACCCGTGACCTCAGCTTTTGACGTGTGTCTTATATGGTTGAGTCCCTCAACTTGAAAGCTCTCTCCCTAAGAATATTTTGAGTATGTAACTGCAAGTTCATAGAATCAATGAATAAAAATGTACATATTTTCCTGTAACAACCATCGTGGTGGTAAATAAAGAACACAGAACACCCCAACTTCCCCCCCTCCCTTGGGCAGTAGCCACTATACCCCCCAATTCAACCGCTTGCTCAAGAGGGTTGTGAATTCCACCCCACATCACCCCTCCCACAAAAGAAAATAGTAGTTGTTCAGGTAAATGTTCTACTTTTCGAGTGAAAAGTCTGTCTGACACCCTTGATTCCAGTTTGTTGCAAGCCCCCATAACAGAAGCCTAGCAATCCACGCAGGCCAGGTCACCAAACCACATCAGTTCAGTTGTTTGACAAGCCCCTGATAGCTATCTCTCAGTGTCCCATGGAATTGTCATTGGCAGTTTACATTAACGCCCCTATGTACTCAACACCCTTATTACCATCCCTCAGCTTTCCTCCAGTGTTACCCATTGGCCTAGACCTCTTCTAATGTCTCTCCGTGTTCTTAAGCCCATTGAGGCTTCCAGTCCTGGAGAGTCCTGGGGTTTCGAAGAAATGTACCTTCCCATCATGTTGGACCCACAGGCGTGCAGGGAAAATCAGGCTGTATTTAATATGTTAGTCTTGCATTCTCCGTTTGGCAGCCAGAAAGCTCTTACGGAGATCTTGGACCCTTTGGGTGTAGTCTGGGAATATTTGTATAGGATTGGCCATCGTACTGTGGGGGGGCCATGCACACAGGCGTATTAAGAATGATGTTGAGGTCACAAATGATTGAAAAGCTGTGCTATGATTGCTCTTAGTGGGGTCCTTAGCCTTGGCTCCAGACTCAGAGTTCTGCGTGCTCGCTCTATTGTATAGAATATGGAAAATGGATAGATTGCATTGCAGTTGGAGTCCATTGCTCCAGGAATAGTTCTACCCCTGGGGCCCCTATTTACCCGTTCAATGCAAAAAAATGCAAATAACTATTATGAACTTGTGCTGCTCATTCAATGGCACGGACCACTATTGGATATTTTGTGTCACCATATTTTAGTCGCCTCATGTGTTCACCAACTCGATCACTGAGAGCTCTGATTGTGCTCAGCATAAATTTGGTTATACTTACAAACAATAATGTAAACCACAACTTTTGTGTCACAATTAATGGTTGAGCGCATCACATATTTATGTGTATCAACATTCATAAAGATTTTAGTCCAGGCAAGTGCCCATCTGCACTTCACAATGTCCACATTTATAAAAACCCAACATATGCGATGTCAACCAGGTCTCTTGTTGTTATTGTTGTGGATAGCTAGGACTTAAGATGGCCATCAAAGTTCTCTCTCTATGGAGGGTAATGCACGGTCCATCTGATATGCAGTCCTTCAGTGTTATATCCCCTCTAGGAAGGTGACAATGTGTTTGCAAGTACTTATGAACCTTGTGGCAGCCCAGCTAAATTCAGTGATTAGTCAAACTTTCTGTGGTGTAACCTTATCCCATTTTCTCATATTAAGGGCGTTAAATCTGTCCACCTTCAATAACCTTCTCCTGGCTTTGTGAATAGTATGCATATATTTGTATGCCCTATTAGTATAAATCTAATTTCCATGTCCTGTAGGCATTTATGAAGCTTCTGCTCATCACTAGGGTTGCGTTTAGCACACATTATTTCCCCACAGGGAATTGCATTAATCTGACATCTAGGGTGTGAGCAAGACGTATGTAAAATTGACCTAGCCCTCCTAAAACCATCCCATTAAGATATTTGCTTAAAGGAGGGGTAAATCTGGAGCCCATCGCAGTCCCTTGTAATTGCCTGTATTATGTATTCTTGAACAAAAACACATTATTCTCCAAGATTATTTAAGTCATTGACAACCACATTTAAATATGTTCCAATAAAGTATTGGATCTAGCATTCAGCGTGCACCTTTTTGCCATTATGCCCTTGTCATGTTTTATACTTGTGTACAGTGATACTACATCAAGTGTCACCATCAGCATACCTGGTTCCCATGTTATGTCAGTCAGTATTTTCAATATATGTGTAGTGCCACATATGTGAGAAGACAAGATAATCGCAAACGGTTGCAAGAACACATCTACAACTTCAGATAGTCTTACAGTAGGACCACCGACACACGATATGATTGGCCTCCCAGGTGGAAATGGGAGGTCCTTATATATTTTAGGAATAGTATAAATACAAGGGTATCTTGGATGGTCAACCTGTAAGTAAGAATAGTCAGAATAGTCATCATTATTCAATAACAACATTTCACGAAGGGGCAGGAGCCCTTTAAACTTTTCCCGGGACCGCAGCCTCAGCTTCTGATTGGGCGAGAGGCCCTTATCTACATCAAAGCGCGCCCGCAGCGCGGGACGCGCGCGGGCGGCACCCGGGCAAAGCCCGGGCCAAGGGCGGGCCCGTCCTTCGCCCGTCATCGACAGGAAGAGGCTGGGCTGGGCCCCCCCTCTTCAAATACTTGTTTCTTCATCCCCCAGCGCCCAGTGCCTCCTTATCTAGCAAACCAAGCCGATAGGGAAAGACCCAGAAAGAAGTCTAGTCTGATCGAGCAGATCAGATACGCTCCCACCCTACAAGTGGACCTACCAAAGGAGGGCTAAGCCACCCCTATTCTCCCCCTCTTATTTTATTAGGAAGGGTCTCTTGCAACCATAAAACATGGGTAAAAGGAAGCACTCCAAAACACATAACACAACAAATTTAAAAGACAGCACATCTATATTAAAATATATCTCAGGGGCGATGGGCATGATAGACAAGCAAATCGCCACTGTGGAAGAGAAAATGATGGGGCCTAAAGACCACTCCCTTGAATCATTAGTTTCCGTGGAACTAACTAACAACCCCCGCAGAGCAAACAAGGCGACGAGCATATAGAACCAAGATATATTAACGGATGTATTAAAGACACCTCTAATCTAATCTCCTCCTTGGATGATACTTCTCCCGTGGCCAAACGACCAAGGAAACCAGAGGTGGGCTTGGAGGATAAGAACCCTATGAAACCCCCAGCGACAGGCACAATAATCACCCCAGCCACAAAACTACCTAAGAATTCAGTCAGGAAGAAACCTACAAACAATTTAGGAGATACGACTAGATCACTTCTCATAAACCTTAATAAGCTAGTAAACACGTTGAAATCATCCATAGAACTTACCCTTGACTCCATGCTGGAGCGATTAAAGGGAATGGAGAATAAACTCGAGGCAGGTCTAGGACTAATAGAGGCCATACAACAAACAGATACACATTACGTACTAAAGGATCCAAATACTCCATTTCCGATCCCAGCTCAGGGAAACAATACCCAATCTCTCCCGCAAAACAGGGCAAAAGATACACACCCGAACGCAGACCCCCTGAGAAAGACATCAACGCAGGCACAAGTATCCAATTCGCACCCAACTCTTAGGCCTGTATTCCCTACTGCCACAGCTCAACTTCCCTTGCCTGATCAAGTAGTTCCAAAACCAAGACTAACTAAGAGAACAGACAATAGCACATTGAGGACAACGAACTCCTACCCTCATGTAAACCCAGGGAGGAATATACAAAGTAGATTTGAATCCCCAAATACACGTTATCGCCCAAGTGATCTATTACACCTCCCTCCGGAGGCTACTCCATACTTAGTAATTCTGGCCAACGTCCCATCTCTAAATGACCAACAGACAGAATCATGGATAGCTCTGAGAAATAAGGCCCTCAATTGGATAGGTGTCCGTTTGGGCTTAGGAATGGAGGGGCCCCTCATTGAAAACATAAAAATGGTCAGGAGAATCAAGTGGATAGGTAGCAGCAGGAAAGTGCTGGAAGGCGATTGTGTGGTACTTTCATTCAGGTCACCAAATTTAGTGGACAAAATAATCTACAACCTAGGAGACAAACAGATTACTTCACAAGGTATCTCACTACTACCCTTAGGTTTCTTTTACCAAAGCCCAGAGGGACATAACCCCATAGGCCCACAACCAGCAAGGGTACTCTCTAATACACCAGATTTTCCAACAGGGCGCAACAGATTTCATACCCTCACGGCCCTAGAAGATACTGATTGACTTAATAAGAATCAGACAGCCCCAGAAGAACAATCCCAGATAGAACACAAATCAGGGCGGGCCTCAAACGAAGGACAAACATCACATATAACAGATTCCATAGTAAACAGCCCCCATATTTACCCAACCCAAAACAGTGCCCACAGGATTTCACCCCAGTCATTAGATGACATCACATCTGTCGGTACACCAGCGGACCAGCTAGGTATCTCTAAACAGAAAGCAGAGATTGCTATACTATTCTGGAACATTGCAGGTCTAAATAATAAATTAGCCAATGAGGCTTGGGTAAACTTTATAGAAAAATATTCGTGCATATGTCTCCAAGAGACGTGGACGACGAGCCCCCTTCACATTAACGGTTATAAAACATTTCACTCACCAGCTGCCCCGTCTAGTCACGGAAGATCAAAAGGGGGTCTATGCACATACATCTCTAACAAGCTACGACTACAAAACTTAGAGATGAAATTCACGAGTCTATACTATCAAATGATAGAGGGCAACTTGGATCATAAGACTCACCTAGTCCTCATTAACTTTTATAATAATGCAATCCCAGCAGAGCTTGTCAACATTCTAACGGAGATGGGTAATGACCTTAAAAAAATAACAAGCACCAATAACAGCCGGGAGATCTTCATGATCTGGGGAGGTGACTTCAACGTCCACCCCTGTAAAGAAACTTCTGACAAGGTTTGTGGCTGGGATTCTGAGGGCGTTGGCTTAAGTCTCCATTTTGCACATAACACCCAAGGAGATGCATTAAACTTACTCGCACAAACCCATAATTTATCCTTTGCAAATGAATTACACACTGCTGAATCAAAGTTTAATCCAACATACAATGGAAGGGGTGCAAATACTGTGATTGATTATGTCTTAATGTCAACCCATTTCTCACACTACCTCAAGAAATATACCCTGCATGACATCGCAATTAGCGATCACTACCCCCAGAGCCTCAACCTCCTAGTAACCCCCATAACACCTGATAGAGATGACAGGCCCACCCCGTTAGATGATACTGAGTCAACGCCACATAACAAATACATCCTGAAATGGTCACAGATCGACCCCGACTTCCTCCTCAAACAGCTACTAATTAACTGCAAGTACGCTTTCGCAGACTGTTTAAGTGAGAACATAGACCCAGGGCGACGTTTGAACGCCTTTATATTGATCATGCAATCTATAAAGAAAGCCCTAACCACCAGAAGGGGTAACCAGGGAAAAAAAAGGGCCACCGGTTGGTTTGATTATAATTGCTCACAAGCACATAAGAAACTGAAAAAAGCTCTAAAAGCCCCAAAAAGATCTTCATCCGAGATACGTAAGTGTAGACAAGAATACAAAGCAGCAATGAAGGGAAGGAAAATGTCCCTAAAAAGAACCTTGTGGGAAACTCTTCATACAGCTAGCCACACAAAAGATAATATTCTTTTTTGGAAAACCATTAATGCACCTATGCTTGGGGATAGAGACCCCCCCAGAATGGAAATAGCGATATCCGAAGAAGATTGGATAGCACACTTCTCCAAAATATATGCGCGAGTCAGCGTAGAGAACCCTACACTGTCCGCACATGATCAAGCCCTACAGGAAGGCACACGCCCGTTAATAACCCCACAATTTACCCTTGAGGAGGTAGAGGAAGCCATATCTCTAAGCAAATCAGGAAAAGCTCCGGGCCCGATGGCGTCCCAATAGATATATACAAGGCCAACATCCACCTATGGGGCCCTGTACTAACGCAGTCACTAAGGGACATTTGCACCCAAGGTCCCCTACCATCTTGGCGAGATTCTAATATAATTCCTATATATAAAAAAGGTGACCGTCTCAACCCAGCCTGTTATAGACCCATATCTCTGCTGGATTCAACAGCTAAACTAGCAGGGAGAATTATCTTGAATAGATTGCAAACATGGGCAGAAGGAAAAAGAGTCTTATCCCCTGTCCAATATGGATTTCGGAAAGGCATTGGGACAGTGGAACAAAGCCTGAATCTAAGCATCATTATAGGAAAATATACAAGGATCAAAGAAGGTAATCTGTACGTGGCTTTTATTGACCTATCATCAGCATTTGACTGTGTACTACACGACAAGTTATGGGACATTTTAACCAGCTTGGGGGTAGAACCAGCTATAATCCAGTTTATACGAGACATGTATTCAGGGTGCAGTGCAAGAGTGAGGTATGGCCTAAAGGGGGAGAGTACTCGCCCTTTTGGCATATTTAGAGGTGTGCGCCAGGGCTGTGTTCTCGCCCCATTCCTATTCTCGATGTATATAAACAACCTAGAAAACGTATTGGCTACTAACTGCAACGATCTACCCCAAATAGGCAATCGCGCTGTCCCGGTTCTACTCTATGCAGACGATGCAGTTCTAATGGCCAGGACCCCGCTAGCCCTACAAAAATGATTAACTACTTGTATCACATTCATGTCACAACTGGGTCTCACTGTCAATCACTCAAAAACATTCATTATGAATTGTGGTGGGAAACGTGGAAAATCCTACAACATTACAACTGCGGAGGGGAGAGTAGAAACTGCGCGTTCCTTTTCCTATCTGGGCTTAATGTTTGACAATCAGGGCTCTTGGGCCAATTGTAGGAAGTCAAAAAAAGCCCAGCTTATAAAAACAACGATGGCCATAAGGTTTTTTTCTAAAAGAATAGGGGGGATTACTCCGCCAAACATGATAAAAATTTACAAAGCAAAGTGCATCCCAGCAGTCACGTACGGGTCCGGCATCTGGGGACATACTGATTGTAACCTAGTACAGACGGTTGAAAACGACTTTTTAAGATATTTACTGATGGTCCCAAAAGGTACATCATCTTACATAATTCATTCAGAACTGGGATCCCCTTTTATTACCGATTTGATAAAGATTCAACCCTTACTGTTATGGCACAAAATCTGGACCTCGGAACATACTGAACTAAATAAGGCCATTTTGACCGACTGTATGGAATCTACATACGCAACAAGGGTGCCTTGGCTAAAATACATTATGACTTTTTTTTTAAACATGGGCAATAAAGCTTTTTACACAAACCCAGCACTTCTGTAAACAATCTCTAGGAAGGACCTGAGCGCTTTGGCATTAAAATATTTAGAAGACTCACGATGGGAGGCTGAATCAAAAAAGCCCACTGTCATTCATAATCAAATAATCCTGTCAACAGAGGCTATCCAGCCTTACCTGATGAACGTGATAAACCCCCGCCATCGTTTTGTGCTCACCAGACTGAGGCTGGATACATTCCATCGACTAGTAACCTTCCCAACCATGAATGATTGGAGCACCACCTTGAAGGCCTGCCCCTGTGACGCAAAGTCACTACAAACCACAATCCATGTGGTTTTATTTTGCAAACTGTATGCCAAGCAAAGAAAGCGCCTAGTAGCCCCTCTCTTAAGGATAATCAACCTCCCTCAGTGTCGTACTGCGTACGCAAGCCTCCAGGTTCTATCATCCATAGAGATGTGCGGAACCTTGGCCAATTTTTTATGCTCCGTACTAAGCACAAGAAAGCACATGGGGGTAGCAATATAACCTGAACTATTTTAGACCTTTTGTTATTGTAAATCATTAAGATTTTAGCCTATTTATTGTATTTATTTATTGTATATTGTATATTAAAATGTAAATTATTGTTACTTTTATGACTTGTTGAAAGTCGAATAAAGTCTTTGTACTACTACTACTACAATAACAACCGCAATGCTCAACTTCCAATTATCTCTTCCACCTCCTCAGCACTATGGTCCAGAGAGGATTTTGATCAACACAATTGTTAAAATTGAGTTCATCATAAAATTGATAAAAAAATGTGCCTGTCCATGAGCAAAATGTTATAACCAGGGGCTGCAGACTACTGAATTCAGTGCTGCTGTGTAACATTAGGGAACCTTTTTCATTTTAAAGAGCGGATAATATCAAACACTTGTTTATGTTGTGTTGATTTGCCACTAGTAACTGGCATTGCATCTCATGACATCCTTCGAAGAACAAGCCCACCTGTGTCATTGCTGATAGTTCCCGGGGAGCAGTGCTACGGCGCACTGCTACGACGACGCCTCCCTCCACGCACTCAACCCGGGACGTACCACAACCTGCTATCAAGCCAGCCCGAAACGCACTCATGGACCCTTCGCCTGTCAAACCTGCAAGCATCCCTTTCACCGCGACTGCACCCCGTCCACCAGCCCACGCGCCAACAACCACCTCAAGTGCATCCTCCTCAACGCACGCTCCGTCCACAAGCACGCCATTGAATTATGGGACCAACTGAATTCTACTGCACCGGACGTCGCCTTCATCACTGAGACCTGGATGAACGCTTCATCGGCCCCCGACATCGCCATAGCCATCCCCGACGGCTACAAGATCACCAGGAAAGACCGCACCAACCAAGTCGGAGGAGGAATCGCCATCATATAAAAGAGCTCCATCAACGTCACTACCTCCACCAAAGACACCCCCCTCGCCGCCGAACACATGTACTTCCAGATCCACACCGACCCCAGGACCACCCTCAGAGGAACTCTCGTCTACAGGCCCCCTGGACCACGCGCCCTATTCAGCGAATCCATCACAGACTTCATCTCCTGCACGCCCTAGCCTCGCCAGACTACATCCTCCTCGGAGACCTGAACTTCCACATGGAGCAGAACAACAACACCAACACCACCACCCTGCTCGACAACCTCTCCAACCTCGGCCTCAAGCAACTGGTGAACACCCCCACCCACATTGCTGGACACACGCTCAACTCCATCTTCTCAGCCAGCAACCACGTATCCTTCAGCCACTCCTCTGAAATACACTGGACCGACCACAGATGTGTCCACTTCACCTTCAGACGCAAGACTCCACCTCCGCACACAACCGATCTCACGCAGACCTTGGAACAAAATCTCCACAGTGCAGCTACTCTCCACTCTCAACCACAACCTCACCTCCGACGCCAACAACGCAGCCCTCAGCCTCACACAGTGGATCACCAACTGCGCTGACAACCTCGCCCCCCTCAGACGCCTCCCAAGACACACCAACACCAGGAAACCTCAATGGTTTACAGACGCCCTCAAAGAATCCAAGAAAACCTGCCGTACCCTCGAGAAAACCTGGCGCAAAGATCACACCGCAGAAAACATGTCAGCCCTCAAAATTGCCACCCGCGAACACCACCAGCTGATCCGTGCCACCAAAAGAGCATCCTTCAAAGAGAGACTGGACAAGAACACCCACAACAGCAAAGAACTCTTCAACATTGTCAAAGAGCTCTCCAATCCCAACGCCAGCTCCAACTCCATCACGCCCTCACAAGAAATCTGCAACTCCCTCGCTACCTTCTTCCATCGAAAGATCACCGACCTACACGACAGCTTCGGTCCACAGATCCCGCTGACCACCTCGGAACCCACAGCCCCAGCCGTCACCCTCAACGCCTGGACACCCATCAGCACCGAAGAGACCAAAACTACCATGAACACCATCCACTCCGGTGCCCCCTCGGACCCTTGCCCACATTACATCTTCAACAAAGCCGACGCCAGCATCGCCCCCTATCTCCAGACCATCATCAACAGCTCGTTTTCATCTGCCACCTTCCCCGAGAGCTGGAAACACGCGTAAGTCAACGCTCTCCTGAAGAAACACACGGCGGACAACAGCGACCTGAAGAACTTCCGCCCCATCTCGCTCCTCCCCTTCCCGGCCAAAGTAATCGAGAAGGCCGTCAACAAACAACTGACCAACTTTCTCGAAGACAACAACCTGCTCGACCCCTCCCAATCCGGTTTTCGGGCCAACCACAGCACGGAAACCGCCCTCATCGCAGTCACCGACGACATCCGTACCCTGCTGGACAATGGAGAAACAGCCGCCCTCATCCTCCTCGACCTCTCGGCTGCCTTCAACACCGTCTGCCACTGCACCCTAATAACCCACCTCCGCTCCACCGGTATCGAAGGACAGGCCCTGGACTGGATCGCCTCTTTTCTCTCTGACCGCTCCCAAAGAGTCTACCTCCCGCCTTTCCTCGCGGAGATCATCTGCGGCATCCCATAGGGCTCCTCACTCAGCCCTACTCTCTTCAATGTCTACATGAGCCCCCTCGCCGACATCGCACGCAAACACAACATCAACATCATCTCCTACGCCGACGACACCCAGCTGATACTCTCCCTCACCAAAGACCCAGCCACCGCCAAAAACAACCTGCAGGATGAAATGAAAGATGTCGCAGAATGGATGAAACTCAGCCGCCTGAAGCTGAACTCAGACAAGACGGAAGTCCTCATCCTCGGAAACTCCCCGTCCGCCTGGGACGATTCCTGGTGGCCCACGGCTCTGGGCACCGCACCGACCCTCTCAGACCACGCATGCAACCTCGGATTCATCCTGGACCCCCTTCTCACCATGACCAAGCAAGTCAATGCCGTCTCGTCCTCCTGCTTCCTCACACTCCGCATGCTCCGAAAGATCTTCCGCTGGATCCCCGCCGACACCAGAAAAACTGTGACCCACGCCCTTGTCACAAGCCGACTGGACTACGGAAACACCCTATATGCAGGAATCACCGCAAAACTTCAGAAACGTCTTCAGTGAATACAAAACGCCTCTGCACGCCTCATCCTCGACGTACCCCGCCACAGCCACATCTCCGCCCACCTGAGACACCTGCACAGGCTACCCGTCAACAAAAGGATCACCTTCAGGCTCCTCACCCACGCACACAAAGCCCTCCACAACAAGGGCCCCGAATACCTCAACCGTCGCTTCACCTTCTACATGCCCACCCGTCAACTTCGATCCACCAGCCTCGCTCTCGCCGCCGTCCCTCGCATCCGCTGAACCACTGCAGGTGGGAAATCCTTCTCCTACCTGGCAGCCAAGACGTGGAATTGCCTCCCCACCCACCTCAGGACCACCCAGGACCACCTCGCCTTCCAGAGGTGGCTCAAGACCTGGCTCTTCGAGCAGCAGTGACACCCCCCCCTAGCGCCTTGAGACCCTCACGGGTGAGTAGCGCACTGTATAAATATGATTGATTGATTGATTGTCATTGCTGATAGTTCCCGGGGAGCAGGGGAGACAGTTGAAGCAGCACATCGGCTCCCCTTCTCTGGTGGCCTTTCTGTACCCCGGAGGACAGGGGTCACTGCACACAGAGCGTGGGATCTGTATATTAGTGACAAGAGAATTGATACATCAGGCAATGAGTGCTATCTGCAGGAGAAGCACTCAAACACTCAAAAGCTTTTGATGCCTCCACTCTTGATAATTAATCTAAAATGCCAATCCTGGCAGAGCTCTTAGACACAACATCCACTCCAGAGAGGGCACACAATACTTTATACAGATCATAGCATCATCAAAATAACCCAGGGAACAGATACTTTGCAATGTTTATGTGGACATACGCTAGGCGCCTCTACACCCACGTCTGTGGAGCTCCCGGGCTACACAGCTCTTACTCCAGGCAAAACCTCCATCACCCATGATGGAGCTCACTGTCTGGTCCTTCTTGGGCAGCAATGGACCTCGTCCAGACCACCTCTGAAATTGCTACGCCTCCATGAAGAAGGGCACTAGCCAACCTACCCATATACGCATGGTTTGGAGAGTTTGTCAAGCTCTTTATACTTCTAAGAATTTTGGGGTATTAAGTTTTGCTGATCTGATCTGTTAGGCTATATCAATCAATCAAAAAAATGTATAGAGCGCGCTACTAACCAGTGAGGGTCTCAAGGTGCTTGTGGGGGGGGGGTGAAGGGAGGTTACTGTTCGAACAGCCATGTCTTGAGGTTTTTTCTGAAGAGTAGGAGGTCTTTGGTTTTGTGAAGGTTGGTGGGGAGGGAGTTCCAAGTTTTGGGGGCGAGGTAGGAGAACGACCTGCCTCCTGTGGTGGTGCGTTGGTTGCGGGGGACTGTAACTAGTGCGAGGTCGGCTGATCGGAGGTTGCTGGTGGGAGTGGGGAAGTTCACTCTTTCGTTGAGGTAGGTCGGGCCGGTGTTGTGGAGGGATTTGTGTGCGTGGATGAGGATCTTGAAAGTGATTCTCTTGTTTATGGGGAGCCAGTGAAGGGATTTGAGGTGTGGTGAGATTCGTTTGTGGCGGGGAGGCCAAAGACGAGGCGTGCGGCTGTGTTCTGGATTCTCTGGAGTTTGCGTTTGAGTTTGAGTGTGGTGCCGGCATAGAGGGCGTTACCGTAGTCTAGTCTGCTGCTGATGAGTGCAAGGATTTTGTTACAGTGCGGAGTGTGTGGAAGAAGGAGGAGGTTAGTGCATTGATTTGCTGTGTCATGGAGAGGGGGGGTCCAGGATGATGCAGAGGTTGCATGCGTGGTTTGCGGGGGGTGTGAGCCTAGGGCGGTGGGCCACCAGGAGTCCTCCCATATGGTTTTGTTGGGGCCGAAGATGATGATCTCCGTTTTGTTGGAGTTAAGCGTGAGGTGGTTAGTTGTCATCCAGTTGGCGGTGTCGAAGAGAGCAGCGTGTAGGTTGGTTTTGGCGGTGGTGAGGTTGCAGGTGAAGGAGAGGATGAGTTGGGTGTCATCTGCGTAGGAGATGATAGTGATTATGTGTGGTCGGAGGATGTTGGCTAGGGGGATCATGTAAATGTTGAAGAGTGTTGGGCTGAGGGATGATCCTTGGGGGACTCCAGAGATGATCTTGGTAGCGGTGGAGTGGAAAGATGGAAGGCGGACTCTCTGGGTCCGGTCGGTGAGGAAGGAGGTGAGCCTGTCTAAGGCTTTGTGGTGAATTCCTATGTTGTGGAGGCATGTGCGGAGTGTGTGGTGGCAGACAGTGTCAAAGGCTGAGGAGGGGTCTAGGAGGATGAGTGCGACGGTCTCGCCTTTGTCGACTTTGGTCCTGATGTCGTCAGTGCATGCGATGAGGGCGGTTTCTGTGCTGTGGTTCTTGCGGAATCTGGATTGTGAGGGGTCAAGAGCGTTGTTTTGTTTGAGGAAGTGGGATAGGCGGGCGTTGACTAGTTTCTCGGCAACCTTGGCGGGGAAATGGAGGAGGGAGATGGGCAATAGTTGGAGAGGATCACTGGGTCGGCTTTAGGTTTTTTTAGGAGCGCAGTGATTTTTGCGTGCTTCCAGGGGTCTGGGAAGGTGGCGGAATCGAAAGAGGAGTTGATTATGTCATGGAGTATGGGGGCGATGGTTGGGCTGGCTTTGTTGTAGATGCGATGTGGACAGGAGTTGGTGGGGGATCCGGAGTGGATGGAGTTCATGTTTTTTTTGGTTTCTTCATGGGTGGTGGGGGCCCAGGTGGTGAGTGTGGTGGGGGGTCATGAGTGGGGGTTGAGTTGGGTGAGTGAGGGGTGTGGGTGGTGGGTGTGTGTGGTGTGAAGCTGTTGTGGATGTCCAGGATTTTGTGGTGGAAGTGGTTGGAGAGGGCGTCACATAGGGGCTGTGTGTGTGTGTGTGGGGTCTATGTTGCTGGCTTTTGGTTTGGCTAGCTCATTAATGATGGTGAAGAGTTCTTTGCTGTTTTGAGAGTTGTTGTCAAGGGTGATCCCTTTTGGCGGTGCGTATGAGTTGGTGATGGGTGTGAATGGTGGTTTTGAGGGTGGAGAAGTTGGTTGTAGAGGGTTCTTGTCGCCATATTTTCTCCTCTTGGTGGCATTTGCACTTGGAGTCTTGGAGTTCGGAGGTGAACCATGGGGCGTTCTTGATGTTGCGGGTGGCAATGTGTTTTCTGAGGGGGGCTATTGTGTTTGTGCAGGTAGTGATCCATTTAGAAAGGTTGTGTGCTCCTGTGTTGGGGTCGTTGGTGAGGGGGGGAGGTTGTGAGCCAGTTGGGAGTTCAAGTGTTCTGTGGGGATCTTGTCCCACTTGCGGTAGGGTGTGGTGTGTTGATGGTGGTGTGTGGGGGGTTTGGTGAAGGAGAAGTGGACGCAGTGGTGGTCAGTCCAGTGGAGTTCGGTGGTGTGGGTGTAGGCTCTGTGTTGGCTTGAGGTGAAAACTGTGTCGAGCGTGTATCCTGCTGGGTGGGTGGGTGCAGTGACCAGTTGTTTGAGTCCGAGGTTGGTGAGGTTGTCTATGAGGGAGGTTGAGTTGTGGTCCAGGTAGAAGCTCCAGGTTGTCAACAATTTAGTAGAAGAGCGCAGAAAAGAAGAGCAGTTATGATTTAACTGTTATTCAAGATACACAGACGAGAGAAGCTACTATGGATATTTTACAAAAATAGCATTTTAGACAGCACTTCTGCTCATTTTTTAAACATGAACACTTAAAACTCCATAGACAATTTCAGTGCAACATTCTATAAAAATACCATGAATATGATTTATCATGAGGGGAGGGAGTCGAACAAAAATATAATAGTTAAAAGATTATAACACATGCACACATAAAAATAAACAAATAAAACCTTCACACAAAAAGCAAGGTGTTGTATCTGGGTTGTTCATGTAACTATGGGGATGGAACTTGGAAGGACGGGGAATAGATTGTTGGGATATGAAGCAGCAGTTGCTGTTCTGGGGGCTACCCTGCTGGATGTGTGAGCTGAACTTGGAATAAAAGTACTAAGAAACTTACCAGGAGTGGAGTCTCTTCTTATCACAAGGCCTTACAGAAATGTGTTTGAATGGTGCAAAGTAGATTAGAATCTTTTATTGAAAATAAATATGATTGTGACAAATTGAAACGGCAAAACAGTCTAAGAACTGATCAGCATGCAATTAAAAAAATCTCCCTATATTTTCTCAAATACAGAAATTAAATTTTTTATCAAAAAGATACGCAGTACAGGTCAGCAAGCTGTGTTACCGTAGTTATATACTGGTCTGAGGGAGGAGTATGCCTTGACTTTTACAGTCATTCTTTTTAGGTTAGAAATTCCATCTACATAGTATAAAGTCATCTTTCCCGGCCCTGAGTACCCAGCTGCATCTGACTCTAAAGTGTATGTATGGAGACAGGGCTATCTTTGGAAAAAAAATTCAGTACTTGTTATCGAAGGACTTCTGATTGGTTCTTCCCAAGGACTGCCATTTGTTAGACAGTCAAGGTGAAGGTGGGGACTACAGTTGCTGTTGGTCAAGGTGAGAAAGGGTCTAGACACAGCCTGACTCTTAGTCTGTCTCTGATTACTGCCTCAAGAGGATGATGGTAGCCAGGTGCAGAGAACTCACTTCAGTTGGCCTATGTTTGGGTGCTCCTGCTTGGAGTCATGCCCATTGCTACCTGCTGGGCAAGCCATCACTTTCCAAAAAGGCAGTGTGTGGAGAGCAGCTGAAAAAGGTAATTTGAAGAAGAAGCAACCCAAGTTGTTTCTGAAGACTTAGACAGTGGATTTACAGTCCCTGTCTGGAATATGTCTTCGGTCTCCAGCCCGGCGGCCGTCTGTGATGCTATTAATGGTGCTTGACCAATGACTTTGTGTTTCACCACTGCGCATATTAGTTGCTCAATGTTCACCAGTAGCACGTTATGGGCCTCATTCCGACCCTGGCGGGCCGGAGGTAGCACCGCCAACAGGCTGGCGGTGCTACATGGGTAATTCTGACCGCGGCGGTAAAGCCGCGGTCAGAAAAGGGCAACCGGCGGTTTCCCGCCGGTTTACCCCTGCCCAAGGGAATCCTCCATGGCGGCACTGCTTGCAGCGCCGCCATGGGGATTCCGACACCCTTCCCGCCATCCTGTTCCTGGCGGTTGTTACCGCCAGGAACAGGATGGCGGGAACGGGTGTCGTGGGGCCCCTGGAGGCCCCTGCACTGCCCATGCCACTGGCATGGGCAGTGCAGGGGCCCCCTAACAGGGCCCCATTAAGATTTTCAGTGTCTGCCTTGCAGACACTGAAAATCGCGACGGGTGCCACTGCACCCGTCGCACCCCTTCAACTCCGCCGGCTCCATTCGGAGCCAGCTTCATTGTTGAAGGGGCTTTCCCGCTGGGCCGGCGGGCGGCCTTCTGGCGGTCGCCCGCCGGCCCAGCAGGAAAGTCGGAATGACCGTCGCGGTCTGTTGACCGCGGAGCGGTCTTCCGACTGGGTTACTTTGGCGGGCGGCCTCCGCCGCCTGCCAAAGTCGGAATGACCCCCTATATGTTTTGTTCAGTTTAGCCGCCTATTGGCTTTGACATGGCATTAGCCATTACTTTCTGTATTCTGCCTATTGGCTTTGACATGCTGTATTCAGTCTAGCTGCCTATTGGCTTTGACATGATATTAGACATTACATTTTGTATTCAGCTTAGCTGCCTATTGGCTTTGACATGATATTAGACATTACATTTTGTATTCAGCTTAGCTGCCTATTGGCTTTGACATGATATTAGACATTGCATTTTGTATTCAGCTCAGCTGCCTATTGGTTTTGACATGACACTAGACATTACATTTGATATTTAGGTTAGCTGCCTATTGCCTTTAACGTGGAGTTAGACATTGCAGTTGAGAATCCAAGCTGTATTTTTCCAAGCTGTGTTTTTCCACAAGATGAACCAAGATGTTTTCTTCACACCAGACTAGACCTGATAAGAGAGAGTACATTTGGTGTTTTCCTTTCTGCTCAGGCTTGGGAAGAGGAGAAGTCTAGGAGATCTGGCCAGTCTCCAAAGGCTTGCGTAGTTTTCCCGAGTCTGAGAGGAGGGGGCACGCTTTTGTAAGGATGACTCGGGGCTTCAGAGATTTAGATTCAAATCTGCTTGACTTCGGGCTGGAACTTGGTGCCAGTTGCCAGTCTCCCGTGTGGGTAGATAATCTCTTTCTCGCAGTTGACCAGAGTCATCAACTTGCAGACCCCAGAAAGATGAAGCTGTAAATAGTTTCTCACACAGTGAAGTATTTGTTTTGCTTTGCATTATATACATATAACCTGCTGTGTACATTGCAACTGAGAAGTACTGTGATATATTTTGTTTTCATTGCTGCGATACTTTTACTCATTTGAACGTGTGTTTGAAATCTATTAATTCGTCTCTCACGAACTTGTGGGTGGGGAAGAATTAACAACAATAAAGGTCTTCTTTGAACTCAGAAGTGCATTCCAGATATGTTCTGTAAGCTCTGATACGAGATAAGAAGGAAGGCAGAACACCGTCATAATCCCACCCTCAGGATTACGACCTGGCCCACTGCCATGGTTTTCGAGCCAATCTTACCACCACGAAAACCATGGCGGTAGGCATTATCAGTGACAGGGAATCCCTCCCCTGGCACTGATAGGGGTGTCCCCCACCCCCCTCCCCAGAGCCCACGCCTGCCATCCCCCTCCCTCCCCCACCCCTGCACATGTACACACCCACACGCGCACCCATATACACACATGCACACACGCATACCCACATCCACCCACGCATGCACACATACATAGCCACACACTGTAATGCACACCAACATACTTTGTCGCACACAGGCATTCACAACACACAACATACACTCACATTCAGTCATTCACGCACTCTTTCAAAGCGACTCACACCAACATGCACGCATACCAAAACGTACACACACCCCCCCACACACACACAACACCCCGACTTACCTGCTTGCAGAGTTCCTCCGGCTGGAGACGGGACGCGGCGCTGCTGTCAGCAGCAGCGTCCACCAGCAAAACCGCCAGGCCGTATCATTGCTCGTGATACGGTCAGTGGTGTTTCGCTGGCATGACGGTGCTGCTGTTAGCAGCGCCGCCTTACCGCCGTTCGCCACCATGACCGTTGGCGGTATTCCGCCAGCCTTCTGGCAGAATACCGTTGATGGTCATAATACGTGTAGACGGCTGGTAGCCACAGTGGTGGCATGTTGGCTGTCGTCGCTGTGGCAGTAGGCGGCAGTTACCACCAAAGTTATACTGAGGGCCTATATTCCAATCACACATTGTAACTGAATATTTGAGCAACATTAAATATTTTAACATGCTTTGAAACAATATTTACAAACTCAAATAAAAACGGAAAGAATTAGCTGTGTTTTTTGCAGCATTACTTGTGTGCTATGGAATATTTGCAAGGATTTGCTTTGTGTCCTTATAGTATGGTGAATATTGGAGGACCAAGCAGGGTGTATCAACTTAAATGTTTTCTTAACTTTTGGTGGGAGTCACCTTAAAAGATGTGGATTTCAAACCTATTTTACCAATAGACCTTAAATAAAGGACAACAAAAGTTGGACCTGGACATATTTCGGCAGTTTCATTACAGGAACTTGCAGAGTTAGTTACATGTTTTATATAGAGTGAAGCCTCCACAGGTAGCAGTTTTGTTTTTATGGGAAATGTTGCAAAAATAGCTGAGTAGAGAATCATGTAATACCAGTAAACAAATCTATAGTACTATAAAGCAGTTACAGAAGGTACTTAGAAGTGGTGGTTGGTAACTATGGTGATTGGAGGGGGCAAATGAGTGGTGGGTGGGTACTAAAATAAAAACTTCCTTAACCAATCCTGGCGCTGCTCTCATGCTGTTAAGCAGCATGACAGAATTGCCAGGATTGAAGGGAGTGGCCTCTCTCGGCGCTCCCCGGGACACTGGAGGCTTGTGCATGCTGTCAAACCAGCTGTCTAGGACAGCTGGATTGAGAGGTTTATAGTGTGCATGTCCGGCTGGCTATCGCCAAACAGCTGGCCAAAGTGACATGCGCACTATAAATAAGTGCACAGGCAGCCTTGCCCACCACTACTGCCACTGAGCAGGCCCGCCCCGTCCTGACACTCGGTTCAGGAAAGGTTGACAAAAAATAAAATGGTAATAAATTAACTTTATCACCATTTAATTTTTTGTCTCTGGGGTTTTCTGGAGGTACTTCAGTGAGGCAACACTCCTCCTCTATAATGGAGAAGCCGCCCCTGGAATATGGAGTATGAGAAGCATGCAGTCAGACCGAAACATTATCCTATACAGGACCCCTTCCTCAGCAGACAGCATGGATAAAGAGGTCATTCACATTTAAAAGATACAGTCTCAGTTCATCTTTTAAAATGTGGCAGGGCAGAATAGCTATAATATCCCTTGGGATGAAGCTCCATACCAAAGGTACACTTCCGGAGAAGGATTGTTTAGAGTTTTTTTTATGGAGCAGTGTTCAATGGAATAGCCGTCTTTAGTGCTGCTGGCACCCACTGTGACAATCTTTGTTGGCGCCCCCCAATGACATCCTCCTCCATGGGTTCCCTTACTACCACCCTCCTCATCTTATGTTAGTCCGTCTCACATGTAGTTCATTAGTTTTTAGTGCTACTGTAGGATATCAGAGCACTTCACATCACACACACACATAGGCCCTCATTCTGACCCTGGCGGTTCTCTACCGCCAGGGCCAACGGGGGCGGGAGCACCGGCGACAGGCCGGCGGTGCTCCCTTGGTCATTCTGACCGCGGCGCTTTGGCCGCGGTCAGAACGGGAAAACCGGCGGTCTCCCGCCGGTTTTCCACTGACCTTAGAATCCTCCAAGGCGGCGCAGCTCGCTGCGCCGCCGAGGGGATTCTGACCCCCCCTACCGCCATCCTGTTCATGGCGGGAAAGCCGCCATGAACAGGATGGCGGTAGGGGGGGTCACGGGGCCCCTGGGGGCCCCTGCCGTGCCCATGCCATTGCAATGGGCACGGCAGGGGCCCCCGTAAGAGGGCCCCGCAAAGTATTTCAGTGTCTGCCTTGCAGACACTGAAATACGCGACGGGTGCCACTGCACCCGTCGCACCTTCCCACTCCGCCGGCTCGATTACGAGCCAGCATCCTCGTGGGAAGGGAGTTTTTCCCTGGGCTGGCGGGCGGTCTTTTGGAGACCGCCCGCCAGCCCAGGGAAAAACTCATAATACCCTCCGCGGTCTTCTGACCGCGGAGCGGTATAATGGAGGGCGGGATCCTGGCGGGCGGCCTCCGCCGCCCGCCAGGGTCATAATGAGGCCCATAATATAGAGACAATGAATCATACAAGTGTAGATCAGTGTACATAAAATATTACATAAGTCACTGAGGACTACAAGGTGTGGGAATCAGAAGTCATCCATTCTAGTAGGCAGTATATTTTAAGAGTGCTTGGTCTGGAAAGGCTTAAACATAGGATTTAAAATGTAACACAGTGGTTGGGGTTGGTTTTACTAATAAAAATGTATTTCTACCCAGATGAAACATTTTTTAGGAACATTACGGCAATGAAAAACTGGGGCAATAATACAGGTCTAAGTTGCACCTTCCAGTTCTCATGCAGCTGTTTGTTGTCAGTCACAGGTCACTGTGCTTACCGTAGGTCGACTACCTGGCTAGCCATAACCCACTATCATTCCGCCTATGGGAGTAGACAAGTTCAGGGACAGCTTTTTCCATGCAAAAACAATGTCCCCATGGAAGCTTGTGTTGGACAGTGTAGGTGTACATTGTACTGTGTGGATGTGGTGTTCCCTATGCAAGAGTACCAAGAAAAGCGTTCATTCCTATATGTATATGTGGATTTTTGACATAGTACCCCTATGCCCTCCTAAGGGCCCAGACACTTAGCAGGGCCAGAGCCAGGGGTCTGGAAATAAGATTCACATTTTCCTAGCTTTATTTAGACAGGTAAATTAAAATGTATTTAGTGCTAAAAATCCGTGTAACACCAAATATTTGGAATCCTTAAGGGAAGCCATCCTCTGAAAAGGAGGTACATGATCAGTGAGTGTATCATAAAAATCGTGTCTGGCTGATAAAACCTCAAAGCTTCCATGGCCTTTGCCAGACAATATTTTTTTGGCAACTATTTGTTTTATTAGGAAATATTTCGAAACAGTCTTACATGTAACCATGATAGCAAAACCTATCTATGGGTACAACTTAGCATCTTAGATATGGATATAACTTAGATATCTTACATGTAGCAGAATTGCAAGGGCAGTAAGATTCAAATGTAGTATATTTGTACTACTTCAGAAAATTCCAGGATGAGAGTGAATCAGGAACACCCTGGAGAAGGCACAGGTCTTTTGAACTGTCCTAGTGTTCACTAAGGATTTTGGAGCCTACTCACAAAGGTAGAGTTACTAATGAAAAAATGTATACATGTGCATTACTCCAACATTATTTCACACTCATGCAAATGTAAAGCTTCTCAACAGTGTGGGCTACCCTACCTCCTAAAATTGGGGGTGGAGTCAGCATAAAACATCAAATGCAACTGTAAGGTGACAACTAGCAGTGACTTAAAACTGTATTTAGTGTTCTACAGTCTTGACAGAGACGTCCGCTATCTGGGAAGATATCTGCGCTTGGTAAAGTATAAGAAGAAATTCAAAGGTTTATTCAATTTCCACAAAATTAGAGAAAAGACTTTTAAGTTAGAATTTAATTTAATTTAATTTTAGATATTTATTTAAATGTAGAATAACATTACAATAAATTACAGCATCATTAACTTAATTTTACATAAAAGGTCATTATTTTGACAATAAAACGTTTAAATAAAGTTATGTTTCTGAAGTTTAATTAAAACAAAATCCCAAGTAAGGCAAAAAATTATATTACGTCTTACGTATTTAAAATTATTAGAAGTGATGTATGGAATGAATTAACAGTAATCTAATTATCTTTATTACATATTAATGTTACATTAATTGTTATATTGATTTGTTTTGAATAAAAATAGAAAAAATATATATATTTTAGTTTTAGCCTTTTAAATATTAAATCAAATGCAATTATATTTTGGACAAATGTATCAATTGAATTTATTTTAATAGTATTCTAAGCCTCTACCTCCATTAATGTCTATAGGAGGGTTTTGCAGCAGCTGTAAGTGGCTATAGGTGGTGCTGAACGCACTCCACCTCTGTGCTGGAGTACATGTAACTTTAGAAATACAGTTTGTGTCTGGACTGTCTTTTTTGTCGATAGGAGAGTGAACATCACTAAATCCATCTCTAACCTTCACTTAACCTCCTTTCTCCTTCCCTAACCCCTTCCCTTTAGTAGTAAATATTCCCCATTTTCAATCCACTACCATCTGTCCCACCCATATTTACTACTAATACATGGACTTACATGTGCAGAGACTACACAGTTGAGATCTTCTCACAAAAAAAGATAGGATAGGCGAAACCTTCACGCATAAGTTTCTGGATAGTATTTTGTAGTACTACTAATGGACTACAAAATACAATTTGTGAATAGGCCCCATATAGTAAAGCAGTGAGGTGTGTGTGAGGATGACTAGACCATTTAAAGTTATTGGGACAGAAAAGCTGGCAAAAGAGGTGCCGCGACTTGGGGGTGCATGGCAGGTATTTTTTTCCAAAGGAGCATACTGGATCTCATGAGGAAACATTTTAGGAGCAGCAAATAAGATTGGCCATCAACCATCAGAGATCTATAGCCCAAGATCAGTCTGTAAAACAAAGTACAAGAAAATGTCTGAGCAATCTAACCAGTACAGAGGATTATGCTGCTTTAATGTCCTATCATACGGTGACGTTTTTCAAAGTAAATCAGTGAGAGGAGTTGCACAACTAGAGAACAAAGGAAGAAAATCACATCTAATAGCCTATACAGCCGAAAAGATTTGTTTTTCCTTCTTTAAACAGGTGAGTGGATTGCTTTAAGATGTTGTTTTTAATCTGTGTGTGGCTGAATTGTACCATTACCAAAAGTATATCCCAGATAACAAACATCTCCAGAAGCCACTCTCCAGGGCTACTATGGTGTTGACTATTTTCTTACCATGTAGTACAGAAGACTTAAATAAAATCTAAATATGTCAAACGAAAAGCCTCATAAGGTTAAAAAAATATTGGAAAGCAGGTAGTACCCCTTGGAATCTAAAATGAAGTTCCTTAACGTTGAATACGCCCTTGGAGAATGTAGCCATATGTCTATTTGAATCACCTTTGAGCACTTGTCAACAGCCAATAGCCCTAATTTAGACGTAAGGTGCTTATGTGCCATTGCAACTTTAACTTTTCATCAACTCATCAATCCTGGGTATTTGGATATGTATCCAATTTTGATACCTGCATTAATTGTTTAAAGACTAGTTTCAACACTAAAGTGGTCATTATGATCATGGCGGCAAATGCCACCCCGCCAGCGGTGGCAGTAACTTCCTCCAACAAGCTGGCAGTCCGGACCGCCAAATAATGAAGCACATGAGAAACAAGTAGCGGTCCATCTACACACCGCCATCATTGGAGTGGCGGCGAGGAAGGAGGAGGCCGCCCACAGGCCGGTGGAAAGGTTGCACCAGCCCACTAAATAATGAAGCACAAGACCGCCGTCAGTGGCAGGGTGGGAACAAACTAAATAAAAGGAAACACTCACCGGAGGTACACACAACATACCGACGCAGACATTGAGAGAGAGTTGGAAATAATGCCAGTGTTGCTCCTTGCCATATACCTTCACGACTGTGACCGCCGACGAAGACAATGACTGTAAGTACTACAACCTAGTACACATGGGAAGAAAGGGAACAGTTACACACACACACACCCCACCCACCATGCAACAGACCCCCAAACGCTCCCACATCCCAAGCCATACACACCAAAAAAAGATGTACTTACCCGACACAAGGCAACAAACACCTGCACCAACGTACACACATGTGCACAACAACCCTCCACAATGAAACGATGAACCATGTCACCACATTGTGCCAATAGCAACAATGGGCACTCAAACTTTATTAAAACTAGAAAAATGTAATGCCCAAATAAGGCCATTGGCCAGTCCATTCTGAATACCCTAAAGGGCCTAAATAGACCAGACTTGACTCCCACATGTGCACAGGGTACTCCACTGTAAAGGGACATCAATGGGGCAGCCAGGCACCTCAGGGAACAAGGTCAGGGGGTGGCGGGGCTGGGGACTTAAGTCTGGAGGGGGGGGCTTGGGCTTGGGCTTAGGTTTGGGAGGTGGAGGGGGTTTGGGCTTGCCCTTAGAAGGTGGGGGAGTGGGCTTGGACCGGAGGGCTGGCAGAGGGACCTGGGGCAACACAGGGCTTCTTCCTCCCTGGGGACGGGGCACGGGAATGGGAAGGGCGAACTGGGGCGGACTTGGATGTGGAAGGAGTGGACTGGGCAAGGAGATGGCACGTTTAGGGACGAGATGGGGTGGGCCATTGGGTTCAAACAGGTCAACACGGGAGAGGAAAAACTTCTTAGGGGCAGTTCGGGGGGACTTGGAGGAAGGTGTGGGAGTGGAGGTTGAGGGAGTACTTGTACCAGGTGTAGGTTTGCCAGACGTGGATGCAGGTGCCTGTAAAGTGTGCTGATGTGTGGTGGATGTGTGTTGTGTGGGTGGCTACGAAGGTTTGAGTGTTTTGGGTGGAGGGGGGGAGGACACAGTGAGACAAGACAGGCTGCCAGTGTACATGGATGCTGTCTGTGTGTGTGCAGGTCTGGTGAGTGTGCTGCATGTGCCTGTCAGTGTAGCTGTGGTGATTGCAGGTGTGGTGTATAGGGTGGATGACTGGATGTCAGATGTTGTGGTGACTGCAAGAACGGGGGCAGCAGCAGCAGTGACTGATGGTGCAGTGCTTGTGGGTGTGCATGTTGAGATGACAGACCGGGAGGCAGAAGACGTGGACTCAGTGGTGGAAGTGGATGTTGTTGTGTGTGGCTTTGTATGTTGGGTGTGTGTATGCCTGTGGTGGGAAGTGTGGTGCTTGTGTTAGTCTGTGTGCTTCTTGTGCGTTGAGGTGTGTGCATGGCTGTCTGGATGTGTGCTTGGTATGGGTGAAGGGAGTGGGGTGCTGGAATGGGTAGAGGTGGTGGGGGGGGACGGAAAGCCCAGGGACACTGGCTGCTGTCAAAGAGGAGGCCAGAGCCTGATGGCCTGACATGGCACAGTGAATGCCTTCCAGGTATGCATTGCATTGCTGCATCTGGGATGCTAGCCCCTGGATCGCATTCACGATGGTTGTCTGCCCTACAGAGATGGTCCTCAGGAAGTCCATAGCCTCCTCCGTGAGGGCAGCAGGGCTGACTGGGGCAGGGGATGAGGTGCCTGGGGCGAAGGGGACTCCCACCCTCCTGGGTGATCGGGCACGGGCAACTCGGTGGGAAGCATCTGGGAGGGCGGAGATGGCATGGGGTGGCGGAAGATGACATAGAATGGGTGGGCCCAGTAGGGTGCGCCACCACCAGGGAGCTCCCATTGGAGGAGGTATCAGAGTCACTACTGCCAGTGGTAGTTGCCCCCGTGGTAGTCCACTCGCCCTCCAACCCACTGGTCCTCTTGGCCTCTGCCAACTCTGCCTCCTTGGAACCGTGGGCCGCTTCATCCCCACTCACTGGTGTCACTGCTCCCTCGCCAAATGATGCTCATGTACACAAAGGACACAAGAGCACAGGGGTGGAGAGACAAACCATGAGAGAAACCTGTAAATACCTAAATTAAAGTATATCCCTGGCTCACACACACTCCCATCCAGGTCACGCACCTACATGCAGCAGCTACAACAATAGTCATGGCTGTGTCCCTGACTAGTGGTCACTACCCCAGAATACACACCATTACCCACAGGAAACACGGACCTGAGAAACTGTGTGGAGTACACACATGGGGAACCATGCCCAGCCAATGCACCCACTAGTCAATGAGCTCACAAAGCATCCAAGATTACAGAAAGGCAAATCACCTTTTGGGCCTATTGGGACCTCCCACACCTGCCCCACACCATCCCCGGGTCTATATGGGGGCAGGGCTACAGGAACACACCTGTCCCAGTGCTTGGCACTAGACAGCATACATACCACAGCACCCAAACACATCCATCAAAGTAGCATTACAATAATGTTGGTACTCGACTCCCCCTTGTGGCTGCTTTGCTGCTTTCAAGCGCCCATCCAAATCCGAATAGGCCACCGCCAGAATGCGGGCCATTAGGGGGTCAGTGTCCGACGGGCACCCCTTCCTCAGATGGGCCTCGCCGGTCTTCCTGGTGCAGCACCTTAGGTCCTCCCACCGCTTCCTGCAGTGGGTGCTCCACCGGTTGTAGACCCCCAGGGTCCGCACTTCCTTGGTGATGGCTTGCCACAGTCCTCTCTTCTGATGGGCGCTGACCTGCATGGGACACACAGAGCAGAAAAACAGATGTTAGTATGTGTGCCCCTAATAAAGATGACATGTTGGCCCCTATGGGACGGACATTTTAAAAAGTCATTCTACCAACTCACAAACAGAACATGCCACACAATCTATGGCTGTGCAGTTACAAATTGAACACACATGTATACAGGCATCTGCCACCATCACACACATCCAAGCAAGACAGCCACCAACTCACCTGCTCCTCTAGTCGCCCATACAACTTGCCATACAGGAGTAGGACCCCGTCCACCAGCTTCTCAAGCTCCTCTGTGGTGAAGGCCAAGGCCCATTCCCCTGTGACTCACGCCATTTTAAGGACCAGAGTCAGGACACAGTAGCACACTCAGTGGAGTACTGCCATGCACCGGAATCAGGAGTCAAGTGTCAAGGGTGCACAGTGGGGGACACCGCCTTCCACCATGACGACTACCGCCAGCGGAATGATTTCACTTCCACTCCCTCAAAACTGAATAACAGGAGGCTGCCATCTTGCTACCATCACGTAAACATATCCTGCCCAGGGGCCCCATTCAGGGCCTTCAAGTCTCCGACCTTAGTCGCTTACTTACATAAGTGTCTGATCCTCACATGCACCCATCTTAGGAAATGTGTCCACACTGGGATACCACTACAACAGAATTGACTCTGCACACATGTGCCTGACGTTGTACATAATACATAGCATTTGTGTGTGTAACCTACATTTTGCACATCCATTAATACAGTAACAACATGTGTTGCACGTCTATGTGTGTCCCTCATATGTGTTCTTTCCTCTCCCATAGGTACAGACCCATGTGGCGAAGGAGGGCCCCATCTGTGTACGGACCTCTTGTTGATTTGGAAACCATGGATGAATGTCATATCATTGTCACCTACAGACTCAATCGTGCAACAATCCATGACCTATGTGCTTTACTGGAACCTGTACTGAGACAGGCTAATCGGAATCAGCATGCCATCCCTACTGAAGTGCAAGTGCTATCTGTACTCCATTTTTTGTCTACATGCTCATTTCAAGTGACAGTGGGCATGGGTGCAGGGTTCTCACAGCCAATGTTTAGCCTCATCCAGTCCAAATTCTGGGATGCGTTCGTCCAACACATGCAGACATATGTTCAGTCCCTCCAAAGGGCTGAACTTCCTGCCATCAAGTTTGGATTTTATGCCTTTGCTAACATCCCCCATGTGATAGGTGCCATTGATGGAACCTACATTGCTCTCATACCCCCAAGAGTGAATGAACAGGTGTACAGGAATCGAAATAACTTCCACTCCATGAACATACAATTGGTGTATACTGCTGACCAGTATATATCACATGTCAATGGCAGGTTCCCAGGATCAGTCCATGATTCCTTTTTCCTGAGAAACAGCAGTGTGCCACACTTAATTGGACAATTAGAAGGGGACAGAGGATGGCTCATAGGTGAGTGTGTATGGCACTAGATCAGTACATAGCTGACAACCATTCTGTATGCAAGTAATGGCAGTTTGTTAAAGTGCTCTTTTGATCCCTTTTGTAGGTGATTCCGGCTACCCCAACTTGCAATGGCTCCTGACACCTGTGAGGAATCCCAGGACAGATGCAGAGAGGAATTATAATGAGGCCCATGACGTACTAGGAGGGTGATTGAGCGCACTATAGGTCTCCTGAAGGCTAGATTTTGTTGCCTCATCTCTCTGGGGGATCCATGTGTAACTGCCCAAAAAAGGTGTGTAGAATAGTGGTGGCCAGCTGCATGCTGCACAACTTGGCTGTGAGGAAAGCTATTCCCCTTTTAGAGGAGGAGGGTGCTGTCCAACCAGACCTGCAACCTCAGAGAGGTAATTAGAGTAATGGTAAGGAAGAATTGGTGATGTGGTGTCTGTAGTCATTACACTGTTAACTGAAGACTGAAGTGTCATGTGACAGGGAACCCAATATTTTGTACATTGTGACTTACTTCAAACACTACAGTGCGTGGGATCCCCTCCTGCAATAAAGGTATGAACATGAAATTGACTGGCTAATGCATACACACTCACAATTGTGAACTCATTATGACAGGGGACATACAATCTGGTGCAGATGTGTTTTTAATAAGTGTTACAAATGTGTTATATCGCTGTACAGTGATATGGAGTGGGCTCATGGAGCATATCCATACTCTGGTACATGGGCTCAGCTTTTGGTGGCAGTGGGTATAGGTCCATTTGTCCCTTGGTAGATGGTGTGTTGGTAGTGGCAGGCCAACAAGGTAGCACAGTGGCACACATGGGAGACAGTTCAGGGCAGAGTCACTTCTTAGCGGGGGCCTTGGTCTTGGCAGGTGTTCCAGTGCCATATCTGGGTCTGAGGGCATGTTTGAGTGACTGGAGCTGGGCTGCAGGGCTAGGAGTGCTGATCTCCTGTGTGTCCTCTGGGAGTGCCACCAGTCCTGTAGCTGCTGCAGATGTAGATGGCAGGGCAGTGTCCTGGCCAGTGGTAGGGGCTTGCTGGTGGGTGGAGGTCTCAGGCTGGCTAGGGTAGTGGTGCTGCAGCACCCCTGCAATGGTGGCCATGGTGGCATTGAGCTGTTTCCATTGCTCCATGGCCTCTTGGTGGTGTGCTATCTCCAGCCTTTGATACTGCTCTGGGGTGGCCAGGATCTGGCCCATCCTGTCCTGGGTATGGTGGTATGCTCCCAGGACCTCTGAGATCAACTCCTGGGCTGCAGCATCCATCCTTTGGATTCCCCCCTGGGCCACTGATGCCCTCCCATTGGCCCTTACCCCCTTTTCCTGTATCCCCTGCACAGGTCTGGCAGTCTCACTTACACTGGAGCCATCATCATCCTGCCTGTTGGGTGGTGAGGAGAGTCTGGTCTCTGTTCATGTGGTCTGTCAGTCTGTGACCGGGAGACACTGGTGTGGGGTTGTTTGGCCAGAGCTGATGGTGGTGGCTGGGTGGTAGGGCTGTCAGTGGTATCCTGGGTGGGGCTGCTTTAGGGAGATAGTCGAGGACTGTGTGATAGGCCAGGGTATTCCTCACTTTCCATACATCCCTCTCCAGTCTCCTGAGTGGGGCCTTTGTCTCCGCGTGGGGCACTGGCACTCCTTGGCCTTTCCATCGGGTGGCATTGGTGGTGGTGTCTGTGGGGACTGGGGGAATGGACATGTATGTTACATGTACTAATTTCAGAAATGAATGCACAGCTCTGCCCTATTTTGTGCTTTTATTCCCCTGTTGTGCCATTCAGGGTCCTTTCGTGGAATTATCCTTTCATTTTGGGTGGGAGGTGGAGGTGCATTGTGGGTGCAGTAGTGCCATTGTGAATCCTTGCAAGGGTAGGTGACTGTGCACGGGGAAAGGAAGGGGGCCTATTGGTGGGTTTGTGGGCATGCAGGGTGACTGGATGTGGGTGTTGTAGACTGTGTGGGGATGTGGTCCTGGTGGTAGTGGGAGGGGTGGGGTGGTACATGCTTTACAGGTGTGGCGAATATGAAGTAATTGTAGTTGACTTACCCGAGTCCAGTCCTCCTTGAGTCCAGCGAGGCCCTCCGGGTGCAGGATGGCCAGTACCTTCCCCTCCCAGTCGGTGTAGTCGGGGGTGTAGGTGGGGGTCCTCCACCAGTCTTCTGTACCAAGATGTTGTGCCTGGATGCCATTGACATCACCTTCCTGCACAGGTTGTTCCATCTCTTACGGATGTCCCTTGTTTGTGGATAGTTTCCCACTGCATTGACCTTGTTGACAATCGTCTCCCATAACTCCATCTTCCTGGCGATGGTTGTCTGCTGCACCTGTGCCCCGAATAATTGTTGCTCGACTTGAGTATTTCGTCCACCATTGTCCTTAGCTCCCTATCTGTGAAGCGGGGGTGCTTAGGGGGTGCCATGGTGTGTGTTGTGGGTGTGGTGTTATGGGTGCATTGGTGAGGGTGCTGTTGTGTGTTTGTGTGTGTGGCTTGTGATGGTGTTTGGGGAGTGTGTGGGTTTTGGTGGTGTATTTCTGTGTGTCACTTTTGTTATGTTGTGTTCAATGTATGCTTGTAGTGTTGTCAGTCTCATTCATGCACTTGGCGTTGCAAAGGATTGTTGAGGTGTGTATGTGAGTGTTTTATAGAGTTTTGGATGTGTGTCAGGTGTGTGGGTTTTAAACTTGCCAATGTGTGCCTTTGTTGTTGTTGGGTCCCATTGCTGGCCGTGGCCGTCCATACCGCCAATGGTCGTTCGATATCCATTATCCGACACAGTGATTTGTGCATCGTTATTTGGTGGGCGGAGGATTTGTCTGCATGGCATGTTGAGGTGTACAGCCTTTCCGCCATAGGCCCTGGTAGTGGCTGGAGGTTGCAGGATTTTGGGAGGTTTGACTTTTTGGCATCATTATACGGCGGTGTGCTGTTCACCGCCACCGGCAGTCTTCTGTTCACCGTCGCCATGGTGGTCAGCGGTAATTGCCGCCATGTTCATAATGAGGGCCTAAAATGGTATGTGACGTCCATTTGTTTTGTGGGAGCTCAGTGATGTTGAAGGTCAACATGGTTTTAATTTCTTGACATCCTGCTTGTCTCCATTTTTGTGGCCTGATCCTTAGGAGGGGGTATGGTTTATTATTGAGTAGGTGTTCTACCAGGGAGGTCTTTCTGGAAAACTTTGGTAACACTGATCTCACATCTGTACAAGGTTCCTCAGATCGCCATCTATGTCTTGCGAGAAACCCGAACTTGTCGTACAAGATAACAAAATCAATACTTTACTGTAGAGAACTAGGTATTTTGTTGCAGTACCCACCCCAATTTTTGCCTGGTATTTAGTGCAACTTTGACTGAAGTGCACTGTCTCCCTTCCAACCAGGTTTCCAGTGCCAGTGTTCTTTCCCCCCCAAAACTGTACTATTGACAATATCTTTAGAACCCTCTTTAAGTCCCTAGTAAAAGGTACACATGGTACCTAGGGCCTAAGGTGCTAAAGAGGGTATCTAAGGGCTGTAGCACAAATTGTGCCACCCTAAGGGACCCCTCACCAAGCACATGACAGGCTACCATTGCAGGCTGTTTTTTTGGTGCAGTCAAAAGTGAAAAGGGGAATTCCTGTAAATGGCAAGTTGCATAGTGTTAGACTCACGGTTTCACTGCAGGGTTGTCTCAACTTCAATGCTGCTCTGTCTCATCAACCGTGTTTTGCAAGAAGGCTAAAACTACTCTTGCGAACACATGGAGAAAGGATTCGGGAAAACCATTCATGACTATGTACACGGCTCTCATGTTTCCCAGATCCATGTGTGTCGATCTTCTCCTTGCGAAGTCAGGCTGCCTCGTTCTGGTTGAGCTACCACTCAAACAGAATATGAGGATAGCCCTAATGTTAGCCTATGAAAGGAGCAGACCTCACAGCAGTGTAAAACAAATTTAGGAGTTTTACACTACCTGGACATGTAAATTACACAGGTACTTGTCCTGCCTTTTGTCTACACAGCACCCTGCCCATGGATTACTTTGGGCCTACCGTAGGGGTGACTTATATGTAGAAGAAGGGGTGTTTTAGGCTTGGCAAGTACTTTTAAATGCCAAGTCAAATTAGCTGTGAAACTGCACACACAGGCCTTTCGATGGCAGGCCTAAGACATGGTTAAGGGGCTACTTAAGTGGGTGGCACAATCAGTGCTGCAGGCCCGCTAGTAGCATTTAATCTACAGGCCCTGGGCACATATAGTGCACTTTACTAGGGACTTATAAGTAAATTAAATAAGCCAATTGGGTGTGATCCAATGTCATCATGTTTTAAAGGAGAGAGCATATGCACTTTAGCACTGGTTAGCATTGTAAAGTGTGCAGAGTCCTAATTCCAGGAAAAATTGTGTCCAAAAAGTGGAGAGTGGGAGGCAAAAAGTTAGGGGTGACCACCCAAAGGCTGTCAGGTCTAACAATGTGTGATGTGCTGCTCCACTCCAGTTCTTTTCTTTGCAGTCTGCGAGTTGACAACCTGTTTTATAATGGAAAAAACAAGACTACAAGGAAAAACCTGGAATGGAGCAGCACATCATGCATGGACCTGGGAAACTTGGCAGAGCTCTATGTAGCACCCCCTGTTGGATGATTTGGTATGGATTTGTCTCATACATTAAGGTCCCGATAAGGGTAAACAAACAACATTACAATTCAGTCTCCTGAACTGAACTATCTAATGAACTGCTATAATATACCTTATAGTTTTGGGTAACAGTTTGTAGATATAAGTATTGTCAATACAAAGGGTTTACCACGACATATAGGCCTTCATTACAACCCTGGCGGTTGGTGATAAAGTGGCGGTAATACCAGCAAAAGACCGGCAGTAATAAATATGAAATTATGACCACAGCAGAAACCGCTCGGACAGACAGGCACTTTTTTAATACACTGACTGCCAGGGCGAAACCAACAGGCACCACGGCGGTAACCGCCAATAGCCAGGCGCAAGACAATGTACCGCCCACCGTATAATGACAGTCCAATCCACCACCTTTTCCGGGGCGGTACCAATGACATCAAAAGCCTGGTGGAAACACTGCACAGAAGGGAAACGACTCACCTCTGGAGACTCAAGGAAGAACCACGCCGCCATGGAGCCCGAGTTGCAATTCTTCCCCATGCTCTTCTACCTTCTACTCCATTATGAACATCAACGCTGGCGAAGATGACCATGGTGAGTACAGCTGCCTAGCACATAGTGGAGCGGGAGGAAAAAGAGAGTGACACACATACGCAACACGCAACACCCCCACCACCCAACACTACACACACAACCATATGCAGTAACATAACATATACATCCCGTACCCCTCAGGAATAATGCAAGGACAACTACAATAGTGTAAAAATGCTGTAATAAGATAAATATAGGTGAAATCCACTCCCCAGGATCAAGCACAGGGCATGTTGCCCCCTCCAGACCCAGGGGTGTTGTTCTATCTGCCGGCTGAGGAGCCCCCGTATCCCCCTGAGGTACCTTCCTATTTTCCAACTGATGCCCCTGCAGTGTTTTCTCTGTGTTGATGCAGGTGACAAGTGGGGCCTTGGACTTTGGCCTGTGGCCCTGTGGCCCATGCACACTGAGGACTGGGCAGTATCCCTTGAACTGTACATTTGTTTATACTGTAGGAGGCTGGCCTGGCTTGTACTGGGTACCAATGGTATTTACACCTTGTGCCAGGTCCACTTATCCCTTATTAGCAGAAGAGAGGTTTTTCTAGCAGCTTAGGCTGACAGAAGGTAGCTATGGCAAAGCAGCTTAGGCTGAACTAGGAGACATGCAAAGCTCCTACTATACCACTTATATCATATACACAATATCATAAGAAAACACAATACACAGAGTTACTAAAAATAAAGGTACCTTATTTTTATGACAATATGCCACAAGTATCTCAGTGAGTACCCTCAGTAAGAAGGTAAGTAATATACACAAGTTATATATACACAAACCACAAATAGGTAAGTAAGAGTCAGAAAAGTAATGCAAACAGTGTAGAATTACAATAGGTTGCAATAGACAAGCATAGGTCTAGGGACAACACAAACCACATACTCCATAAGTGGAATGCGAATCACGAATGGACCCCAGACCTATGGGAGCTTGTAGAGGGTCGCTGGGACTGTTAGAAAACAGTCAGGGTATCCCAGATACCCCATCCAAGACCCTGAAAAGTAGGAGTAAAGTACACCTACTACCCCAAGAGAGCACAATCGTCGTGATAGGGGGATTCTGCAAAAACAACGAACACCAGCAGTGCACTGACAACGGATTTCCGGGCCTGGGGACCTGCAAGGTAAGGGGACCAAGTCCAATAGTCGCGACAGTGTCCAGGGGGACGCAGGAGCCCAGGAAACCCCGGATGAAGGTGCAAGGAAGCTGCCTCTGGATGGAAGAAGCTTGGATTTCTGCAAGAACGAAGAGGACTAGGAACGTCTTCTTTGGCAGAAAGATGTCCCACGTCACGATGAAGGTTGCAGAAGTGTTCCCATGCAGAAATACCGCAAACAAGCCTTGCTATCTGCAAGGGTCACGGTAGAGGTTTTTGGGGGCTGCTGAGGACCAGAAAGGACCAGGATGTCGCCCCTTGGAGGAGGAGACAGAGGGGGTGCTCAGAAACTCAGAAAGCCCTCACACAAGCAGGCAGCACCCGCAGACGTAGCTAAACAGGCACTTGAAAGATTTGTGAACCAGAGTCCATGCATAGTTACAAAAGAGGGTTCCACTATGTCAGAGGCCAACTCAGCGGGTGGAGCACTGCAGGACGGAGTGCTGGGGACCCAGGCTAGGCTGTGCATGAAGGAAATCCTGGAAGAGTACACAGATGCCGGAGCAGCTCCAAATCACGCAGTACACAGGTTTGCAGTCTAGTGTGGGGAGGCAAGGACTTACCTCCACCAAACTAGGACTAAAGGGCCACTGGACTGTGGGAGTCACTCGGGTAGAGTTCCTGTGTTCCAGCGACCACGCTCATCAGGTTGAGAGGGGACCCAGAGGACCAGTGATACAGTCTTTTGGTGCCTGCGTTAGCAGGGGGAAGATTCTGTTGACCCACGGGAGATTTCTTCGGAGCTTCTGGTGCAGAGTGAAGGCAGGCTACCCCCAGAGCATGCACCACCAGGAAACAGTCGAGAAAGCCGGCAGGATGAGGCGCTACAATGTTGCTGGTAGTTGTCTTGCTACTTTGTTGCGGTTTTGCAGGTGTCCTGGAGCAGTCAGCGGTCGATCCTGGGTAGAAGTCGAAGAGGGAGATGCAGAGGAACTCTGGTGAGCTCTTGCATTCATTATCAGAAGAATTCCCCAAAGCAGAGACCCTAGATAACCAGAAAAGGAGGTTTGGCTTCCAGGAAAGGAGGATTGGCTACCAAGAAAGGTAAGAGCCTATCAGAGGGGGTCTCTGACGTCACCTGCTGGCACTGGCCACTCAGAGCGGTCGAGTGTGCCCCCAACACCTCTGTTTCCAAGATGGCAGAGGTCTGGGACACACTGGAGGAGCTCCGGTCACCTCCCCTGGGAGGTACTGGTCAGGGGAGTGGTCGATCCCCTTTCCTTTGTCCAGTTTCGCGCCAGAGCAGGGCTAGGGGATCCCTGAACGGGTGTAGACTGGCTTATGCAGAGATGAGCACCATCATTGCCCATCAAACCATTTCCAGAGGCTGGGGGAGGCTACCCCTCCACAGCCCTTCACACCTATTTCCAAAGGGAGAGAGTGTAACACCCTCTCTCAGAGGAAATCCTTTGTTCTCCCTTCCTGGGCCAGGGCTGCCTGGATCCCAGGAGGGCAGAAACCTGTCTGAGGGGTTGGCAGCAGCTGCAGTGGAAACCCTGGAAAGGCAGTTTGGCAGTACCCAGGTTCTGTGCTAGAGACCCGGGGATCACAGAATTGTCACCCCAATACCAGAATGGTATTGGTGTGACAATTCCATGATCTTATACATGTTACATGGCCATGTTTGGAGTTACCATTGTGACGCTATACATAGGTAGTGACCTATGTATAGTGCACGAGTGTAATGGTGCCCCCGCACTCACAAAGTTCGGGGAGTTTGCCCTGAACGATGTGGGGGCGCCTTGGCTAGTGCCAGGGTGCCCACACACTAAGTAACTTTGCACCCAACCTTCACTAAGTGAAGGTTAGACATATAGGTGACTTATAAGTTACTTATGTGCAGTGGTAAATGGCTGTGAAATAACGTGGACGTTATTTCACGCAGGCTGCAGTGGCAGGCCTGTGTAAGAATTGTCTGAGTTCCCTATGGGTGGCAAAAGAAATGCTGTAGCCCATAGGGGTCTCCTGGAACCCCAATACCCTGGGTACCTCAGTACCATATACAAGGGAATTATATGGGTGTACCAGTGTGCCAATGAGAATTGGTAAATTTAGTCACTAGCCTGCAGTGACAAATCTAGAAAGCAGAGAGATCATAAACACTGAGGTTCTGGTTAGCAGAGCCTCAGTGATACAGTTATGCACCACACAGGGAACACATACAGGGCACATACTATGAGCACTGGGGCCCTGCCTGGCAGGGTCCCAGTGACACAAGGACTAAAACAACATACATACAGTGAAATATGGGGGTAACATGCCAGGCAAGATGGTACTTTCCTACATATACCAGTTACATTGCATATTTCTTATTTATACTGTGTTGATCTTAGTACACTCACTTGAATATATTCCTATTGTCCATTATTCATCCGAGGAACGGGGTATATATGTTTTATTACTGCATCTGGTTGAGTGTATGGTGTTGGGGGATGTCGTGCGTGTGTTTGTCACTCTCTTTTTCCTCCCCCCTCCCTTGTGTGCTAGGCGGCTGTACTCATCGTCTTCTTCGCTGGCGTTGGTGTTTGTTTTGGAGCAGCACATAGAAAATCATTGGAAATACATGCAGCTCAGGCTCCATGGCGGTGTGGTTTTTCCCTGTGTCTCCAATTGTGAGTCCTTTCACTTCTAAGGTGTGTTTCCACCAGGCTTTTGATGTCGTTGGTACCACCCCGGAAAACGTCGCGGATTGCAGGGTCTTAATACGGTTGGTGGGACATTGGCTTCCGCCTGGCTATAGGCGGCTACCGGTGGCTGTTGTTTCCGCCCTGGCGGTCGGTGTGGTTAAGTGGCTGTCTATCTGAGTTCTCACCGCCATGGTCATAATTTGGCAGTAATTACCACCAGCCAGTTGCTGGTATTACCGCCACTTTATCACAGACCACCAGGGATGTAATGAGGGCCTTAGTCTGTCTCTGACCTCTATAGAACCATATTTATTTTGTGGTTCGGTTATTATTGTTTGCTTAATATAGTAGGTCCTTCTGGATTTATTTACTATAAGATACATCACAATCTCAACTTAAGGGCTCCTCATTATTGGGCAGTTTATCTCTCTTTCCGCTTGTTGCAGTTTGCTTTCTGCCCCTACTTACTGGCTGTTCTCCACTCATACAGAGCAAAATATCTGCGGGAATCGGGGATTGTTATTTCGTCTACAGTGACGCCACTGGGCCACTTTGGGTTTTTCCCTCGGGCCACAGTTGTAGTATTAATGCCTATCTCAAGTGATCCTTACAAAGTTTGTCTTTTATCTATACGTAGGGAGCGGTAATGCATGTTCCAATATGGCGGCCATGTTCATTAAGCGCATCTAGCTCATCTGATGTATACATTGACATCTCAATAGTCCGTCTTTACAAGGGATCTTTACAAAGTTTGTTTTTCATTTATATGTAGGGAGCAGTAATGCATGTTCCAATATGGTGGCCATGTTCATTATCGTTTTGACCTGCCTTTATCCAGATAAATATTACATATTTTTCTAAACACTGTGTGGTGTATTTTTGTGGTGTTATATTGTGTTATTGTATGATTTAATGCACAAATACTTTACACATTACCTTCTAAGTTAAGCCTGACTGCTCAGTGCCAAGCTACCAGAGGGTGGGCACAGGATAATTTGGATTGTGTGTGACTTACCCTGACTAGAGTGAGGGTCCTTGCTTGGACAGGGGGTAACCTGACTGCCAACCAAAGAACCCATTGCTAACATTGGTGATCAGCAGTGGGATAGGACTTGTATTTGTGCAGTGACATTCGATAGCTAAGTATTCCACTACCGACCCACAGTTGAAGGTCAACTTGATTTTTATCTCTTTTTGCAAATTCAGTTTTTTTGCTGACAATTTTCTAAACTTAAATCCTCACTCAACATGTCTCAGGCTGGGTCTCAAGCAAGAGATTTTGACCTGGCCCTCTTGGAGACATATAGGCCCTCATTACAACCCTGGCGGTAAAGTCCGCTGACCGCTGTGCTGATGGCCGCCAACATACTGTGTCCGCGGCGGAAATTCGCTACGGGTATTATGACCCACACTTAGAAATCAACCACAATACAGACAACCACACAAGTCCGCCACACCAAAGGTCAGTGATAATCTGGCGGTACCAAAACCCACACCGTCACGCCAACAGGAATACGCTCACACTATCACGACCCACGAATCAATGCAGCCGTCATTCAACCGCGGTAAACCATTGCCGGTACACACCACTGCGCTCAAAATACACACACATTTACAAAACACAACCACATTGGACAATTCAAACTACACACACCTGATACACATAGATACACCACACCCACACACCCAATCCAATATAAAACACATACCCACATTACCCAAAACCCCTTACAACAAACTTTTTGGAAGAAGCAGAGAGACAGAAAAGACAACACCAGCATCCAGAGGCACACAACACCATCACTCATACACCATCCACACACAAAGCACCACATACCCCAACACATCACCCCACACATCACACCAACCATCACCTCACACATCACTCACACCACATCATGGCACCTCAAAGACACCCCAGGTTTTCTGAGGAGGAGCTCAGGGTCATGGTGGAGGAAATAATCCGGGTAGAGCCACAGCTATTAAGATCACAGGTGCAGCAGACGTCCATTGCTAGGAAGATGGAGCTATGGAGAAGAATTGTCGACAGGGTCAACGCAGTGGGACAGCATCCAGGAGCAGGGGATGACATCAGAAAGATGTGGAATGACCTACGGGGGAAGGTACATTCTGTGGTATCCAGACACCAGGTAGCCGTACAGAGGACTGGCGGTGGATCCCCACTTCCTCCCCCACAACTAACAACATGGGAGGAGCAAGTCTTGGCGATCATGCATCCTGAGGGCCTCGCAGGAGTAGTAGGAGGACTGAACTCTGGTAAGTCAACTCTATGCTATTATATACCCCCACCCTACCTGCATGCCATTACAAACCCCAACCCCTACCCTCACACCCCTCACTCCACCACCTCACATATACCTCACTATCAGAACCCACAAGTCCTAATACCAAGCCCTGCATGTTACACTAATGCATGGACACCCATCACAGACCTGCATGGACACCCATCACCAAAGCATGTCCAAGGGAGGGACTCACCCATGGCACACAATCACCACTCACACAAGGGCCAAGGCGATATTGCAAGCACAGTAGTAGAGGGAAACACCCCTTTGCACAAGATGGCACATACATATACAATAACAATGCATTTAAACCCCAACAGTACCCCTACACAACGTCACCGGACAGGAGGTGCCAGCCATATCCAGTCCCCCCCAGAAGAGGCCCACAGTGATGCCAGCAGCTCTGCACCCCTGGATCAAGATGACCAGCCCGGCCCATCAGGGACCTCTGGACAGTTGGTTCCCCTGCCACAGTCCCAAACCACCACAGAACCTCCCCCCTCAGGAAACACCACCACAGCACCCACCCAGGAGGCCCATGCCACTGTCCCCAGGACACATCAATCAGCAGTGTGTCCACCACTACAGGGACCCCAGGCAACCCCACAAACCCAGGACAATAAGGGACCTGGGGTCAATGGCAGTGGGCACACGGTTCAGGGGACAGAGGCACAGGATAACAGGGAAGCTGGGAGGACTGCTGTGCGACAGGGGGAGGACAGGCCAAGGGAACCAACCCTCCACAATGCACTATCAAACATCCTGGGAGCATACCACCATTCCCAAGAGACCATGGGCACAGTACTGGCCAAGTTTCAGGAGACACAGCGGCTGCGGGAGGGACAATACCTGGGGATCAGGGAGGACTTGAAGTCCATTAAAACGACCCTGGTCACCATTGCAGGGGTGCTGGCAGACAGGGCCAACACCATGAGGGAGACAGTGGCATACCACCGGGCCCCTGACACCAGCCCAAACAATGAACAGCCTTCCACGTCCGCCGGCGCTAGTGGACAGGAGGTCCACCACAGGACCAACAGGCCACCAGCACCCCACCCCATGCAGAAGGAGACCACCCCACAAACGGTCCCTGCGATCCAGGCAGAAGACAGAGAACATTGCCAAGACCCCGCTAGGAAATGAGACTCTCCTGATTGTCACCCTTCTGTCCCACTATGTCACCCTAAGTCAGGTTGTGCAACATGCAGCATGCCACGATTATCTGGCACACCTTCTTCGGTGAGTAGTATAGGGAGCCACCTGTTAGATGGAGGCACCAGAATCTGGCCTTCAGGAGGCTGAAAGTCCGCTCAATAATACACCTAGTTCGCCCATGTGCCTCATTGTAGCGTTCCTCTGCCCTTGTTCTGGCATTCCTCAATGGGGTCAGTAGCCATGAGAGGCTGGGGTAACCAGAGTCACCTGCAAATGTCGAGGGAAATCTGTTAGACACACACTAATCCTTAGGGACTACCCCATACCCAGAAACCTATTCATACTGTGTGGGGACCTTGGGCTCACCTATTAGCCACACCCGGTGCCTCTGGAGTTGGTCCATCACATAAGGGATGATGCTATTCCGCAAAATGTAAGCGTCATGCACAGAGCCAGGATACTTGGCATTCACATGAGAGATGTGCTGGTCTGCCAAACACACCATCTGCACATTCATAGAATGGTAGCTTTTCGATTTATGTACACCTGCTCTTTTCTGCAGGGGGGACAAATGCCACATGTGTACCATCAATGGCACCATTTATGTTGGGGATATGTCCCAGGACATAGAAGTCAGCTTTCACTGTGGGCAAATCCTCCACCTGGAGAAAATGATGTAGCTGCGCATGTGTTTCAGAAGGGATGACAACACTCTTGCCAACACGTTAGAAAACATTGGCTGAGACATCCCTGATGCCATAGCCACTGTTGTTTGAAAGGAACCACTTGTCAGGAAATGGAGTACTGACAGGACCTTCTCTAGAGGGGGGATATCTGTGGGATGGCGGATAGCTGACATCAGGTCAGGCTCCAATTGGGCACACAGTTCTTGAATTGTGGCACAATCAAGTATGTAGGTGATAATGATGTGTCTGACTTCCATTGTCAACAGGTCCGACAGGGGTCTGTACGCCAGAGGATAACACCATCTCATCATCTGTCCCAGAGGATGTGCCCTATGGAGGAGAATGGTGAGTAGAGGGTCATGTATCACATAGGTTGCACAAGTGCTTCTGCAGTAATGTGAGTAAATCTGTGTGTGGCGTTGTCTGTCTGTATTTCTGCCCAAATGTGCTGTGATGCAGTTAGGTGCCATGCCATGTGCCACCCTGAAATGGCGGCTGCCTGACCTATAAGGGAGGACAAGTGGAAATGAGGTAACTGCGCTGGTGTTGTGCAGCGTTGTGGTAGGCGGTCGAAGACCGCCACGCAATTCAGCATTGGTTATCTTTGGGCCCTATGGGTTCCAGGAGCCAATGACGATGTAAGCCGGTGGTGACGGTATGCACCGCCGCGGACGTGACCGTCATTTTCTATCTGTTCACTCACTTGATACCTGACCTTCAACAGGAGAGGACCTACACTGCAAGTGCTGCTGTGACCTGTGTCTGGAAGCGACAATGGCTCGAGTGTCTGGGGAAAGGGCCCCTGCCTTCACTTCGGAGGAGTTGGAGAGACTAGTGGATGGGGTCCTCCCCCAGTACACGCTACTCTACCGTCCTCCAGACAAACATCTGATTACACTGTGAGCATGATGCGTGGGCCATGAATGTATGGAGTGGTGTGGATGGAAGATACATGGGGGGTTGAGGGCTGAGGCCTTCATGTGAGGATGGTGAGTGTTTGTGTGTCAGGGCATGGGTGGGAACTGGTGGGCAATGAGTATGACGAACCGGACGGGGGAGTCATTTCCTTTCATCCTATACCTTTCCTCTAGGTCAACGCTCACAAGAAGAAGGGTATTTGGCGTGCCATCACCAAGGACATGAGGACCCTGGGGGTCTATCATAGACGGAGCACCCACTGCTGCAGGAGATGGGAGGGCCTGCGCCGCTGGAGCAAGAAGACGGCAGAGGCCCAGCTGGGGCTGGCCTCCCAACATGGAAGGAGTGCCTGTCGCACCATGACCCCCTGATGTTCTGTATCCTGGCGGTGGCATATCCGGAGTTGGATGGGCGCTTGAGGGCATTACAGCAGCCACAAGGGGGTGAGTACATTCTCATTCAGCTGACTCTGCGCGCTTTACGAGGTGTCTGGGTGGGGGATGTGGGCTGTGGGTTCCCCTAGGCCAGGGCGAACTTGGTAGGGTAGGTCCCTTGTTAGGCAGGCTCTGTGGCACTCCAACCCCAATAGTGTTAGTGGGCATCTACAACTAGTCAGCCTCCTGTGGGTTTCAGGTGTGCAGCAAATGGGGTTAGGCATAGTCCCACATGGGCAGGTGATTTTCCTACTAACTGCTAGCGCATGGCCTAGTGCATAGGGCTGCTCCCTGTGTGTTGTGTCTGCCAATGGTAGTGGTGTAGCTAGCATTGACCATGTGTCTCCTCTGTCTTCCCCCCTTCTTGTTTTGTCACACTGTACTTGTGTGCATTAGCATCATCTGGCGGAGGAACAGAGGCACCGGAGATGGCGGGAGCTGCATCCCACATAGCCCATGACGGTGAATCTACGGAGTCTGAAGGCACCAGTGGGACGGAGGGTGAGGGGAGCTCCACGACGGGGACAGGAGGGGACACTAGCGACAGCGACTCCTTCTCTGATGGTAGCTCCCCTGTGGTGGCGAGCACCTCTGTCCCCACCACAACAACAGGTACAGCGGCCACCCCCCTACCAGCACCGCTGTCCCAAAAACCCCTCAGCGAGTTTCCCGTGCCCTCTCACCCAGGAGGGTGGGCATCTCCTTTGCCCCAGGCACCTCAGGCCCTTCCCAGGTCAGCCCTGCTGCCCTCAGTGAGGAGGCTATTGACCTCCTGAGATCCCTCACTGTTGGGCAGTCAACCATTCTGAATGCCATCCAGGGTGTCGAGAGGCATTTGCAGCAAACAAATGCATACCTGGAGGGCATTCATTCAGGCGTGGCGGCCCAACAGAGAGCATTTAAGGCTCTGGCCTCAGCACTGATGGCAGCCATTGTCTGGGTGTCCAGCCTCCCCCCTCCAACTTCTTCTACCCAGACCCATCCCCTCTACCTCAGCCTATCCCAAGCACACCATCAGGCCAGCATGCACACACATCAACACACAAAAGTGGCTCAGGCAAATATAAGCATCACACATCCGACAGGCACTCTCACAAGCACCATAGCCATGCAGACACACCAACATCCACTTCCTCCACTGTGTCCCCATCTTCCACGTCCTCCACCTCCCTCCCTGTCTCGTCTCCACTCACACCTGCATGCACTACATCCTCAGCCACTACCTCCATCACCAGCACGCCCATCACTACACACCGCTCACGTGCAATCACCACCCCACTACCCTTCACATGTCCCGTGTCTTCTCCCATTGTGTCTGTGAGCCCTCCTCCCAAAGTACACAAACGCCGGCACACACCCACTCAACAGCCATCCACTTCACAACAGCCTCCAACCCATGCACCTTCACCCAAACTCAGCAGACGTACACCTCCTACGACCACTACCTCTTCCTCCACTCCCAAACTCCCTCCATCTTCCCGTCCCAGTGTGTCAAAAAAAAATTACCTAGCTAACCTGGAGTTCTTCCCTACACCTTCCCCCTGTCCTTCTCCTAGGGCCAGGATGTCTAGACCTCAGCCCAGCACCTCAGCCACCAAATCTGCATCCACTGTGGTCCCTGCTACTCCAGTACGGTCAAAGGGGGAACCCGTCCGAGCTGCCAGTGTGCCACCAATAGAAAAGAAGGACCACCCTAATCCACCACCTGCAAAGCTCATAAAAGAACTGGCTTCAAGCAGGGACAGTCACACCACCCACCTAGCAAGGCCTCGCACAAACAGAGTGGACAGTGCCAAGGTCCCTGCAGCGACTGTCAAGATGGGGAAGGGCCAAAAGCCAAAGGGCACATCACCTCTGGCCACAACGTCACCTGGTGAGGGGCTGGTGACCACCAACTCATCAGGGATGGCAGCCACATCCACCCTAGTCACCAACGCCGCTCCGACCGCTACCTGCACCGCCACCTGCACTGTCGCTGCCACAATGTCAGTCTGCAGCATCCTCCCCAAGGATTAGCCATCCGAGGCTGCCGGAGACAGTGAAACAGTCACTTGCACCACGGCCAGCACTGGCAGCATCTCCACCGCAGCCATCGCCGCCTGCACCACCATCAGCACCGCCACGTGCACAGCCGGTGCCACTCTGTTGTACGTCAGCCCCATCCCCAGTTTACAGCCGTCAGAGTCTGCAGGTGACGCCCTGGACACGCCACTTGAGACACCAGCACTGACACGGACCAGCAATTGGCAGCCTAAGTCGCCGCAGGATGGGTCTGCCTCCATGGAGTATCATGCTACCTGTTCCGGGTACATCGCGTGGCTGTGACACACAGGTGAGACAAAGTCAACATGCCTCACCCTAGGAGCAGCATCACTGGGCACAAAGACCCCTCCAGAACCAGTGGAAAAAAGCATCCACTAACACAGTCCTAGGCAGGATGAAGCACTCTGGGAACAAAGCCCCCTCCAGAACCAGTGGAGAAAAGCATCCACCAACACAGTCCTTGGCAGGATGAAGCATTCTGGGTACAAAGCCTCCTCCAGAACCAGTGGAGAAAAGCATCCACCAACACAGTCCTTGGCAGGATGAAGCACTCTGGGCACAAAGGCCCCTCCAGAACCAGTGGAGAAAAGCATCCACTAACACATTCCTTGGCAGGAAGAAGCACTCTGGGCACAAAGTCCCTTCCAGAACCAGTGGAACATGTCACCGACTTGAGAGACTGTTGCTCTGACCTCCCCAGGAGCAAGCAGTGGCCAGTGGACCCACTTGAGAGACTTGAGAGACTGTGGCTTTGCACTCCCCAGGACCAAGCAGTGGGCAGTGGACCCACTTGAGAGACTTGAGAGACTGCGGCTTTGCACTGCCCAGGATCAAGCAGTGGGCAGTGGACCCACTTGAGAGACTTGAGAGACTGTGGCTTTGCAATCCCCAGGACCAGGCAGTGGGCATGGACCCCCCTCGAGGAGCAGTGGTGTCGTCCCATCATCCGGCTGAGGGGGCCCTGTCGAAGTAAGCCTCAGCAAGGCCTACTAGTGCAAGGGGTTCGCCCTTCTCTGCACAAAGTCCTCAGACCATATAGGAAGAAGTTGGCACAGAAACAGAAATAAAAGACAAAGTTTATTAAACCTCATGACGTGGTACTACAGTTCAAACAGCACCCTTCGATAATGTTTGAAGTAGCACACTGAACTAAGAGAGCATGGTCCTTTTATACCCATGCAGGGGCTAAAAAAAGGTGGTACAATTATAGAAGCAAGACTTATATACATATAAGGTCATATGGAAATGCACAGTCGACAGTTTTCAAGGACTAGTAGACACATTACTGTCAGTTACTAATTACTAACAGCTGCAGACTATACTGGGCATGTGCAAAATGGGAGATGCTAAATATAACTTGTCACTAAACAGATTTTCAAGAGTAGTTAACAGGAAGGTAGGACAGAGCACATGGTGAGCACGTGGCAGCATGTGGCAGAGATAATGGCTGCCATGAATACAAAATGGATTCCGTGAAATGTTCACAATAGTTGCTAAATACAAAATGTCTTCTGCTAATGCTTAATCTAATCGCTACTAAATTACAAAAGACGACCCTTTCAGCATTAGCTGAAGACATTCGTCTTTCTGGGATAATCTAAATATTAATCTTGTATATTTATGCTCATCATTTCAGCTATTTCCTTATCTAACATGTGTTGTGCTTTCATTTCTGTAATATTTCTTTTGGTAGGCATACAAGCAGTAATACACATGGAGCAGAACATTGGACCACACTGAATACAGATACAGCATGTGAAAAATATTGCAATCATTACACACAGGATAGTCGGTAGGTTCCAGCCCCAAGAGGAAACAAACGCCCAAAACCATCCAGAAAAAGTCCAAGTACCAGTCTCTGTGTGAATTTCTGCAGCAATTTTATGCAATTTAGATATTGCATCATATACTGAAGGTGAGTGATCTGGAATGAAAACGCAGCAACTACTACCGATGATGCGACATGCACCACCTCGATCAGCTAATATCACATCTAGTACCATATGATTTTGGAGCGCTACAATCCTCGCAATTTGGAGCTCCTCTGTAATATTCCCAAGTGCCAGAGCTGCTTGATTGGTAACAGCTTTCACAACCATAGTCAATCGTCTCACTTTCCTACTGTTTAAAGCAGCACCCACAAAGGAGAACAACTCTAAATTAAAATCAACATATTGTTGCAGGCTAGTGTCCGTTTGGTCTACCTCGTTTGTACTTATTGTCCTTTTATATCTATTTTTAATGATGTCATTGAACAGTTTAAAATCTCGGTGATATGATGCAGGTGCCAAAAACACAGGGGGTAATAGAAAAGATACATAACACACACCTGGCCACCCAACAAGTAGTTGGCAATATCCATAGTTACCACAAACAAAATATGTATTATGTGAAGCTGTAAAACTACTATTATTTACACCCTCAATAGTTAAAATCAAGGTACAATCGCTTGTCCCCACTGGAATTCGCCCAATGCTATGTATACATAAATCTGCTTTAGTTTTTGTAACAGAAATCACAAATTGTTCTTTCTTGTCAGAGTCTCGTATATTTGTGAAGACATATGGTATTGAAACATTGTCCGGTTGATACTCTTTCCATTCCCATTTAGTTCCTTTGGCTTGGGGATACCCATCTTTGTCTTGGTAGCATACTTTAATAAGGGGAAAAAGAAGTCCGCCCTCTGTACGTTTTCCAGATGCAAACAAAAGCGTATACCAAGCTTGACAAGAACCATTGTGTGAAAAAGGAAGAAGAATGAAAGGTGTTCCTCCTTTCTTTTGATGCGCAGGTATCATTCCACATACCCAACAGTTAGTAGTATTTGTAGCATTATGAGTATGATACAACATCTGAATGAAAGTATTATTGAAGTACGATTGACGGTGCTTCTGCTCCTGATAGGGAAGCGTAAAGTAATAGTGATCCTCTGGTACTGGAGTAGTGGCAACAAAAAACTCACGAGCAGGAGCCATCTTTTCAACAAACCAGGTGATTATTGCTATAACCACCAAAACAACAACAAACCCCATAGTACTAATGATCACTTTGTTATTCATTTTAGCAACAGTGATAATCGACCCTTACAGAAATTAATTAAAAACAATAGTTGGAGCTTTTATCCCTAGGCAGCCGCTGATTTCTTCACCATGGGCCAAGACGGGTGTCACTACTCTAATGCATGACTGATCCTCACCCTTGCCACATTGGCTCTCCGTTTCACTAACCCAGGGCGGTAGCCCAGGCAGTTTTTTCAGCACTACATATACTTTCCTCGGTCTCAAATTATATTGCGATACTCCAGAAATCGTATGGTCCGGGAAGAACTCCGCAGATTCGTCAGGTGATATAGCACAGCCATTCTCCGTAGTCAACATCGCTCGATGATCGGTCAGCACAGCAGGTTCCACCAAGGTAGGTAGCACTCTCTTGCAGTGAGTACTATGGACCCAATTCTTTCGGTTTGTCACTCGAACTGCTGTCCATGTCGCAAGGAGCACCTGCTCTGGGCCTCGCCACCTTGGTTCCAAGCTGCTTGATCTTTCAAAGGACTTAATCATCACCTGGTCACCAGGTCGGAGTTCATAGCCTTTACCTGTAGATCTGTCAGGACGTGCTTCTCGAACAGAGGCGCGGCCTCCTGCATTGGTTTCGCGTGAACTATCATAGTCTTATCTGTTCCGAAGATGGAAGCTTGCAACCCGCCGGTCTGAGATGTCTGTGAGACTACGTCCACAGCCCTTTTCTCCTCTTGCAAACGGACTGCCGCAACACATAATTTCACCAAACGCCTGATTGCATCAGCCACCTGGGAGAAAACTAAAAGACCATCACGCATTTGCTTATATTCAGCTGCTACATCATCGGGTTCTAACTCATCAGAATATTTCCGAAATAGTTCAATAACTTCTGTGCCAAATGCCTCAGTAAAATATAGCTGCTCCTGTTCCATCCACCCTTTCATGTTGTCTAAAAGTTCAGAAGCAGAGACAATGCTACAAATAGTTTTACGAGCAGTAGATCTAAGCTCAGACGCACGGTCAGCAGGCAACATAGAGCGACTGTCTCGTGTCTTCTGTTGCTCCGAACCGGAGACCTCAGCTAACTCATGAGGGGCAGAAGGAACGACATACGGAGGTGGAGGGCGATCTAGTAACAAAAACTCATTGTGCGGTTTATTAAGGGTAGGATAGAGAGGTTGCCGAACAGTGTATTGGCCAGTTACCTGTAATTTACATTATTTCTCTTCTATCTCCTTTAAATCATATATTTCTTTCTTTCTCATTTACAATGCTCTCACATATACATTCTTCCGCTGCTCTTTCTCAAGCAAGGCTTGCTCACGCTTCACTCATCCACGCACTTCTTTCTCCCACATTCGTACACAGTCAAACATATCTTGCCTAGACCTTTGCTTACACATACATTGTTCCACATAGTCAATCTTTCGCAAATCAAATGACCCATGCATAGGCCAACATAACTCAGGATCCGCATGAGTGTATTTATTCCAAAATGTGCTGTACATTATAGAAGAAAGACCATGTTTAACATACATATCTCTATTGGGCGTCCCCTCTGAGGGTGCCGGTTGTGATTCTTCCAGTTTCAAATTGGTACCATTACAAAAGCAACACATTCTACGAAGTGCGCTAAAAACAGGCATGCCAAAAATAGTGCAGAATATGCAGTATTATAATCAAAGTAGCACTTAAGGTGCTGTTCAAATCAAAATCAAATTGGAGAAAATTCTCCTCATTACCTGCCTATATAAATTGCAATTTATATATCAATTCAAAGGACACAAATTGACTAGTCACCCAAAACACAAGAGCTACAATAAGTGGTGAAACAAAGGCATCAAAACCCACAGCAAGTGCAGTAAAACGGCTCTTAACAATCACAGGGCGTCCAGGTTCCAACTGCCAAGTTCTAAAATCGACCAAATGGTCACTGCACGATGAATGAACAAAAAGGATCTCAGTTGAAGACCGGAGCCACCTGGATGGTCAAATCAGCAAGAAGGGAAAAACGCTGTGGTTGCCAAGACTCGGGTCTCCTCAGGCATTGATCGTCCACAGCGAGATCCCAATCCTTCGTCGCGACCAATCCGTCGGGCGTCCGAGTCGCCGGTGAGTCCCTGTTCGGGTGCCAGTTTTTCGAAGTAAGCCTCAGCAAGGCCTACTAGTGCAAGGGGTTCGCCCTTCTCTGCACAAAGTCCTCAGACCATATAGGAAGAAGTTGGCACAGAAACTGAAATAAAAGACAAAGTTTCTTAAACCTCATGAGGTGGTACTACAGTTCAAACAGCACCCTTCAGTAATGTTTGAAGTAGCACACTTAACTAAGAGAGCATAGCCCTTTTATACCCACGAAGGGACTAAAAAAAGGTGGTACAATTATAGAAGCAAGACTTATACACATATAAGGTCATATGGAAATGCACAGTCGACAGGTAGGAGGGGCTAACAGTTTTCAAGGGCTAGTAGACACATTACTGTTGGTTACTAATTACTAACAGCTGCAGACCTTTCTGGGCATGTGCAAAGTGGGAGATGCTAAATATAACTTGTCACTAGACAGAATTTCAAGAGTAGTTAACAGGAAGGTAGGACACAGCACATGGTGAGCACATGGCAGCATGTGGCAGAGATAATGGCTGCCATGAATACAAAATGGATTCCGTGAAATGTTTACAATAGTTGCTAAATACAAGATGTCTTCTGCTAATGCTTAATCTAATCGCTACAAAATTACAACACCCCCCTCCCCTTTCCCCTGAGGTGCCTGTATTTTTTTCGACCTGATGCCCCTGCAATGTTCCCTCCGTTTTGAGGCAGGTGTCATGTGTGGGCTTCACCTTTGCTTTTTGGGACCATTGGTCCACAAACATTTCATAGGACAGTGTACGGACTTGTGCACTTGCTGTAAATATTTGTGTATACTGATTATTTACTGTTCTCTTGGGCTATCTGTTTGTTTGAATATTTCACTAGTTAACCTCATTTCGTTTGGTCCAAGGGGTGACGGGGTGTATCTGTGATGTGATTGGATATGTGTGTGTGTGAGTGTTGTTGTGGGTGGGGGTGTTGCGTTTTGTGTGTGTGAGTCACTCTCTTTTCCCTCCTCCCCTCTCCTGTGTGCTAGGTGCAGTACTCACCGTGGTCATCGCCGCTGCCGTTCGTACTCCTGGTAGATGAGAAGATACACCAACATTGGTAACACCTGTAGTTCGGGCTCCATGGCGTCCTGGTTCTTCGTTGAGTGTCGAGAGGTGAGTGGTTTCCCTTACAAAGACTGTTTCCGCGGTGCTTTTGATGGCGTTGGTTCCGCCCTGGAAAAGATGGCAGATTGCTGCCTTGTAATAGTGTGGGCGGTACATTGTCTTCCGCCTGTCTGTTGGCGGTTACCGCCGCGGTGTTTGTTGCCACCACCCTGGTGGTCGGAGTGTTAAAGTAGCTGTCTGTGTTGGCGGTTTCCGCTATGGTCGTAATTAAATTTTTTTGACCGCCGGCCTGTTAGCGGTATTACCGCCGCTTTATCACCAACTGCCAGGGTTGTAATTAGGGCCATACTGTCAAACAACTAAAAGGGTTCTGAAAGGAGATGACTGTACTCACCCAGGGGGCCTCCAGAAAGGAGGACTTTCAAGTGGCACTGAGGGCCTGGGCAGAAGCCCATTTAGAGGATGATGCTGAGGAGGAGGAGCCAGAAGATGGCCCCTCAGAGGATTTCTTGCCCTCAGTGGATGATGTTACCACTACAATTGTGCCCCCTGCCAGACCAGGGAGCAGTGTCTCTGTTCAAGGCCTGACCCCAGAGGAAAGGAGAGAGTAGAGGGAGTTCCAATTGCAAATGGCAAGACTGAAAATTGAGGCTCAACAGGAGGAAAGGAGGGCAGAGAGAGAAGCAAAAGCAGCTGAGACAGCCTTGGCTGAAAATAAACTATTGTTGGCTCATGAACTGAGTCTCAAGGAGCTGGATCTTAAGGCAAAGCAGTCTGAGCCCAGCAGTAATGGACCTGCTGGAAAAAAGAAGGTTTGTATACCAAAAAATGTGGTGCCCAGTTTTGTGGTGGGAGATGATATAGATAAATAGCTAGCTGCTTATGAAGTTGCACTACGGGCTCATGAGGTTCCTGAAGGGCAATGGGGTACAGCTATGTGGAGTTATGTGCCAGCACTGGGGAGGGACACACTTCTCACATTGGACCCAAAGGATCAAAACACATACCCACTTTTGAAAGCCATTTCACTTTCCAAATTTTGGCTGACCCCTGAGAAATACCGTCAGAAGTTCAGGGACAGCACCAAACAGTAGACACAAACATGGGTAGATTTCTTTGACTTTTCCAGTAAGGCACTGAATGGATGGGTGCGGGGCTGCAAAGTAGATGATTACACAAGATTGTATAATTTGATTCTGAGAGAGCATATGCTCAGTATTTGTTTTGCAGAGTTGTGCCAGCACCAAGTAGACAGTAGGCTGACTGATCCCAGGAAGCTTGCTGAGGAGGCAGACCTCTGGACTAGCACCAGAGTATCCAGAAAGGTATCTGGGGGGGACACCCACAAAGGTGGTCAGGGTTCCCATCAGAGGAAAGAGTGGGGAGAAAAACATAAAAACAAGGAGTTCTCAAAAGGCCCCCAAAATAGTTCCCAAGGGAGTAGTGGTAACCAGTCCCGGTCTGATTCCAAAAGGAGAGGTTTTACTGACCATAAGACAGGGAGGTTTGTACCCCAATGTGCAGAGTGCAATAAGTATGGGCACTCTGTGGGCAACTCCAAGTGTGCCAAGAGGGCACAGCCCCCCAAAGGAGGGCAGACACCTGGGTTGGCTATCGTAGCACTTGGGGAGGAGAGGGTCACAGACAGTTTTGGGGAGCAGACAGAGGTAACCCTAGTGTCCCTGGGGGATGCAGAGATGGTGCCAAAAGCCCACATGCCTGCCAATACTTCCAAGTATAGGCAGTGGGTCACCATCAATGCGCAAAGGGTGGAGGCTCTGTGTGACACAGGAGCCAGCATGACTACTGTCAAGGGTCAGCTGGTATCAGCAGAGCAGGTCCTCCCAAATTCATTCCACCAAGTCATAGTCTCCGACAATTGTGAGAGCCACCCACCGGTAGCTCTGGTTCCTTTGAGTGGGTGGGAGGGTCTCTGGTACTCTAAAAGTAGCTGCCATGCCTGTAGATTGTCTGTTAGGCAACGACCTTGAGCACACTACCTGGAAGGAGGTAGAGCTAAGGTCTCACTTGGAGATGCTAGAATTGCCTGAGTGGGTCTGCATGACCACACGGTCCATGGCTGCCCGGGAGGGAAGTCAAGGGCGTCTGGAGCCTGGAACAATGGCCCAGACACCTGCCAAGAGGAGGGGCAAGGGGAGTGGGAAACCAGTCCCAGCAGTTCCCGCAGTTGTTGACGGGGTTACCGAGGAGGAGGCCCCCGAGCCAACTGGGGAAGACATTGCCGCCCTAGGTGATCTACCTGAGCTTGATGTCTGGCAAGATGAGGGTGGACCCACCAGGGAGGAATTCTGCAAGGCGCAGAAAGAAGGTCCCACTCTAGAGGGCATGAGGAAACAAGCCTCAGCCCAGGCAGCAGGTGAAGCCTCGGACGATCATCACATATATTGGGAGAATGATCTCCTCTACAGTGAGCCTAAGGTTCCGGCCATTGGGGCAGCGCGTGTGCTGGTGGTCCCCCAGTGTTACCAGACCTTCCTACTGGGACTGGCTCATGACATTCACCTGGCAGGACATTTGGGGCAAGACAAGACCTTTGCCGGCCTTGTCACCCACTACTATTGGCCCCAAATGAGGACAAACTCAGATACGTTGTGTAGGTCCTGTCCTACCTGCCAGGCCAGTGGTAAAACAGGAAAAAGGGTTAAGGCCCCCCTGATACCACTTCCTGTCATTGCCACCCCCTTTGAAAGGGTGGGCATCGACATTGTTGGTCCATTGGACCCCAAAACTGCCCTAGGCAACAGGTTCATCCTGGTTTTGGTGGACCATGCCACCCGTTACCCAGAGGCGATCCCTCTGAGTACTGTAACTGCACCGGTGGTGACCAGAACTCTAATAGGGATATTTACTCGTGTCGGATTCCCAAAGGAGATAGTGTCTGACAGAGGCAGTAACTTCATGTCTGCATACATGAAGTCCATGTGGGATGCGTGTGGTGTAACCTACAAGTTCACAATGCCTGATCACCCCCAATCTAATGGTCTTTTGGAGAGATTCAACAAGACCTTGAAAGGCATGATCACAGGTCTCCCTGAGGCCCTGAGGCATAAGTGAGATGTCCTCTCACCATGCCTTCTCTTTGCTTACAGAGATGTACCCCAGAAGGGGGTGGGGTTCAGTCCCTTTGAGCTTCTCTATGGGTACCCTGTCAGGGGACCCTTAAGCATTGTCAAAGAGGGGTTGGAGAAAGCTCCAAATAAACCCCCTCATGGTTGTGGTCAACTACATGCTGGCACCTCCGCAACCAGATATACCGCTGCTGGAAAACGGCCAAAAGTAACCTTGAGGCCAGTCAAGAGGTAATGAAATGCTGGTATGACCAGAGGGCCACCCTGGTCGAGTTTCAACCTGGAGACAAAAGTGTGGGTAATGGAGCCAGTAGAGCCTAGAGCTCTCCAGGACCGCTGGTCTGGCCCATTTGAAGTGAAGGAGCGGAAAGGGGTGGCCACTTACCTAGTGGACCTCCAATCCCCTAGGAACCCCCTAAGGGTGCTTCATGTCAACCGACTGAAGCCTCTCTTTAAGAGGACTGAAGTGAACATGCTTCTGGTGACAGATGAGGGTATGGAAGAGGAGAGTGAACCTCTCCCCGACCTCCTCTCTGCCAAGGAAGGTGATGGGTCAGTGGAGGGTGTCATTCTCTCTGACTCCCTGACCCTAGACCAGCGAGGGGGCTGCTACCAGTTACTACTGGAATAGTACTCCTGCCTGTTTTCTCTCACCCCTAGACTCACACACTTGTGTGTCTATGACATTGACACAGGAGACAGTCCCCCTGTAAAGAACAAAATTTACAGGTTGTCAGACAAGGTGAAGGCCAGCATCAAAGAGGAAGTCTCCAAGATGTTGGCTCCAGGGGTTATTGAGAAGTCTAGTAGTCCTTGGGCCAGCCCTGTAGTGCTGGTACCCAAGGCTGCTGCACCACATGCCAAGCCAGAACTTTGGTTCTGCGTGGACTACCGGGGTCTCAATTCAGTCACATGGACTGACGCTCACCCCATCCCCCGAGCAGATGAGCTCGTAAACAGATTAGGCACTGACAAATTCCTCAGTACTTTTGATCTCACATCAGGGTACTGGCAGATCGCCTTGACTGAGGGGGCTAAAGAGAGATCGGCATTTTCCACACCTGAGGGCCATTACCAATTCCAGGTGATGACCTTTGGGTTGAAAAATGCCCCTGCTGCCTTCCAACGGTTGGTCAACGGGGTCCTAGCTGGCAAGGATGCCTTCTGCGCAGCCTACCTAGACAACATTGCTTTCTACAGTGACAGCTGGGAGGCACACCTGCTCCACCTCAAGGAGATGCTTCAGGATCTGCAACAGGCAGGCCTGACCATCAAGGACAGTAAGTGCCAGATTGAGCAGGGTTCCGTGGTGTACTTGGGACACCTAGTAGGTAGTGGCAAAGTGCGGCCCCTCCAGGCCAAGATTGAAACTATCAAGGCCTGGCAACCACCTAGACCCCAAACAAAGGTGAGTGCCTTCTTAGGCCTCACTGGATATTACCGCAGATTTGTCAAGGGTTATGGAACCATGGTGACACCCTTGAGAGAACTCACATCCAAAAAGCAACCGAGGTTGGTGAATTGGACAGAGGTTTGTCAGAAAGCCTTTGACTCCCTGAAGGAAGCCATGTGCACGGCCCCGTGATCAAGGCTCCTGACTACTCCAAGGAATTTATCGTGCAGACAGACGCTTCAGAGCATGGCATAGGGGCAGTCCTAGCACAGCTAAATGAGGAGGGCTTAGACCAACCAGTAGTCTTTATTAGCAGAAGACTATTACCACGGGAACAGAGGTGGAGTGCTATTGCTGTGGTCTGGGCTCTGAAGAAGCTGAGACAATACCTGTTTGGGACTCACTTCCGGGTTCACACAGACCACAGGCCCCTCAGATGGCTCATGCAGTTGAGGGGTGAGAATCCTAAACTCTAGAGGTGGTCCATTTCCCTACAGGGGATGAACTTTACGGTGGAGCATCGCCCGGGGTTTGACCACGCCAACACTGATGCTCTCCCCAGATACATAAGCCTTAGCGATGAGAGCTCCCAGGAGGGTGGGTAGCTCCCCCCACTTTCAGCTGGGGGGGACACATGTTAGACCTGACAGCCTTAGGGTGGTCACCCCTAACGTTTTTGCCTGCCTCCCTCCACTTTTGAGATACTGTTTTTGCTGGTTTTTAGACTCTGTGCACTTTACCACTGCTAACCAGTGCTAAAGTGCATATGCTCTCTCCCTTGAAACATGGTAACAATGGATCACACCCAATGGGGCTATTTAATTTACTTATAAGTCCCTAGTAGAGTGCATTATATGTGCCCAGGGCCTGTAGATTAAAAGCTACTAGTGGGCCTGCAGCACTGATTGTGCCACCCACTTCAGTAGCCCCTTATCCTTGTATCAGACTTGCCATTGTAAGGTCTGTGTGTGCAGTTTCACTGCCAATTCGACTTGGCATTTAAAAGTACTTGCCAAGCATATAACTCCCCTTTTTCTACAAATGAGTCACCCCTAAGGTGTGCCCTAGGTAACCCCTAGGGCAGGGTGTTTTGTAGGTAAAAGGCAGGACATGTACTTGTGTAGTTTACATGTCCAGGTAGTGTAAAACTCCTAAATTCATGTTTACACTACTGTGAGGCCTGCTTCCTTCATAGGCTAATATTGGGGCTTCCCTCATACATTGTTTGAGTGGTAGCTGCTGATCTGAAAGGAGTAGGAAGGTCATATTTAATATGGCCAGAATGGTAATACAAAGTCCTGCTAACTAGTGAATTTGGATTTAATATTACTATTTTTAAAATGCCACTTTTAGAAAGTGAGCATTTCTCTGCTCTTAAATCTTTCTGTGCCTTACAATCCACGTCTGGCTGGGTTTAGTTGACAGCTCCTTTGGACATTCACTCAGACACACCCCAAACACAGGATACTCAGCCTCACTTGCATACATCTGCATTTTGAATGGGTCTTCCTGGGCTGGGAGGGTGGAGGGCCTGCTCTCACACAAACGACTGCCACACCCCCTACTGGGACCCTGGCAGACAGGATTGAACTGAAAGGTGACCTGGTGCACTTCTAAGCCACACTTTGAAATCTCCCCCAATTTAAAAGCACATTTGGGTATAAAAACATGGCCTCTGCCCTACCACCTCAGACACTTCCTGGAGAAGAAACCTGAACCAGAACCTGCACTCTGACAAGAAGAATTACCTGGCTGCCTAAAGGACTCACCTGACTGCTTTCTGAAGAGGACTGGTGCCTTGCTGTTTCCCTGCTGTCTTGCTTCTCTCTTGCTTTGCTGCAGAAGTACTCTCCAAGGGCTTGGATAGAGCTTGCCTCCTGTTCCCTGAAGTCCCAGGACCAAAGAGACTTCACTCCTGCAGCTGAAATCCCCATGCAGCGAAAATTCAATGCACCGCCTGCCAAGAACGATGAACAGCCTGCTCGCGGTGAGAAATTCATCGCACGCCAAGTACGGAACAACGCAGCCCCACTTTGCGACAGAAGATTGACGCAGCGGCACAACAGGAACTTCAACGCACAGCCCTTCTGGATCGACGCATGCTGACTCAGAATGACGTCGCCCGACTTCCTGAGAGGAATCGATGCTGCACCTGCCATGCGGACGAAAATTCTACGCATCGCCGACCGGAATCGACACAGCCCCTGTGACTTCACTCCGCAAGCCCAGGATTCGATGCATCATCCCCGAGGTGTCTGAAAACCCTACAACCCGAAGAGGATCCAAGTCTGCATGCCAGAAATCAATGCAACGTTTTCCCTGCATGGAAAATAACAACGCAAGTCAGTGTGCGAAGGGGCGAAACTGACGCACACTCACCGTTTTCCACGCACCTCCTCTTCTGCGGTCCCTTGCGAGGACTTTTCAGCGCAAACCAGGTACTTTGCCCTGCAAGAGACACTTGTTGTTTCTAGGAGAACTTAAGACACTTTGGCGGTCACCGCCAAATAGCCGCTCCGTGGTCAGGAGACCGCGGATGCCATTCTGGCTTTCCCGCTGGGCCGGCGGGCGACCGCCAAAAGGCCGCCCGCCGGCCCAGCGGGAAAGCCCCTGCAACATAGAAGCCGTCTCCGAATGGAGCCGGCGGTGTTGCAGGGGTGCGACGGGTGCAGTAGCACCCGTCGCGATTTTCACTGTCTGCAAAGCAGACAGTGAAAATCTTCATGGGGCCCTGTTAGGGGGCCCCTGCACTGCCCATGCCAGTGGCATGGGCAGTGCAGGGGCCCCCAGGGGCCCCACGACACCCGTTCCCGCCATCCTGGTTCTGGCGGTGTAAACCGCCAGACACAGGCTGGCGGGAAGGGGGTCGGAATCCCCATGGCAGCGCTGCAAGCAGCGCCGCCATGGAGGATTCCCTGGGCCAGGGGAAAGCCGGCGGGAAACCGCTGGTTCCCCTTTTCTGACCGCGGCTTTACCGCCGCGGTCAGAATGGCCCTGGAAGCACCGCCAGCCTGTTGGCGGTGCTTCCGTTGCCCTCCACCCTGGCGGTCATAGACCGCCAGGGTTGGAATGAGGGCCTTTGTATTGCTTCTGTAGTAATATTTCAACTCTAAGACACTTGATATCACTTTCAGTGATACCCCTACATTTGCTTATTTCATCCTTAATCGTTTTGACCTGCATTTATCCAGATAAATAGTATATATTTTTCTAAACACTATGTGGTGTATTTTTGTGGTGTTATATTGTGGTATTGTATGATTTATTGCACAAATACTTTACACATTGCCTTCTAAGTTAAGCCTGACTGCTCAGTGCCAAGCTACCAGAGGGTGGGCACAGGATAATTTGGATTGTGTTTGACTTACGCTGACTAGAGTGAGGGTCCTTGCTTGGACAGGGGGTAACCTGATTGCCAACCAAAGACCCCATTTCTAACACAGGCCAAAAGCTGTTTTTCAAAATGAGTATAGCGCTCCCCTGAGTCTGGTAGTTTTCTAGTCCAAAAATCCCAGGGGCACCCTTTTCCTCCCCTGTTTTTGCCACACACTCCAATTTGCATACTGTCCCTGAACAGTTACATGTAACGCAATGTCTCCCTCTTGCACTGGCCACAAGTCTAAAGTCTGTTGAATTATTTAATTTGACAAATCAAAGGCATACTGCTGCTCTTCACCCCATTCAAACTCATGTTTTTTTTCTTGTTACTTTGTACCAAAGGGTTAAGATTTTACTCAGATGAGGATCATGCTCTTTCCAAAAATCAAACAATCCCATGCAACACTGTGTCTCTTGCTTAGTGTAAGGAGTAGCAAGCTCCAAAATCTTTTGTTTTACCTGTGGCAATATCTCTCTATGTTCTGGATTCCACTGAATTCCTATAAACTGAACATTTTGTGATAGTCCCTGTGTCTTGTTGGAATTAATTGTACACATTGCACTCTGCAAAAGTTCTGTGTATCTATCATTAACATCCTGAACTTCTTGCTGTGTGTAATCTTTTAAAGAATGCTTTTCAACTCCTGCCAAAAACTGTGGGCTACTCTGTATTTTTCGTCCAAATATTGGCTGCACATGAACTATGTTCTGCTCATGCAGCTCACGCTGGCCCCCACCTTTTTTAACCTCCTCATTACTGGAATGTGAAAACTCCGATTCCCTGGTAACAGCTTGGTAGATTTCAGCTTTATCTTGTAATAACTTGTTCTGGTTAAATTGTTCTCTCAGTTTCTGATTTGCATATTCTAACTGTTTACATCTCTCATGCATTTTTCTGTAAGCAAACAAAAGTATCCAAACTCTCCTGTCAAGGACAAAAGGAATATCATGGCGTTCAAAAAGCACATTTTCTAAACATGGAAAAACATTCCATAATTTTGTTTTATCCAAGCACCCAACCCAAAATTTAGAAAGTCCTGATAAACAAGAAAACACAGTTGACAAGACATCATAAGGCATTTTAATTTCACATGCATTTTCAAACATGGTTTGCGGTGCTTCCTTTAACTCTCTGAATAAAAACATATATACACTTTTAAATCGTGCACTCTCAACCTCTCTTTTAGACTGTTCGATAAACGCCAAAAAGTTTTGCTTTTCACTAATGACCGAGCTGAAATACTCATACACTGACAAAAAAATCTCTGGAATGCACTTCTTAGTCCAAAGAAGACATTTATTATTTCACTACCCAATGTTTCTAAAAGGAGATTACCATGTTGAAAGCACATGTTTAAAAATAGTCACAACAGTGAAATGAAAACATACATGAATGATTCTCCACTGCAATATACACATCAAATATATGTATCTATATTATAATGCAAAGCAAATAATGAATTAAAAATGCATCACTGTAGGTCCTGTCAGATGCTTCATCTTTCTCCTGCCAGCAAGCCGATGACCCCATTCGACTGCGAAAGAGAAAGAGAGCTCTCTACCATCACGGGAAATCTATATCAGGCATCCAACATCTGAATCCTGATTGAGTTCTCTGAATCTCCTACTGTAGAACTTGGTCTCTGTTATATCTTAGAAAACCAAAGAAGGAGCTTTATGGAGAAAACCCTCCTGTGGCGTAAGAAGCATTCGAACATAATGGCTAGTTTAGGTATGCTTTGAAAATAACATGTTGGGATTTGGACACAATCCCAAGATGTCAAGTCAAAGCAAGGCCGTTCCCTGACGTCTGAGTACATTCTTATCAACCAAAGCTCTTGGTGAGAAAAAAGCACAAAAACAGACAGCCAACATTGAAAATCACCGGCAGCCTTTAACATGGCAGTGTCTAATGCTACAATAAAGTCAATAGGCAGAATGAAGCTAAGGGTAAACTGAATACAACATGGAGTCTGTAACTGGTGAACACTGGACAGCTAGGCCAGGTGCAAAGTGGTGAAACACATATTTCACTACAGGCCTCTGTCAGTCAAGAATATGAGGCAGTGTCTGGGGGATGTGCAAAGGGTAGGAGAACCTTTGCTGGGGCACAGGTTGCCCTGATGTGGTCTCTGGGAGTTCCATAGGAGCCCAAGTGTTGGGGACCATGACACAGATATCTATTTAAGGCATGTGTACAGATGGCTCTGGAGTCAACAAGTGCTGGACTCTGATGATGTTATCTATAGACTGGTGATGCTGCTGTGGAGAAAATGGGAAGCAGCTGGGAGTGGGAGGCTGAAAAGATAGGCAGAACCATGTGTACAGACAGTCATGTGTACCTTACATTTGAGAGTTACCACAGCCCACTCCCAGGCATATCCAGAGAGTAGTCCCTGGTTCCTAAAATCAGAGGTGTGTTTTACTGAAGCAAGTGTTCTTCCCCAGTAGTAGTACTGTGTACAAGGTGTGGACCATGAGATAAGTATTATTTCTGGTGCTCTGCCATTATCCAAACAACTAAGCAGGACTGAAGTAATAGTGGCTGTATTATGATTAGAGAAATGTGAGAGAAATGTGGGGTATGGCTGAATGGGGCTAGATGAGTGGAAAGAAAGTAAGAGCATTGAAAGGAGGACATCCCTGGTTTGGTTCATTCATCATTAGACTTACCACAGTCAGAAAGGGAAAACAAAATTGTTGTTCTGTATGCAATAAGTATGATTAACAAATTTCTGGTGAAGCAAGTCAAGTGTTTCAATTTAAACTCAGATTTATTAAGCCTCTTGTCACATGCAACTGTAGTGCTTTAGGGATACATTAACAGGGTTTCCAAACTTGGCATAAGAGTGGCTTATTAGTAGAGTTTGAAACCAATTGTCCAGTGTCTGTTAACTAGTTAAGTTATGAGAGAAACATCTATTTTACACCCAAGGAAATGTTTAGGACAACTGTTTATGTCCTATGTTTCAAGCAAACGAAACAGTTGAATCCTGTGGCGAAGGACAGAAAAAAAGTACATCAGACTGTCTGCTCTAAGTGGCTCCTGCTACATTTGCCGTTGGCGTCAGCTTTCCCAAGGATGAGCCAACCACAGTCGGAAAGATGATGGTCCACTCAGCTCATAATAGAGCAGGCAGACTGAGGATTTGCATGACAGGGTAATCTGCCAAATTTGTGGTAGAGAACTATGTCAGACAAACTCTAAATTTGACCCTAAGATTTACAAATATAAGGATTTGAGCTCATTACCCTCATTCTAAACCATATTTTTACAATGGAGTTCCAAGAGAGCATGTACTGATGTAATCCTCACCTGGTTTGCTGAATGTGAGACTCCATCTCTCATTTTATCATCAGTCTGAACTGATGGAAAAGTATATTGTACCTCAAATTGTTGCTCAATTCACTTTCACTGAACCTACCTTGTGTCATTGAGATGCAAGGTAGGTGTTCCCATCTAAAAAATGGTGCTATCCCCATAGTCCCATATTTATCCTGCTGTGCTAAAATGACTCACGGTGGGAGGAGGGGCTAAATAACGGTGCAAAGCTTGCTTTGCATCATTATTTAACCCCTGGGTCACATCAGGCATTAGGGGACCTGTGCACCCATTTCCATGGTCAGACACCATGGAATGGGTCCACAGGTGCCCTCCCGAAGCACCAGGAATACCCACACCAGAGGGACACTGGAGGATGGAGGGCCCATTCCAGGTAAGTAGGGTAAGTAGAGGTAAGTATTTTTAAAAGTTTTCAAAAGTGCCATTGGGGGCCCTGAAATGGGCACCCCTACATGGCACAGGGTGCAATAGCCGTGCCCAGGAGACCCTTGTTCCCTGTGCTGGCCACTGGGTTAGTGGGCATGATCCTGTCTTTTATAAGACAGGAGTCATGTGGTATGGTGGTTTTGCTTCAGAAAATTATGCTACGCTGGTTAACAGCATTTTGTTTTTGCCTCTAACCAGCCTAATGTCATTTTTTAGTGCAAAGGCCTCTTCTGCCATACCGCCACCCCCACCCGGCTAATGTCATTTTTTTATGCTAGCCCACCATTTGTGCCGGCTTGCGGGATTCCATAAATTTGGTGCCCGGCTGGCGCTCTGGAATGAAGCAAGCCAGCTCTATACTTTTTGATGAAAAAATGGGTCCGAGAATCCTGATGTAGTGCTAGAGGAAGTTCAGGGTGGAGGTGTATTGTCATCAGAAACTAATTTAGCAAATCTTTATTTCAGAAATGGAGAACGGGTTGGATAAAAAAAAGAGTAAGCCATTAAAATGGTTAGAAGATTATATTTGTGTTTCTAGTTTATAGTTTTTCTCACATGTAAGGTCTACTACAGTATTATTTAAGGTTAGCTTTTTTGTTCCACAACTATTATTATGTACTTTGTATATTCTTTTGTATAAGTACGGGGAGGTGTTGTGGGCTGTATTGTTATGGATTGTTATAAAGGATGGGGATGTGTTGTGGGCTTGGGGGTCTTCTTATTATTCTAATGTATGTTCTGATTCCTTTGATGTAAATGACATTCCAGGGGAAGAATGTGGTTGGTGGAGGAGCTATGACGACAACTCATAACTTGCTTCTGTTGTGGATCTGTACCTTGGAACTAAAGTAGTGTTTTCTAAGAATCTATGTGAAGTGCTTCACTAAAGAGCACCTGCACTTTAGCAGTGTTAACGTGTATGGAGTCCTAAGTCCAGCAAAAACAAAGTCAGCAAAAACAAACGGAGTGAAGGCAAAAGTTTGGAGGAAGACTACCCTAAGGCTGACAACTCTAACATGTCCCACTTAGGGCGACATACTGGAATGCTTGAATTATTCTCAGTCACTGGTATTTACTAGGGACACATCCCAGTCCATCAATATTTTGCACACCATGCCACCTCAGTTTGGTCCCATCCATATGCAAATCAGCCTTGATCCAGCTCCAATGGAAACAGTCAAGCTTAAACTGTCAGGCCAGGTTGCCTCTGAGTGCAATAATGTGTGTCATTATAATGTTTGACTCAGGAGCCTATCCCATTACCTTGGCAAGGCATGCATATCTTTTTTATTGTTTCAAATGACCACTTGATGAAGCGAAAGGAGGCTAAATAATGTTAGACATGTCTAGAAATAGCTTATTATAAAATAAAGCAATGAGAAAAGGTTCAGTCTACAATTCCCTCTTTCACTGGCTGCAAGAAATAGCTTGGACATCGCATAAAATAAGAGTAGCTACGAAATGTATTGATCATCCAGTCCCTTTTGGGTTTTCCGTGGCCCGTTAAAAAGTGAGTGAGTTTCTGGGAATTTTAAAGGACAGGTTCGAACAACAGACTTTTAAATAAAGATAGGCTCAAAAAATGGGAAGGATAACAAAGCTTTACAGTGACAAGCCCTGGATTGGGGCTTTAGGAACCTTGTAACAGATGCTGGCAAGTTCAGTGACACTTTGGGGGATCAGTCTGAGATGCAGGTGCAGTGGTAGCAGGCACATGAGTGTTAGGGGCCTTCACCACCCAAATTCTACCTGTGTTTTACTGTCCAACCTGTCAATGGGGGTCCATTGTCCTTGCTTGCACCACGGTCCATAAAACCATTGCTATATTACTGCAGCCACGCAAAGCCATATAATAGTGTCTGGACAATCAACTCTCCTTCTTATCTACCCGATTGGTTAGTGAGCTGAATTGTGGTGACTGGAACAAAACAGCATCCATTTCTTCAGTCAGGTCTTGTAATTCAAGTGATGGGAAACAGTTTGGCCCTATTAGCTTTTCATGCCAGGCTCTGGTTTGGATTTTGAGCAAGTTATAGCACACATTTTAATTACAAAGTGTTATTGAACATGAGACTAGTTTCAGCATCAGAAGTATGTCAAGAATTAAAGGGCAGAGCAGGTCGACATCTTATCATCTTAAGAAACAATGATTAATGACCATATGTGTGTGAATCCCGATTTGTGGTGCTCACGTATCAAGGCATTTCCTCATAGACCCACAGGGGACTATTCACTCACTGCAGTTTGGAGTATGTTTAGTATTATTATTAGAGTAGGACTAACGTGATACAACATGCTATTCACAATTTACGAATGTAAATCTCTACCTCCACCTCCCCTCTCTATAGGGAGATCCTCACACATTGACGTTTGCTACTTAGTAGTAAATGTAGACGGACCAGAGGGAGTGGCTGGAGAAAGAGACATATTTACTACTAAATGGGAGGGGATTAGGCAGGAGTAAGGAGGGGCTTAACAAGTGTTGGGGAGGTTATGAGAAGTGACATGCACCCACCCACAAAAAATAAACATTCTGCTTTTCACAAACTGTGCTTCTTAAAGTAACTGCAGCCAAAAGGGACCCAAAACAGCAGTCAATATATCCAGCTCAGAGCTGCAGCAAATCCAGCACCACACTTGGCCAACCACAGTTACTACAACACCATCCCATAGAGAAAATGGAGCTTGGGTCTTAATGGAAATAATGATAACTTAAAATTACATTATTTAAACATTAAAATAGTTAAATATATAACCAAATACAATTTAATAATGAAACACAAATGTAAAAATCTAAAGATATAACATATGTATTGTTTAATTATAAAATATTTTAGCAACCTTTTTTGAATTTACCAATGAATTTAAATGCAATGTGAATTTTGCTAACATTCTTGTGAAGGGTGTGCACTGAAATGACAATGTGTTAATGCATTTATAGATAGAATTAAGAGGCTAGGTAAGGTAAGATTATGTTCAACAGGTACTGTAACATTCCGTAACACATTAACTGAAACATGATAGCTCTGGAGTGTCCTTATTCAATCTTAAAATTTGTTGTCTATTTTTTTACCAACAATAAACTGTTTAGAATTCATATGTGGCCTTAACAGAATGATATAACACTTTGGAAAGAATATGCATCCCAGCAGTCCACCACTGGAGCACAGGATGGCAAACACCTCCACAGCCACCATGTACTTCCCCCGTGTGCTCAGGTATGCCGGGATGAAGGAGATCCACACACTGACAAACACCAGCATACTGAAGGTGATCAGCTTGGCCTCATTGAAGCTTCCCGGCAGATTCCTTGAGAGATAGGCCACTATAAAGCTGACTGTGGCCAGGAGGCCCATGTATCCCAGCATGCAGTAGAAAAACATTGTGTCTCCCTCGTTACACTCAAAAACTATCTTCTCTTTAAAATATTCTATATTTAATTCTGGAAATGGAGGAGTCTTCACTGTCCAAACAGCACAGATGATAATTTGGACCAGTGAACCAAAGACCACTATACAACTTGGTGTCTTTGATCCAAGCCACTTCCTGGCAGAGCTGCTGGGATTTGTTGCCTTGAAAGCAATAACAACAGTTATAGTTTTAGCCAGTACTGCAGATACACTGATGGAAAAAATGACCCCAAATACAGTTTGCCGTAGCATGCAGGTGAGCTCTCTTGGATGGTTGATAAATATAAAGGAGCAGAGAAAGCAGAATATGAGGGCAATGAGGAGCAAGTAACTGAGCCCACGATTGTTGGCTTTGACAATCGGAGTATTTTGGTACTTAATGAAAACAAGAAGTACAGTAACAGTTAGTAAGGTCAGTGAGGTGGCAGAGATGGTGATTATAAAACCCAAAGGCTCTTCAAATGTAAGGAACTCTATCACTTTTTGGATGCATCCATCAAGCCTCTCATTGGACCATTCACTGTCAGGACACTGAATGCACAAGATCATATCTGAAAAGATAATGAAAATAATGTTAGTGCTGTTTGAGATGTGTTCACAGTAGAACAATTCAGAATTCTCTCCATCAGAGCCTGGATGGATAAGAAAACAGCACATTAATGAATGAGCATCTATTAATTGGAAGATGCAACTGGATTAATTCCGATCTTTCTCTATGTTTAGACTACATGCGAGCATTGTGATGCAACATGCAATAAACTGAGTCAAAAAGAACCAGATTTAGACTTACACATGTTTTCTGGTTTATACCTTTAGTGGTTGGTCACTTCTTAACTGTAATATGAAAGGCCTTACACTCTTATTTATTAGGCAGATCTTACCATATTTAAAAGGATTCATAGACAAGTGTAGCGGGACCTCAACTGAAAAATACATGCAAACCATCATTGCATAAATGTATATTTTCAGTCAGTGAAAGTAGGGTTAATTAGGAAATTTTGGAAAGCACATACAACCCTACTCATAGTCATGCATAATCACATACCCATACTCATGAAGCAAATAGTTCATTAATTACATACTATCTCACATAGTGAAAAATCATTGTATGGCTGGCAATGCTGTGAGCTGGTGCGAAAAAATTAATCACAAAAAGTCGAAAACACTAAAGGGAAACTGCAAAATAGCTAGAAGCACAGCTAAAGATCTGAGACAATTGTAATTTCAATTGACCAGGGCTCTTGATGAAAATGGCCAGTTAGACAGAGAGCTAAACATACACTGAAATTAAACCAGTGTGTATATATATATATATACACATATATATATACTGTGACTCCCTAGATTTGCTCTCCTCCAATGTGTGCCTTTCTAGCAATGTTTTTAAGCAGAGGATTAACACAGTGCCATCCATGCTGAGGTAGAAAATGACAAAGGCCCTCATTATAACTTTGGCGGTCTCGCCTTAAGACCACCGAACCCACGGGTGCCAGGAGACCGCCAGTGCTGGTGGTCTTCCGCCTGCCATAATATGGATACTGCTGGATTTCTGCCACAATGTGGGGGGAAATTCAGCAGTATCCATGTTGGCGGGTGGAGGTGCTTGGGCGGTGCTATCACCTGCACCGCCCCACGAGAAGGATGCCCCCAGCCGTATTATGACCATTAGTACGGCCTGGCGGTGTCCTGCTGGCAGGGTGCTGCCAGCGGTAGCAGCGCCCCTTCCCGTTCCCTGCCAGACAACATCCTCGCAGGTCTGATAGGAGAGGGGGGTTGGAAGGTGTTGTGTGTGTGTGTGTGGTGTCTGCGTGTGTGTATGAATGTGTGTGTGGGTGTGTGAATGCGTCTGTGAGTGTTGTGGTGTATGTGTGGTTGTATGCATGTGAGTGAATGTGTGTATGAATGCTACAGTGAGTGCGTGTCTGCATGTCAGTGCATATGCGTTGGAGTATGCGTGTGAGCATGTTAGTGTGGATGCATGCCTGAATGTGTGTGAGTATGTGTGAGTGAATGCGTGTATGGATGAGTGTGAGTGAATGCGTATATGGATTAATGTGAGTGAATGAGTGTATGGATGTGTGTGAGTGGATGCCGGTCTGGAAGTAGAGGTGAATGGGTGTATGCATGGTGCGAGTGCATGGATGCAGGGTGGGGGGGGGGGGTGCTGTGACTGTAGAGGGTGGGGGTCAGGTGATTGCTAGGGGTGGGGGTGTGCTGTGACTTTAGGGGGTTAGGTGATTGCTGGGAGGATGTGGGAGCCGTCTACCAGTGACAGCGAAGGAATTCCCTGTCACCGGTAGCCCTACCGCCATGGTTTTCCTGGCAGTGCTACCGCTGCGGAAACCATAGCGGTAGGCCGGCTCATAATGCCGCCGACAGTCTTCTGTGGACCGCCGGGTCGGAGATTAACATCTCTGGCCCGGGGGTTCATACTGCGATGGTGGTATGAGTGGAGATGTGGCGGGTTGGCAGCGGCACACTCATAATGTGGCGGTATACACCGCCAGCCTGTTGGTGGTGATACCCCCACAATAACCCTGACAGTCAGAAGGCCACAAGGGTCAAAATGAGGGCCAAAGTATTTGGTCATTTATACAGCAAAGTCTTTAAGCATAGGATTAGAACAGTGCCATTCTTGGAGAGCGGTAAATGACAAAGGCCTTTCACCATTCCAGGCACAATATAACAGCTGTAAATTGGTTAAATGCCATCCAAGCCAACCTGGAATGAGCAAAAGCAATCCCTGTCAAGTGTTTCGCTACCATTATAGCTCTTCAGACGTGTTGTAGGGAGCTCTATACTGGAACTGCTCGCCACCTAAACTTGGGAACTACCAACTACCCAGAGTTCTCTCTTCTCTTTTGCATAATTTATGCGTCACTGTAAACCTGAAAGCTCCGTTTGATGAATCGTCCCAAAAGTTTCGTACAAACAACAGTGGTCACTACAGCTGCTGTCTGTAAAGTTTCAGGGTGATCTGTTAACCGGGGCAGAGAAAAAGCGGGGGGGCAAAATGTGCTCCCCATTCATTTCTCCATAGGGATTTTCAACAGCGATAGTGCCTAAACCACTGGACAAAATTACACCAAATTTGGCAGAAAGATAGATCTCGGTCCCCCTGTGGTCCCAGGTAGCCCATAAGGGCATATTACAAAATAAATGAAAAAATATAGTTAGGGACCACGGGGTAGGCCTTGAGGCTCCCCCACAGTCCCAGATAGCCAGTAAGGACATATTACGAAATAAATAAAAAAAATATAAAAAAATTAATCAGGGACTGTGAAGGACTCCATGAAGCTCCCCTGCAGTCCCAGTTAGCACATAAAGGGCTAATATATATATATATATAAAGCTATAAAGCTTCAGCCAGGCCACAGCAAACAGCTATGTCCGGGGGGCTGATAACACTTCAACAACAGAAGTGTTGTCATCCATCTTGGGACTCAGCTTCGAAATATTAAAAAATACAAAAGGGGCCAGGGTACGAACACCCTGACCCCTTAGCTCTGGTGGTGAAGTCCCAAAGGGACCGCACCAGGGCTAAAAAGCATTTTTTTTTAAGTTTTACAGACGGATCCACAGCAGATCTGCCATAAAATTTTAAAAAGAAACAAAGCGGGTGCTCCCACGCTATTATGAAGCCCCCGGGTGGGCCATGTCCCAGGGACATATCTTTAGAAATGTGGAGTGGGTGGCTTCTCATCCCCTCTCACTGAAGTCATTTTAGATGCCATCAGTGATGTCATCAGTGATGTCCCTGACCATGTCATGAGTGATGTAATATGTGAGGTCATAAGCAGTGCATTATGGGGGGCGCAAGTTATAGTCAGCTCAGTTAACTATAACTGCTGAATTTCACTGGTTTTGTAGGTTTGAAGTGGTAACCTAACTATAACATCCCTATAACCTTCGGTTTTTCAGTGAAAATCTCTCTCTCTATACCTCTCTCTCGCTCTCTCTCTATATATATATATCTATATATATATATATACATATATATATATAGATATAGATATATTCACTTAGATATAGATACATACATATATATATATATATATATATATTTTCACTGAACAAATAAAGCCTACAGGGACGTTATAGTTAGATGCTGAATTTACTCGTACAAAGCCACAGAAATTCAGCATTTATAGTTAGAGCTCCTTCAAGAAATTATAACTCACACCCTAAGGTAACTATAACTCGTGCCTTCGCCATTCACTCCACATATTATATCACTGATGAGATCTTGTATAGCATCTTTGATATTATCACTGCCACATTTGCAATAATATTATTGATAAGAAAACTGTCCATGGTGAAGGCGCAAGTTATAGTTACCTTAGGGCGCCAGCTATAGTTTCTTAAAAGAAATCTAACTATAACCGCTGAATTTCTATGGTTTGTATGAGTAAATTCAGAACTTAACAATAACCACCTGTAACCTTTGTTTTTTTCAGTGAATTTCTATATTTTTTTAACATAAAGTATTTTAAATGAATATATGTTATTCCAAACCAGCCATGCACCGCCTTCAGCCGTTCATGGTGGGGGTTGATCGCAAGGCCTGGCCTTAGCCAGGCCTTGCAGCCAAACTCTTAAAACCACCCAAGCCCATGCACGGCCTTTGGCTGATCGCATAGCAGGGCCTGTCTCTCTCAGTGGATCAGTGTGTGGGTGTGTGAGTCTCTGAGTGGGTCTGAAAGTGGGTGTGAGTTTATGAGTGGGTCTGAGTGAGTGCATGAATGTGTGAGTGGGTGTGTGAGTGGGCGCATGAGTCTCTTAGTGCATGTATGAGTTAATGAATTAGTGTATGAATGAGTATGTGTTTTTTCTTTCAAATCTTTTCACATTTGAGAATATTTTGTGAACAATTTGCGAAAACTTGCAAATATTTGTGAATATCATGCATTGTGCTGCAAAATTATTTTAATTCCATAATTTGCCCCTAATATTGCACCCCTGGGGTCAGGGTACCTTCACCCTGACCCCTTATGCCACTTTCAATTCAGATTTTGACTCCTGGGGACCTTGTCACGTGAAATAAAATGGCAGCCGAAACCTTTTGGTCAGGTTGCAGTCAGCCAATCACACCACTTCTTTTTGCACGTGCATTCATGAAAATACATTAATTTTCGTGAAATATTCACGGAATAATCGCGAAGTTCCGTGGCCAGAGATATACACATTTGGATTTACCTAAATATCTCAAAAACTACTGAACAGATTTCCACCAAATAAGTGAAAGCACAATCTGCATACCGACAGCTAGCTTTCTGACAAATGTGGTGCAATTCCATCCAGTGGTTCGGGTTGTAGACGTATCTAAAGGTCCTATGGGAATTAACACGAGAAACACAACTTTTTTCACTCGCCCTTTTTCTCAGCCCCCACTTGACGGATCACCACCAACCTTTCCATACACAACAAGAATCACTGCAACACTTTTTTGAGAAAATTTTGTGAAGATTCATGAAACGGCGCAAAAAGATATAAGCAAGTCCAAAAATGCTTTTTCTATGGAAACATGGTCCTATCTATAGCTACCTAGTGACGGCCACTAGGTTTTTATATATATATATATACTGAAAGGAGGACCCGGCACATCTAAGTATCTATTAGTATTCAGAGAATTATTAACCCATATTTTCACAAATCACATTGTTCGAGAATTATGAGGGTCATTCTAACCCTGGCGGTAAAATGACGGAAGCACCGCCAACAGGCTGGTGGTGCTTCCTTGGCCATTCTGACCGCGGCGGTAAAGCCGCGGTCAGAAAAGGGCAACCGGCGGTTTCCCGCCGGTTTACCCCTGGCCCAGGGAATCCAAGCAGCGCCGCCATGTGGATTCTGACCCCCTTACCGCCATCCTGTTCCTGGCGGTTTTCACCGCCAGGAACAGAATGGCGGTAACGGGTGTCGTGGGGCCCCTGGGGGCCCCTGCAGTGCCCATGCCACTGGCATGGGCACTGCAGGGGCCCCCTAACAGGGCCCCACTAAGATTTTCAGTGTCTGCAAAGCAGACACTGAAAATCGCGACGGGTGCCACTGCACCCGTCGCACCCCTTCGACTTCGCCGGCTCCATTCGGAGCCGGCATCCTTGTAGAAGGGGGTTTCCCGCTGGGCCGGCGGGCGGCCTTCTGGCGGTCGCCCGCCGGCCCAGCGGGAAAGCCAGAATGGCCGCCGCGGTCTTTTGACCGCGGTGCGGTCATTCGGCGGTTCCCGCTTGGCGGGCGGCAACCGCCGCCCGCCAATGTAGGAATGACCCCCTATGTCTTGTAAAATCACTATTCTTTTTTCATCCAAATTGAAAGTAAATAATCCATAGCCATAACCAACGAGTTTCGTCCTAACTGACTTCTTCAGGGCTCATAGTTACAGCGTGTAATGTTTTCCACAGCAGAACGCCATCTGACAGCATACCAGCAAAAGCTTTGCTGGCGGGGTTCTCACGGTAGGACTTCCGTACTGCGGTTAGCCATTGCGGAGGTCCTTTAGTGCAGGACCGACCACAAGTGCAGATCCCCACCACAAGTGTGGAGGCCTGTAGTGATTTGGCCCCTGAGTCTTCTGGCTTGTGGCCCTACTTGAGCCATAAATTAGAAAACATATCCAATGCCACAGGAAGCTTCAAACCACTATAAAACAACATATAGATTTTATGATAAGTTTTGTACATTCTTGGTTATATATGTGGTGAATAACATTGTACTGCAAAGTAGTATATGAATATGATACAGACATGATTTAAATGTTCATACTGGTTAATGTTTAACAATTCAACCTCAATATGAAAAGTGATCCCAAATATGGATAAGGAAGGCCTTAGTAATATTTCAGGAGTGGTTGGACACACAGTCTATTGCCTTAAGGTATCCCATTACATGGTGGGCCAAAGGAGCAGCAATAACATATCTGACACCCATATTCTTCTGTACAGGATTTAGCCAGAGTATCCTGACACAACTATAGCCAGGAGAAAACAAATAAAATGAAGAGCAGTTTCTGAACAGCTTCTTTTTAGTGGGCAAATATCTCTTTGCTCTCACTTCCAAATCATACGCTTCTAGGACTAATATTTCCAGGCTCCCAGAGTTAAGTCAGCCTTGTATACATACACCAGTCACAAGAAAGTTTTTTTTCATAATTATTATAGCACTTAGGGCACTCCTAAATATCTTACCACTGGGGTTTACCTTCATTAGTGAAGCTTTACATCAACAACATCACTAACTAATCAAATCCATTTCTTCCCTCACACAAAGTGATCACACACTCATTGGTAATGCCATCAAGGCTTTCAAAACTCCAACTCTGCACCGTCCAGGTTCCTACATGGTGTTTTTCAATCTTCATGAGAAGTATAAGCCATTTGAATGCTAAATGTATTGGAAGTGTCCAAGCTGTTACTGGCCAGAGAAGTCTGGAGAAGTCCTGGGCAAACTAGCTTAGAATTATTCACCTTTCAGGTGATGTGAAGTTTACCTAATCCATTACACTTTTCATAGTTTGTGCAGAGTGCTCTCTGGAGTAGGGAACAGTGAGCATGTTAATTTATGAATGTTTAAGTACAGCAGTCAGGGTAAACCTGGCAGGCCTGGGCTAAAGCTGTGCCATGGGCCCAGTGCAGTGGTTTCTATTCTTTTGTAAGTCATGAGGGTAGGCATTGACAAAGCAGTGATTTTTGCATGAGTTTTTATAAAAGCCTATGACAGAGTCCACGACTGGCAAGGCAGTGCACTATGCGTTGGCAGGCGCCAGCTAGGAATTGGTTGCTTTAGTAAGCCCTGTAAGAAGGGCAAACTCCTGCATGGAAATGTGGCATTAAAATCATCCATTATAATATGCTAGAAATACTGCCTTCTGTGTCATGTAAGGTGCATTTACTCACTAAAACGCTCATGCATCTTTTAGCCACCCTTATATTCGTACAGCATGGACAGTTATGTATCAACTAACACTAGAGTATTTTTAGTTGATTTTAAAGTTGCATTTCAGTGTATTAGTTGTTTCTAGTTTCTTTTTGATGGTCTGGCTTGACTGTGCAGCTGTCGCCAGGCTATTATGTGAGCAGAACTGGAGAGGGGCTTTGGCTCCACCCAGATGTTAGGAGCCAGCAGTACATGTTTTGATTGGGTAGAAGTTGAGTGCTTCTACAAAAAAGTGCTTGCACGCCACGCAACTGTGGTCATTTTGTTTATTTATCCAGCTGCGTAACCATGAACTTCCAGGGGCACACACATGGCATTGAAATGCTGCTAAAATGTCTTAAATAGCAAGGTAATTATGTTGTTTTTGCCTCTGGCAGCAGCACAGATGGGGGGAGCGCAGTCATTGACCTACATGGATTTTTAGACCTGGCTTGACAGTGCAACTATCACCTGACCTTTTAACTTACACCAATATACCTCTACAGTGTTTTGCTTTCACACAAACACATATCTACTTCTGTTCTGATTACTTCGACCACTTTACATTGTCCTACAATATTCCTTTAAAGCCAGACCTATTGGCTTTGCCAATACTTGTTTGGCTTCTGTACTCCAGAGACTAACAAACCTTTAAAAGTGTGGTGTGCTTTTTGGAAATATTGATATGGGTTTAATTAACTGTAAATGATAACGTTGCAGCATTTGGCGTAGCATCTTTGTCATTATCTCTGGCATCCACTGTTTGTGTTCAGTTTTTTTTTACTTTGTTCAATTTTACTCCTAACTCTGAAAGTGCAATAAAAGTTCTACCTCACTGAGACTAACCCCAATGCTCAACTCCTGCTTATCTCTTCCGCCTCCTCAGCACTATAGTGAAAATCTGCATTTACTCCTTATACATCTGTGTCTTATTTGTGGGAAGTCGAAATAGGACTTTGATCAACACAATTGTTAAAATTGAGTTAATCATAAAATTGATAAATAAATGTGATTGTCCCTGAGCAAAATGTAATAACCAGGAGCTGCAAACAACTGAATGTAGTGCTGCTGTGTTACATTAGAGAACCTTTTTTCATGTAAATGGACAGATAGTATCAAAAACTTGCTCATGCTGTGTTGATTTGCCACCAATAACTGGCATTTCGCGTTATGACATATTTTAAAGCACAAGCCCACCTGTGTCATTGCTGATAGTTCCTGGGGAGCAGGGGAGACAGTCAAAGCAGCACAGCGGCTCCCCCTCTCTGGCGGCCTTTCTGTACCCCGGAGGACAGGGGTCACTGCACACAGAGCGTGGGACCTGCATATTAGTGACAAGAGAATTGATGCATCAGGCAATGTGTGATATCTGCAGGAGAAACAAAGAGCTCTGTGATGGAAAGACTTAGAGGAGCAGTGGCCTGCCTCTAGAGAAGAAGCAAAGAGGAAACTAAAGGAAATCATCAGAGACATTGAGACGCTACTCCTGGCTCTGTTCATTGATTTCAATAATGTAAGTCAGATGTGAAGCACCCCCATATCTTGACATATGTTTTGTTGGTCATCAACCTTCCACACGATCCTCACATCTTTATACTTTCTAGACCAATGTAGATCCAGGAGTGCCCAGTCAGTGGCAGATTTCAGAATCTCTACATCAGTCAATATAAATGGGACACATTTATGGAATCAGTGGTTATCCTGAAATTCTGGCATGGAATATGCCCTCCTGGAACAAGGATGATCACCCGTGTTCTCTATAACCATTTTGACCATTTCAAAAAGGAGCATGCTGAAACTGCAGCTTCACCTGCATAGAGAATGGATTGATCTAGCATCCCATTGCACAGTGTGGTAGACACTCCAAGTTATTTACCCGTCATGATTGCTAGAGCCATAGCATTAAGGACTGAAAACAGGGAGGACTACACAAGCCACCCCCTCATACCACCACAAGCCACACAGCACTCAAAAGCTTTTGATTACTCTAATCTTGATCATTAATCCAAAATGCCTATCCTGACAGAGCTCTCAGACACAACATCCACTCCTGAGAGAGCACAAAATATTTAATATGGACCATAGCATCATCACAATAATCCAGGGAACTGACACTTTGCAATGTTTGTGTGGACATACACCAGGCACCCCTACACCCATGTCTCTGGAGCTCCTGGGATACACAGCTCTTACTTCAGGCAAAAGCACACATGATGGACTCACTTTTGGTCCTTCGTGGGCAGCAAAGGACCTCGTCCAGACCACCTATGAGGTGCTGTGCCTCAATGAAGGAGAGCACCAGCCAAACAACCCAAATGTTCACGGTTTGGAGAGTTGGTCAAGCTTTATACTTCTAAGAAAGTTTGGTTAATTAGTTTTTCCGGCTATAGCAGCTATAGAAGCTCCAGTTTGTCCACAATTTGGTAGAAGAGGGCAGAAAAGAAGAGCAGTTATGATCTAACTCTTATTCAAGATATACAGAGAAGAGAAGCTACTATGGAGATGTGATAAAAAAAAAAAAAATCATATAGGACTTCTGCTTGTTTTTTCAAAAAAATTTCAGTGCAACATTCTATAAATTACCATGAAGATCCTTTATCATGAGGGGCGGGGATTGAACACAAATACAATAGTTAAAAGATTATAACACATGCACATATAAAAATAAACAAATAAAACTTTCACAGAAATGAAGCAAGGCCGCAAAGAAAAATGTTTGAAGGTAAGAATAGAATCTTTTATTGAAAATAACTATGATTGTGACAAACTGAAACCCCAAAACAGTCTAAGAACTGATCAGCATGCAATTAAAAAAAGATCCCTACATTTTCTCAACTACAAAAATTCTGTTTTTAATCAAAATGATACACAATACAGGTCAACAAGCTGTGTTATCTTTGTTATATATTGGACTGAGGGAGGCATGTGTCTTGACTTTTACATTCTTAGGATCATTCTTTTTGGGATTGAAATGCCTGCTGCATGGTACAAAGTCATGATACCCTGCCCTGAGTGCCCAGCTACATCTGACACTAGTGTGGATGGATGGAGACAGGGCTACCTTTGGAAATTCTATGAAGTGCTTGTTAGCAAAGGTCTTCTGATTAGTATTTCCCAAGGACTGCTATTTGGAAGCAGGTTGGTTAAAGGTAGGGACTACAGTTGCTTTTGTTCAAGGTGAGGAAGGGGCTAGACACACCTTACCCATTAGTCTATCTCTGATTACTGCCTCAAGAAGGTGATAGTAGCCAGGTGCAGAGAACTCACTTCAGTGGGCCTATGTTTTGAATGCTCCTGCTTGGAGTCACGTCAATTGCTACCTGCTGTGAGAGCCATCACTTTCCACAAAGGCTGTGTGAGGAGAGCAGCTGGAAAAGGGCATTTGAAAGATAAGCAACTCAAGTTGTTTTTGAAGACTTAGACAATGGATCTACAGCCCGAGTGGAATAGGTACATTTGCGGGGGGACCGTAAGATCACACTTTGTTCCTGCTTCATGTTCTTCATGACCAAGGAAGAGAGTGTTACTCAGAGCCCCCGCCAACAACATCAAAACTACAATCAATAGCACAAGCATGACCCAGACTGCCCCCAATAATGTTTATTAATAAAACTCTTGCCACCAGTTACAAAGCTACTCAAGCTCCTCTTGCCACCTATTGCAATTTGTGTCCATCGCTTAGCAAAGAAAACACAAATAATTGTAATTTCTAAAATAATTAAATAAAGAAATAAATTGTAGCGGCACCGTGCTCCAAAAGAAATTAATTTAAAAATGAATTACTGAACACTAAACACAAGGCACAAATTGTAATTGAAAATTTGAGTATTTAGCAATACTAAATATTTCCACCTATTTTGAAAAAATATTTAAAACATTAAATAAAAGTTGCAAGAATTAGCTGTCTTTTTTACAGTATTACTTCTGTGTTAGGGAATATTTGCAAAGATTTACTTTGTCCCTTATAGTATGGTAGGAGAACCGCGCAGGGTGCACCAACATAAATGGTTCCTAAACTTCGGGTGGGAGCCACCAGAAAATCCCCTTAGAAGTTGTAGATTTCAAACCTATTTTACCAACAGACTTTTATAGAGGCTGACAAAAGTTGCACCTGAACTTATTTTGGCAGTTTCATGGAAGCAATCTGTAAAGTTAGCTATGCATTTTTTACAGAGTAAAGACCCAATGGATAGCAGTGAATTGTACAAAGGAAGTTTTGTCGAAATAGTTCAAACTGCAGATGTTAATATATTAACAGTAAAAATATATATTATACTGTAAAGTAGTGACATATGTAGAATATAGAGTGTGAGTAACATACAGTGGCTAAAACATTGCCCAGTACTGTACCCCTTCCTCACCAGACATCATGAAGAAAGAGGTCATTCACAGTTAGAAGATACATTCTCCCTTCATTTTTTTAAATGTGGTAGGACAGAAGGGTTGTAATGTCCCATAGGAAGGAGCTCCATAGGGTTTTTGTCATGGAGCAATTGTCAATGAAGCAGTCAGTTTCAACGCCTCTATACCAAGGCCTTACCACTCTTCCTTCTTCCTTTTTTGCCAGTTTGCTATGCAGGTGACATGGTGAAGGCCTCAGTGTTTAGAGCAGTTCTCTGGTTAAAATCTTTAGACCCCCCTGTCTTCCATGGTCTCCTATTCAAAACGTAAGCACTGAACTAACTGCTTGTGGTGGGCTGAATCTTTGGCTAGCCAAGACACACAGTCATTCCACCTGTGGGAGGCAACAAATTCAGGGACAGCCTTGTCCTTATAATGAATATGTTCTAATGGAAGTTTGCATCGGAGAGTGTAGGCATATGTTTTACTTTTTGGGTGTGGTGCTCCTTCTGCAAGGGTACCAAAAAAAAGTTGTTCTTGTGTATAGGTGGATTTGAGATAAATATCGTAGCCCCTCTTGACCCCCTCAACACCGCACCAGGAGCCCAGACACTAGGTAGGACCAAAGCTAGAGATATGATCCACATTTTCTTGGCCACGTGTCAAATGGTAGGAGATAATGAACTGCATGCCAAAAGTCAGTGCAACACCAAAGGAATCTTTATGGGAGCCGACCACTGAGGAGGAGGTGTAAGATCAGTGTGTACCATAAAAGGTCTGTCCACCTGGTAAAAGCAATTGCCAGACATTAATATTTTTTAAATTTGTATACAAGTAACTATGAAAGCAAAGGCTATATTCGGCTACAACTTAAGATATGTAATATGTAGCAGCATTACAGTGGCAGTAACATTTCAATGTAGCATCTTTGTACAACTACACATATACATATAATATGTAAGAGCAATATAAGGGCAGCAGCAGGTGAATGTAGCATCTTTGTCCTAGTACACAAAATTCCATGGTAGAAGTAAATAATCAGGGGTACCCTGAGAATACGTGTTTCGAACTCCAGCCCTTTGAACCATCCTGGTGTTGCCGAAGGAATTAGGGGCTTGTACACAAAGGTAAACTTGCTCATGAATAAATCTACATCTGCACATTTACTCTTAAACTTACACAAATGTTAGGTTTCTCAAAAGTGTAAACATGTCCCCACCCCCTAAAACTGAGGGTAGAGTTAGTAAAATTGTCAAATCTGACTCCAAAGTTATTATTAGTAGCAACTTAACCGTATTTGGCATTCCTCGCTATTGAGCCAGTGATCTCCGCATGGTAATATATACAGAAAAGGTCAAAATGTAATTAAACGTTTGAAAAAATAGAGAAAATATTGTTCAGTTAAATATTAATGTTTTATCTATTTATTTTAAATGTTGAACAATATAATAGCATTTCACGGCATTGCTAAGTTATTTATTAAAAATCGAATTATTTTGAATATTCTAAACTAAAAAAATCATTTTTCTGAAATATAATTAAAAATACCACCCAAAGTTAAAAAAAAATATCTTTACTATTATATATTTAAATTTATTAACCCCTTCGCTGCCAGGCCTTTTCCCCCTCCTGTGCCAGGCCTTTTTTTGCCTATTTGGGGCAGTTCACGCTTAGGCCCTCATAACTTTTTGTCCACATAAGCTAACCAAGCCAAATTTGCGTCCTTTTTTCCAACATCCTAGGGATTCTAGAGGTACCCAGACTTTGTGGGTTCCCTTGAAGGAGGCCAAGAAATTGGCCAAAATACAGTGAAAATTTCGTTTTTTTAAAAAAAAATTGAAAAAGTGGCTGCAGAAGAAGGCTTGTGGTTTTTCCCCTGAAAATGGCATCAACAAAGGGTTTGCGGTGCTAAACTCAGCAGCTTCCCAGCTTTCAGGAACAGGCAGACTTGAATCAGAAAACCCAATTTTTCAACACAATTTTGGCATTTTACTGGGACATACCCCATTTTTGCAATTTTTTGTGCTTTCAGCCTCCTTCCAGTCAGTGACAGAAATGGGCATGAAACCAATGCTGGATCCCAGAAACCTAAACATTTCTGAAAAGTAGACAAAATTCTGAATTCAGCAAGGGGTCATTTGTGTAGATCCTACAAGGGTTTCCTACAGAAAATAACAACTGAAAAAGAAAGATATTGAAATTGAGGTGAAAAAAACATAAATGTTTCTCTACGTTTTACTCTGTAACTTTTCCCTGCAATGTCAGATTATCGAAAGCAATATACCGTTACGTCTGCTGGACTCCTCTGGTTGCGGGGATATATAGGGCTTGTAGGTTCATCAAGAACCCAAGGAACCCAGAGCCAATAAATGAGCTGCACCCTGACGTGCGTTTTCATTCTATACCGGGTATACAGCAATTCATTTGCTGAAATATAAAGAGTAAAAAATTGCTATCAAGAAAACCTTTGTATTTCCAAAAAGGGCACAAGATAAGTTGTTGAGGAGCAGTGGTTATTTGCACATATCTGAATTCCGGGGTGACCAAACTAGCATGTGAATTACAGGGCATTTCTCAAATAGATGTCTTTATTACACACTCTCCTATATTTGGAAGGAAAAAATGTAGAGAAAGACAAGGGGCAATAACACTTGTTTTGCTAATCTATGTTCCCCCAAGTCTCCCGATAAAAATGATACCTCACTTGTGTGGGTAGGCCTACCGCCCGCGACAGGAAACACCCCAAAGCGCAACGTGGACACATCCAAATTTTTGGAAGAAAACAGAGGTGTTTTTTGCGAAGTGCCTACCTGTAGATTTTGGCCTCTAGCTCAGCCGGCACCTAGGGAAACCTACCAAACCTGTGCATTTCTGAAAACTAGAGACCTAGGGGAATCCAAGAAGGGGTGACTTGCGGGGCTCGGACCAGGTTCTGTTACCCAGAATCCTTTGCAAACCTCAAAATTTGGCTAAAAAAACACATGTTCCTCACATTTCTGTGGCAGAAAGTTCTGGAATCTGAGAGGAGCCACAAATTTCCTTCCACCCAGCGTTCCCCCAAGTCTCCCGATAAAAATGATACCTCACTTGCGTGGGTAGGCCTAGCGCCGGCGACAGGAAACACCCCAAAGCGCAACGTGGACACGTCCAAAATTTTGGAAGAAAACAGAGGTGTTTTTTGCGAAGGGCCTACCTGTAGATTTTGGCCTCTAGCTCAGCCGGCACCTAGGGAAACCTACCAAACCTGTGCATTTCTGAAAACTAGAGACCTAGGGGAATCCAAGATGGGGTGACTTGCGGGGCTCGGACCAGGTTCTGTTACCCAGAATCCTTTGCAAACCTCAAGATTTGGCTAAAAAAACACATGTTCCTCACATTTCTGTGGCAGAAAGTTCTGGAATCTGAGAGAAGCCACAAATTTCCTTCCACCCAGCGTTCCCCCAAGTCTCCCGATAAAAATGATACCTCACTTGCGTGGGTAGGCCTAGCACCCGCGACAGGAAACGCCCCAAAGCGCAATGTGGACACATCCAAAATTTTGGAAGAAAACAGAGGTGTTTTTTGCGAAGTGCCTACCTGTAGATTTTGGCCTCTAGCTCAGCCGGCACCTAGGGAAACATACCAAACCTGTTCATTTCTGAAAACTAGAGACCTAGGGGAATCCAAGGAGGGGTGACTTGTGGGGCTCGGACCAGGTTCTGTTACCCAGAATCCTTTGCAAACCTCAAAATTTGGCTAAAAAAACACATGTTTCTCACATTTCTGTGGCAGAAAGTTCTGGAATCTGAGAGGAGCCACAAATTTCCTTCCACCCAGCGTTCCCCCAAGTCTCCCGATAAAAATGATACCTCACTTGCGTGGGTAGGCCTAGCACCCTCGACAGGAAACGCCCCAAAGCGCAATGTGGACACGTCCAAAATTTTGGAAGAAATCAGAGGTGTTTTTTGCGAAGGGCCTACCTGTAGATTTTGGCCTCTAGCTCAGCCGGCACCTAGGGAAACCTACCAAACCTGTGCATTTCTGAAAACTAGAGACCTAGGGGAATCCAAGATGGGGTGACTTGCGGGGCTCGGACCAGGTTCTGTTACCCAGAATCCTTTGCAAACCTCAAGATTTGGCTAAAAAAACACATGTTCCTCACATTTCTGTGGCAGAAAGTTCTGGAATCTGAGAGGAGCCACAAATTTCCTTCCACCCAGCGTTCCCCCAAGTCTCCCGATAAAAATGATACCTCACTTGCGTGGGTAGGCCTAGCACCCGCGACAGGAAACGCCCCAAAGCGCAATGTGGACACATCCAAAATTTTGGAAGAAAACAGAGGTGTTTTTTGCGAAGTGCCTACCTGTAGATTTTGGCCTCTAGCTCAGCCGGCACCTAGGGAAACATACCAAACCTGTTCATTTCTGAAAACTAGAGACCTAGGGGAATCCAAGGAGGGGTGACTTGTGGGGCTCGGACCAGGTTCTGTTACCCAGAATCCTTTGCAAACCTCAAAATTTGGCTAAAAAAACACATGTTCCTCACATTTCTGTGGCAGAAAGTTCTGGAATCTGAGAGGAGCCACAAATTTCCTTCCACCCAGCGTTCCCCCAAGTCTCCCGATAAAAATGATACCTCACTTGCGTGGGTAGGCCTAGCGCCGGCGACAGGAAACACCCCAAAGCACAACGTGGACACATCCAAAATTTTGGAAGAAAACAGAGGTGTTTTTTGCGAAGTGCCTACCTGTAGATTTTGGCCTCTAGCTCAGCCGGCACCTAGGGAAACCTACCAAACCTGTGCATTTCTGAAAACTAGAGACCTAGGGGAATCCAAGATGGGGTGACTTGCGGGGCTCGGACCAGGTTCTGTTACCCAGAATCCTTTGCAAACCTCAAAATTTGGCTAAAAAAACACATGTTCCTCACATTTCTGTGGCAGAAAGTTCTGGAATCTGAGAGGAGCCACAAATTTCCTTCCACCCAGCGTTTCCCCAAATCTCCCGATAAAAATGATACCTCACTTGCATGGGTAGGCCTAGCGCCCGCGACAGGAAACACCCCAAAGCGCATCGTGGACACATCCAAAATTTTGGAAGAAAACAGAGGTGTTTTTTGCGAAGTGCCTACCTGTAGATTTTGGCCTCTAGCTCAGCCGGCACCTAGGGAAACCTACCAAACCTGTGCATTTCTGAAAACTAGAGACCTAGGGGAATCCAAGATGGGGTGACTTGCGGGGCTCGGACCAGGTTCTGTTACCCAGAATCCTTTGCAAACCTCAAAATTTGGCTAAAAAAACACATGTTCCTCACATTTCTGTGGCAGAAAGTTCTGGAATCTGAGAGGAGCCACAAATTTCCTTCCACCCAGCGTTCCCCCAAGTCTCCCGATAAAAATGATACCTCACTTGCGTGGGTAGGCCTCGCGCCGGCGACAGGAAACACCCCAAAGCGCAACGTGGACACGTCCAAAATTTTGGAAGAAAACAGAGGTGTTTTTTGCGAAGGGCCTACCTGTAGATTTTGGCCTCTAGCTCAGCCGGCACCTAGGGAAACCTACCAAACCTGTGCATTTCTGAAAACTAGAGACCTAGGGGAATCCAAGATGGGGTGACTTGCGGGGCTCGGACCAGGTTCTATTACCCAGAATCCTTTGCAAACCTCAAGATTTGGCTAAAAAAACACATGTTCCTCACATTTCTGTGGCAGAAAGTTCTGGAATCTGAGAGGAGCCACAAATTTCCTTCCACCCAGCGTTCCCCCAAGTCTCCCGATAAAAATGATACCTCACTTGCGTGGGTAGGCCTAGCACCCGCGACAGGAAACGCCCCAAAGCGCAATGTGGACACATCCAAAATTTTGGAAGAAAACAGAGGTGTTTTTTGCGAAGTGCCTACCTGTAGATTTTGGCCTCTAGCTCAGCCGGCACCTAGGGAAACATACCAAACCTGTGCATTTCTGAAAACTAGAGACCTAGGGGAATCCAAGGAGGGGTGACTTGTGGGGCTCGGACCAGGTTCTGTTACCCAGAATCCTTTGCAAACCTCAAAATTTGGCTAAAAAAACACATGTTCCTCACATTTCTGTGGCAGAAAGTTCTGGAATCTGAGAGGAGCCACAAATTTCCTTCCACCCAGCGTTTCCCCAAATCTCCCGATAAAAATGATACCTCACTTGCATGGGTAGGCCTAGCGCCCGCGACAGGAAACACCCCAAAGCGCAACGTGGACACATCCAATATTTTGGAAGAAAACAGAGGTGTTTTTTGCGAAGTGCCTACCTGTAGATTTTGGCCTCTAGCTCAGCCGGCACCTAGGGAAACCTACCAAACCTGTGCATTTCTGAAAACTAGAGACCTAGGGGAATCCAAGGAGGGGTGACTTGCGGGGCTCGGACCAGGTTCTGTTACCCAGAATCCTTTGCAAACCTCAAAATTTGGCTAAAAAAACACATGTTCCTCACATTTCTGTGGCAGAAAGTTCTGGAATCCGAGAGGAGCCACAAATTTCCTTCCACCCAGCATTTCCCTAAGTCTCTCAATAAAAATGGTACCTCACTTCTGTGGGTAGGCCTAGCGCCCACGAAAGGAAATGGCCCAAAACACAACGTGGACAGAACATATTTTTTCACAGAAAACAGAGGTGTTTTTTGCAAAGTGCCTACCTGTGGAGTTTGGCCTCTAGCTCAGCCGGCCTTGGGAGGGGGGGGGCAGAAATGCCCTAAAATAAATTTGACCCCACAAGCCCCCCCTGCCCCTGCCCGGGAACAACCCCTGCCTACGGGGTCGCTCCCCCTGCATGACATTGGCGGCAAAAACCAAATCCCAGGTGCCTAGTGGTTTCTGCCCCCTTGGGGGCAGATTGACCTAAAATCGGCCAATCTGCCCCCAAGGGGGGCAGTAATGGCCTAAATACAATTTGCCCCCCCAGGGGAGCGACCCTTGCCTGATGGGTCGCTCCCCATCTCGAAAAAAACAAACAAACAAAAAAAAAAAACACAACAAAAAAATTTGCCCTGAGGGTTCTGCCCCCCCCTGGGGGCAGTTCGGCCTAATAACAGGCCGATCTGCCCCCAGGGGGGGCAGAAATGGCCTAAAATAAATTTGCCCCCTCAGCCCCCACCCCCGCCCCCAGGAGCGACCCTTGCCTACGGGGTCGCTCCCCCTGCGTGACATTGGCGCCAAAAAACAAATCCCAGGTGCCTAGTGGTTTCTGCCCCCTTGGGGGCAGATTGACCTAAAATCGGCCAATCTTCCCCAAGGGGGGCAGTAATGGCCTAAATACAATTTGCCCCCCAAGGGGAGCGACCCTTGCCTGATGGGTCGCTCCCCATCTCTAAAAAACAAACAAACAAAAAATAAAAAATAAATACAAAAATTTGCCCTGGTGCCTAGAGGGTTCTGCCCCCCCCGGGGGCAGTTCGGCCTAATAATAGGCCGATCTGCCCCCCGGGGGGGCAGAAATGGCCTAAAATAAATTTGCCCCCCCCAGCCCCCACCCCCGCCCCCGGGAGCGACCCTTGCCTACGGGGTCGCTTCCCCTACGTGACACTGGCGCCAAAAAACAAATCCCCGGTGCCTAGTGGTTTCTGCCCCCTTGGGGGCAGATTGACCTAAAATCGGCCAATCTGCCCCCAGGGGGGCAGAAATGGTCTAAATACAATTTGCCTCCAGGGAAGCGACCCTTGCCTGATGGGTCGCTCCCCATCTCTAAAAAAAGAAACAACAAAAAAAAAAAAACACACAAAAAAAAATTGCCCTGGTGCCTAGAGGGTTCTGCCCCCCCCCCCCTGGGGGCAGTTCGACCTAATAATAGGCCGATCTGTCCCCGGGGGGGCAGAAATGGCCTAAAATAAATTTGCCCCCCCCAACCCCCACCCCCCCGGGAGCGACCCTTGCCTACGGGGTCGCTCCCCCTGCGTGACATTGGCGCCAAAAAACAAATCCCAGGTGCCTAGTGGTTTCTGCCCCCTTGGGGGCAGATTGACCTATAATCGGCCAATCTGCCCCGGGGGGGTGGGCAGAAATGGCCTAAATACAATTTGCCCCCCAAGGGGAGCGACCCTTGCCTGATGGGTCGCTCCCCATCTCTAAAAAAACAAACAAACAAAAAAAAAAAATTGCCCTGGCACCTAGAAGTTTCTGCCCCCCCCCCGGGGGCAGAAATGGCCTAAAATAAATTTGCCCCCCCAACCCCCCCCCCCCCGGGAGCGACCCTTGCCTACGGGGTCGCTCCCCCTGCGTGACATTGGCGCCAAAAAACAAATCCCCGGTGCCTAGTGGTTTCTGCCCCCTTGGGGGCAGATTGACCTAAAATCTGCCAATCTGCCCCCAGGGGGGCAGAAATGGTCTAAATACAATTTGACCCCCAGGGGAGCGACCCTTGCCTGATGGGTCGCTCCCCATCTCTAAAAAAAAGAAACAACAAAAAAAAAAAAACACAAATTTTTTTTTGCCCTGGCGCCTAGAGGTTTCTGCCCCCCCCTACATATCGTCTGTAATTTAAAGTTTCTCCCGTGGACTGCATCACTTATGCTGCCACAACCTGTGTGAAAGCAAAGCATGACTCCCAGCCTGCCAGTGCTGGCTGCCGGAGCAGTTTTCTACTGCTACATCGACCTTACCACTTAAAAGTAGTGGCAAAGTCCAAACATTCCTTATTAAATTATTTGTAAGTCACCCCAAGGCAAGCCTACTGAGCCTTAAATACAGAGTGCATTATATTAAAGTCAGGCATGTGCTTCTTAACTCTACATGACCTGACAGTAAAAACCCTGCATTGTCATTTTACCTATGGAAAGGCTAGAAGCCCCATTGGTGAGCAAAGATTTACAGGCTGGCAAGTCTACACTAACTCTGAATGCCAATACTAAATTTGATACTTCAAGATATAAAAAGAATTGATGCATATATCCCAACTTCATGCTCAAGTAAGTTTAATGTGACTTTTGCACAAGTGGCAATTTTAATAATGATGACCAGCCTTCAGCAGAGATGCAGGGCCTTGGATACTCCAGCACCTTGAATTCAAGGACGAGTGGCCCTCTTGGGAGTGCTGCAACAGCAAGGCAAGCATGGCTCTTGAGTGTCAACACAGTTTAAGTATGGAGCTGAGACCTAGATGACCATCAATCCACCAAATGCTGCAGTTCTCTCAAACTTTGCAGGGCCATCCCAGGTCCCACAGAATTTTCCTCTAGTCTGCTGAGCACCTCAAATCTGAGGCAAATCCCATTAGCGGAAGCCCATTCACATGTGGGCCTTCTCTTGGTCAACAATATGGGGCTGTGTGGGGAGGGTTTGCAACTTTCCAAGAGAAAAATACTGGCCATTTGTTGTTGTTATAAAGGTCTGCAAAGGCTCGAACTTGATACTCAGTAGTACTATAAACAAAATTATATGTATTAATGTTTAATATGACTTTTCTGCCTTTGTATAGTTTAAATCTTAGTCAGGGGTTGTTAACGCAGCTTTGTAACACATTTAAAAGTACTTTCTGTGTATATTGGCTGTTTGAAGCATGTACAGATAAGGGCTAAGAATACCAGCTTTAGGTGATTTTGTTTATTTTTGCACCAGCCAGGACTTTAAAATACCGGTGGTGCTGGTAGAAAACTACTTAGGTCTCATCAATGAAGTATAGTTTAGTTCTATGGCACAGTGAGTAAGGGACTCACATCTGGGATTTTCTTTTTTTTGCCTGCTCCAGGATATTATTATGTACAGTATATGGTAACTGCCCCTAACAGTTCAGGCATGTTCACAGAAAATAAGGCACTTTTTTATTGCTGTTTATTAAAAACATAATTTACTTGAGGTTGTTTAACCATGCAACACTCACCGTAGAGGATCCATCACTCCACAGGATGGCGCTCATGTTGATGGAAACTTCTCTACCTCCTGGAGCTGTAGTTTCCACTTGTCCTACCTTTACAAGCCGGAAATCCTCATTTTGTGATACCTGAATATTCAGGATGTGAAAAGATGTGCGAAGGTCTCCATTGCCATCAAAGAATATCTTATCCCCACTGTGAGACTTAAACTCCATTTGTTTCAGGTAATGCAGGGTCTAGAAAGTGTGAAACAACAGGTTCATGCATATAGTGCCATGTCTTTACTGTCTTTCATCATCTAGCCTGTGAGATACTTCACCACATTTGCTCTTTTAATGGTTCTCCTGTTCCATTCACCTAATATTAGCTCCCAATGCTTTCCCAGCTCACACCCACCTCCCTTACCAAAGTCCTGTTACTGATTCTTTTATTGTCCTGGTTTGTCTTGTAGTTATCATTTATGCTCTTCTGTTGACTTATTCTCTTAGACTTGTGTTTCTTTCACTCTTCACTATGTTTTACATCCCTCTAGTGTAACCCTCATTCCCTTTGACTTTTGTTAGTCTCTTAGCCTTGTTTAATCTATTATTGTCTTTTAAGGACAAACATGTAATTCCCTACTGCTAATGATACAGTCTTTATCCTTCCTATTTCACCCTTATTCTCTAGTTTCATATCATTTGTACGTGTTTGCCCTTTGGAAAAACCTAGTACATCATCCAGACAATATCCTATAGCTTCTAATGTCACTCCCTGCCATTCCTTATCTAACTCTACTATTATATTCTAATAGCCTTCTTTGCTCTTATCGCTTCCTAATTACTTGTCATTGTCTACCAGCCTCCTTCATCCACTCAGCAGCTGCCCATCTTTTGTTAGGGTTCTGGGCTCGTTCATGTTCCCCAAAAGTCTTTCTCCTCACAACAGTCTTCAATTGTCTACCAGTGAACTGTCCTCATTTACTGTCGCCTAGCCTCTAGTCTCTGCTCATCCTTCATTCTATCTCCCCAAGGTGCCCTGTCCACTTTTGTTATCTTCGAGCCTCCTTTCTTCTCCCAACAGCAAGCTGTTTTTGCTGACGGAACTTAGCTCATTTCTTTACTCAGTCTCCTTTTTCTGCTCAGCATCCTCCTATCATCTCTCAGTGTCATAGTCTCATTCCTTGGCCTATACTCAGCATCCTTCTCCCCCACCTTGTGTCTTGCCCCATTTCTTTCTCCCTTTGGCTCCTTTAACCACACATTAGCCTTCATTATTCTTCCTCTTCTACTTCCACCTAAATTAATTTTCCTTGTAAATTATTCATTCTTCTTTTCTATCTACTCTTAATCACTTTTTCCCACTACATGCTCAGTAGTACCTTATTTCTTTGTCAGCGTATCACAATATTCTCCTAGCTACGCCTGGGACCCTGTCCACTCTCTTTTCCTCTTAGCCTCCCCTCTCTTTTCCGCACATCTTCTTCCTCTTTTAGCTTTTACTTGTTCCATTCCCTCTACAGTAATCTTTCTCCCATCACAACCTTATTATTATCCTTCCTCTGCTAGGGTTCATCTCACCATCTTCTCAAGGGCCTTTTGTCTTACCAATTCTATGTTTCATCTCATCTTCTCAAAGTTTTCTGTTTCCCGCCCATCTTCTTAAAATGTTTCTTCACCTACCTGTACTTGTGATGAATGCCAAGATTTTTGTAAACCCCAGGTGATACATTGAAAGCGGGTATATTGATATTTGAAAAAAAAAACATGGCTCATCTGAAAAACTTCAATTTAGGGCACCATTGCAAGGGGTTAGTGAATTGAGAATCGATCAAAAAGCTGCACTTTTCAGTCAAATGAATTGATGATAAATATAAAAATAGAAATGATATAGCGACAGACCACACAGTGAAATCTACACTGCACATTTTTATACAGAAAATTACTGCAGTAATCAAAAATAGTACAGTGGTCATATGCTCCTGTTTGTGCTGCAAACGTGATGGAACAACAACAAGAAATGGAAACGGGTGGTGAGAAAACGATTCAGTTGAACATACCAATGTTTTTCTAATGTCTTTTAAGGTGAACTCCTTCAGTGGTATTATCTGCTCTTTTGTCCACTCACAATAAGCTGACATTTTAACCCCTTATGCCCTAATGACTAAACAATCTGCAGTTCATCATAGGAACAAAAGAGTTAGTGATAGTTCCTGTCCCACTACAGTCTGTGAAGCATGTTACTGAGAAAACGAAAACCGAGGAGGAACTGTCCATGCCAGTGGCACATGGAAGGTCTCTCAAGAATATTTTGGTTAGCAGCAAAAGTCAAGGGGCAGGGCAAACACAAAATGCGGAAGTTATTGAACAAGGAGCAGGTATCCAAGATGGACAAAAAAGTCATCCAATCATTGACAAGATGTCCAAAACCCATTCTATGTACTGTATTGGAGTCAATAGGTCTTAAGCAACAGACAAGTGAGACCTAAAAATTAGATGTGTTTGGAAAAAAGACAGTGTTTCTCATTATTATAGGAAAAGTGAGATCAGAGGAATTCTAGATTCATTACTAATGATTGTGCTATACAAGTCAGTGTAAGGTGAAAAGAATGATACAAAACAAATCTTGAGTATTGGCCAAAGAACTATCAAAAACATTCCATGAAGAAAATAAGCCATCTTCCCATTAAAGTAGGCAATGATCCACCAAATTTGTCAAAACATAAATGACTATAACAATTATACGTATCAAAAACTCACCGTAATGGGCTCCATCAGTAGTTGTGTCAGTTGAGGGAATGTCTGTTATTACCCTGTGTTACGTTATGTTATGTTATGCTACATTACACTATGTTCTGTTATGTTAAGTTATGCTATGTTATAGGTGGATTTGTAGAGCGCTATTAATCACCTGTACGTGTATCCAGGTACGTGAGCAGGTGATTGGGCATATGATTCCCACAGATTTATTCGAACAACCAGGGCTTCAGTTTCTTGTGGAACTCAAGAAGTGAGGAGGAGGCTTTAATATTCTGGGGAGGTCATTCCATGTTTTGGGTGCAATGTAGGAGAACAAGCAACCTCCTGATGTGGAGGATGTATGGGAGAATGAGTCAAAGCATAGGTGTCTGGTCGGCTGGTAAAAGTGTATGAGGCTGTTGAGGTATGTTGGTCCAATGTTGTGTGGGGCTTTGTATGTGTGAGTGAAGAGTTTGAGTTGGCTGTGTTTCTGAATGGGGAGGCGTGGAGCTCCTCTAGGTGTGGAGCAATGTGGGTGTGGCGTAAGAGGTCCAGTAGGAATCTGGTGGCATTCTGGATGGTTCTGAATCTTCATAGGGGTTGCTTAGAGACGATGGCGTAGTGTGTGGTGCTGTACTCAAGCTTGCTTGTGATTGAAGGTTCCAGCTGTCCCCGTGCTGCTGCATTGCTCTTGCTCCTGTCTTCTTGCGTTTTCCTCATTTTTTGGGTGTCTTCTCCTTGCCTTTTCCCCTGTTTTATGTGCCTTCTCCTTGCTTTTCTCTTAATCCAGCTGCTTGCTCCTTTCTTCCCCCTGTTATTTTCATGTCTTCTCCTTGCTTTTTCCTTGTTTTCACTGCTTTCTTGTTGCTTTTTGTCCCACTTTTTATGTGCTTTCTCCTTGCTTTTCTTTCATTCTCACTGTTTTCTCCTTGCTTTTTTGCCCATTCCTTGTATGCCTTCTCCTCGCTTCTCCCTCATTTTCACTGTTCTCTGCTTGTTTTTTCTCCCTTTTTTGACCCTTTTCCTTGCTTTTCCCTCATTTTTCAATTTTTTCTCCTTGCTTTTTCCCTCCTTTTTTGTGCAGCTTCCCCATGCAACTCCAGACCATTACCTCACTTCTGGAATTCCAAAGGGTCCTCAAGACCTGGCTGTTTAAATGAGCCTCCGGGACCTGCAAGTGTCTGGAATACTCTGTCAGATGATTAGCTGTGCTTTATAAATCCTGATTGATTGGTTGATACTCTGTCACCGGTAATTGTATTGTGCCGTAATTCTGGCCCCATTTTTTTACTTTCTGGTCCTCAGACCTGAGGACTACTTGTCAGGTCACATGGGCCTTGGATAACAGTGCTGGCATCCTGTATTCACAATTTCATCAGACTGGGCTGCGCACCCTACAAGGAGAGAAGATCAGCTACACATAAACTGAAATTGTTAGCCAACACAGATCTAAATATTCCAGTTGGTATATTTAATAGCAGAACCTCAGCAAAAAAAGATAATGGCTCTGGGGCCCACTACCAAAATATGATGCTGACTGCTCGTCAGCCCACCATGTGCCAGTGAGGAAATGTAGGACCATATGTACATAGGCATTTTGAAATCTAAAACCCTGCAATCCACACATTCACAATGGTCTCCACTGAACAATGTGTTATTGCTACCTACTAAATCTGTTTAGTGATTGGGAGAAACCTTTACAAATCACAAAAGGAGGGTCTGTGACTCATCCCAAATTGCATTATTGAATTTAGGAGGGGGCATGAAAGAGGCCTAACTGCAAATCAGTTTGATATATATGGATGGTTTCTGCCTGCTGTCAGCCACAAACCATTGAATAGTTACTGATGTCACAAAGAAGATGCTAACTCATTCACAAAGGAGAAGGTGTCCCTATCCACGGGACACCTGTCTGTGACCCCCAAAATCAGATTGGTACAAGTTTATCTCATGAAACAGAAGTCGCATATTTCAAGAAACATGGGTTAAGTGCCAGGTGCTTATAAAAACCTATAACTGTAGAATTTTGATATCTAAGGGGTCAACATTAGGGGCACTAAAACATAGATTTCAATTGTCAACCAACAGTGGTGGACATTAAGTGCCAGGATATCCAACAGCCGCTTCACACTTTCAAAATTGGACTCTTGTTCAATCTTTTTTATAAAAATACTATATATAAATAAATATATATATATATATATATATACATTATATATATGTTCAACAAAAAGAAGCACTGCACTCCCAAGAGATTCATTTTAACCCATTTAATGGTAATAATCAGCAGCATTTCATCCATTACCACCTACATATATATATATATAAACTAAGGTTAAAGGGATGTTATGTTTAGGTCCTGAAGAATTTACTCGTACAAAACCATAGAGTTCTTTTAAGTAACTATAACTCGTGCCTTAAGGTACCTATAACTCCAGCTCCCGCCATGCACAGCTTTTTCTTAAAACATTTGATTGCTAATGTTTCATTCTTAGTTTTAAGGACGTTCTAGAAATTGTCATGACTGCTGTAATATCAGAGGGTAAGTAGCAGTGAATGCGAAGACACAAGTTATAGTTACCTTAGGGCGCTTGTTATATTTGCTTGAAAGAACTCTAACTATAACTGCTGAATTTCTATGGTTTTGTACAGGTAAATTCAGAACTATAACAACCCTGTAACCTTTGTTTTTTTCAGTGAATTTCTAAGTTTTTAAAATTCTATTTCCTAACTATAACGTCCCTGAAATCTTTGTTGTTTTCAGTGAATTTCTATGTTCTTTTAACATAAAGTAATTTTCATTTCATTTACTATAACTCACACCTTCGCCAATGCACTGCTAATTACCCCACAAGATACATCACTCATGACATCTTTGATAACATCATTGATAATATCGATGTAATATTTGCATTAAAGTTTACGACATAAAATCTGTGCATGATGAGAGGGCAAGTTAAAGTTACCTTAGGGCATGAGTTATAGTTACTTGAGATAACTCTAACTATAATTGGTGAATTTCTATGGTTTCATATGTTTACAATGTGAGCCTAACTGTAATGTCCCTGTAACCTTTGTTTTTTTCAGTAAAAAAAAAATATATATATATGAACATAATGATATAATATATAACAAAAAATGTTGTAGAAAGTATATACATTAACATGATATAAAACAATAATATAACAATAAAAAGCCTGAAAACTATGTATTGAAACATCATGCAAAAATGTTTGTTAATATAGTAGTTTAATAAGGGCTGATGATGAATTAAAACTAACTATATAGGTAGTTCTTAAATCTAGTAGGCACTCTATTCTGGCTTCTATCCATCACCAAGTTGTCATGTTTATCTTCTGATTTTCTACAGTTTCATATTCAAATTCAAATCTGTCATTCTCTTTTCCTTTTCCAAACTTAACCAATCTAATTTTTCTCCACCTTGATCCATCCTCCATTTCCATGTACTTAATACCAACTCTTTTGACCATTTTGGGATCCGGAAATATACATTTAGCTTTGTCACACTCCATGGGAGTTTAACATTAATATTCTGACCCACCTTCACCAAGAAATCAGTTCTGAACACCTCAAATTTCCTTTTTAATACCATACCTCTTGATTGCCCAAAATTATTCACTCCACTTCACCTTCATCAATTTCCACATTTTCACTACTTTTATTCATGTAGACAGTCAATCTGGGTTTCCTTTTTCAAAATCCAAATTATGACTGACCTGTCATGCAATGCATATTCGTTTTAAAAGAAAACTCCATTTGCCTCACATTGTCCAAAATGGGCTTGCAATTTCCCGCAGCCATATGCACAAAATCTCTAATACATTCCTTAACCTGTCATCATGTTCCTTTTCCTCACTGGCAGAAATTCAAATGTCATCCTGGAAACAGCAAACCCCATTGACACCTTCAAACAATTTGTGCATAATGATGTATAAATTATGTTAGATGTGGTAATGGTTCATGCAACTCTATTTAACTGATGAGAAGTCCATTGTTGAAAACCAATTACTCTTCCTTCTAATAGCTAACATTTTATTTAGATTGGGCAGTGGATGCATGTCTACCCATATAGCGTTAGTTAATCCACAGAGGTTTACACACATCCTGATTGACTGATCTGTGTTGCGCACAACAACTATGGGTGGCAACCATTACGTTGACTAAATCTCTTCTATAATCTCATTATCAACCAACTTCTTCAGTTTTTCTTTAACCTTATCCTTCACAGCAAATGGCTAATTTCTCACTTTGCGAACTTAAGTTTGACTACCCCATCTTAAAATAATTTTATGAGTGAAATTCTGAAGTTTACTCAATTCAGTAAACACTCCTGGAAAACTTTGAACAACATTGTCCAGTTCTACAACTGAATTCAGTAAAACAATTGCTCTGCTGCTCCAGGTCAGAGTTATATCCCCATTGCAACCTGCTGCATTAAACCTACTAGTGGTACACCACTCTTTGAAACAAATGCTCTACCACTAATATTTCTATATTTAAATATAATATTAAGCAATATAAGAAAAAGATAAGCTATACAAATGAAAATATTCTCCCGATCTGCCTTCAATTATTTATTAGGTGGGCACACACAAATACTAAGAAACTAATGTCCAAAATCTTTTAAAATCTTGAAGTGATATGATGGTGCCTAGGGCTCTAGAGTCTACTACCATCTGGAAACCTTTACCCTCAATTTCTATCCTTCTTTTCGGACCCCTTATCTTTAGCCACCTTTCTTTGTCATAGTCCATTGTTGTAACTATTTGTCCATTACCACATTTTTCATGAATATCCTCACCAACTAAACAGATACGGTTCGTCTTAATCCTCCAAACCCATTTCACATTCAGACTCCTCACTTAAAGCACCTACCATCCTATTAGAAGTACCAGACTTCTTGCATATCTGTGCATACTGACCAAAATGCTTGCATTTTTTACAAGTTCTAGCTGGGCATCACTTATCATTGGACCAATCAGTCACACTACCACATGTTATACAAACGTTTTAAGCCACTGTTCTATATTTGTACTCATTATTAGTGTTTGCCTATTGGTGTCAATGATGTTATCTTTTCCTACACTCGACTTAACAGCATTTATTTGCTCATGCTTGCCATCACTTTATCTAAGATGTTCCAATGATTTAAAATTAGCCTATTAACACTCATTCATTATTCTCACTAATGTAGATGTTAACCTTTCCCTCTTGCTATGTTGAGGCTTCCAGAAATATAAGATTGTAAGCATTCCACAATTTTACTAAATATTTGAGGTGTGCTCCATCATTTGGTCATTAATGTATTCGCTTTGGTCACCAGTAAATGCACAATTAATCTTTGTAGCTTCAGCTCTGCGTTTTGATGCCAAGCCACTGATCATCTGTTTCACAGGCTCTCTCATTTTCTCTGGTATTCCAGCTTATTTCAGTGACCAACCAACCATTTGGGTGTCAATTAACTATTTCAGGCATTCTGTTGGCATAAGCAATGGTGGTGAATTGCAGGTTACTGTACTTTCTTGCTTCACTCTTCCTTGTCAACATGCACAGACAAGACCAACTCATCACCAGTGTTATAATTCAGAATACAACTCTTGGTGCAAGAAGAAGGCAGGGCTCACTGGCCACAAATATATGATTTTTATTTATTGCAGGGTTCAGGTATATACCTGTAAGAGAACACTCCTCCAGGAGCAGCCTTCCTCTCTCCTCAGTGCCCCTCTAGCCAAAGCCTATCAGTTACTTCACCCTCATAGGTATACATAATATTCCAATCCATCTGACCCATCAGACTGAGTTTAGCATATCCACACACACAGGAAGAAAAGAGAAATCATAACAGAAGTGGGGCCACATGTACGTAGCCTTTTTCTTGTCGCAAACGTCCTGATTCGCAGAATTGGGTCGTGTGCGAAAGAAAAAAGGCTTTTTTGTATGTACAAACCCTATTTTGCGATTCGGTAATCTATTTACCGAATTGCAAAATAGGTTTGTGAGTCGCAAATTAGGAAGGGGTGTTCCCTTCCTGTGAGTCACAGTGCGATGTATGATTGTTTTATGACCGTGAATGCGGTCACAAAACAATCGCAATTAGCACCAATTTCAAATTGGTGCTAACCCATTCGCAAACAGGATGGGGTCCCTGTGGGACCTCTTCCCCTTTGTGAATGGTAGAGAAAATATTTTTTTCGGAGCAGGCAGTGGTCCCACGGACCACTGCCTGCTTTGAAAAAATGAAAAGAAAACTTCTTATTTTTGTTTTTTAAATGCATTGTTTTCCTTTAAGGAAAACGGGCTGCATTAAAAAAAAAATAGCTTTATTTAAAAGCAGTCACAGACATGGTGGTCTGCTGTCCCCAGCAGGTCACCATCCCTATGAGTGCAGCCATTCCCAATGGGGTCGCAAATTGCGACCTACCTCATGAATGTTAATGAGGTAGGTAATTTGTGATGTACACTGTTGTACATATGGTTTTGCAACTCGCAACTCGCAAATGAGTCGCAAATTGCGAGTCACAAAACTCTGGGTCATACATCTGGTCTTTTCCACAATCTTACTTTTCGTTTGTTTGGTAGATACATTTTATAAATATTTTCCCTGTCACTCATTCCAATTCAACCTAAACTTTCAATTCTGTGATTGACTTTTTTGTTCATGAACTGAATAATATACTTAAGCTCTAAATTGCTTTAAATACATAAACCTCGTTACCAAAGTAGGATGTGTACTCTCCTTTCCTACCTGCCATGGTTGGATGCCACTGATGTCCACACAGAAACCATTATTGAAGGGTCCTTGCCCTGGTGTGCAGGACATCAGAGAGTTCAAAGCATGAGCAAAGGCATAGACTGCAAGGTAACTCTGGTAGGTGTAGCTCAGATCACTCAGTTCAAACACTGATAAGGTTTTTTTATCCAAAGATTCTATTCCGGAGCAATATGCCAACTGTTCTCCCTTCCCTACTGTAGGTGTAGTATCACTTCCATTGGTGTGTGGCCACTGACATTTGAAGATCTGCTCCCATAAGAGTTTGGTGAAGATATCATCTGAATTTACGGAAGGTTGCAGGGCGTATAGGAAGTCTTCAAGGCCGGGCATGTTATCTGTATAAAGTGTGAGCCCTAGGCTTCCATTAAGTATTTTCCAGGCTTGGTCAGCAAAAATACCAGGAGAAATAACAAAGTAGGCAGAGAACACCCAGATCTTCCCAGTAACATTGTATGCATAAAGAGTTTCCAATAAAACCTTAACATAAGCCTCTGCACTTTGGACGATAATCACCTTGACTGAATGTGTTTGGATCACATCAACAACTTGTAGAACCTTCTCCTTGGAGTACCGTAGGTGAATCTTTTCCATGAATGCCACACAGCCACCATTCTCTTCAATCACCTTCTTAACATGTTGGCCACCTTGCAAACCAAGCTCATCATCAGAAACAATCATTCCCACCCACGTCCAACCAAAGTGCCCCATTAGCTGTGCCAGGGCAATGTTCTGTATGGTACTTCCTGGGACAGTGCGGAGGAAGGATGGAAATTGGTGCTTGTCACTCAGGATGGAGAGTAAAGCTGAATGGCTGACCTGTCAGAAAAGTGGGTGCAAGTCAGTCATCAAACCTATCATTATAAGTGCAATAAGCCCCAGGCAGACAGTGTACTTCTACAATATACACCGAAACACATTAGAAACAAATCAAACATGGAAATATCAATATGCATCAGGTAGAGCAATCTGAGAAGGCCAGTTGTGTATAATCCACAAACCCGGTGGATTCATTCGACATTCAAGATCCTGGATGAGAAATAATACCGCTCATGGCACCTGCATTGTTTGAAAAGCCCTTAATGATTTGTAGCTTTTTTGTCAGGTCCGGGGGCTTTAGCAATATTAGGGCTTTTGACAACTGGAGTGCACTCAGGAGAGGCCATCCACCCTTCATCAGAGAGTCAGTGGCCATGGATTTAAGTGAATCCCAATCCATTGGCGTCACTCACCAGGGCCCCCTTCTGACTCATGCAAAGGAATGAGGATAGTATCTTTGTGGTTGACATCTGGAAAGAGTGCATTTCTCAGTCTTTTTGTTGGTTCTACTTACTACTTTAGACCCACTAATTGTGGACAACCGGTAAATACAATGCTTCGCCAAGAATGATTGAATTCTCAAATTAACAAAAGAGTTGTGGTGTCCTGAAAATATAAACCAACAGCAGAGCAAGTGCCCCAACTCCTACAGATGAATAATTGCTTGAGTGACCCTGCAAGAAGTTGTACATGTGGGGAAAATATCAGCATCAGCAATACATGTAACACACGGAAATTGAGAACACTGATCTATAACTTGATGCTTTTACACATAATAAGCAATACCGGTAAAGTGATTTATCTTAGCCCTGGAAGTGAAATAGACAATATTTGGATTACAAACAACATTTCTGTGCTTCTGGACATTTAAAAATCCTCCCAAAATAACTTAATGGAATGCAACTTTAACATATAGGCCCTCATTACAACCCTGGCGGTCAAAGACCGCCAGGGCTGTTTTGGAGGTTGCACCAGCAACAGGATGGTGGTGCAAACTCACATATTACGACCGCTGCGGAAGCGCCACCGTCGTTTTTCCACCACGTTGGTCCCGGCAGAATTAATCCGCTTGCAGCGCTGCCCAGGGGATTACGAGTTCCCTTCCCGCCAGACTTTTCACGGCGGTAGGAACCGCCATGGAAAGGATGGCCGAAAGGGGAGTCGAGGGGCCCATGGGGACCCCTGCACTGCCCATGCCTTTTTAGATCTGGCTTGAAAGTGTAGCTTTCAACATTACCTTATGCAATCGACAAAAAAGAGCTTGGAGAGTCCTAATTAGCAAGGGGCTTAGACTCAACTCACATGTTGGTCCATCTGAAGACATGATTTGAATGGGTTTTATTTGTGTGTTTGAACTAAAAAGAATGCATGTCTTGAATCTTTTTACCTGTGGCAACATTTATACTTGATGCAGAAGGACTGAGTTGGTTATGGTGGCAATCCAATGATTATGACTATAGTATGATCTGTTTATAATGAAATATTATGATATAAGTAATATGTCTGACATATTTATTGTGAAAAAGATGTGTTAAAGTCGATAGGCATTAAGGTCGGAATTGTTATTATTCCATATTGAAGACTAGAGATAGGTATTTTGTTTTATGAAATATCACACATTACTGTAATAGTCAGGGCTTTGATTTTGGCTCCAGACACTCACTCTGCCAAACCTACATATTGTGAAAAGCATGCATTAAAGTCAATAGGCTTTTAAGGATGGCTTGTCATTACACTCTGCTAAAGCCTGTAGGCAGGTATTTTGTTACATGAAATCTCACATATTACCATAGTAGTCAGGGGTTTTGATGTTGGCGACCCGCCATAATAAATTCATTATTAGGCTCTCTTAGGCGAGATATTAGTTTGCTTTACTAACTGTAATTTAATAACTTTTGTAATTTTATGATCGTATGCTGGATGGTTGCATTGTGGAATGCTTACGCTCAATACAATAGGCTTAATTTGTTATGATGACAAGCCAATGATAAAGGCTATATGCCTGAATGTTTATTGTGTAACGTTACAATAAAGGCAATAGGCCTGACAAATGGATAGTGAAAGGCATATGTTAAAGTCAATGGACATTTAAGGGTGTATTGTTTACTTTTACAGATATGTTTTTGTCAGATGAAATCTCTGATATTTCCTTGGAAGTCAAGTAGCATATTTAACAAACAGTTGGGTCGCTCAACGGGGAGTAAGAGTTAGATTTTTCAAGCCATGCAAGGTTTCACAAATCATTGCATTGTGTTGCTCTGCCCTGAGAAGGCATTCCATGGATGGAGCATTGGTGTTCCTACTCATCCACCCATGGATATTGGTGCATTCCCACATTTACCATTACCTGTAGACCTGGGAATGCATCAAGATCCTATGCCTCCCCAGGTGAGGAGTAACAAGGAGAAATATCTTTATTTCCCAAGTTACATTAAATACTGGTTGCAGAGCTTTGAGAGGTTGTGCACCAACAGTGTGTCGTGCAGCAACAGTTCCAAGTAGCTGGGATGCAAGGTCTTGCATTATGCAGAGGTGGTTATGAGGAGCTGTGGGTCCTGCATCAAGCATGTGTCACGAAGTGGTGGTTCCGAGGAGCCGCATGATTGTGATGTGCGGTCCTACATCGAGGATGCGTCACACAGCGGCAATTTTGAGGAGTTGCCACTCCTGCTTTGGGGATGCATTGCATAGTGGTGGTTCCAATGCAAGGCTGTGATGTCATGCATCAAGCTGCGTTGGTTCACGTAGGACCACAGCTGGACTAGCAGAGCATCTTCAGGCCCACTTCCAAAGATCCAGGAATAGGTTGATACCACTTGTGAGGCAGGAATCACAGCAGGCAGAGCCAGGTGCAGGGTTCAAGGTAGTTGAAGACTTTTCTGTCTCTGATGCTCTGATCAGGACACCAGCCAACTAGCCCCTCAAGTCACTCTGGTAGTCTTGTTTTCCAGACATAGGTCCTGTCCTTCCCCCTCAACCAGCCAGGCATCATGGTAGCAAAGTAGCAGTCCTTCTTGCAGCAGAGCAGCACAGCAGCCCTTCTTCTGAATCTTCCACAGGTTCAGATGTGTACTCAAGAGTTGGGTCTTAGTGTCCAATATTTATACCTGATGCCACTTTGAAGTAGGAGAAGCATTTAGAGTCCTCCCCTTCTTCTCATCATTCAATTCTATCCTCATTGAGATGTCATTGTGAGAGCTGGAATCCTTGGTGTGGTTTCTGCCTGTCGTTTTGCCTCTGCTTCCTGTGTTTTTGACTGTGTTCTGGATTTTGTTTTTGCTGGTTTTTGGTACTCTGGGCACTTTACCACTGCTGACCTGTGCTAAAGTGCAAGTACTCCATGTGTAAATTGTGATTGTGATTGGTTATCCATGATTGGCATATTTGATTTAATAGTATGTCTCTAGTATAGTGCACCTTGTGTACCTAGGGCCTGTAAAGCAAATGCTACTAGTGGGCCTGCAGGACTGATTGTGCCACCCACATGACTAGATCTGTAAACATGACTAAGACCCGCCTTTGCAGAGTCTGAAGTTTTAAACTGTCATTTCGACCTGGCATGTGCACCCACTTGTCATGTCCCAACCTTCCATTTTACTACATGTAAGTTAACCCTAAGGTAGGCCCAAGGCAGCCCCATGGGCAGAGTGCAGTCAGTGTATTTAAAAGGTAGGACATGTACTGGTGAGTTTTACATGTCTTGATAGTGAAATACTGCTAAATTCATTTTTCACTATTGCATGCCTATATTTCCCATAGGTTAACATGGGGATTGTCTTTAAATACCTTTTAAATGTGATGTTTCATTGGGAACAGATAGAGATATGGAGTTTGGGGCCTCTGAACTCACAATTTAAAAATAAAGCTGTTGGTAAAGTTGGTTTTTAGATTGCCAGTTTGAATATGCCAGTTTTAAAAAGTGGGCATTTTCTTGCTTGACCACTCTGTGCCTCTGCTTGCTGCTGAATATTGCCTGGGATATACTGACAGTTAGGCTGTTTGTGAATTCACTATAGACAGTGAGCTGAGGTGTGTTCTGCATTTCCTGGTGGGTTGTCCTGGGCTGGAGTAGAGGGAGAAGCTGACACTTGCACCTGAATAGGGCTGTGCCTGTCCATACACAATACAGTCTCCAACCCCCTGGGCTGTGTCTGGGGCCAGGACAGGGAGAGGCAGAGTCTGGTGCACTACAAAGACTTTCCTTTGAAGTTTGCCTATTTTAAAGGCAGAAATGAGTATAAGTATTGGACTGCAGACCCCACAACTTCAGAACACTTCTGGATCAAGAGGGACCTCTGCCAAGGAGAATAGCTGAAGAGCTGTAAGGATGAGCACTGCCCCTTTGCTGTGTGTGCTTTTCTGGGCTGGCATGCAGTTGCTGCTTCTGCCTTTGAGAGGACAAAGACTGGACTTTGCTGTGTATCATGCTTGTGAAGTTTCTCCAAGGGCTTGGACTGAGCTTGCCCCCTTTTAAGAAGTCTAAGGGACATCGAAGGCTTCATCTGCCAGCACCTGGGCTCTCTTGCTGAGACCCCTGACTTGGAAGTGGTGCCACAGCCAATCCCTGGATCTTTGGAAGGAGAAGCTGGTAAAACCTGAGAGAAAATATACGCACCGGAGCTGAGCAGCAGAAAAATCAATACAGCACCTGCACCACGGCTGAAAAATCTATGCAGGGCCAGTTAAATTTACGCATCGCCTGCTTTAGCTTGGACCCATCATCGTTGTGCATCAGGATTTTCCACGCATCGCCCCTGGGTGTCAAATCTTCAACATTACTGCACGGACCTGAGGCTGTTTGTCCAGTATTCGACCCATTGTTCTCCTGTGGGAAAGAATTGACGCATCGCCTACCCGATGAGGAAAGAATCGATGCATGGCCTCATTTGCGAGTAAGGAATTGACACATCACATGCTTTTTGGACGCAACTTAGTCCCTGCAGCTTTATTTTTGACTCACACCAGATACTTTGTGTTAAAACAACGCATCCATTGATTTCTGTGGTACTAAGACTTTTTTTACTTTAAAATTTCATATCTTTGCCTGTGTATGTTAGAATTTTGTTGGTTTGGTTAGATAAATATTGGTTATTTTTCCTAAATTGGTATGGCGTCTTTTTGTGGTGTTTTCACTGTGTGGCTGTGTGTGTTTGTTCAAACACTTTACACATTGCCTCTGAGCTAAACCAGACTGCTCGTGCCAAGCTACCAAGGGGGTGAGTAGGGGTTATCTTAGTTGTGTGACTCCCTTTCCCTGACTAGAGTGAGGGTCCCTACTTGGGCAGGGTGTAAACTGACTGTCAACTAGAGACCTTATTTCTAATAGTCATCATCGTCACCATCCATAAGAAACCTTAATCTTCACTCAATACATCCTGGTCTCCCTTGTATCACTCCCCCATCTTGTTACCCCTCATCCCATAGGAAGGTGGTCTATGTATTTTCTCATGCCAGCTTAGCTGCCTGTTCCACCTGCCCAGTGTGACCATCCTCTCCTTTTCTCTCGATCACCTTCAATAATTGTCCATATCTCTGTCCATCTTCCTCTCATTTCCTTCCTTCCTCCCGAGTTCAACATTACCTCTGACATCACCAAGGGAGCCAGCCCTGGCCCTCACTCACCATTTCATCTCTTGCTCTCTTCTTTCTTCGTTTGCAGTCTTTTCACACCAGTCCTTCAACTGCAGCTTGATTCTGTGTAACCTGAAGTTCACTGGTTATGGCTCCAGTATGCTCAATTTTGCTTATTTCTGCATCACTTACTTCTAGCCAGTTTCCTTCTTCTCTGTTTCTCCTTTCCATCTTTTCTTGCTTTTCTCATGTGCTACCTCATTGTTTCATCCAGCTATCACCTGTCTAGTACCCCACATGCTATTTTCATTGTTAGACCTGTCAGCCTTAAGGTAGGCAAGTAGAAGGAGGTCTTACCAGGGAGGAATTTTTCAAGGCGCAGAGGGAATGTCCAGCCTTGAAGGGCATTAGGCAACAGGCTGAAGCCTGGGCAGCAGGTGACCCCTCTGGTAGTCTCTGCATTTTCTGGGAGGACAACCTCCTGTATAGTGAGCCTAAGGCACACATGCACGGGAAAAAAGGACCCTGGTGGTCCCTCGATGATAGAGAACCTTTCTATTGGGGCTGACTCATGAAATTCCACAGGCAGGATATCGGGCCAGGAAAAGACTTTTCCAAGGCTTGTCCCCTACTTTTATTGACCTCAGATGAAGGTCTCTTCAGATGTCTATTGTAGAACCTGCTTGAGCTGCCAGGCCAGTTGGAAGACAGGGCAGAAGCTCAAAGTTCTGCTGCCTCCCTTACCTGTTGTGGGCACTCCCTTTGGGAGAGTAGGCACTGACCTTGTAGGACCCATGGATCCAGTTATCCTGGTTCTGATGGTTCATGTGAGTAGATACCCAGAGGCCATACCCCTGAGGTCTACTACTGCACCGGCAGTGGCAAGGGCCCTGATGGGAATTTTTACCCCAGTGGGTTTTCTCAAGAAAGTGGTGTCTGGCAGGGGCACCAAAGATATGTCTACTTACATGTAGTCAATGTAGAAAGTGTGTTGACTTACTTATAAGTTACTTATAAGTTCTCCAACCCATACCATCCACAGACCAGTGGGCTTGTTGAGAGATTCAACAAGACCCTCAAAGACATGATCAGGAGCCCACCTGAGCCTCTGAGGTGTAGGTGAGACATCCAATTGCCACGCCTACTCTTTGCTTACAGAGAGGTGCCACTTCTACAGGATGTAGTTAGTTGTATGCTGGCCTTCAGAAGCCACATGGCCAAGTTGTGAAAGGAAGCTTCAGTCAACGTAGAGGCTGACCATGAAGTGACGAAGCAGTGGTTTGACCAAACAACTGCTCCCGTAGAAGTGCTACCTGCGCAAAAGGTATAGCTGATGGAGACTGTTGAGAGGAAGGGGGAGGCTGCCTACTTGGTTGGCCTCAGGACTCCCAGGCACCACATCATGGTTCTTCACCTCAACCATCTCAATCCCCACTTAGAGATGCCTGGGGTCAGCAAGTTGCTGGTGACTGATGGAGGGAAGGTAGTGAAGAGTAAACCTCTCCCTGATCTCTTAGCCTCCAAAAAGAAGGGTGGATCAGTGGAAGGTATGAACCTTTCCCCTACCCTGACTCCTGAACAGCAGAGGGACTGTCACTAGTAGGTGGGTCAGTTCTCCTCACCATTTTCCCTCACTCCTGGGGTTACACACCTGTGCATCCATAACATTGATACGGGGGACAATCTCCCTGTCAAAAATAAATTCTTAGGGTGTCTGAGAAAGGGAGGGCCAAAATTAAGTAGGAAGTCCCCCAAATGATAGAATTAGGAGTGACTGAACCTTCTAGTAGCCCCTGGTTGATCCCTGTGCTGTTGGTACCAAATGCTGCCCCAAATGGCACTTCACCTGGAATCAACTTCTGTGTAGATTAAAGGGGGCTCAATTCAGTCACTAAGACTGATGCTCATCCCATTCCTAGGGCAGATGAGCTGATTGACAGATGAGGGGCTGCTCAGTTCCTGAGTTTTAACCTTACGTCAGGATACTGGCAGATTGCCCTATCTGAAGGTGCCGGGGAGAGATCAGCCTTTACTACTCCAGAGGGTCACTATAAATACAGAGGGATGCCCTTTGGGTTCAGAAATGCCCCTTGCCACCTTCCAGAGGCTGGTGAACCATAGTTTGGCCGGCATGGAGGCCTTCAGTGCTGTTTACCTGGATTTCATAGCTGTCTTCAGAAGCAACTGGAAGGACTACCTCTTTCACCTCCAGGAAATGCTTCAGGCCCTGCTTAATGCAGGTCTGACTATCAAGGCCAGCAATTGCCAGAGAGGGCAGGGGTCTGTGGTGTACTTTGGACACCTGGAGGGTGGGGTTTAGGTGCAGTCCCTGCAAGCCAAGATAGAAACCATCATGGCCTGGGAGACCCAAAAGACTCAGGCACCCATAATCGAGCTTGGCATTTTGCCAAACCAGCGGTGGAGGGGTGGTGGTGGTCGAGTCCTGGTCCGTCACGGCAGTGCTGAGTTCAGCACTACCATGCTGATCACGAGTCCTCTTTCTGACAGCCTTTTCATGGCGGGTCCCCACCATGAAAAGGCTGGCAGAAAGCCAGTGTTGGAAGCCTCCTACTACCAGCACCCTCGGAATGCACACTGTCTGCTATGCAGATAGTGTGCATTCCGAGGATGCTGTTGTGCCAAGGCATTGGCCTCAGCTCCCTTAAGGGAGCCAATGCCATGGTATTGTTTCTGCCGCTCTGACCGGCGGAAATGTCATAATACAATGCTTCCACCAGTCAGTCCTGTGGAAACATCATAATAGAACTGGGATGGAGGCTGCCGGTATGACTGCAGCCTCTTTCCAGTTGCTTTGGCTGTCAGATCATTCCGACCGCCAAAGTTGTAATGAAGCTCTTGGACAGAGGTGAGAGCCTTCATATACCTGACAGAATATTACAGAAGGTTTGTCAAAGGGTATGGCACCATTGTTGCCCCCTTGACAGAACTGACATTAAAGAAACAACCCAGATATGTGACAGAGGCATGTCAAAAATCATTTGACTCCCTGAAGCTGGCCATGTGCACAGTCCCTGTGCCTAAGGACCCTGACTTTTCCAAAGAATTCATAGTACAAACTGATGCCTCAGATTGTGGCACAGGGGCCGTACTATCACAGTCTAATGAAGAGGGCCTAGACCTGTTTGGGATTCACTACTGGATTCAGACAGACACAGGCCCCTCAGGTAGCTAATGAAAATGAGGAGAGAGAATCAAAAATTGTTGAGGTTATTCATCTCCCTACAGGGAATGGACTTTACAGTGGAACACAGACATGGGACAGACCATGCCAATACTGATGGTCTCACCATGTTCTTTCCCCTTAGTGATGAGCTCTCCCAAGAGCTTGTGTAGCTCTTTCCATTGTATCTGGTGGGATACATGCTAGATCTGTCAGCCTTAGGTTAGTCTTCCCCCAAACATTGTGACTGCTTTGCCTTACTTTTGCTGATCTGTTTTTGTTGGCCTTAGGACTCTGGGCACTTTACCACTTCTAACTAGTGCTAAAGTGCATGTGTTCACTCCTCTAAACTATGGAAACATTGGTATAGCCAAACTTGGCATACTTAATTTACTTATAATTTCCTAGTAAAGTGCACTATATGTGCACTGGGCTTGTAAAGGAAATGCTACTAGTGGACACTGACTGTGCCATCCACTTAAGTAACCCTTTAAACATGTCTCAGGACTGCCACTGCAGAACCTGTGTGTGCAGTTTGACTGCCATGTCGCCTTCCAATTTACAACCCCATGCCAAGCATTAAACTCCCTTTATTTACATATAAGTCACTGCTAATGTAGGCCCTAGGTAATCCGCAAGGTCATGGGGTCATGTATTTGAAAGGCAGGATATATACTTTTACATGTCCTGGTAGTGAAAAACTTCCAAATTTGTTTTCCACTACTGTGAGGGCTGTCCCTCTCAAAGGCTAACATTGGGGATTCCTTATTGCATTTAATAAAGTGTAAGTACTGGTTGCGACGGGGTAGAACTATCATGCTGAGTACCTATCAAAAGTTTAATGATAAATCTTCTTTAAAGTTGGATTTTACCATTACAATTTTAAACATTTTTAGAAAGTTAGCATTTTCCTGCTCTTATCCCTGTGTGCTTTCAGCCTGTCTCCAATACAGGTCTGGGCTGGGGTGACATCTGGTTTCCTGCATTCCCTCTAGACAGCCTCACACAAAAGAAGAGTAGAAGTGACTGAGTGCCCATCTGCCGGTTGATGGGCCATCCTAGTTAGGATGGTAGGAAGGAGCTGACACTTATGCCTGAATAGGCAGTGTCCAGCTCCCACGCAAAGGACTGCTTAACCCCCTGTAGTAAGCTTGGAGCCAGGGCAGGAAGGAAGGACCTATGTGCACTTCAAAGACCCATCTTTGAACTCACTCCCACTTCAACGGCACACTGGGTATAAGAACTGGACCTCTGATCCTACCAAATTGGTACACTTCTGATTAACTCTTCCAGGAAAAAGGACTGCTGAGCTGCTACAAGGACTGTCACTTTGGACTGCTGCTCTGAAAGAACTGCTTTTCTGTTGTGCTGCCCTGCTGAGGAAGCACTAGACCCATCTCACTTGAACCCAGGGTGGTAAAAATTCCACCTTGGTAAAGCTTCTTTGCCTAACCATCTGGTGCCTGTGTCCTGGGTCACATGGCGATGATTGACCTTTGTGTATTCTTGCCAGCTGGTGTGACAAAGGGGAAGTACGTGTTGGCAGGATGGGAAGGACAGAGCTGTTCCCAGCCCCACTTACATTTCAAAGGAGCTAACTCTACACTTTCACAAGAAACTAGACACCCAGCTTTTGTCAAGTGCAGACCTATTGAAGCCTGGGCAAGGAGGAAGACAATTCCAAAGCCATATGTGGGGGAAAACTCAAGAGGTTTCTACCACTTCAAACCTGGAACCAGGTATATTAATTGGATCCTAAGACCCACTCTTCAGTTCATTCTTGAACCTGCAGAAGACACTCAGAAGGCCTGCCTTGAACCTTCAAAAAATAGCCCTGCTGCTTGAGGACTGGCTTGTTGCTTGAAAGCAGTACTATTAAAATGAATCCAAGGGCTAGGTGGCTAGCCTCCTGTTCTGATTTACAGGGACACAAAAAATACCAACAACTTGAAACCTGCATCTCGACCCTGCCTAAAGCAAGTGTTACCCTCCAAGTGGTGCCTTGTCAGTTCTGGTCCTCTGGAAGTGGTGCTAAAAATGCCCAAACAGACAGTATCCAAAATTGAGGAATTGAAACAATTTCAGCCAAAACATGCTCTGTGAATTGACAAGAGACTGGCCCTTCTTGCTTGTCGATTTGATCAAGGTGAATCACCTGTAGGCCTGACTCTGTGGTAGCTTCAGCTACATTCTTTTCTGGAGCAGCAAATCAGACAGTCCTCACAGAAGGAGTATTTAGCTTTGTGAGGCCCTGGTTGGCTTTAGCCAGCAGCTTGTTCCCACTGGAGATTTTCAACTCCTAATAAAAGTGACAAAGCCTGAATGTATAAATATTCCAGTGGTTCCCGGATGACAACTCCTCCTCGGACACCGCTGGCTGTCCCATTGAGGGGTTAGGGCATTGCTCCCTAACCTTTTTCCCCATGTAAGTCTAAACTGCAGTCTCTGTGTGTGACAGTGAACAAGAATATACAAAGTGTGCATGATAGAGTCTCCTTACTTGCCAAGACATGTGTAGTGTGTGTTTTTTCTCCTGTCAATGCAATGTTGGATTCTGAAGCTGCTTCAGACTGTGAGAAATCATATAAAGTGCAGATGTCTTGGCTGGTGAGGAGAACTCATCAAGGCTGTCACACACTTTTTGTTTATGCTGAGCACTGCCAGGCAGTGCTCTCAGTGAGCGAAGGGAGTCCATCAGGCAAGCCTTACAGCTCTCTAATAGGGAGCTGTTTCTTAGAGCTCTAACGAATCGCAAGGTCCAGAGTCAAACTTACAGAGTGATTGATAATGCAGGGCCAAATCAGGATCTGTGATGTCAATCAATTAATCTATGATTAGAAACCTTGCAACACAGGAACCTCAGAGGGAGGGAGCTGGTCCATGTTCCAAAGTTTCAGCATTGGCCACTGAGGAGGACCTGAAGTGGAATACTGCAGCGGTTAAGATGAAAAATGAACGCTCTGAAAGTGCTGCGCATGTGTTTGAATACTAGAGGGGGGCAAGTGTGTGGGTGACTGTATGTGTATATGTGAGAGAGAGAGCGTATATTTTTGATAGAGGAAGCGGGAGAGATTGAGCGTGTGATAGAATGAATGAGTGAGAGACAGACAGGGAACTATTGAAAGTACGAAAGCGAATGAGTGAGACAATGATTGAAATAAGGAGAGAAAGTGAGGGAAACTATGAATGAGAGAATGAGTGAGAGTCAGTGAGTGAAGGGAGTGAGACACAGTAAGCGTGAGAGTGACAGTGAAAGTGTGAGGAGAGTAAGAGTTAGTGAGAGTGAGGAAGTGAAGAAGATAGTGTGAGAGTGAGAGACAGGCGAGTGAGTGGGGAGAGAGTGAGTGAAGCAGAGAATGAGTGCAGGAATGGGTGAGAGTAAGTGAAAGTGACAGAAATAGTGAGAGATTGTGCCAGAACAAGTCAGAAAAGAGTGACAGAGAGAGTGATAGAGAGAGAAAGTAAGTGAGAGACGGGGTCAGAGTGAGTGAGAGAGAGTAACTGAGAGACAGAGACGCAGGGTGAGACAGTTGGTGAGGGCATGAGATAGGATGACCGAGAGAATGAGAGAGTGGGAGTGAATGTGAGCAAGATTGTGATGGTTGTGCAAGAACCTTGTCAAAAGACTCCTTCAAAAACCTACAAAGTTAGTGAGTGGCAGGGAGGATAGAAGCCTCAAAAGTTTGTACCAAATGTATGTGAAAAAGTATGCAATAAAATGCACTATTTGGTTCCATTTTTTCAAACCTTTCTTAGGGGAGCAGAAACCCTCTGAACCTGTGTTTTAGTTAGTCCACCTTTGCTCCCTAGGTCATTTAAATTTGTGGAAAGGGCTACAACCCAATACACTCAATGATCACCACCTGCCATTGCTGAGAAGCCTCCATACGTCATATTAAAGCAGGAGAAACCTCACATACCCATCTATGTATAATGAGAACATTGCAATGTGGGAGCTCCACTGAGGACAATGGAGCGGCTCTGGGCTCATGGCTGGTGTAACCCGGAGCTCCAACATTCCAATGTCTGTCTCGATGTTTCTCTTTTTTAGATTTAGACCATTCTACCCTCAGTGGGTGGGATGTTCTAATAGCCTTTATGCCTTGGGCTTTACTGGTTGTTAAAGGTTCTCTCCTTCGTTATCACTCAGATGCAGGGCCTTTAACAACTGGTATAGTTCTCGGCATCAGGCTATGAGGCTATAATATGTTCCATATTCTTATGTTTGCTATAATTTAGCTTGTGTCCACCACCACTTCCAAATAATTTTAGGTGCTTACTCTTTCTAACTTGGCCTTGGTAATGAATCGTGTATAATTAGGTTTGTTTTTGCCAAATAACTTTGCTTGGGTTTTGTGGAAATTAATAACCAAGTAGAATCACTTACACTAGGTACTCATTGACTTTGAAACCTATAAACAAAATGTGTACATGTATTATGTTTTTGTGAAGCATAAAAGTAGCTAAAAGGCAGTGAAATGGACAATGTGTTCTTAACAAGGCAAAATAATTGTTTGTCTAAAACTCCAATTTCTTAACTACATATTAAATAATGTTTTCTTGTTTTCATTACCCACAAACAAGCAGTATTTAACTTTCTCTTTTCATTAAACATTTGCTGTTACAAAAAGGACAATGTTCATGCTTACTTCATCAAAAACACATGTAACACAGAAAGCATCTTAAGCAGCTTGCCATCTCAGAGTTCATGTGCCATTTGCAAACGACTCATCCTTCAGCTTTTATGGTTTATGAAGTCACCAGGGTCTTTTGATATGTGCATGAGAAGTCACAGTGAATAGTGGGCAGGAGGAACTTCCATGCTTTACCTGTGGGTAGTGAAGAGGTCCCATGATTCGTGCCATCGGGACGGTTAAGGAAGACATGGTCTCCCCAATGATGCCGGCCAGTGCCGGGTGATGTGGTGACCTGTATCCAGGAATCAGACTGTTTCTCCCAGAGAGTAGCTCTAGGGTACCCCTGATGGCTCTGACCTCAGACAAGCAGGAATCAAAGATCTGGAAGCCCAGTGTGATATTGGGTAGAAAGCTGGGAGTTTGATTAATTTCTTCTATGGCATAAACCATCCCTAGTACGTCCCTGTAGTAGCGAATGACGAGCCTGAAAGATAACAGCATATGTGTTAGACAATATCAGATGCTACACTGAAACGGTATTATACCCCCCAATCAGTGCTTACTGTGTAAAAAATAAGTGCACGGCTCTCGTCACGAGGCACTGCACCTTGCACCACACATTGCTCCGGCCATGCTGCCAATGATAGTAACAAGAGATCCAGGCCCCTAAAGCTATAAGAAAGGCTTCAGTGGCAGATAATAGTCATTTTATTGTATATTGAATTAATACCTAACTTTTGTTTTGGTCATCTCTAAATTAGCCAGACAGCGCCACCTTGTGGCAGATTGTCACAAGCACTGGTGTTGACAATTAAGTGCCAGTGCTGAGCACCGGAAACCACTGGCTCAAATTAAGTACTGCCCAATATTTGTACTCTCATGAAAGAGGTGGCATGTATTTGATCAATATAGTGCCCAAAATGGGTTCTGCTCAGTGAGATTTGCCATTCCAGCCACCTGATCAACACACAAAAGCCCTCATGGACATTTTAAGATGCTAAAGTCAACAGCAGAATTGCAGTAAACAATATTTTTACTTGTATGGCGATGAAAATGCAATGTTGCACCACAGGCAAGAGACAGAACCAATGGCAAAGCCAATTGATTTGGCTTTGTGGTTGGAAAGTATATGGTAACAAGTGGGAGAATTGTATCTGTACTACCCCCTCTTTGACCGACAAAGAAAATCCATTAATGAAGCAACATATTGACATGCAGAATATGGAAGCTGTTATAACACTGAACGCACTCCAAATAATGCACTCTTACTAACTGCTCCTTACGTCGCGGCTGCAGCCTGAGAAAGACACTACGTGGCACCCATCATAAATGGGACTATCCAACAATTTGCAAAATGCCACAGCTTTACCAGACAGCTCTTCCAAGCAATGGCAAACCATGAAAGAAACATGAAAGCTAATGGGTTAAGAGGGCTAACCCAAAGCCAGCTCGTTTTCTGTCATTTTTAATTTTTAGAGTTCAAGGGGGTGATTTACTAACATTGTGTGCTGGGTTTGCTTAATAAAAGTGGTGCAACCCAGCACAAATTGTTTTTTTTATTATTTACTTTCCAGCACATAACTTGTTTTGCGCTGGAAATTGACTAAAAGTAATGCAAGGTAGGGTGAAGTGCTGCTTTGCGTTACGTAGCGTCAAGAGTGCGCTACATGGGCATTCCCATGCATCCACCCACCCTTTTTGATGCAAAACCCTATCTACCAAAAACGTGAAAAACTGTTTTGCATCAAACAATAACGCCTTTTGATACCACATGTAAAAGGGAGATTTTTTTTCATTTCTCCTTTCTTTTCCTACTTTGCATGTGTGCTGCACTGTACAGCACACAAACATAGTAGGTTTAAGGTTTAAAAGTTGTCTAAATATAACATTTTGTACTGGGAGCATACCCATCCAGTACAAAGCCTATGCTAGACTCTCGTACACACCACCACTTGCGCTCTGGCTCAAAGCTTTGTGTGAGAGGCACTCAGCAGTAAAGCTCTGTGCCAGCACTAGGGAGAGGGGAGGAGAGGGCTATATCTGTGTAGATGTGGAGCTCTCCTGCTCCCTCCCTGTCATGCAACACAGCACAGCATTTTGTGGCTGCTTCTTTGGGTGACACTTTAGTAAATCTGTCACAAACCTTACTTAGAATAAAGAACCTTACAATCCATTGAGAGATAAGCAGTGTTATAGAATTCTATTACAGGCAAAACAAATGCACATGCCAGCCTGGAGTATGAATGTGAAATACTAGGACAACAATACTACTAAGCCATTTTCAAAAGATTCAAGTGAGCTGAAAGCTTTGAAAGTTCAGGTACAGGGAATATAAACATAGGACTTTTCATTTGTTACAATACAATGCTTTACAATACAATACTGCGTTGACCTAGATGCAAGCATCCAACTACAGAGACCAGCTAGATTTAAAGCTACCTTCACCATCCCTGTGTCTGTATGCTATTATTTCCAAGCATTGCTGACCCATTATGTAACTAATCAAGTTGGCTACATTTTGAGTACTTTTCAGTTCTATGGGACGATTCATTCAGCTATCTAGAGTCCTAACTTTGCTTGAGGTTTCAATTGAGGAGAGGTCATTGAGAAGCAGAATAGATAACTTCAAATGAAGTTCTAAATTTTTTAATGTCTTAGTTTTGGTAAGAGTCTCTCTCAATCAAGGCAGAGCAAACTGAAATTCAATAACCATGCACAAATTCACCATATACCTTTTTGCATCTCCAGCAATGGCTGTTATCTTTAAGATGTAGTTTGTAGTGTTTCTGTGAAGAACAATATACTCTTATATCATTTGTTTCTGCATTACCTGAAACTGCAGACCTGGGTGCTGTTTTTATATGGCTTTAGTAGTAGCCTAATGTGGACGTCCATACTTAGATTTAGCTCTGTTTTTCAGTTCTCACCATTTAAATCAATTTGTACTGTTCTGTTGAGATTACAAATAAGATTGTCCTCCATCTTCAAAGTATTGCTGATAGTTTTCACTACCTTTAGAGGTTCAGAGAACTTTGGGGTACCCCTTCTGTTGACAAGGGGTTCAGTGCCATATGTATCATGTTTTTCACACAATGCAATGCAGCAAGACACCGTGGTGCACTGTGCTGCACTGCATGAAAGGGAGAGGGCATAAATGCACCACATTTATCAAGATATGGTGCACTACTGCTCGCTCCTTGCGCTGGCACATTTTTGGCTGCCTAGCGCCACTGCAAACACTCTACCACCATGTTGAAAAGCTGCCAGGGTTGCAGGCAGGATTGTTTTTGTGTAGGAAAGGAGACCTTCCTGCACAAAAAACAATCCTCTGAGGCGTTGTCCTCTTTCTATATGTGGTTCAGAAAGAGGCACACATAGAAAGAGGAAAAGAACAGAAGAAATAAACATATTTCTCCTCATTGCACCTTCCCTGGGAAGGCATAGTATTTTGACACATTCCCATGTCTACTACTCATGGTAAATCTGGGAATGCACCAAAATCCATGGGTGGATGCCTGGGAACACCCACGCTCCACCCATGGAATGCCTCCACAGGGCAGATTAACTCAAGACAGCAACTTGTGCTGCCTTGCGTTACTCCAGATTTACCACGCCATGCAAGGCCACTCAGAGTGGCCTTGAATGACTTAGTAAATTTCATCCTTGGTCTTGCATTGCCCTGCGTCCCCTTGTGTGGTGTAAGGGCAATGCAAAACCTTTGAGAAATAGGCCTCCTAATTTATACATCATGTCCCGCTTTCAATAAAATCACTTTTGTTGCTCTCCAACAAACAATGCCTTCCTGTATTCTACCTTGCTTTTTTCTTGCTCCACTAATCTCCAACATGTGTCAGCTAGTGTTTTTTTCCTAGTTGGTCAGGAAGGACTTGGAAAACTATGAGCTTTCTTTCCTCTGAACTGTTTGAAATGAGATCTTCCAGTCACAGTAGGTGGAGTAACCCTATACATATTCACCTTGACTTCATCTCTTCAATATTTATCACTTAATCTAGCAAGCTGAATTGCCTTTTTAATTGACTTGTTAAATCTATCTAACACCCCATTGCTTTGTGGATGATAGTGAGCGCATCTCTTAAGCTTGAGATTCCTTTCTTTTGAAAAAAAACTAATATCCTTTGATACAAGCTGTGTTCCTTTGGCAGTCAACAGTATTGTTTGAATCCATCTCTATTGAAATGTCATCTAATAATTTAGTGATGACACTGGTTTCTCCCTTATTTAATATTCTGACTTTTAGCCTTCTGCAATATGTATCAATTGAGCCACAATGTAGTGACCCTTTTTCACTCCAGAAATGGGACCTAGGATATCAAAGTCTATTTTTTCCACAGATTACTGGATATTGTGTGCTTTTCTAATGGTTGAGCGTGTCTTCCCATTACTCTTATATTCTACACACTCCCTCACTCTTCTCTCAGCTTGGAGATCCAACCATGGACACCAATAGCCTTGGCTCAAATTCTCCTTGACTTTGCTGATGCCAGGTGTCTTTCATGGGCAAGACTAATACGTTTTTTTTTCTTCAGTTTAGTGGGTGGAGCTAGCCTGTTACCCCTGTAAGGGATAATTTCTTCCTAGCCCACCAGAACTTCTCAACTTTCTCACTACACTTCTTCCTTTCTTTACATTTCCCTTTAACCCTTTCTATTACTTCCTGAAGAATTTCACCTTTCTTAGCTTCTTGCCTCAATTTATTCTTAGTAATGCAACTCTTTCTGATAGAGCACACAGTAGTCTAATCATTATGTTCGGCATTTTCTTCTTGTTCTGAAACACCCTCATCCTTATGATTTTCAATCAATCTTGAGAGGCACACAAAGCCTTATTATTGGACCCTGGTACACAGCCAACCTGAAACTGATATTCTTGCAAAGCAGTGACACACTTGCACATCTAACTAGTGACTGAATCAATTCCTTTTTCTTAAGACTTTCCTTAATGGTTTATGATGTACTCTGATTACAAAATCACTTCTCCGTAGGACAGTCTACATTCTCCTTAAAACCCAAAATACAGCTTAGGCTTCTCTTTCAATTACAGAGCAAATATACTCTGGATCTTTTTAATTTCATAACTTTTTTTTAAAGTTTTGGGTTCACAAAATAGACGGTCAGCAAAATCATTAATACATGTCATATGAAAGCATATATCATATGTGCGTATTCAACTAGATAAAGGAATTTCAATTGCCTCACCGTATGGTGGGAACTAAGTAAACAGAGGGAAAGAAAGTGAAAGGGTAGAAAGTGGAATGTGTACAAAAACAAAGATCTAGGGGGAGAGAAGGAGAGAGGCATCGTGGTTATCTGTGTATTTGGAGAAGCTGTGGGGAAGTCTAGACTGTGTCAGGGAGTTTTAATGTTGAAAAACAGTTTGATTGTAGCATTGATGTAAATATGAGATGAACCTTGGAGGGGGAGAGGTGCTGGCGATGGTGGGTTGACCAGTTCCAGGTATTTATTGATTTTGTTCCAAAGGGCCTTGTTGGCGGAGATCCAGGGGTACTGGGCTGAGAGGATGGAGTGAGCACCTAACACATATTAACCACTCCCACCAGGTGTTGATAGAGGCATTTCCCACAGATTTCCAGGTGGATAGGATGTTGTTATGGGCCAGAGTAAAGGGTAAGTCGGCTAAGAGTAGGTCTTCCCGCCACAGGACAGAACTGTATGTAGGATGAGAGGTGTTGCATACGGAAAAGGAGAAGAGCCTAGGAAGTTTAGTTTGTAGAATATCATCAATAGTGTCATGAACTTTAGTCCAAAAATTGTGTTGGAGGGCATTCTTAAAACAAGTGACACAGGTCTGTGTGAGATGCATTGCAGCTCCAGCAATTGTCATTGTCCGAGATGACTAGAGTAGCAAGTCGGTGTGGGGTAAAGTATGTTCTGTATAGGATGTGTAGTTTGGTTTGTGCAAAATTTGGAGTTATCTTTTTGGAGAATGGGAGGACCATATCCTTTGCCAATTTATATTTGAGGGTTTGTGTAGTCCATCTTGAGCCCAATCATTTTGCCACTACTGTTGATGGAAGTAGGTTTGAGCTTGGAGTAGATTCTGGAGGCGGTGTGTCCACCCTTCTGGAGGAGTGATAATAGGAGAGGAGTGAGGCATGCTTAGAGGGGGAGGCCTTATGCTTAGAGAATGCAACCTTCAGTTTAGGGAAATCATAAGTCAGAGGAGGGAAGGTCAAATTGTCTTGAGCTATCAGAGAACAAACAGGGGTGGTTTTTGGAACCTAGGTTGTTTAATAAGGTGATACCTTTTGTCTTCCAGGAATTGGTAATAGGGAGTTTTGGGTCCAGTTTGATGTCTTTATTGCACCAAATAAAGATTGCAGGGAGGGTCTAATTTTTGTTTTGGAAAGGCGTCTATCGAGCTGTAAAAGGCTGAGCCAGGTATGATTTAGGATAATGGGGGTCATTTTGACCCTGGCGGTCCGAGACCGCCAGGGCTAAAATGACGGAAGCACCGCCAACAGGCTGGCGGTGCTTCCTGGCCTATTACGGCCGCGGCAGTAGTGCCGCGGTCGCACCGCCGGGGCCGGCGGTTTCCCGCCGTTTTAGCCCCGGCTGTGATAATCCGCCAGGGCAGCGCTGCAAGCAGCGCTGCCTCGGGGATTATGACCCCCCTACCGCCAGCCTGTTTCTGGCGGTTTGCACCGCCAGGAAGAGGCTGGTGGTAAGGGGTGTCCTGGGGCCCCCTAACAGTGCCTCGGCCAGCTTTTCACTGTCTGCATAGCAGACAGTGAAAAGCGCGACGGGTGCAACTGCACCCGTCGCACAGCCGCAACACCGCCGGCTCCATTAGGAGCCGCGTCCTATGTTGCGGCCTCATTCCCGCTGGGCCGGCGGGAATGTCTTAATAAGGGCCGCAGGAGTGCGCCGCATTGGCGGCCGCATGGCGGTTACCGCTACAGCCGCCCGCCAATGTCGTAATGACCCCCTATATTGTTAAAGGTAGGGTGTTTTTTGTTAATAGTTAGCAGGCATATTAATGGGAATCCATAAGTTAGTTGTCGTTCTAGAGAGAGCCAAGGTGGTGTGAACATAAGGTCATTTGAAAGCCATTTCGCTCCTTGAGTAGATGGGAAAGCAAGTTGATATTTTCTATAGTTTGCAAGGTTCGCCCCACTCAAGTGTTTGGGTGATCGGTCTTTGAGCTCCAGAGGAACTTGTTTATAAGGTGGTGTAGGTTTTGGAAAAATTAGTCTGCGCATAGTATGGGGGACAAGTTCAATAGGTAATTAACAATTGGACTAATCACCATTTTAATGGATTCAAATTTGCCCCACCAGGTTAGGAATTTGATGGAGCAGCTTCCTAGGAAGTTCTGCACTTTTTGGAGAACTAAGAATTAATTGTGGTGCATAGATTCCGACAGGCAATCATTAAATTTGAGACCTAAATATTTATGAAAGTTTGCTTGCCAAACTAGGCCAGACGATTGCAATACCTCTTTGGTGCAAAGAATGTTTATTGGGCGGATCTCAGACCTTATTGAGGGTATATCCAGACGCAGCTGAATATTCCGAGATTTTGTTCATCATCTCTGCATGTTCAGTCATAATTAGAATGTCTTTGGTGTATGCTGCTGTCTTGAAGGAACTATCTCCAATATTTATACCTATAGAGTTATTTTTGTCATAAAACAGAGTATAGGAGCAGTTTGATGGCTAGCAGGAAGAGGGCTGGTGATAGTGGACAGCCTTGCATTGTGCCTTGTTTGAGTCGGAATGGGTCCGATATTACTCCATTGGTTTTTATTTTGGCGCTGAGATTAGAACATAGGGCTATTACCATTTTTATGAATGTTTTGCCTAGATTGAAGCTTGATAAGGTGGATCCTAAAAAGGGCCAAGCAACCTTATTAAATGCTTTTTCAGCATCTAGTGCTATTGCGGCAACAAGAGAATCTTTGGATTTGACTATTTGACCAAGAAGTCTAATGTTATCGTTAGAAAGTCTACTTTTAAGAAAGCCTGCTTGATAGGTGTCAATTAGTAGGGGGAGTATTATTTCTATACATGTGGCCAGGATTTTAGCCTAAAGCTTGCAGTCCAAGTTATTAAGTGAGATTGGTCTATAGTTTTTTGGGTGAGGTTGGTCTTTCCCTTCTTTGGAGATAAAGGTTATGATGACTTCCGCATTGGTGCCTCCTTTGTGTCCTGTTTTAGTGTAGTCATGCAGAAGAAGTAGAAGTGGTTTACGTAATTCCTCAGTAAAACTTTATAAAATTGGGTGGCAAAGCTATCCGGGCCAGGGGCTTTCCCCACTTTGAGTGATTTAATTGCTGTGAGAATCTCCTGATAAATAATGGGTCGATTCAGTGATGATTGTTGGGCATTGTATAGTTTAGGGAGGGGAAATTTGTTAGGGTAGGCCAAACTATCTGACTGATTTATATTAGGGTTCTGTCATATAAAGAGCTGTAAAACTATAGGAAGATTTTAGAATTTTTGTAAGGATCTATTTGTATTTGTCCCTGATTGTCTTAAACTGGAAATATTTGTGAGTTGCTTTGTTTGCTTTTTAGGTAACGAGCAAGTATTTTGCCAGGGGAGTTGCCTTTGCACGGTTGTATCAATTTGAATTTCATAACCCATTGGCCTGCCCTAGCACTCAAGATTTTATTGTATTCATATGTTTTCTGTTTAAAAGTGTCCAGACTAAGGGTGCCTTTTTCAGTATGAAGTTTAGTCTCCAGTTGTTTTATCTCGATTTCTAGTTATTCAAATTGTGAGTTCCTAGATTTGTTAGTCTCAACGCTGATTCTCATTATTATCCCTCTAATAGTCAATCAATCAATCAATCAAACAAATAATTTCCTAAGCGCACTACTCACCAAGTAGGGTTTCAAGGCACTGGGGGGGGGGGGTTACTGCTCGAAAAGCCATGTCTTTAGGTGCTTTCTGAAGGTTAGGAGGTCCTGGGTCTTGCGTAGGTTGGTGGGGAGGGAGTTCCAGGTCTTGGCAGCGAGGTAGGAGGAGGATCTTCCGCCGGAGGCGAGGTCGGCGGAGCAGAGCTGGCGAGTTGGTATGTGGAAGTTGACTCGTTCATTGAGGTAAGCCGGTCCAGTGTCGTGGAAGGCTTTGTGAGCGTGGACGAGGATTTTGAAAATTATCCTTATGTTGATGGGCAGCCAGTGTAGGGATCTGAGGTGGGTGGATATGTGTTTGTGGCGAGGGAGGTTGAGGATGAGACATGGGGTGGCGTTCTGGATTCACTGGAGTTTTCTTTGAAGCTTGGCTGTGGTCCCTGCGTAGAGGGCGTTGCCGTAGTCCAGTCTGCTGCTTATGAGGGCGTGGGTGACTGTTTTTCTTGTTTCTAAAGGGATCAATTTGAAAGTCTTGCGTAGCATGCAAAGGGTGTTGAAGCAGGAGGATGATATGACATTGATTTGCTGGGTCATGGAGAGAGACGAGTCCAGTATGATTCCAAGGTAGCGTGCGTGCGTGGGTGGTGGGTGCTGGAGGTGGGCCGAGGGTGGTGGGCCATGGGCCAGTCTGCATGATGGCATCTCATTGTGTCTGGGGGGGCAGTCATCAGGGGAGTTTTCGAGAAAGAAGTTTCAGATGGCGGTGAAGATCTTATCAATGTTAATTTTGTCTTTCAAAAGGTCTGGATTGAGCCTCCAGGGCTTAGAGAGAGAGGGAGTTGTGCCCCAGTCCAGTGATGTTAACATGGCCATTTGGTCAGAGATTAGTCTGAGTTCTATAGCTGTGTAGGAAATCGTTCTTGTCAGGTTATTAGACACTAAAATATGATAAATTCTTGATAAGGATTGGTGAGGAGTAGAGTAAAAGTTAGTCCCTTGTGTCTGGGTTTTGTATGTGCCATGTGTCTATGAGAGTAAATTAGGAGCATATTTTAGGTAGGAGTTTGTATGATGGTGAACTTGGCTCTCGAGTTACGGTCAATCGTAGGGTCAAGGGGTATGTTAAAATTATCTCCCATGGTTAGTTTTGATTAATTGGGGAGATTTGATTTGAGATCGTCACTGCTTTGTGATGATGTTAATAACTCTGTTTTTCTTTTTTGTGGCTGGTGAACCAATGACCTCCAAATATCGGCGCCTCCGTGTCAGGACGCACTAGCTGGGCGTCCTGACATGGAGGCGCCGATATTTGGATAATCGAGTTAATAATCAGGAACATTCGGTGTATTTGAACTCCCATTCGGAGAAATTTCACATTGCAACATATCGGTTTTGGATTAACTGACACTACTGTCTAGTGCTTAAGTGGTATTGGATTTGTAAGCCCTGAAGAAGTCGTAAGGGATGTTAATAATTCCCAAAGACGAAACACGTGTTGGCTGGAAAGCTGGAAGTACAAATTTCTTTTGATTGCTGACCATTCAATATGAAATCATATTCTCAATAAACTCTGGACTGATCAATTTACTTTACTGGTTGACTCCACGACCTACAGATTGCATTATGGACTGATTTGTGCAACTATGTGTATGTGAATTATATATTTCATTGTTCTGTGTGTACTTTAGGGGCACCTCATTGTGCATTTTTCTGAGTTGTGAGGTTGTTTGACCTCTAAGGGTTGGGTGTTTCCCTAGTGGGGTTCCCCGGTATTTACTTTGGTAGATTGGCACCCTGAGCGCCACATTTCCTCATATTACACCCTGTTCTTTTATTTCAGTTTACAAAACTAGTTCACAGAATTATTGAAATGTTCTTATAGTTACGCTAACAATCACATTATACCATTGGTAACGGAATCTGCTATCTATAGGAAAGTAGCATGTAGTATGATAGTTTGAGCCTAACAAAGAAATTTTGGTGCAACATATTTTTAACTCAATGACTATTAAACATAATCTTGTACCATCATACGGCTATTGTCCCTTCGAGTAAACCGGATTCACTTGCAGTGAAGATTACTCTATATTCTTCAGTGTGCCTTACAACAAATGACTAAGGCCCTCATTATGACATTGGCGGTAAATCCCACTTACCGCCACGCTGACTGCCACCAACTTACCGCTGCGACGGCGGATATCCGCTCACCATATTATGACACACACACACCAATCCGTCACTATTCAGCCACATACACAATTCCGACACACCAAAGTTCAGTGATAAACTGGCGGTACCAAAACCAACACTGTTACGCCAACAGAACAACGCCCATCACATTATGACCCACGAATCACCACGGCAGACTATCAATGGCGGTAAACCATTGGCGGTACATTCCGCTGCGTTCAAAATACACACACACAAACAAAACAACACCACATTGGACAATTCAAACAACACTCATCTGATACTCATACACACACCACACACACCCACTCACACCACTATAAAACACATACCCACATTAATCACAACCCTTTACCATTACAAACAAATGCCACCAGAGAGAAAGCAAGACCATAGACACAACCAGAGCCACACACTAACTACACCTATACACCACCCACGCACACCCTAACACATTACCCTACACACCCTCACCTACACATCTCACACAACACCCATGGCACCACAAAGACACCCCTGATTCACAGAGGAGGAGCTAAGGGTGGAGGAAATCATCAGGGAGGAGCCTCAGCTATCTGGAGCACAGGTGCAGCAGATATTGATAGCTAGGAAGATGGATTATGGTGGAGAATCCTGGACAGGGTCATCGCCGTGGGACAGCACCCAAAAACTAGGGATGACATCAGGAAGAAGTGGAACGACATACGGGTGAAGCAAGACATCCATTGCAGCAAGACATCAACTCGCTGTACAGAGGACTTGCGGTGGACCCCCACAACTCACAGCATGGGAGGAGCAAGTCTTGGCAATCATGCATCCTGAGGGCCTGGCCGGAGTAGGAGGAGGACTGGACTCTGGTAAGTCAACTCTTTACTACTATCACCCTCCTACCTGCATGCCATCACATACCCCCACCCTCACCCTCACTCCCATTACTCCACCATGTCCCACACCCCCTACCATCACATTTCACTCATCCCAGTGCCAAGCCCTGCATGCCATACCAATGCATGGACACCACTCACAGCCCTGCATGGACACATATCACAAAAGCATGCACACTAGAGAGAATCAGCTATCCCACCACATACCAACTTACACAAGTGAAAACTGCCAGGGCAAATACAACCAAAGAGGGCAAGCCACAGATGCACAACATGTCAGACACAGAAACCATAACATATCATTTACATCCCCACAGGTACCCCAGCCAATGTCAGCAGAGAGGAGGTGCCAGCAATATCCAGTCCCCCAACTGAAGAGGCCACCAGTGATGACAGCAGCTCTGGTCTTCTGGATCTGGATGACCAACCTGGCCCGTCAGGGACCTCTGGACAGTCGGTTACTCAGGCCCAGTCACACACCACCACAGAGCCTCCCCCATCAGGAAACACCACCACAGAACCCACCCAGCGTACCCACACATCTGTCCCCAGGACACGTCAATCAGCAGTGTGTCCACCTCTACAGGGAACAAAGGCCACAATACCCAAGACAATCAGGGACCTGGGGTCAGTTGCAGTGGGCATACAGTTCAGGGGACAGAGGCACAGGCCAACAGGGAAACTGGGAGTAGTGCTGTGCACCAGGACAGGCCCAGGGAACCGAATCTCCAGGAGGCACTTGCAGAGGTCCTGGGAGCATTTCAACATTCCCAGAACACGATGGGCCAGATCCTGGACAATGTGCAGGAGAACAGGCGGCTGCAGGAGGGACAGTACCAGGGGATCAGGGAGGACTTGCAGGCCATCAACACCACCCTGGTCTCCATAGAAGGGGTGCTGGCAGACATGGCCAATATTATGAGGGAGGCAGTCACACAACAGCAGGCCCCTGCCGCTAGCTAGACATCTGAACTACCTTCCACCTCCGCTGCCGCTAGTGGACAGGAGGCCCCACCACAGGACCAATAGGCCACCAGCACCCTTCCTCCTGCAGAAGGAGAACCATCCCGCAAACGTTCCCTGTGATCCAGACAGAACTCAGAGACCCTTGCCAAGACCCTCGCCAGGAAATGAGACTCTCAGGATTGTCACCCTTGTGTCCCACACAGTCACCCTGTCCACCTTGAACTGCCATTGCTCCCCTTCCTATGTCCCCTTGGACAATGCACCTGTGCTACAGACTAGAACAATACCCTGGAACAATACCCTGGACTTTCCTCGATCATCACCCCATCCCATTGCACTTGCCCCTCAATATTTGAGCACTTCAATAAACACCCTTGGGAAAAATAGAAGTATGGAGTATGTCAAATTTTTCAAGTATGTATTCATTTAACCAGGTTCAAACATTGCAATTCAACTGTACAGTAAATGAGAATATGTTAATGACCTGTAGCTGGCTGCAGTGGTCACACCAGGAGCTATTGTGAGGCACCAACATCTGTAAAATGAATTGTCAAAGGGTACAGTAAGTGGGCATAGAAGTGGGAAATAACAGCATGCCAGTGCCACAGAAATTCTAAATAATTACAATGAAATGTGAAGTAACACTTTCTTACCTGTGTGTCATTGGAAGTATTGTCTGATGACTGCTGTTCTGTTGTCCTCATCCTCTGACTCCTCATCCTCACTGTCCACAGGGTCCACTGCTGCCACACGGGCATCTCAGCCTCCTCCTCCTGGAGAAAAGGCACATGGCGTCTCAGGGCAAGGTTATGCAACATGCAGCATGCCACTATAATCTGGAAGACCTTCTTGGGTGAGTAGCACAGGGAGACACCTGAACATGGCCTTCAGGAGGCCAAAGGTCTTTTATATAATCCTTCTGTATCACCCATGTGCCTCATTGTAACTTTCTTCTGCCCTTGTCCTGACATTCCTCACAGGGGTCAGCAGCCAAGATAGGTTGGGGTAACCAGAGTCACCTGCAATATTGAGGGACAACATTTAGCCACACACTATCCCATATGGCCCACACCATACCCATACACCAACATATACTGGGTGGTGACCAGGGCTCAACCATTAGCCACACCCTGTGCCTATGTAGTTGGGCCATCACATTTGGGATGCTGCTATTCCTCAGGACAAAGGCATCATGCACCGACCCAGGATACTTAGCATTGACGTGGGAGATGTACTGGCCCACCAAGCACACACATGTGTTCCATCGATCTTATGTTGGGGATATGTCCCATTGCATAGAACTCGGCCTTCACTGTGGACAAATCTTCCACCTGGGGAAAAACAATGTAGCTGCACATGTGTTTAATCAGGGCAGACAAAACTCTTGTCAGCACTAATGAGAACATTAGCTGTGACATTCCTGCTGCCAAGCCCACTGTCACTTGGAAAGAACAAGTTGCCAGGAAATGGAGCACAGGTAGAACTTGCACAAGAGGGTGGATTCCAGTGGGGTGACAGATAGCAGATATCAGGTCAGGCTCCAATTGGGCACACAGCTCTGTGACTGTGGCTCTGTCAAGTCTATAGGGAGGATAATGTGACTGTTCTCCATTGTTGCCACGTCCACCAGGGGTCTGTACATGGGATGTGCCTCAAACTTCTATTCATCCGCAGCGGTAGCAATCTATGGGGCAAAAGAGTGAGGGGACGGTCACAAACTGAACAATGGGGCTACAACATAACATTGTTGTTGTTAACTTGTAATGGGTCAGTGTGAATTGTCCAGTATGTCCACATTTAAACCTTGACGCAGCAATTATCCAGGGCCTGCTCCCCCCGAAATGGCATCCGCCGGTCCTGTGTGAAGGGACAGGTGGCAGTGAGGTAACTCCGCTGACGTTGTGTGCCATTGCGGGAGGCGGTCGGGAACCGCCGTGCAACTCCTCATTGGTTATAATTGGGCCCTATGAGTTACAGTGGCCAATGATGATCTACGCCGGCAATGACGGTATGCACTGCTGCGGACGTGATCGCCATTTTATATCAGATTCCTCAGTTGCTACCTTATCTTCAACAGGAGAGGACCTACACTGCATGTGCTGCTGTGACCTGTGTGGGGAACCTACCATGGCCCGTGTGACTGGGAGAAGGTCTCCTGCCTTCACTTCGGCAGAGTTGGAGAGATCTTTGGATGGGGTCCTACCCCAGTACAGACTGCTGTATGGGCCTCCAGACCAACAGGTGAGTACATGTGGCATGAATGCATAGAGTGGTGTGTGAAGGCCTCGTTTAAGGGGCGGGTGGATATCCTCTGTGCGGCTTATTGGTTGTGTGCTGGGCAATGTGTGTGGAAAGGGTGATGTGAAGGGGTATGGTGGGCCATAAGTGTAACAGGCAGGACTGTCTGACTAATACTATTTTCCTGTGTTTATTTCCTCTTCAGGTCAGCGCTTATCAAAAATAGGGTATATGGCGTGCCATCGCCAAGGACGTGCGGACCCTGGGGGTCTACAGCAGGTGGATCACCCACTGTCGGAAAGGGTGGGAGGAGCGAAGATGCTGGGCACGGAAGACCGCAGAGGCCCAGCTGGGGATGGCCTCCCAACGAGGAAGGGGTGCCCATCGAACCCTAACCCCCGATGGCCCACATACTGGAGGTGGCCTATCCAGAGCTGGATGGGTGCTTGAGGGCAGCACAGCAGCCACAAGGGGGTGAGTACAGTGCTCATCATTACTACTAACGCCTGGTGGGGTGGTATCCGGGTGGTGGGTGTGTGTCAGTGGGTGGCCCTAGGCCAGGCCTGACATTGCAGCATAGGTCCCCTGGTGGCTATGGTTCTGAAGGGATAATTATGCTACCTAGCTCATAGGCATCCACTACTGGTCAGGGCTGCGTGGGTCCCAGGTGTGCTGGATTTGCCGGTGTGTGCCCCTCCCCATGCCTTGGTGGCTAGCAATATCACTGGTAGTGCAATGCATAGTGCCTAGGCCTGTTCCCTGTGTGTGACGGTGCTGTGTACGGCAACGGTGGTGTTGGTGCAGCCATTGACCAAGAGTATCCTTTGTCTCTGCCCCCCCTTCTTCTTTTGTCACCCTGTCCTTATGTGCATTAGCATCATCTGGCGGAGGAGCACAAGCACCAACGATGGAGGGAGCTGCATCCCACAGGACCCAGGAGGCACAGTCCACCGACGCTGAGGGCACAAGTAGGATGGAAGGCGAGGGGGTCACCATGCCAGACACTGGAGGGGACAGTTCGGACACGGATACCTCCTCCGATGGAAGCTCCCTGGTAGTGGCGGACACCTCTGTGACCACCCCAGCTACAGGTACAGCGGCCACCCCCGTACCAGCACCGCCCTCCCAGTAGCCCCTCAGTGAGTTGCCCGTGCCCGCTCACCCAGGAGGGTGGGCATCTCCTTCACCCCAGGGACCTCAGGCCCTGCCCCAGTGAGCCCTGCTGCCCTGAGTGAGGAGGCTATGGACCTCCTGAGATCTATATCTGTAGGGCAGTCAACTATTATGAATACCATTCAGGGGCTGGCAGCCCAGATGCAACAGACTAATGCATTCCTGGAGGGCATTCACACTGGCTTGGCGGCCCAACAGAGATCAATCCAGGCTCTGGCCTCCTCTCTGATGGCAGCCATTGTCCCTGTTTCCACCCTCCCCCCTCCAACTTTCTCTTCCCAATCCCACTCTCCTCAACACCAAACTATCCCAAGCACACAGGCAGACGAGCATGCACTCAAGACAACACACAAGAGGGGCACAGGCAAACACAGCACCACACTTGATCCCACAGACACTCACACAAACACCATCCAGATGCAGACATACCAACATCCACAATTTCCACTTTGTCCCCCTCCTCCTCCTCCTCCATCTCCCTCCCAGTTCCGTCTACACTCACACCTGCGTGCACTACACCATCATCCACTACCAGCATCACCACCACACCTAGCAAAACACACACCTTACTGGCAGACATCTCCACAACAGCCATGTGCACGTCCCCTGTGTCCTCTCCCACTGTGTCTGTCCCCCCCTCCCAAGGTACACAAATGCAAGCACTCAGACACCCAACAGCCATCCACCTCACAACAGCATCCAGCCTATGCACCTGCATCCAAAATCAGCAGACACCTCCTAAAACCACTCCCTCTTCCTCCACTCCCAAACCTTCTCCCTCTTCCCAACCCAATGTCCCTAAAAAAACTTTCCTATCCACCATTGACCTCTTCCCTACCCCTTCCCCTCTATCCTGCATGTCTGGCCAGGATGGCAAAACCCCAGCCAAGCACCTCAGCCACCCAGTCCACGGGCCCAGTCATCACCATACCCACTTGTGGTGGAAAAGGATCCAAGGCACATGCCCTGAGGGTGAAGGAGTCTGCACCAGGCAGCCTCAAGGGAAAGGAGCCTGCCAAAGCTGCCGGAAGGAGCAAGGATCCTGCCCAAGCTGCTGCCAGGAAGACAAAGGAGCCTGCCCCAGCTGCTGCCAGGAAGACTAAGGAGCCTTCCCCAACTGCTGGTAAGAAGTTAAAGGAGCCTGCCCCAGCTGCCAGGAAGAGCAAGGAGCCAGAACCAGCAGGCAGGAAGGGCAAGGGGCCTGGGGCAGGGACTGTGACGGAGCCCCCACCACCAACCATGGTTGTGCAGATGTCCGAGGCTGTAGGGGATGGGCAGGAGCCTCCCCCCACCAGCAGCACCACCACCACCATTGAGCGGCCATCCAAGGTTTAAGGGGATGGGCAGGAGCCTCCCCACCCCAGCAGCAATACCACCACCATTGAGCAGCTGTCCAAGGTTGCAGGGGATGGGCAGGAGCCTCCCCCCCCAGCAGCACCACCACCACCACCATTGAGCAGCTGTCCAAGGTTGCAGGGGATGGGCAGGAGCCTCCCCCCCCAGCAGCAGCACCACCACCACCACTACCAGTGAGCGGCCGTCACCACAGGCAGATGGTATGTAATCCTGCCTCCATAGGCTGCTGTGCAGCCTGTCCCCTGCAAATCCAGTTGGTCTGACACCCAACTGAGAGACTGTGTCCTTGCACTCCCCAGGATCAGGTGCACAGAGCACGATGCCCCCTCCAGAACCAGTGGGTAAGACACCCATCTACCCCAGGCTCGCCAGGATCAAAAGCACAGGGCACAATGCCCCCTCCAGAACTAGTGGGTAAGACACCCATCTACCCCAGACTCCCCAGGATCAAGAGCACAGGGCACGATGCCCCCTCCAGAACCAGTGGGTAAGACACCCACCTACCCCAGACTTCCCAGGATCAAGAGCAGAGGGCATGATGCCTCTTCGAGAACAAGTGGGCAAGTCCCCCACTCCAGAGACTGTGGCCTTGCACTCCCCAGGACCAAGCACAGGGCATGTTGCCCCCTCCAGAGCATGTGGGCAAGTCACGCACTTGAGAGACTGTGGCCTTGCACTCCCCAGGAACAAGCACAGGGCATGTTGCCCTCTCCAGAGCATGTGGGCAAGTCACCCACTTGAGAGACTGGGGCCTTGCACTCCCCAGGACCAATCCCAGGGCATGTTGCCCCCTCCAGAACCAGTGGTCTTGTTCCATCTGCCGGCTGATGTGCCTCCCCGTCTCCCATCCCCCTGCGGTGCCTGCCTATTTCCAAACTGATGCCCCTGCAGTGTTCTCTCCGTGTTGAGGCAGGTGCCATGTGTGGCCTTGGAATTTGGCCTGTGGCCATGTGGACAATGTACATTGTAGACTGGGCTGTGTCCCTTTTTATGTACATATGTATATATCTATTATCTTGCCTCACTTATTCATCTTGATGTGTTGCTCTCACTACATTCACTTTTTCAAAAATGTTTTGTCCTTGCATTATTCATCCGAGGTAAATATGTTTCAGTACTGCAGATGATTGTGTGTATGGTGTTGTGTGTGTGTGTGTGTTGTGCGTTTGTATTTCACTCTCTTTTTCCTCCCCCCTCCCTGTGTGCTAGGCGGCTGTACTCACCGTCGTCATCGTCGCCGTCGTTGGTGTTCGTGGTGGAGCAGCACGTAGAAGACCATGGAGAAGACAAGCAGCTCGGGCTCCATGGCGGCTTGGTTGTTCCCTGTGTCTCCAATGGTGAGTCCTTGCCCTTCTGAGGTCTGTTTCCGCCAGGCTTTTGATGTTGTTGGTACCACCCTGGAAAAGTATGGTGGACGGAACATTGACTTCCGCCTGGATGTAGTCAGCTACCGACGTGGTGTCTGTTTTCCCGCCCTGGCGGTCGGTTTGGTACATTGGCTGTTTATCGGAGATAGCACCGCCATGGTCATAATTTGGCGGTAATTACTGCCGGCCTGTTGGCAGTATTACCGCCACTTTTACACCAACCGCCAGGGTTGTAATGAGGGCCTAAGTCTGCATAGGAACAGGGTAAAATGGGATCAAGTCTGCTTCAGAGAGTATTTACCAAATGTCTGAAGCATAGAGGTGCTGATGAATATAAGGAGTACACTCAGGGAAGTTATCTGACTTTGATTAATGTTTGACCTATTGCAGTACATTAATTCAGTGAGCATTAAACTGTGCGTATTTCCTCTTAACACAATACGAACCTGCCATCTCAGTTCACAGGAGAGACTTACCATAATTGTGAAGTTTACACATAAGATAGATGTATTTCAGAGAGTATCTAATATGGTCTGAAGCAGGTAAGTGGAAGTGATAATATATTACAGAGGCTCTGTCTTGGAGGGACAGGCAGTGTCCATTTCTTCTTCTTCGATGTTGTTTAGGAAGGAGATCAGATCTCCATGAACGTTAAACAGGTGTGATGAGCCTTTGTAGGTGATCCGGAATCTTGCCAGGCCTGAGAAAGAGAATGGATTGTTCATGTTCCGTAGTCTGGATCTGAAGGAGTGAAAGACTTTCCTGGTTTGAACCATTGATTTTGAATAGTCTTAAGAGATTGCGCTTCAGTGGCCTTCCCATAAAATGTATTTGTGTCTGCGGATGACATTTGGTACTCGATCTCCATCATAATTTAGAAGTGTGGTTAAAAATATATTGAAACTATAATCCACATAGAAGAAAGATGGTTGCCAATATGGTCACATCCGATAGTCCTGCTTTCCCCAAAGCACTTATGACCGGAGGCATGTGAACTATAATCAAAGTCCGTATGTCATTAATTTTTATGTGGCAACCTCCTTATGTCAAAGTCGATGCATTTCAGCCCCTATAAATATGGGCCTCTTCACGACTCACGGAGAGATAAAGACCTACTTATCATGGGTATCTCAGACTTAAGGTCATGTTTATAATGTCAGGATTTCCCATATGTCACCTCTGAAAAATGTTCTTATTAGGGGCAATAAGTTTCGCCTCCAGCAGGCCGGCTTTTCATCCCGCTAAACGCTTGATGAAGATAAAAAAGTGTGTATAGGTGTACATAGGTTGGTGTTAATACTTATATAACTTTATGTAGAGAATTTCAAGCTTGTTTATCACTTATGTTTTCTTTGTCCGAGACAATTGTTAAATGTTTGCTGTAATTAAACTACATTACCAATGACCAATTGAGAAGTTCATTGTGAATAAGTCATTTTTTGTATCTGACCCATTTTCAGATCATGTGGCACCTCAGGCTAGTATCGTTTTGCCTGCTGAGATACGTTGGTGTCTTGACAAATCCCTTTTAATAGATAAAGGATGGGTACAGACCCTTAAAACCTCCTTTACCGACTTTTTAGAAACTAATAAAGATTCTGCTTCCATATTTTCCATTTGGGAAGCTCTTGAGGCTCACATAAGAGGAGAAACAATATCCCATAAAGCTTATATGGTTAAGGCTGCTAAACAAAAGGTAGAAGAGCTTCAGCAGGTATGTAATCAAGCACAAAGAGCCCTGCAGACCTCCTACAACTCCGAGGTGGCCGTAAAATTGAGAGAGGCTCAGATTAATCTAAAGGACTATTGTTTATCTCGCGAGATAGTCAATCAACATAGAAGCTTTCAGAGATGTTATGAAGAAAGTGAACATGTGGGTACATTTCTGGCTGGCACGGTGAAAAAGATAAAATCCAAGAGAGAGACTAGCAAAAGCATAGTTGATATAGGACAAGGTATTCTCGTCAATCACTCTGGAGATATTGAAAGGGTGTTTCTATCTCATTATGCAAATATCTACACGTCCTCTCTTCCAACCAATATTCAGCAGACTACTCAATATCTTGATGCATTGCATCTTCCTGAACTAGATGAGACATCGAGGGCAAAACCTGTCTCGCCTGTTACACTTATTAAAGTTAAGGAGGCAATTATGGCCTCAGCGAATGGGAAGGCATGCGGGGAAGATGGTCTCCCAGCGGAAGTCTACAAAATTCTGGTTGATAAATTAGCTGGGTGCTTGGTTTCTCTTTTTAATAATATTCTTCAGGGTGGAGAGATGCCCACATCCTTTACAAGGGCCACTGTTTAGCTTCTAAAAAAAAAAAAGGCCACCCCAACAACCTGACTCATAACGTCCCATTAGCCTACTTAATTCTGACTATAAACGTCTAGCAAAGATTTTGGCACAAAGACTGGCAAAAGTAGTACAAGACTTATTCACGAAGGCCAATGTGGCTTTATACCAGGTAGGCTGTTATCAACAATCACTAACTTTCTAATCCAGCCAATTGATTATTACTTCCACAATACTATACCGGCTGCCATTATAATGTTGGATGCAGAGAAAGCCTTTGAATTAATTCAATGGGAGGTGCTTTTCAGGATCTTAACAAAGTTTAACTTTCCAAGACAGCTTATTCAAGTAGTCAGAAATCTTCATTCTAAGGCCCAAGCCAATATTATTGTTAATACGTGTATTGCTGGAACTTTACAAATTTAGCATGGTACGTGTCAAGGATGCCCTCTCTCTCCGGTCCTATTTGTGCTGTTTATTGAACCGCTGGCTGCAGCAATATGTCAAGATAATTCTATTCTCCCTCCTGTTCCGCTCGCACCCAAATTAAAATTGTTTGCAGATGATAGATTTTATTTCTTTCAGTAGAGACCGCAAATATTGCTAGGGCTTTGGAAAAAATAAAGATATTCTCAGACCTGGGGAGATCCAAGTGGTCCTGAGAGAGGTCGGTTTAGGCGCACAGAGAGCGCCCACCTTTGATGCAAGTCTGACAATAAGAGGACACTCCCTTTCCTGGACACCAGAGGCCAGTAGCCTCTCGTGATAGGGCCCCCCAGGTAGTTCCCTGGCAAGGTAGGACCCCCCTATATTTTATTATACTTACACAATTGTTATTATTTCTTCAGCACTTATTCTCACACTGATCATGAGTAACAGGGATCCTTCGACCTGATGAATGCCCCAAGACTTTCCAGAGCTCATTACTGAGGGCAGAAACATGTCGGCTCCTTCCTCTTAGATAGGTGACCCTGTGAGTCATTGTTCTCACATTGGTGTCCCAATCTCCTTTTTTAACCACATCAAACAGAACCTTTTATTAAATACTCACATAGGTATCTGTTTAGGTGTTTTTATTTCTTAGTCTAGCTGGATCCCTCCATTTCCAGAACCAGAATTAATTTACGCACTACCTCCTGTTCCTTTAACAGTGAGGTTGAGTCCGCCTAGGTGGCACTGTCCTACCTGGGTGGGGCTAGGTGGTCATATGATGAAGCATGACACTATATAGTGTGTGAGACCACCTAGTCCGTAAAGGAAATTCCCCCCCTCCTCCCCACCTTCCAGGGCTTCCAGACCCTCCACAGCACCATAGTTCACCGATATCTCGCCTCTAGTTGAGGACTACGAGGGGTCTGGTGTTCAACTGATACACCACTGACCCACCCCTCGTTACATTAAAAGAACCCCGTACTCCCTGTTGTGATTTTGTAGGGATATAGGATCAGTCATGCTAAGCTGGAAACTCTGCTAATTAATACCTCCGATAATGTGGATGTGCAGGCTCAGTTTCATCTTCAAACCCCATTAGATATTTAGGCATATACATTTTGCATAAGTTCTCAGATCTTTTTGATTTAAATTATGTCTCTACTTTTAAGAAAGCTCAACAGCTACTACAGAAATGGCAAGCTTCATCGTTGTCAGTTATTGGACGTGTAGCATTGGTCAAGGTGATGATCCTTCCTCTCTTTCTATTCATTTTCTCCAGTGTGATTTTGAAAATTCCTCAAAGGTTTTTTAAGGATCTTGATATGATAATTTGGCTGTTTATATGGGCTAATAAGAAACCAAGGGCGAAACTTGAAGTTCTCTGTCTTTCTGTTGAAGAGGGAGAGCTATCTTTACCGCATTTCAAGATGTGCTATGCAGCTCCACTTATGGATTGGGATAGTAGAACAGCTTCCTCTCCTAATCTCAACTTCTACCTGAAAGCTATGCTGAAAACAGAACAAAGTTGCCGGCTTGCACCATTTCTTAAATTTCTGCGACAGCCCAAACTTACCAGATCCAAAGTCCCTACTTCCATCTGTACTAAGCTTCTGCAAATTTTTTCAGAACTACCAAGTCCCCATGTTTCATCCAGCAATATCGCTTGTCTATTCAGGGATGATGGGGCTAAAATTGATTCCATGCCAGGTTAGGCAATGGGCAGAACTGGGGTTTACCCGATTTTCTGATTTTCTAATTGGGCAACAAATTAAGACTTGGACACAATGTCAGGGTGAAGTACCAATTCCAGACATTCTTAGAATTTCCTACCTTCAAATTGTGCATTTTCTGCTTCCCAGCGTTCCACTACTTGACCTATATTCCTCCACAATATCTCAGGCATTTTATGGGAACCAGAAGGGGATAGGCAATTGATATCGGATTTTGAGCTCCCAGGGAGCATCGCGAATAGTCCCTCATTTTCTGACAAAAATCGAAAACACCACAGGGTGCAAAATAGATCTGCAAAGATGGAGGAAGTACAGTAGTATTTTGTATAAAGCTATGAGGGGGGCACATTTCAAGAGAATGGCTTTCTTTTCAAAATGGATGATGTATCTCACTCCAGCGCAGATCAAAAAAGTCTATCCAGATACTTCAGGTCTCTGTCCAAGATGCAACAATATTCAGGGGGACTGGCTTCATATGGGCTTTTCATGCCCCAAGCTTATACAGTTTTGGGACAGAATCTTTCAGGGATCAGTGCAGAGTTACGAGTGGTACTAGCCCCTGACGCTATGGGAGCCCTGTTTGGTACTTCTTGCCACTCCAAGCTAACTATTCAGGCAAAATAGATTTTATTCACAGCATCACTGATTGCCACGTCTCTAATTCTGTGGGGTTCGACTTTCAAAATAGAATGATCAGATCTGGTAATAAAGGATGTTTTAAAGATCACTGTTGTATCATAAGGTGAATAGCTGGCTTAGGAGCATAACTCAGGATAAGATCGATGGTAAATGGCTCAGCTGACAGGGCTTCTTTTCTGTTGTCTTTTCCTTCTTTTTTCTTTTGCCCGTAAATGTGCTTCAGGCACCCAACATTGTTATTATGTATTTGAATATATCATCTTGCTTAGTTTTCACATTGTATATTTGCTCAATAAAAGTACAAAAAATAAAAACAATATTTAGTTAATGGAAATGCAATAGATTAAAATTATTTTTCTGGAGTTTAAATTAAAAAACGAATCATTGCTTAAAGTGAAGATATTTGTTCATTAAGCTCTAATGTTTTTAACAGTGAATAAAATTAATGTAGTTCTATTTTCATGAAAATTATAAAAATTCATTTTTAATACAAATTAGGGTATAACATACATACTTTATAATTATAGAAACGTAAACATATTTTATAATTATAGAAATGTAAACCTTTCCCTTGAGAAACCTCTCTTTGTAATCAATACAATCAATGAAATAACCCAGCAATTGTATTGGGTTCCCCCCCTAACCTGTGGGTCTAACATCTGGTTTCTACATTTTAACTTTTCCCTTGAAATATTTGTGATATAACTCTTTGGAAATCAATGTGACTTTTGCCTCTGAAGCAAACAGCATCTGCACTTCATGACCATCAATCTTCAGCTTTTTTACTAGAGCTGATTCTCGTTTTCCTCCTTTTTGCAATATCACTTGCATTACTTCTTCACATAACTCTTGGCCAGTTTTGGGGTATGTTTACAGATTTACACACTTCTGAAAAATGACCCCACTTTCTATATTGTTTGTGTACAGATTTCCTGGCTGAACATCTTTGGCATACGTGAAATGCCCCAACATTTGAGTGCATTGTTTCCATAGTTCCTTTTCGCACTTTTGCCCCTGTTGGCCACTCCCTGTACTCTGTCTCTACTCCCATTTTCTTTTCTAATTTCTTCCACACATGCAGTGCAGTGCTCAGTTCTTTAAGCGGCTTGCAAAACTCCTGCAAACCTAGAATCACCTTTCAACTAGAGTTTCTCTTTTTTGCATCCAAGCATAAAATTATCTTGTCATCTATCTTCCAAATTGCCACCCAATTTGAAGTCAGTAGTACATTTTCTTACTTCTGTAATATGTTCTCCAAATGTCTCCCTGTCTTGTTTCACTGTCTAGATAGGTTAAGTCTCATCTTTTTATAAAAAAGTAAATTATTTGAGCCCATCTGATTGTTTCGAGAAACAATAGGGGAGATATTCATACTACTGTAGTATAATGCAGGCAAATGTTCCTCTGCTTTCCTTACTTGTTTGGGGGAGCTTCCAAGGAATCTAACAAGAAAGGGGTGGATAACTAATCAATCTGTTTACTGTAAACCTGAGAACTCAGATTGTCAATGTGTTCCTGTCATTTATGCAACCGTTGTAATGCTTTGTATCTCATGCTTTCTGGAAATCTGTCCAGAAACTTCATTTGGTACAGAATGCTGCTGCAGGGAGGGTACTAAAGCTAAAATAATAGGATTTACTGGGATCAGCTCTGCCAACACAGCATTGACTCCCAATAGCCCAGAGAAATGCATTTAAATCCATAACCCTTTATGATCCTGACCTAATCTTCTTTCAGGTATATTTATTTTTCAACAAACAAAAACACTTATTATTATCAGACGGACCGCCATTAGTGAACATTCCTATATTTAAACGAATCCCTCTAGGAAGCAGAGCTTTTTTTTCTGCAGCTGCACAATATCAGAAAAAACTGCCTTTTGACTTACCGATAGATCCCAGGGGGTATATTTGTCAAAGATTTGCATTGCCCTTGCACCTCACAAGGGGATGCAAGGGCACTGCAAAGCCTAAATGAGATTTATCAAGCCATGGAAGGCCAAAAATGCGCCAGCACTGGGAAAGGACAGGAATGTGCCTTATGATGGTAAATATGGCACATTCCTGCCCTTTCCCTTGGCACATCAAGATGGCTCACTGCACTGCTTGATTTTTCACTAAATATGGCCTCCAATCTTTTCAAGTTTAGAAACATGACTTTTTCTGGCTCTTTAGGGTATACTTTTTTCTAGTTAACAGCAGCTTCTGTGAAGGCATTTTATCTATTTCAGTTGAATTACATTTTCAGCTCCAAGGTACCCTAAAGTGAATATTACACTAAACAAATACAAAAGGTAATTAAATAAATAAATGTGGTTTTGTGTTAACAATTGTGACTAATTATTACAGAGCAATATCTCTACAGTAGACATCTTACTAAAATAAAAACAGCCTGAATATTTCCTCAAACATAAAGAACTTTAAAGCAATCTGGTCAAGTATATCTGGCTCTCTGAACATACTGCCTTTTCCACATTGAAGAATAATTCTTGGAACAAGCCCTTGACTAATATTGGACACAAGAAGATTTTGTGGGAAAAGCTAGACAAGGAAGTTATGAAAAGTAAACAAATGTGGTCCTAAGATATGACTTCACTTTTTGAGTTGAGAAGTTTTCATGAATTGTCAGAGCTGAATAGATTTATTGAGGTGACCCATGGTCTACCTATTGTGAAAGTTCAAGACAGTCATATTTTTCAAACTTTGATGTCACTAATAGTATCGAAACACCACTCCTAGCAGCCACTGATGAAAGGCGCGTCATACTGTGCCACGGAGAAACGGTTGCACTCATCCTCCTCGACCTCTCCACCACACTTGACACCGTCTCCCACTCCACCCTATGTGCCCTCCGTGGCCTCCGTGATAAAGCACTGGATTAGATCAAATCTTTCTTTATCGGAAGAACACAGTGTCAGACTACCACCGTTGACACTGGAACCTAAAGAAACATGCTGTGGAGTGCTCCAAGGATCCCCACTCAGCCCGACAGTTTTCAAAATTTACATGGCCCCGCTCGCCAAAATTATCACACAACATGGCCTAAACAAAATATCCTATGACGATGATACCAACTGATCCTCTCCCTGACCGGCGACACAGCAAAGCCAAGAGAAATATCCATAACAGAATGAGAGCAGTCGCTGCCTGGATGGAAGCCAGCTGCCTCAAACTCAACTCGGACAAGACAGAGATCCTCATACTCGGCTCCACCCTCTCTGCCTGGAACAACTCCTGGCTACCTACCACCCTGGGAAATGCCCACCAACCACGCACACAATCTGGGCATCATCCTAGACTCGTCCCTAACCATGACCTGTCAAGTCAACACCGTCTGTTTGTCATACTTCCATACCCTTTGACTTCTTTGAAAGATCTTCAAATGGATCCCCACCGAGACGAAGCGGACAGTCACTCATGCACTTCTCAGAGGCAAACTGGACTACGCGTCACACTCTATGCCGGCATCACAAAGAAACTGCAATCAAGACTACAAAGAATCCAGAATGCAGCAGCCAGGCTCATCCTAGACATCCCCGACACAGCCACATCTCCTCCCATCTCTACACTGGCTCCCGGTCAACAAACGCATCAATTACAAGCTTCTGACTCACACCTACAAGGCACTACACATCCATAGGACCGGCCTACATCAACAACCACCTCACCTTCTATGCACCCAACAGACAACTCCGTTCTTCCTACCTTGCCCTCGCACCCATTCCCAGAATCCGAAAAAGCACAGCAGGGGGAAGGACCTCAAGACCTGGCTATTCAAATGAGCAGCACACCGGCAACAGCACCTTGAGTCCCTACTGGTGATAAGCTGCGTTATAGAAGTATTGATTGATTGATTGATAATGTTATACAGAGCACATTTTGTTGCATATTAAATTAGTGGTCAGAATAGATTTTTACAGGAGGTAGATTTTATGCTAATACAGAAAGCATCTTGTAGAGGAGAAAACGTGGACACAGATGACTCAAAAACTGGCAATGCTTTTTGGGGATCTCAATCTAGGGACACAACACCATAAAATCATTTTACTAATGTACTGGGCACAAGAGAGAATGTATAAAGTAGGAATTAAAAGTGGTAACTTCAGTTGAATATATGAAAATAGTATAGGGAATATGAAGCATTTCTTGTGACATTGTAAGAAAGTAAGAAGATTATGAAAGGATACTGTGAAAATGTTGCAGCTCATTCCCAATGTCTTCTTACACAACAATAGAAAGAGACTTCTCAGAAGTTTTTTTTAAATTATTTTGAGATATACGAACTCGTGCAACATTGTAAAACAATTGCCTGAAGGACGATTTACACTATTGTAGGTCTATTTTTGAACTCACTGGTAAATTGTGTGAGTGCCTGGGAATGAAGGGTTACTTTTAGGAAAAATAATTGTGTAAACATTTTTGAACATTTGGAATGCATATTAGAGATGTGTCCTTAATGTACACAAAAGGTAATACTGTATATTGATAGAACGTTGTCCTTGATATCTAGTTTGTATTTTGTTTAAAAAAAGTATTATTGATAATGTTGATGTGAAATGGTATATCTGTTATTCGGTATTTCCATTGAATTAAACTGAAATGACAAACAAAAGTCAAAGAAGCCTTCATGAGACCAGAGAACCACTGCTGCTGTCTTTACCGACCACCAGCGCCTAATCTGAGGCAGTGGTTGATGGTGGGGGCCACCAGCACTTGTTTTGGGGGCCCATGGGACTCAACTGCACTCAACTGTTGGAACTGGAATTTATTTTCCCTCATCCCACCAGGATGAAAAAGAGAATGGTGGAAAACCCATCAGGGATAAAGCACTCAAGGAAACAAAAGAAAGGATCATTAATCATGCCGCACTGAAAGAGTACAGCCGTCCTTAGTACCCTGGCTTGGGTGGGTCAAGAGTCTGGAAGGACATGCAGCTGGGTGAGGAAATATTTGACTAGCCCTGAGGTCCTGCAGACCACCACCCATGGGAGGTACTGCAAGAGTGCAGGCGCCTTAAAGTAAGCGCTGCTAGGGCCCACCCGCGCAAATTAACCCCTGTGTAATAAACTGTTCTTACCTCTCACAGGATACCTTCTGTGAAACACCTATACTTAATGTAAGCATACTGTAATAAACTGTTCTTACACCTCAGAGGGTATCAGCTGTGATACTTCTATATATACTGTAATAAAGTGTTCTTACCCTTCACATGATACCAGCTGTGACACTTCTATACATACTGTAATAAACTATTCTTAGGCTCCCAGGGTGTAACCTGTGACACTTCTATATATATGCAAACCAATATGTCATTCTTACCTCTCAAAGGACATTAGCTGTGGCACGTCTATGGATACATCAGGAAGTTGTTCTTATCGCTCACAAGGTAAATCATGTGACATTTCTATACATACATCAGTAGGTTGTCCTAACCTCTCACACAATAACACCTGTATAAACAATAACTTCTATATAAACTGCTGTTCGTAATTCTTACCTCTCACAGGATATCAGATGTGACACTTCTGTACATGCATCATTAAGCTGTGTTTACCTCTCACAGGATAACACCTGTGGCACTTCTATATAAACTAGTGTCCTTCATTCTTACCTCTCACAGGATGTCAGCTGTGACAGTTCTATACATACTGTAATAACTGTTCTTACCCCTCACAGGATATTGCCTCTGGTTGTTCTTCAAAGGTTGGTTCAGGGGATGAAGGTTGGGAGCGAATGACGAATGATCCCCCAATGATGATATCTCCATCTTTGGAGTAGGAATCCTGGTCCCAGACCCGAAGTCTGCACGCGGACGGTGGGGGCCCCTCCCTGGCAGACAAGAGTGGGAGAAGAACCGCAAGGCGTAAAGGAATCATTGATGCACTGAAGTGAACACAGCAACTCTAGTCCTAAAACAGGGTCTGAGTTTTACTACGAATCAGTATCTTTGAGCAGTGATTCCTCCTAAATATTTTTATCTTAACCTTTACTCATTGGCTCACAAAGTTGCAATAATACATTAAAAGGAGCAAAATATGTCTTTGTGGTTTCCAGTAGGATATCCAACAGTTGTCTTTCCACATCTTGAAAGGCTTTAGCTTTGAGCTTCTCAGGTGCAGGTTTTTAAACTGTGTCACAAATGTCCAGGGCATTTGCAAATGTAAATATAGTCCCAAGGGATTGTTGTAATTCATCAAGAGAGGGAAAAGTAACAGTAATGCAGATAATAACGGTTTGTGTAATTATACATTGAAAAATGTCTTTACCAATCTTCTGATAATGATCATTATGTCAAGCACTGTCCTAGGATATTTATTGTGCACAATCTGTACTGAAAATCTAATACTGCAGCTGCATTTCACCAAACGTTAAACTGCACCTGTGACTCCAGATAAATGATGCAAAAGACAGTAAATTAATATTATTATTATTATAAATAAATAGTCCAAGGTGATGGCACAAATAAGTGTACACGTCTTCTGCAGTGGAAAGCGATGTAGAAGAGGGTGCAGGTAAAAGTGGCTCACAACTATGGGGGTCATTACAACCCTGGCGGACGCTGTTAAAGCGGCGGTAAGACCGCCAACAGGCTGGAGGTCTTTTTTTGAGTATTATGACCATGGCGGTTACCGCCATGGTCATCCGCCGCTTCACCGTTCCGCCCACCAGGGCGGAGACGACCTCTGGGCTGGAGACCTGGGTCTCCAGCCTGGCGGCCGTCAAAATACCGCCGCTGGTATTTTGACCCGGCTTACCGCCGTAGATTTCCAGCGGTAGGAACCGCCATGAAATCCATGGCGGTAAGCACTATCAGTGCCAGGGAATCCCTTCCCTGGCACTGATAGGGGTCTAACCCTGACTCCCTCCCCTACACCCCCCACCACCCCTGCCACCCCCCCAAAGGTGGCAGGACCCCCCTCCCCACCCCACCCCCAACATTACCTTCCACATACACTCCCTACACGCACGCAGGCACCACCAACACACATACACGCACACACACCGACATACATGGCAACATCCACACACACAGTCAGACACGCACACCCACATTCAAACATACACGCACACATCTATACAGACATACCTACACGCACTCATTCCCATAACGAGCAAAACCCCCACAAGCATACACGCACTCACACACCCCCTCTACAGACGCACACTCCCATGCACCCACACAACACACAACACCCCTCCACCCCCCTCCCCTAACGGACGATCAACTTACCTGTTCCGTCGATCCTCCGGGAGGGGACGGGAGCCATGGGGGCAGCTCTGCCGACACCACACCGCCAACAGAACACTGCTGCGCCGAATCACAGGACGTGATTGGCTGGGCGGTGTTCTGTTGGCGTGGCGGTGGAGGTGGAGCAACCTCCACTTCTCCGCGTCCCGCCAGTAGGGCTGTTGGCGGCTCTCCGTCGGAAAAACGACGGAGGGCAGCCAACAGTCATAATACGCCGAGCGGCAAACCACCACTACTGGCGGTCTTCCGCACGGCAGTTCCTCGGCGGTCTTGTTAAAAGACCGCCGAGGTTGTAATGACCCCCTATATGTGTGCACTGGTGGCATCCCAGAGGGAGCTGGTGGTCTGTGATCAAGTCAGTGAGGTGAGATGATGGGAGTGGAGGACATGAGTCTGACCTTCTAATACAGGTATCACAGACTGTCTGTAACTCATGAGCAGAGAGCTGACTTCCAGACCAACCTCCACACGACCACACTCAGATGCTCCCACACAGAGGTGCCACGGCTCTCACTGTGATAGACTGGAGGCCTTAGGGAGAAGTCACCACAACACCAAATAGAAGATGAAGACAATGAGGTTTTACAAGCTAATTGACACTAAGGGGGTCATTCTGACCTCGGCGGTAAAAGGCGCTTACCGCCGGTCAGAAGACCGTCATAACACCGCCGCGGTCGCGGTAAACCGCCACGGTCATTCTGACCCGCAACTGGCAAACCGCCAAAAACCCGACATCAACAAAATGCCGCCACAGCAACGGGCAGCGAAAAACTGGCGATGACCAAACCTCCACCGTCACGCCAACAGAAATACGCTAATGCCATTCCGACCCACAAATCCCCGCAGCGGTCTTTCAACCGCATTATTCCATTGGCGGTACACACCGCCGCAGTCAAAATACACACACCTTTACAAAACACTACCACATTGGACAATTCAAAGTACACACACCTGAGACACATACCCACACCACTCCCACACACCCAATACAATATAAAACACACAACCACATCACCCACAAACCCTTACGACCACAATTGCGACTGAAGGACAGAGAGAGACAGCACAGAATAGAGTAGACCATCACACAGAGGCAAATCACAACATCACCCACACAATATCCACGCACAAAACACCATACACCACCACACTCACCACACTCTACAACACATACACCACCCCTCACCTCATCCACACCACCCCATGGCACCCCAAAGACACCCCAGGTTCTCTGACGCAGAACTCAGGGTCATGGTGGAGGAAATAGTTCGGGTAGAGCCCCAGCTCTTCGGGACACAGGTGCAGCACACCAGCATTGCCAGGAAGATGGAGCTATGGCAAAGAATAGTGGACAGGGTCAACGCTGTGGGACAGCATCCACGAAATCGGGACGACATCAGGAAGCGGTGGAACGACCTACGGGGAAAGGTGCGTTCCATGGTATCAAAGCACAACATCGCAGTGCAGAAGACTGGCGGCGGACCCCCACCTACTCCCCCAGAATTCACAGCATGGGAGGAGGAAGTCTTGCACATCCTGTATCCTGAGGGCCTCGCAGGAGTAGGCGGAGGAATGGACTCTGGTAAGTCAAATCTTCACTACTTCATTCCCCCACCCCACCTGCATGCCAAATCATACCCCCACCCTCACTCCCACCCCCATCACACCAACTCCTTGCAAATGGCTCACCATCACAACCCACCCATCCCAAAACCTAGCCCTGCATGTGTCCCCAAAGCATGGACACCCATCACCAAAGCATGCCCACTGCACATACCCATCTCCCCCACAAGCCACCGTCACAAAAGCCCCCACAAGGGAATGCCAGCACTGGGGTACACGGCCACCCACCCATTACACGAAATGGCACACACAGAAGCAATAACCATACTCTTATACCCCTGCAGGACCCAAACGCCACCACACCGCCCAGGAGGGTCCAGAGATGTCCATCCCACCCCCAGAGGAGGCCACCAGTGATGACAGCAGCTCTGTCTCCCTGGAACCAGATGACCAGCCCGGCCCATCGGGGACATCGGGACAGTCGGTTCCCCACAGACAGCCACAGGCTACAGCAGACCTAAACCCCTCTGGGAACACCAGCACAGCTCCCACCCAGCGGGCCCATGCCTCTGTCTCCAGGACACGTCAATCAGAGGTGTGTCCACCACTACAGGGCACCCAGGTTGACCCACCACCCCAACAACAACAGGGACCTGGGGGCAGTGGTAGTGGGCACATGGTCCAGGGGACAGAGGCCCAGGGAAACAGGGGAACTGGGAGGGCTGCTGTGCGACAGGGGGGGGACAGGCCCAGGGAACCGACTCTCCAAGAGGCCCTCTCCTCCATCATGGGAGCATACCACCGCTCCCAGGAGACGATGGCTACGGTACTGGCCAGGTTCCAGGAGATCCAGGTACTGCAGGAGGAACAGTACATGGGGTTCAGAGAGGAACTGAGAAACATTAGTTCCGCAATGGGGACCATCGTCGTGGCCCTTAACCAGATAGTCACCACATTGCGGGACCATATGGCACCACAAAGGGCCCCAGTCACTAGCATGGACCCAGACCAGGCTACCACCTCCGCCGGCGCTAGTGGACAGGAGGCCCCCACACAACGACAGGCCACCAGAACCCCACCTCCTGCAGAAGAAGAACCACCCCGCAAGCGGTACCTGAGATCTCAGAAGAAGACAGAGTAGGATGCCAAGACCCCCGCCAGCAAACGATACCCCCTGATGTCATCCCACTGTCCCACATTGTCACCCTGTCCAAACTTAAACTGCCCCTGCTCCATCCTTCCACAGGCATATGGACAATGCACCTGTGAGACTGAAAACTGGACCCTGCCATGGACATTACTCCACCATCACCCATCACCGTTTTACAATCATGTTCCTAAATTTAGCACTTTAATAAAATCACTTATTGCACTTAAAAAATCTGGAGTCTGCTTGTATTTTGAACAAATGTATTAGACATAACGGTGCCAAAATGTTCAGTTACATTGTGATGACAACATACCACTGTCACACAGCTGTAGTCCATGGGCAAACAAAGCAGAGGTCACGCAGTGGGGCCCACAGCTCTGAAAACGGAAGGGAAAGTCACAACTCAGTTAACAGGAACTGGGGGGAAACACATACAGTAGAGAGGCAGGAGACTTTAAGTAAATGTAAAATGGCGGGGTTGATTCGTACCTGTGTGCTACTGAAAATACTGTTGTATCACTGTGTCCTTGTTGTCTGTGTCGTCCCCGTCGTCTTCCTCCTCTTCACTCTCCACAGGCTCCACAGCTGCTACAACACCACCATCTGGACCATCCTCCTGCAGGAAAGGCACCTGGCGTCGCAAAGCCAGGTTGTGAAGCATACAGCAGGCCACGATGATATGGCACACCTTCTTTGGTGAGTACATTAGGGATCCACCTGTCATATACAGGCACCTAAACCTGGCCTTCATGAGGCCGAAGGTCCGCTCGATCACCCTCCTAGTACGCCCATGGGCCTCATTGTACCGTTCCTCTGCCCTTGTCCTGGGATTCCTCACTGGGGTCAGTAGCCACGACAGGTTGGGGTAACCAGAGTCACCAATTAGCCACACACGGTGTCTCTGTAGCTGTTCCATCACATAAGGGATGCTGCTATTTCGCATGATGTACGCGTCATGCACTGACCCAGGGAACTTGGCATTTACATGGGAGATGTACTGGTCAGCCAAACAGACCACCTGGACATTCATCGAATGATAACTTTTTCTGTTCCTGTACACCTGTTCACTTTCACTGGGGGGAACCAAAGCCACATGGGTCCCATCAATGGCACCAATGATGTTGGGAATAAGTCCAAGGGCATAGAAATCACCCTTCACTGTAGCCAAATCGCCCACCTCAGGGAAAACAATGTAGCTCCACATGTATTTCTTCAGGGCAGACAACACTCTGGACAAAACCTTAGAAAACATAGGCTGAGACATCCCTAATGATATGGCCACTGTTGTTTGGAATGATCCACTTGCCAAAAAATGGAGTACTGACAGAACCTGCACCAGAGGGGGAATCCCTGTGGGTTGGCGAATGGGGGACATCAGGTCTGGCTCCAGCTGGGCACACAGTTCCTGTATAGTGGCTCGGTCAAGTCTGTATGTCAGTATGACATGTCTTTCTTCCATTGTCGACAGGTCCACCAGCGGTCTGTACACGGGAACATTCCTCCATCTCCTTGCAAGTCCCAGCGGATGGTGCCTAGGAAGGACAACATGGAGCACAGAGTCAAGCAACCCACAGGTACGTAACCACAGCTTGCACAGAACACGATTCGCTATGCATTGAATGGCTTGTATGAGTGGCAATGCAAGGCCTAGGCCTGTGTGACGCAGTAGAAATTAAGCCATGTGGGCCCTTGAAATGGCGGCTGCCTGACCTGTGAAGTGTGACAATGGGATGTGAGGTCAATGCGCTGGCGTGGCACACCGTGGCGGTAGGCGGGCGAAGACCGCGGCGCAAAGCAGCATTGGTTAACATTGAACCCTATGGGTCTCAGGAGCCAATGACGATGTGCACCGGCGGTCGCGGTACGCACCGCCGCGGTACGCACCGCCGCGGGCGTGACCGCCATTTTCTATCTGCTTAATCACTCGAGACCTGATCATCCACAGGAGAGGACCTATACTGCAAGTGCTGCTGTGACCTCGGTCTGGAAGATACAATGGCTGCTGCGACTGGGGAAAGGGCCCCTGCCTTCACATCTGAGGAATTGGAGAAACTTGTTTTTGGGGTCCTCCCCCAGTATGCGCTACTCTACGGTCCTCCAGACCAACAGGTAAGTACACTGGGACCATGCTTTGTGGGCAATGCCTGTGTTGAGTGGGGTGGATGAAAGATGGTGGGGAGGGGAGCGAATGAGGCATGCATCGCACGATAGATGAGAGCATGTGCCATATGGCAAGGTTGGGGGGGGCCACTCACATCGACCATGCAGAAAGTGATGATATTTATTTTCCCACCCTGTCCATGTCACATAGGTCAGCGCCCATCAGAAGATCGACATTTGGCGTGCCATCGCCAAGGACGTCCGGACCCTGGGGGTCCACAACAGACGGGGCACCCACTGCCGCAAGAGGTGGGAGGACATCCGCCGCGGGAGCAGGAAGACCGCGGAGGCTCTGCTGGGGATGGCCTCCCAACGTAGGAGGGGTGGCTCCCGTCAATTGACCCCCCTGATGTCCCGGATCCTGGCGGTGGCCTACCCCGATTTGGATGGGCGCGTGAGGACATCACAGCAGCCACAAGGAGGTGAGTACCAGCACATTCTGCTATGTTAGCGCGCAGTGGAGGTGTCTGGGTGGGGGAGGAGGGCTGTGAGTATCTCTAGGCCAGGGCGATTTCTGTAGGCTAGGCCCCTCCGTAAGGCATGGCCCTGTGCCCCCGCCCCCCACCTCTGTAGGGTGCTAAGTACAGCTATCCATGGCCCTGGGTCACCTATGTGTGCAGTTGTCGTCCATAGGCTTATAGGCCAAGTCACAATAATTGAGTAGTGTACACCGAGTGCGCGGCGTAGTGCAGGGGGCTTCTGTGTCTGTCCTCTTCGCCAACGGTGTCGCCAATGCATGCACTCAACATGTCATTTTTTCTCCCCCCCCCCTTTTTTTTGGTCTTCCTGTTCATGTGTGCATTAGCATCATCAGGCGGAGGAGAAGTGGCATCGGAGCACGAAGAAGCTGCATCACACATGGCCCCAGAGGGCCATGCAACCGACTCCGAGTTCACCAGTGAGACGGAGGGCGAGGGGAGCTCCACAACAGGGACCCATGGAGACGTCAGCGACACAGACACGTCCTCGGAAGAGAGCTCCCTTGTGGTGGCGGCAACATCCGTGCCCACCGCTACAACAGGTACAGCCGCCACCCAGCGCACCAGCTCCGCCCTCCAAGCAGCCCCTCAGCGTTCACCCCGTGCCCGCTCGGCCAGGAAGGCGGGCATCTCCTTCGCCCCAGGCACCTCAGGCCCTGCCCCAGTTACCCCTGCTGCCCTCAGTGAGGAGATCATTGACCTCCTCCAGACGCTCATTGTTGGGCAGTCTACCCTTTTGAATGCCATCCAGGGTGTAGAAAGGGAGGTGCACCGGAGCAATGCATACCTAGAGGGCATTCATTCGGGTCAGGCTGCCCATCAGCGATCGTTCAACGCTCTGGCCTCAGCACTGACGGCAGCCATTGTCCCTGTCTCCTGCCTCCCCCCTCCAATTTCCTCATCCCAGTCCCACTCCCCTGTTCCTCTGCCTATCCCAGCCACACCTACAGACCAGCCTGCACACACATCAACACCCAAGGGCAGCTCATCCAGACATAAGCACCACAGATCACACAAGCATTCACACATGCAACATCCACATGCAGACATGCCAACAGCCACTGCCTCCTCTGTGTCCCCCTCCTCCTCGTCTCCCTCCTCCCTCCCTGTCACGTCTCCACTCACACCTGCATGCACACCACCATCAGCCAGTACGTCCATCACCAGCACACCCACCAGAACACTCCGCACACGTGCACTCACCACCCCCACTGCCATTTACACGTCCCCTGTGTCCTCTCCCAGTGTGTCTGTCACCCCCTCTTCCAAACCACACAAACGCAGGCAGCCACCCACCCAACAGCCATCCACCTCACGACAGCCTCCGTCATAAGCACCTGCACCCAAAGACACCACACTTGACTCTCCTACAACCACATCCTCTTCCTCCACTCCCATACCCACTGCACCTACCCTTCCCACTGCTCCTAAAAAGTTTTTCCTCTCCAAACTTAACCTCTTTGCATCACCTGACCCACCCCCTCCATCTTGTAAGAGTCCAACCAGCACCTCAGCCACCACAAGCCCTGCACCTACAAGGACCATAGTCCAGGGCTATTGGAGTCCACCAGCTTCTAGGGCAGCAACATCGGCCAGCAGCAAGGGGACAGCCAGCCCACCCCCTGGGAAAAAAACTAAAAAAGGGAAGGGCCGTCGCGAGAGGCCAGAGACGGCAGCCCCCAAAGACACTACCCTGGCACCGTCACCTGGCACATCCACAAAGGGAGGCAAGGGCCCCAGAGAATCGCCGAAGGAGGGCAAGGGCAGCAGGGCGGACAAATCCGGCAGCAGGCGAGCTGGCCAGGAGGGCCCCACCAGCCCCATTTCGGGTGTGAAGGAGGACACCCACGGGCCCAGGACTCCAGCACAGGAGGGCCCCGCAAGCGAAAGGTCGGATGGCGACTGAGCGGAAAATATTGGCCCGATCTGGTTCCCTGGGAACACATGTCAAGCACCGCTGAACAGGGACCCGCCGTGACAAGCACCGCTGAACAGGGCCCCGCCGAGACAAGCACCGCTGAACAGGGCCCCACCGTGACAAGCACCGCTGAACAGGGCCCGCCGTGACAAGCACAGCTGAACAGGGCCCCGCCGAGACAAACACCGCTGAACAGGGCCCCGCCGTGACAAGCACCGCTGAACAGGGCCCTTCAAGACAAGCACCGCTGAACAGGGCCCGCCGTGACACGCACCGCTGAACAGGGCCCTTCAAGACAAGCACCGCTGAACAGGGCCACGCCGTGACATGCACCGCTGAACAGGGCCCCGCCGAGACAAGCACCACTGAACAGGGCCCCGCCGTGACAAGCACCGCTGAACAGGGCCCCGCCGTGACAATCACCGGTGAACAGGGCCCTTCAAGACAAGCACCGCTGAACAGGGCCCTTCCTGTCAAGCACCGCTCCGCTGGGCCCTTCCTGTCAAGCACCGCTCCGCTGGACACTTCCTGTCAAGCACTGCTCCGCTGGGCCCTTCCTGTCAAGCACCGCTCCGCTGGGCCCTTCATCTCAAGCACCGCTCCGCTGGACACTTCCTGTCAAGCACCGCTCCGCTGGGCCCTTCATCTCAAGCACCGCTCCGCTGGACACTTCCTGTCAAGCACCGCTCCGCTGGGCCCTTCATCTCAAGCACCGCTCCGCTGGACACTTCCTGTCAAGCACCGCTCCGCTGGACACTTCATCTCAAGCACCGCTCCGCTGGACACTTCCTGTCAAGCAGCGCTCCCCTGGGCCCTTCATCTCAAGCACCGCTCCGGTGGACACTTCCTGTCAAGCACCGCTCCGCTGGGCCCTTCCTGTCAAGCACCGCTCCGCTGGGCCCTTCATCTCAAGCACCGCTCCGCTGGACACTTCCTGTCAAGCACCGCTCCGCTGGGCCCTTCATCTCAAGCACCGCTCCGCTGGACACTTCCTGTCAAGCACCGCTCCGCTGGGCCCTTCATCTCAAGCACCGCTCTGCTGGACATTTCCTGTCAAGCACCGCTCCGCTGGACACTTCATCTCAAGCACCGCTCCGCTGGACACTTCTTGTCAAGCACCGCTCCGCTGGACACTTCCTGTCAAGCACCGCTCCGCTGGGCCCTTCATCTCAAGCACCGCTCCGCTGGACACTTCCTGTCAAGCACCGCTCCGCTGGGCCCTTCCTGTCATGCACCGCTCCGCTGGGCCCTTCATCTCAAGCACCGCTCCGCTGGGCCCTTCCTGTCATGCACCGCTCCGCTGGGCCCTTAATCTCAAGCACCGCTGGCCCATTGGCAGGGCCGGATCTGTGTCGGCCAGGGCTTCACGAAGCACTCTGGGCACCATGCCTCCTCCAGAACCAGTGGAGTCTGTAATCCATTTGATGGACTGTGGCTTTGCACTCCCCAGGATGGTACAGTGGGCATGGAGGCCCCTCGTGGATCTGGCGTCGTGGACTCAACTGGCTGAGGTGCCCCCCCTTCCCTTCCCCCTGAGGTGCCTGTAGTTTTACTATCTGATGCCCCTGCAGTGTTCTCTCCAATGGAATCGGGTCTCGTGTGTGGGCTTTGCCCATGTGTTTAGGCCTATTGGCCCACGAACAATGGATGATAGCCAATATGGGCCGGACTTTTGACCTATGTATATATTGTTCATGATGTAATATATTTTATTTATATATTTCATATTTCACTTAACTTCAATTATGCTATAATATACTTCATTTTTAATGATCATTTTATTTTGTCTTTGCATTCTTCCGGGGGGTTTGGGGGGTGTCACTCTGACTTGTTGCTCTGCATTGATGTGTGTGTTGTAGTGGGTGAGGGTGGGGGTGGGTGTGTGGCGTATGTGTGTCCCCGTAATTTTTTGCCTCCCCTGTGTCGTAGGTGCAGTACTCACCGTTGTCTTCTGCGCCGGCGTTCGTGCTCCTGGTAGAGGAGCAGGTAGACAATAGCTGGTAGGATGTGTAGTTCTGGTTCCATGCTGTCCAGATTCCTCGTGGAGTGTGTAGAGGTGAGCGTTTTCCCGTTCGTAGTCTGTTTCCGCCGTGTTTTTATCGGCGGGGCTCCCGCCCCGGAAAAGGTGGCGGATTGGTGAGTTGTGATCGGGTGGGCGGTACATTGTCTGCCGCCTGTCTGTTGGCGGTGACCGCCGCGCTGTTTGTCTGTACCGCCGTGGCGGTCGGAGTGTTAAAGTGGCGGGCTGTGTTGGCGGTTCCCGCCAGTGTCGGAATTCCATTTTTTTGGCCGCCTGCCTGTTTGCGGGTTGGCCGCCGCTTTTACACCGACCGCCAGGGTTGGAATGACCCCCTAAGACCAAGATTTATGGGCTTTTGACGTAGAGCAGCACAGCAAAACTGCTTGCTGTGCTGCCCTACACCAAAGTGAAAAGGCAAGAATGCACCATATTTATCCAATATGGTGCATTCTTGTCCTTTCCCCGTCGCTGGCGCACAATTTGGTACCTAGCGTCAATGCAGGTACCTTTACATCGTAGTGCACAGGTATCCGTGTTGTTGGGTGGGTTGTGGTTTTTTTTGCAGGAAGGGGCACCATCCTGCACAGAAACAATCCTGGGAGGCTTTTTCCTCTTTTAGGGGAAAACGCAGAGAAATAAACATATTACTCTTTGTTGTGCTTCCCCTCGAGAGGTGTATGGTTTTGACACATTCCCAGATTTACATGGCCGTGTGAATCTGGGGACAGATCAAAATCAATGGGTGTTGCATGGAAAAATCCACTGCAACACCCATAGCACACATCCTTTGTCTAAGAAGGTCAAGGATTAATGATCAGTCAACCATACATACATTCATACGGACATACATACAAGGGGTATACACTAGGGTGGCTTGTCCTCTGTCTTTGAGTTGATGGTCATTACGAACGACTCCCAGTCAGGGCTGGCCTTTAGCATGGGCATGCTGGGCCCAGGTCCAGGGCGCCAATATTCTGAGGGGTGCATGGAGCTGTGTGCATTACGATTATTGAAGCAGCAGCACACCTGTCATCTGGCTCCAGCTTTGTCCCTCCCTGTTCGTTTCTGTCTGATTTGCCACTTTAAAGTGGTTTTAGTCTTTCAGTATCATATTGCTGGTAATGATTTAACATCTGTTGGAAATGGCTCTTTCTGCAGGGTCTCTTTTGCTTCTGACCTACTGTTTTGATCTTGTGCTGCATTTCATTTTTGCTGGCTTTAGAACTCCAGGCACCTTACTGCTGCTGATCAGTGCTAAAGTGCCACTTCTCCCTGTCTAAATTGTATTGGTGATTGGTTTCTCCATGATTGGTATATCTGATTTACCAGCAAGCTCCTAATAAAGTGCACTATAGGTGCCCAGGGCCTGTAATTCAAATGCTACTAGGGGGCCTGCAGCACTGATTGTGCCACCCACAGGAGTGTCCCTGTAGACATGTCTCAGACCTGCCACTGCAGTGTCTGTGTGCAATTTTGAACTGCCAGTTCGACCTAACCTCCTCTTTTACTACATGTAGGTCACCCCTAACATAGGCCTACGACAGCCCCATTAGCAGGGTGCAGTGTATTTAAAGTATTTAAAAGGTAGGACATATACTGGTGTGTTTTACAAGACCTGATAGTGAAATACTGCTAAATTTGGTGTTCACTATTGCAAAGACTATCTTTCTCATAGATTGCTTGAAATGTCTTTTGTAACACTGGGAGCAGATAGAGATATGGAGTTTGGTGTCACTGAACTCACAACTGAAAAATACATATTTTGGTGAAGTTGGTTTTTAAATTGTAAGTTTGAAAATGCCGCTTTTAGAAAGTGGGCACTGTTCTTGCTTAACCAATCTGTGCCTCTGCATGGCTGTGGAATACATGTCTGGGTCAGGATGACAGTTGGGCTGTTTGTGAATTCACTCTAGACAGTCACACAAAGGGAAGGAACTGAGGTGTGCCCTGCATATCCTGATGGGTCTTTCTGGGATAGAGTGGTGGGAGGAGCTGAAACATGCACCTCAATAGGGCTGTGCCTGTCCTTACACAATACAGTCTCTCTCCAACCCCTGGAGTGTGTCTGGGTCAAGGGCAGTTAAAGCAGGGTCTTGTGCACTACAAGACTTTCCTTTGAAGTATGCCTATTTCAAAGGCAGAAATGAGCCCACAACTTCAGAACACTTTTGGTCTGAGGACATTCTGCCAGAAAGAAGAGCTGGATGCTGTAGGAAGAACTGCCACTCTGACTGTTGCTTTGTTGTGCTGGCCTGCTGCTTGCTGCTTCTGTCCTGGGAGTGAAATGACTGAATTTTGCTGTCTACATCCAGCTTTCCAAGGATTTCCAGAGCTTGAACTGAGCGTGCCTCCTGTTAAGAAGCCTCAGGGACATCAAAGACTTCATCTGCCAGTGCCTGTGCACTTCTGCTGAGAGTCCTGACTCACCAAGTGGTGCCAAATCCAGTCCCTGGGTCCTTGGAAGTGAAAATGGAGCGTCTTGAGGAAGAAAATCCACACATCAGGTCTCTGTGGCCAAAAATCGACGCATCGCTGGGTTTAAGGCAGACAAATTGATGCAGCACTTGTCTTGAGGCGGAGGAATCAACAAAACGCCTGCCTTGCCTTGGAAGGATCGATGCAGCACCAGTAGGACTGATGCAGCACCTGTTCCACTGTGGCTCTGTCATCACAGTGCACCTGGATTTCCCACGCATCATTCTTGGGCGTCATTTTTGCATCAACTCCGCACCACGGAAGGAACCAAGGCTGCGTGGCAGGAAACTGACGCATCCCCTCTCCTGCGGAAAGATAACTGATGGATCACCTCTCCTGCCAGTAAGGAACTGGCGCATCACTTCCCCTGTCCATAAGGAACTGACGCATCACCTCTCCTGCGAGGAGGAAATTGACACATCACCTCCCCTGTCAGTAAGGAACCGATGCATCACCTCCCCTGCGTAGTAAGGACCTGACACATTACCTTGTTTTCTAGCGCCTCAGCTCCTCTGAGTCCCGCATCGTCTTTGTTTTTGATGCATTCCAGGTACTGTGTGTTAAAAAGAGACAACCATTGATTCCTCTGGATTAAGACGCTTTGTAACTCTTGAAAAGTGATATCTTTGCTTATGTGTGTTAGTTTTTTGTCATTTTGGTCTTGTTTTATTCAGATAAATATTGGGTTTTTTTCTAAACGGATGTGGAGTCCTTTTGTAGTTTTTTCATTGTGTTATTGTGTGTGAGTGTAGAAATACTTTACACATTGTCTCTGAGATAAGCCTGGCTGCTCATACCAAGCTGCCAAGGGAGTGAGCAGGGGTTATCTTAGCTGTGTGGCTCCCTTACCCTGACTAGAGTGAGAGTCCCTTCTTGGAAAGGGTGCAAACCACTGCCAACTATAGACCCTATATCTAACAACACCCGTTCAGCCCCACTTATTTCCCCTCCCTTCACCCTCTGAACCCTGCTGACACATATCAACAACAACATCATCTGCTTAAGGCAGCTAAGCTGTCAGGGATTTAGTTGAGCTGGGGGGACCGGGGATGTTTGTGTTCAGGGGCCAGTTGCTGCTCATACAGGTACTGACCAGGGAACACAAAAGGGACCCCCTGCTGCCTCATTTAATTCACTATCATCAGCAAGGGCACCAAATTTATATCCGCCCACGCTCAGGACGCTATCTTAGCAGAGGCCAGGTCTGCTCCCAGTTTAGTATCAACGTGGCCCTGGCCATGGTGCAGATAATTTGAGATTTTGTGTCCCTTCACTTTGGCTTATTTAGATAGGTCCCATGGCCATAGGTTCAGGTCAGAGGCAGAAGACATTCTGCAGTTCATGGCTGCTTGTCATTTAGTGAAGATCATAGCCAAATCTGTGAACTTGGTGGTAGACTTGCTGCATTTGGTTCTTGTCATGAGGCCTAATAAACAGGTTTTAGGCTGCTGCAAGTCCTTTTACCCTGCCCAAGCTCCCAATTGAATTGTAAGATCCTCCCACCAGCACTTCATAACTTTGTAGAAACAGGCCATATGTCCAAATGTGGCCCCCGCTTGATTGCACCGGAGACACACCATGGGTGTCTGAGGGTACATAACCAGAAGGTGTGAAGGCATCATGCAGGTTCTGTGTCATTGCTGCAAACAGTACTCCCTCAGTACTTGTGGTGAGAATGCCCCGATCCCCCCTTTACATCATTATGTTGTTCTGGTGCAGTAGGTATTGAATTTTAGCTAAACATGCTTGCAAGTGTGAGGATCTTCATGTAACATGGAGCTGACAAGGTGTGGCTAGGTGGCCATCTGGAGGTTCAGCTACAGATTGTCTCCCGCCCTTGTCTTCCATCCCCAGTTTTATTAGTTTTATCTCTTCTCTGTATTTATGGTCTGTCACACACCATCACAAATACAATGACAACTTAGACTTTCAAAATGTAATGGGGGTAATGTCCCCAAGGTGAGCAGGTATCTGATCCATTCTCCAAGGGCCTGTTTGCAACTCAGTAACTCTGTGTGCTGTTCGCTATGATATGGGACCATATCTCATGTCTGAGCGAGAGGCGCAGAATTACTTCGGGGGGTTGTGGGGTGGAAATCTCCATTAATTTTAGATAGTTTGAGTTGCCATTGCATTTGTGATGGTTTTATGACAGACCATAAATGATGATAGGAGATAAAAACTTACATCTGAACCCTCTATTGTTGTGATAGGAGATATTTATGGACAAACATTTTCACCAGAAGGAATGGAACATTTGCCAATTACAAGAGAGCTTTGTCATTTCACCACAATTGTTGAGATTTGAAATTTAAAAGCCTTTGTGTAGCTTTAAGGCCCTGAAGAAGCGGGGACACCTGCGAAACGTGTTGGCTGCTAACATCGAAATTGGCAGCTTACATAGAGACTTGAAGTCTGTATTATGTGATACCAAATACATGTAATAGATTGCACTATAATATGGAATTGTTTTATCCCTTTTTTCCAAATAGTGTACTAGAAGCATAAGATATTACATTTTGTTAGCTGAAATTTATTGAAAAACATATATATGTGGAAATAAATTATAATATATGATATATTGATTAGCAGATTGTGCTCATAGATTGTTATCTATCTACACGTGGCGACCCTGATCTGACTGTCGAGGGAACAACAAATGTAACTAGAACGTTTTCTACAGTCTGAAGAGCTTGTGGTATCCTAGACACAGCTCCACACTGGAATCACTGCAGGCAGCAACAACTGCCTATCGAGTTTTAAAAGGTTTTCCAGGGCCAACTAATTCCCTATCTACTAAATCTCAAGACACAGCAGATGCCATGGTACAACGGTGATCGACTGCAAAAGAAGCCGTGGTGGTGATGTCGTGGGAGGTGGGCTTGTCCCATAGGCTCTCATTATCCAAATGAGACTACTGGATTTTGAGCAACAAGATCGTCCACGATGTGGGGGACTGAGTCACTCCAAATCCGGGTTTTGCTCCAGCTAACTAGCAGTGCCTCATCTCTCCCAAATGGTAGAGAAAATTGGGCAGCCAAGCGCATTACATTTTAGTACTTCTCAGGGAAGTCGTGGTCACTCAGGTCACAGCCGGTTCTCTCATACATAGTACGGTCTCACATATAAATGACAAAAGGCAGTATAAGTTTTATAGATGGGTTTAATAAAACTACTGCATTTTAGATAGCAAAGCGTGAGCTGCAATAATCAGAACTATACAACACAGTAATATTAAAATACTGACGATGAGAGTGAAGCACAAGAATAAAGCTATCATAGTGCCGCTAGGTTATTCTCTCTCTAAATTATATTTCAAGCACAGCATCTTAAGCTCTAAGCCTGCCTTTCAGGTTCCCCCGGGAGGACATCAACCCTCATACCTGAGAAAAAGCCTGTAATCTGCATTAGCATCTGCAATGGGGCATTCAGCATACAGTTGTGGGTCCCTGGCTGGAATCTCCCTCTTGACGTATACTAGGACTCGAAAGTGTTTTTATAACTAACACGCAGATGTTCTAAGAAAATGTCCCTACGTAAGGGTGTGTATTTTCTAAGAATGCTGGAGACTAAACTTCTACCACGTTTACCGGCAATGTACCAGACTGTAGCCTTGACTGAAGCACAGGGCGATCAAGAATGCATTATTTGAGAACACAGTGCTGAGTTAAGCTAAACAGTGTGATAGAAGAAGTTAAAGCAAGACCGTAAAAACTGGTTATTGTAAAATAACAGTGAGAAGCTGAATAAAATATATCCAGGGCAAAGTGCACAGCGGCCTAGTATGTTAAACTAACGTGCATGGAGCTATATTTAAAATGGCTACACTACAGGCTATGACCAACTGGAGGTTCTCTGTTACCGTCCCCTATTGCTTCTTAATCTGGATTGTAAAATTCTATGGAAGATCCTTGCCAAAAGAATTCTCAAAGAATTGCCTTGCTTGATACATCAAAACCAGAATGGCTTTGTCCTGGGTTGCAGCACGGTCCTTAATCTTAGACAACTGTTCCATGTCTTGAGGAGGGTGTGCGGCAGAGTAAAATGCAGGGCATACGTCGGTGCAGATTAAGATGTTCTAAATTGTCAACTGTGTGAGGTCAGCGGTTTCGGATTCTCTATTTACATGCTCCTGCTATTATGTACGTGGTTTTCAACGTGTCACGTTCAATCCTTTGAAAGGGCGCGGAGCAGGCGGCCTCTCTGCAGACCCGTAGCGGCCACCGCTAGCCAAGGACCTGAAGTCACCCACTCGGCCACGCACCGGCTGCTGAAGAAATGAAGCCACGTCAGCGCTGCTTCGAGGCGCTTGTCACACCTGGCACTGAAACATTCGCACACAGGTCACACTCTCGCAAGGACAAAGCAGTGAAGGAAACTTGAAGCACCCCCGACTTTGCCCAAGTGAAGCCACCTCGAGTAGACCGCACTCCTTCTGTGCGTGACACCATCAGGATTTCACACTCGTGCGTAATCACAATGGCGTCTTTTCAGCAGCACCTGATCACGACCATAGCGCGTGGCTGGAAAATTAAACTTTAAATAAAATAAATGTTGCTGCATTCAGATGAACTGTACTTGTCCTGGAGTTGTGACACTTAGCCCCGGAGAGTTGCTTAAGTTCCTTTGGGCACACGCAGTGTGATACTCCTGGGTGTGCACAGAAGTAACCAGGCAGTCACTGCTACGGAGCATGAGCCCTCCAGGCATCCATGTGCGCTGCAGAGGTCCAATACACAGGGGCAAAGCTCTGCTACGGTGCACTAACCAAAAAATCACAAACCATGTGTTTATTTCTTCACAAAGAGCTACTATCCTTGCCCACAATATGAGCTGAACAAATCCCATTAGTCAGACATTTCCGTACGTCATTCAACCAATCATTCAAGGATTTATAAAGTGCAGAAAATCACCCGTGAGGGTCTCGAGGCGCTGGAGTTGCTAGCTGCTTCGTGGTGCTCTGTTCATTCCAACAGCCATGTCTTGAGTCCTTTTCTGAATTCCTGGAGAGATGCGGTGCTCCTGAGGTGCAGAGGAAGGTGGTTCCAGGCTTCGGCCGCCAGGTGAGAGAAGGAGCGACCTCTGTTGTTGGATCAGTGGATCCGGGGGGTGACTGCGAGTAAAAGGGAGGAGGATCGCAGGTGTCTGGACATTGCACCAATATCTACAAAATACAGTGCCAGCTTTGCAAACACCAGAGCGGGCAAGGTGCTCAAGGAAAGGATGGAGTGGGTAGGGACCGATTCAACAGGTGACCTCAAATTACAAGCAATGAAAATCTCTACTCTAGACACCACAGAGATGCCTCACCACCTGCAGCAGACCCGCTGCGGCCTCAGCCACAGACTGAGCTTCACCTAAACACAAAGATGTGGCACTGATCATCAGTGACCCACCATACTCATCACATGAAAACAGTTACACGTGTGTTGATTCCAACCGATGAGTGTGCCCATGAATCCTTCTCAACCCAGCCCCACCACCACCATAAGCACTTATCACTCATTCATCATCGCCCCGTCAGTGGACTCCAAGCAGGTGCAGCACAGGAAATGTAACTCAGAAACGTGTACTATAGATGTGGCTTCTTAGACATACCTAATGTATGTTAAATAGAATTATATGCTTGACAAATTCATAACTAGAGTTTTACTGGACGGAGAGCAGTTGGAATTAGCAGGAAGCTAGAATATCTTTAGTAATTCATACAGCGTTATGTACGTGGGGTGGAAGCAATAAAACACCTGAACAGTTGTATTTACAAGTAAGCAGCAGCCTGACTGGAGAGGTGCCTGTACAAAGAGTGTAACCTGCCCCATCAACTGGAAAGAAATGTAACACCAAAAGTAAACGTTGTTGGCAGTGTCCAGCAACCATCATCTACAACAACACCCAGAGGAAAGGCCTCACAATCTGTGCCAGCCTTCACTGGGGAAAGTGCTTAGAGAGAGGCTCAACCCAAGAACTGAGTATTCTGGAAAAAGCATTGACTGAACACTGCAAGTGTGGTTTGGTACAAGTCATCTAACCCTGGCTCTACCAACTCATGTTGTTAACAAAATGATGCAAGTGTCGAAACACACAGGTGTATCCCGGGTGCTGTGTTTGTTTCAGTCTGTAAAAGGATACACATAGATTGTCCTATAGGGATCTGGTTCAATGCCCAGTTTTTTCGCTTTGCCAACATGTGCCACTGCAGGATCCGATCCACTTAAATCTTTCTCGTCACTTAACCTTTGAGACCGTCTCTGCCCAGGGAAACCTGCCCAGGGCATTTTGTGATTGTGTCTTCAAAAGGGAGTCTGCACTATACATTTTCAGCTACACCTGCACTTGTGGAGGATGCTTTGTGCACCTGGGACTGTACCTATCAACCCACCCACCCGCACCTGTCAATCTATTCACCTGTACCTGTCAATCCATCCACCTGCACCTGTCAATCTATTCACCTGTACCTATCAACCCACCCACCCGCACCTGTCAATCTATTCACCTGTACCTGTCAATCCATCCACCTGCACCTGTCAATCTATTCACCTGTACCTATCAACCCACCCACCCGCACCTGCCAATCTATTCACCTGTACCTGTCAATCCATCCACCTGCACCTGTCAATCTATTCACCTGTACCTGTCAACCCACCCACCCGCACCTGCCAATCTATTCACCTGTACCTGTCAATCCATCCACCTGCACCTGTCAATCTATTCAGCTGTACCTGTCAACCCACCCACTCGCACCTGCCAATCTATTCACCTGTACCTGTCAATCCATCCACCTGCACCTGTCAATCTATTCACCTGTACCTGTCAATCCATCTACCTGCACCTGTCAATTCATCCACCTGCACATGTCAATCCATTTACCTGTACCTGTCAATCCACTCACCTGTACCTGGCAATCCACCCACTGGCACCTGTTAATCTACTCACCGGCACCTGTCAATCCATTCACCTGTACCTGTCAATCCATTCACCTGCACCTGTCAATCCACCCACCTGCACCTGTCAGTCCATTCACCTGCCCCTATCAATTCACTCACCTGCACCTGTCAGTCCATTCCTGTACCTGTCAATCCACCCACCTGCACCTGTCAGTCCATTCACCTGCCCCTATCAATTCACTCACCTGCACCTGTCAGTCCATTCCTGTACCTGTCAATCCATCCACCTGCTTTGATCATTTGATGTTGTAAGTGCGCTGAGACGCCATGCAAGTCCATGAAGATACATGTATTGGGTATGGTCATGCCTGTGAATGTGCTGGCTGCTCTAGCAGGCCTACAGTGACTGTGCTTGTCATGCTGTGCCTGCACTGATGGGGATTGGACTGAGCTTTGTGGCTTCATCTGTGTCTGAGTCTTTCTGAGGGGTGCTGGGAATCTGAGGCTAAACTATGCATGGAGTCTAGACTTGGCACTGGGGTTAAGGATGTACGGAAGTACGCTAGACTTGGCATTGAGGTTAACCTTGTACAGGAGTGCGCTGACTGTGAAGTTTAAACTTGGCATTGGGGATAAACTTGCAAAGGAGTACGCTGACTGGAGTCTACACTTGGCATTGAGGTTAAACTTGCACAGGAGTAAGCTGACTGTGGAGTCTACACTTGGCATTGAGGTTAAGCATGTATAGGAGTACGCTGACTCTGGAGTCTAGGCTTGGCATTGAGGTTAAGCATGTATAGGAGTACGCTGACTCTGGAGTCTAGGCTTGGCATTGAGGTTAAGCATGTATAGGAGTACGCTGACTCTGGAGTCTAAGCTTGGCATTGAGGTTAAGCATGTATAGGAGTACGCTGACTCTGGAGTCTAGACTTGGCATTGAGGTTAAGCATGTATAGGAGTACGCTGACTCTGGAGTCTAGACTTGGCATTGAGGTTAAGCATGTATAGGAGTACGCTGACTCTGGAGTCTAGGCTTGGCATTGAGGTTAAGCATGTACAGGAGTACGCTGACTCTGGAGTCTAGACTTGGCATTGAGGTTAAGCATGTACAGGAGTACGCCGACTGTGGAGTCTAGAATTGGCATTGAGGTTAAGCATGTACAAGGGTACGCCGACTCTGGAGTCTAGAATTGGCATTGAGGTTAAGCATGTACAGGAGTACGCCGACTCTGGAGTCTAGGCTTGGCATTGAGGTTAAGCATGTACAGGAGTACGCTGACTGTGGAGTCTAGAATTGGCATTGAGGTTAAGCATGTACAGGAGTACGCCAACTGTGGAGTCTAGAATTGGCATTGAGCTCATGCATGTACAGGGGTATGCTGACTGTGGAGTCTAGACTTGGCATTGAGGTTAAACTTGCACAGGAGTACGCTGACTCTGGAGTCTAGACTTGGCACTGAGGATGAGCTTGCAGGGGAGCATGCTGACTGGATTCTAAACTTGCCATTGAGGTTACATTTATGTGGAAGTATGCTGACTGTGGAGTCTAGATTTGGTATTGAGGTTAAGCTTGTACCGGAGTATGCTGACTGTGGAGTCTAAACTTGTTGAGGTTAAGCCTGTACAGGAGTACGCTGACTGTGGAGTCTAGGCTTGGCATTGAGGTTAAGCACGTATAGGAGTACGCTGACTCTGGAGTCTAGACTTGGCATTGAGGTTAAGCATGTACAGGAGTACGCTGACTCTGGAGTCTAGGCTTGGCATTGAGGTTAAGCATGTACAGGAGTACGCCAACTGTGGAGTCTAGAATTGGCATTGAGGTTAAGCATGTACAGGAGTACGCTGACTCTGGAGTCTAGGCTTGGCATTGAGGTTAAGCATGTAGAGGAGTACGCTGACTCTGGAGTCTAGGCTTGGCATTGAGGTTAAGCATGTACAGGAGTACGCTGACTGTGGAGTCTAGGCTTGGCATTGAGGTTAAGCATGTACAGGAGTACGCTGACTGTGGAGTCTAGAATTGGCATTGAGGTTAAGCCTGTACAGGAGTACGCTGACTGTGGAGTCTAGAATTGGCATTGAGGTTAAGCCTGTACAGGAGTACGCTGACTGTGGAGTCTAGGCTTGACATTGAGGTCAAGCACATACAGGAGTATGCTGACCGTACATCTGCAGCTAATCCCCAGAACTTCAGGTACACACTGGGTAGGTGAGACAACACATCTGCAAGTGGTGGCTTTAATTGGCAGCTTGGGCAGTCGCGGGGCGTGTGGCACCGTGTCTATCATATGGGGCTCTGCCTTGATCTCTCCAGGACCCTGAGATGAATATGGTCACCAGGTGGTGAATCGTGGTCCGCTTCGGGCTAAATGGTGGGAGCGCAGCTTGAATCTGATTGCAGAAACTGCTGACACAGCAAATCAGTTGTTTGCAACACGCTAACGTCACATTATAATTGAAGTTTAAATGAAGTGAAGCTAACGACGCTGGTGAGTGGGTGTGGCAGAGGGGAGTGTCTTTAAAATGAGAAATACTGATAAAGAGGAGGGGTTAAACAAGGAGTAAGGAGGGGTTAAGGGGTGCTTAGGGAGGGACATGCTGCCATCCATATGAGAGTAAGTTCATTGCTATTCACAAACTTCACTTCTAGAGTTACTACAGCTGAAAGTAACCTAAAACTATTGTAAACGTACTCCAGCTCAGCGCTGGAGAAAGAATAGCGTCATCCATGGCCATTCACAGGTACTGCAAGACCCTCCTCTAGAAAATAATGGGTTGGGGACTTAAAACAAAAGCCAATAGAAATTAATGTTTAAATAAATAAAGTTATTATATAATTGCATTTTATTTGATGTGTAAATAGTTTTCCAAATATAAAACATTATCATTATTTTATTAAATATTTTACTAATCTTTTTAATGTAAAACTTAATTTAACATTATTATTTATTCAAAATAATTAAATTACTGTTAATTACTTTTATACATTACTTTATAATTGTAAAAACACAATAAAGAAATAAAATGTATTGACTATATTTTTTAAATAAATTTTCAAAAAACATGCTTTTTAATTTGATACTGTCACCATAATGAATTGTTTAATTTAAGATTATTAATTTTGTAACAATTTATTATCTTATTCTACATTTAAAATAAAAATATAAGATTAACAATAATAAAATTATTATTTAGCTTGAAAATATTTTAGCTATTTTTCAATAAGTATTATTAAACGTTTAGACTTTTCTGAATACTTTATCAGACACAAATCTCTGCCCCAATAGCAGAGGTCTCGGTCAGGGGTGCGGAATGTCAAATACGGGCATAAAGTCACCTCTATTAGTCACTTAAGGTTCTTATTTGATGTTGGTATTGACTCCACTCCCTAATTCAGGAGGTGGATACTAGTTGGTGTACATTGTTGAGTACATTTACAATCATAAATGGTGAGCAGCCCAAAGTGGAAAAGTTACTCAAAAGTGTTAGGAGTAAACTTGCACTTTTGTGAGTAGATTGACAAACATGTAAGTTTACCTTTGTGAATAGACTCCTACATGTGTAGAACACTCACAGAGAAAGGTACATCAGAACTGGCCTCTCACCTGTAGGCTGATGATGTTGTTAGATTTAATTCTGGCTGAACTTCAGAATGTTCCGTTTCTCTTCTGTAGTCACACTTGCTGAGCAAAGTAGCACAGCACACTTGGTCACTCCCTGAGTGCTGGGAGGAAGAGTCCTGCCTGCTGACTAGAACTCTGGACACAATGTGGTTTTATGATTATCATATGATGGCACTGTTAAAAAATGATATGGCTTTATCATCATTCTGTGCCTGGAAGCCCATTGTATCTACAGCCTTTCCAAACACATTTTAGGCATCTCATGGCGAGGCTTGATTAACAATGTTTATAAGTTTCTGTAAATTTAAGGCAGCATGTTTACAGATTGTGATGGTTTTAACTAATCAACAATAAAGAAATTATTTTAATTGAATAAAATGCATCATTGGCATTGACAGATGTAAGTACGCAGTATTTCAGTAGCGCAAACCTAGCCAAAACGCATCAAAGCGCAATACGGGGTCAAAGACAAACATAAACTCAACAGCTGATAGGAAAGGTAGGTGGTGCATGGACTAATAATGTAGAGGGATGTAATGTTCTCTAAAGAGGTGCGTCTTCTACTCTTTCCCGAACTGGAGCAGCACTGGTTGGTCCTGATGGATGCAGGGAAGGTGTTCCAGATCCAGGGTGCACAGAAGGAAAACACCTGCTGTCTTGTTTTTTCTTTTTTTTTTTTGAGAATCACTAGAGCTTCTCTGCAAGGTGAGTGGGGGCTGTTCATGGTGGCTTTTTAAATGATTTGGCTTGCTTTAACGATGGTGCAGGCAAGCAAGGGGTGCAAATGGAGTTCCCTCAAGAGGGGGATGATTTGATCCTATTTCTTTAGGCCCTGTAGGAGATGTGCTGAGGCATGAAGGATGCACTTAACGGGTGCTAGTCTGGAAAGTCTTGGAGCACAGCGTTACCACCATTCAGGTGTGAGGGTACAAGAGTGTGAACAGCAGTTCTGAAGTTTTTTTTTAGAAGAAGGGGTGTCACTTTCAAACCTACTACCAGGTCATGTTTACTTTTCTGGCAATGTCTTCCCTGAGGGTGAGGTTGGGGTCCAGAATGATTTCAAGTCATTTGGCATACAGCGGAAGTTTGGACTCAAATCCATCAAGGTTCATCAGGGTTCATGTCATTGGACCAGGTGTGTAATGATTCTTGTTTGTTGTTCTTGGCACATAACAGACAGATCAACACTTCAACCTTTCTCTTTGACTTGTGTTTTCCTCTTTTTATCACTACTTTTCCTTGTAGTGATCTCTTTTTTTTTAAGTTGACATTCTATAGCGTTTCTGCTTTTACTTCACTTTTTTATGGTATGTAATACTTTTTAGATGTGTTTTTTTGCCTATTTTTGCTGGCTGTTAGTCTCCTTTGATCACTCCTAATATAGAATCTTATGCTGCCATACCAACAGGCATGCGCTCACTGAATTCCTCAATAATCTAGTATCAAATGAAAAGGTTGAGTTGCACAAGTTACTGAGAGCCACATTTATCAACAATTTGCATCACCCTTGCGTCACGCAGAGTGACGGAAAACATATATTGAGGTTTACCCAGCCAGGCAAGGCCACCATGTGTGGCCCTCAGTGGCGTGGTAAATCTGGTGGAATGCAAGGCAGGGCAAGTTCCCATGCATCCACCCATGGATTATGATTCATTCTCACATTTACGAACACTGGTAGACCTAGAAACATGTCAGAGTTGTGTGCATTCCCACCAGAGGTACAACGAGAAGAAATATCTTTATTTCAACTAGTTGTTTCCTCTTTCTGTGTGCTACACATAGAAACAGAAAAATGCCTCTGAGGACTGTTTTTGTGCAAGAAGGTGCCCATGCACCATAGTGTAAGGGTGCCTGCATAGGTGTGATGCAGCATATTGTGAGCCGGCTCAAGGAGAGGGTAGCAGTTCGCTGTATCCTTTTAAATGTCACATTCCTGCCTTCTCCCGTCTATGCATTGCAGGAAGGTGATTTGCTGCGCTGCGTTGCTTCATAATTCGGCCCCTGAGTTCTTGTGCCATTTCTGACATGCTCTTTCAATCATAATATTTATAGAGCGCACTAGGTACCCGTTAGGGTTTCAAGGCGCTGAAGGGGGGGGAGTTGCTGCTACTGGTCGAAGAGCCAGGTCTTGAGGAGTCTCCTGAAGGTGAGAAGGTCCTGGGTCTGTCGCAGGGCGGTCGGGAGGGCGTTCCAGGTCTTGGCGGCGAGATGGGAGAAGGATCTGCCACCAGAGGTCTTGCGATGGAAGCGGGGAACTATGGCGAGGGCGAGGTTGGCAGAGCGGAGTTGGCGGGAGGGGACGTAGAAGTTGAGTCTGTTGTTCAGGTAGACTGGTCCGGCGTTGTGGAGTGCCTTGTGTGCATGGGTGAGGAGTTTGAAGGTGATCCTTTTGTCCACGGGGAGCCAGTGTAGGTCTTTCAGGTGGTGGGAGATGGGGCATCGGCGGGGTACGTCGAGGACAATCGGGCGGAGGCGTTTTGGATGCGTTGTAGGCGTTGGATGTCTTTTGCTGGGATGCCTGTGTAGAGTGCGTTGCCGTAGTCTAGTCTACTGCTGACGAGGGCCTGGGTCACCGTTTTTCTGGTGTCCGTCGGGATCCATTTGTAGATTCTGCGGAGCATGTGGAGGGTGTTGTAGCAGGAGGAGGACACGGCGTTGACCTGCTTGGACATGGTGAGGGCGGAGTCGAGGACGAAGCCCAGGTTGCGTGCGTGGTTGGTTGGTGTTGGAGGGGGGCCCAGCGCGGTGGGCCACCAGGAGTCGTCCCAGGCCGAAGGGGTACGTCCGAGGATGAGGATCTCTGTCTTGTCGGAATTCAACTTCAGGCGGCTTTTTCTCATCCATTCAGCGATGGACTTCATTCCCTCTTGGAGGTTGGTTTTGGCGGTGAGTGGGTCTTTGGTGAGGGAGAGGATGAGCTGGGTGTCGTCGGCGTAGGAGAGAATGTTGAGGTTGTGCTGACGGGCCAGTTGTGCGAGGGGGGCCATGTAGATGTTGAACAGCGGCGGGCTTAGGGAGGAGCCTTGGGGTACGCCGCAGATTATGTTGGTGGCTTCGGAACGGAAGGGAGGGAATCGGACTCTTTCTGTTTCTCTGGGTGATGTTGCATGCACCATAGGCCTTGGTGTATGTTAACAGGCTTGGTGTTTGTACTCTAAATGAGCTGGGTGACATTGAGGAAGAGTTAGGAATACGTGTCTAGGCTTCGATTAACACGCGCTGCTTTAGATCTCTTGCTGCAATCTAACAAAAATACAAGTGTTACACTTAGCTCTGCTGCTCACATTGTAAACTCAGAGAAGGAGTTGTCTCTTCTCTGAAGCACTTCTTGGTAGATGGAGACTGTAACCAGGTTAGCCTTGAGCATGTTCTGAGCCAGGGGAACCAAAGGACACAAGGAGAGCAGCTTGCAGGTACTTCCTAAAAATGCACAGAGGCACTGATTCATATCCAGTTAAAGGAAGGCAGGGTCCAGTGTGGGGGGGGCTGCTGCCCTTAAGACCCCTGAAAACCCTACTAGTTACGGCGTGGCTAACAGTCTTTCCGGTCCCTGGGTGAGAGGTGCTGGAAGTTGAGATACTGATTTCAGTCCTTTCAGAATAAAGGTAAGTTGGGGGGGCTTCACATGACTCAGCAGTAATTTAGCATGGTTTAGATGTATAGAATAACCTGTAAGACACTTAAAGGTGACAGATGTACGGATGTAGACTGGTAAGTCAGGGATGTGTAATGAAGAATTGTTTGAGCACACCAGGCTCCAGTCTCCAGTATCCAGTCTCATAATAACTTTATTCGCTGAGTTATACTATGGTGATAATTTTCACTAGGAAATACCAAATATTTGTCTACAGATTTTTCAATTCAAGGCAGATCTCCGCTCTAGCACCTGCAAACGAAAGGGATTCTCTGAATGTATTCTGTGACTCATAGCGCCCCTACCCCCAAGAACATTATCCTGTGGGATTTGTGATAGACACCTGACAGATTTCCTTTGCTGTGAAAATGTCACATTTTCCTTTTGGGGTTTTTGGAAATCTATCTGGTGTGACTCCAGTATTATCAGTGTAACAGGACGTTTGATACCAAACTACCAATTAGGGGTTGGCAGAGCTGACGGAGTTCCACTCCGCAGAATTCTGCGGAGTTGGTTAATAACTCAGTCGAATTCCGCAGAGTTCCCTGAGCTGCGGAGTGGCTCTGAATGCGCCCAATCTCAGAAGCGCTAAGCAGGGTCGAGCCTGGTTAGTCCCGACCGTGCTTAGCGCTTCCGTAATTGGGCACATTCAGGACAGGGGCATAGACAGCAAAAGCTGCCATATCAGGTCTCTTGTGCACCGGCCTGCCCGGTGTGCAGTCAATGGACACGGGGCAGGCCGGTGCACAAGAGGCCTGAAACAGCAGCTTTTACTGCCTAGGGACCCGGTCTGAATTCAGGCCAGGGCTGTAGACAGTGATAACTGCAGCTTCAGGTCTTTTGTGCACCAGTGTGTGCATATAGAACAAAAAAACGTGGACTTACTTGGTCCTCTTTTCCAGGGGGTCCTCTTTCTCACTGGCCTGGCTGGCTGGCTCTCTGCCTCCCTGGATCTTCGGGAGCTGCTAGGCTTGGCTGCCGGCGAGCAGCTCCACACTGCTGATGTCGGGTTAATGCACACTGCATCTCAGTTCTGGGCTACACAGCGCAAGCGCAGACTGTGTGCGCTTGCGATGTGTGGCCCATAAGTGGGCTGCAGTGAGCATGTGGTGAGGTCCACTCCGCTGGCGGGGCTAGAGGAGTTTTTGGCCGAACGCTGCGCTCCATGTGGAGTGCCAAAAACTGTTTTAGCTCTGTCAGCGGAGCAGAGCTCCCCGCCCTCCCGTGCTACCACTGCCTTATCCCTGCAGTTGTACACGTGATTGTTTCAAGACAACTATTCAGCAGAAAGTTTAAAACAATTACATACAGAAGAATATGTAATATATGATTCTTTGGCTGTAGAACAATTTATTTATTATAGTGTTTTCATTAATCATAGCAGGTTAATTTGCTGAAGTGTCAAATTAAGAAAGCAAAGAATTTCAGTCTGGCTGCAGCACTTTTCTGTGCACAGTTATCTTTTTTAAACGTTATTTTTAGGGTGATATAAAGTCTCATTGGTTTAGTAGGTCTGTGTCCAAAAATCAGCAAACATCTCATTTTAAAATGATCAAGCGCTGCTTGGTTTTGTAAAGTCAATCAGAAGAATGGCACTAGAGCGTCGGGCTGGCTTGGTTATGCCATCTTCCACCACGGTCCTAGGTAGCCTGTAGGATGAGCTGCTTGACTGGGTTTTGGCCGCTCCACGCGTCTAATGTAGTCTGTCTATCCTGCCAGCATCCCCCGGACGGACTCACTGCAGCTCTGTCCCCCCAACAAGTGCCCCCTGTCCCAACATCTGACACTAGAACCCTCTCCTAGGGAGTGTATCTGCGCTTTGCAGCCTGTGCACTCCTTTTAAGTATCTGCCTTCCAGTCTGTGATGGGTTTCTTTCTCAGCAGCCATATTCACCATGCCAGGCTTCTGTCACTCACACCCTGTCGTAGGTTGTCGTCATCCCTAACTCAGCCTTCCTGCTGAGATGTTTGTGAGTAAAGCCCTGTACTATCAATAAATCATTAGGTTTTTAAAGCACAGCTTATCACCCCGGGGGTATTCAGGCACTGGGGGTGGTTGCTGCAAGCTGGTAGCAATTCCTCAAAGAGCCATGCTTTGAGCTTTCTCCTGAAGTCGATGAGGGTGTGCGTGGTTCGCGGGTGAGGTTGTTCCAGATCTTGGCGGCAAGGTGAGAGAAGGCACGTCCTCTGCTGCAGCTGGGTCAAACTGTGAGGACATAGGCGAGCGATTTCAATCGCAGCTTCCTGGAGGGTTGGTGGAAGAAGAGTCTGTGGTGGATAAGACTGGGTCGTGATGTTGTGGAGGGCTTTGTATGCGATGGTGAGGACCTTGAATTTGCACCTCTTGTGCATGGGCAGCCAGTGAAGATCCCTTGGATTCGGGGTGATGTGGATCTACCTGGGGAAATCCAGGACAAGTCTTGCAGCCAAGTTCTGGATGTCTGGAGGAGGTGGAGTAGGGTGGGGAATCCAACGTATAGGGTATTCCCGTAGTCTAGACTGCTGGTGATTTTGGCTTGGGTTACTGTCTTTCTGGTTTCGATGGGGATCCATCTGAAAATGTTCTGCAGCATGCAGAGGTCATGAAAGCTGGCGGAGGCCACTGCAGTTATCTGTTGTCGAAGGTGAGTTTGCTGTCGATGAGGATGCTGAGGTTGTGGGCATGGTTCATCGATGTCAGGGGTTGTCCGAGCGTGGGGGGCCACCAGGAGTCATCCCAGAGGGAGGAGTTGTTTCCGAAGATGAGCACCTCAGTCTTGTCTGTGTTCAGTTTCAGGCAGCTGGATTTCATCCATTCAGCAAAGTGAATCATGGCATTGTTAAAGTTTTCTCTAGGGGAGGTGTGATCTTCAGAAAGGGAGAGTATGAATTCAGTGTTGTCGCGTATGAGATCATGTTGAGTCCATGGGAATGCATAATCTTGGCTAGGGGCATCATGTATGTGTTACAAAGGGTGGGGCTGATTGAGTTTCCCTGGGCGATGCCGCATATGGTGCTCTTTGGTTCTGAGGTAAAAGGTGGGAGGAGGAGTTTATGGGTGCATCCTGTGTTGAAGGTGTGGATCCACTTGAGGGCGTTGCTTCTGATCCCGATGTGGTGGAGTCTTGAGGTGAGGGTGTGGTGAGAGATGGCTAGAATGCAGCGGAGGGGCTGAGGGGGATCAAGTCTGCCTTCTCTCCATGGTCGAGAAGGGACCTGATGATCATCAGTAGTGGCAATAAGGGCAGTCTTGGTGATGTAGATGGTGCGGAAACTGCATTGGGAGGTGTCCAGTAGGTTGTGTCTTTCCAGGCATTCAGAGAGCTGTTTATTAATAGCTTTTTCCAGGTCTTAAGCTGGGAAGGGGAGCAGAGAAATGGGGCAATTATTTTTTAGTCCATGGATGGTTTTTTGAGGAGCGGCTTGACATCTGCTTGCTTCCAGGATTCAGGGATGGTGTCAGTCCTGATGGAAGTGTTGAGGAAGGGAGTGACAGCACAGCTGATTTCCTTCTGGCGCAGGTTGAAGATGCACTGGGGACATGAGTCATTGGGTTCTAAGCAGTGTAACTCCCACGCTTTGCCTCCACAGTAGGCTCTGGTCACTAGGGTTACAATAAAACGACACTTAAAGGACCAGATTCAGTGGTGCTGCCTCAGGATGCTGACAGGGGCCTCAGCTCTTTCACATTCCAGGGGTTCTAAGAAATCCTAGTGTTGCTGAAGGAACAAGTGCAGCAAATCAGCAGAAACTTTAACAGGCATCATGTGTTTAGGGTAGGAAATGAGGTGGTTGAGAAGGTACCCCAAGAATTATTTTACAAAAATGTTGTTCAATAGTAAATAGGCTGCATAATTCATATATATATATATATATATATATATATATATATATATATATATATATATATAGTTTGTGCTGGTCTGAATTAGAAAATCAGTTATTTAAAAGAGACTATTGATAAATCAGGGTGTTTTCAGCTGTTCTTGCTCTCGTGGTTGGTTAACTCAACCTACTTCAAAATCTCCCTGCCACCACATTCCACAATTCAAATGACAGAATAAGCCTAATGTTTAATATCTGTAAACTTTGAAAAGTAGCTATTTGTTTTTAATTTGGTGTCTGAACTCTTTTTTCCTCCATAGGATCTGATCACAAGAGTAGAAATGTTTATTAGTAAATGCCATCTCTTTGTAACCACAAAATGTAAACCAAGATATAAATGCAGGTGAATGGCAATAGTTTGTTACAAGTTGTTCTCCAAGTTCCCCTTAATTATTGACCGGGCACTGCATCTAAACAAACAGCTAATGCTAGCAGAATGGAGACGAAAACTACGGCCTCCTTATATTCCAGACTGGGGCGGTGAAGCAGCAGGCCCTAGTTCCAGTGCCCATGGGTAGATTTACTATGTTTGTCTTATTTTTTATTTCAGTTTTTACACATAAACATGCCTTGTCATCATCAAGAAGTCAGCATGTCAAAAGAGAATATTAAACTGTAAGCTCACTGACAGAGACTAAGGCAGATATAACCAATAAATGACATACAGGACTATTGTCAAATTATTAGGCATAAGGGACTTTGAGATGTACCCATGGATCAAAATGTTTACCGCAGGAGATTAGGACTGTCCTCCATCACTACCTTGGTAGATAGGCAATGGGTCCCATATATCTGGGGGCTGGTGGATGTAGGTGGCAGGAGAGTGCCTTTAGGTGCAGCGTTTTCACAACAAGTCATATGGTCATGCAACCAGTTTAGACAGTTTGGGGAGGACCTGACCTTCCAATCCAATGAGCAGGAACTCTACATTTACCCAATAGCCATACTAGGGCAACACATTTGTTAAAGGACTTGGGTGTTCCCATTACATATCACAGCAAAACCACCAATGGGGATGAAACCAGTTTGGGGCAGTCATCAGCCTCACTTCGACCATAAGCTTCCTCCAGTTACTGAGTTCATGCAGGCAGGACCATCCTGTGTGAAAAAAATCGTCCCCATTACATCTTCAACAGTAGGTACTTCTAGATACTTCAGGGGTGCGGTATGTACAATGTATGTATTTAAGTTGTATCAGCCAAAGTTTACCATTAGATGAAACCTCCTTAATCTGACATGTTTCTCCTGCATCTGTGATATTGGGCCTCAGATCCCACACCAGTCTATTCTTGGTGTGCAAAGTGCCATTGCTTAAGGTACTCACCGTGCAGGTGTCATACATGGCATCAGTTTGAAAGGGCTAGGAGTGATCACCAAGAAAGACAAAAGCTGCGATTCAGGCGATCCTTCTGGAAAAGATGGGTGTAGTCCCTTCAATCAATGTCTATGGGGATCGTATGTGAGCACTTTTATAGTCCCGTCATGGGGTTGGCGCATTGGCATAAAAAGGTTTGTCAGTGAACGGACTACCCAGTGTGGCTAGATTTGTTTTCTTGCAGTTGTTTAAGGACACCGGCCTCACTAGTCAAGACCACTGGGGAGCAACGAGTACCTCTCTGCAATTGCAGACTTTTCCGCCGGGTTCCTACACGCCCAGGGAGTGCATTGGACTGTATGGATTTCATTATTCATCTGGTTGGGTTTAAGTAAAATGGCGGCTTGAAGTGGCGTCAGCCAATCCCACTTCCAGGTCACGATGGAGCAATTGTCTGATATTTATTGTTAATGCAGTAGCACAAGCAAGGGGGGTCCCTGCGTAGAGCCACGTCTGCTAAGAGTGGCAGCTCTCACACTTTGAGGCTGCTTGGAGAGGCACAGCCTCCGGGAGGTGAGTGTGAGCTGTCTAACGCAGGATCTGCACTAAAAGCAGACCCTTTCAACACACATTCTAATATCTAGACAAACACAGAAGGATCCTGCGCACGTCAGCACACAGGCAGTGTGGGAGATTTAGAGAAATGAAAGCATTTCTCCTTGTTCGAACCTGCCAAGGGGGCACTAGTTCTTGACGCAAAGCCCAGTGTGCGCACCTTAGTAGAGTGGGTTTTACACCATACTATGGGTATTTGCACGGTGAGACCCCAGTGAGAACACCTTGATCTAAAGCAGCGCAACCAATGTTTGAGCCTGAAAAAAGGGCAATTCTCCGGCGCTAAAAAAACCTTTAGCTCTGGAAAGCAAGTATCAACTTTTTGCTTTATGTAATTTGAGCAAACATAAGTAACATGGAAAGTTGGTCGCTCTGAGCGCAGCTTTTTAAATGGTAGAAATTAGGCGCTATCTGGTCACAGCTGGACAGAGACTTCCTTATTCCACTCAAACCGAGGATGCTGAAGTTACTCAGAAAACACAAAATGCAATTTTGTCACCCATGATTAATCACAAAACCTTAACTTTAAAAAAGATTTCTGGAGATAATAGCCGAAAGGTATCATTAAAACAAGTCCGTCTTTACAGTCATGAACAGCACTAAAATATATTTCTTATCCACCATTTTGAAAAGCACCAGGGACCAGTGATTTTATGAAACTATGTATAATTATGTTGCTGTAATTGCCCTCACTGGAAAGTATTAATTATTTTGAAAAGGTTCGGCTGTTAAGGCATTTCAAGGAGTATAAAAACAGCAACACAACAGTGACAGAAACTATACCAGCCAGAATCCTAGATTCAAGCGCCTCGATACAAATTCAGATCATTCATAATTATCAAATTATTCATTTATAAAATGCCTACCACCAATAAAAATGTCTATTATAACTGAATCATTGGATGTGACTCTTCCCGACTCAATGTTACGAAGATGTAAGGATGAAACACCGAGTCAGCCTTGCTGACTACAGGCTGGTGAGAAGCTGGGAGAGTGCGACAAACCTGTGAGTAGCTGGCAAAGTGCAACAAACCTGCAAGTCGCTGGCAAGATGTGACAACTCAGTGAGTAGCTGGCAGGGTGTGACAAACCTGTGAGTAGTCGGCAAGGCAGTAACCTGCTGTCTTTCTTAGAAGAAACCTCCCATTCAGTTATTTGCTATTCTTGTTCTCATTGTGGCATTTGGAAGGAGATACCGCACACAGGCACTTAGCTGTGGTGAAGGGGACATGACAGCAACCATGCCCGGGTGCTGAAACCATCTTCTGTCCCCTGAAAGCACCAGCAATAGAGAATCGAAGAATGTTCGCAGCTTCCCTGGGGCTGGCTGTGTCTCTGGTCCTTCTGTGGCTCACCTCTGCTATGGTGGGCACTCGCCAGGGGTTATGCAGACTCCCCAGGTGGAGGCAAGAGTCTGTCTCTACAGAGGGAGATGTCATCATCGGCGGCGTCTTCGTCGTTCACTCAGGATATGTCTATAGAGAGCTGGCGTTTGAGGAAGAGCCGAAGCCCCTGTCCTGTGAAGGGTAAGAGCAGTCTATTCCACTACAAGTAGCAGTGCCAGAGGTAATATCCTGTATGAACGGTTTATTACAGTCTGTACACAAGTGTCACAGTGAATAACCTGAAGGAGGTAAGAAAGGTTTATTACAGTCTGTATACAAGTGTCACAGTTAATAACTGTCGGAGGTAAGAAAGGTTTATTACAGTCTCTACACAAGTGTCAGAGCTGATATCATATGAGAGGTAAAACTGTTTTTTACAGCATGTATAGAGGTATCACAACTGAGATCCTGTATCAGATAAGAACAGTTTATTACAGTATGTATAGGAGTGTCACAGCTGATATTCTGAGAGGGTAAAGGTTATTACAGTATGTTTAGAGGTGTCATATCCTGTGAGAGGTAAGAACAGTTTATTACAGCATGTTTAAAAGTGTCACAGCTGATATTCTGTGAGGGGTAAGAACAGTTTACTACAGTATATCTACAAATATGTCACAACTTATATCCTGTGAGTGGTAAGAACATGTTATTACAGTATGTATAGAAGTGTCACAACTGATAACCTGTGAGGGGTAAGAGCAGTTTATTACAGTATGTACAGAAGTGTCAGATATGATATCCTGTGAGGGTACAAACTGTGGTTTATTACAGTACATTTGAAGAGGAGCTCCAGTCAGCATCCAGTGTGTGGGATGCACAGCTTATAACTGCATGTATGTAAAGTCTACTCTCATTAAGATGTGTCCATCCTCACATGTGCACACTGTAAGGGACTGGCAATAAACAGGAGGGGCACATTCAGTTTATACTTAATGCCCTGGTGCAGTGGCATGAGAGTATATTCCAACTACAGTACAAAAAAGCTACAAACAACCATAGTTTAGCATGAGTAGTGAGAATAACATCAGTGAAGGAATAAAAACATGTGAAGATAAATATGTAATTAATGTTTAACTTTATTCTATACTTTATGGAGGTACCTTTCTACACACACAGAAGTACAAAAATCCTAACATTGTGGGTATCTTTAGAAAGCAGGGGCTATTCCACTTCAAATTTAAGTGCTTGGAAAATGCCCACACAGTTGAGGCTTTCAGCACTAAATTCAAATAATTTTAGCTATTTTATCTAATTACATCCTACGTCATACATGAATAGTGCTTTACAAATGAAACACTTTACAAATTCCAAAATACATATAAAGGACATAATTAAGTAATGCTATGTATTTAACTGTGGATAGGGATCTAATGAAACCCATAACTGAAAGTTGTAAAGTTGCTAGGTTGCAGGAACACTGGGCTCTTATGGTGATTTCCAGTTTGGGTCCTGGAGGCCTTAAACTGGTTGGTAACTGCCCTGTCAAAGTTTACTGTAGCCTTTTTCAGGTGCAGCATAAAAATTGCTTGTTTATGTTTGAGGAGCTTCCCTGTTGGTGATTGAGGCCAAGACGGCACTTTGAGGATGAGGTTTACCCTTTTTGGAACGCATAAACCTTTTGGTGCAGACGATTTCAAGGCAGGAGGTGAGCTCTCTTTCATGAAAGTGACTGAGGCTGTCACAGCTAGTCCGTCAGAGAGCAGTCCAGATGCCCCTCCAATCCCAAGGTTCGCTCCTCACATGCGAAGGTTGCTGACCAATAGGCTTCCAAGTATGGTGCTTTCAGTTGCCTCTGCCATCTGAATGCTAGGACACAGAGGTACATCCGCCACAGGGATAGTCAGTCAGAACACCAGAAAGTTTAAAGAGTTTGCCTGGATTCTCCTGAGAGTGATAAGACGCGCTCTATAAATCCTGTTTGATTGATTGATGGATTGAAGGCCTGCTCCACCCAGTGTGGGCTTTCTGACATACACGACTGCGATGGAAAGCATGGCGGTTCCTGCAGCAAAAATAATGAATGGCCCCCATGCAGAGAGAGAAAGCTCAATATTTCCTACGAACAATGTTTTTTGTTTCTTAGAAACAACTTTCATTTGAGGGTAGGCTTCCAAGAAACAAGATCAGTATTGAGTAAACCATCTTGACATGGCAGTCGGTCTGGTATTACAATATTGTTAAAATTATTTCGGCTGCATCGGCAGAAGCAATTACGAACAAACTATTCCTGCCAAGTAGGTGGGCTAGAGAGATAGCAGGCCACATGCACATCACTAAATCATTGAGGTGGGGGTGATAGAATAGTGAGTGACTGAGTCTGGGATACAGTATGAGTTATAGTATGAGTGACAGAGAGAGAGAACATGGATTTGAACACTGGAATGTTGGGAACTCCATTGGAAGCAATGGGTTAGAGCATTGCAATGTTGGGAGCTCCATTGGAGACAATGGGTTAGAACATTGGCATGTTTGGAGCTCCACTGGAGACAATGGATTAGAGCATTGCAATGTTGGGAGCTCCATTGGAGACAATGGATTAGAGCATTGCAATGTTGGGCGCTCCATTGGAGACAATGGATTAGAGCATTGCAATGTTGGGCGCTCCATTGGAGACAATGGATTAGAGCATTGCAATGTTGGGCGCTCCATTGGAGACAATGGATTAGAGCATTGCAATGTTGGGAGCTCCACTGGAGACAATGGATTAGAGCATTGCAATGTTGGGAGCTCCATTGGAGACAATGGAGTGCTCTGGACTTTCACTGGCTGGTAAAAGCCCGGAGTGTCAACATTCAAATGTTCTTTGTTCACAGCAACAGCTGTCAACAAAGGCATCACGGACCGAGGGGATTTCAATCCCCTCGGGCTCTCTGAGGACTTAGTTTTATTTATTAGAACATTCTGCCCTCAAGTGGCGTAATGTTCTAATAGCCTCATAGCCCTTCGTAGCTGGGTTATACTGGCAATCAAAGTCCAGCTCCCTTGTTAAACACTGGAGTGGGCCTTTAATAGTCAGCATAGCCCAGCTATTAAGGGCTATAAGGATATTAGAACATTCTCCCACTACGGGCTCTAAGGCTGTATTAGAACATTAGAATGTTGAGTGCTCCATTGAAGACAATGGAGCAGCAGCAGCCTATATGCACTGGTATGGGCCCGCAGCTCTCAAAAGTTCAATGTACTAATACACAGCATCTGCCTTTCTCTTGCCTCTTCCTCTGGAAAATATATTATTTAGCAGAGGAAAGCAAAAGGCAGAGGATTTGCAGGAGGACACATTCGGCTTTCACCTTTCCCTCCTCCTGTAGATCTGTGTCATTAGGGCTTCGGAAGGAGGGAGAGGTAATGCTGCTCAACTCCTGGGTCTGCCTGGCTTGGTTGAAATACCAAGAGGAGCTGAACTAGAAAATAAATGAGGGGTTCAGAGACAGAGCCAATGACGGAGACTCAATGGTAAAGTAATAAAGAGTGGATGATAAACTGACCATTAGAGAGTGATTGAAATAGTAAGAGAGTAAGCAAACAAAAAAAATGGTTAGTCAGTCATAGAGAGAGAAGCAGTGAGTGGTAAAGACTGGGAAGGACAAAGTTAGTCAAAGGGTGACTATATGATTGTAGAGTGAGTAATGATGGAATGACTGAGTAACAGTGCAGCAGAGTGGATGATACTAAGAGTAATACAGAAACTAAATTATAAGAAGAGCAACAGGAAGAGAAAATGCTCAAATATGGAACTGAATTGGGAAGTAAAATTGTTTCCAGCCACATACCGGTGCTTCCCACACTTACTACTAATTTTAAACTTAAATGTGTGAGGGTCTCCCCACAGGCCATATAGGCTAGGTGGAAGTGGAGATTTACATGCATAGGAGTTTGAATACCATTTTGTAGTACTTTAGTAAAAGCTTTATAGTACTACTAAAGGACTAAGTGCATTTTGTGAACAGGCCCCATTCTGTATACTTTCCACTATGTTGAGAGGAATGACAAAAGTGCAACTAACACTCTACATATCCCACAGTTATTCCTATTTAATTTAGTATCTGTATGTGTATGAACAATTGATGTCTGTTAACCGACTCCAATGATATAGATCAGTAATATTCACACTGATTTTCCGATCACATTTGTTCAGTAACAACAATTTGTCTCCTTATGCCATAGATTCTACGTTCGATATTACCGGGATGTTCTAGCTATGGGGTTTGCAATCAGAGAAATTAACCAAGCCACTGATCTATTACCCAACATCACTCTGGGCTTCCAGGTTTATGACTCCTGCATGTCGGAGGACAGAGCCATCAAGGGTATGTTGGCACTGCTCTCTGGGAACCAGTGGCCTTCTCCTGGATACAGATGTCCAACCCATCCGCAGATGGCCGGAATCATCGGGGAGACATTTTCATTCCTGACAGTCCCGATGGCCAGGGTCATGGGGATCATGCATTACCCGCAGGTACATGGAAACTGTGGGCAAGGGGTAGGCCCAACATGCACCTTGCAGATGTTTACCCATTATAGAAGAATTTGGGCTGTGCCACAATGTTTTTACTAAACAAGCTTAATCTAGCAGAAACATTGATCACTAATCAACACTTATCATGATAATTTCTGTTTTCGTGTATTAATTTTATCTTGCATCAATCTGTGTTCAAACAGACATAGAGCCTGATTTAGATTTTGGCAGGCAGGTTACTCGGTCGCAACCGCGACGGATATCCTGCCTGCCAAATTCCAAGTCCCATAGGACATAGTGGTACTTAGATTTCAGCGGACGAGATATCTGTCACCGTTGTGATGGAGTAACCAGTCCACCAATATCTAAACCAGGCTCTCCGTCTTTCTGAATATCGGAATATGTGAAAGTAGATGCTCATTCCCATGCTAGCAATTTTCACATTCACCATGTGACTTTGGAAACAGGGTGGACAACACACTGGGGCTGGTAGCTCATGAGCCTTTTGTACACTAGGGGGTAGCTAGCTTACAATTATCAAGCAGCTCGTTGCCCACACAAGCTACATGTAAAACCGGTATTTCTCACAAAAACTATACGTTATATGACAAAAAATGACACAATTTTGCTCACCCTAGTCAGGGACTGCAAAAAGAATGAGCTCCTGCGGGCCTGGGAAGGCAGATATAACTGAGTAAGGAGATACTGGAAGAGCAAAAAACAGAATATAAACAGTAGACAAGCAATGCTATTAGGAGAGAGTGAGGGTTGTGGAGTGAACATGTAAGAGGAGAAAAAGTAAGAATTGCATAGGGCCCATAAGTACGTCTCTTTGAGCTCTGTAATGTGTATCAAGAACAGCATGGTTCAATCCGATAGACAATGAATGCAGCTGTCTGACAAGAGATGGTATTAACACCATGTGAGTGTTGGTTGACTGGGGTGTGAGCCCTGGTCAAGCTACAGGCACAATCCCTTGCAGGATGAAAAACAGTAAGTCACTAATTTAACCTGTGCTTAACCCTGGGCAGCTTGGCACAAAAAGCAGCCAGGCTAAATGAAGAGCCAATGTGTAAAGTATGTATGCAGCACACAAACAGTAATAAAATGAAAACACAACACAATAAAAATCTCAAACCAATTTAGCAAACCAGGGTAAATTTTAATAAATTATTTGCCACAAAAATCACAAAAATCTACTTAGCAGAACTGGAGTTATGATTTTTTAAAGTTTAAAGTTCTAAAAAGTGCCTAAAAGATGAGTGCACCAACCACGGATATCTAGTCAAATCAAATCAAACTGGATTTCTATAGCACGTTGCTACACCTCAGGGCATTCCGGTGCTTGTTGAAAACCAACTTCCGATCCTTGAGATTGACCATCCCTACGATTATAAATCGAATAGATAGGTTTTAAGGGATTTCCTAAACAGCTGTACCGACTGTTGTTTTTGGATGTAATTGGGGAGGTTATTCCATGTCCTGGTGGCTAAAAAAGCAAAGGACCTCCCTCCGCATCTCACTCTTTTTATCTTTGGTGTCACCAACAATCCCTGGGAGCTTGATCGCAGGGACCTTCCTGGCACAGTGGCTGGCCCTGTTCCTTGGATGGCTCGGTGGGTTATGCACATAGGGCTGTTTTCGAGCTGGTCACCTTTAGCACCACACCGAAGGGTCCAGGAGGCCTCTTTGGGGTTTAAGACTCACTGAGGCTTTGTCATGGGTGAGGGTTCTTTAAAATTCCAGGAGTTTCCTGCCTCCCCTGGCCTGTCTTCTAGCTGGCTGCAATGACAATACAGGGTGGTTAAGCCTATTCTGTGGTGGCAGGATATAGCAAAGTGAGGCTGTGCTCAGCTCCAACCCCCCTCCCCCAAACCCCCCACCAATCAGGCTAGTGTAAAGGCCATTCAGGCTTTGCTAATACCACTATTGTGTGACTCTCTGGGGTGAATTCACAAAGTCTCCACTGTCAGGTACAGCCAGTCATGTGACCTAGGGCAGGAAAATGCCAACTTCCTAAGAGCGGCATTTTCAAATTTGTAATGATAAATTTGACTTTACCATTAAAGAGGGTTTATCATTACTAGTTCATAGGTACCAAACATGACATAACTACCTTCTCTGGTTTAGGAATTACATCTTATTAAATGTAATCAGGAATACCAAATATTATCTTATATGAGGGGTAGGCCTCACAGTAGTAAAAAACAAATTTTGGAGTTTTTCACTACTAAGGCATGTAAAACTCGAATGTATATGCCCTATATTTTAATTAAAGAGTACCCTGCCCTATGGACTACCTAAGGCCTACCTTAGGGGTGTAATAAAAGGGGAATTTAAGACTGGGCAAGCCTCAAACTCCCAAGTTGCCAAGTCGACATGGCAGTGGGCCACTTCCTTCAGGCTGCAATGGCAGGCCTGGGGCATGTTTTAAGCTGATACTTAACTGGTTGGCACAATGCGTGCTGCAGGCCCATTGGTTGCATTTAATTTACAAGTCCTGGGTATATGGTATATGGTGTATGTTGGCAATGGCCACTTCTGCAGAGTTATCCTCAAACTTTTGCCTTTTTCCTGCTATTTTGTTGGCTTTAGGACTCTAATGCACGTTACCACTGCTAATCAGTGCTAAAGAGCATGTGCTCTTGCCTCGAAGAATTGGTATAATTCCCTTACACTTGTTTGACATATTTAATTTACTTGTAAGTCCCTTGTAAAGTGATATACCTTATACCCATGGCCTGTAAATTAAATGCTGCTAGTGGGCCTTCAGAAGTAGCCTCTCAAACTTATCTCAGGCCTACCACTGCAGTGCCTACATACGCAGTTTACTGCCACACTGACTTGGCAAGTCAAACTAATTGCTAAGGCTTAAACTCCCTTTTTACTACACCTTAGTCACCCCTAAGGTAGGCCCTAGATAGCCCTGTGGGCAGGGTGCTGTGCATGTAAAAGGCAGGACATATACTTTTATGTGCTACATGTCCTAGTAGTGATAAACTGACTATTTTGTTTTTCACTACTGTGAGGGCTGCTTCTCTCATAGGTTAGCATTAGGAATTCCCTTATATATATCGAAGTGGTCATTTCTGATCCGTGAGGAGTAGTGTGGGCATGTTTGAAATGGGAGTGAGAAATCCTCCTTACTGGAGTAGTTGGATTTTACGTTACTATTTTAGAAGTGCCACTTTTATAAAGTGAGTATTCCTCTGTGCTTATAACGGTAGTGTTTTGCAGCCTGACTCCAATCCACATCTAGGGCAGACTGACAGCAACACTTAGTGCATACTTTTGAGACAGCCATAACACAGAAGGGGCTGTGTGAGACAGAAGAGGCATCCGCATCCATCTGCATACTGATAGTCATCCTGGGCTGGGGAGAAGGAGGGCTGTTCACACCTTACATGTCAATAGGCTGTGTTCTGTCCTCATACAAAGGTGTGGTAACCCTCTACTGATTTTGGACGACAGGGCTGGGTTGGAATAGAGTTGTATTTCACTTGAAAGTGTTCCTTTGAAGGCACCCCTGAACAAAGACCTTTTTTAGTATAAGTACATGGGCTCTAACCCCATGATTTTTAGACCATTTTTTGTGGACTGGGACTGAACCAATGCCAGAAGGACTGCTGAGCTGCAAAAGGACTCTTCTGAACTGCTCTTCGGTTGTTGCCCTGCTACCTGCTGCTGCTGGGTGGCATAAAGGACTCACTGGATTGCTTTTCTGCTTGTTGCCCTGCTGCCAGCTGCTCCCTGACTCTGGACTACCTAAACTCCTGCACATTGCTAGGCAGGACCGCCAAGGCTACCATTTTGAAAGTTATGTGATGTGCTGTCCGGCTGCCCACTCTCTGCATGTGCCCAAGTGCTCTCCACTGGTTTTTAGGAATCCCAGGACCATCAAAGATTCCCTCCACCTCCATCACTGATATACACTCAAGACCCTGTGAGTCCGTCAGTTGAGGCTGACTGTAAACCAGTGATTCATCCTGGCTGTTCTCCCTGATGGCTAGCACATCATCCTGTCTGGGGACAGAGCCTTGTGTTGTTAAGGAACTGCCTTTTTGTGTTGTCTCAGTGCCCGTGTCGAGGCAGGGAGTGTCTGCAGAGCCCGAGCAGTGTGCGAGTGGGCCACGGTGTGGCCAAAACACATTGCTGGAGCAACGTGGAAGATTACTGGGACATAAGAGTCCCTGCCCTGAAGGAGAGCCCAGCACTGTGCAACCCTCAGGAACTCCCATCCCTGAGCGGGGCCCCTCCTCAACTTGAGCCGCAGAGGGAAAGGCTCGCTGAAAGCTGTCTCCTGGAGTCAGCCAAACTGGGACAAAAGTTCACAATGCAACAATCCCAGGTGCTGGGGGAGAACCATCCAGGAAACCCTTCTGTGCAGCACTCCATTGCAGGTGGACCAATTTAGGAAGGACCCAGGGCTATTGGTAATCGCTGCTCTCGTGGGCAGCTGCTTGTTGTGATCTGGGTGCGGAGGAAGACTCAGGTGTGTCTCCCCACTAGAGCTTGCAGCATGTGTGCTCTCATTCCATGGGCACATCCTTGGGCTTTGGATTTACTGGTGAGCCCCGAAAGGGCACTACCATCCATTCCCTGTAGCTGCCTGCTCAAGGGTGAGACATCGGCCGCACCAGGATCACAAGCCGGACCCCTGTATTGTCTCACACACATGGGATCTGGAGTCCACGCTGTGACCGCCAAGAAAATGAATACTGACTCAGGAATTGCCTAGTGCACAAGTAGTTATGAATATTTTTGGTTTGGTCTATATTTCATGCACAATATTAAATATATATATATATATATATATATATATATATATATATATATATATATATATGTTTTATAACCCTGTAGGGAGTCTCTTTTGTGGTGTTTTTATTGTGTCACTGGTGTGGGTATGTTGCGCAAACACTTTACACATTTCCTCTGGATAGAAGCCTGACTGCTCTGTGCCAAGCTATCAAGGGGGTGAGCACGCTGTCTTTGGTGTGTAACTTACTTGTCCTGACTAGAGTGGTGGGTCTGCCTGGCTGAGGTGCATACCCTAGCCAACCAGAAACCCTGTTTCTAACAGTATACCACTCTACAAGGGAATCAGAAGTAAAATAAATATGCCAATTAATTATAAGCCAAATAAACCATGTTTTAGAAAGAGAGCACAAGTATTTTAGCACTGGTTAGTATTGGCTAAGTGCACAGAGTCATAAGGCCAAGAAGAGCAAACATCCAGCAAAAATAGGAGGAGGAAGGCAAAATGTTTGGGGTGACACTGTAGAGAGGGCCATTTCTAACGCACCAGTACTGTGGGGAGCTTAAATGTCAGTCAATCTTGGCCCTAAAACAGTTCCCGGAGGTAGAAGCACCATGTATGCTGGATCTTAGAATCCAATAGGAATGCTACTTCAGGGGATTGCTATGGTAGATTTGCAGTGTGATCAATTGGTAGTCATGGTGATAGTCATATAGTCATATGATCTATGGAAGAAATTGGGTTATTAGTTGGGGGCAGGAGGGGGGTGTTTAGTAATCTCCCCAAGTAATAATCACAATCCTTGTCAGGGTGAACCACTAAAGTCACTAAATAAACCTGAGCTCAATCCCCTGGTACAAAATGCGTAGAGCAAACTGGCTTAACTTAGAGGAGCTATGTAAAGTATTTGTGCAGTACTAAAACAGTGATACTGTTTAAATACAAAATCTGAAAAATCTGAAAAAGGAGGCACATGACAACTGGTGGCAGACCACAGAGCTTTTTGCAGCTATCAACATAAAATTGGCCAGATGACGGTGATAAATTACCATTTAAATATACCCTGTTTGTACTGTTCCCAAGGGGACCTACAGGAAGATCACAATTTAATGGGAAGAATGTCAACATGGCCATCTTCGGAGAAAAAATACATCTAAAATACTCCACTAGTCGTTGTGACCAAGAGCATTTTACTGCTAGTGAACATAGATTTGCAGGTAACTCATCAGATCTTTTCTTGCTTTTACGGGTTTTTAATTCCAACATTATTATGTTTTGATTCTTCCTCATACTAGACTCTATGGTGACTGGAATCTCAAAGGTGATGTGGTGACCAGCATTGTGGACACATCTGCTTCACTACAAAGTAACAGAACTGACTGTGGGTAATGTTAAAGGGAGGAAGTATCTGAATTCCTGCACACTTATTGCAATTCCCCACTTAGATCAATGAACAGTCAATATTGATCTGAGCCTGTAGAGTGACCTGAAACGAGACTGCTTCCCGTTTCATGGGATCTTACAAATGATTGAGCTCAGATGATACTTTTTGTGTGCTATTAAAAGGTCTTCCCCTACATTTAGGGGTAAGGATATATAAAAGTAAACTTGCTTCAAATCAGTCTCCAGGTATCAAAGTAGCATTAGCAGCTCTGATAAATAGTTGTGAATTATTTTCTCCTCTACTAAAAGTGCCTTTATTTTACTAGTAAGTGGTGCGAACAATCGGATAAGATCATTAAATTCCCAGTTGTCAGGTATGCATATAAATTTAAACAGGTAAGTGGCCATTTCAAGTTGGGATACTATGACCTTGCAACAGCATAGGGTATTTGTGCTCCAACACAGAATGGCAATCCTCTCCTTGTCTTGCTAAGTATCAATTTTCTGCCAACTGTGAAATCCTCATTGAATCTTGGTCCTCTTTACACACTTGAACCCAAGATTCTGGAGTGATGGTTTCCTACGAAACTCATGCACTGCAAATTTCCAAATAACTGCGTAAACCTCCTACCTAACCAGACGCTGCTTCCCTACATACTTTTCACCTTAAGGTCTGTACTAACCAAGTCCAATCAACTATGGCAGTCAGCCTTTGTCAGGGCCTTCTACAGCAGTACATTAAACCTTTAGCAGACTTGTTCACACCATTGTTGACTTAGGAAGGGTACCTGTATTAAGAATCACTGTCACATTTTCAGCTTTTTTAGGTATCTCAGAAAAACCTGTTTTGTGTGTTAAGACAAGGAGATTCCAAAAGGGTATTGCCTCCAGACCAACAACCACTGGCTGAATGAACAAAAACATTCTAATATAAATCAGTGTCATGGTCTACTAAAGCATTATAGGAAATAATCTCCACTCTAGACTAGCAAATGTTATATCCTCTGAGAGTACTGCTCAAAAAGGGGGAAAGTTATGATGGTCGGAATGCAGCCTGCTCAGCACTTTCTCAAGGGGAAATAGAATGAGCTCCTGTGACTACAAACAATTCACCCCTTCATGAGATGGCAATTAAATCCCCCCCACCCCGCTCTCATCATGACAATATTAAATAATTAGCTAATGTGCAGGCCCAATTTTATTAAGTGGATTAAAGTTTTGGTCAGAATACCACAGCACTATTGAATGTCAGTGCGAGGAATATCAAGGTTGCAGAAGTCTTGATTTCAATCCAGGTCTCTTTAATCCACTACCAGACAACCCCTACCCCATTATCACACTGTTGGAGGTTCCTGCTTTCTCCCTTTGTCATGAGTTTTGTTCTTTCCATTCCTCTTCCTTTCCCCGTTGTGAGTTGAACCATTGGTTTCAATTGAGCACCTGCACCATGGGACTACTGCACTCTAAGCCACTCTGCAACACTGCACGCTACGCCACTGCACTCTATGCCAATACACTTTACGCCAAGGCACTTTACTTTGCAACACTCAACTCTATGCCAATCCACTCTATGCCACTCTAATATACTCTGCACCACTGCACTCTACACCACTTTACTCTATGCCATTACTCTATGCCACTCTACGCAACTGAACTCTACCCTGCACCACTTCACTCTATGACACTTCACTCTACTCTAAAACAGTCTCCTCTATGCCACTCTACTCTTAACCACTGGACTATATGTCAATGCACTCTACACAACTGCACTGTGTCACTGCACAGTACTCTGCATCACTGTACACTACACCACTGGTCTCTACTCCACTCTACACCAGTGCACTCTTGACACTCTACTCTGCAACACTGCACTCTCCGTCACTGAACTCTATGCCACTCCAGTCTGCGCCACTCCACTATAATCTATGCCACTGCATTCTATGGTGCTGTATTGTATGCTGCTGAATTCAGTGCCACTACAGTCAAATGCCACTATACTTTGCAACACTCTACACCAGTCCACTGTACTCTATGCAACTCCAGTGTATGTCACTCTATGCAGCTCCACACTATGCCACTCCAATACACAACATTCTCTACCACTCCACTCTTCAACACTCTAGTCCACTCTTCACTATTCCACTCTATGACACTTCATGCCACTCCCCTCTATGCTACTAGCTATAGTGAACAGCAGCTACCCTGGTGAACAACATGGCTATAACACATAACAGAGACCTATTGCCTTTGCCAATGCTGGTTTCAGTTATTCTTACCAACTTCTCAATGCAAATCATTGGATAGTAGAAAGGTAATAAGATTTGATCCTAATGTGGACAATGGCTCATCCTGCAGATATTAAAACCCTCCATGATTATAATTACTCGCTGAGGTGAGGGCGCTGGGGGTGAAATTGTTTTTATTTCCTGACGGTCTTATATGAATCTGACTTGAACTGCTTTTAACTGCGTTTAATTGTGAGTTTGCGCATTTTTATCAAATGGGAGGTGGGAGCAGCTAATAACTTGTTGTTGGCCTATAATCCTTTTTTCATCGGGGACAGCTAGAGCCACCATTTTGGTTAGTGCGCGCTCTAGCCTTTCAAAGTCCAGATGTATATAGAGCAGGCCTCAACACAGACGTGACTGCACTGAGGTAGGGGTGCTGGGGGTGAAATTGTTTTATTTCCATAAGGTCTTAAATTAATCTGACTTGAACTGCTTTCAACTGCGTTTAGTTGCGAGTTTGCAAATTTTTATCAAATGGGAGGAGTGAGCAGCTAATAACTTGTTTTTGGCATATAGGCCCTCATTTCAACCTTGGCGGGTGGCAACCGCCGCCCGCCAAGTTGGAACCGCCGGGCGGCCGCACTCCCACGGGGTCTATTTAGAGATCCCCGCTGGGCCGGCAGGCGGAAACCTGCCCAGCGGGGATCTCGGCCGCAACACGGGAGCCGGCTGTGTTCAAACCGCCATGAAAAGGCTAACGGGAGGGGGACTCGTAATCCCCTGGACAGCGCTGCAAGCAGAGCTGCCCTGGGGGATTTAAACCGCCGGGACAAAAGTGGCGGGAACCCAAGGAAGCACCGCCAGCCTGTTGTAATGAGGGCCATAGTCTTTTTTCGTCAAAACCTCCATTTTGGTTAGTGCATGCTCTAGCTTTCCAAGATGTATACAGAGCAGGCCATGGTGCACAGGAGACGCCCGCGGTTAGCACACCGCCAGCACACCAAAGACCTGCCAAAGGCAAGTCCGCCTGCACCCATCTGGGTTCCGGGAGAGGCCAGTGCCAGCCACCATGCCAAATTTGTAAGAGAAAGTTATTTGAGGCTAACTTATAGTTCAGATTTACTGCTTCACTTAGCCCCCACAAAGAAGTGTGTGCCTATGTCCATGGACCCACTGGCTAATTCCTATGCTGTATGTGCACACTGTGGTTATTATGTCAATCTTGCACGTCCTTGTCAAAGTTACACAGTATAGCCTAAAGCTAAGAGTAGGACTCCTGGCTTCTTAGCAGCTTTCATCAATGTCAGATTGCTGCTGAAGCATGCTGTCGATATTTTTGACCTCCTATGCCAGGAGAATTCTGATGTATAATTTGTATCCAAAACCTGGTTAACTGAATTGTTGAGCCCTGCCATCTTCCCTGCTATTCCTAAAGGCTAAACAATTTGCAGAGGATTGCAAGAGTGGCAGAGGAGTGGGTGATGCTTTGATCTTCAGGGACATCTTTAACTGTACACTCATCCCTATAGAGCAGAGGTCTTCAAACTGGGCGCTGGCCCCCCATAGGGGGGCCTCAAGTGGTCCCAGGGGGGCACCAGACTCTAGCCAAAAGAAGCATTATACAGATAACAAGCCTTTGTTTTAAGCAAAAGCATGTTATTGCATTTTTAAAAAGGTAACAGTACTTAACAGCAATGTTTAAATAGGTCTAGACATATTTAAACATTGCCATCTTTATAAAATAATTGTGAAAAATTCTGAAGGGGGACCCAATGATTTTTATTTTTCAACCGGGGGGTAGGGGGCGCGGCATTAAAAAGTTTGGAGACCACTGCTATAGAGGGTCTAATGGGTGCGGAGGCATTGTTTTTTAACCTTACCCTCTCTCCTAATCAGTCTCCCTGGGGAGTATTAGTTTACAAACCTCCGGACCAAGCAGGTCCTTTCTTCCCCTCCTTGTATAGCGCTTTAACAGACTTGGCCTTGAGATTCGCTCATTTTATTCTACTGTGTGACTTCCACCTCCATATGGATATTAATGAGGAGAAGGAGGTAGTCTCCCTTTGGGACAGTATCGTATCTCTGGCCTTGTCCCAATTCGTGGCTGAGCCTGCACATCGACCTGGTCATAGTCTTGGACAAGTATTGTCCAGCACAACTTTGAAGGTGGAGACTGCTCTCCCATTAGCCTGGTCGGACCACTACTTTATCAAATTTAGGTGGGCCCGTGAAAGGAGGATTCATTCTCCAGAAGGGTTAGTATGTCGGTCTCACAAGCTTTCCATAAGATCCAGCCTGCGGTGTTTTGTAGGCCATTGGGGGAGAGAAACCTATTTTGTCAGGGTATGTAGACACTGACGCTGACCTTTTGGATGACTGGATCGGTACTACCACTTGTGATCTAGCGCCCAAACTTCCTCGACAGTCACGTCGAGCTAAGTCCTCCTGTCCGTGGTTCACGGACGCCCTTAAGAAGTCTAGGAGGTAGAATAAATATTGTGAAATAAAATGGAGACGTTCTTATAACCCAGCAGTTAAGGACAGGTGTAAATGGGCACAAAAAAAGTATTATAAAGAAATCAAGAAGGCAAAAAAAACCCTTTCTGATAGGATTTTGAATGCTGGTAACAAATCTAGAGAAAGTTTTTAAATTGTGAAAGCTTTCACATCACCAGCGGCGTGTGATGGGTGTCAGGAGCCCACAGTGGAATGGTGCCATAAATTGGCCCAGCACTTTCAGGATAAGACTGGAAACATCCAAGCCAATTTCTGCCTTTCTCTTGAGATGGAGGAGATTGTTGTGAAGAACCTACATCCTAGGCTAATTCAGGACTCGTTGTTGGATAGGTTTGATCCGATTTCTCTGGAAGGCTCGCTATCAGCAAATCATAATCAAAAGTCTGGTTCTCCCTTTCATCCATGCCCTTTGGGCCTTTTGGCTTTAGGAGCGAGGTTATTAATCCCCTGGCTAATAACTTCTTGAATGCCTCTCTATCATCAGCTATAGTACCCTGTGCCTGGAAGCAGTCAAAAGTCCTGCCGCTACTGAAGAAACCCAGGCCAACCCTGGTGATCTTACTAACTACAGGCCCATCTCCTTGCTTCTGGCCCTCTCAAAGGTTCTGGAAAAACATGTTAACCACCAGCTGTCACACTACTTGGAAAGCAACTTATTGCATCCAAGTTAATCTGGTTTCTGCCTAAACTATACCATGGAAACAGCACTAGTGCAGGTGGTAGATCACATCAGGGGTGCCTTACATGTCGGGGGCAGTGCTGTGCTGATAATGCTTGATCTGTCTGCAGCCCTCGACACAGTGCCCCATCCCACGCTCCTTGCCTGTCCCTGAGCCATTGGAATCAGGGCTTTAGCCTTGGGGTTGCTGGTGTCTTTCCTGGAGTGTAGGGGTCAAGAGGTGTGGGTGCCCTTCTTTTTCGTCCTGGTCATTTGATCTCCAGGTGGGAGTACCACAAGGTTCGGCTTTGAGCCCCACTCTATTCAATATTTATCTCACGCCTCTTGCTTTCGTGGCTGAGGCCTGGAGAGCTACTTCCACCTGGGACAGGGAAGAATTGTTCTCTGCGGAAAAAATCTGATTCTGTCTGTCAGCAGCAGTCTTTCAATGGATAACTCACCATCAGCTTAAATGTAAGGTGGGAAGAATGGAGCTACTGTTCTTCGGGGGAAGAACTGATGGTCCCTGGCAATCTTTCTGGCCAGTAGATGCTGCTCCAGCAGTACATTGAACCTTTAGCAAACTAGTGCTGTCAAAAATCTAGGCATTCAGTTTGATGAGGAGCTCTCTTTTCGGTCTAAGGTCAATGCAGTAGCTGGGACTATTTAGGTCTGCTGCGGGCTTTGAGAAAGGTTTTATATTTTCTTCCTCTCCCTGCGAGGATATTGGTAGTACAGGCCATAATTACATTTAGACTTGATTATGGAAATGCACTGTACTTAGGACTGCCGGATTACTTGATGAAAAGATTGCAGGTTGTTCAAAACGTGGCAGCCCGTATTTAGCTTGGTTTTCCTTTAAGAGCTCATGTTTCTTCCCACCTTAGAGAACTGCATTGGCTACCTATCAGGAAGAGGATCCTTTTCAAGACCTTGCTTTTGATACACGAGGCACTTCATCAGTTGGGCGCGGGTTATCTTAGAGATAGGATTGGCCTTTGTGCGCTACCTAGGCACCTGCGCTCTGCCAACCTTTTTCTGGCCAAAATCCTTCCCAGAATAGGGGGCAGGTCCTCTTCTTTTTTAGGGCCTTCCCTTTGGACCAAACTTCCTGTTGAACTTCGCTGCATCTGAGCCACTTCCCAATTTCGAAAGAAATTGAAAACTTGTTTTTTTACGCAGGACTAGTGCTTTTCTCCCAGCTGTGCCTTACTGCCTGTGCAGAGCGCCAGGACACTCCTTGGAGTAGTAGTTGCACTTTAGAAATACACTTTACATTACATTACATGAAATCCTCACTTACACAAACTGAAGAGTCGACTCTTCCAAGATTGAAGCCTTTTGTTCTTCCAAGTTTCTTTGCAAGACAACATTCACTCTAGGGTATATGCTGCCCCCATAGACATCAGTTCACAAATGTGCCATTAACAGCTGAAGTGACATTATACACTCTTTGACCCTAATGACATCACAGGAAGGGGGACCATTTGTCCTTTCACCCTGATATCATCACATGAAGGGAAATCCCATGATCACTGATCCTGTTGTCACTGTGGCCCCTCTATTAGAAAAGGCAGATACACCTCTATTTCATTTCCACCCATTTAAAAAATAGGGTGTGCAATGCGGTGCCAGTGTTCACCGTGACGTGTCACACTTGCAGCTTTGATGTGCTACAGGTGCAGTCATCACACTCCTAGGTGATCATCTAATGATAAATGTACAATATTTGAATGCTAAGACACACTTCCAGGCACAGGCATCATATGCAGACTGATAGCCTCAAGTGCCCAGACACATCATTCAGTGCCCATGTACAGCTTAAAGTGCCCATACACATCCCATAATGACAAGGCTAAGGCTCACATGCACAGGAACAAAGATCATCTACTCTGGGACAGTATCATCTCCAGATATGCTTTTTCCAGCCCCTCCCTTACCAGAAGGATCATACTGCCCTAGTCTTGGGAGATGGGTGGTGGGTCTCTGGCAGTAGAGATGTGCCGGAGCTCTTTCGCTCAGCTGGAGGGAAGAAACTGCCTGACCTTATCTTCACTTACAAGTCACCTTATCTGCTGAAGATGTAAATAGACAGTGGGGAGACATGCACCAATCAGATTTCTGCTTTTAGTGCTGAGTGGTGGATCAAGACAGGGTAAAACAATGTTTCTCCCTCTGCCTTTGTTTTTTCCTACTCATAGTACTATGTGATGTGGTGCTCCAGACATAAGGATGTCTGCCCATTAGACCTAAACGGCAGTGTGATACTTATATACTGTAAATTGGATTGAACTTCATGAATAATGGTGGAACACCTGTGCTCCGCCAGGACTGGGCCCTGTCTATTACTTGTCCCTGGCAGCACTGTTCCCTTTTGCCTTGACGTAAGTCGGTGCCATGGTTGGGAAAGGGATAGTCGAGAGTACTAACACTTGATGAGGGGTATATAACTCCAAGGTGACTTCAGATGGAGTAAAAAACAGAATAGAGGGGATAAGCAGTTTGTTGGAAACATGCTGGCTGCTGAGAAGAAACCTCTCAGTCACAGTCAAGGGACAGAGGAGCTCAACACTGAGCAAAACACCCACCTACTACCTAGGCAATATGGCAGCATCTGGCTGATAACCCCTCATCACAAACACACTTTTGGAATGAGTGAGCAAAGTAGAGGGAAGCTGGTGCTGGAGTTTATAGTCTATGACTGGGTATAAGTAAGAAGGTGTTTGTTACAGTCAGAGACAATCTTCAGATGTTCTTTCTGAAATATTTGTAAATTTGATATTGAACTCTACTTTTTACAGATCAGCCACTCAGCTGTGAGCTCCTTCTTAAGTGACAAGTACCAGTTCCCGTCCTTCCTTCGCACTGTCCCTGGTAACACCTTCCAGAACACAGCCCTGGCACAGCTGCTGGCACGCTTCAGCTGGACATGGCTGGGCATGGTCATTTCCGACACAGACTCAGGTCTCCAGGGGGGTGAGGAGCTAAGGATGGAGATTGAAGGGCATGGTGGTTGTGTGGCTTTCATGGAGAAGGTGCACCAGCGATACACCACGGAAGAGGTCCTGAGAGTCATTGCAAAGATTCAGACATATTCAGTGACTGTGATCATAGTTCACAGTGCTGAGGTGCACGTGAAGCTTTTATTGGAAACTCTGTACACACAGAATGTGGCGGACAAAGTCTGGGTATTCACTGCCTACTTTGCTATGACGTCTGGCCTTTTCGATAAGCAGGCCTGGAAAATACTCAATGGGACTCTAGGACTCGCGCCTCACACAACCAGTATGCACGGCTTCGAACACTTCCTACACCACCTCCACCCCACCACTTCTCGCGAGGATGTGTTTTTCAACCAATTCTGGGCAAAGGTTTTTGGCTGCAAGTGGCCAGTGGGCAATGAGACCGAAAACCTAGCCACAGAGAGGCTGTGCTCTGGAAATGTAGCTTTGGATGAAAAGATCACTCCTGTGTTTGAGCTGAATGACCTCAGCTACACTTACCACAGTTACCTGGCAGTCTATGCTTTTGCACACGCACTGAACACATTGATGTCCTGCACACCAGGGCAGGGACCCTTCACTGAGGGGACATGTGCTGATATTAATGATATCCGACCATGGCAGGTGAGAAAATACCTTAGCAATCTTACTACAATCTTACTATGGCTCATGTGATGTTGTTCCTCTACAGGTGACGAGTCGTAAAAAGTGAGTCAGTGAGAGACAGGTGCAAAATCAGCTACTCAGTTAAGTGAGTATCTGGATTAAACAAAAACAGTGCTACAAATACTGTGAAGTAGAGCTAAACAATTGTAACAAAAATACAATTTTCACATTGGAATAATGTCTAAATAATTTACAACAAATATTGTTACAGACACTGCAATAAGTCCAGACTCAGAATTTCCTCATGAAATTCTTACAAAGCATAACACGACCATTACTTTCTCTGAAGTCCATATGTCTACCATAGCAAGGGTAAGAAACAGAGCAGAAGGTGGACCATGGAAACGCGTGCTCTTCTGGCACTTCCTCTGACCACACATGGTCATGTAACCCAAACTTCAACAGCCATGCTGCCTACTTCAGCCAATGCTGTTGCTAAGGCGCCTTTGAACCCTCACTAGGCTTCCATCTTAGCTAGTTCTAATTGGCTCCCAATGCACAGCAGAATCTTCAAACATTTGACCACTGCACACACTTCAGTGTTTGGATGCAAAGACATAATAAACCAATTTTATTTGACTAAGGGCTTGATTTAAAGTTTGGGGGATGGGGTTACTCCATCACAAATGCAAGGGATATCACATCAGCCATATTACAATTCGCATAGGATATCATGGGATAGTAATACAGTTGATGGGATAGCCATCACATTTGTGACAGAGTAACCCCATCCGCCAAACTCTAAATCAGGCCCTTATTCGTAATTCAAAAAGAAAATATTCACGACTAAAAGTAAAAGAAATTGTTCAAATATCATCTCATTCAATTCAACCTTACAGAACACTTTTAATGTGCTCCATAGTGGTATTAAAAATTAACCGACCGCCTTTGGCTTTACAGTACAAGCACCCCCTCATTTAATTCCGTCCAGATATTTCCACAGTGACCAATATACACAATTGCTACGTAAAGGCTGCCACTGGTGAGGAGGCTTCAGTTCATGGCATCACTGTCACTCAAGCACAGACTTCTATAATCAGCCAGACATTGTCACAGTTCACAAGGGGTTCAAGACCTCTTCACTTTCCCAGTAGAGATAGTTTGAAAAGAGCCTCACTAGAGTAGTACATGACAGAGCCCAGATTTACAAACACATTGTGTCGGGTATGGGTTATGTTTTTTAACGAAGATCCGACGCAAAGTGTTGGGTTTGTATTAATAATCAAATGCACAACACGGTTTTAGTTGGATTGTAACCCAAAGTAGTGTTACTTTGCGTCAAGGTGGCATTCAGTCGATGGTACAAAGACTTGTAGACATGGATTTTTGTCAAACTCCTACGCCTTCCTAAGGAAGGCGCAAATACATATATAAAATATAAATATTTTTAGCCATTTTCTCTGGATGTCATTCAAAATAGAGGAACATTTACTTCTGTAAAAGCTTGTAAGTACCTTCCAGCCAGGGAAATGATGGGTTCATTGTTCTAAGTGCCAGCACCACAAGTACAGCCAACATGTGTCTCACGGTCAACCCCGCTTTTTCAAGGTTGAAAAATAACAGATTAACAACTTGTTTCCTAATGCCATATTCATGATTATTATAACAATTCACTTAATTGGCAAGTACCATAATATGTTTCAGAATACCAAATGTATCAAGATATTACATACAATTAAGAGATTGATATTTAACAAAATTTAAATAACCAGACTACCGGCCTAATTTATATCTTGGCGATGGGGAATGCTCAGTCACAAACGTGTATCCCGTCCGCCTTATTATGATAACCACACAACCCGCACCATGCACGGCTGAAGGGTCTGTCTCTCTGGGTGTGAGAATAGGTGTGAGAGGGGGTGCACGAGGCTCTGAGTGAATCTGTGAATGGATGTGTGATGATCTGAGTGGATCTGTGAGTGGGTGCGTTAGAGTCTGAGTCAACCCAAAGCGCTTCAGAGACCTTGTCTCCTTGATCATGGAAACAAGGTCTCTGAAACACGTTGGGTTGATGCTGCACTATTAAGTGAATAAACGCAAGTTTGCATAGGAGGAGAAGTGATCTTGACTGTTTTTTGTTTCAGAACACCGTGATATTGGTGAACGCGGAAGGAAAGCAATTTGGAATGATGGATGGGGAGTTGCTACCCTGTCGAGAGCTGCCGTTTTGTTGGCTATAGGGTTACAGCAGTATTTGTGTTTCTGATAGATAGATAGACAGATAGATAGATATAGTGAAAAGGGAATATAATTGAAATAGAATGAATTGAACCTTTTAACACCGGTATTTGTGGCTCTGGAGATATATATATATATATATAACATGTGTACATATATATTTTGTGGAAATGGAATATAATTGAAATAGAATTAAATGAACTTTTTAACACCTTTAAAAATGTAAGTAGTACTGAAATGAATTAAATATCTTTTAAGCATGTTTACCACAAATTACACACAAATAAAAACGTTACAGTAGTTTTTTTTAATTACTGTTTAACAAATAATATATAGATAGAACTATCGTCCCACATCGCTCTTTCTCAAGCTTTGTGACATATCAATTATCGGCTTGCGATGCTTCACAAAAAACTACTCTACACAAATTGATGCAACATTTGTTTTTCATTTTATCACTCTCCCCAGGTTCTTCATTATCTAAAGAATTTGCATTTCAAAGCGCGGAGTGGGGAAGAAATATTCTTTGACGAGCGCGGTGATGCGCCTGCTTCGTATGACATCCTGAATGTTCAGGTTTCTGAGGATGGCCTCTTCCAGCTTGTCAAAGTGGGAACATTTGACCCCAGTGCTCCTGAAAAGCAAGCCATTACAGTCAACGCAAGCGCCATCCTGTGGGGTGATGGGTCTTCTCAGGTGAGAGTGAAGGATTCTGTTCATTCAAAAACCATCTCCCAGCTTCATTTCTTGTTTGAGCACTGGTGGCACACTCAGCTGCTTTCCTGCGCTGGCATGAGGCCTTCAGCAAATAAAGCACCTTGACCTTCCTTGGTTTTGTGGTTTGTTTTAGCATCAGCACACCACACAATTATTGTACTTCCCATTGCAAAACTGAAAAATATGTTTACAACATGCAATGCAGAGAAATACCCACAGTGAGAAAGTGTGTGCGACAAAACCCTTGTAGGGAGAGGCAATTATAGCACCAGAAAAAGTAGTTGTTTGCTTGGGGATAACCACATTTATGAGAGGTTTTCTCCACTTTTCATTTTTTTTTATTACTCACATCGATGCAAGCATCAAATTTCCCAGAAGCTAACTTATTTGAATAATTATATCTCATGTTTTTCAAATTAAATGAATTTAATTATTACATTGCATAAATACACTTTTACATCAAATAAATGTTTTGTAAACTCCCACAGCATATTCCATTCTATTAAACTTGATTAACTTCATTATATGTGGCCCCTGGTACTGGCTACTCCACTATGTGAAATCGGGGGCAGTGGCTATCATGCCTCCTTACGGTAGGACCCAGAATTATGGACCTATTATGATGAAGAGTGAGCTAGTGATCAAAAGAGTGGCTCTGCAACATAGTGTTCCCAAAATAACAAATAAAAAAAACAGTGTGCCACTACATTATGTTTACGTGGTCCAGGGACTGCTGGAACAGGCTATAGTCCCAATGTCCTTGTTTCTTCTGTGTCATACTGAGAGAGGGACCTGAAAATCAGGGGGGGTGGGAGGAGAGGGGCAAGTGGGGGGAAGAGTCCTTGCTGGGCTTTGACCTGCACAAATTCACTTCTGTTTGGCCTTCTCGTGCTGGGCTTGGAGATAAAAGAAGGGGGTCCACAAACTAAGGGGTGCTGGAGATAATAAAATGATCCATGCACTTTAAACAAGTCGAAACACCAGACCTATCTCTGAAAGGTGTGTTGTAGGCTCATGAATCTTTCTTCTTGTCAGCACTTTGGTTCATTCTTCTGGGAGTCGTATGCTTTTCAGGCTCTGAGCTGCATCGCTTTGCAGAAATACTGAGCAGAGTAATGCATGCATGATGAGTTTCAGGAATAGGATCATCGCAAATGCGTGGGATGTCATTTGACTGGAGCATTGTAAAAGCCTTGCTGCTTCAATTCCAGTGTACTCCTCAACAAAGTCTTGCTAGTCATCAAACATTATGGATGCTATACTTAGGAACTGGAAGGATCTGGATAAAACAGTCCATCCACGCTTCATGGCTCTTCGTTACATATTATCATAAATGGAGGATAAATTATCAAGAGCAGTTTCTATGCATTCCATGGCGTGTAACCTGGCTGAGCATAAATAGTGGAGAAAGCAATCTTCAAAGATCTAGCAGATAAAAAGATAGATTATGCATTGCAAAATGTGTATCTGTGGTGTCACCTGTTAAGAGCTAGTATACATGGGTTATATACTACTCAATCCTAAATTACAGATTTCACAGAGTTGTTTAGAGCTGTGGATCATGGCAATGAATGTTCTGCTTTGCTTGAAGAGAAGGACAATCAGATCGAACTCTCGGATATCACTTTTGATGCTGTCCATGCCCCACCTTTGGTTAGTGGTCCCCCCACTGCAGCACAATGGAACTTACTCAAAATGGGCGGCCTACTGACAGAGCACAAAAAACTGTTGCTCTTCTTTTGCCATTTGGGGGAACCTAGCGGTTTGGTCTAGAGTTAGAATACAAGATGCATAGGCTGTTTAAAGAGAAGGAACATTCTTCCTCCATCACATAACATCAGCAGCAACAAAACATGCCCTCTTCTTTGATCTTGAGTTATGGGAGGAAGTATTCTTTAGGTCAACCTTCCAAAAGGACCATGAAGTTTTGGTAGAAGGTTGCCTACATAACTATACAGAGGCTTGGAAACTATCTACCTCAGACTAATGGGCCCTTCAAGTGGTCAGAATAGGATACAAGATCGAGGTTTCTTCCCCTCCTTCAGAATCAACAGGAAAACCAACTTATGGCCATTCTGCCCCAGTAACAGGTTGGCACTGACTTAAGTTGTTCATTCCTTACTTGAGAACTAATCAATTGTCACAGTGCATTATAATTGGGATTGGGAGTTTACTCTATTGATTTCCTGATCCCCAAGATGCTGATAGACTTGAAACATTCAAGTGAAGTGAAGTCTGCTCCCTTTAAAATGAAGACTTTGCCACAAATCATCCACTTGATAGCATCTGAGGTTTTCATGGTGACACTCGGCCGCCAAGATGCACATTTTCATATTCCTACAACAAACAGCCAGGATAAATTTCTCAGACTTTACTTACAGGAGGATCATTCTCAGTTCAGATTGCTACCATTTCACCTGAAGTTTGCCGCTCTTGTGTTCATCAACATGGTTGTTGCAGTGGTGGCATTTTCTTTTTTTTATCTGCAAGGGTGGTTAATCTACCCTTAGGTGGGCAATTACCTGTCTCATGCCCCTTCAGCAGAGCAGACCTTCGTGCTAATTTCATCAACAAAAATGGATTTCTACTCACTCTTCAGAAGTCTCAGTTGCAGTCTTCAAGAAATGTGCTAAGCAGTGGAACACAACACAGGGCACTTAATTGTCAACTGTCCTAGTGTACGTCTGGTTGAAACTACTTGGGCTCATGGCAGCGTGTGGATTCACAGCACTCGGGCCAAGGCATCATATGCATCCCCTCTGGTCACACCTGTGAGTTTGACGGAAGCTTGCATCACAGAACTTTGAGGCCATGAATATTGAGATAAAGAGTTGAAAGACTCACTACAGTGGTGGTTGGATCCTCTATCACTGTCCTAGGGAACTTCTCATCAAAGGGATCTTCCAGTGGTGATACGAATGGATGCCAGCTCGTTTGGATGATGAGCAACTCTGAAAACACCAGGACCCAAGGGATATCGCTCCATCATTCTGGTAATGAGAACCAAAGTGTTGGGGTCTGTCCTTTGTTGCTTAGTGAAATCAAGTCACAAGGGGCAGTAGACCAGAAAAGGCTGTGACAACATCAAACAAGGAAAAAGGAAAGAACAGGGCAATGGAAAATACAGATGTCCATGTCACTTCTCTTCCATGTTCCTTCAGTGTTGTCAACTACGTTACTTCATAAAACTCCTAGATAGCAGGCAGACCCTATCCAAGAATCTAGGTGGAGTAGTGGGCAGTTACAGTGTTTAATTGCATGCAAGAGATATGATGTGTTAAGAAGGCTCATTGGAACCTGCATTGTTCATGCTCTGCAACTGGTCTCTGGTTTTCACAGGAGGTTTCCATCCAAACCCAATTTGCCAAGGAGGTCTTTTGAGGCGGTTCTGTCAGGTCACCGGATGCAGTTGCTCAGAAAGGACTGCAGTAACATCAAGCAAGGAAGGAAAAGGCAGCATCAGAAAATACAGGCATGCATAGACAGGGAAAATACATCCAAGGGCAAGACATATCTGCCCTGCTACACCAGCAACACTAGAGTTGGCCAAAATGAGTTAATACAAAGGCTTAATACGTGCAGAAACAGCCATCTGGAAGCAGCAGCTGTTAGGACTGTCTTGCTTGTGCTACAATTAGCCTTCTGCCCTGTCACCTTTGTTGCTTTCTCTCTCTTTGGTCCCCTAAGTCCTTATCCCGCGAGTTGTGTTTTGTAATTAACTTGTGTGTTACAGGATTGAGAGATGTCATTAAGTTATGTGCCAAAGGTAGCCTATGGTGACTGACTCTGCCCCAACAAGTCAGAGACACCTGTCTTTTGTGACACTTTCAGGCGAATGCACCGCTGCAAAAGTGCATTTCAGCAAGGCAGACAACAGCATGCGTTCACAGCCCAAGAGCTTACAATGCCCGGTAAGAAAGGTGAACAGAACAGGTGCAAGAATTAGTTGAGCAGACACAATCCTCAATCAGTCAGTGAACTAATTATGGACTTGAGTATGTGTCGTTTGGAGTCTAAGGAGTCAATACAAGTTGTCTCTTCTCACCTGTAGGGCGTAGGTCTTTGGTGCTGTCACTATAAATAGCTGGGAAGGTGCACTTTTATTGGGACACAGAGGCGCTAGGAGCTCACTGAACCCTGTCTTTGGTTGCCTTTAACCACCCAAACAAGGCTGGTAAAGGGCACATGGCACCCTTGCTAGGACACAGAGCACGGAATATATACTCTTAGTAAACCTATCTTCCATTTAGGGCAGTAATATAAATGCTGTGCTTAATTTGTGCTAGTGGTTGCAGGTTGCAGGTGCTGGGCACTGAACCATTTTGTGTGGACTGGGATTCAAGTTCCATCATCACTCTCACCCAGATAAAGGCAGAAAAGGGATAAAGGAACAGAAAAATGGGACAATAGTGACAGAGGGAAAAAACAGGAATGAAAACTAGCCAGGAAGAGTGTGACAAAGAGGTAAGAAGCACAGGGTGGTAGAAGGGAGAGGCTAAGCCAGAGTCAAGACTAGGCAGCCTCAGGAGGCAGCAACCCTGGCATTCAGCAACAGGATCCTGGGAGAATGCTTTACCCTTGGACTTTTTCTTGCACAAATTAAGAGTTGTACAAACGCCGGATCTACAATGTAAGGAGTGAAATTCACTGCCTTGCTAAATCCAGCCAAATACGCCAGAGGCCATAGTCTAGTAAGGATCCTTTGGTTTACTGTCACAGCTAGAAACATACAACTGTTCTATTTGAAATATAGCAACTGTGCTGAAAAGGACAGATTATGTGAAATACAAGGTACAACACCCCCTTTGTCGGAGAGAGAGAAAGGAAGTGTGTGTGGGAGAGAGACACAATTATCTTCCACTGTGAACAGTGCTAGAACCCAGCTCTGGCTCTCTCCCTTTTTGGTAGCATCCAATAAAATACATACAGCAGCCCTGTTGATAGATGTTGATGCTGCCCAGGCAGGGATGTGTTGCCCATGTCCTTCATCTTTCAAATAAAGTCCTCTCTTCTTCCTGCAGATCCCACGCTCGGTCTGCAGTGACCCCTGTCCAGCTGGGTACCGAGAGGCTGCCAGAGAAGGGGAGCCCAGGTGCTGCTTCGACTGTGTCCCCTGCTCCCAGGGAGAGATCAGCAATGACACAGGTGGGCTTAGGTTTCTTACATTGAGGGTGTTAAGGACCACGAGGATATCTCTGACACAAGTACAGTTGTGTAGTCAGACGTTTCGGTGCTTTTCCTCTTGGACAGTGTAACCATTTGAGGTGTAAGGGGGGCTGAAGGCAATAATTTCACCCTCCATTATATTGAAGGCACAGTATCAATGCTCAACACATTGCCAAGTTAAACATGCAAGTGTATATTTACTCTCATAATGACACATTTACTCACCTTTCAAGAAGCTAACAAAAAGAAGTCGGTGCAGACCTAGATAGTAAACAACCATACAGGTCGGTCATATCTGTAGAGATTACTTCATCGTATGAAGGCTCATAAATTTTACAATCAAAGTTGGGTGACACTGCTCAATCTCAAACGGATCAGGGAACAGGACTCATGCCCAATCCGGGAGCCATTAGAATGGCTTGGGCCCCATCGCTCCTGATCTTCTTCTGAACTTGGGGCAGGAGAGGGGAAGGCGTACAGGAGTCCAATGCTCAAACTTGCAAAACGTTTGACACTGCACGTTCTCAACAGTGGTGAAAAGAGCTAGCTAGGGTTACCTCCACTGCCAAAAGGGGCCTTGTGCCAGCTCGGGATGCAGACCCTATGTGTGATGCACCAGCTCAGCTCATCTGTCCTAAAGGCCATGGATCCCACTAGGTAGTTCACGATTAGGGATATGTCGTTAAGCTCCAGCCAACTCCAAAGGCGCAGAGCCTCTTTGCACAGCATGCAGGGTCCTATTCTGGCATGCTTGTTGCATTACGACATGGCAGTGGTGGTGTCTGTGAAAACGTGCACAAGACTCCCTATGATGGATGTCAGGAAGACCATAAGCGCCAGACAAATGGCTGCAACATAAACAGGTTAATTGACCTCCCCAACTCAGCAAGGGTGGAGACGGGAGAGGGGTCTCCCACTGGTCAAATTGCAGTTGAGTAGCCACAAATACAGATTGCGTGATTCCTCTCAGAAACAAGGATGGCATCTGAGAAGTTGCCTTGGTGCTGGGCCCAATGGGTCTTTAGATTCCACTCCAGAGCCTGCATATTTCACCTAGTGTAGTCTGCAAGCAGCAGGCAGGAGGTTAGCAGGCCAAGAAGCTTCAGAGCTACTCTCACTGAGATTCAGTGCTGAATCATAGCCAAAATGTCCTGGAACAGAGGAAAGGCTTTAAACTGCACTGTGTCCGAGACAGCCCCTGTAAAAGGAACCCTCGGCAAAGGCATCAGGTTCATTTTAGGCTGGCTGGTCGTGAGCCCCAGTGACTTCAGGCTGTTTACAATTGTCTGGAGGTCTACGAATTACTGAGGTGAGCTTGCCTTCAACAGCCACCGGTTGAGAAAGTAGAACAAGAATCCCTGACTATCACTTTTGTGAACACCAAAGGACCATTGATGAGACAGAAAGACAGCACTGCAAACTGAAAAGGCTCCTGGCCTACCCTGATCCACAAGTTACGTCTGTGAGACTGCATGACGGAGATATGAAAAAATGCATCCTGCAGGTCCGATGCCACCATCCAGTTGCCCGGATCCTGGGCCGGCATGAACATTCTGAACTTGTCCTCAGTGCTAGGGTAGCTGAATAGAACATTCATTTCCTGAATGCCTCAAACCTTTTGAGATCACTGTCTGGTGGTGGGTAGGTGGGTCTATGGAGACTGGTCATCTGCTTATTCACCAGCAGACACAAACAGGACTTGGACCAAGTGCCCTACAAGGTGTCAGTAAGGGCCTCATGAAATAGATGCAAGGGCTCAGAAGAGGCTGGCCCAGGTTGCAAAACTTCAATAAATACATTTGTCTTGACTACAACTGAAGGCAGTTGTAGGTCCAGGACCTCAGCTGCTCATCAAATTAAAAATGTAAAGGAAGCATCCACATCTATTGGGAGCCAAAGAGGCTAAACCCTGTATCAGAGGGAAGTATCACACTCACTGGCCTTGCAAAGGCTGTCATCATAATAAATCATCCCCATGCCCACCATCGTCATCTGGCAACCCAGAGTCTTAGCCAAAACACAGTGGAGCCTAAAATGGCGGAACTGCAGTAGGGGAAACAGGAGCTCAGACTCAGGTTTTATGGTTACTGGGAGCACTGTAGCAGATCTAGAGCGTTACCTCAGTCAGGTGGTAGTGAACGGTTGGTCCATAGACATCAACTTGCTGAGGATTTGCCAATGGCCCGGAGAACCTGGGCGCATTGCATAAAGTGTGAGATGGAGATCGAGCAAGACTCATTGGCACATTTACGCCCTCGCAACTTCTCTTTTCATAGAGTGATGGGATGTGGTGAAGTTCTGCTTCGCTTTCTGATGCTTCTGTTTGGACTTTGACTTACTGGAGGATTGCAACTGTGAAGGCCACGTCTTGCAGGAATAGCCTCGAGGCTGGTCTGCAGACTCAACTTGGAGCGCGAGAGGGACTTATGTAAGGCCTGCGACCTCGTACTATGTTCGGTGCCATATATCTTTGCAGGCTTGGATCTCCTTCGGGTGCATGGGTGCGCACCCATCGCAAGACTTGGCATCATGCCCCAAACCCAAGTATCAAAGTTACATCTAGTGCCAGTCTATGACCAACATCTATTTTATGCAATCACATTATGGTCTGAAGTATGTAGTTTTAGGAGGGGATTTTGTTTCCTTGAACACTGGATTGCGGTTTGGGAGTTGTCAAATGACCAATGAGACAAAGCACAGCTCTGGATCGGCATTTGAAGCAGCAGAAAGAAAGGAATTGACATTGGCTCGTAGGAGGGGTGCTAATATGAAGGTCCATTTCGTCACTTTCTGGTGGGTGGTGGTGAATGAAGCCTATGTGAAGCAGCACGGCACCACCTAGTGGTGTGGAGGAGACCTACTATGAAAAGTTTCCAAATCCAGCTTGGTGTCAGTATTCTAAAGGTCAGAATCTGCAGTCAGAAGCATCCATCAGAAATACCGTGCAAGACAAGCAGTTTCCCTGCATACACCTCCCTACAGTAGGGAAGTCTCTGCATTTGTTGCACACATTTGCATATGGGGTTTCCAAATACTATATCTGCTGTGTGGGTGTTTGGTACATTTTCTGGTGATGTCACTATTTTGTACATTCTTTGAATAACACCCAATTCTACCTACATCTTATAAGCCAAATGTTTGTGAAAATACTTAGCAATTACCTTGAGGTTAATTAGCGTACAAAAGGATTAATTCCAAACTTATTCGGTGTAGGAAATCAAGTACACATTCCTCGGACACAAAAGACACAGTGATGGCTAGCTAATAAAAAGTACTAGAAAATAAAACATATCCATTATTCTTTCAAATGTACTTGTCCACTGCTTGCCAGCGAAATTCATTACTAAACTGCAGGATAAAAAGTTTTTTTTCCATTTCCTTATTTACAAAACCTCTCTAAAAATATGCAACTACACCCTCCTATTTTCCAGATACAGCAAAGTGTCTAAAATGTCCTGATGACCAATGGTCGAATGAGAGGCGTGATCAGTGCATCACGAAGCTGACTGAGTTTCTGAGATATGAAGAGCCGCTTGGTCTAACTCTCCTGGCCTCAGCCGCTGCCCTGGTCCTTCTGGCTGCATCTGTCCTATTTCTCTTCATTAGATACAGAGGCACCCCCATTGTCAAAGCCAACAACCGTGGGCTCAGCTATCTGCTCCTGGTCACCCTCATGGCTTCCTTTCTCTGCGCCTTCATGATGGTCGGCCATCCCAGGAGGCTCACCTGCATGTTCCAGCAGACAGCCTTTGGAGTCATTTTTTCCCTGAATGTCTCCATAGTTCTTGCAAAAACACTTACTGTTATCATGGTGTTCACGACAACACAGCCCAACAGCACAGCAAAGAAATGGCTGGGCTCCAGTATACCAAAATGGGTCATTTCTGTTTGCTGTCTGATACAAGTTCTTATCTGTGTTGTTTGGTTACTGAGATCTCCACCTTTTCCAGAACTGAACACAGTCTCTTATAATGAGAAGATTGTCTTGCAGTGCAATGAAGGAGACGCCATCTTCTTATACTGCATGCTGGGATACATGGGCCTCCTTGCCACAGTCAGCTTTATAGTGGCATTTTTCTCAAGGAATCTGCCTGGAAGCTTCAACGAGGCTAAGCTGATCACCTTCAGTATGCTGGTGTTTGTCAGTGTGTGGATCTCCTTCATCCCAGCATACCTGAGCACACGGGGAAAATACATGGTGGCCGTGGAGGTGTTTGCCATCCTGTGCTCCAGTGCAGGACTGCTGGGGTGCATATTCTTTCCCAAGTGTTATATTATTATGCTGAGGCCAGATAGGAATACCAAACAACATTTAGTAGGGAAAGCACATTTTATTAATAGAACAAGAGTATAAGATGCACCACAAATATTGTACCTTGCAGCACAGTAGGTTATTGTATCCTTTATCTCTCTCTACACTGTGAAGTGTTGTGCTTTTTTTGTCCTTTCAGCATTGTTAACGATTTGCACAATTGGAATCGTAAGTCCTGAAATAAGAAGTGTGTAGACATGTATTTTTGCTTATTAAAGACACTGACACATTGGTGGTTAACAACTGGCAAATGGAACTACAAGCTCAATTATTATTAACTTTTCTCTGTTACCCATCTGAGTGGTATCATCATTAAAGTTAATCATGTGCACAAAGCATAGGGTTGAGTTCCAGCTTCCTTGGCCTGAGGACATGAATACTGGATCTTTTAGCCAGAAAGTCTCTATTTTCTTTTTCTCCAGATTCACGCACCACACTGGACACTGCTCTCCATCTATCCAGCCACACTGGACAATGCTCTCCATCTATCCAGCCACACAGAACGCTGCTCTCCATCTATCCAGCCACACTGGACACTGCTCTCCATCTATCCAGCCACACTGAACACTGCTCTCCATCTATCCAGCCACACTGAACACTGCTCTCCATCTATCCAGCCACACTGGACACTGCTCTCATCTATCCAGCCACACTGAACACTGCTTTCCATCCATCCGTCCATGCTGGACGTTGCTCTCCATCTATCCATCCATGCTGGACACTGCTCTCCATCTACCCAGCCACACTGGACACTGCTCTCCATCTATCCAGCCACACTGGACAATGCTCTCCATCTATCCAGCCACACAGAACGCTGCTCTCCATCTATCCACCCACACTGAACACTGCTCTCCATCTATCCAGCCACACTGGACACTGCTCTCCATCTATCCAGCCACACTGAACACTGCTTTCCATCCATCCGTCCATGCTGGACGTTGCTCTCCATCTATCCATCCATGCTGGACACTGCTCTCCATCTACCCAGCCACACTGGACAATGCTCTCCATCTATCCAGCCACACGGAACGCTGCTCTCCATCTATCCAGCCACACTGGACACTGCTCTCCATCTATCCAGCCACACTGAACGCTGCTCTCCATCTATCCAGCCACACGGAACGCTGCTCTCCATCTATCCAGCCACACTGAACGCTGCTCTCCATCTATCCAGCCACACTGAACACTGCTTTCCATCCATCCTTCCATGCTGGACGTTGCTCTCCATCTATCCATCCATGCTGGACACTGCTCTCCATCTACCCAGCCACACTGGACACTGCTCTCCATCTACCCAGCCACACTGAACACTGCTCTCCATCTATCCAGCCATGCTGGAAACTGCTCTCCATCCATCCACTTTCGCTAGACACATCTATCCATCGATCAGTCCACGTTGGGGTGCTGCTCTCCATCCACACTGGGCGCTGCTCTCCATCTATCCATCCATGCGTTTCTTTCTTAATGCTGCATGGTTTTGGATGGAGGTGACACTTACAAATCTTACCCCTTTGGGTTGTTGCGGTTTGAAACCCGAGTCTGGCTGGAGGTCTCCGTTGTCCTGCAGATCCTCATATGAGGCTCCAGTCCTCATGGATTTTTGGACGGTGGTGGGACTGATGTAGCGTAGACTCCACGGAACTTAAAAGAGTTTTGTTGGTCTCAATAAAACTACACATTACCGTTAGTACTCCCTGGCACTGAAGGGAACTACTGTGTGTGTGGATGCGTTCCTTGTGAAAGGGCTGCACGCTGTAACTTATAGTGAAGTAACCAATGGCTGAAGTGAGCTTATACACTGCCCTTTAATGAATGCTGGAGTGGGTGGAAGTAAAATGCAAATGGTAATAACCACAGACTAATGACAAAAACTCCTAGAACTAACTATGTTATACACAAGCCATCAGGTCTTGGCTTAAACAGATCAAAAAAAGTCAATCAGTTTAGGAAGGAAAGAAGGAAAGCCCTACGTCAAAATGGCCCTAGGAGTGCAGACATGCCCTACATGACCTACTTGGTCCACGGGGAGGTGAAAACGCAGACCAGCTATGGAAATAGGAGACATGTTACCCTTGACGAATGAGTGACTACAGGGCCATTCCCCACATTTCTCCCATATAGGCCATAAGACTACCATTATGAGTGAATCCAAAAAGATGAACCCGACCATAAACAAGGGCACTACTGTCCTTTATACATGTCAGACATATGTTGCATGTTGTGTGGTGTCCTCACTAAATACGTTAGGTGTGACTGAAATACAAAAAAATATATATACATTCTGGAGAATAATTTTTAAATGATGAATGCCCTGGACCTTCTGGCCTTTTTGATGTAGGGTTGAAACATGTTGATGCTTACAAACAAGGTGTAGGACCACTGCCTCCATAGACACTTCCCTAAAATCTTTTACTCATACCAGGAACACCACGAATAAAAGGTACCCCGACAGGAAAATATATCCAAAATGCTCCCTGGCATAGGCGGGAACCAATCTTGGTTTTTAGGGAGGGACCAGTATGAGACCTGATGATGAAGCATGAAACCAACAGGGGGTGTGAGGGTCCATCTAACAATATAATGTGATGTCCTGATTACAGGTACAGCTTCACTTTACATATATTAGGGATTCTTCATGATCCGCAGGGGAATCAATTAGCATGTGTACGATAGCTTATGTGGCTTCATATTTAATTCCCAAACATATGAAGAAAAATCAAAATTAAATAGAATAATTTAATGCTTTAATTTCTTGGCAGCCCCACATTGAAATAACCTGCCCTCAATTTACCTTTGACTTCAGATTTGTTAATCTTTCTGAGGATGAGGAAGACTTGGCTGTTTTTGCTTTAACTACTTTTGTGATGGAGTTGCGCAAATATGAGGTCGAGCGCCAGGATATCCCTTAGGGAATGATTGTGCGCTTTATAAATACCCTAAATACACACAAATATACATGTATATATGTGTATATATATATATATATATATATATCTGGCTATATATATATATATACATGGAAAATGTCACTTACCCAGCGTACATCTGTTCGTGGCATGTAGTGCTGCAGATTCACTTACTATGCATATATCGCCATTTAGTGTTGGGCTCGAGGTGTTACAAGTTGTTTTTCTTCGAAGAAGCTTTTTTCGAGTCACGGGATCGAGTGACTCCTCCTCTCGGTGATAGTGCGCATGGGCATCGACTCCTTTGTTAGATTGTTTTAAGGAAGGAAGGTGAAGTAAGGAGGAAGAATTGTATACGTACAAATATATATAGAAAGTGAAGATGTCCATGCAATGTATCTACATATTTACATGATAAAGTACTACAAAGGCTACAGGCTTCTGGGGAGGAGGGAGGGCGCATGTGAATCTGCAGCACATGTCACGAACAGATGTACACTGGGTAAGTGTCATTTCCCGTTCAATGGCATGTGTAGCTGCAGATACATATGATGTGCACAGATTGAAAAGCAGTATTGGCATTTTGCGTTTTGGCTTGTTGCGAAAAGGTCTGTGTTTGGTGTTCCACACATCTGAAAGTAATATTGAATTACTTGTGGTGAGGAACCAGGAAAGATAGAATCCCCACCCGGGGTCTTCTTCCCAGCGGTGGAGGGACACCCTAGTCCTCAGGGTCCGCTTAGCAGAGAGTACGCAAATCAAGCAGAGTCACCAACTGGAGGAATAAAGAGAAGTTTATTACATGGATTATAGCTCGAGCTAATACAGAGTCCCAGGACTGTCAAGTGACTATCCTACGGAGGCTGCCCCTTCACTCCGGGGCACCCAACCTTATATACACACAAAACTGCTTAGTCAGAGGACAACTCCACCCCTGGCGTATTCAAGGTCCTCTGCGGCCTTCAGAATATTTCAGGGATACACGTGTGGTGGGAGAAGGTACAGATGCAGCTGGCAGGAGGTGGCAACGACCTGTACGAACCTGTTCTGGCAGTTACTGATTAAGCACAAAAATTCTCTGAACTACGGTTAGAACAAGTAAATTACAACGATAAGCAGATTGCAGCCCAAGGCTGCGAGCACAAGGTCAATCATCAAAGTTCAGGAGGTTTGTCGAGCACATGGCACCATAATAAAGATAAACAGATGCCTAGCAGCTATGGTGTATGATTAAGTTTATGTACATTTTCTCAATCCCTCCTTTTGCCATTGTGAGGCAAGCTTGAACGTCATTCAGTGTCTATGTTAATGGACATAAGGTCTTTTATCTCCTGCTCAAGGGACAGCATAGCCGTGTGTTGAGGAGGGCGAACAGGCCAGGGGGCAAGGGATGCCATACAGCAACCGCACAAAGCAGGTAGGCACCGTACACAAAGACAGCAGGTGAGGAATACAGCAGCGAGCACAAAAAGGAATATTAGTATCTTCCAGCCCCATTGGGAAATCAAGCCCCAAAACCAGTCGTCAAGGACCATGTTCCTTCGTCTTGGTGTATTGTGGAAGCTATCGTATGCAACCTTTGAATAGCTTTATACACTGAAGGGGCATTGTCTGGTATATAAACGCAGCAGCTCGATCCGATCAAAGTACAAACTCCACCACGGTCCGCCAAGATGAAGTCAAGAACCATTCTGTTTGAAGAGTAACAAGGCGGTCAGCAGCGAGCTCTGCAGTGATGTTACTCAGAGCTCCTGCTGTTTCATTTATTGTTGCTTCCACGACTCGTGTGAGATGTCTGATATCCCTACTGTTCATCATAGGGCCCCAAAATGGAAGGACTCCTTTAAAGTAGTCCAATGCTTCTTGTGCTGAGGTATCTTCTGCAGATATTACCCCTCTCCGAGTCCTGTGGTGTTGAGGGCCAGCTGTGTAAGTTGGTGGTAGTAACCAAGCAATGTAACACGTGCCGGTCCAGGTGGGTTCCAAGGAGGTGTAGGCATTATTACCACAAACAAAATACGGGTTTCGTGATGGTATCATGGTAGGCCAATTAGTTCCATTCAATATTACTGTAGCATTACAGTTACTGGCACCTACACTTCTATTAACACTTTTCTGAAAACAAAGTGGAGCCTTGACCTGTGTTACGAAAAAAATTCGGACAATCCGGGGTGTGGTATTAAAGGATACAAAATATATGTCAGTAGACCTATTTCGTCGGTCAGCATATTCTGACTTTTCTTCCTTTGTTCCATAAACTCTTGTTCCAGTGGGCCAGCATAACCAGTATAGGTGGGTGACCAATAGTCTGGAATTAGTAGCATCCATTGAGGTAGCCCAAATGGCTGATAGTTCTTACCAGGTGCTGCAGGAGCCATCAAAAGAAAAAGGGAATGAAATATATGGCAACCTTCTTTGCACGGAACTCGGTAGCAAGCCACATATCCAACAATTTGTTCTATTTACAGCCAGCTGATGTTGATGTAACATAGATATGAAGGTATTGTTTTCATATTCCTTACGTCGTCCTTCCTCATGGGGTGGTAAGGAAACATGGCTGTGTTCTGAAGGCGGTGGCGTAGTTGGTGAGACCTCTGAATCAGAATCATGTATTACCCACTCAATGCAGGACAGAAGTACCAAAAATAGTATTGTTATGGTGAGACAAGCGATACGTGGGCCTAATAGTCTTTTTAAATTACTTATTTTCTTCTTTTTCATCTTGTCTTCTTGTATAACACCCATTTTTCTTTATTGCTTGTCCCACTAGCAGTTCAGTCCGACCTAAGTGCTGCTCGTGACTGGTGGTTGCTTCACTGTGGGGTGATTCCAGCAGTCCTATTGACACACTCTGGTCCGCCCCGACAGACAAAATCACGGCCCTGCAGCTATCGTCAGACTTAGTACAGGGGACAAGCAATCAGTTCATTGTTCATTTTCTTATTTTCGTGGGCGGAAATCGTATCTTGTGGACTGTGGTATGGTATGGTCAGGAAACAATTGTTCAGTGTGACCTAAATCTGAGGGAACCTCCTGCAGCACACTGTCGTTCTGTTTTTTATCACTCCTCGTAGTGTTGCTGAAATGGTCCTCAGTCGTCGGGTGGTCACCACTTTTTATTTCATCAGAGGGTAGGAGTAGGGGTACTTTCTTACAGTGGGATGCTGTAGGAAAGTACCATCTTGCCTGGCATGTTACCCCCATTTTTTCACTGTATATATGTTGTTTTAGTTGTATGTGTCACAGGGACCCTGGTAACCCAGGGCCCCAGTGCTCATAAGTGTGCCTGAATGTGTTACCTGTGTAGTGACTAACTGTCTCACTGAGGCTCTGCTAATCAGAACCTCAGTGGTTATGCTCTCTCATTTCTTTTCAAATTGTCACTAACAGGCTAGTGACCATTTTTACCAATTTACATTGGCTTACTGGAACACCCTTATAATTCCCTAGTATATGGTACTGAGGTACCCAGGGTATTGGGGTTCCAGGAGATCCCTATGGGCTGCAGCATTTCTTTTGCCACCCATAGGGAGCTCTGACAATTCTTACACAGGCCTGCCACTGCAGCCTGAGTGAAATAACGTCCACGTTATTTCACAGCCATTTTACACTGCACTTAAGTAACTTATAAGTCACCTATATGTCTAACCTTTACCTGGTAAAGATTAGGTGCAAAGTTACTTAGTGTGAGGGCACCCTGGCACTAGCCAAGGTGCCCCCACATTGTTCAGAGCCAATTCCCTGAACTTTGTGAGTGCGGGGACACCCTTACACGCGTGCACTACATATAGGTCACTACCTATATGTAGCTTCACAATGGTAACTCCGAATATGGCCATGTAACATGTCTATGATCATGGAATTGCCCCCTCTATGCCATCCTGGCATAGTTGGCACAATCCCATGATCTCAGTGGTCTGTAGCACAGACCCTGGTACTGCCAAACTGCCCTTCCAGCTGCTGCTGCTGCCAACCCCTCAGACAGGCATCTGCCCTCCTGGGGTCCAGCCAAGCCTGGCCCAGGATGGCAGAACAAAGAACTTCCTCTGAGAGAGGGTGTGACACCCTCTCCCTTTGGAAAATGGTGTGAAGGCAGGGGAGGAGTAGCCTCCCCCAGCCTCTGGAAATGCTTTGTTGGGCACAGAGGTGCCCAATTCTGCATAAGCCAGTCTACACCGGTTCAGGGGACCCCTTAGCCCTGCTCTGGCGCGAAACTGGACAAAGGAAAGGGGAGTGACCACTCCCCTGACCTGGACCTCCCCTGGGAGGTGTCCAGAGCTCCTCCAGTGTGCTCCAGACCTCTGCCATCTTGGAACCAGAGGTGCTGCTGGCACACTCGACTGCTCTGAGTGGCCAGTGCCACCAGGTGACGTCAGAGACTCCTTCTGATAGGCTCCTTCAGGTGTTAGTAGCCTATCCTCTCTCCTAGGTAGCCAAACCCTCTTTTCTGGCTATTTAGGGTCTCTGTCTCTGGGGAAACTTCAGATAACGAATGCAAGAGCTCATCCGAGTTCCTCTGCATCTCTCTCTTCACCTTCTGCCAAGGAATCGACTGCTCACCGCGCTGGAAGCCTGCAAACCTGCAACATAGTAGCAAAGACGACTACTGCAACTCTGTAACGCTGATCCTGCCGCCTTCTCGACTGTTTTCCTGCTTGTGCATGCTGTGGGGGTAGCCTGCCTCCTCTCTGCACCAGAAGCTCCGAAGAAATCTCCCGTGGGTCGACGGAATCTTCCCCCTGCAACCGCAGGCACCAAAAAGCTGCATTACCGGTCCCTTGGGTCTCCTCTCAGCACGACGAGCGAGGTCCCTCGAATCCAGCGACTCTGTCCAAGTGACCCCCACAGTCCAGTGACTCTTCAGTCCAAGTTTGGTGGAGGTAAGTCTTTGCCTCACCTCGCTGGGCTGCATTGCTGGGAACCGCGACTTTTGCAGCTACTCCGGCCCCTGTGCACTTCCGGCGGAAAGCCTTTGTGCACAGCCAAGCCTGGGTCCACGGCACTCTAACCTGCATTGCACGACTTTCTAAGTTGGTCTCCGGCGACGTGGGACTCCTTTGTGAAACTTCGGCGAGCACCGTTTCACGCATCCTCGTAGTGCCTGTTTCTGGCACTTCTCTGGGTGCTACCTGCTGCTGAGAGGGCTCCTTGTCTTGCTCGACGCCCCCTCTCTCTTCTGGCCCAATTTGCGACCTCCTGGTCCCTCCAGGGCCACAGCAGCTTCCAAAAACGCTAACCGCACGATTTGCAGCTAGCAAGGCTTGTTGGCGTTCTTTCGGCGGGAAAACACTTCTGCACGACTCTCCACGGCGAGACGGATCCGTCCACCAAAGGGGAAGTCTCTAACCCTTTTCGTTCCTGCAGAAACCTCAGCTTCTTCTGTCCAGTAGAAGCTTCTTTGCACCCGCAGCTGGCATTTCCTGGGCATTTGCCCATCTCCGACTTGCTTGTGACTTTTGGACTTGGTCCCCTTGTTCCACAGGTACCCTAGATTGGAAATCCACAGTTGTTGCATTGCTGGTTTGTGTCTTTCCTGCATTATTCCTCTAACACGACTTCTTTGTCCTTAGGGGAACTTTAGTGCACTTTGCACTCACTTTTCAGGGTCTTGGGGAGGGTTATTTTTCTAACTCTCACTATTTTCTAATAGTCCCAGCGACCCTCTACAAGGTCACATAGGTTTGGGGTCCATTCGTGGTTCGCATTCCACTTTTGGAGTATATGGTTTGTGTTGCCCCTATCCCTATGTTTCCCCATTGCATCCTATTGTAACTATACATTGTTTGCACTGTTTTCTAAGACTATACTGCATATTTTTGCTATTGTGTATATATATCTTGTGTATATTTCCTATCCTCTCCCTGAGGGTACACTCTAAGATACTTTGGCATATTGTCATAAAAATAAAGTACCTTTATTTTTAGTATAACTGTGTATTGTGTTTTCTTATGATATTGTGCATATGACACTAAGTGGTACTGTAGTAGCTTCACACGTCTCCTAGTTCAGCCGAAGCTGCTCTGCTAAGCTACCATTATCTATCAGCCTAAGCTGCTAGACACCCTATACACTAATAAGGGATAACTGGGCCTGGTGCAAGGTGCAAGTACCCCTTGGTACTCACTACAAGCCAGTCCAGCCTCCTACAGATGCATGTATCGAATTCTTAGCTCCCTTGACTTTAACTGCTGTTCGAGTAGCAAGAAGGACCTGTCACAGACCTTTCCATCGAGGTTCGAGACTCTTTTTACGCTGGAAATTCTTTGTGAGAACCCAGTCGCCAGGTAGTATCTTGTGACCTGGATCAGTGGATACAGATGGGAGTGCTTCACGCACCTGTTGGTGAATAGAACGCAAAGAATTAGTGAGTTCATTTAAATAGTCCATCAAAACGGGATGTTCTAGTTCTGAGTACTTGTGAGGTTGAGGGACCCCCCAGACATTTGCTGGCCTTCCCATCACTATCTCATGGGGTGACAACCCTGATCTAGAGTGAGGCGTCATCCTGACAGACATTAAAGCCAGGGGCAACGCGTCCGGCCACCGTATACCGCGCTCTGCGCATATCTTTGACATCTTCAATTTAAGTGTGCCATTATATTTTTCAACTAGTCCTGCTGACTGGGGGTGGTTAGCTGCATGAAACTTCTGGCGGAGGCCCAACCCTTCACACACCCTTTTCATCATCTGCCCTACAAAATGACTCCCATTATCTGACCAGACACACCTTGGGACCCCAAACTGTGGGAAGAACTCCTTCAGAAGTACCTTTGCGGTAGTAATGGCAGTATTATCTTTAGTAGGGTAAGCTTCTACCCACTTACTAAACATACAGACCACAACTAGGACATATTTCAAGTTGTTACACCTTTCCATCTCAATATAATCCATTTGTAGTACTTCAAAGGGATACGTTGGTGGTGAAAAATGCCCAGCGGGGACTGAGGCACCCTTCCCTATGTTATGTTGTAAACAAATCATGCAGGATTGAACCAGTTGGTCAGCTACTCTTCTGATATGTTTATTATACCAAACCGGATCAAGCAAATCACAGATGCTTTTCGCACTAACGTGTGCAGGACCGTGGGCCATAGTCACTACTGGCAGAACGAATGCATCGGGTAACAACCATCTTTCCCTCTGTGACAGATCTGTCCAGCACAGCGTATTTTCATCTAACGGCCTTCCCTTCTTCCCATTCCTTTTTCTCCTGTTCAGTTGCCTCATCCTGTGTCTTCCTGACACTCTCTACCGTGTTCCCAAATATTTCATGGGGACGAACCTTCTCTGTACTATCTACCACATACATGTATCCTGTCTTTGCATATGCTGTATCTTTTGCTGTCTGATCGGCTAGGGCGTTGCCCCGTCCAGTTTCATCTGTCACCTTTTTGTGTGCACTATACTTCATGATAGCCATTGTTTCGGGCAATGCCAGGGCAGAAAGTAAGTTAGTTATAAGGGTCCCATGTTGAATACGTGTCCCATGTGAGGTGAGGAATCCTCGTTCTGCCCACAAGCGACCAAAATTGTGTGCTACGCCAAATGCATACTGACTGTCCGTGTAAACATTCACATTAAGTCCTTTACTTAACTCACAGGCTCGTGTTAGAGCTATTAATTCTGCGGCCTGAGCAGAGTTGTGTGGTATTCTAGCTGTTTCAACTACAGTGGTAGCTGTTGTAACTGCATAGGCTGCAGAGGTAATGCCATCGGGTAGCTTGATGCATGAGCCATCTACGTATAATATGCCATCAGGGTCTTTCAGTGGAGTGTCCTGTAAGTCCACTCTCTCTTTTCTTTCATCCTCCGTCCGGAGAATGCAGTCATATATGTCATCATAAGAATCTTCAGTTTTTTCAGTAATTGGCAATAAAGTGGCAGGATTGAGCGTGTTGCACCTTTTTAATGTTATATGACTAGCTAAAAGTGTCAGTTCATAAGTAGTTAATCGTGCATTAGTAAGATGCTGCATTTTTGTTTTGTTTAATAGTGCGTCAACAGTGTGTGGGACCAACAGGGTGAGGGGTGAATCCATGACTATCCCGGCCGACTGGCGCACTGCGACCACTGCAGCGGCTACTGCCCGTAGACAGCTCGGGAGTGCACGGGCCACTGGATCCAGTAGGGCCGAAAAATAAGCACAGGGGCGTTGTTTGCCGCCATGCTCTTGGGTTAACACTGATAGTGAACATCCATTTCTCTCGCTCACATATAATGAAAATCTTTACGATAATCAGGCGTACCCAGTACATGTGCTGTGCAGAGTGTATTTTTCAATTAATCAAAACCAAACTGAAAATCGTCATTCCATTCAATTGTTTCAGGACAATCTTTGTGGGTGAGATGCAAAAACGGTTTTATCAAAAGAGAATAATTAGGAATCCATTGACGACAGAAGGAGGTAATACCTATAAAGGCTCTACCCTCTCTCTGTCTCCTTGGAACCGGTATGTCTCGTAAAGCTTGTATTCTCTCAGCCGTCAACGTACGTCCCTCCTTAGACAGGAGGTGTCCTAGGTATATAACCTCCTGTCTACAATATTGCAATTTGGAGAGGGGGACCTTATGGTGATGGTGTGCAAGATGTTTCAATAAGGCTACAGTATCTGTTTTACAATTTTGTTCTGAAGTGGATGCTATTAAAAGGTCATCCACATATTGAACCAGCGTCGAGGAGCAAGGAAAAACAAGGGTATCTAATTGACCCTTGAGGGCCTGGCTAAAAATGCTAGGCGATTCAGTATAGCCTTGTGGAGCGCGACAGAACCGGAAACTGCGACCACCCAGAGAAAACCCAAAGATGTGTCTGCTATCTGGATGAATGGGAATGCTAAAGAATGCATTTTTAAGATCGATAACAGAGAACCAAGTAGCAGAGGCAGGTATCATTGTTAATAATGTCGTAATGTCAGGAAAAACAGGGAACTGGGGTATCACAATCTTATTGACCGCCCGTAAATCAATAACAAATCGGAGTCCTGGAGACGCGGTGCCATCAGATAATTTTTTATGAACAGGAAGGACAGGACTGGTACAATTATTACCACGCGTTTCTTCAATGACACCCAAATCAATCAACTGGGTCACAGTATTTTTGAGTTGTTGTTCAATGTGTTGGGATAATTTGTATTGGGGAAGACGAGGTAATTTGGCATTGGCTTTCAAGCGTATGACATACGGTGGTATGTCCAGACATCCAACATCGTCCTTATGTGTGGCCCATAAAATGTCTGGCAAATCTCGAAGTTCGGGTGGTAGTGGTTTTGACAAAAATTGTGACGGGGAAATATTTGGACCTAAAGTGACATGAACTCCATCCGGAGAGCAATAAATGGTGGCGTACAATTTCTTTAATAGGTCCAAACCCAATAAATTCTCACTACAGGCCGAAGTAAGAATGAGAGGGGAGCTAATGGTGTAGGGACCTATAGCAACATGCAGCGGCTGGGAGACGGGGTTAGCCACCGGAACACCAGAAAAACCCATAGAGACCTTAATATTGCCAGACAGAGGGACCCCTTGGACCTCTTCCTGTTTAACAGAACTTTTGGTGGCCCCAGTATCTACCAAAAAATCATGTGGAGTACCGTCTAATTGTACCTCAACGTGAGGGCAATTCTGCCTAACTGGAATAGAAACTGGTCCCACCCCCCTCTGTCGAAGGCTGTCCTAGTCAAAGGAGGACCCCTGACCTTCATACGCATCATAGTCGTCATTAAAATATTGACGCTGGGATGAAGCATCAAAATAATTCGGGCGGGGGGTACTGTGGGACCGTGAAGGAGCCTGCTGGCGGGATCTGTCTGCAGGACCAGACCTACTGCGTGGTCTGTTGTCCTCTTGCGGTGGGGGCATGGGGCGGCCTGTGGAGTTGTCCTTATTGGGGCAGTCATTCTTCCAGTGGCCCTCCTGCTTGCAATAGGCGCACTGATTGTAGGAGAGGGAAGAACGGGGAGGGCGTTGGGACTGCCTTCTGTCATTGGGAGGTCCTTGTGACCTTGATCTGGACTGCTGTTGACGGGGCCGAGTGTAGGCCTGCTGAAATAACACCTTCGTTTTCAACTCCTTCGTTTTTTTCTCGTTCTTTTTTTGTTCTTCTGTCTCCCTGTTCTCATAATATTGGGCCATTGTCAGTATTCCAGTGGCAGTAGAGACTGGCCACATACTTTCACACAATTTCAATTTTCCCTTTATGTCTGGTAATAAACTGTCCACGAATTTGTCAACAAAGAGTCTTATCCCCCCTTCAGTAGTCATGTCTTGGCCGCAGTAATCAGAAAAGACACCCTCAAACCTTGTATAAAAGTCCTAAACACCCTCGTCCTTTTTCTGTTTACAGGCGGCCAATTTATCCCAATTTATCCTGTGTGGTGCAAGTATGGTCTTCATTAAATCCAAAATACGCAGTGGGAGAGCCAATATAAGTGGGTCTGGTTTCGCTCCCCCAACCCTGTCCCTTTCTGCTGCTTGCAATTGGTCCCACGTGCCCCCTAGTTCAGCATGGTCGTGCCTCCGTACTTTTGACCATACTTCCTGCGGGACTACTGCTGCCATTAACATGTCAATATCGGACAACGTCATAGTACAGGATTCAAGAATTTGTTGCAGTTCTTTATAATATCCTGCAGGATTCTTACGGGGGTCAGGTAAGGCGGCTTTTAAGATATATGTTTCAGATCTTTTCCATGGGGTGTGTACCCACATTTGTTGAAAATGCCCTGCGGTAATAACTTGACCAGCGTTATCCATCACCGGCTCTCGCCAAACCGGCGGAACCTCTCTCATGGGAAACATGGATGCCCTTATAGAAGGGCTACATGTCCACAGGCAGTCCCTATATACGAGAAGAGTAACAACATAATCATGTAGACCAGAACCAAACGGCAGTCCAGTAGAGGTGCGTTTTCGGAGGTCCACCAGTCCCGCGGGAGCTGAGGAACCATCATCCTCATATTCTTGTATTATAATGTTGCACATAAGGGTAGCTGCATGTAACTGAACTAAACTATCCCATTGTTTCATAGTGTGGACAATGTCCCTGACCCCATAGTCATTCCAATTAGTCATCCACCTCCACCTTTTTTCAATGACATCTTCCTCTTGTGAATTAGAGAACAAGTGTCCGCGGAGGGTGCGCTTTCGCAGGGTCATGGGACGGGGGGTATGTGTGGTGTCTAAACAGGAGTCAGGGGTGGGCCAAACGGGGGCCAGTCGAGGGGTGGGTACAGTCGGGCGGGGTGTATCCTCTATAGGTCTGGTGACAGGAGGGGTGGTGGTGGGTGGCTGAGCACTCGCCTGAGATCCAACCGGGGGTGGCACAATAGGGTCACCTGGTGCAGGTTGAGGATGTAGTGTAGGATATATTGGTGGAGTATATAATGGGGTTTATCTAACATATAGTTTAAAAGCGGGTCTTCCTCTTGTGGCTTATCCACTACTGTCCTGGAAGGGTAACACTTATCAGTTTGTAAGTGAAGCCTTCGGTCATGTTCTGAAATTTTCTGTTGATGTTCAGCTACGTCAGAGTCATATAACTTTTCAGTCAACGTCCTGGTCTTATGTCTCTGTAATTCTTTCTCTGCCTTCCTACGTCTTTGGTCTGCTTCTTTCTGCCAAGTCCGTAGTGAATCAAACATCCCTGGTCTACTTTTTGTCACAAACAAACGTTCCTGTAAATAGTCTAATTTATCTTTATCAAATGTCCCGTGAATAGGCCATTGTAAATCAGAACTAACTTTGGTTATTTTTCTCCATATATCAGACCAGATAATCGGACCTATGCCATATTTAACATATTTATCACGATTCGGAGTCCCGGTCGGAGGAGCGGGGTATGTTTCCTCCAGGCGGGAGTCTGTACTGCAAAAGACAACAACACAATTTCCTAAAACAACTGAACGCTGGCATTCTTCCAGTATTTTAAAAAAAAACATTCTTACACCAGTGGTTTGAATACACCAAATGAGTGGCAAATATGCCCTTTGCTTCCTATATACTTAAATGACAACTAAGGTCAGTCTTACCACTGACGTCGATCTTTGCAAAGAGCGATAGAAACCGTACAATACTCACAGACCTATTTTTTGGACAGGAATCTTTCAACTCCCGTCCTTACCTGACACTTCTGTTATAGTCCGACAGTTGGGGACTCCAGTAGTTCACGGAAAACAGAGACCCGAATTCAGACAGCGCCAGGAGAAGTCGAGCCGGCTGGAAGACACACAGTGGAGATCCACAGGTCCACGACAGAGAACGGAGCTCAGAATCTGGTGTGGGGCGCCTCCCTTGGAAGTCCAATCGTGAGTCCTCCGTCGCCTGGTCGGTCCCCTGGATGCCTGACTCGGGTCCCTGTTCGGGCGCCAACTGAGGAACCAGGAAAGATAGAATCCCTACCAGGGTCTCCTTCCCAGCGGTGGAGGGACACCCTAGTCCTCAGGGTCCGTTTAGCAGAGAGTACACAAATCAAGCGGAGTCACCAACTGGAGGAATAAAGAGAAGTTTATTACATGGATTATAGCTCAAGCTAATACAGAGTCCCAGGACAGTCAAGTGACTATCCTACGGAGGCTGCCCCTTCACTCCGGGGCACCCAACCTTATATACACACAAAACTGCTTAGTCAGAGGACACCTCCACCCCTGGCGTATTCAAGGTCCTCTGCGGCCTTCAGAATATTTCAGGGATACACGTGTGGTGGGAGAAGGTACAGATGCAGCTGGCAGGAGGTGGCAACGACCTGTACGAACCTGTTCTGGCAGTTACTGATTAAGCACAAAAATTCTCTGAACTACGGTTAGAACAAGTAAATTACAGCGATAAGCAGATTGCAGCCCAAGGCTGCGAGCACAAGGTCAATCATCAAAGTTCAGGAGGTTTGTCGAGCACATGGCAACATAATAAAGATAAACAGATGCCTAGCAGCTATGGTATATGATTAAGTTTATGTACATTTTCTCAGTGGGTGAATCTCCCATTTGTGTATTTGTTGCTGCGTCCTGCTTAAGAGGTCCGCTAGCTGGTTGTGTACCCCTGGGAAGTATTCTGCTGGCAGGTGAATGTGATTGTGAATTGCCCATTTCCAAATTGTTTGTGTTAGAAGGGACAATTGGGATGAGTGTGCGTCCCCGTTTTTGTAGATAATACATTGTTTTCATGTTGTCTGTCCTTATTAAGACTGTTTTGTGTATGATCTGTGGTTGGAATGCTTTGATTGCTAAGAACACTGACAGCAATTCCAAGTGGTTTATGTGTAAGTTTGCTGTATTGAGTCCCATTCCCCCTCTATTGTAAGATTGTTGAGATGGACTCCCCATCCTGTTGTTGATGCATGTGTGGTGATTATGGTCTGTGGCACAGGGTCCTGAAATGGCCACCCTGTTGATAGGTTGGTGTGATTTCACCATTGCAGAGATTTGTAAGTTTGGTGGTCCAACAACACTAGATCCTGTAGTTGACCCTGTGCCTGAGACCATTATTGCGAGAGACACTGTTGCAGTGGTCTCATGTTTAGAGGTGCATTGGACACTATTGCTATGCATGATGCCATCATTCTCAATAGGCTCATGACACACCTTATTGTGTAAGTTTGATTGACCTGCAATTGTGATATGAGAGTGTGACAAGCTTGTATTTGTCGTTGATTTCGGTGGGCTAATGCTGAGTGTTCAGAATTGCTTCTAGATAAGGTTGAATTTGTGCTGGCTGAATGTGAGAGTTCTGGTAAATTGATTGTGAACCCTTATTTGTGTAAGGTATTATTGTGTATTGTGTGTGCTGTTGACAGTTTAGAATGGTGCTGGCTTTTATTAACCAGTCGTTTAGATAAGGGAAGATATGTATGTGCTGTCTTCTGAGGTATGCTGCGACTACAGCTAGACACCTTGTGAATACTCTTGGTGCTGTTGTTACCCCACAGGGTAGTACTTTGAATTGATAGTGCTGGCCTGCTAGTACAAACCTTAGATACTTGCATGGAGCTGGGTGTATATGAATGTGGAAATAAGCATCTTTTGGGTTTGTTTTTGTAAAAAGGGAATGACATCCTGTAGAGTGACCATGTGAAAATGCTCTTGACAGGCTATATTGATTTACAGGCCTGAGATTGAGAATGGGTCTGAGAGTGCCATCCTTTTTTGGTATGAGGAAGTATAGTGAATATACTCCCGTCCCTTGTTGACTGATGGGAACTATTTCTATTGCCTCTTTCAGAAGTAGAGATTGTAACTCTTGTTTCAGCAGAGCGGTGTGTTTGAGAGAGAGCCTGTGAAAACTGGGTGGAATGTTTGGTGGAGTAGAGATGAGCTCTAGGCAATAACCATTGCGTATAATTGACAGTACCCATTGATCTGTTGTAATTTGTTGCCAGTTATAATGGAAATGTTGCAGTCTCCCTCCCACAGGAGATGTATGTTGCTGTCGAATGGATGGGAAGTCATTGCGTTGATTAGGTGGAAGCACCCTTTGAGGCAGGGAATTTACCTCTGGACCTGAAATGTTGTCCTCTGTAAGAACCCCTGAAAGATCCCGTACTGTAATATTGCTGTCCCTATTTTGAGTGGGACTTGGAAGGCTCTGGAACTTGTGATTTAAATCCTCCTCTAAATTGAGGTTTACGAAATGAGCCCAGAAATGGTGTAGTATAGAGGGCTCCCATGGCCTTTGCTGTTTCAGAGTCTTTTTTGAGTTTATCAATGGTTATGTCCACCTTTGGTACAAAAAGCTCCTGTTTATTGAACGGCATTATTAAGGACCGCCTGCTGTAAAAAACCGAATGACTTTAACCAAGCATGTCTCCTGAAGGTAATGCTGGTGTTTATTACTCTAGCTGCAGTATCAGCTGCATCTAATGCAGAACTGATTTGATTATTTGCAATAGTTTGCCCCGACTTCACTATTTGGTGTGCTCTTTTTTATGTTCCTTGGGGAGATATTGTAAGAATTGTGTTGCTACCCTTTTTCCTGCCGCATCAAATTTGCAGCTCTCTTTGTCAGGGTGAGGAGCATCCCCAGAGGACACGCTATTCGCACACTTCCTGGTTGCACTGACTACAATGGAGTCTGGTGGTGTAGGAAGCTGGCTCTGTATATACTACCTCAAAGTGAGAGATAGTGTGAACAGAGTCCAAGGGTTCCCCAAGATGCTTTACAGAGGCAATAATAGATAATACTAATGGTCTATTTGTGGTAGTGAGGTCGAGCAGTTAGGCTTATCAGAGGGTAGTGTTAAGCATTTGTTGTACACACACACAGGCAATAAATGAGACTTTACTCTAGGCCAATAGGTTTTCATATAGAAAAATATTATTTTCTTATTTTATTTTAGAACCACAAGATTCAAATTGCAGGTAAGTACATTAAATGTAAGGTACTTTGGATAGCTATAGATATAACTTTGAATTAAAACAGTAATGTACACAGTTTGGCATAAATTGGCAATAAGCTATTTTAAAAGTGGACACTGCAAAATTCAACAGTTCCTGGGGGAGGTGAGTACAGGTTAGTTTTTGAGGTAAGTAAAGCACTTACAAGTTCAGTCTCCGGGGCATAGGCAGCCCACTGTTGGGGGTTCAAGGCAACCCCAAACACCCAGCACCAGCAACACAAGGCCGGTCAGGTGCAGAGGTCAAAGAGGGGCCCAAATAACATAGGCGCCTACGGAGACTAGGGGTGCTCCGGTTCCAGACTGCTAGCAGGTAAGTACCTGCATCCTCGGGGAGCAGACCAGGGGATTTTTGTAGAGCACTGGGAGTGTCCCAAGTAGGCACACAAAGTACACCCTCAGCAGCACAGGGGCAGCCAGGTGCAGTGGGCAAACAAGGTGTCAGGTTTGTGATAGAAATCAATGGAGGGACCGGGAGTCACTGGGCAAGGGTGAGGACCACCTGCTGGTCACTGCTGCAACAGTGGTTTGTTCTTTACGGGCCTGGGGGCTGCAGGTGCAGTGCTTCTTCCAGGTGTCGGGTTTCTTTTCACCGGGCAGTTGTGTTCAGGGGGGTCCTCGGGATTCAGGCGTTGTCGTGTGGGTGCAGAGAGGTTGGCTCAGGGTGGACACGTTGTCGCAGTCACCTGGGGGTCCTCTCTGCGGCATTAGTTTCTCTAGACATGGGCCAGGGGCGTTGGAGTCAGAGTGGTGTGGACTCATGCTTCTGGAGTGAGATGAGAGTCCCTTTAAAGATGGCTTCTTCTTGCTTGAGGTCGACAGTTCCGCTGTCCTCAGGAGTTCTTGGTCCTTTGTAGTGCAGGACAGTCCTCTGAGTCAGCAGAGGTCACTGGGCCCACAGGATGCATCGCTGGAGCATGTTCTTTGAATCAGGAAACAGGCCGGTAGGGCTGGGGCCAAAGCAGTTGTTGTCTTCCTTCTTCTCTGCGGGGTTTTCAGGTCAGCAGTCCTTCTTCTTTGTAGGTCGTCGGGAGTCTGATTTCCTGGATTCAGGGTCGCCCCTAAATACTAAATTTAGGGGGGTGTTAGGGCTGGAGGGCAGTAGCCAATCGCTACTGTCCCCAAGGGTGGATACACCCTCCTTGTGCCTCTTCCCTTTGGGGACAGGAGCACTTCCCTAGTCCTATTGGGCTAAATCCTCCAAAACAAGGTGGAGGATTTTCGAAGGAGTGGGGTCACATCAGCTCTGGTCACCTTAGGGGTGGACCTGGCTGAGGGGGTGACTCCTCCTTGTTTTTCTCATTATCTCCCCGGACTTGCAGCAAAAATTGGGGGCTGTGTCCGGGGGGCAGGAATCTCCACTAGCTGGAGTGCCCTGGGGCGTTGTAACACCAGGCTTCAGCCTTTGAGGCTCACTGCCAGGTGTTACAGTTGCTGCAGGGGGAGGTGTTGTTGTGTAGCCATTTTAGTTATAGCTCCATGCATGTTATTTTAACACACTAGGCCGCTGTGCACTTTAACCTAGATATATTTTATTCGGCTTCGCATTGTTATTTTTACAATAACCATTTTACGGTCTTGTTTTATTTTTCATCTATCAAACTGTTTTGCTTAGCGCAGCACCGTGTTCTCAAACAAGGCATTCTTGATCACCCTGTGCTTCATTCAAGGCTACAGTTTGGTACATTGCCGGTGAATGTGGTAGACGTTTAGTCTCCAACATTCGTAGAAAATACACATCCTTACGTAGGGACATTTTCTTAGAACATCAGCTGTGTTATTATAAAAACACTTCCTAGTCCCATTGTACGGTAAGAGGGAGATTCCAACCAAGGAACCACGACTGTATGCTGATTGCTGAACCCTTCGTTACAGATGCTAACGCAGACCACAGGCCTTTGCTCAGTTATGGGGGTTGATGTCTTCCCAGGAGAACCTGAAAGGCAGAATTAGAGCTTAACATGCTGTGCTCAGATTATGATTTAGACAGGAAATAATCCATCGATCTTAGTGACAATATGATAGCGTTATTCTTATGCTTCACTCTTCTCGTCACCATTTCAATACTGTCATGTTGTGTCATCTTGGTTATTGCAGCTCACGCTTTGCTATCTAAGATGCAGTCGTTTTATTAAACCAATCATTAAAACATATACTGCTTCTGTTTGTCATTATTTATGAGACTGAATTGTAAATAAGAGAACCGGATGCGACCTGAGTGACCACGACTTCCCTGAGAAGCCTAATGTCATGCGCTCGGCTGCCCAATCATCCCTATCACCTGGTAGAGATGAGGCACTGCTAGTTAGCCGGAGCAAAACATGGATTTACAGCGACAGGTGTCACCCACAGTGGGTCAGACTCAGTCTCCCACACTGTGGACGATCTTGCTGCTCAAAATCCAGTAGTCACATTAGAATAATGAGAGCCTACGCGGCATGGCGCCGCCAACGTTTGGTCAGGCTCTAATTTTCGGGTCCTCCGGAGTATCTCTGTCTCATTATATATCATGACACCTCAATACTGTATGCCGAGACGTCTGAGGTGCTGAGGATTTCAACCACAGCTGCGTAGGTGATCCTACTACAGCTGGAGGTTGTTCAAGCTTGAACTTTAAAAGGAAAACCCTATTTGGTGTGCCTTCTCTGAACTCAGTGTTACTATCATGGCGAATCCACAACAGGTACAAATAGCGGTTAACATGAGACAACCTCTAACTGCACATTTATAAGAGAATGGCCTAACGGCCCAGGGGGGTCCAGTCACATTTGTGGTGGACGCCCATGCAGCTTATAGAACAGAACTTTTTTACTCTTAGGTCACATTTCCAGCAGTTGATGGGAACACGAATACATTTCACCAATATACACCTGCAAATGTGCCTGGACAATACAGAGCATACACATATTTAGAGATACCTCTATCTTATCAAGAACATAATAATTGGCTTGATGGCGCCCTACCGCACACTATATTACCAGTAAGGTTAGGTCCAATAAGTAATACGGTCCTACCTGGCCTTTATTGGCCACCTATACACCACATCCTGCGTTTGCAAATTTAGCAGTAGCTGAGGTTCGTCGTTTATATATTGAATTAATAGCGATATATAGACGATTAGTACAATTTGTGATGCAAACACTAAATACAAACCTAGCACGTGCTGCTCCAGCACATCCACATGCAGCAACACCAACTATAAATCCTGCAACTGTACATTCTACCCGCCAAACGAGAGGAAACTCAGTTTTGGTTAGCACACAAAATTAATACGCTAAAGGCAGTATTTCCCCATACGGGACCTCAGGATAAACATAGAATATTAACAATGTGCTTGCCTTTTGGGATGGTCCCTACAGTAGAAAACTGGAATACCTGGAGCGCAGTATTTGCCGCGCTCTATACAACTGCACACAGTACACCGACACTTGCCAATTTACCAGAAGTGTTGAAACAAATTCAAGATGAATACGAGGCTGCCCGGCCCTAGATTTGGGGCTGCTCAGGAAGAGGGTCCTCTTGAAGAACAAGAATTGGGCTCTAGCATTGTTAGACAGCGCGGAAGAGGTCACAATAGTTCGCCGGAATCTTCCAGAGCATCTGAAGGTGAAAGCAACTGATGACTTTATACAAGTATAGACTGCGGACATGCATGTCTCCACGTCTGATAGGGTGTACAAAGTAACGTTACAGTTAGAAGGAGACATAGAACGCACAATAGACGCAATCTTTTGGGATCGCGTAGTAAAAGTACATGATGTCTTGTTGGCTGAACAAGATTGGCCACCTGACTTTGTCAGTACCTGCCCATATGGAGAAGAAGTCATTAAGCCTTCTGTCTCGCCCCTTGTTCCAGAGGAACTCGCTGAATCCTATTCTACTGAATAGGCTTTAGCACAAACACCTGCACGTAGGATGGGACAAAGAATCCCCCTACCATGTAATTCTAATTAAAAGTGCACCTCAGCCACAACCGCAGTATCCTATAAAACATGAAGCAAAAGCACCAGTGAGAGAAATACTCACGCAATTAGAGTACCAGGGTGTGATTGAACCCTGTGTCTCACCAATGAATAACCCATTATACCCCGTAGCTAAACCAGACCTTTCATACAGAATAGTCTTAGACTACAGATATTTAAACAGTCATACACATACCTATGCTATCCAAAACTCGCATAGCACAGCACTAATGAGCAACATAGTGCATAAAAAATACAAAACAACACTGGACAGTTCCAATGGGTTTTTCTGCAAGAATATAGCGCCTGAGAGTAGAGACTTAACAAGTTTCAGCGCACTAGGCTCCCAGAAACAATTCTGTTGTTTACCTCAGGGGTATAAGAAGAGCCCAGGACTGTTCGCAGCACGTGTCACTGCAATTTTGCACGAGATTGACCCTGACGCATTGTCCTATGTAGATGATATTTATCTCACGGATGATGAATTACTGCAACATTTAAGACGGGTAGCCCGCATTGTTGTAGGATTTGCTGAATTTGGCTACAAATTCAACTTAAAAAAAAAAATATATAGCCTTCCTCCGCGTCCTGTTCCTTGCATATGAGCTGTCAAGTGAAGGGAAGAGCCTAGCGCCACAATTCTTAGAAAAATGCGCACAGTTACAACCACCAAATATGGTTAAAAACTCCAATCACTATTGGGTTTCCTAAATTTTGGCAGAACTTACATTCCAGATTATGCTACACGCATAAAACCTTTATATGACTTGATACGTCCCGATTTTTCAAGTAAATTCTGGACAATTGAACATACACGCATTCTTCGAGAGTTGCAGACAGATATGCTTGCAGCACCACACTTACATACGAGGGACAACAAAACACATTTGGTCATCAGAGTAATAGCTGGGGCCATCGGTTTCACCTATGTGACATTTAACGAAGGTGAGACAGTCCCGATTGCATACAAATTGCACTTGTACTCAGTGGCAGAACAACGCTTTGCTCCCACTGAGAAAATCCTCACTGCTGTTCAGATGGCTGTCATTAAAGAAAGACCTCTTGCCCAAGGAAAACGCATTATTGTTGTTTCTCCAATCCCAGACATAGAGGCTGTTACAAAAGCTAGCGTTCCAAACGCAAAAGCATTACATCCACGTTGGATACAGTGGGCCACGTCTCTGACAGCCACTTATGTAGACTACATTTTTGACCCAAAGCTACAAACTCAGGAATTCTTACAATATGAAATAGAATACCCAGTTCCAGCAAATACATTGCCTATTGAACAATATCACAGAGTCATGTACACCGCTGGCTCAGCACAACCTGCAGTTGGAACTAAACATCAATATTCTGCTGCTTGTGCAGTCGTAGGTGGCTGCATGGAGGGCGATACATTTTGTCCTCTACATACCTTTACACAAACCCTAGGGGATTGTACAGCACAATTGGCAGAGCTAAAAGCTCTGCTGATGGCACTAGAACACACGGATCCTGCGCAGCCTACGCTGATTGTTTGTGATTCATATTATTGTGTCCAGTCCTTTAATGAATACCTGCATTATTGGCGCCAGAATGGGTTCAGAGTTTCCAAAGGCAACACCATTAAACACAGACTACTGAGGGGGAAAGTAGCTAACCTGAAAGAGACGCTACCGAACATCCATGTTGTACACACACTTGGACACCAGCGCGTTGGAATACATGTTGCTGGAAATACACTGGCTGATGAAGCCGCAAAGTCAGCAGTGGCTGTGGCCGCTGTAGCTGCAGTGACTCGTTTGAGTTTAAAACCAGACGCAGACATTTGGGCTGCTGTGACAGCTACGGCTGATGGTACGCCCTATCCTAAAGGATTTCCTAACAAATATCACTATCGAATGGGAGGTATGCTGAATGCTGAGGTTACGATACCAGGCGTAGGTGTACGAGACATCCCCAACAAAGACATAAGATCACAATTGATTAAAGCAGCGCATGAGGGGGTGGCATCTGCCCATGCTGGTGTGGCTGCTACAATTTCGATCTTGCAGGCCCGTTATTGGTGGCCAGGTCTCTACAAAGAGACTAAGCAGTATGTCCTTTCTTGTGACATCTGCCAACAAATCAAAGTTTCCACTGCCAAGCGCCCACCGCAGACACTCCTCTTAATTTCAAACAAACCATTACAATGTGTGTACTTGGACCACTGTGGTCCCCTAACACCTGATAGTGCATACAAATATATTTTAGTCACTGTTGATTCATGCTCCAGATTTTTATGGGCGTGGCCACAACGCTCAGCTGACGCTCGGACAGTTATTAAAGATTTGCAAGTCTTTATCGGTACATATGCAGTTGCGGCTTTCCATTTGGACCAGGGCCCTGCTTTCGCCTCAAGGGCATTCAGGGACGCCATGGCTTCGTTGGGGGTCCAACTCCAGTACTCGTCTCCATTTCATCCTGAGGGAAATAGTGTTGTGGAGCGATTAAACTGTGATTTAAAGCAAGCCTTAACAGCCAGAGTCTTAGGTACGGGTCTTAGTTGGCTTAACCACCTGTATAGAGTCCAGAGAGCACTAAATAATCTGCCTAGAAGGTCCCTGGGGGGTCGTACTTCATATGAGTGTCTGTTCGGAACTCAAATGTATGTTCCGGATCTTGATGGTCTTGGCGTGGAGGCAGCAGAAACACCTTTTGACATAAATTAACGTGTCACTGTCTTACAGGAATTGCAACAGTTCCGTGATGATAATTCTTCCAACAGTGCCGCCTCCACATGAATTAAGGATGTGCCTGTAACATCTACTGGCTGGATTCCCAGAGTTGGGGATCTTGTACGTGAGAAAGTCGCTGTGAAAAAGGAATTTGGCCCTTCTTATCAAGCACCAGTCCCTTTACTAGGGATACACGGTACCAGAACTGTTATTCTACCACCGTTGGCGGGTTTTGTCTCCATTGACAATGTCAGACTACACCATGTGGCCGATCCTGCACAGCCGACCAAGAGGAACATCCAGTAGTTCCCGAATCCCGCTCACTACTGGCGAAGACGTTCCTCTACAAGTTGTTTACACCAACACCGACACCTCTCCGAGCAGATATGAAAAACTGGTGGATAGTTACATTTATGAGGTGTTGGAGCTTCCCTTCTCGTACAAATGCTTCAGTGGCATGAAAGAGGTCTTTCTAAGCGATAGTGAATGCGAGACTTCAGTCAGCCATTCGATGGTTTGTAAACAGCTGTCCTTGCACCCAGGACAGGCTTTGTTACTGGTCACAGAGTGTACAAACGCACTCACCCCATGTGGCCAGACATTGGTCTGGAAGTGGCAGGATGGCAGAGACCGGTCAGCCTAGCACTAGCAGTTGGGCTGGCATGCAGGGGGCATCTCTAAGATGTCCTCTGTGTGCATTTCTCAATAAATCCCACACTGGCATCAGTGTGGGTTTATTGTGCTGAGAGGTTTGATACCAAACTTCCCAGTATTCAGTGTAGCCATTATGGAACTGTGGAGTTCGTGTTTGACAAACTCCCAGACCATATACTCATTATGGCTACCCTGCACTTACAATGTTTAAGAATTGGCTTAGACACTGTAGGGGTATAGTGTTCATGCAGCTATGCCCTCACCTGTGGTATAGTGCACCCTGCCTTAGGGCTGTAAGGCCTGCTAGAGGGGTGACTTACCTATGCCACAGGCAGTGGGGTATGGGCATGGCACCCTAAGGGGAGTGCCATGTCGACTTAGTCTTTTTCTCCCCACAAGCACACACAATCTGTGAGTGTAGGAGGCTGGCCTGGCTTATAGTGGGTACCTTCCCACTATAAGCCACTATAAGTGGGTACTCTCACCCAGTTATCCTTTATTAGTAGAATAGAGGTGTTTCTAGCAGCTTAGGCTGTTAGATGTAGCTATGGCAAAGCAGCTTAGGCTGAACTAGGAGACATGCAAAGCTCCTACTATAACACTTATATCATATAGCACAATATCATAAGAAAACAAACACAATACTCAGAGTTACTAAAAATAAAGGTACTTTATTTTTATGACAATATGCCACAAGTATCTCAGAGGATACCCTCACTTAGGAGGTAAGTAATATACACAAATTATATGTACACAAACCCAAAACAGGTAAGTAACAGTAAGCAAAGTAGTGCAAACAATCTAGAATCACAATAGGATGCAATAAGTAGACATAGGCCTAGGGGCAACACAAACCATATACTCCAAAAGTGGAATGCGAATCACAAATGGACAACAGGCCTATGGGAGATTGTAGAGGGTCGCTGGGACTGTGAGAAAACAGTAAGGGTGTCCAAAATACCCCACCCCAAGACCCTGAAAAGTAGGAGTAAAGTTACCCTATTACCCCAGAAAGACACAATAGTCGTGATAGGGGATTCTGCAAGAACCACAAGCACCAGCAAAACACTGAAGATGGATTCCTGGACCTGAGGACCTGTAAAGAAAGGGGACCAAGTCCAAGAGTCACGAAAGTGTCCAGGGGGGCAGGAGCCCACTAAACCCCGGATGAAGGTGCAAAAGGGCTGCCTCCGGGTGGGAGAAAGGGCTAGGAACTTCTCCTTTGGATGGAAGATGTCCCACGGCGTGCTGGAGGTTGCAGAAGTGTTTCCAGGCAGAAAACCTGTAAAACAAGCCTTGCTAGCTGCAAGAGTCGCGGTTGAGGATTTTGGGTGCTGCTGGGGACCAGGAAGGACCATGATGTCGCCCCTTGGAGGAGGAGACAGAGGGGACGCTCAGCAACTCAGAGAGCCCTCGCAGAAGCAGGCAGCACCAGCAGAAGTACTGGAGCAGGCACGTAGAAGATCTGAGGACAGCGATCGACTCAGAGTCAGAGTGCTGGTCAGGGGAGTGGTCACTCTCCTTTCCTTTGTCCAGTTTCGCACCAGAGCAGGGCTGGGGGATCCCTGAACTTTTGTAGACTGGCTTATACAGAGATGGGCACCATCTGTGCCCATCAAAGCATTTCCAGAGGCTGGGGGAGGCTACTCCTCCCCAGCCTTTCACACCTATTTCCAAAGGGAAAGGGTGTAACACCCTCTCTCAGAGGAAATCCTTTGTTCTGCCTTCCTGGGACTGGGCTGCCCAGGCCCCAGGGGGGCAGAAACCTGTCTGAGGGGTTGGCAGCAGCTACAGTGGAAACTCCGGAAAAGCAGTTTGGCAGTACCCAGGTTCTGTGCTAGAGATCCGGGGATGCATGGAACTGTCCCCCCAATACTATAATGGTATTGGGGGGACAATTCCATGATCCTAGACATGTTACATGGCCATGTTTGGAGTTACCATTTTGACGCTACATATAGGTAGTGAACTATATGTAGTGCACACGTGTAATGGTGTCCCCGTACTCACAAAGTTCGGGGAATTTGCCCTGAACAATGTGGGGGCACCTTGGCTAGTGCCAGGGTGCCCACACACTAAGTAACTTGGCACCTAACCTTCACCTAGTGAGGGTTAGACATATAGGTGACTTATAAGTTACTTATGTGCAGTGAAAAATGGCTGTGAAATAACGTGGACGTTATTTCACTCAGGCTGCAGTGGCAGTCCTGTGTAAGAATTTTCTGAGCCCCCTATGGGTGGCAAAAGAAATGCTGCAGCCCATAGGGATCTCCTGGAACCCCAATACCCTGGGTATCTCAGTACCATATACTAGGGAATTATAAGGGTGTTCCAGTAAGCCAATGAGAATTGGTCAAATTAGTCACTAGCCTGCAGTGACAATTTTAAAAGCAGAGAGAGCATAAACACTGAGGTTCAGGTTAGCAGAGCCTCAGTGATACAGTTAGGCACCACACAGGGAACACATACAGGGCACATACTATGAGCACTGGGGTCCTGCCTAGCACGATCCCAGTGACACATATCAGACATACTGACAACATAGGGTTTTCACTATGAGCACTGGGCCCTGGCTAGCAGGATCCTAGTGAGACAGTTAAAAACACCCTGACTTATACTCACAAACAGGCCAAAAGTGGTTGTAACAAGGCTAGAAAGAGGCTACCTTCCTACAGTGAGGCAGTGTGCATGTGCTTGGTGAGGGGTCCCCAGGGTGGCATAATGCATGCTGCAGCACCAGAGACCTTCCCTGGGCACGGGGCCCTTGGTGCCAGGGGTACCTTTTACAAGAGACTTATCTGTATGCCAGGGCTGTGCCAATTGTAGAAACAAAGGTACAGTTGAGAAATAAAAATTGGGTCTTTTGGTGTAGGCTTTTTTTTTTTTATCTATCCTGGGTGTTAAGACTCTGGCTTTAACAGGCTCCTTAAAAATGTAATCTGCATGCTTGAGCATACCAGGGAGCATTGGTAAACAGTGGTACTGCTCGTGAGTTGAGGATAAGGCGCTGAAAAGGAAATCTTCCTCTAATGGTTCAGCATGCATTTGCACCCCATGGTATGCGGCTGCCCTGGAAATAACCTGATTGTACCCTGTGGTATCCTCAGATGGAGATGGTCTTGTGGGATAAAATTACGGATCGTTAGGTAGGATTGGATCAGAGTCAAACATTTCCCACAGATCCATGGTCTAACTAGTGTCACATATATCTTCGTCCTGTGAGGAAATTTGAGAGTGTGTGGGTGAAGCTGGTGGTGGAGTAGGAGGTTGTGGAGAAAAGGAAAGCTGAGGCGAATGTGGTGAAGAAAGCTTCACAACTGAGTTGATGCCCATGCGCACTAACAACAAGAGGAGGAGTCACTTGATCCTGTGACTCGAAAAAACACTTCTTTGACCCACAGCTACAAATACCATCAAACACACACACACATATATATATATATATATTATAGTTAAGAAATAGAAAGAAAAAGAAAAAATAGAAATTCACTTAAAAACAGGTTACACAAACAACTATTTAGGCTCACATTTTGAACATACAAAACCATAGAAATTCTCCTCTTATAGTTAGAGTTATCTCAAGTACCTATAACTCGTGCCCTAAGGTAATTATAACTCGCACCCCTGTGCTTTTTGTGATTTGGTGTAAATCTGTTTAGTAGTTTCTGAGTTAAGAATAAAATATACAAAGGAACACAGATCCTCTGCAGATCTCATGGAAAAGCAGGATCTTGATTGGCTGGCTGCAACTTAACAGAAAATTGTGGCTGCTATTTTGTCTCTCTCATAGGCTGGTCGGTGGGGAAACATGAGTGTAAAAACATAAATGGGTTCAGGATACAGGTATCCTGACCCCAGAGGAGAGATGAGGGGTCCCTTAGGGGCAAAATATTGCCTATCCACCACAAGGCTCAGCGCGGCACCCCAGTGTAAAGATGCGAAGAATCCAGGGATCCATAAAAAAAAAAAATCGAAAAAAAACACCCATTGCAACCAACCCCCACCACGCACAGGTAAAGGCTGTATATGCAGCTGTGGTTGTATTAATTTGTGTGTTAAATAAAACATAGAAGTTCACAAAAAACAAAAACAAAGGTTACATGGACGTTTTACCTGTACAAAACCATAGAAATTCAGCATTATAGTTAGACTTACATTTACTTGACAATACTATAATTTGTGGTGGAAAGTAACTCTAGGCAACAAGTTATAGTTTCTTAACATAAGTATAACTATAACCGCTGAATTTCTATGGTTTTGTATGGGTAAAATGTGAGCCTAACTATAACATCCCTGTACTGTAACAGTAGATTACAGGGAAGTTATAGTTAGGCTCACATTTTAAACGTGCAAAGACACAGAAATTCACCTGTTACAGCTAGTTATCTCAAATAACTATAACTTGTGCCCTAACGTAACTATAACTCATACCCCCACAATGCACAGTTTTTTCGTCCAAAAAATTCTATTGCAAATATTACATTGACATTATGAATGATGTTATCAAACATGTCATGAGTGCCGTAATTTGTAGGGTAATTAGGAGTGCATGGGGAGAGCGTGAGTTAACCATCCAACCCCATACTGCGCACGGCCATTGGCCATGTGCCGCAGGAGTTGGCTGCAGATCTGCATGCACCCCCCTCCTCCTGGCCGATTTCGGCCCCAGGGACTCCATTCCCTGTGGCCCAGCCTTCGAAATGTTTTTTTAGGAGGGTGTACTGCCACTTGTTGAATTTTGTTTTGACCAATGACTTTGTGTTTCACCACTGCGCATATTAGTTGCTCAATGATCACATTGTATGTTTTGTTCAGTTTAGCCGCCTATGGGCTTTGACATTGCATTAGCCATTACTTTCTGTATTCAGTTTAGCCGCCTATGGGCTTTGACATTGCATTAGCCATTACATTCTGTATTCTGCCTATTGGCTTTGACATGCTGTATCTAGTCTAGCCGCCTATTGGCTTTGACATTGCATGCCTATTGACTTTGACATGATGTATTCAGTTTAGCTGCCTATTGACTTTGACATGCTATTAGATATTCTGCCTATTGGCTTTGACATGATATCATATATTACATTTTGTATTCAGCTCCGCTGCCTATTGGCTTTGACATGATATCATATATTGCATTTTGTATTCAGCTCAGCTGCCTATTGGCTTTGACATGATATTATACATTGCATTTTGTATTCAGCTCAGCTGCCTATGGGCTTTGACATGATCAGCTTAGCTGCCTATTGGCTTTGACATGACACTAGACATTGCATTTGATATTTAGGTTAGCTGCCTATTGCTTTTAACATGACATTGCATTTGATATTTAGGTTAGCTGCCTATTGCCTTTAACGTGGAGTTAGACATTGCAGTTGAGAATCCAAGCTGTATTTTTCCAAGCTGTGTTTTTGCACCAGAGAACCAAGATGTTTTTCTCACAGTAGACTAGACATGATAAGAGAGAGTACATGGGTGTTGTTTTTCTCTTCGCTTGAGCTTGGGAACAGGAGTAGTCTTGGAGACCTGGCCAGTCTCCAAAAGGCTTGCTCAGTTTCCCAGGTCTGAGAGGAGGGGGCACACCTTTGTAACGAATGTAACAGGCTGCAGAGAGTCAGATTCGAATCTGCCGGACCTCGTGCTGGAGCTTGGCGCCAGCTGCCAGAATCCCGTGTGGGTAGATGAAACTCTTTCTCGCGGCTGACAGGGGTCATCAGCTTGCAGACCTTAGAAAGATGTAGCTGTAAATAGTTCCTACACGGTGAAGTATTTGTTTTGCTTTGCATTCAATATCTTATATATATAACCTGCTGTGTATATTGCAAACTGATATATTTTGTTTGATTAACGCGGACTTGAAAGCTACTAATTCGTCATTCATATAACAACAATAAAAGTCTTCTTTGACCTCAGAAGTGCATTTCTGTTGTGTTATGTTAGTGCTTAGAAACTAAAATAAGAGGAAAGCACTACAATTGGTACCAGAAGTGGGGCCGGTCATTAAGAGGTGATTAAGAAGGGGTTTGACGAGTTAGTAGATTTCTAAGTGCACACTTTAAAAGTGTAATTGTTTTTTTGTTGTTTGGAGAATTACAGAAATTGTTTTCTGTTTGGAGAATCACAGTAGCACGGCAGACCATGTCTGAGAATACATGTGTTGATGAACTGCCTGATGGTGCTAAGAAAAACTGTAAATTGTTTTCTGTTTGGGGAATTACAGAAGAAAATGCATGTGTAGCTAAAAGGCCTGATAATGTTTTGAGAAATAATTCCTGTTGTATATATGTAGAAAACGTGTCTTTTGGAAGTAATGATGACAGAAAGGTCTGGATACCTTTATCTGCTTACAGAGAAATGCAGGAGAAATGTAGGAAGTTGGAACATGAAAATAGGAATTTACGTGAGCAAATTAGCCAGGATACAATAATTCAAAATAATGCTGAAAGTTATAAAAATGAAGAATCTTTCTTGTCCCATTCCAGTAATGAGGGGGTTAAGACAGCTCCGAGCTGCACTGAGTTTCCGTGTGAGCCAGGGTTTTTGGCAGACAAAATGCATTCCTTAACTGATAACACGGACGAGAGAGACCAGAATGTGATTTACGAGTTACCGTTGCAAAATGCACAAGTAAAACGAAGGATTTTAGAGAAAGAGACACCGAGTTTCATTAGCTTGTTTGATTTTTGGAAAAAGAATAGCCCTCATTTGAGAGAAATCCTAACACTTTTGTATATGGTCACTGTGAAAAATTATATGCAGCTGCGCGCTTGTGATTTGGCAAATGAAATAATGCAGACTTTAGGTTTCTGCGCAGTGCAAGAAGGAAATACTTATGTACATTTAAATCATGAACAAGGAAAGAAAATAGTGCCCCTAGCTAGAATCATACAATGGATCTGGTACTTGCAAGACAGGGCTAGAGTACCACAGATAAAAGAGTTACCGGTGAAATTGTGTGCACCATTTGAATTCGTGTCTACTGAAGATAAAAAGCATGTTTGTTTTACTAATGATTCATTGACTGAAATTTTGTTTTCTGGCACAGTAGAAGGAACAGCGTTGTATAATGTGTGTCAGATTTTAAAGCAAGAGCTACGTGAGATGTGTCATTTTTACGCTGATTTTTGGTTCATTGCTAATGTTTTAGCACCTAACTGGTTCAATTACCTTGCAGATGTTAATGAGAAAAATGCAGAGAGAGAAGTGTACACCCAGAATTCTGCCTTAGTGGGGATGGCTAAGTGGGTGCCCCAGAAATGTGAACAGCTGAGAGAAAAAGCCACTTACAGGTGGGCAGAGATTAGAGAGATGCACATTCCCCTAGTTTTGATAAAAACTGTGCAGCACGCACAAAAGCAATCTGTCATGCAAGCAGTCACAGAGCAGTTGGGGAGAGGAAAGTTACCAGAACAGAAATGGCAAATTGATCAGGTTTTAGGGAGAGTGATTGCTGCAAATTACCAAGGAAAAATCGAAGTTATGCTGATACCTAGAAAAGAATCTGATTCATTGATACAAATTGGAGACAGAATGGCCCAAATTGACAAAAGTGCAGTGAATGGAGGTTTGGTAAAGAAGGAGTCTGCCCCAGCCCTTCTGACAGTGCAAGAAAAGGGAAGCTGTGACGCAGCAGATAAAAACCTCAGTGCTGATGTGTGGGCTGAAGCCCCAAGTGATCCTCCAGAACCTGCAGAAAATATAACAAAGGGCCTCAAAAACGTCCTGCTGATTATAAAACAGGGAAAGAAAGAGTAAGGGTGCAGTTTAAACGAAAAATGTTATTTGCAAGAAAAGTCATACTTGTTTCTTTTGCAGATCCTACCACGTTTCGCCACTGTCCCTGAGTGTGCTGTGTGGTTCCCCTTCCGGTGTGTGCGTGTGGGGTCGGGGAAGGGACCGAATCCCCAACCTGAACCTGGCTGAGTAAAGTGCCAGCACCATGGATCCATTTTGCGCAAACTGCGCCTTCAGTTCAAGTTCAACTTGTTTGATTGCATTCTTCCACTGGAACTCCCTCTCGTATGGAACTCTGACTTTTGCTTATCTTCCAGCAAACCTTTCAAGTGGACCGTGCATCTTTACATGAGTAGAACTCATGCCACATCAAATTGCTAACACTGTTGAATTAGAGACTCATTCAGAGAAAAAAAAAAAAATAATTGCTCAGTCTTTTCTATGTAGATGTATCTGATGTGAAAGGTTATGAGATCAATGTGTTAATTCACTTCTATTGCTTTGCAGGGATTGTTTTGATCATTCTGATGTTTTTTTGTTTTTTGTGTTTGTTTGAAACAAGAGATATGTGAAACAAAAATTCATTGGTCAAAGGGCGGAATGTACTGCCACTTGTTGAATTTTGTTTTGACCAATGACTTTGTGTTTCACCACTGCGCATATTAGTTGCTCAATGATCACATTGTATGTTTTGTTCAGTTTAGCCGCCTATGGGCTTTGACATTGCATTAGCCATTACTTTCTGTATTCAGTTTAGCCGCCTATGGGCTTTGACATTGCATTAGCCATTACATTCTGTATTCTGCCTATTGGCTTTGACATGCTGTATCTAGTCTAGCCGCCTATTGGCTTTGACATTGCATGCCTATTGACTTTGACATGATGTATTCAGTTTAGCTGCCTATTGACTTTGACATGCTATTAGATATTCTGCCTATTGGCTTTGACATGATATCATATATTACATTTTGTATTCAGCTCCGCTGCCTATTGGCTTTGACATGATATCATATATTGCATTTTGTATTCAGCTCAGCTGCCTATTGGCTTTGACATGATATTATACATTGCATTTTGTATTCAGCTCAGCTGCCTATGGGCTTTGACATGATCAGCTTAGCTGCCTATTGGCTTTGACATGACACTAGACATTGCATTTGATATTTAGGTTAGCTGCCTATTGCTTTTAACATGACATTGCATTTGATATTTAGGTTAGCTGCCTATTGCCTTTAACGTGGAGTTAGACATTGCAGTTGAGAATCCAAGCTGTATTTTTCCAAGCTGTGTTTTTGCACCAGAGAACCAAGATGTTTTTCTCACAGTAGACTAGACATGATAAGAGAGAGTACATGGGTGTTGTTTTTCTCTTCGCTTGAGCTTGGGAACAGGAGTAGTCTTGGAGACCTGGCCAGTCTCCAAAAGGCTTGCTCAGTTTCCCAGGTCTGAGAGGAGGGGGCACACCTTTGTAACGAATGTAACAGGCTGCAGAGAGTCAGATTCAAATCTGCCGGACCTCGTGCTGGAGCTTGGCGCCAGCTGCCAGCATCCCGTGTGGGTAGATGAAACTCTTTCTCGCGGCTGACAGGGGTCATCAGCTTGCAGACCTTAGAAAGATGTAGCTGTAAATAGTTCCTACACGGTGAAGTATTTGTTTTGCTTTGCATTCAATATCTTATATATATAACCTGCTGTGTATATTGCAAACTGATATATTTTGTTTGATTAACGCGGACTTGAAAGCTACTAATTCGTCATTCATATAACAACAATAAAAGTCTTCTTTGACCTCAGAAGTGCATTTCTGTTGTGTTATGTTAGTGCTTAGAAACTAAAATAAGAGGAAAGCACTACAGAGGGGTGGAGGGGGCGGGGGCACACAGCCCCCCGTCCTCAGGCCTATCTTGGCCCTGGGAACCCCAAACCCCATGAGCAGGCGTAAACTTAATTTTTTTTTGGGGGGGGGGGCCCTCTCCCAGGCCGATATTGGCCCAAGGGACCGGCCTAAACATTTTATTGTCTGGGGGAACCGACGTGTCCCCCCTCTCCAGACCAATCTCGGCCCTGGGGACCCCAACACCCAAGGCTCAGCCATGTCACCTGGGTGTCCCAAGGGCACCCAGTCACCACCGTTGGGGATCGCGGGGGGAGCCTGAAGGCCCCGCAGTTCCAGACGGTTCCCCGCCTCCTGCAGGAGCCTGCATTGCTTTCACAGACAGGAAGCTGCTAAACATGCAGCTCACTCTCCTGGAGAGTAATAGTTTCATTTGCTTCCAGCAAGCAAGAGCTGTTTGACAGATCTCACTAGCTGGTACCAGAGTGTTTGCTGTGACTTGGAGGGAGCTGTCAAAGCTCCTGCCAAGTCAGAGAAAACACCTCTGTCCCAGGGGTGGGCACCCCAGGACAAAGCAGGAGCCGGCTGCAGCAGGTGGTGGTCCACAGGGCCACTACTGACTCCTCGAGGGAGGCCAAAAAGCCCTCCTCCAATATTTCAATTAGGCCCAAGAAGGTGGTAGTCCCTGCTACTGCAGGGGTGGGGTGGGGAGTCCAGGGAAGGGCCCAAAGGGCTGTAGCATGTACTATGCCACCCTGGGGGACCACTCACTAAGCACATGCACACTTGCTTTGCAGGTGGTGTGTGCTGGTGGGAAGAAAAAAACAAAGTGGACACATGCACATAAACCACTGTCTGTGGAATGGGTAAGACGCCCCTCTAGCAGGCCTTACAGCCCTAAGGTAGGGTGCACTATACCACAGGTGAGGGCATAGCTGCAAGAGCAATATGCCCCTACAGTGTCTAAATACGTTTTTAGACATTGTAAGTGCAGTGTAGCCATATTGAGTATATGGTCTGGGAGTCTGTCATTACGAACTCCACAGCTCCATAATGGCTTCACTGAATACTGGGGAGTTTGATATCAAACTTCTTGTCACAATAAACCCACACTGATGCCAGTGTGGGATTTATTGGAAAAAACACCCAGAGATGCCCCCTGTATTTTACCCAATCCTTTAGTGCAGGACTGACGGGTTTGTGTCAATCTGCCACTAAGAGACGAGTTTCTGGCCACATGGCGTGAGTGCCTTTGTGCTCTCGGTGGCCAGAAACAAAGCCTTCACTGGGTGGAGGTGCTTCCTGCAGGAACTGTAACACCTGGTGGTGAGCTTCAAAGACTCAGGCCTCTTGTTACAGTGCCCCAGGGCACCCAAGCTGATGGAGTTGCCCCCCCCCCCCGGACAAAGCCCCACTTTCGGTGGAAAGTCCAAAGGGAAAATTAGGGAAAGAAGGTAGGAGTGACCACCCCAGCAAGGACCACCCCTCCCTGATGAATCCTCCATCTTGGTTTGGAGGACAGGGACCAATAGGCTTAGGTTTGTGTCCCCCTCCCCAAAGGGAGTGGAGACAAGAAGCTTGTAGCCACCCTTATGGTCAGTAGCCAATGGCTACTGCCCTGAGCCCTGTAACACCCCTAAATCCCGGATTTAAGGGCTCCCCTGAACCCAAGTCATCAGATTCCTGGTGACCTCACAAGAAGAAAGAGGAAGGACTGCTAAGCTGAAACCCCAGCAGAGAAGAAGGAAGACGAAAACTGACTTGGCCCCAGCCTTACCGGCCTGTTTCCTGCTTCAAAGAACCTGCAAAAAGAAAGCGACGCATCATGCGGGGCCAGCGACCTCTGCCAAGCGCCAGAGGACTGCCCTACATCACAGAGGACCAAGAGCTCCTGTGGACAGCAGCCTTGTCCAGAGAGAAACTTCATTTAAGGACTCCAGAGTCTCCCTGGATCAGTGAGTCCTGAGCACTCTGCACCCAATGCCCACGCCTGTGTCCAGGTGGCCCAACTGGCTAGAGAGGATCCCCAGGCGATTCCAAGCAAGTGCCCATCCTGGGTTGATCTCTCCTGCCCCCCATGACGGCGTCTGCAGTGTGAATACGGAGGAACCCCCAGACGAAGATATCCGACGCCTATAGGTACACTGCACCTGCAGCCCCCAGGCCTTGGAGAACCTGACCTCTGGTGCAGCAACCTTAATGAGGCGGCCCTCCTACTTGTCAAGCTTGTGGTTTTCCCGAACTGACCCCCTGGACCCAGCCTGCAGCATCTAAGTGACCCCTGAGGTCCCCTCATAGGAAAGCACTAGGAGCCAGACACTCCATTTTGCACCCTGCACCCAGTCGCCCCTGCGCCACAAAGGGTGTCAGTTTGGTGCCTACTTGTGGCCCCCCAGTGCTCCTCTAAACCCACCAGGTCTGCCCTGCGAACACGTGGGTACTTACTTGCAAGCAGATCTGAAACCGAGTGCCACCAGCCTCCATAGGAGCCCATGTTAAATTTGCCTCTACTTTAACCTCTGCACCGGGCCAGCCCCGTGTTGCTGGTGGTGTTTGGGGTTAACTTGAACCCCGACCTGTGGACTTCCTAACTCCCGGAGAATGGAACTGTAAGTCGTGTACTTACCTGAAAAACGTACTAACGTTTCTTCCCCCTGGGAACTGTATCTGAAAACTGCACTGTCAACTTTTAAAACAGATTATTGCCATTTACTCAAAAACTGTACAACTTGTGATTTCCAATCAAAGGTGTAATGATACATTTGTGAAATACTTATTAATTTATGTACTTACCTGCAACTTGAATCTTGTGGTTGTAGAAAAAAATTAGGAAAATATATTTTTGCTATATAAAAACCATTGTGCTTCTTCTATTGTCTGTGTATGTACTACGAATGCTTTGCACTACCCTCTGATAATCCTAACTGCTCGACCACACTACCACAAAAGAGAGCATCAGTATTATCTACTTTAGCCTCTGTTAACTGGGGAACTCCTGGACTCTGTGCACACTATATCTCATTTTGATATAGTATATAAAGAGCCAACTTCCTGCATATACCTACTGGCGACTGCCAGTATATATTTATATATATATATATATGGAAAATGTCACTTACCCAGTGTACATCTGTTCGTGGCATGAGACGCTGCAGATTCACATGCTGTGCACATCCCGCCATCTAGTGTTGGGCTCGGAGTGTTACAAGTTGTTTTTCTTCAAAGAAGTCTTTTCGAGTCACGAGATCGAGGGACTCCTCCCTTTTCGGCTCCATTGCGCATGGGCGTCGACTCCATCTTAGATTGTTATCCCCGCAGAGGGTGAGGTAGGAGTTGTGTATATAGTAATAGTGCCCATGCAATGGAGTAAATATGTATGTACATAATGTGGTTAAAAGTGATATATTTACAAATTTACAAAATGTTCAAGTCTAATTTTTCTCAACTTAAAACGGCTACAGGCTCCCGGGGAGGTGGGAGGGCGCATGTGAATCTGCAGCGTCTCATGCCACGAACAGATGTACACTGGGTAAGTGACATTTTCCGTTCGATGGCATGTGTAGCTGCAGATACACATGCTTTGCATAGACTAGTAAGCAGTTATCTCCCCAAAAGCGGTGGTTCAGCCTGTAGGAGTTGAAGTTGTTTGAAATAATGTTCTTAATACTGCTTGTCCTACTGTGGCTTGTTGTGCCGTTAACACATCCACGCAGTAATGTTTGGTAAATGTATGAGGCGTAGACCATGTAGCTGCCTTACAGATTTCAGTCATTGGTATATTTCCTAGAAAGGCCATGGTGGCACCTTTCTTTCTAGTTGAGTGTGCCTTTGGTGTAATAGGCAGTTCTCTTTTTGCTTTCATATAACAGGTTTGAATACATTTAACTATCCATCTGGCAATGCCTTGTTTGGATATTGGATTCCCTGTATGAGGTTTTTGAAAAGCAACAAAAAATGTTTTGTTTTGCGAATTTGTTTTGTTATATCAATGTAGTACATTAGTGCCCTTTTGATGTCTAATGTATGTAATGCTCTCTCAGCTACAGAATCTGGTTCTGGAAAGAACACTGGGAGTTCCACTGTTTGATTTAAGTGGAACGGTGATATGACCTTAGGTAAGAATTTAGGATTTGTTCGTAGAACTACTTTATGTTTGTGTATCTGAATAAAGGGTTCTTGTATGGTAAAGGCTTGTATTTCACTTACTCTTCTGAGAGATGTGATAGCTATTAGAAATAATACTTTCCATGTTAAGTACTGTATCTCACATGAATGCATGGGTTCAAAAGGTGGACCCATGAGTCGTGTTAATACGATGTTGAGGTTCCACGAAGGAACTGGTGGTGTTCTTGGTGGGATAATCCTTTTCAGACCCTCCATAAATGCTTTTATGACTGGGATTCTGAATAATGAAGTTGAGTGCGTAATTTGCAGATAAGCTGAAATTGCAGTGAGATGTATTTTAATGGATGAAAAAGCTAACTTGGACTTTTGTAAGTGTAGTAGGTAGCTTACGATTTTTTTATCAGATGCGTGTAATAGTTGAATTTGATTATTATGGCAGTAATAAACAAATCTTTTCCACTTATTTGCGTAGCAATGTCTTGTGGTTGGTTTTCTAGCTTGTTTTATGACCTCCATACATTCTTGTGTAAGGTCTAGGTGTCCGAATTCTAAGATTTCAGGAGCCAAATTGCTAGATTCAGCGATGCTGGATTCGGGTGTCTGATCTGTTGTTTGTGTTGAGTTAACAGATCTGGTCTGTTTGGCAGTTTGATATGAGGCACTACTGAGAGGTCTAGTAGTGTTGTGTACCAAGGTTGTCGTGCCCAAGTTGGTGCTATTAGTATGAGTTTGAGTTTGTTTTGACTCAATTTGTTTACTAGATACGGAAGGAGTGGGAGAGGGGGAAAAGCGTATGCAAATATCCCTGACCAACTCATCCATAACGCATTGCCTTGAGAGTGAGCCTGTGGGTACCTGGATGCGAAGTTTTGGCATTTTGCGTTTTCTTTTGTTGCAAATAGGTCTATTTGCGGTGTTCCCCATCTTTGGAAGTAAGTCTGTAGTATTTGGGGATGAATTTCCCATTTGTGGATCTGTTGGTGATCCCGAGAGAGATTGTCGGCTAACTGGTTTTGAATTCCTGGTATGAACTGCGCTATTAGGCGAATGTTGTTGTGAATTGCCAAATGCCATATCTTTTGTGCTAAGAGACACAACTGTGTCGAGTGTGTCCCTCCCTGTTTGTTCAGATAATACATTGTTGTCATGTTGTCTGTTTTGACAAGAATGTGTTTGTGGGTTATTATAGGTTGAAATGCTTTCAACGCTAGAAATACTGCTAGTTGTTCTAAGTGATTTATATAAAGCTGTCTCTGCTGAGTGTCCCATTGTCCTTGGATGCTGTGTTGGTTGAGGTGTGCTCCCCACCCTATCATGGAAGCATCCGTTGTGATCACGTATTGAGGCACTGGGTCTTGAAAAGGCCGCCCTCTGTTTAAGTTTATAGTGTTCCACCATTGAAGCGAGGTGTATGTTTGGCGGTCTATCAACACTAGATCTTGAAGTTGACCCTGTGCTTGTGACCATTGTGATGCTAGGCACTGTTGTAAGGGCCGCATGTGTAAACTTGCGTTTGGGACAATGGCTATGCATGAGGACATCATGCCTAGTAGCTTCATTACTTATTTTACCTGGTACTTTTGTTTTGGGTGCATGGTCTGTATTACGTTTTGGAATGCCTGTACCCTTTGTGGACTTGGAGTGGCAATCCCTTTTGTTGTGTTGATTGTTGCTCCTAAGTCCTGTTGTATTTGACACAGCTGTAGGTGTGATTTGTTGTAGTTGAGTGAGAAACCTAGCTTGTGAAGGGTTTCTATGACATACTTTGTGTGTTGTGAACATCGTTCTTGGGTATTGGTTTTGATTAACCAATCGTCTAAGTACGGGAACACATGTATTTGCTGCCTTCTGATATGGGCTGCCACTACGGCCAGGCATTTTGTAAAAACTCTTGGCGCTGTTGTTATTCCGAATGGCAACACTTTGAACTGGTAATGTACCCCTTGGATTACAAACCTTAAGTACTTTCTGTGGGAAGGATGTATAGGTATATGGAAATACACATCCTTGAGGTCTAGTGTTGTCATGTAGTCTTGTTGTTTGAGCAATGGGATCACGTCTTGCAGTGTCACCATGTGAAAGTGATCTGATTTGAAGTAAATGTTTGATGTTCTGAGATCTAGGATAGGTCTTAGAGTTTTGTCTTTTTTGGGTATGAGAAAGTACAGGGAGTAAACTCCTGCTCCTTTCTGATGAATTGGTACTAATTCTATTGCATCTTTCTGCAACAACGCTTGGACCTCCAGCTGTAATAGATCCATGTGTTGTTTGGACATGTTGTGTGTTTTCGGTGGGACATTTGGAGGGAATTGTAGAAATTCTATGCAATAACCATGTTGGATAATGGCTAGGACCCACGTGTCTGTTGTTATTACCTCCCAGTTTTTGCAAAAATTGGTTAGTCTCCCCCCCACTGGTGTTATGTGTTGGGGATTTGTGACGCTGAAGTCACTGTTTATTTTGCGGTGTCTTGGGACTTTGGAACTTCCCTCTAGTTTTAGGGAATTGTCCCCTCTGTATTGTCCCCGAAAACTTCCCCTCTGATATTGACTCTGGTAAGTGGGTCTTGTTTGTGAGGTTGAGGGTTCTGTGCTCTGTCCTCGAAACCCCCCTCTAAACTGTGATTTACGAAATGTGCCCCTGCTCTGTGGGGAGTAGAGTGTGCCCATGGCTTTGGCCGTATCGGTGTCCTTTTTAAGTTTCTCGATAGCAGTGTCCACCTCCGGCCCAAACAACTGCTGTTTGTTAAAAGGCATATTCAGCACCGCTTGTTGAATTTCCGGCTTGAATCCTGAGGTGCGTAGCCATGCGTGTCTCCGTATGGTGACCGCTATATTTACAGTCCTAGCAGCTGTGTCAGTTGCATCCATTGCTGACCGTATCTGATTGTTAGAGATACTCTGGCCTTCTTCCACCACTTGTTGGGCCCTCTTTTGGAACTCTTTGGGTAGGTGTTCTATGAAATGTTGCATTTCGTCCCAATGAGCCCTATCATATCTAGCCAGCAAGGCCTGTGAATTGGCAATGCGCCATTGGTTGGCTGCTTGTGCCGCGACCCTTTTCCCCGCTGCGTCGAACTTGCGACATTCCTTGTCGGGTGGTGGTGCATCTCCCGAGGTGTGTAATTTCGCCCTTTTGCGAGCTGCCCCTACTACCACTGAGTCCAGTGTTAATTGCTGCGTGATGTACACAGGGTCTGTTGGTGGAGATTTGTACTTTTTCTCCAACCTTGGAGTAATGGCCCTACCTTTCACAGGCTCTTGAAGCACTTGCTTTGAGTGTTTTAGCATTCCCGGTAACATAGGGAGACTCTGGTACTGGCTATGTGTGGACGACAGTGTATTAAACAAAAAGTCATCTTCTATTGGTTCTGCGTGCAGGGTGACATTGTGAAACGCGGCTGCTCTTGACACCACCAGAGTGTGTAGGCAGTACTGTCCTCAGGTGGTGACGGTCTCGCTGGATAACAGTCGGGACTGTTATTTGACACTGGCGCATCATAAAGATCCCATGCGTCAGGATCATCCTGACTCATTCCTGTATGAGTTGGAGACTGCATCATTGGTGGAGTGGCTACCGGTGATGGTTGTGGTGAGCGTTGTGGTGATGGTGGCGGGGTTATTTGTTTTGCCACCTTTGCTTGTGGTTGCTTGTCTTTCTCTTGGAAGGCAAGTTTCCTTTTCATTCGGATTGGAGGGAGAGTACTGATTTTCCATGTGTCCTTCTGAATGTGGAGCCTCCTTTGAGTGTAATCTGGCTCCCCTGCCTCTAGCTCCTGTCAGAATCTGTGTCCTTGCATCTGTGAGGACAGGCCCTGTTCCTCGTGTAGGAACTGGTTTCGGCTCCGAGGCCGGATGTTTCGGTATTGAAACCTTTTCGACTGTCTTTTTCGGCTCCGAAGACACTTTCTTGCCTTTCGGTGTTCTGATCTCTCGGTGCCGACTCATTTCGGTGCCGCTCTCTCAGTGTCGAGATTGCTCTGACCCGGTGTCTCGGGGTCGAGTCTGTTCTGTGCTGGTATCTCAACACATGCGTGCCCTTTTTCGGTGCCGATGGTCGGTCACCTAATTTTCGGGTTAAGCCATGGCCTGTTGGCGGTGGCGTCCCCTGGGCTTTCGTGAATTTTCCGTGAGTTTTGGGCTGTGACGTCTTACTCGCGGTTCTCGGCGTCTGTTCGGGATCGACCTCGTCCGAGTCCGAATCCGCGATGGAGAAGGTTTCCTCTTCTTCCAAGTGTTGTTGTCCTGCCGGCACCTACGCCATTTGTAGTCTTCTTGCTCTTCGGTCTCTTAGCGTTTTCCACAACCGAAACGCTCGACAGGCCTCGCAGGTATCCTCTTTGTGTTCGGGAGACAAACACAAATTACAGACTAGATGCTGATCTGTGTAAGGATACTTGTTGTGACATTCGGGGCAGAAGCGGAATGGGGTCCGTTCCATTAGCCTTGAAGACGCACGAGGTCGGGCCGACCAGGCCCCGCCAGGGAATCAAAAATCCGAAGGGCCACCGGAGCTCTTCAAAATTCGGTGTCGATCTGTTGTAACTAACCAGATACCGAACGCAAACAATACCGTCGAATTTTCCGAGATTTAACTAACTTTCCGAACCGAAACACGGAGCGAAGAGGAACACGTCCGAACACGATGGCGGAAAGAAAACAATCTAAGATGGAGTCGACGCCCATGCGCAATGGAGCCGAAAGGGGAGGAGTCCCTCGATCTCGTGACTCGAAAAGACTTCTTCGAAGAAAAACAACTTGTAACACTCCGAGCCCAACACTAGATGGCGGGATGTGCACAGCATGTGTGTCTGCAGCTACACATGCCATTGAACATATATATATATATATTTCAAACTTCATCGCACTCCCAAGAGGTTCAATTTATTAATACATATTGCCCATTTTTATCAAAGCACCACCAATGCGTTTCGACTCTTATCACACACGTTACTCATTAGTTAATTTATAAACAAGCGTACACTGAGGCATTATGGAAACTAAGTCCATTGTTCTCAACAGCGACTCCACAGTTTCAGCTCATGTACTTTGCAATGTGCAGTTGTAGTCACAATTTAAACGCTTTACATTGCTGTCAAATCAAAATGCCTTCCAAGTCATTTACACGTGTGTCCAATATAGTTATATAGAGCATTCCTTAACCCTCCTGTGTCTATAACACTGCTGTTTTTTTTGCATATTCGGGCCGTATCGGCAGCTTTCAAAACAGCTCTGTTATGTGCCAGGCATATAGCGTGTCCAAAGTCAGCCTTGGAAAGTAAAGTACTTTAACATCTAGTGCTCACGCTAAGGATGTCTGCCACTTTCACTTCAGTCTTCCAATGCCGGGCGCTGCTGCTTCTTCCATACTCAAAAACAATGCGATCACATCATGGCTCGCTCTAACTGCTGGTGGCGTTGGTCGTGCTTTTAAAAAAATATGTAATTTGTATTAATAAACTGAACCTCCTAGAAGTGCGGTGAAGTTTGTTGGTTTTATAATCTTTGGGGACCGGTCTGCCCCTGGCAACTGCACCTGCAGTTAGAGCGTGTCTGATGTGACTTCAGCGCGGGCTCCATCTCTTGTTTTTTTAACAGCCCCTGGGTGGGCCAAGTCCCAGGGCATTACAATTTTGAATGCAGGGCCCCCTTCCCCCCTGCATCCCCAGTTACTGCCACCTCCCTGGGGTCCAAGCACAGTATTAAATGTGGAGGGGGGGAGAGCGCCCGGGTTCCCCCCACAAGCCCAGTGACCGTCACCTCCGCTGTGCAGAAGATATAATTAAATGCAGTGAGTCCCCCCAGCAGCCCTGGGAACCGCCACCTCGCCGGGACTAACATCTAACTAAATGCAGGGGTGTCACTTTTACAAGGGGCTTTGTGTGCCATGGGTGTGCCAATTGTGAAAAAAGGTACAGATTTTGGGAAAGAACACTGGTGCTGGGGCCTGGTTAGAGGGGCCCCTATATCTTTGGCACCATTTGACGAATCTTCACAAACTTTTCCAAAAATGTGCCCTGGTGATTCTTGTTGCGCATGGAAAGTTTGGGGGTGATCTGTCAAGCGGGGGCTGAGAGCAAATGGAGGGTCAAAAAAGTTGTGTTTGCCATGTTAATTCCCATAGTACCTTTAGCACGAATACATCCTGAACCACTGGACGGAATAACACAACATTTGGCAGAAAGCTAGCTTTTGGTACAGAGATTATACTTTTACTTATTTAGTGTAAATCCGTTCAGGTGTTTTCAGATAATAAAGGTATATATGTGATCGCGAATATTCCCAAATTTTCATGAATGCGTGTGTGAAAAGAAGCGCTGTAATTGGTTGACTTCAACCTGACTAGAAAGTTGCGGTCCCCATTTTTTTCACGGGACACTGTCCCCAAGGGTCAAAATCCTAATTGAAAGTGGCGTAAAGGGTCAGGGTGGAGGTAACCTGACCCCAGGGGTGTGATATAAAGGTGTGTTAGGAGTAAATCATGGGTTTATAATAATTTTGAGTCACCATGAGAAATATTCGCAAATTTTTAAACGTTATTTGCAAAATATTCACAAATTTGAAACCATCTGGGAGACCACAGACTCATTCATTCTCTAATTCATTCACTTATATATGCACTCAGAGACTCATGGGCCCACTCACACACCCACTCAGACACTTATGCACCCACTCAGACCCTCATGGAACCACTCACAGACCCAGTGAGACACTGATGCACCCACTCACAGACCCAGTGTGACACTGATGCACCAACACACAGACCCACTGAAACACTCATACACCCACTCACAGTCCACTCAGGGCCTCACACATTCACTCACAGACCCACTGAAACCCTCACATATCCACTTGGACACTGACGCATCCACTCACAGACCCACTCAGACCCTCATGCACCCACCCACTCACAGACCGACGTAGACACTGATGCACCCACACACAGACCCACTGAGACACTCATACGCCCACTCACACCCAACTCAGAGCCTCATGCACCCACTCAGACACTGACACACCCACTCATGACCCACTCAGACCCTCACACACCCACTCACAGACCCACTCAGAACCTCACACACCCAGTCACAGACCCACTTAGACATTGACGCTCCCACCCACAGACCCACAGACACTGATGCACCCACTCAAACAGTGACACATCCACTCACAGACCCACTCAGACATTGTCTCACCCACTCACTGAGCCACTCAGAGCCTCATGCACCCACTCACAGACCCACTGAGACCCTCATGCACCCACTCACAGACCTATTCAGACCCTCAGGCACCCACTCACAAATCTACTAAGAACCTCATGCACCCACTCACAGACCCAATCAGACACTGATGCACCCATTCACAGATCCAGTGAGACACTGATGCACCCACACACAGACCCACGCAGACACTCATACACCCACCCACAAACCACTCAGAGCCTCATGCACCTACAGACCCACTCAGACAATGACACACCCACTAAGACACTGATGAACGCACTTTCACACCCAGAGACTCTCATAGCCACTCTCACCACAGATACACCCTCTTACACCTATTATCAACTCCCTTCAACAGTGTGCGGCAGTGGTTGGATCAATGTATAGTAATGAAAATTACTATAGGTAAAAAAATCCACTGAAAAAATACAAAGGTTACAGGGATTGTATAGTTAGGATATATAATTTTAAAAAACATAGAAATTCACTGAAAAAAACAAATGTTACAGGGACTTTATAGTTCGGAAATAGAATTAAAAAAACATTAGAAATTCACTGAAAAAAACAACAATAACAGGGACGTTATAGTTAGGTCCTGAATTAGCTTCCACAAAACCAGAGAAATTCAGCAGTTATAGTTACCTGAGATAACTATAACTTGCACCCCTGCAAGGCAAAGCTTATGACATCACATGTTACATCACTCATGACATAGTCAGTGACATCAAAGTAAAGGTTTTCTGTACGCTTTGCTATGTAGCCTTCCATCCGTGACATATACAGACAAGTCCTATGACCAGACATCTGCTGAAGAGTGGTCAGAAAACGTGGTCATATGGACCTGTTACATCAATTACTTATTTGTAATATGGAGGGGAACAGAGTCATCTGCGATAAGCCAAACAAGAACAATCTAACTGTACAATTTAGCAGTGTGATAAGCACAAAGGAAGTACACTTCCTGGATTTGTCTGTATATGTCAAGGATGGAGGGCTACCACAGGCTGTCCACCACAGAACTCCAAAATATCTAGCACACAATCTGAGGCGATCGGGAGGACAGAGCTAGCTATACAGGACTGGCTCGATGCTTCAGAAACATCCCAGACAGAAAAAGGAAAAGACTTCATACATGATCCTTTTCAGGAAATGCCACAAGAATCTCAAGAAATAAGAACCATCTCCTCTATGGTCTTCTTATGTTACCTGTACACAGTGTAGGCAAGCAACACCTTTAAATATTAAATTTAACTCATGAGTTCTGCATTAAAAACTGCTATCTGTACATATTGTAAGTAAGCTGCACTTGTATCTTTGACTCAAATCTTTATTACTGTAACAAGTGCTATGTGCATCGATCTGATACCCTCGGGCCATGTTCGTGCTCAGTAAAACTCTCTAATTAATAATAAATACACCCGCTCAAACCATCTGCAGGTGAAGACTCAGAAGAGGGTGCGCACTATACAAGATGGTTCTTTTATGGCCTGCAGTGGTAGGCAGCACCAGAAAGGGCGCAAGGACATGTGACACCGGGTTCAAGGCACTCAAGGCTGCAAGTTTGGGATCAATCATAGGCTAACAAGAACCGTGGCGTAAGCAATTGTCAGAGAACACAAGGAGAGGGCCCCCTTCGAGTGACCCCCAGGATTCAAGGTCATGAAGAATGAAGGAAGTGTTTGTGACAGCTGCACAAAAACATATGAACTTACAAGACGGAGAGGAGTACTAGGGAACTAGAAGACTGGGTCTCAGTTTGGGGGGGTGGATGGAAGGAGGGCAGAGTGTTTGGGTGGTTAGGCGTAAACCATGTGCACGGTGTCAGGTTTCAAAATTTAAAGTGAGACCTTTGATTCGATAAAAGAGCTAGGGTAGACCTTTCTGCCAGAGGTTCCAAGACATGCTGCCCCACTACTGAAGCAATTGAAACATGGAAGGTTCCCAGCCAGAAAGGGGTGAATTATCTTGGGAGTCTTGTCTTCCAAATTTACCCCACTACAAAGGAGCTCAGAGTACACCATGTTCGAAACAGCTGAATTTGGCAGCTACGTCTTATGATCACGGTGCTGGCACAGCACCTTGAGACACTATGGGTGATTAGCCGTGCTTTAGAAATCACTAATTGATTGATTGACTTCTGTCACCAGTTACCAATCACAGGTCACCCAGGAAGAAAAGCAAGGCAGGGAGGAAGTCCACAGGGGAAGGATCAAGCAGGCAAGAGTGAGACCTATTCCAAGAGTCCGGCAACAAAAGTTGACCTGTGGAATGTTTTTAAGTATGGGAGCTCAGACGTGCCATAATAAGTTTATTTAAGAAATTGCTTGTCAACTAGATGCATATAAAAATATTATGTTTACTCCAAACTATAACAGACCATGTTAACAGTTGAAAGATGCACCCTGTGAAGCTCATGATTGCCCAGAACATCTTTCATGACAGAACCACTCCGGCTTCAGACTCATTCATAGCATTAGAATGCCATGTTCTGACACATACACTGTCCAATCACAAGAAGCTTCCCTTGGTGATGCAGGCATGCCCACAATCATGAGTCAAATTTCACTTCCTGCAGTGATGTTCACAGGATCTCCGCCAAGTCCAATAAAACAGGCTGATGGTTCAGATGAGTTCCGAAGGAGAAGCAGTTGCCTCCACCACCCAAAACCATCAAAGACGTCTCATCAGGAAGGAGGATGCTGCTGTGATTGTGAAGCATCAACGGCCACCCCAGCGATGTCTGCAAAGCAAGAGCACCACACGTCAAAAGACGGATTCAACACAAATTCTGGAGATCAGCATCTACGGAGCATCGCACGCGTGTCTTAACTGCCCATGACCCAAGATGGCAGAAAATAATCTTTAAATGTAACTGGGAAATTCCTCCCCGACATGCTGCTATCTGGGACAGGATGGTGGTGCACAGGATATGGGACCTGTTCTTTGCAGTGTACATCCAGGGTGCACGTGTGCAGATGGGGCAAGCTCAGTCTACGACAGAACAACACACTGCTAACTCAGGCACTTACTTACAATTGACTCGCTTGGGATAGCCAGGCCAGACAGGCAAAGCCTACCCTAAGTGTGACAGCACCTGGCAATATTTAGAGGAAGGTTTGCTCCGAAGCCCACCTAAGAAACGAAGAAAAGGCTAGATATCTCATTATTGCAGTACTTAATGTGATGCAGAGGGGCCTGAAGAGAACACAAGCAGGTGGCACTCGAGTACCGTGGGAACATACAATGCAAGGTGCCTACGTGACCTCAGTTTGAGTAGATGAAACATGCCGTGAATTCACTGATAATGGTATGCAGAACAGTAAACGTTGCATGGGCGAAGGGTAGGACTATGTACTCACTGTGTTGATTTTAAACTCAGAAGTCTGGCCAGAGCTCAGGTCGATCACAGTGACTCCGGGGACCGACGGAGAATGAATCCACACGCCCCCCACCAGCAGGAGTTTTCCTTTGTACACGTGGGCTGTATGAGAGTACCTGGAGGGAGAGGGAGCACAAGCAATGCATCAGGGCTCGATGGGGCTGTACAGACTGGGAACCGATAGCACCTGGGCCGAAGCCTACAGCACAGAGAGGAGGAAGAAGGGACATGGAGAGGCAATGGGTCCTATGGAAACAAGGGGCAGTACGTGGGAGTCTTCGCAGACTTGGCAACAGATGAGTGAAGCAGGGGCACAGCTACAGATGAGGAACACAAGAAAGTGAAATTCAGATGGAGACAAAATCAAATAGTTATACTATACATGAAGAAAGAAACATGAATAGAATGATTAAGGAACAGTATTCTATCTTAGCGTACAAATCTGGAGCAATATGAAGAATATTTAATACAGCACAACATTGTTGCATGTGTGGAGCTTGTGACCATGACAGCACAGACACAGCAGTTTAAGCTGGACGGGGCAATACATTTAAATACCATGAAAACTCGATTGTGATACCACAGCTTGGAGCACCAGTTTTTGATCTCCCTGACATACCTGTGACAGTATAAGGAGGAGACTATGGAGCGTAAACCTGACAGCCTTAGGGTGGTCACCCCCAACTTTTTGACTCCCTCCACTTTTCAGACACTGTTTTTGCTGGTTTTAGGACTCTGCACACTTTACCACTGCTAACTAGTGCTAAATTGCATATGCTCACCCCTAGGGTAGGCCCTAGGTAACCCATAGAGCAAGGTGCTATGTAGGTAAAAGGCAGGACATGTACATATGTGTTTTATATGTCCTGATAGTGAAAAACTCTCAAAGTTGTTTTCCACTGCTGTGAGGCCTGCTCCTTTCACAGACTAGCATTAGGACTGCCCTCATATACTTTTTGAGTGGTAGATTCTGATCTGAAAGGAATAACAATGTCATATTTAGTATGGCCAGAATGGTAATAGAAAATCCTGCTTATTGGTGAGGTTGGATTTTATATTACTATTTTAGAAATGCCACTTTTAGAAAGTGAGCATTTCTCTGCACTTAATAATCCTCTGTGCCTTACAGCCTGTCGGCAATCAAAATCTGGGCTGGGCTGGTTGACAGCTCTCTTGTGAATTTCACCCAGACAACCACAAACACAGGATGCTCAGTCGCACCTGCACACATCTGCATACTGAATGGGTCTTCCTGGGCAGGAAGGGTGGAGGGTCTGACAATTACATTTCAAAGGCCAGTGGCCTGCCCTCACACAATGGATTGACAAACCCCTTACTGGGACCCTGGCAGACAGACCTGTATTGAAAGGTGATCATGTGCACTTCAAAACCACTTTAAAGGCATTTTTGAGTACATAAACTGGATCTGTGATCCCACCAACTGAAACACTTCTGGACCTACATCTGCATCTTGTCAAGAGGAGCTGCCTGGCTGTCCCAAAGGACTCATCTGGAATGCTTTGCTGAGAAAGACTGCTGCCCCGTTGGCCTCTGACTTTTCTGAGAAGGACTCTGCCTTCCCCAAAAGTGTTTTGACTCATACCAGGTACTGTGTGTAACAAAGAGACAACTGTTCATTTTTAAGGATTACGATTTTTTTAAACCTTCTAAAAGTGATATTTCAACTTGTACTTATTGGATCTTTATCATTTTGACCTTATTTTATTCAGATAAATATCTATTTTTCTAAACCTGTGTGGTGTAGTTTTGTGGTATATCCTAGGGATATTTGAAGTGGTCTCTGAGGCACCAAGGAGAGGCTCTGAAACATTAGCCCAGCATCTCCTTGTGCACAGCCATTCCCAGGCAGCGTGGTGCAACCCGCCACGCCAGCAGATGGGTAGTGAGAGAGGTCCTAACCCCCAACTGAAAATCATTTCACAAGTCGCAGGAGGCATGCTAAGACACAACAGTCACGTTTTGGTCAAAGTCAGTGTGCAAATTGTATTCACTTCTTCCAATCTATTTTATCAGATTTTATTTATAAGAAATCACAAATTGCAAATCGTGATGCAATTTACGATTCCTTATTAGGAATCTTTGCACGAGGCCCAGTGTTAATTATGTATAACCTTGTCTGAAGATTGTTCTGTTGTGGACACATACTAAGCACACTCTGGCCCTTAGGTTTGGGTCTGGAAGCGTTCAAATATATAATCTCTAAGCCGGTGTTTCGCCCTCAGGCAGGACTTGGATAGCACATCTACATCCAGGGAAACCCACAATTTACTGGAAACATACGCTACAGAAGACTACGAATAAAATGTTGAGCATTCAACCGTGAGAAAGAGGTCCAACTCTACAGCCAGTAGTGTGCAGACCGTGTACTACATAGCATGATGCAAACCTTCTGTTACCCAAGCTCTAAGCACCTCTCTACCACAGCCCAATGTTTATTTTCAGTGGTGTTTGAGGCATTTGTCAACAATGTGACAATGCCAGAGCACAACTCGCTCGCTGTCTTGAAAGCCAAAAAGGGCTGAACTAATGTTCATAACGGGTCCTATGCACAAGGTGCCTACAGAATACTCTTTAAGGACTCTTCCCAGGCTGACACAGTTTATATATTGTTTTGCTGGGAAGTGTTTATAAGGTATGATATTTTTCAAGGGGAGAGAGCAGGAAAGACCCACATTGTGATCAGAGTGGGGGTTGAATTTAATCCCTGCCTTCCACCAGTAGGGCATTTCAACAACACAAACAGAGTCCTGAATCCCACAATCCCACTGCAGCTGGCAGCTTGGTTACTTGAACACAGCTTCATGGCCAATGTTTAATTGAGAGAATTATCATGAATGAAGTTGAGGGTATTGCTGTGCACATGCTCTTACCTGGGGACCATGGAGGGGTGGGTTTCAAAACTCTGCCACACAAAGCCAGTAGGTGCTGGTGATAGGAAGAGCACGGACCCCAAAGGCAGACCCTCGGCTCCCAAACCTCCAGCGATAAGCGCACCCCCCTTCCAACTGCAGGCGCTATGCGAATGTCGCCCTTCGGGAACCAGCCCCTCCACTGGGATCTAAAAGGGGGAGAAAATCAGGAGATGGGGAAACGGTTCAGGTAAACCAAAGACCTTCAGCAAAAAGAGATGTCTCATCACCATCCTTTAACACAGCTTCCTACTACCGACTGGCTTAATGATAAACTAAAGCATTCTATGGAACAATCGGTTACGGCCAGTTTAAAAGCACGGGACCAAGAACAAGGAAATCCTGAAACACAGGAGGTGATGCAGTTGAGGTCACAAAATGGGAGGGATCTCAGGTCACAGGCGGAACTTTACACCAGGTCCTGTTGCAGCCAGGGACAATCTTTTGTTGAGCACCTGTCATTTACAGCTAGAGTCCCTGGCGGTAGGGTACTATTGCCCTGCTCACATAGAGCTCTTGTCTGTTGGGTACTATTGCCCTGCTCGCTTGATGACACACTGTACCTGAGTACGACCTTGGCGGATGGGATACTCCGTCACAAAAGTGACGAATATCCCGCCCGCCGTATTATATCCTAGGGAACTTGTAAAACTGTGGGTGTGATATCCGTCACATTTGTAACAGAGTATCTGCCAAAGTCGCAATCAGCCCATAGTCCTAGCTGGATGTTGACCCTCCAAGAAGCTGAATCGTTGAACACTTGAGGTTTGACGTTTCAAACTCACATAAAGCAATTTCAGTGAATTTGACAAAACAAAGGTTTTTTTAATCAAAACAGCAAAATGTAAACTAGTATAACTAACAGAACAGAGCCAAAGAAGAAAGGTTCTAGATAGAGGGTAACAAAGCCTAGGGCCAAGACCTGCATCCAAACTGTTTAACAGGGGCTGTGCAGTGTCGAGTGATAATCACAATAGCACGTGCATCTAGGGCAATGTTTCCCACAGGCCAGAGATCATGAGTATGTAATGGACCCCACATTCCCTGGGTCTCCATTATTTTGCTATGAGCGCTGCCTTTCATGTGATGCAAGGGTCAGGTAGCGCGTCATAAAGTATCCGCCGTCCTATGATCAAGGGTCGCTTCTTTAATTTTGTATTTTGACTTTTACACACAAATTAAAAACTTAATTACGCAGATGCTATACCACCTTTTGAGTGGCTCTACTGCGGAAGCCTTACTTAGCTGTCTCCCGCGTACTCCTACCAAGCCCTTGGATACAGCAAAGTTGTATGATTTTCAGAATTCTGTAATGAACAAACTTTTCCTTCCTGTAATTAACCATTTGTTCTGGTTTTGTTGACTATTTTAACATTAAGTAGCATCATTGTGGTTAGCTCAAGCACTTTTTTTTTTTACTCCTAAGCAAATTCACTGCAATTGTTGTGCTCGTTCCAGAGTTTTTGATTGTGTTTGCCTTATTTCGCCTCATAATTGATGTTCCCTTTACTTTATACTAACTGTGATTACTTTGCCATGGTTTGAAGGCCTTACTATGCTGATCACTAATTCATGTTACTGCAGTCGGCCTGGTTAAGGATATTATTAGTTGCAGAGGTTAGGACCTGCAGGCAGCCACAGTGTCAGATAGGACAGGTAGGATTTAGGAGGTCAGTTCACCACTGTGACATGTCTTTAGGGTACGTGATTTCCATCCTGGTTATCCGCAAGCACCCTTTAGGGGGATTTGTGTCTGTTATTCCCACCAAGAGATTGCGTATTGTTTGATATACTATTTTGTCAACTGTATTAAGAATACATATATATTTCTAATTTAATGAATAATAGTCATCTTTTGGGCATTAATTCACCTTTCTTTTTAGGTCTTGGCTCTAGAAAGCGCACATGCGTGTCTCAGAACCGAGACTGCTGCACCTACAGCGTGGGCTTCAATCCGCCCAGAGCCTCCCCGTTAGCTGCCAGCATAGTCTTTCCATTTTGCAGCATCTCCGTTCGTCAAGGGCATCCATGCGTCATGCCTTTTCTGTATTTAGCCCTCCCCAAGAGCACCGGCTAACTACAGTTAAGGTCCTCAGCGTCCAAGTTTTTAGCCATTGTTTGGGACTACTTTTTTATTTTATTTTCAATAGCTGACCGGTCCTGCCGCACATTAGGAGCACTTTTGTTCCTGTTGCTCAGGTTTTCATATGGCTGCTTTCTTTTAGTTCCTCTCTGCCTGATTTCTCTTTGTTTCTTGACTTCTGTTTTTGCCTTTCTGCTAATTTATTCCTCAGTTTGTGCCTTTTTGTGCCATTCCGCTCGTTTCTTGACTTCTATTTTTGCCTTTATGCTAGTTTTCTGCTCCTTTGGTGCCATCTGTTTCTGCCTTTCTGTTCAATTCTTGACCTCTGTTTCTGCCTTTCTGTTTAATTCTTGACCTCTGTTTCTGCCTTTCTGCTTGTTTATTCCTCTGCTTGTGCCTGTCTGTTTGTGCCATTCAGCTCATTTCTTGACTTCCATTTCTGCCGTTATGCTTGTTATATGCTCCTTTCGTTCCACCTGTTTCTGCTTTTCTGCTTGTTTCTTGACCTGTGTTTATGCCTTTCTGCTCGTTTCTTGACTGGTGTCTGTGCCTTTCTGCTTCGTTTCTTGCCCTCTGTTTCCGCCTCCTTGTTTTCTGCTCATTTCTTGCCTTGTTTGTGCCTTTCTGCTCATTTTTTGCATTGTTTGTGCCTTTCTGCTTGTTTCTTGCCTCCTGTTTTTGTCTTTCTGCTGGTTTCTTGCCCTCTGTGTGAGGTTTTCTGCCCATGTTTGTGGCTTTCTGCTTGTTTCTTGTTATTATTCTGTGGTGTGCCATATCCCTGTCCCTTCTTGCTTCTTTTCCCTGACACCCTCCCACCTGTCCCTGCTTCATCTCATCCCCACCCCCCTTCGTGTCTGGATTTTACAACTCTTTCCGTGGCTTCTTAGTGACCAGGAGCACTTACTCCCGCAGTGCGACTATCTTTGGAGCTCAAACACAGCTGCGGTCTTGTTGCCGCTCCACCCCATCCATGATCCGCCCTCAGCACTGCAGTAGACACCACCACCCGCCCTCCCGTTCACCACCACACTGCACTCCCTCTCACCACCCCCACCCCACTGCCAAAGGCAATAGTTCACCCATTGCAGAGACCTATTGGCTTTGCTAATGCTTCTTTAAAATTAAAAGCACTGACTAGGCAATTATTTATTGAGGGTCTTTATGGGCGTTACTGAGTTTCCAAGGCTCGGGCTGCTCCACCACGGCCACCTTGAAATTCAAGTGCTGAAGGAGCGTGTTTGGTTTTCAATTGGGGCTTCAGTATTACATATCAGATGTCACAATGAAGGTCAAGGAACCCCTCCATGGGCCCCTGAACTAGTTCTCACATGGACAGTTACTCAGGCCCTGTGGGGAGGGCAGGCACCCCATAATGTCCACACCAGCAGCCAATGAGTGCCTGATGCTCAGCTCAGATCTCTGTACCAGAGATGGACACATGATGCACGGGATGTGCAGGTTCTCTTCCTGCTTTTTGGAGATGTTTTGTAGTGGGCATGAATATGACCTTGCCCCTCTTTTTAGGTGTTCCTTCTCCAGACCCCAGGCTGATCTGCTGGAATTGGCTTCATCCACAAAAGGGGAACATGGTGTGGCCTTTTTGCCAAAGACCTGCGTCAACAGACTAGCCTAGACTGGGGTAAACATGCAGACAACAGAATGGATCAAGTATGACCCCTCAAAGGTATCAGTTGGCTGGAGCAGATTAGTTTTGTCTAGCAAGATAGTTAAGCTATGAAAGGGAAACTAGACTAAAGGAACAGACAAGAGCGAGACGAATTAGGTCGGAAAAACTGTGGGTAAGAGATAACATAGGGAATCCAAATCTACTTAATATAAGATTCCTCATTTTACGATAAACATGGCTTTCAATGTTTTATTTTTAAAGATAACTTTTTCGTATCTCATATTCAAAAACAATTCCCTTAGTCTGGATTGGGTTAGAAACATTAACATTAACAGCAGAATAACATCAGTATAACGGAACAAAATAATGAATATAACTGTGAGCACTGGCCTTCTCCCATTTGAGCTTCTTCGAGTGCAGAAAATGCCAGTCCTCTAACTGCGCGTTCAAGGGAGAGCGGCCTCCATACACAAATATGTAGCTATCACCTGAAACACACCAAAACAAGAATATTTTAACTCAACCCTACCTGAAAGACACAGCACAGTCAATGTCATCCTAGCGTCAGCGCAGTCAGGAATAAACAGACTATCCACCATGAAGCGCAGGCGTGAGAGCAACAATCCATGATAAGTCTATCCACAGTCGAGGACTCGCCCTCAATAAGCTCTGTTGCCAAGATTCCGCCTGTTTGAATGCACTGAAAATATTATCAGTCACAAGTCTGAAAGTCAGCAGGACTGCCTCACTGCCATTCAAGCATGGTTGTCCAAATCTCTCCCAAAGCTTAGCGTCACCAAGACAGAGTTCTCTCGTCGCCAGTACCTGCTAACAAGTAGAGGCGCGATCTGGATGGCTTGACTCGACACCTCGCAGACAGGGTCAAGTCTCTCGGCTTCCACATCCACCTCAGCGTTATCACCCCCTTCAAGCACAAAACACAGAGCTGCTGGGCAGGAGATGACCGTGCCTAACAGGGGGGGGGGCTCCTTACCTGAAACTGAATTCAGAATGGGTTTACAGGGTCGATGAAGGCCATGCGTGTTTGCACATACTAACCCTTTAACTCAAAGTGCTCCAAGTTCAGCTACCAGTCACACTGAAGGTTGTTGTAAACATGACAGAAGTAATCTGATGCTCAGAGAACTCCACTGGTTCCCACTACTTGCTCACATCATGTGTGGCAGACATGGGTGACCAACCGAGAATGTTTCTTATCCTAAGAATCTCAAACATATGGCGTGGGATCGAAATGAATCGTATTACAGAAGTCAAAAGGGGATGGGGTAGTTTTAGTGGGAACTTGCAATCAAGACTGTACTACACAGAATACACTATAGTTGTATTTACCAGAGACATTTTAGCATTACACAATTACAAATATTTTCAATATTGCGCATTTGGAGATGGAGTGATTTTGCACAGAACAACTTCTTTTTTGTTTATCATCCAAAGCTTGGATAAGGGTTCAGTTCTCTGCATTCTCAAGTCAGCAACACAAACCACTGCTGATTTATAAATCAAGCATGTAGTTACTACAGGCCACAGATGTAGGCAGCAATGTAAAGCTATAGCTCTGTCCTGAAAATGAAGGAATTGACTTTAGTTTAAAATCTATCCACTGATAAAACCAAAAGTTACAGGGACATTATAGTTAGACTCTGAATGTACTCGTTCAATACAAAAGAAATTCAGAAGTTATAGTTAGAGTTCTCAAGTAACTATACTATTTTTAATGACGTTATAGAAGTTGTCATGAGTGCTGTAATATCTGGGATAATCAGCAGTGCATGGTGTTTGCCCAAGGGAGGAGCCCCGCATTAAAAACAATGCGACTTGCGATCATTTATTTTTTTTGTAAAGAAATGCTTTTTTGCCCGGAGGGGGGTGGGGGGGTCCTGCTGGGACCCCAGCACCAGAGCTAAGGGGTCAGGGTGTATTTACCCTGGCCCCTTTTTTTCTTCTTTTTTTTATCTTTTCTTCTGGGTCTTGGCTTCAGCCAAGTCCCAACATGGCCGCCAACACTTCCTTGTTGAAGTACTGGCAGCCAATCGGATCTCAGGAGGGCTTGCGAATCCTTTGCGTCCCTATATATACATATAAATTTGTATTTTCTTTAATGTCTCAAGAACTACTGAACGGATTTACACCAAATATCAAAAAGGTAACTTTCTGGACCAAGAGCCACCTTTCTGCCAAATTTGGTGTAATCCCATCCAGAGGTTCAGGTGCTATCGCTGTTCCAAAGCCCTGTGGAAAAAATTAATGGGGAAAAAGCATTTTTGGACTCCCCCCATTTTTCTCAGCACCTGCTTGATGGATCACCCCAAAACTTTCCAGACAGCAGCTGACATGAGTGTCAACTTTTTTGGGACAATTTCAATAAGATTCATCTACCTGGGACCAAAGATATAGACAAGTAAAAAACGTCTTTTCTACAGAAACTAGGTCCTAACTAGAACTACTTAGTTGTGACCACCACTAGGTAATATGGTAGATTTTTATCAGGCCAGACTATTTGTAGAAGCTCAAGTGATATGAGACGATGAAAACAATTTTTATCCAGAGCCCAATTCCAAGAGGTCACCTTCAGAGACGTGTAAATCCTCAGCACCTGACTGACGATCTTTGGAAGCAGCAATTTCTGCAGAACCATCAGGGCCCCATTTCACCTTCCTGGGCTCAGTGGAGGGGCACCCGTGAATCTTGCAGAAAACCCAAACTGGAGACTGCCCATCAGAAGAACGCAGACTGGTGAATCTCTAATTTGATAAACTACCAAAACATTGAAAAATCGGATTGGTACTGAATTCCAGGTTTGATAATAAAATAGGATAAAATATCTTTAACAGCTAAAATATTAAGGTTTATCAAAATAAATCATTAAATTGAATTAGAATGGGTTGTGGTTATTACATGAAGAAATAAAAACAGTTTGTAGTACTCTGTCTTCTATGTCCATGAAGAAGAAGGAAGGGCAATGAACTAGGAAACAGGAAAAAATGTGTTAAGGAAAAGAAGTTTGGAAGATTGGGGTTAGAGCTGGAGGAGAGCAATATGGATGTGGTACGAGGACACGATGGTGAAAAAACAAAGCTAGGAAAGAAAACATTTAAGAGGCACAAATGGAGAAGAAAAAGGGGTCTGAGTGATCTTCCTTGTAAAAGGCAAAAAATAAATATTTCACGATGAAAGACGTTTACCACATTGGATTTGACGATTTTGCAAAGGCCAGAACAAGATTCCACTGGTATGGATCCTGTCTACGTCACATTAACCCCACAACAGGAGCAGATGTTATCATCAGTAAAGACTCACCGCGGAAGACCACCTCTGTAGCGGAGTGACGCCAGCGAGGAGGAGGTTCTTCTTCAGGACTGGGGGGTCCTGCGGCCACACGGCACGTGTTACCTTCTGCAGACTCCTCCCAGGTCAAGCACAATATCCCAGAGCAAGGATGCAAAGGAGACAGCCTCCCCCCCAGCACCAGACAACACTTGGAATCGGGCAGCCACGTCATGGTGTGGAACAGACGAGCATCTAGAGGGGAAACACAGGTAAACGAGATCACAAACACACAATCCAGGGCCTCCACAGACCATTACTGTCCGCAAAGCGGAAAGGTGGATACTGGATCTGGTTAGTCACAAAGGAAATTGTAAAATATATTTAAAATCCTCATTTTACTTCATCACAGTTCAAGGAAATCTGAAAATGAGAATGGCAGTGCCTTTCTTTTCTACACTTTAATGAAAAGAGCAGTTGTTTTGGATTTCAACACTGACTTACAAGGATCTGTAAGGAACATGAGCTACTGTGCAATGCTCTTGTTATTCTAACCCTAACACCTGCTCTCCTCGCCAGCACTTCCCTCAGCAGCAAACAGCAGCTCGGAAGGCAAAGATACAGAAGGCGTTAAGTAAACACTCGGTACGGGGGCCCGGCTCTTCTGCTGGCTATCCTCACCCCAGTGCTCCTCGCTTGCGTGCCGGCAGCCGGTCACCCATCGCCGACCCTGTCTGATGAGGGTATGGATGTCCCGCTGACGTCCATGGCGCCCGCTTTTCTCCCCGAAGCCTCCGGTGCTGATGATCACGTCTGGCCCAAGGAGGGCCGACTTGTGGCCAAACCTCCGGGGTCCAGTGTGAGGTGGAGCCATGGGGCACTCTCTGGCCAGGATAGAACCACGGGTCTCCGGGGTGTCAGCAACTGTGAAACCTTCAAGCAAACAGAGCCCTATTAAAGCTTTAATCTGCAGGTGGTGTGGGGATTGTTCCAGAACAGGGGTCTCCAAACTACGGCCCGCGGGCCACATGCGGAGCTCTGTAAGATTTTATCCGGCCCGCAGCAACTTTAGCATTAATAGGATTTATCTATTTAGCTTTATATTTAGCTATTAATCGGAATATGCAACTCCTTTAGAAGCCGGCAGGTGGCAGCAGAGCTTCTTGAAGCTTCTAATGTACACAAATGTATATATTATTATTTACGTATTTATACATCACTATTATGATTTGTATATTACTATATTGTATAATTAGTTATATATGTATTTATATATTGTTATATATTTATATATCATATTTATAATAATTATTTATCTCAGTTTAAGCACAGTATTGTTTCCATGTAATTATCACATTTCTCTTCTGTTCCGAATCATATCATGGCGATTACAAAATAAATCCATGTAAACCTATATCATTCATTTACATTTTGTAAACTCATTTATAAAACTGTTTTTTTTTCAGCCTGCGAATATTTGTAAGATATACGATGTGGCCCTTGTGCTGAAAGGTTTGGAGACCCCTGTTCTAGAGGCAGAGAGAAGGGTAGGGGGAGTCAATAATATATGAGAATAACCACATCAAGGCACACAGCACAGAACCGAGCAGGAAAACATGATGTTAGATTCACAGACCTCACATCCTTCTTCTGCCCCCAGCAGAGAGCCCTGGCAGGAGCAAGCGGATGGAAGGCTCTGTAATGCAGCTGGCAAAACATAGTCTTTGGGGGGAAAGGTGAGTTTGGAACATTCATCCAAAAAAATGGCTCAAGCACTGATCTCACAAATAGACACCTATTCATCCTTACACACTGAAGCACAGACATACATGTTAAACACTATCCACACGGCTCACATACAAGGATCACAGGGTGCCCAAGTCATGGGCAGGGAATGGGCGGGCACCTGCAGGGGAGAGCAGCTCTGCACCAGGTAGGAAGTGAAAAGATGTGTGCTCCAGAGCTAAAAACACTGCCACCCCACCACTCATGGGCCGTGTGGGCACCACCCACTTTCACACAGATGGGTATTCACTCTGGACGGCTGTCAGGAGAGCAGCTCTGCTGACAAAGGGATCCATAAAGTCATGTTTCAGCTACAGCAACTCACACATTCTCAAGTTACCTGGAGGGACAGGTTCTGGCAGAAAAACAGAAAGGGCAGACTGTCACAGTATTTCCAAGCCCTGCAGAGGATGTTTGTCTCAACACGCTTGTAGAAAGGAACCCACGATTTCTCCCAGCTGCAGTCTCCCCCACAGTAGGGACACTAGGACATCTCCCGGCTGCAGAGCGTCACACGGAAGAGAGATCAGGACATCTCACCTGTAGAGCATTATCGATAGGGACACCAGGGTATCTTCTACCTGTAGAACTACACACGGCAAAGGGCAAGGACATCTCACCAACAGAGGCGCTCACAGCAGGGAGACATGAACATCTCATCTGCAGAGCCTCAAATGGCAGGAAGACCAGAGCTTCTTCTAGCTAGAGGGTCTTACAAAGTAGGGAGACCAGAGCATGTCAGAGCTGTACCTGGAAGGGAGACCAGGGCATCTGATCTGCAGAGGTATACCTGGCAGGAGGTCTAGGGTATCTGATCTGCAGAGGTCTACCTGGAAGGGAGACCAGGGCTTCTGATCTGCAGAGCTGTACATCGGTGGGAGACTAGGACATCTGATCTGCAGAGCTGTATCTGGCAGGGAGACCAGGGCATCTGATCTGCAGAGCTGTATCTGGCAGGGAGACCAGGGCATCTGATATGCAGAGCTGTATCTGGCAGGGAGACCAGGGCATCTGATCTGCAGAGCTGTATCTGGCAGGGAGACAATGACATCTGATCTGCAGAGCTGTACCTGGCAGGGAGATCAGGGCGTCTGATCTGCAGAGCTGTATCTGGCAGGGAGATCAGGGCATCTGATCTGCAGAGCTGCAGAGCTGTATCTGGCAGGGAGATCAGGGCATCTGATCTGCAGAGCTGTATCTGGCAGGGAGACCAGGGCATCTGATCTGCAGAGCTGTATCTGGCAGAGAGACCAGGACATCTGATCTGCAGAGCTGTATCTGGCAGGGAGACCAGGACATCTGATCTGCAGAGCTGTATCTGGCAGGGAGACCAGGGCATCTGAGCTGCAGAGCTGTATCTGGCAGAGAGACCAGGACATCTGATCTGCAGAGCTGTATCTGGCAGGGAGACCAGGACATCTGATCTGCAGAGCTGTACCTGGCAGGGAGATCAGGGCATCTAATCTGCAGAGCTGTAGCTGGCAGGGGGATCAGGGCATCTGATCTGACAAGCTGTAGATGATAGGGAGACCAGGGTATCTGATCTACAGAGTCATAGATGACAGACAGGCCAGGACATCTCACATGCAGCGCCTCACCCGGTGCCTTCAATGACATCTGTTGCCTACAGAGCTTCACAATCAAGGGCCAGCAGAGACCCTGCTTACCTGCAGAGCCGCGGGGAGGGGAGGTCCTAGCGAGGCCACCCTTAGAAGCCGTCAGTATGATGTAATGCGAGCACTTCAGATGCCACTCCTGGAATGAAATAAAAAGAGAGAGTGAATGAACAGGGATGCAGGAGAGCTAGTAAGCAGCTCTCTACCAGTCCTCCCCGGCACATAGCCCACCTGTCACCCAGAGTGAGAACCTCCACTCGCACAGAATGAGAGCCTTTGCGCATGGCGATCCCACAAGACGCAGAAGGCGCTCGTACACCTCTCATGCTGCATGCAACAAGTACACCAGAGAGTGGTGCACTGGAGCTGTGACCTCACGGAGACAGACAAGGCTAAGGAAGCCCGAGCGCGCGCTTGGTGAGGAGCGATGGCTCAGGCCCCTCCAACCTCTGCGCGGCATTTAGGAGGTCTGATCGCTCACAGGTAACAGGTAAACAGGTAAACTATCTTTTACATTTCGCCCACGTGGAGATCAGTGGTGTCTGGAACTGTAACAACCGCGCCCCTGCGCCCTCTCTGTAGGGATCTCGTGGGACGTGAAAGCAGAGCTTGAAACTAAGTTGGACCAACTCCCCTTAGGCACCCAGGACACGATGTCTGGCAAAGATAACTGAAACGGTATAAACATCAGGGTGGGAGGACTCAAGAACACAATCTTAAGATGAAAGGGATCATCACATCTATGGAGGCCACTCGGTGTGATCTTCTAAAGATGCTCACCCACCACCCAAGCTTCCTGTACTAAGTGCTTCAGCCCCCATCACTGGGCGTCCTGCCTTCCGTTGTGTATAGGAGGCTCATTAATCCAACATCCACCATGAACATCTGGGAACTCCGGGTAGACATCATAAAATACATAGATATGAAAAGGTGACCCAAGGAGAGGAGGCCTGCCAGACTCAAAGTTCACTCCTCAGACACAGCATTTTGTGTCATTTTATCAACACAGGGGAAGACATACATTTTCCTTTGATGAATGGGTAAATGTTGCCTCAGATTACATATGTGGGAAATTCGCAACACACGGGATTTGTCCAGCACACATCTATCGTGATCAGAGATACGATACTCCTGGCTCGGACATGTTTTTTCTTTCCCCTCATCCATCCTTCCTTCCTTGAGCAGCGCAGCCTGGTTCTGATCCTCCTGATATCCCCCACATGCCCCTTTGCTTCAAGGAAGAGCTGTGCATTTAATCTGAAGTCACCAATTTGTTTCACGGTCTATCCTTAGGTGCACCCTCGAAAACCTAGAAATGACTTCCCAGGTGCGGGCCCAGACCTTCCATTCAAGCAGTGGTCGCTTCCTTTGATGGCCTTTCTAGAAACCTAGTCCTCTCGGACCCTTGAGTACAAGTGCCAGCAATCTGGAGCTTTTAACAGGTTCGTCTATTCACTCGGAGTCAGTGCTCGTGCACCACACACAAAAGCTGCTGTTTATTTCTTCCGTAAAGTGCTGACTTGCGACAGAAGCTGATCTGTAGCACTGCTGAAGAATAGTTCTAGACTAAACCAGACTGAAGGATAGTTCTAGACTAAACAAGACTGAAGGATAGTTCTAGACTAAACCAGACTGAAGGATAGTTCTAGTATAAACCAGACTGGTGGATAGTTCTAGAATGAACCAGACTGAAGAATAGTTCTAGATAAAACAGACTAAAGGATAAACCAGACTAAAGGATAGTTCTAGTATAAACCAGACTGAAGGATAGTTCTAGTGTAAACCAGACTGAAGGATAGTTCTAGAATAAACCTGATTGGTGAATAGTTCTAGAATGAACCAGACTGAAGAATAGTTCTAGAATAAACCAGACTGGTGGATAGTTGTAGTGTAAACCAGACTGAAGTATAGTTCTAGAATAAACCAGACTGGTGGATAGTTCTAGTGTAAACCAGACTGAAGGATAGTTCTAGAATAAACCAGACTGGTGGATAGTTCTAGTGTAAACCAGACTGAAGGATAGTTCTAGAATAAACCTGATTGGTGGATAGTTCTAGAATGAACCAGACTGAAGAATAGTTCTAGAATAAACCTGATTGGTGGATAGTTCTAGAATGAACCAGACTGAAGAATAGTTCTAAAAAAACAACAGACTGAAGGATAAACCAGACTGGAGGATAGTTCTAGAATAAACCAGACTGAAAGATAGTTCTAGAATAAACTAGACTGACAGTTCTAGAATAAACCAGACCCCTTCCCCAGCAGTAAAGCATCTGTTCCTATAGTGGACCAGAGACTCATTGTTACCCGGGAGACGGAAGAACTAAGGAGCATTTGATAACCTGGGGTGAAAGGCTTACAACATCATGGGTGCACCCAGTGACACACCCCCTTCAACTGGGGCTGTTGCGCTACCGAGAAAGTGCACGGATAAAGCTGTGTACGATAGACGTGGGAGAGGTGTACAAACACACCTTCTTGTGGAACATTGTCTATTCGGATGTACTCCTAATATATTTTAGATGGGTTTTTCAAGCAAACATGAGCTGGGCCATGTTTGCTTGAATTTTGAACCAAATATGGCCCTGCTCATGTTTGCTTGAAAATTCAATATAAAAGTGTTTTAAAAAATAGATCACCTGACAGTACCAAAATTACTAATTTAAGTGATTGTGGCTATCTGCCCTCAGGCCCCGTACCACAGGAATGGGTATAGATCTGGGGAACTGGTAAAGCTCAATGAACACGTGTTCCTAGTTTTGTTGTTTGCCACAGATCGTGTTGGAAGAACCCTGGGTCTGGACGTGACTTCCAGCGCTGTGAGTACAACACCCGGGCCACCTCCCTCCGTGGTCTCTGCTGAAGGGCACTTCCTGTTGGCGCTGCTTGAGAATGCAAGCATCAAGGCGCCACAGGGCCCGCAGGACCTGCTATGCATCTGTGCGGAGAGGGTGGGCCAGGCTGAGGGGGGGTTCGTGTCTAGGAGCTCTCTAAGGTGCAGATCCTCACACTAGCGAGGGCTGGGAGAAGGGATGCAGGCAGGACCACTGTAATGGCCGCCACGTCTCTCCTGACATCGGATGAGGCACATGCACAGGCCACTAGGATTAGAGGGGGCCCAGGCTGTAGGGGGGGAGGGGGGGGGGGTGTCTAGGAGCTCTCTAAGGTGCAGATCCTCACACTAGCGAGGGCTGGGAGAGAAGATGCAGGCAGGACCACTGCAATGGCCCCCACATCTCTCCTGACACCTGATGAGGCACATGCACAGGCCACTAGGATTAGAGGGGGGCCCAGGCTGGGGGAGAGGGGGGGATTTGTATAGGAGCTCTCTAAGGTGGAGATCCTCACACTAGCGAGGGGTGGGAGAAGGGATGCAGGAAGGAGCACTGCAATGGCCGCCACGTCTCTCCAGACACCGGATAGAGGGGGCCCAGGCTGAGGGGGGGTGGGGGTGTCTAGGAGCTCTCTAAGGTGAAGATCCTCACACTAGCGAGGGGTGGGAGAAGGGATGCAGGCAGGACCACTGCAATGGCCGCCACGTCTCTCCTGACACCGGATGAGGCACACACACAGGCCACTAGGATTAGAGGGGGCCCAGGCTGAGGGGGGGGAGAGGGTGTCTAGGAGCTCTCTAAGTTGCAGATCCTCACACTAGCGAGTGGTGGGAGAGAAGATGCAGGCAGGACCACTGCAATGGCCGCCACGTCTATCCTGACACCCGATGAGGCACCACGCACAGGCCACTAGGATTAGAGGGGGGCCCAGGCCGGGGGGGGGAGGATTTGTATAGGAGCTCTCTAAGGTGGAGATCCTCACACTAGCGAGGGGTGGGAGAAGGGATGCAGGCAGGACCACTGCAATGGCCGCCACGTCTCTCCTGACACCTGATGAGGCACACGCACAGGCCACTAGGATTAGAGGGGGCCCAGGCTGGGGGGGAGGGTGTCTAGGAGCTCTCTAAGTTGCAGATCCTCACACTAGCGAGGGGTGGGAGAGAAGATGCAGGCAGGACCACTGCAATGGCCGCCACGTCTATCCTGACACCGGATGAGGCACACGCACAGGCCACTAGGATTAGAGGGGGCCCAGGCTGCCCCATCTGACAGCTGTGACAAGCTGGGCTCAGAGCTCTCCTCACTGTGGGGACTCTTCGGGTGTCCTACACAGACTGTGATTGAAGAGCGGCCTGGCGGTGCCATCCGTACCAGCCCCCCTACCACCATCTCAGCACTGATGGAGCCCCTGGTACCCATCCTCTGGGGTATGCACCTGTAAGCAGGAACGTGATGCCCTGTGTGAGGGGCACCTGCTGGCGAGTGTGTGCTCTCCTGGGGTCTGCTGGTGCCCACGGGACCGATGTGCCCGACACACACACTGCTCCAGAGCCCAGACCCAGGGATTTAAGTGGAAACAAAAAACTGGGGGGTCTCTAAAAGGGGTGTGTCTTTCACAGTTAGGGGTGTGGCCTAATCAGAACGTGATCTCTAAAACAAATCGTACATGTTTGTGTTAAAAGCCTGTGACATTGGTGCATGTGCAGTAACTGATGCCAAAAACAGGTGACGCTCAGCCTCTTAGTTCACAATGCCGTTGTCATTAGGGCGGGGGAGGAACAAATGTCAGTGCATCTTTAAAAACTCTCACCTTTAATAAATGCTCCTTAATGCAGCGATATAATGCGAGGCAGTGAGGTAAACACTACTCGGCGTTAAGGAAATACACTTAAAAAAAAAAAAAAAAAAAAAAAAAACACATAATTGATTGGAGACATCCTGTCAAAGTCAAACAAACAAGCTGTTTGTTGCACAATCCGACCCTGACCAGGCAGGTCGGCTCAGCCCCTCGCTGTGTATGTGCTTTCATTACACGAGGGAGGACCAGGCTACAGCGGTCCCTAGGCCGGACCTAAAAAAAAAAAAAAAAAAAGCGCATGTGAGGTTTGCACACCCCAAACAGCGCCCCCAACCTAAAAAAAGCACATGTGAAGTTTGCACACCCTAAACAGCGCCCCCCAACCTAAAAAAGCACATGTGAAGTTTGCACACCCCAAACAGCGCCCCCAACCGTAAAAAGCACATGTGAAGTTTGCACACCCCACACAGCGCCCCCCAACCTAAAAAGCACATGTGAAGTTTGCACAACCCACACAGCGCCCCCCAACCTAAAAAGCACATGTGAAGTTTACACACCCCAAACAGCGCCCCCCAACCTAAAAAGCACATGTGAAGTTTGCACACCCCACACAGCGCCCCCCAACCTAAAAAGCACATGTGAAGTTTGCACAACCCACACAGCGCCCCCCAACCTAAAAAGCACATGTGAAGTTTGCACACCCCACACAGCGCCCCCCAACCTAAAAAGCACATGTGAAGTTTGCACACCCCAAACAGCGCCCCCCAACCTAAAAAGCACATGTGAAGTTTGCACACCCCAAACAGCGCCCCCCAACCTAAAAAAGCACGTGAAGTTTGCACACCCCAAACAGCCTCCCGCTCCAACTACAAAAGGTACCTGTTGTCCTTATCCACACCTCTCCCCCCCACCCCCACGCTGGGTCATGTCGGGCGCCGTTTGCAAACCCATCATTTACAGAAAATAAAAGCAAGTACGAGCAGCGGGGGCAGCTGGGTTGAGACCCCATCATTTCACATATCTGACAATGCACGTGGGGAATTCCTGCCGCAGAAAGACAAACTTATCTACTGAGACCGGGAGGGGCCGCCACCGCGGGAATTAGTGGCATCGGCAAGCCCCCTCAATGTCCCGAGCAACACTGCCACCGTGCGGATTGCAATGATTCATACACAAACAAAATGTGCACTCAGGCAAATGTTTGAAGTGTGTTCAACTTCTGCACAGTGACTACGGGCATCTGATGTGGGTATGAAGCTGACCGGCTCTGTGCGGTGGGTGGGGCCATAGAAGATGATGCAGGGGTGGGTGGAACCACAGAAGCTGATGCAGGGGTGGATGGTACCACAGGTGATGTAGGGGTAGGTGGTACGACAGAACCTGATGCAGGGGGGGTGGTACCATAGAAGCTGATGATGGGGTGGGGAGTACCACAAAAGGTGATGCAGGGGTGGGTGGTACAACAAAAGGTGATGCAGGGGTGGGTGGTACCACAGGTGATGCAGGGGTGGATGGTACCACAGACGCTGATGCAGGGGTGGGTAGTATCACAGGTGATGCAGGGGTGGATGGTACCACAGAAGCTTATGTGGGGGTGTGTGATACCACAAAAGCTGATGCAGGGGTGGGTGGTATCACAGGTGATGCAGGGGTGGGTGGTACCACAGAAGCTGATGAGGGCATGGAGGGTACCACAGAAGCTGATGCAGTGGTGGGTGGTGCCACAGAAGCTGATGCAGGTGTGGGAGGTACCATAGAAGCTGATGCAGGGGGTGAGTGGTACCCTAGAAGCTGATGAAGTGGTGCGTGGTACCACAGAAGCTGATGAAGTGGTGGGTGGCACCACACAAGGTGATGAAAGAGTGGTACAATAGAAGCTGATGCGCGGGTGAATGGTACCACAGAAACTGATGTAGAGTGGGTGGTACCATAGAAGCTGATGCAGGGATGGGTGGTACCACAGAAGCTGATGTGGGGGTGAGTGGTACCATAAAGGCTGATGCAGGAGTGGGTCGTACCATAGAAGCTGATGCAGGTGTGGGTGGTACCGCGCAGAAGCTGATGCAGGTGTGGCTGGTACCACAGAAGCTGAATCAAGGGTGGGGGGGGGGGTACTACAGAAGCTGATGCAGGGGTGGGTTGTACCACATAAGATGATGCAGGATTAAGTGGGACCACAGAAGTTGATGCTGGAGGTGGGTTCACTTAATTTACTGCCCGGAGGATGGGCTCAACAGGTGGCAATACCATGATTGGCCCAAGTCAGCAAACACAGCACAAAACAAAAGATAAAACAAACAGTGGACAACAGGTCTGGTGCTGGCCGCCAGCCTTTGGTCTTTGGCAATTCTTATTTTGTTCTTTTGTAGTTTTTGCAAAACTTTATTGTTGGTGAACTTGTGAGCCCTCATCAATAGAAAAAAAAATGACTAAGTGCAAAAATATTTTTTGGTCTAAAGAAAGCACGTACTAGCATAGAAGTAACTGGTACTGAAGAGAACTACTTTGTGGGTCGATGTGCTCCTTGTGAAAGGGCTGCATGCCATAACTCAAGTGAAGTCAGCCAATGGCTGAAGTGGGCAGACCCACTGCCCCATGATACATGCTGGAGTGGGTGGAAGAAACATGTGAACAACAACTAAAGACTAATGGAGGAAGTGTGGCTGAAATCCCATATCACTGTTATAAACAGGATTTTAGTAAAATTAAAATGTCTCGACTAACACAAACTTTAAAAAGTCAAAGAGTCTGGCAGTGGCCGCCAGTCTCCCTGTAGGAAGCTGGCTATCTATGCAGTGTACCCAATGTGGGGTACGCTACAGATAATTCAGGCAACGCTTACTGGGTCACAGGAGGAAACGTGACAATTGTAAAAGCTCCTTTGTGGTAGCGTGGGCGAGCAGCGGGCTTATCAGGGGACACTGCTAAGCATTTGATGAACGCGCAGAGTCAATAAATGAGACAAAAGCTCAAGACCAAAGTTTAGAAAAATAGTTACTTTGTTTATATTAGGTTTTCACACCAGAGGACATTCCAGAAGATAAATACTGTTGCAATTTGTATTTGTTTAGCAAGTAAGTAACGCTTTTACTCAAATGTGTTTTATGTGGTAAAGGTTCCAAAGTACTTTTATTGCACTGCAAAGGGGTCCCTGAAAACAGTTCTAAGGCGTCCCCTTTGGATTGTAGGGTGCTAGGGGTGCAAAGTCACAAGCGAGGCGAGAAAACAATTTTATCTGCTCTGGGACGCCGGGTGCAGTGCTGCTAGTTGGGTGGGATATCTTGCGCACCCCTCAGGTGGCGAGGACAGGGGTCACCTGTAAGGGGGGACTTGGGGAGATGTCCGGGAGCAAGAAATCTCTGCTGCATGTCGTGAACCCGGGCCAGGGTGCAAGGGTGTGGCAGGTTTTTGTCATCGGTGCTTCTGCGTCATCACCCACAGCATTTTGAGGGACCAGCAAGAAAGGGGCAAAACAATGCAGCTGGACCAACTCTGGACGATGTCTTTGGGAATGCTGACATCCCTCAATGGTTGGTCTTCGGATGCATAGCTGCAATCTGGACTGGTCTTCAACAAGGCTTGGTAGTTGCAAGGGGTCTGGTACCCTAGGTAACGGCTCTGATGGATCCTTATGTCGTCTCACTTGGAGCGGAGATGGGACTGGCCTCTTGGACCACGGTGACCACCTCCTGGAAGGCTGCTGCATCTGTGGAACAAGTGGTCAGCAGAACGGTGAGCCAGATCTTACGGTTGGTACCTGCAGGATGTGGCTCCTCCACTCCAAGGGAAATGCTGACAGGCTGGCAAAGTGCTGTAGAACCTCCGAGGCTTTTTGTAGCCCCCACAGCTGCAAGACGAGTTAGGATGTTGCGACTGTTGGGACAGAAGCAGGAAGGCGGGCGGGGTTTTGTGCCTGAAGTCCACCAGTCGTCCACAATTCTCGCTCCTTCAGCTCTGCTTTGTAATCTTTTTCTTGGGTCAAACAAATCTATTCTTCAGGTGTCAGAGGGCAACCTAAATACTCAATTTAGGAGCGTTTGGGGGAGTGTAGACTAGTAGCCAGTGGGCTACTTACTCGTGGGGTGACTACACCTCCCTATATGGCCACTTCCTGTGGGAGGTGGGCATATCTCTGTCCCAGAACTCCTATTCAATGGTGGAACCCTTCCATGAGTGTCCACTTCGGGTATCCCACCATAGAAATGTGACTAGCCAAAAGGTGGAGCACACCTACTGCCTAACTAATTTTACCACCTGTCCTGGTGCCACGTGGGCCTCAAGGCAGGAGGGGGCAACTCCCAGGTCTCGGGGAAGCTGGGGGTCACATACCAAAAGGCGGCAGGGTCATTGAAGTCCCTGGCCTTGTTAAGTAGATTTACTAGCCATCCTACTGGAGTAGGTAATACCACCTTCCTCCAAAGTAGACATTGTTTCTGGCCTCTGAGACCGCAGGCTCTCACCTCCAGGGGTCAGGAACGGGTCTGTGGAGCAGGCTGGTCGAGACCAGTCAGCCAGTACATTAAGAGACTAGTGAGTTTAAGGGGGCACCTCTAAGGTGCCCTCTGGTTGCAGGTCATAATACGTCTGAGTCTGGCACCAGTCTAGATTTATTAAGATGGGGTGTTTGATACCGTAGGTTTCAGTGTAGACACTATGTAGCTGGGGAACTCATAATGTGGAGTGTCAAGTAGATACCTTAAGATGGCTTCACTTTTCACTCACTTGTAATATCCAGTAATTAAACTAGACACAGGAGCATATCTGCTCCGGCAGACATGCCATCACATCACATAGAGTGCACCCTGCCTTAGGGCTCTAAAGCCTGCTGTGTGGGTGACTTGCATATATTTAGATGCAGTGACGGGGGCGCGGCATACAATGGACACAGACTGCAATTGCTAGCTGTGTGCAACTTGTTTTAGTGGGGTCCCCAAGGGTGGCACAATGTGTGCTGCAGCCTTTAGGGACCCTATCCAGTACCCCGGCCCTACGTACCATTTACTATGTACTTACAAAGGTACAGGAGTGTGCCAACTGTACACGTTTTACATGTTTTTTTAAGGGCAAGAGCTCTGGCACCGGGGACCTGTTTAGCACCTCAGTTGAAAAACCTCAGTACCAATGAGCAAAAAGTGGGGGCAACCATGTCTAAAAATGGCACTTTCCTACACTGCTGTTTTTGCGAAAGCTTTTTTTAAAAATCTTTATTACAAATAGATAGGGATGGTTGAAAGGCACATACATAGAGAGACATGCAAAGACAAATAGATGGTTATACAGACAGAAGGACAGAGTTGTACAGATAGACAGACAGACAGATTTGCTTTACATAGAAAATATGGAAAAAATAGATGCCAGGCCAGACAGACAGACAGACAGACAGAAAGGAAGACAGATAGCTAGACTTGCCAAGACAGAGACGGATGTGCAGGGTTGCAAAGATAGGCAGGCTGACAGATGGACCGTGAGACAGGTGGACAGGGAGGTGAGTAGACAGAGAGATAGGACAGAACATTGAAATAAACAGGACAGATTCAATTAATAATATAGTAGTTCACCCCTTCGCTGCCAGGCCTTTTCCCCCTCAGATGCCAGGCCTTTTTTTGGCTATTTGGGGCAGTTCGCGCTTAGGCCCTCATAACTTTTTGTCCACATAAGCTACCAATGCCAAATTTGTGTCCTTTTTTCCAACATCCTAGGGATTCTACAGGTACCCAGAGTTTGTGGGTTCCCCTGGAGGAGACCAAGAAATTAGCCAAAATACAGCTACAATTTCGTTTTTTTCCAAACAATGGAAAAAAAGAGCTGCAGAAGAAGGCTTGTGGTTTTTTCCCTGAAAACAACATCAACAAAGGGCTTGCGTTGCTAAAATCACCATCTTCCCAGCTTTTAGGAACAGGCAGACTAGAATCTGAAAACCACATTTTTCAACACAATTTTGGCATTTTACTGGGACATAGCCCATTTTTACTATTTTGTGTGCTTCTGGTCTCCTTCCAGTTAGTGACAGAAATGGGTGTGAAACCAATGCTGGATCCCGGAACGCTAAACATTTCTGAAAAGTAGACAACATTCGGAATTCACCAATGGGTTTTTTGTGTAGATCTTACAAGGTTTTCCTACAGAAAATAACAGCTAATTTAAAAAAAATATTGCAACTGAGGTGAAAAAAACTGCCATTTCTCTCCCCGTTTTACTCTGTAACTTTTTTCTGCCATGTCAGATTTTTGAAAGAAATATACTGTTATGTCTGCTGGACTCTTCTGGTTGTGGGAATATATAGGGCTTGTAGGTTCATCAAGAACCCTAGGTACCCAGAGCCAATACATGATATGCACCTGGCAATGGGGTTTCATTCTATACCGAGAATATAGCAATTCATTTGCTGAAATATAAAGAGCGAAAAATAGCTATCAATGAAACCTTTGTATTTCCAAAATGGGCACAGGATAAGGTGTTGAGAACCAGTGGTTATTTTCACATCTCTGAATTCCGTGGTCCTCATTCTAGCAAGTGAATTACAGGGCATTTCTCTAGCAGACGTTTTCTTTACACATTGTCTTACATTTTGAAGGAACAAATGAAGAGAAAGACAAGGGGCAACAACACTTGTTCTGCTATTCTGTGTTCCCCCAAGTCTCCCGATAAAAATAATATCTCACTTGTGTGTCTAGGCCTAATGCCCGTGACAGGAAACGCAACATGGACACATCACATTTTTACATTGAAATCTGATGTGATCTGATGATCTGGTGTGCCTAGCTATGGATTTTGGCCTCTAGCACAGCCGGCACCTAAGGAAACCCACCAAACCTATGCATTTTTGTAAAACTAGACACCTAGGGGAATCCAGGATGGGGTGACTTGTGAGGCTCTCACCAGGTTCTGTTACCCAGAATCCTGTGCAAACCTCAAAATTTGGCAAAAAAACACTTTTTCCTCACATTTCGGTGACAGAAAGTTCTGGAATCTGAGAGGAGCCACAAATGTCCTTCCACCCAGCGTTCCCCCAAGTCTCCCGATAAAAATGGTACCTCACTTGTGTGGGTAGACCTAACGCCAGCAACAGGAGATGCCCTAAAACACAACGTGGACACATCACATTTTCCCAAAGAAAACAGAGCCGTTTTTGGGAAAGTGCCCCAGCTGTGGATTTTGGCCTCTAGCTCAGCCTGCGCTTAAGGAAACCCTCCAAACCTGTGCATATTTTAAAACTAGACACCTAGGGGAATCCAAGATGGGGTGACGTGTGGGGCTCTCACCAGGTTCTGTTACCCAGAATACTTTGCAAACCTAAAAATATGGCCAAAAACACCTTTTCCTTACATTTCAGTGACAGAAAGTTCTGGAGGAGCCACAAATTTCCTTCCACCCATTGTTCCCCCAAGTCTCCTGATAAAAATTATACCTCACTTGTAGGGGTAGGCCTAGTGCTCGCGAAAGGAAATGCCCCAAAACACAACATGGACACATCACATTTTCCCAAAGAAAACAGAGCTGTTTTTTACAAAGTACCAAGCTGTGGAATTTGGCCTCTAGCTCAGCCAGCACCTTGGGAAACCTACCAAACCCGTGCATTTTTCAAAACTATACACCTAGGGGAATCCAGGATGGGGTGACTTGTGGGGCTCTCACCAGGTTCTGTTATCCAGAATCCTTTAAAAACCTCAAAATTTGGCCCAAGAAACACTTTTTCCTCACATTTCGGTGACAGAAAGTTCTGGAATGTGAGATGAGCCACAAATTTGGTAGGATTAGTGTCCACAAAAGGAAATGCTCCAAAACACTATCTGGACACATCAAAATTATCAAATACAAAACTACCTGTTTTTGCGGGGGGCACCTGCGTTTTTGATCCTGGGCTCAGCAGCCATTCAGGGAAACCTACCAAACCCAGACATTTCTGAAAACTAGATACCCGAGGGAGTCCAGGAGGTGTGACTTGCGTGGATCCCCCAGTGTCTTCTTACCAGAATCCTCAGCAAACTCAAATTTAGCTAAAAAAAATAAAATTCCCACATTTCTGTGTGGAGTCACCGGACCAGGACAAATTTCCTACCACCCAACATTCCCCTCAGTCTCCCGGTAAAAATGATACCTCACTTGTGCCTGTGACAGGGAAGAGCCAAAAACATGTTGAAATTTAGGGGGAACCAAAGCGGGTCCAAAAGGGCAGTTTGAGAAAAAACATTTTTAGGCTGACAAGTAGTGCAGAATTTCTATTGGTATCGATGCAACAATGCTGGGTGGTAGGAATTTTGTGGATTCCTGCAGATTAGGGAAGGATCCATCACAAAAATGTGGGAAAAAAATGTGTGATTTCCAGCAAAGATGGAGGTTTGCAGAGCATTGTGGGTAAGAAAATGGAGCGGGCGCATGTGAAGCACACCACCCTGGACTCACCCAAATGTTTAGTTTTCAGATGTGTCTAGTTCTTGTGGATTTTTCTACATGGCAGCATCCTAAAGTCCAAAAAGTGCGGCCCTCACCATTCCAAGTGGGACGATTTTGAGAGTTAGCCAAGATCTCAGGGCCCAAATGTAAAACCAAAACCCGAAATAATCAAATGTCCTCTTGCTTGCCGTGGGATAAGATGTTTTAGTGTGCGGGGAGAGCTGAAAGACTGTTACCCCCTTCAGTTGGGTTGGGGGCATAACCATACCCATACTGGTTGGTAGCCACCACCACACTATTTTTTGTTTTTGTTTTTTTAATTCCCTGGCATCTAGTAGACTTTTTGCCCCCTGGGGTGTGGATTGGGGGTATTTGCCCCATCTGCCCACTGGTGGGCAGAACAACTTTGGCCCCATTTATCTGGGGTGGGGGTATGGCCATACCCCCACCCTCTTATTTTGAAAAAAAATCAATATAAGTAATTTAAAAAAATTCCCTGGTCTCTAGTGGCTTCTGCACCCACGCCCCCCGGGGCAGAAAAGGCCTAATTACTATAGGCCGATCTGCCCCCGGGGGGGCAGAAAAGGCCTAATAAAGAAATTGCCCCCCGGGGAGCGACCGTTGCCTAAGGGGTCACTCCCCTTATCAATATAAATAAAACAAAACTTCCTTGGTGCCTAATGGCTTCTGCCCCCCCGGGGGCAGATAGGCCTAATTAATATAGGTTGATCCGTCCCCACGGGAGGCAGAAAAGGCCTAATGAAAAGACTACCCTCCTGGGAGCGACCATTGCCTAAGCAGTCGCTCCCCTTATCAATATATAAAAAAAATATCCCTGGTGCCTAATGGCTTCTGCCCCCCCTGGGGGCCAATCAGCCTAATTAATATAGGTCGATCTGCCCTCGGGGGGCAGAAATGGCCTTAAATAAAATGCCTCCCCTTGAGGAGCGGCACTTGCCCAAGGGGCCGCTTCCCTTATGACAATATGCTACTTTTTGGGTAAAGAGTTGGGGCCAAACCTTTGTGGGTAGTTTCCCAACTATGGAAATTCGCATAGCATTAATCCTGCAAAAGGAGTGAGAACACCCTGCATTTCCACCACAGGCACTCCCAGGTAGTCTCTGCCATTAGATTAGATCAACCACCTTGCATAGGGCTGAACAGGAGTATGGCTGCACATAAACGTTTGCTACCCAAAGCAAGGAATCAGGCTGCTTGTTCACAGAAACTGAAGAACAGAAAGGGCAAAGTGGTTAAAGGATCAGGGGAGGAGAAGGTGCAGTGCTCACATGTTTCTGGTCAGTACCATGTCTTGATACATCACCAGGTGTGCAAGAAGCATCCAGATGACGAGGAGTGCCTCAAAGTTCCTTCTGTCTCAGACATAACATGACGTTACCTCAAACTCATCAAACGGCTCCAAGTCCTCGATCCGCTTTCGCTCAGACTCACTGATGAAGCGGTGGTAGAACTCATTCATATCGAGGACAGCACATTCTTCCCAACCCTGCGGAGAAACGGGACAAAGAAAGCAGAAGATCAAGAAAGAAGCTCCGGTTCACCACAGTCCATGCACCGTACGTTGTTCTGCAATCGATCAGCACCATAGCATGTTACACAAGGAAACGCTGATGCTTTAGGTGTCTGCAGTCATATCATTGACCAGCTACATGTGCCCAGGGCCAACCAGGGTTATAGCATGATCTGTTATCAGATATTTCAGGTTTCTGTGAACTAGAGCTTCTAAAAAGTTATTCTGTATTGCTGGAAGTGCACTACTACACAACCTTTACACACTGTCCACCCCAATCCTCAACACGGTGCGAGTAAATCCAAGACCAGGGTGCTGCTCTTCATAAACTACACATGCTCTAAAGCCCAAGCCTCAACAAGGCATAAGGAAAACCAAACCCGGACATGCTCTGCACCCCAAGTTTCAACACAGTGTAAGTGAAACCAACACTGGGCACACTGGTCTTCACTTCCTGGCCATAGCATGTACCCCAACCCTCTGAATGATGTAGATGAGACCTTGGGCATACCCTGGCAACGTTCTGCACCACAAGCCTCCACAAGTCCGTCATACCGATGACTGGCGGGAAATAGTGGGGGAAGGGGATACTCACTGATATCTTTGACATGCTCCGCACCACAAGCCTCTGCAAGACCAATAGCAGAAGGGATCTCGTGCATATTTTGTACACACTGTGTAAAGCGGTGGTCAGCACGATGTATATGAGATCGATAGGTGGGGGGGCTCTCTGTTACATTCTTTATATCCTCTGCACCTCACGCTTCACTATGCTATCAGTGGAACCAACACTGTGCGTGCGGCTCTTCATACGTACTCACTCCCTACCCGAACGTTAAACGTGGTGTAAGTGAAGCCAACACTAAGCGTAATACAGTTCAAAACCTAGACTAGCTCTGTACACACGATTCTGCATGATGCAGATCAGACCAATCAATCAGAGAGGGGTTCTCATTCACTGCCTGAACATGCTCTGCGCCCAAGCCTGAACGTAACGTAGGCAGAGTCACCACTGGGCGTGGAGCTCTTCAGGGTATCTACACACTTCCTACCCCAAGCCTAACCATGATTCAAGTGGAACCAACTCTAATGGTGCTGCTCGTCAAAACCTGGAAATGCTGTGCACCCCAAGTGTCTGCATGATACAAGTTAAACTGATCAGGGAGGGGTTCTCATTCACATCCTGCACATGCTCTGCATCACAGGCCTCGGCACAATGTGAGTGGAACCAACACTGGGCGTGCTGCTCTTAATTGCAAGCACACGCTCTTTATTCCAAGCCTTAATAAGGTTTAAGTGGAACCAACACTGGGCGTGCTGCTCTTCATATTGTGCACACACCCATTACCGCAAGCCTCAATAAGGGTTAATTAGAACCACCACGAGGCGTGGTGTACCTCAAGCTTCTACATGACACCACCAACTCTCCTTCCTATCCTGAACGTACTCTGTACTACAAGCCTCAGAGTGATGTAGATTAGACTCCATCACACCTTGACCATGCTCTGTACCAGTGCATGAGTGTGGTACCTAACCTCTTAGGATCATCTGTGTTAGTGGTCTTCGATGGCTGCAGAACAAGGTCTAGAAGTGATCTGCCATTGTTCTATCACTACAGCTTGTGCCGAAATCAGGGCTCTACCAACACTAGATCTTCTCAATGTCTCATCTCTTGTGTCCACTGTCTGTTAAGTATTCTTGTAAAGGTACATGTGCAACCTTGCATAGGGTAATAATGCAATGCATGGTGCCACCCTTCTCAGTCGTTTCAATACTCGTGTGGTGACAAGATGCAACATCAGGTAAAGGAGAAACAGCGTTTGAAATGCCATTACTCTGTTGTCGCTAGGGTAAGACTGTGACAGAACTGAGTGCTGCTTCTGGGAACTCATAGATTTGCTGTCAGCTGAGATTGGATTTTTTGGCACTGATCATGACTCCTGTTTGTGGAGGAGTCGAATAGTCAGTAGAGAGTCGGTAACGTATTGTGAAAGACCTGTCTCTCCTATCAGGAAATCAGCTAGATATGGAGACATGAATTTGGACTAGTCTTGAGTAAGACGCCGCCACAGCTAAACATTTTGTAAATACTCAGGAGCTGTTATCAATCGAATTACAGAACCTTGAACAACTATTGTGTTGTGCACTTACCACAAGCCTTTCTAGGCCTGGTTACTACTGCATCAAGGATGCCTTCCAGCACCAAGGGTTCTCAATAGGAATGGGTTGGGGAGGGATCTAACTTCAAGGCTTTTCAATGCTAGCACTTTGAAAGAGGCATGGTGCTTCTGGGCCCTGTTTCTCTCCGTGGGATTGATTTTTCAAGGTTGATCCTCTTAGGGAGGCTCACCTGTGTGAGATGTTGAATTATTGTGAGGACAGAATACTGTGTTTGTTCCTTGGTGTCGACCCCAGGCAGGCAATGTATGGCCTTTGTCCTTGGTGTGGGTTTTAATGGGGTCCCAGAAGAGTCACCATTTCCAGAGTCGGAGTGTTGAAGACCATATAGAAATTGGACTCTAGACCCTGTTTTCCTCTGGTGAACTGAATGGTCCACCTGTTTCATCATCGGACTCAAGGCCCTTAACATTCACGGATACGGCGACTCAGTGTCCGGGCACTACATTTCTGAATACTGTGTCCACCTTCTGTCCTGCTGGGTTCAAGAGTTTTCTTTGGCGAGAAGGTATAACATGCTCAGTAGACAGCTTTGCTGTGGTCCCTCAGTAGGCAGCAGATATAGACCCGCTAAAGGTTTGACCACAGAAATGTGCTACTGCAAGAGGGGCAAAACCTAACCTTAAACTTAACACTCCCTCAGATGAGTGACTTGATCTGTCTGCTTGACATCAGTTGTGTTCTTTCTCAGGTGTCCAGTGTTGATAAACTTCAATGTTCGGAAGCAACATTGATGCAGCACTCTAAGCATGTCTGAGTTCAATGAAGGAAAAACTATCCAAGGTGGAGACTGTCCAGGGGCATTATCGATTTCAAAGGCAGAACCAAGAGTCACTTTGAAACTAAAGCTCCTTCATTAAACAGAAACAAATTCTAATTATTGGAGCCCAAAACTAGATGGTAGGACTGTGCACAGCATGTGATCTACAGCTACACATGTTGCAAAGAACTCGATTAATGATCTGGCAGAGGTCCGAGGCAGATGGACCGTTGACATGTCACAGCCACTCTTGGAAAGTGCCTGAAAAATGGCATTTGCTCAATTTAGGAAGCGGCGAGTAACGCGAGATTTAAGCTCACTCAGGGCACCTAGCCTATATGAACTCACAGCGCCTCCACAGCATTGATGGAGCTCGTCGGACACTTGCCCCAGGTGTGCATCTGCTCCGGCGTCCTTTCTCCACACGACGTGTAGCTGTACCAAACTATGAGAGTCCAAGGACTGGGATCATACAGCTGTTGCAAGTATCAACACGGGTGTTTTGGGAGCCCTCCATCACGCACTGCTTACTGAACCGAAACTAAGATGCACCACAAATTCCCCCTTCTGGGACTGTTCGCCAAGAGGGAGAGGCAATCCGCTGGACGCAAACTACAGCACCAATGCTTTGTAAAGGAATGGGAATGATACGCAAGTGGAGGCGAGGTGATCACAGACGGTGCGCACTGATGACCATGCTGACCGGATTTTGAATTTTGGATAGTCTGATGGAAACAGACGAACCGACGGCTCAGACCGTACTTGCCTCCCAGGATTGCGGGCCAGGGTCCCTCCCGGATTATAAAAGCACTGCTGGAACGTCTGGGTTTGCAGGGGACTGAGTGTACTTGGAAGGGCCTCTGAGTGTTGGGAGCCACATGTTGCAAGTGGCTGTGACCGTCGCATGCCCCTCCCTCCTTCTTCCCCCCGCATGGCCCTGCACTAATCCTACGATAATTGGTCTTCTCTTTATTCTCCCCTTCCCCTCCAGCATAATTAGACATAGATGACGGACACTGTATCAGCTAAAGATGTAGTTGTAACTGTCTCCGGCTGCTGCTTGGTTCTATTATGTTATTTTTTTTTTAGTTCTTTCACTGTATTGTTTTATCATAATTGTATCATGTACCTGGACCACCCTAATAACATGCCACTGGATCTGAAGCAGAATTGTTGTTGCTCTGATGTCACGGGGACTAAGTGTAACACATTAATGAGCCATATCTTGCCCTGGTTCAATAAAAACACATTTTAATAAAGGAAGTTGTTTATTAGCACACAGAAAGTGCTTTGGAAGTCACTGTCCACTTCCACAATTACTCTGGTAAGTTAAACTCTTTATACAGGATAAGGCCACAACCATGGGTTCCTTTTGTACTTACTCCATCCAAAAAACGCTTTCTCTGCGCTTCTCGGTCTGGGAATTGTGTGAGGGCATGCAGCCTCGAGTTCAGCTGGCAGAAGTGTTTTTGCATGACTTGTCCAAAAGGATCCTCTGGATGGATCTGTTCATACAGCACAAAGCATGCTGACTGGAATTGATCTGCTGCCCAGCTGATCACAGCCGAGGATCTGAGGGAGAGGTAGAGGAAGAACACATTATTAAATTAACTTGAAGAATTAAAGCAGAGGGCGTAATGACTAGGAAGTTATATGCAACTGCAGGTACAAACATTGCCATCACCATAAATAGTATACAAAAAAGTGATGGACGGAATGCTTGAATTAATCTCACCCACTGACCCCAACCTTCACCCATGTTGTTTCCCTCCACTGCATTCCCCCAAGTTGATTCTGCCTCCTCAGTCCCCATGTGCTGCTTTCGCTCCCACCTGCTTTAAGAAGAAAAAAAAAAACTCAGATCGGTAACGAAAAAGAAGACAGAAAAAGACATGACTTCAATTGGTTGCCATGTGCATGAATGGTGGACAGGCCTACAAAATGACCCGGGTGACTGCGTCCTTCAGCCATGAGGCACAGCACCGGGATGCTGTAGTGCATCACACTAACCATCTGCAAACCTAATAGGTCCCAAAAACAAGTCCTATTGGCTTTGCCAGTGCTTGTTAAACAAGGCTTCCGACCTTGCATTCGAAGGTCATGATGCAGGTTAATTAGCGGCAGCCAAGCACACACAAGCAGCAGAGACACTTTCAAATTTCTGTTTCAGGAATGTCTCCGTGTCCAAAGTCAAGATGAGCAGCTATGCAGCCGTGTTTTTTTTTTTTTAGAATTTCTACAGCGCCAAAATGGAGGATGTCTATCTTGCAGCAGTAAATAAACAAATGAGTAAAATGTGAGATAATGGGGGTCATCATGAACATGGCGGTCTAGACCGCCACCGACATGGCAAGCAGCGCTGCCTGCCAGATAAAGAACCTGTGTTCCCCTAGTCTTTCCCTGGTGGTTTCCCAGACAGGGAAAGGCTGGCGGAAGGGGTGCTGAGGGGCCCCCGTGCACAGTCTCGTTGCGCATGTCACTGTCACATTTACGGGCAATGATATGCGCGACGGGTGCTGCTGCACCCCCCCCGCACTGCAACATTGACGACTGCTCCGTGTGGAGCCGTCGGCAATGTCCAGGCCCAGCATTTCGCTAGGCTGGCAGGCGGAAACACTGTTTCCGCCTGCCAGCCCAGCAGAATGTTCTTTATTGGGCCGGCGGGGTCTTCAGTGGGCTGGCGGTCTGTGTTTAGACCGACAGCATGAACACCGTGGGAAATCCCGCTGTGTTTATAATGACCCCCAATATTTGTAAAGGCCAGAAGCCTGAAGACTCCTTCATACAATAAAATAAGTTATGTTCTGACAAGACACTCTCGCAGAGCCCTGGAACGCATCACATGTATCCTGTGCTGACCACTGCTGTCTCGAGCATGGGAAGAGCTGAGATCCAGATACTCACTGTGAATTGTCCATGTAGGTAAGCACGACCTCGGCCAGCAGTAGGGTCGGACTGCCAGGATCCAGGCCCGCCTGCTTCAGCCCATTCTCCAGCAGTGACAAGTCACTCAGGTCAACCCCAAGCAACATATAATCGTCTCCATGGAGCCCAACAAGACCTGCAGGAGAAGAAGCCAAACAAGAACGTTAACAGCTGACCACGCGCTGGCGCCCAAGACAGAAGTGCCACATCCCAGATACTGGAACTTCTGATTAAAGATGTTTGAATATAAAGATAACACTAGTTTTATTATTCTGCATAATAACAAGAACATTTATCTGCTGATTTAACAGATGACAGTGTTGAAAAGGAGGTAGAGTAGTGATCAAGAATGTGAAAAGACAGATAATTACAGGAGATGATTGGTTAGCTTGGGGGAAACGGGTATTAAAAAAAACACACAAAATGAAGTAAATGAAGAAGCCAATGGGTTCTCTTTCTGTTGGAACAGGAACGTTTGTCTTATTTCAGAAAAACACATTTGTATTCTGTTTACTAATTAACACCCCTGCTCCCTGTCCCGAAGAGCCTGGTGAAGGCCACTCAAGCTTCCTAACATAAGGATGTACGAAACATATCAACAAGGTTGGCATACACTGTTACATTACCCTGAATTCTACTGAAGCATCCTGGTCCTAGCACAACCAGTATAAGAACTACACCAATATACTGAGAAGGGGCCATGACACCACTGATATGAAAGCGTAGCCAAAGAAATGCATAATTAAGCACCCTTGAACAATTAAAAAAAGGCAGTTGATAGCGTGTGCAGATTAAACTTAATGTAATGCACAATACATTCAAAGAGCATTAAAAAGGGAGTACTGTCGGGGTTGTGGAATTCCTATAGCCCGATGCCCAGTGCATACTGTTTGGGGCCAAGGAGAAGAAGTTGTCATGTTTATTCTGTCCTTTGATCCCTTGTCTACAGACCTCCCAGACCCCGCCCCCCCCTTTTGCGAATCCATTGCCGACTTAAACGCATACCACGTTCTCACCTCAATAGACTACATCCTCCGCGGCGACCTCAATTTCCACATGAACATTAACGACCACAACACATCATCCCTACTGGGGAACCTCAACACCATTGGGCTCAAACAACTTGTCACCTCCCCAACCCACTCAGCAGGACACACCCTCGACCCCATCTTCTCCGCTAACAACAACATCTCTGTCACTCACCGCTCCAAATGACATTGGACTGACCACCACTGCGTCCACTTCTTCACCAAACCCACCTAACACCACTGCTCCCACTACCCACGCAGAAACTGGAACGAGGTCTCCGAAGACCAACTTGCCACCACCCGCCATAAAACAACATTGCCTACCTTCATGGATGCCAACACACCAGCAAGCAAACTCCACTTATGAATCTCCCACTGCACCAACACACTGCCTCCCCTCAGGAAACCCTCTGGCAAACAGCCCTCTGAGGAAGCCAGCTGGTTCTCCCCCACCCTCCAAGAATCCAAGCGCATCTGCAGACGGCTTGAGAGAAGATGGAGAAGCAGCAAGACCCCGGCTGACCACGAAGCCTTCAAAACTGCTGTCACCACCTCATCAGAGTCACAAAGAAAACTGTCATACAGAAACGTATCAATACGAATGCACACAACAGCAAAGAACTCTTCACCGTGATCAAAGAATTCGCCGAACCCAACACGGATACCACAGACCTCTGCGACAACCTTTCCATCTTCTTCTACCGCAAGATTATAGATATCTAATACAGCTTCGCAACCCAGGACCTATCCAGCCCACCCGCAACCACTGCACCCAAATGATCCACTTCTCAGCCGACCCTGCTCATCTGGACCACCCTCACCACTGATGACACCCTAAGGACCATAAAAACCATCCACTCTGGAGCCCCCTCGGACACCGGCCCCCACCACATCTTCAACCAAGCCGACGCCACCATCGCCCCCGAACTTTGCCACACCATCAACTGCTTTATTAAGTCTGCCACCTTCCCTGAAGAGTGGAAATATGCAGAAATCAACCCCCTGCTGAAAAAACCCTTTGCGGACCCAAAGGACCTGAAAACTTACAGACCCATCTTGCTGCCCCCTTTCCCTGCCAAAGTCATTGAGAAGGCCATCAACGCCCAACTCACCAAATTCATTGAAACTAACCACACCCTGGACCACTCCCAATCAGGCTTCAGAAGCAACCACAGCACCAGACTGCACTCCTCGCTGCAACAGACATCTGCACTCTCTGCAACCGAGGCAAAACCGCAGCCCTCATCCTCCTGGACCTCTCTGCCACTTTCGACACCATTTCCCATTACACCCTCTGCTCAAGACTCCACGATGCTGGCATCCACAGCAAAACCTTAGAGTGGATCCTGTCCTTCCTCACAGGCAGAACCCAGAGTCAAGCTCCCACCGTTCTCAGAACCTATAGAGATCAGCTGCGGGGTTCCTCAGGGCTTCTCTCTGAGCCCCACCCTCTTAAACATCTACATGGCCCCACTTGTAGACATCCTCAGAAACCACAGACTCAACGTTGTCTCCTGCGCTGGCGACACCCAGCTGATTCTCTCCCTCACCGATGAACCTACTGCCGCTAAGAGCAACTTTCACAACGGGGTGAAGGCAGTTGCCGCCTGGATGAAAGACAGCTGCCTCAAACTAAACTCAGACAAAACAAAAGCCCCCATCCTACGCACCAACCCCTTTACCTGGGAGGACTTCTTGTGGCCCATGGGGCTCCGAACCCCCCCCACACCTACCGACTACGCACGTAACCTCTGCATCATCCTCGACTCCTCGCTCTCAATGAACTACCAAATCAACGCCATTTAATCCTCTTGCTTCCACATGCTCTGCTTGCTTCGGCAACGCACTCTACACTGGCACCACCCAAAAACTCCAAAAGAAATTACAGAGAATCCAGAACTCCTCGGCCAGACTTATCCTGAACATCCACCACCGCAGCCACATCTACGGTCACCTGAGAGACCTTCACTGGCTCCCGATCAACAAAAGAATCACCTCTAAGCTCCTCACGCATGTGTAGAAGACCCTCCACAACATCGGACTTGCATACCTCAACCACCGCCTCGCCTTCTACACACTCACCAGACATCTCCGCTCTGCCCAACTGGCCATGGCCACTATCCCACTGATCCGCAAGACCTTGGCCGGAGGCAGATCCTTCTCCTACCTCGCTGCGTAGACCTGGAACTCCCTACCGCTACATCTCAGTCAATCACCCTTACTGCCTCAATTCAGGAAAGAGCTCAAGACCTGGCTCTTCGACTGAACTGCACAACACTCCCACACCCCAACACTGGTCCTCAGCCTTTTGTTTTTGACAATGCGTGTCTTGTTTTTACATCGTTTTTTGTAAAAGTGTATTGCTGTGGGAGCTGAGAGGCCTCAATATTATAACAAACATTGGCAAAAGCAATAATATGTTTGGGTCTCAAAAAGCACACATTGCCATAGTAGTTCCTGCCATTGAACAAAACTACTTTGTGTGCCAATATGCTCCTTGTAAAAGAGCACAATGCTGTCACTCATAGTGAAGCCAGCCTGCAGACAGAGACAGAGCTGAAATAAAAACAAAAGGTCTTGGTTAACATCAAACCTAATTGGGGCCCAATTCTTAAAGTAAGTCACAAAAGTGCATGGTAAATGTCCCTGTATTAGTGCAGATTTGTGACTCGTGAATTACCAAGAATTTACAGAAGTAGGCCACAAAATGGTATTCCTAGAAAATATTTTTGAACTACATTTTACCTCACACAAATACGTATGTCTAGATTTACTCATGCAAACATTTCTTGAGCATTTACAAGTTAACTTTCTGTCCAATTACTTTTTTCCCTTTACAGTCAGGGAAAAATGTTCAAGCTTTCTCAGTATGGAAAACAATTAAAGAAGAGCAATAAAAACCCCTAAAACATACAAGTTCATTGGTTTTCACAGAATCAAAAGGGCATTCCAAACCAGGAATTATTGCTTACTGCTGCCTAGAGCCTTAGTATGTACATCAGTGGAAAGGTGGCAAAATAAGCATTCACACCCTACTATAGTATGAGCCCTGACATAATCAGAGAGGCTATTACCAGAGTCTTTATATAACAAATTTGCTGCCATAGTTTACTGCCACGTTACGTGGCACCAAAGGGACAAGTAGATTTTTTACAGGACAAGTAGATTTATGAAGCAATCTTTCCCACGGACAAGTAGATATTTTATTAAATTGTACACCCCGACTGTTTAAGGCAAGCAATACATGTTCTTTATCTGGACACCCTGCATCTCTTCACTCTGTACAATGTTTGCCCCACAGGCACACAAGACCAGGACTTGCTTTGCCATCACTGACCTTACCAGAGGAGGGGCACCGGGTGCTCTCCGACACTCCCACCAGCTCTGTGAGCTCTTTTGTGCGGCTTATCAGGGCAGCTTTTCGGCGAATCACTTCAGGAAAGTCCACTTCACACACCACAGCATTCTTGAGAGCACCGTCTGATTTTAGACGGAAATATAAAGAATCAAAGCCAGCACCTAAAGACAGAATCTGCGGGGAAGAGAGAACACAAAATGATGGAGGCTGTGGGATCCGGAACCCATGGAGGGGTTAAAGAGCATTCCAGCCACAGGGAAAGTACACAGATAAACAGGATTGTTTCACGAGATGCCAGAGGGAGCAGGGATGTTAGTGGATCAGTGGCTAGTTAGTATGTCAGTGAACTCCACCCATCCATGTGCCAAAATCACACATGGGCCAAGGACCTCTATGCAATAATATATATTTTTTTAAACAACTCTTGTTTGGGGGCCTAGGCCCTCACACCAATCAAGATTTGTGACGCTGTGTAGCATAAAACAATTATTCAGGGCCACTGGAGCTCTTCACAAATGGAGGACAAATTATGGAACAGCACTGCCTAAATTGTGTGTAAAAAATAATCCAAGTTTTAAAGCTGTGGCTCTGTTATTTGCCTATTTTCTTTGTTGTTTTAACACATACAGACAAAAGGGATCCCAATGGTGTAGAACATACAATGAAAAATATACACACTTAGCAGCTGGTACTCAAAAATCACCATCATGCTCATTCGGCCTGAAAGCACAAGCTTTCAGAAGCCAAGGTGAAATCATTTATAAAGTTTTTGTGCCTGATCTGTACACTGAAGAATACACCTCAGACCACTACCCACTCCGACTCAAAACTAAACCATCCGAGCACCTGAGGCACATCATAGTGAGTCAACGGTCAAATCACACCCAGAAAAGTCATAAATAAAAAACCCACCAGCAAGTCTTTGCAGGCTCAAGTCCCACCTGGAAGGTTCTCAGGAGACATCGAAAGCACAACATATTTAGGAACTTTCAGACAAAATCTTAAAAGGAATGGTTTCTGTACAAAAAAATCCACTTTTCTAGAAATATTCTTCCTGGGCGACCTGCAGCCAGTACTTGTTTTGTTAGTCCCATAAAGAGACCTTGGCCTGGTTTGTGCAATAACATTAAGTGGGTTTCATGTCCTCACCTGCCTCCGAGAGGAGTCCTGTGTCTGCAGCAGGAAGTTCCTCACACACTGGTCCACGGCTCGTGCACGGATGTAGTAGCCCCTGGATGGATGAAACAGATCCATGAAGTGACCGGCCACTGATACACAAAGGTGTGCGCCGCTGGCACTGACTTGAAACGTAAAAGAAGCCATTGGCAACGTGTAGTGCTGCTCTGGGGCTGAAGTAAAGAGCAATAGGACGAGGTACTAAAACAGATCCCAAGGAGGAGAGGACAGGCCCAACATCCCAGTGAGAAGACCTAACAGTTTGACAAGACTGGCACGTTAAGGTAACACTTGCCGGCTTCCACCAGCAGTGCTGTCTCTGTTCACAAGATGGATGCCTTGAGAAACAGGTGCTGACCCCTACACAGAGAAATGTCATCCCTTCAACGCAGACAGAGGTAGACCACAAGCTCTGGAAGGCATGTAACAGGACCACAAATACAAACCTATTTATCAAAGGAGCTCTTCTGCTGTTCTTTGTCACAAAACAGCTGAGAAAGTCATCAGGAAAATACCCCAGGGCTGCCATAGAGCATTTACTGACGATGCTGCTGTCGTTGGTTCCTTGAACCTAAGAAGCAGACAGAAGAGAAAGTGAGTTCAGAGGTCTTTAGAAAGTGCTGACCTCCTCGCACCAGAAGCAGGTCACTCAATGCCAGAGCATCAGACAATCTACACACACCAGAAACCTGTCATTCAATGCCACAGCATCAGACAAACAATCTACACGCACCAGAAACCTGTCATTCAATGCCACAGCATCAGACAAACAATGTACATGCACCAGAAACCTGTCATTCAATGCCACAGCATCAGACAATCTACACACACACCAGAAACCTGTCATTCAATGCCACAGCATCAGACAATCTACACACACCAGAAACCTGTCATTCAATGCCACAGCATCAAACAATCTCCACGCACCAGAAACAGGTCATGCAATGCCACAGCATCAGACAGACAATCTCCACGCACCAGAAACAGGTCATTCAATGCCACAGCATCAGACAGACAATGTACATGCACCAGAAACATGTAATTTAATGTCAGAGCAGCAGATAAGAGACCTCCACACACCAGAAACCTGTCATTCAATGCCACAGCATCAGACAAACAATCTACATGCACCAGAAACAGGTCATGCAATGCCACAGCATCAGACAGACAATCTCCACGCACCAGAAACAGGTCATTCAATGCCACAGCATCAGACAAACAATCTACACGCACCAGAAACCTGTCATTCAATGCCACAGCATCAGACAATCTCCACACACCAGAAACCTGTCATTCAATGCCACAGCATCAGACAATCTACACGCACCAGAAAACTGTCATTCAATGCCACAGCATCAGACAATCTCCACGCACCAGAAAACTGTCATTCAATGCCTCAGCATCAGACAAACAATCTACACACACCAGAAACCTATCATTCAATGCCACAGCATCAAACAATCTACATGCACCAGAAACAGGTCATTCAATGTCACAGCATCAGACAGACAATCTACACGCACCAGAAACAGGTAATTTAATGTCAGAGCAGCAAGCGATCTCCACACACCAGAAACAGGCCATTCAATGTCAGAGTTACAGACATGTGATCTCCATGCACCAGAAACACGTCATTCAATGTCAGAGAAACATATATGTGATCGCCACGCACCAGAAACAGGTCATTCAATGTCGGAGCACCAGACAGGTGATCTCCACGCAACAGACACAGCTCAGTGTCAGAGCAGTTGTAGGAAGAAACCCTGTCTACCTGCACCAGACATGGGTCCTTGACAGTGGAGGGTTTTGTGGACAGTTCACCTGCACGCAGCAGGTGCCACTGCCAGAGCCAAGGATTACCGGCATCTGACTTCCCTACTTCGGGCACAGGTCTCTATGAGAGTGGCTGTGCGAAGGCTGCTGACCTCCATGCAACAAGCACAAGCCATTGTCACAGTAGAGGTTTTGAACCAGCGTTTGTTTTTGTAGGCTGGTAAAGAGTACCATTAAATTGAGTAATGCAGGCCTCGAATAACTAGAATAATCTACTTGCCCTAACTGAAATGTACTTGATCTGTAAACTGGTCTCTAATTGCATGATCCTAGGCAAATATTTTATTTTACATAGCCGCCTTTTTCTTCATTCTCACAAAGGAGTGCACCTTCAAATAAGTGAGCTCTGCATTTCTGCTGTACCAAAAAACTCTTATTTGATTAAACAGACTAAACAGTTGTTCTGTGTATAATAAGAATCTAGCCCATATAAAGGCTACACATTAAATCTGACTTGTCTCTTGGATTACTAATAGCATTGCCATCAGGGCAGGGGCAGGATTGTATCTCAGTTTATGTTTAAACACTTAAGTTTAATAAATACATTACTAAAGCACGATGTGGTAGCGCACTGTCATTTACAGACAGTAAATTTCCATTGAAATGGCCTAAAACTTTCCGACAAACTTGCAGCTTTACTGATAAAACTATATAGTGTATTAAAAATAATCTGTGAAAACATTCAGAAAACATGTATCATTTGCACATCACGAGGTAAATTGTTCGGATTTGTTTTCATCCTATTAAAATATTTTTCATCCCACAGAAGTACAACAATGGGCTTTCACAACTACTGAAATATATTATGAAATGTTTATACAGTTGGCTTAGTTATTTAAATGTTGTGTGTTAGGCAAAATCTGACAACCTGCAACCTCTTATTTCACACTTTGTACAGCAGGTCAGATAGTTCACCCTACAAAATCCTGGAACTCTGCAGTCATAGAAGTCAACTGACTTCTGACCTCTTTCTTGAAACACAGAGCAAATAAGACAAGATAGAAAGAAGATATAAAGGCATTTTATAGCTTTCTCACTTTTGGAGTGAACAGGACATCTGTTCTTTGTCAACTCGCCAGAATGGGCGAGTAGGCTCTAGATTTAGCATGACCTCATAAAATCTGACTTGCCATAACGACTGGGTGAGTAGATTTTTCGAGACCTGTAATGGTAATTGATATCTGTTGAGAATGCAATGTATCTGCAAGGAAGTGGCAGCTAGTGCTATATGAGACAAATGAGTTATTCAACACCAATCTCCCTTGACTATAAAACAAACCATGTAACATTGCAGTGTGACTAGTGAATATTCATATTATGGCAGACATGATATTTGCATGCTGCTAGGTCTTTGTCTGTTGTTGGAAATCATCATCTTTTTGGTGGTCGCCCCCCCCCCCCCCAGATATTTCCTTCTTTGGCTGAACCAGATTTTGTTGGCCATGGGATTCTGTGCACTTTACCCCTGCTAACCAGGGGTAACATGCTTGTGCTCTTCCTTTCAAACATGTTGAAATGGGTATAAACCTTATTGGCACATTGAATTTACTGGTAAGTGCCAAGTATATGGTACAACACGTCCCCCTGGCCTGTAAATGAATTGCTACTAGTGGGCCTGCAGCACTTATTGTGTTTTCCACTAAAGTCACACCTTAGAACATGCCTCATGCTGGCCACTGCAACCTGGGCATGTAGCTTCAAATTGTAATTTCAACATGATATAACAACCCTTTTGACAGGGCCAAACTTTCCTTTAAATACTTATAACTGAACCCTAAAATAGGCCATAAATTCCCATAGTGCTGGGTACAGGGTATTTAAAACTAGGACATGTAGATTTCATGTTTTACAAGCCTTGGTTTTCACTATGGCAAGGCTAGCTCTCAAAAAAGGCTAACACCGGCTTACACCATTACTATTTATAACTGCTGAATTCAATTTGGGAACAGCTAGAAAAACAACTAAATGTCCAATTTAATGGTAAGGTTGCATTTTGCATTACTATTTTGAAAAGTACACTTTTAGAAAGTTGTTTATTTCCTACGTAAAACTAAAAGGCTTTTCTGCCAGTGTCCAACTGTCGCCTGACTATTCCTCGCTGCCCTGTGGTGAGATGTGTATTGCTCCGAGACAGTGGGCAAGGGCTCCTAGGTGTGGAGAGGAAGCGTCCCTCCTTGACAGGAAGGCATCAGGGGCTGCGAACAGCCCTTTCCTGAGCTTAAAAGGATGCCTACCCTGTAACTGTTACAGGGGTGTGGAAATTAATGCACACTTTTTTTTTTACTAGAACCACTGTCAGTAGTGCAGTGTGACCTTGAAACATTTATTTACAGAGCTCACCCTAATAAAGAAGGATTTTCATTAATGAACCATAAATACAAGTTCCAACAGCACTAACATATGGACGCACATATTACCTTAACTGCAGACAGTTTCCATCTCTGTAAACGAGCAGTCAAAGGGTTTGTGCTGTAGGGGGTTGGGCCTACTTGTCCCAAGGACAAAATAAACATGAAAACGTGTTGCCCTTGACCCCAAACAATATGTCCCGAGTGTCGGGCGACAGGAATTCCACATCCCTGCTGTTAGAAGAAGTGTACCTGTAGACATGCCTCCTTTTTGTCTTTCTAGTCAGGTTGACTCCAAACCCAGTTCCGGGGGGACCTGCTCAGAACTAGTTTAAGGAGTGGACAAATAATTCTCCCCACCCACATGCTAGCACTGGGCATAAAAGTGTCATCCCCAGAACTATCCTCCATACTCTCCTGACCAGAGACAAATAAGAAGGAAAACTGCCCTGTTTGTCTGAAAAACGTAAAGCAAGTTGGGACCTGGTTACCCTGACTCCAGGACCTCAAGAAAGTGATTCCAAGGGACAGGTGGCTGACCGGTGTGAGCTACCCAGCAAACAACAAGCTTCCAAAGACATTTTCCTGCTTTCTAGCCAAACAGTCCCCACTGGGCCGGACTTGGTCCCCTCTGCTGGCCTCTTTGGGAGCGAGTCCTAACCCCCCAGGTACTGTTCCAAAGATCCTGGACCTTTGACAGTGGCCAGAGAGTACTCCTCCCTGCCTAACTGAATGTTTTGTTGCACTCAACGTCCCTCAAACATCAACACCAAAACCCTTTGTCGATGGCTTCACCTGACTGGATGCTAAGCAGCATCTGAGCAACACCAACAACCCTGACTGCCATTGTGTCCAATGACAACAACCCACTGACTGATGCAGAGTCCTCGCTCCGCAACTCTCCGACATCACTGAGCCCCTCGAAAGATCCAGTCTGCTGCCTCGTCCTGCTGAAGACATTTAACCTCCATAAAACTTTCTAAATCAGAAGGTAAGGTTCCATCAGGATGAACCTGGCACCTGTATTTGAAAGGCCATCCATCGCGGTCAGCCTTTATGTTTGACTTTGATCCAGTCTCATGCGACCAGACACCCACAACTGGCGCTTTGTGCTTTTTGGCACTATTTTCAACTCAAACTTTAAAAGTTTGCAGCTCCTGTTCTGCTTATTAGATTATTGCAGTTTTAGTGTCATTGTAAAATATTCCATGCTTTTCTAAATGAGTTTGGGATTTTTCTTGTGTTATGTTTTTACTTTATCACTGTTTGAGCACTGCATAAAGATTTTACACATTGCCCCTAAATTAAGATTGACTGCTTTATGCCAAGCTAGACCCAAAGAACCAGGAGTTGATTCTGGACAAATAAGGAGTTTTAGCTTGAATCGGTCCCGAGCATGGATAGTGGGTTGAGCCAGGTGGTTCCTAGAGAGGGGGGTATACCTTTGCACTTTCCTGCACGTCTTTCATTGATTTCTTACCCCCCTCCACCTTTGTGCTGTTCTGCTCATATTCCTCCCTGCACATAATCCTTATCTCCGCGCACTCTCCAGTGTCCCACAGTCACATCTCTGTACCTGTTCAAAGTCCCGGAAAAGCTAATTAACAAATGCCTAACCAACCATTTCAGTGCTCACCAACTTCTCGGCACCCCAAATTCCAGGTTCTGACCCAACCAAAAAAGGAACTGCCTTCATCGCCACAACTGATGACATTTGTATGGCCCTAGTCCAGTGGTCTCCAAACTCTTTAATGCCCCCCACCCCCCCAGTTGAAGAATAAAAATCATTGCCCCCCCCCTCTGATTTTTTCACAATTATTTTTTTAAGCTGACAATGTTTAAATATGTCTAGACCTATTTAAACATTTTCAGTTAATTACTGTTACCTTTTTAAAAATGCAAATACATGTTTCTGCTTAAAACAAAGCCCTGTTATCTCTACAATGCTTCTTTTGGTCAGAGCCTGGAGCCTCCTCTGGGATCACTTGAGGCACCCCCTGCCCCCCACCCCAGTTTCAAGACCACCGCCCTAGACAGAGGGAAAATGGCCACCCATAACATCCTGCACCTATCCGTGACCTTTGGTACTGTATCTCACCCCATCCTCATCGGATTGCTACACAAGATATGAACAAAAGGCGATTCTCGCCAATGGATTTTCTGCTTCATGATCGGAAGGACTCAGTGAATCATCCTGCCCCCCTGCAGCTCTGGATACAAACACCCTCATCTGTGGAGTATCGTAATGGCGCTCACATAGCTCTTGTTGAACTTTTTCAGCAAGAAAATGGAAGACAGTTAATGTACTATAGCGTTATATGAGTACTGCCCATATTGGACTAGACCAGGCTTCTGCAACGAGTAGCTTGTGTGCTACTGGTAGTTCTCCTTTGTGAAGCCCAGCCTGCTTTATAGAAGCTTTTGCTTGGTTGAATTAATGTATGTACACCAAAATTCAAAATCGTGTATTTCAAATAAATATGTGTATATGTTGAGAATTCATAAGCTGATGTTTGGAGAAACACTATTTGAGTAATAATAATAAAAGTGTATTGGGAAGACAATTATGAATATATTGAGTTGGTGCTAGGTACACTGCAGCTGTGACTGTTATGCGGGCACAAGTTGAGGGTAAACGCAGGTACATGGCATCAACCCACTATTATCACAGGGTGGATCTGTCCACCCTCCAAGAAGTGGGCCCCACTGAAATATGCTGAATAAGTCCAGGACACATTCAGCAGCGGCTGCACCTTGTCTGCTCTTGTTTCAACCAGCAAAGTGCTGGCAGCTTTCATGTTTCAGACTCCAGCTGGGCCCATAACAAAGACCGCATTTAAGGGACCATCAGGCCTCCTTTTGTTCCACTATCCTGACTGAGACCTATCTGATCCTCACACATAGATGCAAATACAAGGGAGGGAAAACAAAGGCTCATAGGTTGTTGCTACCACTTCACAAATACTTAAGAGGCATGCTTTTTAGAGGTGTTCAATCCCTGTATATTGGAGATATGCATGTACTGTATGAATGTCTGATGTGTTGGTCTGTTCCAGTACTCACATGGATAATGTTTTAAAAAACACTATTTTGTTTTATTTATTTTACAGCGCTACTCATCCCAATCCAGGGTGTCAGAGCGCTTTACATCAAACGTTTACATTATACATTGACTAGAGAAATATAAGTCTCTCATGCTAATCTGTTACCCCCCACAGTTATCCTGCTGTTTTAGTTTCTTGGGATTTACTGGGCACACAAAGAACTCTGCAGCAGTTGCTTTAACCCAATAAGATATTTTAAAATGCAGACTTCACAACCAATTACGCTGAATAGATTTACTGCTATGTTTGTCCTTGTTGCCAACATCTTTGTGGCAAAAAAAAATGTATGAATTGAGGAACACATATTGCATTGGGGTTGCTTAAGGTTTTTGGCACAACCCAGAAACAAAATCTCATTTGTTAAATCTCAAAATGTACTGATAGACCTGCGAAACGTGTGTGAAGAGTTAAGATCTGATGTCACTTCTCGTGATGTCACTTCCTGTGAGGTGAAGGGCTGTGGTGTCACTTCCTGTGATGGTGTGATGTCACACACCACGAGTAATTTGGTTAATCCCCCTCTTCTCTGCTCTCATGAATGACCCTCGTCACATGGACACAGTATGTTTTGTGCTAGTGCCGGACCCCCTGCCCGGGGCACGGAGGGGCCACTGCAGGCTGTGCGCGGGGTGAAAGTATTACCGCATGTGCATTCTGGGAGTTGTAGTTTTGAGTGTGACGGGTAAAGCAGGGGCGCAGGCGCGCTGCCAGCTGAAGACGCCTGGCGGGCTCATACATGATCTGCGCCACACGGGTGGAGCAGCACTGAATTTCACACATGTAACACGCACACCGGGCAGCAGGGCACAAACCGCCCAGCCCCCGCTCTCTCCTAGCACCGCACGCCTGGGCCTCCCCCAGCGCCCGGCCCCTCTCACCGCGGTGTCCCGGGCCGCTCGGCCCCGCCGCTTCCCCATCTCCGGCCTGGAGGTGGCACTGACACAGAAAAGGGACTACACTGCACGGCGCACGTAGACACTGAAAACGGACAAGGCGCCCGCAACCTGAAACATTCACAGGGTGCGTTGGGTTTCCACCAGACGGAAAAGTCGTCGACAAAGGACTACTACGGGAGGCCCGAGGTGATTGGACGGGATAGAGGGGCGTGGTTAGGAGGCCGGATGTTATTGGGCGGGACGGTGAAGGGGCGTGGTCACCGGTCGAGGCTGCTGAAGGGAAACGGTCACTTCCGCCTTCGCAACAGACGGTGCTCGAGTGCGCGCGGACCTTTATTAATGTTTTTTAAATTATATTTTTGGTGCCAGTGATAGCTCTTGTCACTGGTTCTGCATACAACGGTCCTGGCTCCCCGGGGGGTATCAATCTCTCACTTCAGCCGTGCGCAGGCTGCTGTCTCAGGCCCCGTTTGACATCAGGCGACGCTGCGCGCGTGTCCGGCTCCTATTTATTTATTTATTTAATGCCTTTTTATATAGCGCGGACTTTACCCGAAGGTGTCAGAGCGCTTCACAATAGGCAAAGTAAAGATACAAGAGGAGAAGAATTACAAGTGAGCCTGTTACAAAAACAAGCGTTACATTACATGAGGCAATAGTGAAAATTGTGCAAGTATCAGGAGCAAAAAAATACACGAGGTAGCAAACGATACGTGACGAGGAAAAAGTGACGTGTGCAGGTTACAAGAGCACATAAAGTACGAGTAGAGGTAAAAAAAAAATTGCAATAAATGGTAGACACTCAAAACACTCAAACAATAGTTACGTTACATGAGGCAGTGGTGGCCGTTGTGCATGTATCAAAAGCAAACGATATAAGAGGTAGCAAATGATACGTTGTAAAAGGAAAGGTGCCGTGTGCATGTTACAAACGAGTACAAAATACAGGTAGAGGTAAAATACTGCACTAAATGGCAGACACTAAAAACACAAAAACACCCTGGGAAGGCACTTCTATAGGCATGGAGAACAGAATTTCCTATAATGGAAGGACTTCCTTCTGAAAACAGAGGGCTAGAATTACATTTGGAAGTGTCTTTGAAGGAGGAGAGCTTTGAGGTCAGTTTTGAAGGCCTGGGAAGAGGTGGTGGTCCGAAGCTGAGGCGCAAGTGAGTTCCAGATTCTCACCGCGTTGCCTGAAAAGGATTGGGCCATCGATCTTTCCTTCTTGAAAATGGGAGGTTCAAGCAATAACTTTTCTGCATTACGTGATGGTCTGGAGCCCCCAGAGAGTTTCAGTTTATTCACCAGGTAGCGAGGGGAGGAGGAGTGCAAGGCTTTGTGGGTGATACATGCAGTTTTGTAGATAGATCTTGCCTCGATGGGAAGCCAACGGAGGGTGGATAAAATGGGTGTGATGTGGTCGCTTCTTTTGGCCCCATATATGAAACGAGCTGCTGAATGGAGAATAGACTTCAGGGGGGAAAGGTGGGATTTGGGAAGGCCAGTAAGAAGAGAGTTGCAGTAGTCCAATCTGGAGAGAACCAGCGATTGGACCAGGGTTTTAAGGTCGTGCTCCGGGAAGAAGCGACGAATCCCCCAAAGAAGGCGCAGTTGGTGTCGAGCAGACTTTGCAATGGAGTCAATGTGGGAGAGTAGATTGAGTTTTTTGTCGAGAATGACACCAAGGGATTTTGCGCTCTCGACAATGATGGGCTTATTGTTCATTAGATTGATCTGATCCATCCATGATTGCACTGGGGGATGAGAAAGTGAGGAGGAGAGGAGGAGGGATTCAGGATCAGTTGATGAGTTGACATCCAGTTTTGAATGGAGTCGAGAGTAGAGCTAAGGAAGGAGAGATCATGTTTGGAAGCCACCTTAAGGTAGATCTGAGTGTCATCCGCATATAGATGATAGTGGATCCCGGATTTACTCAGGAGATTTCCCAACGGTTCTAAATAGAGATTGAACAGTGTGGGTGCAAGTATGGAGCCTTGAGGAACACCTTGACTGACCGCTAAAGGAGCTGAAAGACTGTTCGCTATTTTGATAATTTGGGATCTATCAGAGAGGAAGGAGGCAAACCATTTGAGCACAGTGCCCTCCATGCCCATTCTCTGCTGAAGAGTGTTAAGGAGAGTGTTGTGATTGACAGTGTCAAAGGCTGCAGAAAGGTCAAGAAGAATTAGAAGACAAGACTCCCCTGAATCGAGTATCCGCAGCGCGTCATCAATCACTAGCAGCAGGGCTGTTTCAGTGCTGCAGTTTTGAATGAAGCCGGACTGGAAATTGTCAAGGAGATCATTTTCCTTGATATGGCGAGAGAGTTGTTTCGCTACACATTTTTCTGTGATTTTCGCAAGAAAGGGTAGGTTAGTGATGGGACGGTAGTTGTTGAGGTCGTTCGCATCAGCGGTGGGTTTTTTAAGCAGAGGGGTGACCTGCCCAGTTTTGAAGGAAACAGGAAGGGAGCCTTGACTGAGGGAGAGGTTGACCAGAGTGGTCCAATAGGAAAGAGAATTAGTATAGAAGTCAATGGCAATGGCACTAGGGATGGGGTCAAGAGAGTGGTTAGAGGGCTTTGTATCGAGGATGCATTTAAGGAGAGCATCGTCAGAGATGGGGTCAAAGTTCTGCCAAATGGTTAAGGATTTGCGCTCCTCTGTAGGGGTAGGATGACTGACCTGATCTACAAGTGATTTTACTTTTTCGTCAAAGAATACAGCGAATTCCGCTGCTTTCTTTGTGGAATCTTCCAATTTGGAGGTTGGGGGAGAGCTGTTTGGGTTCTTGATGAGGTCGAATAGTTTTTTGGGTCTATTTTTGGCTGAGTCAAGGAGGGATTTGTAGTGCGACGCTTTTCCAAGGAAGATGAGCTTGTGGTACTTGGATCTTGCTGAACGAAGAGTGGCCAAATTTTCAGTGGATGGCGCATGTCTCCATTGTTTCTCAAGGGCTCTTAGGAACTTCCTTTCTTCATAGAGGGATTTGTTGAACCAAGGTGCTGAGGGAGTGGGCCTTTTCTTTTTGCTTTGGAGAGGAGCGACATTATTGATTTCGACTGCAAGGACTGTGAGGCATTGGGAGGTGAGTTCGTTAACATCTAGGTCCGGGTCTAGCCTTGGAAGTGATGATAAAGCAGAATCACAGAGGGTGCTGAGGTCAATATTTTTAGTGTCACGGAACCAGGAAGTAGCCCTCTTAGGCTGGCCAAGAGTTATAGAGTGTGATAGGTGAAGAGAGAATGGGATGAGGAGGTGGTCCGACCAGTCTACATGAATAGGGGTAGCGATAGTCAGCAAGCCTGCTTTAGAAATAACAAGGTCCAGGATTGAGCCTTTAGAGTGTGTTGTTTCTGTGGAGTGTTGGATAAGATCGTTTGCAGAGAGGAAGGTGGCCAGCAAATTCGCATGGGTGTCTTGAGGCGAGCCCCAATGGACATTGAAGTCACCCACGAAGATCTGATTGTCGCTTTGCGTGTATTGGTCGCTGATGCAGTCCGTGAGTTCCTCCATAAACGAAGGGCTGCTACCAGGCGGGTGGTAAATAGCATGGAATCTGAGAGGTGTGCGGTGGTGCTATTGAAGCTCAAGAGATAGGCATTCAAAAGTGTGGAAGGAGCTGTTAGGAAGAGCCTTAAGTTGAAGGGAGTTTCTGAAGATGACTGCAACACCTCCCCCAACTTTGTCAATTCTGTCATTTCTAAGTATAGAATAGCCTGTGGGTACAAGGAGATCAAACATAGAGTGAGAGGTATCGTTGAACCAGGTCTCTGTGAGGAAGAGCATGTCAATATTGTGCAAGTTGATGGTATCGGAGATTTCAAGTTTGTGTTTTATTGCAGATCTGCAGTTGTGGAGCAAACAGCGCAGCTCTGACACAACTGTTTTGGTGACAGGGGCACTTGGGCTATGAGGGGTGATAGGGATATTGTACTTATATGAGGGCGCTCGGGGTTTAGGTGGGCGAGTGGTTCTGACAGAGGAGATGGTCGGAATAGAGTAGATAACAGGGTTACTGGGAAGTGGAAGTGATGGAAGGGTGGCATTCGAGTGCTTGTGTAGATTTGCAGACGACAGGCTATGCTTAGCTATAATGGGATGTGGGGGTGAGGTGCATCTCGTGGAAGGGTGAGTGTTTGTCAAAGGAATTGAGGTGTGAGGAAAAGTCGAGATCTTGGAGCTTAAAACTAAAATGGTTGCTTCAAGTTGGGAGATGGCGGTGATTAGAGAGCCTAGCTTATTTTCCAGAGAGAGTAAGGAAGAGCACGGCATGTTGGGTGGCTCGATGGAAACAGGAGGGGGTGCACTAGGCAGTGTACGGCAGGGAGAGGTGGGGGAACGGGAGGGGAGTAGGGGTATAGGGTTCAGAGGTGGGGAAAGGTTTTGGATGAGAGCAGGAGTTGGTGCGCCAGGGGTGAGAGGAGAGTTGACGTTGTACGCATTGCAAGAAGGATAGGAATTAGGGGCAGAATTAGGGGGCGATAGGAGAGGAGTGGGGCGGTGGGGCGGAAGGAGAGGGGAGGAGTGTGAGGAGTCATAGGGATTAGGGAGGTTTGGAAGGAAGGGAGGGGAAGGGGTTGGATGGGTCCTGGTAGCTAAGTGAGGTGGCTGTGAGGGAGCGGGTATCAGGCAGAGTGGGGGGGATTGGGAGAAAGGGAAGTTGAAGAAAGGAGGTGATTCTGCTCGGTCCGAGGGAGGGAAGGTGTTACCAGGGGAGGAAAGGGGGTAGCACAGCATTGCTGAAGGAGAGTGTGGAGGAAGAGAGATAGAATGTATTTGTGGGGAAATCGGGGTACATAGTGAGGGGAGGAGTGGGTGGAAAAGCAGAGAGGAGGAGGGAACAAGGGGAACGTAGGGAACATAGACAAGGGGAGAGGGCTGGAGGAGAGGTGGTCTCAGGAGGGGGGTGGCCGGAAGGGATAGGGGGGAGGAGATGAGAATGGAGTGCCGGGACGGTGCAGAATGGACGAGGAGCGTGTTAGCTAGAGGTAAGGCTGAAGTGAAGAGGGGAGGGGCAAACTGTGAGGGGGGAAGAATAGGAGGGGAGGTCCGAGGGGAGAGAAGAGGGTCGAGCTGTGCCTCCCCAGGGTGCAGCCTGTTGGAGAGTGGGGGGGTCAAGGGAGGAGAAAGGGAGTAATTGGTGGAGCTAGATGGAGAGTCAAGGGATAGCCCGGTCGCAGGGGAGGGGAGTAGGGAAGGGAAGAGGCGGTCAAAGAGAGAGAGACAGGTGTCTTTGGCTTGGATCATAACAGTACCGTTGTTATAGAGTGAGATGGTGAGGGAGCCGTTAAAACCCGCAGAGGGGGAAATTTTTAGCTGTTTCCCATGAGGGATAGAGGAGGAGAAGGTGACGTTAAAGGAATTGTAAAAGCTGGTAGACCAAGAGGGTATGTCGTGCGTGAAAAAAATTAGATCGTTTTTGAGCCCCCCATACCGACCATTGTAAAAGTGATCGACAAAAAGGGAATCGGGGAAACATTCAATGGTGTTATGCTTGAAACGTTTTGCTGCAGCTTTAGTCAGGTTAGAAGGGTAGATGATTTTGTAGCAATTAATTCCAGACTTAAATCGAGCGGTGGCCATGTTGGGAAATTGTGGAGGAGGAGGGTGGTGGGGATAAGGGAAGGGTGTTACTAGGACGGTGGTGGTGAGGAGAAGTATGAGTGCAAGAAGGGGGCACAAAATCCAGGCGTCGGGTGAAGGTATTGTGGAGACAGGAAAGTGAGGCGATTAGGGATAGATTGATACTTCAGAACAGGGCTGATTCAACAAGGTAGGACTGAAGATGGAGTGGTGTAAGAGGAAAATCACTGTACTTATCATCCTGAGATATAAACCACATAAAGCACAGCATCACAATAGGTAGCAAACGCATTATACGCCCAAAATCTCAACAGTCTAATATTAGACACTTACCTCCTACGTATCACCAACATTATGGGCAAAAAGCACAGGGTGGAACATAATTTCACTAGCATAATCCAAAGTATGCAAGACAACCTCAAAATCATAAAACACAGTTTAGAGGTAGCCAGAACAGGGTCTGAAAATCAAACTACAAGAAATACATTTCCTAGCACCACAAATAAACAATGGGGCCTGGCGCCCTATAAACCACCAGGACCCCCTGGTCAACTGGCCAACTCAAAGGGGCTCAAATGCCCTGTGTCCAGAATGTCGGGGCTGCTGCCAATGCAGCGAAAGACCAGCGTGCGTACTTGCGCAAACCTAAACGTTGCAACTGGCACTAAGTGCTGCACAGCTGTGAAGAAATGGTGCAAGGGGTGCATCTCACTCCTAACTCAGACAGAACTACTTCCAAAAGCCCTAAGAGTCTAGAGGAGGATAACTTTCAGTAAGACTCCCTGTCGGATCCGTCTTGGTCCCCCCCTATCATCAGGCGGCTTTGCCACTATAAGGGGAGAGGGCGCCCCACTGTCCTCCACTAATATGGTTCGCTCGTCAGGGCCTCTGAGCCAGCTGAGGCCGCCTCGGAACCACCCGGGCCCAGGACAGGCCAAGACCCCCCTCTCTCGCCTTCCTCAAGTGAAGTCTGGCTCCCCCCCTGGGGCCCCGAAACACCGCAGCAGCCCCCGCCGAACCTGTCGGGGCTGCCGCTCCGCTCAGTGCGTTGCTGGGACCTCTCCCCTCAGCTCAGGGGGTGAAGAACGCCTCCGCTCCCTCCGGGAGAGTGATCCTCCCGATGGCGGCCGCCATCTTGTTTTCATCTTGTACTGCGTGCATCAGGACAACACAAACTGTGCTCTTTGTAGCAGGAATTCCCTTCTATAAATAACAGATTTCTTTTGTAACGGGAGGGATACCTCGTGGAACCCCAACTAAAGAAAACAAAAATCCATCCAATGTCCAGTGCCTCGCGGGGCGGCTAGAGGCTGCTGGGGGCCGCGCCGGGCCGTGCGCATGGGTTGGAGCGGATCTTGGTGTTGGGCAGCTTGTGGTCCTTCCACTTCATGCGGCGGTTCTGGAACCAGATCTTGATCTGCCGCTCGGACAGGCACAGGGTGTGGGCGATCTCCACCCGCCGCCGCCGGGTCAGGTACCGGTTGTAGTGGAACTCCTTCTCCAACTCCAGCACCTGCTGCCGGGTGTAGGCGGTGCGGGAGCGCTTGATTTCCCCTCCCGAGTAGTTGGGATTAATGTATGCAGCGGTGCTGGCGTACTAAGGCTGCCTTAGGGAAGGGTCTGCTTACCAGCAACGCAGCTGTTCACGAATCACCGGCGTCTTCCGGTTGCCTGAAGATGGAGCGCCTCTCCAGCGTGGACAGGCAGAGGCAATCTCCTCGCAAAGAGCCCCTTGTTTACTTTTAAACGTTACAGAATATTAGCACACACTTCTCCAGCCCCCGCGTGTTCGCCCCCTCCGGATGGATCCTTGAAGGAGACACAGCACTTTACCTGTGCAGCGCGGCCTAACACGGTGGGAAAGCCTCGGAGGGTGGAGGGCCCTGGGTGTCGCGCTCCGGGTCCGGCGCGTGGTGAGCGGCGCTGCCGGTGGAGCAGGGGAGCCGGGAGCAGGCACTTATCCGATACATAGAGATAGATATTCTCAGGACTTCCTTTAAATTTCTCGGGTTTTCTGATGGAATTCCAGATTTTTATTTTTTTACGTTCCCACCATCAATATTATTTAACTTCTCAAGGTTCCCAGGTCAGAGATATTAATGGGACAAAAATTATACACTCCTTTCACTACTTTGTACTCATGCTGTCTCAGACCTGCACCACCACTCGGATCACGAACGGGAGCCCACCTCCTCCGAACACTGCTCCTCTCCAGGTGGGACTGCCTCCGAATCACAATGACAAATTCTGCACTGAAATGCCAAATAATAAAATTCAAGTTCTGAGAGAGCCAGTCACTCGTGCCCAACTTTAGGCACAGCCAGTTTATTTCTAGGATGGGCGCAGCTGTGATTATACTGTTATTTTCGTGGGCTAGTTTGGCACGTTGTCCTCTGAAGTGCGTGCAGCCACCTAAGCATTAACTTCATTTCAGTGAGGGCTGCCTTCCCTAAGAACAACGGAACGGGAGGAATGATAAACGCCTTACAGTACCCTGCCTATATCCACAGCAATCAGTGAATGCCACATATATACCTAGGTATTTAATCCAGATAAATTACTAACCTCGAGCATTATAGCATTCGTTGCATTGCCCTTTCTAGGTCCATCATGTATACTAGAGTGGTATCTGCACAAAGGAACCCTACTTGGGCCCTGTATCCTGTTTCGATACCCTTCTTCGCCATCTCCTTTCGTACTATGCAAGCCCATGGCCTGGACAAACATTAGGGCTAACGTTGGACCCTCCTGCCTCGTGCCTCACCCCAGTTACCACTTTTCAGAGAGCATGTCTCTCATCTTAGTGTGCATCCATTTAATTCAGCGCATCATATGCAGGCCAGAGTCATTTCTTTTAGTACCCTGGACATGAACCCCCATTCCAAAGAATCAAAAGCTTCCTAGAGATCCAGAGAAGCATTTTAATATTTAATATTTTCTCCTCCGTTTTAAGCAATCCTGCACGCATGCCTCTCTATCCACGTTACATATTATACTCCCATGTGAGTAAAAGGTCTGCATGCACAACTGCAGTAATACTTTTTAAAGTTCTTCAGGCAGGAGCTTGCTAATAATTTTCGTTACAGTGTTAATTATCATAGAAGCATCTCTTCTTTAATCCAGTAGGTAGGTATCCACTGCTATAGGGCTCATTCGCTGCATGTAGGAGGCTGGCCTGGCTTCTAGTGGGTACCTTGTGGTACTTACACCTTGTGCCAGGTCCAGTTATCCCTTATTAGTAGAATAGAGGTGTTTCTAGCAGCTTAGGCTGTTAGAAGGTAGCTATGGCAAAGCAGCTTAGGCTGAACTAGGAGACATACAAAGTTCCTACTATACCACTTATATCATATGCACAATATCATAAGAAAACAATACTCAGGGTAACTAAAAATAAAGGTACTTTATTTTAGTGACAATATGCCAAAAGTATCTCAGAAGATACCCTCACTTAGCAGGTAAGTAATATACACAAATTATATGTACACAAACCCAAAACAGGTAAGTAACAGTAAGAAAAGTAGTGCAAACAATGTAGAATCACAATAGGATGCAATAGGTAGACATAGGCCTAGGGGTAACACAAACCATATACTCCAAAAGTGGCATGCGAATCACAAATGGACCCCAGGCCGATGGGAGGTTGTAGAGGGTCGCTGGGACTGTGAGAAAACAGTAAGGGTGTCCACAATACCCCACCCCAAGACCCTGAAAAGTAGGGAGTAAAGTTACCCTACTACCCCAGAAAGACGGTATAGTTGTGATAGGGGATTCTGCAAGAACCACAACTGCTACCAAAGCACTGAAGACGGATTCCTGGACCTGTAAAGGAAGGGCAACAAGTCCAAGAGTCACACAAGTGTCCAGGGGGGGCAGGAGCCCACTAAACCCCGGATGAAGGTGCAGAAGGGCTGCCTCCGGGTGGAAGAAGCCGAAGATTCTGCAACAACGGAAGGTGCCAGGAACTTCTCCTTTGGTCAGAAGATGTCCCACGGCGTGCTGGAGGATGCTGAAGTGTTTCCACGCAGAAATACTGCAAACAAGCCTTGCTCGCTGCAAGAGTTGCGGTTGAGGATTTTGGGTGCTGCTGGGGACCAGGAATGACCAGGATGCTGCCCCTTAGAGGAGGAGACAGATGGGGCGCTCAGCAACTCAGAGAGCCCCCACAAAAGCAGACAGCACCCGCAGAAGTACCGGAACAGACACTTAGTAGATCTGAGGACAGTGGTCGACTCAGAGTCACAAAGGAGGGTCCCACTACGTCGGAGTCCAACTCAGCGAGTTGGGCAATGCAGGACGGAGTGCTGGGGTCCCAGGCTAGGCTGTGCACAAAGGAAGTCCTGGAAAAGTGCACAGAAGCCGGAGCAGCTGCAAATCACGCAGTACACAGGTTTGCTGTCTTGCGTGGGGAGGCAAGGACTTACCTGCACCAAATTTGGACAGAACGGCCACTGGACTGTGGGAGACACTTGGACCCAGCTCCTGTGTTCCAGGGACCACGCTCGTCAGGATGAGAGGGGGCACAGAGGACCGGTGATGCAGAAGTTTGGTGCCTGCGTTGGCAGGGGAAAGATTCCGTCGACCCACAGGAGATTTCTTCGTGGCTTCCAGTGCAGGGTGAAGGCAGACAGCCCTCAGAGCATGCGCCACCAGGAAACAGTTGAGAAAGCCAGCAGGGTGAGAAGCTACAATGTTGCTGGTAGTCGTCTTGCTACTGTGTTGCTGTTTTGCAGGCTTCCTGGAGCAGTCAGCGGTCGATCCCCAGCCCTTCACACCTATTTCCAAAGGGAGAGGGTGTAACACTCCCTCTCAGAGAAAATTATTTGTTCTGCCTTCCTGTAGACCGGGCTGCCCAGGCCCTAGGGAGGCAGAAACCTGTCTGAGGGGTTGGCAGCAGCTGCAGTGGAGACCCCGGAAAGGCAGTTTGCCAGTACCCAGGTTCTGTGCTAGAGACCTGGGGATGCATGGAATTGTCCTCCCAATACCACAATGGTATTTGGTTGACAATTCCATGATCCTAGACATGTTACATGGCCATGTTCGGAGTTACCATTGTGACGCTACATATAGGTAGTGACCTATATGTAGTGCACGCGTGTAATGGTGTCCCCGCACTCACAAAGTATGGGTAATTTGCCCTGAACAATGTGGGGGCACCTTGGCTAGTGCCAGGGTGCCCACACACTAAGTAACTTTGCACCTAACCTTCACCAAGTGAGGGTTAGACATATAGGTGACTTATAAGTTACTTATGTGCAGTGAAAAATGGCTGTGAAATAACATGGACGTTATTTCACTCGTGCTGCAGTGGCAGTCCTGTGTAAGAATTGTCTGAGCTTCCTATGGGTGGCAAAAGAAATGCTGCAGCCCATAGGGATCTCCTGGAACCCCAATATCCTGGGTACCATATACAAGGGAATTATAAGGGTGTTCCAGTGTGCCAATCAGAATTAGTAAAATTTGTCACTAGCCTGCAGTGACAATTTTAAAAGCAGAGAGAGCATAAACACTGAAGTTCTGGTTAGCAGAGCCTCAGTGATACAGTTAGGCACCACACAGGGAACACATATAGGCCACAAACTTATGAGCATTGGGGTCCTGACTAGCAGGATCCCAGTGACACATATCAAACACACTGACAACATAGGGTTTTCACTATGAGCTCTGGGCCCTGGCTAGCAGGATCCCAGTGAGACAGTAAAAACGCCCTGACATATACCCACAAACAGGCTAAAAGTGGGGGTAACAAGGCTAGAAAGAGGCTACCTTCCTACACTGCATCAAGTAATTTATTCAATACTGGAATATGGTCTAATTTGTAGGGCTCAGTCAGTGACTTTCCATCCCTGACGTTCTCCCGGTTTGCATGTATATCTGTCAGTTCTGCTCTTGAAATAGGTGTATCTAACTGTTAATATCGGAGCAATTTTAACAGTCTAGCTCTATTTGACTAGTTCGCTTTTTTCACCTGGTCAAAGGGTTCTCTGCATGCAGTTTTTGAAGATGAGAAAAAGAGTGAAGGTGTTCAGTTGTTACAGGACACTCCTGCTTCAGATTTGTTCGCTCTGTTGAACATGAAGGTGTGGAGTTTAAGATTGCACAGCCTCACCCTGCTATATGTATAACAATAACAAGCAGTAGTTTCTGAAATTAAAAGCCCAACAGTAATATACATTTGTAATTTAGGGCTTTATGTTTCAAAAATCTTTTTGCGAGTCGTAAATTGCGAGTCAGAGTGATTCATAATTTGCGAGTCGCAAAACCGTATTTAGTATAGTGTCCTTGACACTATTTGTGCCTCGCAAGTGGGTTGCAAATGCCCACCTCGTGATTATTCATGAGGTAGGTTGCAATTTGCGACCCCTTTGGGAATGGGGGCTCTCACAGGGATGGTGGCCTGCTGGAGACAGCAGACCACCATGTCTGTGACTGTTTTTAAATAAAGCAGTCTTTTTTTTTTGTAATGCAGCCCGTTTTCCTTAAAGGAAAATGAGATGCATTACAAAAACAAAAAATGAAACGTTTTTGTTTCATTTTTTCAGAGCAGGCAGGCAGTGGTCCAAAGGACCACTGTCTGCTCTGAAAAAATGTTTTCAGTGACATTCGTTTGCAAATGTGTTAGCACCAGTGTGACATTGTTGCTAACTGCGATTGTTTTGCGACCGCATTCACGGTCACAAAACAATCATACATGGGACTGCGAGTCACAATTAGGAAGGGAACACCCCTTCCTAATTGCGAGTTGCAATCCCTTTTTCCGATTCAGTAAAAAGTTTACTGAATCGCAAAACTGGGTTTGTGCATCGGGAAGTGCATTTTGCACATCGCAAACGGCGTGTAAAATCGTTCGTACATGTGGCCTGTTGTTACACATTGCTCAAAATTATTTTGACAGCAGCCCAAGTTGGGAGGGAGACTGAGGCAGTAGATGTTTTATTAAACTTAAAACTGTAGTGGTGAGATGATCATCATGCTGACCATTGGAATACAGTATTAACCTACCACTGATAGGAAACAGCAAGAGCTGTCATTCATCACAAGCCTCTGGGACTAGTCTTTGGAGAGTAATCATAGCATACAGGAGTTGGGACATAAACTAGTGTGACTGCTATTTGTGATAGGCTCTGTGTGGCAGCCCTCAAGCACTGACCTTGAGTGATCGTTTTAATATAATCAAGCCAGCACCAAGAGCAGCAACAGCTTTAAATTTGCAGCTTGCTCACAGGGTGGCCTGGAGTCCTGTGATAGCTTACCAGACTAGAATTATTTTTCTGAGGGTCCCCTGTCGCAGCTCAAAGTCAAATAACTGGGGTTCCAGAAGCTGAACCAGGAGCAAAAACGAAGGGTCCTCGTTCAATGAGAGACTTACGGCTTCCTCATCCGCGTCTGGGGAAATTCATAAGCTTCACCAAAGTTTAAAGATTTTTGTCTTCTCAGCTAACATGAATCATCATTATTCTGATTTATGTATTGTTTTCTTCAGTGCTGCAAGTTGCAAGCCTGAGGACAATACTGCGGCTGTGATGTAGTAGAGCCCAAAAGAGCAGCTGTCTCCCTACTGAACAATGCTTTGGCTGTTCTTCTAACACTAGGCACGTGTGAGCAAGGTACTCTAAGAAATTTGTAGAAGGCCCCTTTGCCCTTTTTAGTACAAAGATCAGCTTAATTAGAAGATTGAAGGGCTGATTGGTAATATTGATGCATAGAAACCCTAAATTACTATCAAAATGTTAACAGTATTTTCTGTTATTCTGTCTATTGACAAATACAATTGCCACTATCTTGTTTGTTTTCATAGTCACCACTGTTCATATTGTATTCAGTAGGATAGGCTTTGGTTTAGTAAGTCCTACAAATATATTCCTAGTTTTCTTTAGTGTGTCTATACATGCTGAAAGAGGATTCATGTTCCACTAGCTTTTTCTGTGAGTCTCACAAAACCCATCATTACCGAATGTGCACCTTACTTAAGTAATGCTCAGTAAGCTGAATGGTATAATTGCCACCCTGTTCTCTTGCTTATGCTGGTACATTGACTAAGAGAACCCTCTCTTCTGGAGTGTTCTGGAGAAGAATTGCAGTAAACAAACCCGTTTGAACGTAAGAAACCCTAACTTTAGTGATATGGTGTTGTTGTCCATCACGCCCACTCTGAAATTTGTTTTAGCACCACTGCTTGCATCAGACATTCATCCATTGTGGTCTCAGGGTTATTTGCCTACAAAATAAACCCACACCTAGCAACCATTAGGGGCTCAAAGATCAGGACCTACATCACTCTTGACTCTGGCTCTCTCCCCAAAAAACAATCAGGCTTTTTCTAATCACCTATTGTGCAAAAGACCACAACAACGTGACTGTTCCCAGATGTCTGGCCTCAGTCTCAAACAAGACTCCCAATATAGGGACATGAAGCCCAGATGGAGGTTGCATAAACCATAAAATGTGACCCTATTTATTTCAAATTCTTCTACATCAGCAGCACCCTTAGACACAGAGGCACGTCCAAAGTTGAATGACTGGAGCTCCACTTCAGCCCTTGCCCACTGCCACCAATACACCCCATAGTAAACATGCACTGTGCTAATGAGGAATAATAGTTGGGGGTACTAGTAATCACAAAGCACACTCTTGTAAATGACTAACATGCCGGGCCACAGCACCAGGTACAAGCACATTTAATGGCGCACACCTACAGCCCTCATGCACAACACCCAATGCTTCACTCATAGGTCACACCATAAACATGCAAGCTCCTTATGATGCAAAATATGGTTGCAACAAACCTGTCGGGTACCTGATCATTTTTGGGGCTATACCAGTAGTATGGATGTACTATATAAAGGAAATAAGTAGATAAAACAAGGGCTTTTTAATGTAATTAGTGGGAGTATTTATTTAAACAGATGCCAATATGAACACTACACATAAATATATGAGTTGTTCATAGTGATACTTAAAACCACAGATGGACTCAGAATTGTGGGGTAGGGGAAGGTCAACTTCTATTTTCTTGTGCAAGGCCCACATTATTTTTAGTTTGAAATATGTTCATCATGGGCCCCTGACCATGGACAATGTCTGCAATGGTGGTCCTGGGACTCCTTTGCGAAGGTGGAGGATGTGGCTCGAGGATAGTTTTAAAGATCATTTCTTCGATAAGACCTCAGATCAGCAGCTCTGTCTGCTCCATTACATTCTGAGTTGCATTTATGTTCTGAAATTGTGTCCTATGCCACTCGGGCCGACTTCACAACATGGAGTCCCCTACATGTAAAAACACATATTCCTTTAGTTCAGGCAGAGGAGTTGTAAGAAACAGTGTCATAATTCAGTTCAGAAACTGACTCAAAGCTGAATCCATGGTGCAGGGGAACAGTTCTTTAAAAGTTTGTATCCTGTGTACAGACTGATGAAAATTGAAAAGATATGGGAGCTCATAGTACTGAAATCAGGAAACAGCACTGAACATTCACAAATGATTCAATTTAGTCAAAGTAAGATTTGAGGTATATTAACAGGCTTCATTGTAAAAAAACAAACAAAAAACTCTACACCATTCTGCTACCGTTGCCTGTATGACAATCCACATGGATGAGATTTTAACAAGCAGCATTTTCCATCCAGGCTCATGGAATGCCTAACCAGCAGGTATCCAGTTATAGTGCAATCACCAAAACCTCCAAAAGGTCTGTCTCCGCACCTTGCAATCCTTTCTCACAACTTCCAGATGCACAGAGGCAAAAACAAATAATGATCAGGTGATCAGGTGAAAGGGCTGGATTAATCGTCGTTGAGGAGCACGTTTGGATTGCACTCTGGTGGAACGTGTTGTTAGGTACCAGGTTGGGGTAGATTTGACCATGGCTTGACCATGACTGTCCTTTACTTCAGGCTACTGTTGATGCCAACCTCAGTAGTGTGCTCTGAAGTTCTCAGCTGCTTTACGAAGAATTTCCTTCTGGTTTGCAAAAAGCGGAATCTTTTGATCTACAACCTGCCAGCGGATGGAGAAGTCTGGCTCACGGTCCAACAGATTCTGTGAGAGAGAGAGAGAGAGACAGTCACATTGAGCTATTGTACACATTTCTACCTCTCATTTTCCAAGATTCAGCAGTAAGTGGAAGTCAGGGTTGCAATCTTAGTTAAAGGTTCCAGTCCTGTTTCACATACAGGACTTGGTGCCTTTAATTTAGATGCTATGAGGCCCTTTCGAGTGACTAATACTTTGTAGCATGTCCTTATGCAGGGCTAGAAAAATCGACATCACTCGCTATGGCGACTCATTTTCAATCAGGTCATGCTATTTTAGGACCTACTCGCCCCTTTTGGTGAGTTGACAAAGAACAGACATTCTGTTCCGTCAGAACGTGAAAAATATGCCTTTAAAATATTTGCCTAGGATCACACAATTTGAGACCCATTTACGGGTCAAGTACATTATAGTTAGGTCGAGTAGATTATTCAAGTTACTCAATCTGTAGGTCTAGTAACAATTTTATGATTTTTCGAGCCCTGTTATGTACAGACATATGTTTTGTATTATGTAATCTTCTGGAGTTATGTCAACTATGTCTTTTTCTGACTTCAATCTCATATTTCCAATATTTGTTCTCTTTCTCATGTCAATGATAGGATGTTGATTGACCTTATCAGCCTATTAGCACACATGCATGTGGAATTGTATTGTTGGTCTAACGTCTCATGTTCCAGTTTAAGAAACTACGTAATTCATGAGGCTAAGACTTGAAGCCATCAGGTCAGGCCCTGGTCGGGCAGAAACAGAGCCTCTGATTTGTGTGGTCCCCCATGGTCACTGCAGGAGATTACGGGCCTGATTTTGAGTTTGCAGGATGGGTTTACTCCATCCCAAATGTGATGGATATTCCATCCGCTGTATTACGATCCCATTATATCCTATAGGAATCGTAATACAGCAGACTGGATATGCATCACATTTGCGACAGTACCCAATCCACCAAACTCTAAATCCGGCTCTAAGTCTGAAATGGATCAAGAAAGCAGTTCAGAACTTGCATTAAGGCATTGGTGATTTTGTAGCCAGGAGCATGCACAATTTAGGGATGGAATAGGGATGAGCTCGAAGTGAGAAGGATAATTTAAGGATTTGGATCTGGCACCTGAATGACACTTAAATTAGCACATCTGTTTTGTGGTGGGGTTTTATACCGGAGCTCCTAGAGTGTCCACTGAGTTATGTAGCTGCTATAGGGTAATTAAGTGAGTTAAAAGTTCACCCTTTGACACCAAGACTGAACTTCATGAAAAATAAGGTGTGCCTACTTGTGGTCTTGTTTCAATTTCCAGGATGTGTCAGGACCCACAGAGGGCCCCACAGTAGTTGGCCATAATGTTTCAACTAATAAACAAGCAACATGCCTTGCACAGAATCTATGGAGTCCCAAACTATCTTGTAGGTTCCAGGTGCCTCATAGGTCCCACTTCCATCATACTATTGCTGCCACCGACCCAATGTCTGGAGTAAAGTTCTGTGTTAGCCACAACCATATGAGAAACAATGCAATGCCACATTACATGATATTAAGGCCCATATTTATGAAATGTTTGCGTCGCCTTAGCGTCACTTTTTTATGCTAAAGTGGCGCAAACCTAACTCCATATTTATATTTTGACGCTAGACCTGTCTAGTGTCAAATATCGGTGTTAGCGCCATTTTTAGGGAGCACCAATCCACCTTGATTCTCATTGCAACAATGAGGTGCAAGTTAGGTGTTTGTTTCTTAAAAATGATGCTACCCCCTAGCGCATTATTTAACTCCCTACGCTAAAACCACGCACACCTAAACAGAGGATCCAAAAAATGATGCTAAGGCCGATTAGTGTAAAAATTTAGCACCTGGTCAGACCAGGCGTTAAAGTTCAGTTAGGCACATTTCCTTAGGGAAATACCATGGATCCCACCATGGTGTCCCTATTTTGGGCACATAGATGCCCACCCCAATCTCCAGCTTCACCCCACCCACACCACAGTGACACTACAGGTGGAGGGAGCCCATCCCAAGTAAGTTAAGGTAAGTATATATGTTTTAATATTATGTGCCACTGGGAGCCACTTACATGTGGCCCCCTGGCTGGCACTGGGTATGTTTGGTTTGTCCTAGGGACATTGGTTCCCAGTGGTGGGCATTGGGGTTGTGGTAATGACTCTTGTCTATACTTAGACAGGAGTCATTTTTTGGCTGCTTGTACGTGAAAAAATTATGTTAGGCTGGCTAGTGGCGGATATTTTGCCGCTAATCTACCTAGCGCCATTTTTTTCTACCACTGTCCAGCCCCGGCTAACATAATTTTTCATGCTGCTAGCCATTCCTTAGCCATTCCTTAGCGCCATTGTGCGTCATTTTATAAAAATGGTGCACAGATGACTCTAACGAATGGCGTTAGCTTGCACTGTTTTTGACGCTCAACTGTGCTAGTGCAGTTGTGCATCATTTTTCATAAATATTGGCCTATATTCCATGAGGTCCCTTACACTACTTCCTGTTTTAAGTGGAGGGACCCTGTACATTCATTCTCCAGATTGTCACTTTCATGCACATTGCGGTTGCTTTACAGATGTTAGTAGATCCAGCTTCTCTTGGGTTTCGAAGTGCACATTGATCGCCAGAGTCTCAATCCACGCGTTGTCGGTGTTCCTTGGGTCATCGAGATAACCTCGGTACACCTGCAGGGAGATCACAGAGAGAGGGGTTAGCTAATGTCCAGTGGAAATCAACAGACACTCCTGTGCAGGATACTCAGGAGAATAAATATGGATGACTTACATATGTGGGTTTTGTTTCGGCATTTCAGATGATGCTCATTATTCTAATTTTTTTCTCGCACTTAATCTTGCTAGCTAGTTAATTGTTAAAATTCCTTCACTAAAGACCTACATCTAGATTGGTAGTGGCCATTGTTCATACAAGGGAGGGTTTACTTCAAAATTTTATTTTGGTTTATGTTCCTTTCATAAGTTAAGGTCACCATCTCTGTATTCTTGTGGTCTCCATGTTCTTCATTTCTAAGTAATTTCCGGATTATAATTGATTAATCTGCTTCGGCAGATGATACCATCACAGGTTTTTAATGATCTCAATGAGGTCCAAATCCACATTAATGAAAAACCCTGACCCAGATTGCAAGAAGTTCCATCTATCCTGCTGCAAGACCCAAATGTGTCCTTGTACTTCTGTGTAACACAACAAACTCTTGTGCACCTTTAACTCTGGTACCGTGAACGAGGAATGCCTTGGTTAGGCTTTCTAAGGTGGACATGCAGACACCATTTGTTGTTAAATGAGCAGTAGATGCTAACTGGCTCTTCCTTTGCAACCCTTAGCAACATCTCAAAGTGCAGTGGAGGGAAAGGCCACATTCAATGTGTGTTATCACTATCTTTAGTTCCAGTGCCCTGTGGTGTCTGGGTGGGACTGGAGGGATTGCGTCTTCCGAACTGGCAAATGTTATGCGGAACATGTGTGTCAGTGCTGCTTATCCCAGGTGAAACCCAACCCAGACCTGATACGAGACTGAGTGTACCTGGACCTGACTTCAAACATCTCTGGTGTTACCGACCACATCGCCCCTGAAGATACAGCCCTGGTTAAACAATAGAAGACATATAGAGAAATTCTAGGGTACACTGTACATGACAGAACATGAAGGGAGAAGGGAAACGTCCTATCCTCTGCTCCCTTTCAGAAATGAAGCCTGAAACCAAGAGCCTGATAAAGCGTTTGGCAGACTATTATGGGATCATAATACAGCAAACACGATATCCGTCACGTTTGTGAAGGAGTAACTCCCTCCGCCAAACTCTAAATCAGGCCCTAAGTCAATATCTGCCCAGTCCCACATGCAGCTACCCCCACCTGTGTTTCCAGCTCTGCTTACTTCTCACAAATGTTGTTTACTTGTTTCTCCTCTTACCTGCTTACCATTTGTATCTCTACCTTTCGTTGAACATTTCACCAGTCAGTGTCCTGTTTTCTACCAACTTTAAAGTCCATGACCCCTCTACAAAATGAAGTGGCTGCCTCTGTGCTATCATTACCACTTGTTTTCAGCAACTCGTGCTCGTTGACCCCACCAGCTGCCCGCTTTAATCAAATAACCAAAGAATCACAGAATTGGAAAGAACCCCACTGGGCTGTAATGCAGAATATTCACTAGTAGTCATTCTTTTATGAGGGTCATGCTGATGGGTAATTGAATTGGAAGACCAGAAAGTGTTTTTCTGCGCTGATGTTTAAAGAGCTTTTCTTTGTAATTGTAATTTATGTTTTTGTTTAATCTTTTAGACTTTACCTCTTGCTGTGATATTGTACCCAACTAGCTCCCTTTATTGTTATGCACCTGTTTTTATGCGTAAGGCACCGCCTTCTTGTTCTCTCCCAGCATTCATTCTTAAAGACTAAATACATTCTGCTGCATGCCCCTTGCCCCAGCCTGTGGGAGGATCAGTCAGTAAACCCACCTCTGTGCCCTGGACCTGCAGGGACTCAAACTGCTGCCAGAATTCCTCTTTCAGAATCTCCTTTAGTTTGGAGGGTAACTTCTCCCCTGGTGCCAATGTGCCCTAAGCTCATAAAGGAAAGGAAAGGCATTGGGTTAGTAGGACACTCACTCCAGAAGAAACATATCATCTTAGGTTCATGCAGCTCTAGAATGTACCAAGAAATATCCAAGTTCACCTGGCATCAATGCTCCACCATGATTTGAACCACTGCAGTATTATCAGTTGTGGGCGACTACAACTCTTTGGCTTGTTTGGATAGCAGGGACTGCAAGTTTTTCTAGGAGGACTTGGTCCACTCACAGAGAGTGAAGAAGGGTGTTGCTGCTGTCATTACCTCTGGCATTTGCAGTGACCAAGAGCCTGGTTTAGATGGGGCATGAATTATCAATATTTTCAAAAGATGGCATAATTACTGTTACCGCTGCCCGTGTGAAATTGTTTGATACAGAGGTTGGCCATGATGTGATATTCTGCTTGCAAGAGCGCCAACAACTGCACCACCAAAGTGGTGACTACTGGAGATACCGGACAACATTCAACAATGACTGTTTATGAATAAATTAATTTCCAGTCCTTAAAGATACTGCATGAAACTGGGGGATGTCCTGCAACTGATTCAATCATCTGGAAACTCAAACCTCTGCAGCCCTTGCAGAGAACCCAGTAGTCTTGGAGCAGAAGCAAACCTGCACCAATGGTGACAGGATTTACTTCTGGAGAACCTCTAAATCAGGCCACAAATGTCTGGAGAAAGAGAGGCTTTCTAGTCCCTGTCATTCCTACCTTATGGAGAATATGATTATTGGACCAAAGCAGTAATTCTTAACCTGTGGTCTGCCAACCTCTGGAGGTCCTTTACGCTTATTCAGGGGGCCCACGACTACTTAGAAAATCAAATAGTATTAGTATATGAATACACTATATGTACATAAAAAACAAAATTGAAAATTTTAAAACGGTCAGTGAATGTGAAGTAATTTGAAATTAGAGGCAGGTGGTCGCCTCAGTTGAAGCACAGGTGAACACCAACAGAAAGATAGCATGCATTTGGAACAAAAAAGACAAAAGGATATGCTTTCCAGAATAATAATTTGTCTTTAGAAATAAAAGAACATTTTAAAATGCTCTAACTTTTCAATTAAAACGAACATTTCAGTGCTTGCATATGTTTTTGACTGTGAATCAAATAAAATATAAGTTGTGTATTCATTTGATGTATACTTTTGTATTTTTGTGTACTTTTTTTGTGATTCAAATCCTAAAAATTACTTAGGTAGGGTCCCTGGCTTCCTGTATTGATCACTGGTGGGTCCATCGAAGGCAAAATGTCAAGAACAGCTTGACTGAAGATCAACGGGAATCTTCCACCTTTGGTCCACCTCTGTTATCAGCCATCTTGTACAGTTGGCACAAGTTTTAGAATTGCTTTTAGTGAGGGAAACCAAATCTGAGCGAGGAATTTGCTTAAAGTAATTAAAAACACCTGAACATACATAAATGAATACATCTCAGATATTTTTATGGCTGATTACCAGTGGGAGGTGTATGAAAAAACAGGTGCTACAAGTGTCTCCTTTGTCAAAAGCACATATATTCTCATTTGAGTCTGACTGGAGCCTGAGTGTCTCTCGTCCTCTAAGAGGTGAAGACTTAATTGAGCGGTGGAAGCAAAGCCCCCACCACCCTCAGGCCTCCCCAGGTCCAGTGTCATTTCTTACCCCCGGCAGAGCCCAGTGCTCCGAAGAGATGGGCTTCACTGCTAAGATTTCCAGCATCTTCTTTGAATTTTTCCTGCTAATGGATCCATTAATGTTTCTTCTCCAGCTGTGGAGAGAGGGCACAAATCAGCACTTCTGATGGGACTCCCAGAGGATGAAGATGCAAAATCCACAAAAGGCAGAATCACCACCGAGAATCATCCAATGAGTGAGCGTACCGAGGAGAGCGCGGGCACACACTCAACACAAACACTGCCCTGTTGCCTCGTTACTGCCTCATGCACTGAATCACCCATAATTGTAACCACATCTGCACACAATGAGCAATGCCCTTCAACACATCCTGGCTTTTCATCGAAAACCAATATTTTTAGCTTTGATGGATGGGCATCAAATATCGTTAACATTAGTGTGTTGGGTACTCGCAGTGTTGATGCAAGAGTGAGAAGTCGATGAGAACCCAGAGGGGCAGTACTGTGCCTAGCACTGTGACAGGGATTATATTATTTCAAATCCTTTCTTTGAGGCAATCTTCCAACAAGGTTTCTGCATTCCTTCTTTTGTACAAGATATATCTAACCTCCACCCTTCCTAAAGCTAGACCTCAACTGAAGTATCTCCTGGCCCTGACACACAGATACGCTTGAAAATCGCCCTGCTAGCTGAATTACACTTTAGCAGTTCTCAGGGTAGCTTGTGAACAAATCCAAACACATCCCTAGTGTGCAAGAGTTGCCTTTTTTGTAACCAAATACTTTGGTTAGGCCCCGTGCAAAGTTATTGACAATGTGCCCACTGACTCTGCCCTGCCTGACCGGCCTGGAAACTTATCAAAAATATAACAGGACTTGAAGTACGAGGCACCCACAGTGTCTTAATACAACGAAACGGTCTCTCACAGTTGCCACTCCACATAAATCTTGTGCTATAATCAGAACACACGTGCTCCCTACATTGAACAACACATCATACTAATCAGCCAGTCCCAATGATGGCAGTTTTACCCCTTCTTCGATGGATATGTGCCAGTGATGTAACAAAGGCTCCCACAGCCCCTGCTGTACGAGGAGGGGGCGTACCCCAGGGCCCCCCTCAGCAAAGCGCACTGGCCTGAGATCCCCTGAGTGAGTCCAGAGAGGGAGTCCCTCCATGTAGCGTGCAGGCGCCCCACTCAAGTTTTGTTACACCACTGATATGTGCCCTGATACTGCCTCCACAAACCATCCCTTTGATATCACACCCATCTCTGGTACGTGGTGTCATAAGCCATTGACTTTATTTAACTTTTATAGCCAGTCGACTCTTCCTTAAAGTACCATTAATGACGTCCGACCTCTGTGCAAGGATTCTTTCTTAGATGTACGTCACATGTATTGGTGCAAGGCTCTCTGAAGAACGTCTGCACCTCCATGTCTAACGGCCCGCCAGCAGCATGTCTGAAGCAACATTCATGATGCACCCACCACCACAACCGTCTCTCTTCCCTCAGCATCTTGAGAGATAACTTTAGGAGGGTGGGATAAACATCTTGGACAAAAATCCTTGGTGGAAGGTAATTTGGACTCAGTGAGCATAATGTCCATTTCCTTGTGGGTTTGATTTGTATGATGAGGTATTAGCCTGACACTTCATCCCTAATATATTTACATAGTGACCTGCATTAGTCTACGCCTTCTGCCCTTGGATTATGAGCTTCTTTTTACCATTTTCTCAGATGTGCATTATGACCAAATGTAAAACAAACCCTGCCAAGTGGGGTTCCCAGTGCACTAACCCCCCATGTGCCATCCTGAACCTCATTTCAACACTGATGCACAAGATACGGTTCCCCACACCGACAACCTAGTACACAAGTTCACAGGAAAGCTCCTAAGCTGGGTACTAGACTGTTGAAATGTAGAGCTCCACCGATGGTGCAACCCCTTTAAACATGGGTGATGACTGTCCCCTGTCCAGCCTCAGACATGACCAATAGACGTGATAGCTACCTGGTATGTGTGTATTCATGTACTTAGTATCTCTGTACTTCAAACCCCGCCCAGAGGCAGCGGAGGGCTCTGCAGAGTCAAATACATACAGCCAATGAGTTGCTGGAGGAGGGGCTGGGTATCAGCCAATTAGTGACCGGAGGAGGGGCTGGGTATCAGCCATTGAGTGACTGGAGGAGGGGCTGGGTATCAGCCAATGAGTGACCGGAGGAGGGGCTGGGTATCAGCCAATGAGTGACTGGAGAAGGGACTGGGTATCAGCCAATGAGTGGCTAGAGGAGGGGCTTGGTAATTGCAGGCCTTTTTGGTAGCACCCCTAGATAGAGAATGTAGTTGTAAATATCAAATCCCAAATATCGAGAAGACGTATTATCATTGCAACAATATTTAGGGACAACATTATGAAAAGTAATTCCACAGAGGAAAGTAAGAATTTACTATCCTTAACTCCACATCTACGTACTTTGAAGATACGTACATCACCAAGGTAAATATATGTGGTGGTAAGTATAGAAAATGTATAGAAACATACCTTTGGATATTTTATCCCTAGATATTTTTGTAACAATATTCCTTCCCATCGATATTGTGGACACGATATTCCCAACTTAATCTCCAGATGGAGTTATTGGCTCGTGGCTCTCCCTATTCAATCAATCAATCAGGATTTATAAAGCACAGCAAATTACCCATGAGGGTCTCAAGGGTTTGGAGTTGCTAGCTGCTTCGTGGTGCTCTGTTCATTCGAACAGCCATGTATTGAGTCCTTTTCTGAAATCCCGGAGAGATGTGGTGTTCCTGAGGTGCAGGGTAAGGTTGCTTCAGACTTAGGTCGCCAGGTGAGAGATGGAGCATCCTCCACTGTTAGATCAGCGGATCCGGGTGGGATGACTGTGAGGAAGAGGGAGGCAGATCGAAGGTATCTGGTTGGTTGGTGGAAGGTCATTTGTTTGTTGATATATGCTTGACCTTTGTTGTGCAGGGGTTTGTATGCCTGGATCAGCATCTTGAACTGGCATCTCCTCTGGATTGGGAGCCAGTGTAGCTTCTTGAGGTACTAAATCTATGTAGTGTGTCATGTGTGGGCCTCCCCATTCCCCTGGTGGTGGAAGCTGTGTAGGAAGTGAGTGTGTTCTTGAGGTTTGGAGTACCCTATTATGGTATGTATACAACCACAGATGACTGGGGCATTGCATAGGAAATGCAGTTGTCCATACCACCATTCCCCTACCCTGCGTGCTCTTCTATGATGCTTTCTAGTCTCCCATTCTTGTACCACCCACTGTAAGCCAGGTGTCTGTTTCTGGTTCTGGATTCACATATACTCTAGTAGGAATACTTCTTTGTGTTCAGCTTCCGTGGACCACAAATGTTCCAGCAGGTCTGTCGGTGGTTGTATAGAAAGAACACCTGAACAGAGTCGATGAACTACACCCTCCCCTACATCCTGTGTCTGGTTCTCCTGGACTGGCTGCAGGAAGGTCCAGAATAGAAACCCATATCCAATGGACGTCACTGGATGCAGATCACTAAGGAACCAGAGCGGTTGTGTTTTTTGTGAGATGCTGATTTCTATGAGAACTGTACCAAGAAGAAGCAGCTTGACCCTTCTAAAATTTACGGGATGGTTCTGATTCTGATTGGTCCGTTACCTCCAAGAAATACTACTGTTTCTCAATATAAACTAGACCTACTAGGCAAGTAAAAGATTAATCTTTTGCCTTTGAAGAGGTTCAAACAGCAGTAAAAAGCAAGGTACTGTAACAGAGACAGCAAACCTTGTGGTTGCCCCTGAGGGAGGTGGAGGGCATACTCCTTGAATTAGAAAGAAAGGTCTGCTGGTACTGACAGAAGGAGGCAGGCTATCTTGAGAGCTGACTACATTTCTGTTTGTTTATGGTACTCCTTAAATCCAGTCATTGTGACCACTGGTGTGAATGCTGCTGCCTCATGAATGAGGAGCTTCCATGAGAATGGAGCATCAGTACCGCCACCAGGCCTCATCCCAAGAAGAAGCACAACCTAACTGCATTCACTGCTGTGGCGTTGCTCCACATTTACCTGAGAAAAAGAGTGCATCTCTCGTCTGATGTCAATCTGCGTCTCCTCAGTAGACGAGGTAATCTTAAGAACCTCTAAAGCAAGCTGCTGTTTTCACAAGCTGCTGATTTCAGCAGCCACTAATATTAGATGCTGCTGGTTTCAAAAGCTGCTGGTTTCAGAAGCCATTGGTTTCAGAAGCCACTGGTTTCAGAAGCTGCTGTTTCTAGAAGCTCCTCGTTTCAGATAACGCTGGTTTCATCCATCTCTGGTTTCAGATGTTGTTGGTTTCAGAAGTCCCTGGTTTCTGAAGCCGCTGGTTTCAGAAGCTGCAGGATTCAGAAGCTACTGGTTTCAGAGGCTTCTGGTTTTAGAAGCCGCTGGGTTCAAAAGCCACTGTTTTCAGAAGCTACGGGTTTCAGAAGCTGCTGGTTTCAAATGTTGCTGGTTTCAGAAGCCACAGTTTTCAGAACCTGTTGGTTTCAGTAGGAGCCCAAGGTGTTCTTCTTCTCTCACGAATGTTGAGACTTCATTTAAGGGGAAACTGTGTCCCTGCACGTATGACCAAGGTTAGCTGCCATGTAAGGCACGGAGAACGATGCCCCTTTGTAGGAGGCTGGACTGGCTTGTAGTGAGTACCAAGGGGTACTTGCACCTTGCACCAGGCCCAGTTATCCCTTATTAGTGTATAGGGTGTCTAGCAGCTTAGGCTGATAGATAATGGTAGCTTAGCAGAGCAGCTTAGGCTGAACTAGGAGACGTGTGAAGCTACTACAGTACCACAAGTGTCACTTGCACAATATCATAAGAAAACACAATACACAGTTATACTAAAAATAAAGGTACTTTATTTTTATGACAATATGCCAAAGTATCTCAGAGTGTACCCTCAGAGTGAGGATAGCAAATATACACAAGTTATATGTACACAATAGCAAAAATATGCAGTATAGTCTTAGAAAACAGTGCAAACAATGTATAGTTACAATAGGATGCAATGGGGACACATAGGGATAGGGGCAACACAAACCATATACTCCAAAAGTGGAATGCGAACCACGAATGGACCCCAAACCTATGTGACCTTGTAGAGGGTCGCTGGGACTATTAGAAAATAGTGAGAGTTAGAAAATTAGCCCTCCCCAAGACCCTGAAAAGTGAGTGCAAAGTGCACTAAAGTTCCCCCAAAGACAAAGAAGTTGTGATAGAGGAATAATGCAGGAAAGACACAAACCAACAATGCAACAACTGTGGATTTCCAATCTAGGGTACCTGTGGAACAAGGGGACCAAGTCCAAAAGTCACAAGCAAGTCGGAGAGGGGCATATGCCCAGGAAATGCCAGCTGTGGATGCAAAGAAGCTTCTACTGGACAGAAGAAGCTGAGGTTTCTGCAGGAACGAAAAGGGCTAGAGACTTCCCCTTTGGTGGACGGATCCCTCTCGCCGTGGAGAGTCGTGCAGAAGTGTTTTCCCGCCGAAAGAACTCCAACAAGCCTTGCTAGCTGCAAATCGTGCGGTTAGCGTTTTTGGACGCTGCTGTGGCCCAGGAGGGACCAGGAGGTCGCAAATTGGACCAGGAGAGAGAGGGGACGTCGAGCAAGACAAGGAGCCCTCTCTGAAGCAGGTAGCACCCGGAGAAGTGCCAGAAACAGGCACTACGAGGATGCGTGAAACGGTGCTCGCCTGAAGTTACACAAAGGAGTCCCACGTCGCCGGAGACCAACTTAGAAAGTCGTGCAATGCAGGTTAGAGTGCCGTGGACCCAGGCTTGGCTGTGCACGAAGGATTTCCGCCGGAAGTGCACAGGGGCCGGAGTAGCTGCAAAAGTCGCGGTTCCCAGCAATGCAGCCCAGCGAGGTGAGGCAAGGACTTACCTCCACCAAACTTGGACTGAAGAGTCACTGGACTGTGGGGGACACTTGGACACAGTTGCTGGATTCGAGGGACCTCGCTCGTCGTGCTGAGAGGAGACCCAAGGGACCGGTAATGCAGCTTTTTGGTGCCTGCGGTTGCAGGGGGAAGATTCTGTCGACCCACGGGAGATTTCTTCTGAGCTTCTGGTGCAGAGAGGAGGCAGGCTACCCCCACAGCATGCACAAGCAGGAAAACAGTCGAGAAGGCGGCAGGATCAGCGTTACAGAGTTGCAGTAGTCGTCTTTGCTACTATGTTGCAGGTTTGCAGGCTTCCAGCGCGGTCAGCAGTCGATTCCTTATCAGAAGGTGAAGAGAGAGAAGCAGAGGAACTCGGATGAGCTCTTGCATTCGTTATCTAAAGTTTCCCCAGAGACAGAGACCCTAAATAGCCAGAAAAGAGGGTTTGGCTACCTAGGAGAGAGGATAGGCTACTAACACCTGAAGGAGCCTATCAGAAGGAGTCTCTGACGTCACCTGATGGCACTGGCCACTCAGAGCAGTCCAGTGTGCCAGCAGCACCTCTGTTTCCAAGATGGCAGAGGTCTGGAGCACACTGGAGGAGCTCTGGACACCTCCCAGGGGAGGTGCAGGTCAGGGGAGTGGTCACTCCCCTTTCCTTTGTCCAGTTTCGTGCCAGAGCAGGGCTAAGGGGTCCCTGAACCGGTGTAGACTGGCTTATGCAGAATTGGGCACATCTGTGCCCAAGAAAGCATTTCCAGAGGCTGGGGGAGGCTACTCCTCCCCTGCCTTCACACCATTTTCCAAAGGGAGAGGGTGTAACACCCTCTCTCAGAGGAAGTCCTTTGTTCTGCCATCCTGGGACAAGCCTGGCTTGACTCCAGGGGGGCAGAAGCCTGTCTGAGGGGTTGGCAGCAGCAGCAGCTGCAGTGAAACCCCAGGAAAGGCAGTTTGGCAGTACCAGGGTCTGTGCTACAGACCACTGGGATCATCGAATTGTGCCAACAATGCCAGGATGGCATAGAGGGGGCAATTCCATGATCTTAGACATGTTACATGGCCATATTCGGAGTTACCATTGTGAAGCTACATATAGGTATTGACCTATATGTAGTGCACGCGTGTAATGGTGTCCCCGCACTCACAAAGTTCAGGGAATTGGCTCTGAACAATGTGGGGGCACCTTGGCTAGTGCCAGGGTGCCCTCACACTAAGTAACTTTGCACCTAACCTTTACCAGGTAAAGGTTAGACATATAGGTGACTTATAAGTTACTTAAGTGCAGTGTAAAATGGCTGTGAAATAACGTGGACGTTATTTCACTCAGGCTGCAGTGGCAGGCCTGTGTAAGAATTGTCAGAGCTCCCTATGGGTGGCAAAAGAAATGCTGCAGCCCATAGGGATCTCCTGGAACCCCAATACCCTGGGTACCTCAGTACCATATACTAGGGAATTATAAGGGTGTTCCAGTAAGCCAATGTAAATTGGTAAAATTGGTCACTAGCCTGTTAGTGACAATTTAGAAAGAAATGAGAGAGCATAACCACTGAGGTTCTGATTAGCAGAGCCTCAGTGAGACAGTTAGACACCACACAGGGAACACATACATATAGGCCACAAACTTATGAGCACTGGGGTCCTGACTAGCAGGGTCCCAGTGACACATAACAAACATACTGAAAACATAGGGTTTTCACTATGAGCACTGGGCCCTGGCTAGCAGGATCCCAGTGAGACAGGGAAAACACCCTGACATACACTCACAAACAGGCCAAAAGTGGGGGTAACAAGGCTAGAAAGAGTCTACTTTCTCACACAACCCCCCCCCCAAACGAAGGACAATAAGGCTAACCTTGGTCAGTTGAGACTTTATTGTCTAAGTGGTGATAAGTAGAGAGTAGCTCTGCAATAGACTGGTTACTCCCTTTATCATCCACTATATGGTTACTTCCCTGTGGGGATGTAAACCACCCTGTTTGAAGTTTTTTAGCTAAGCAACAATGTGAAGATGTATTTTCAGAGTTTCTATCAGTAAGTTTTAGTTTAGAGCAGTGGGAATTGTCCACTGAACCTATTTGTAGTGATGGAAATGCCAGACAGGGATGCTGTCTCAGAAAAGCCATAGCTGGGCAAAAACTTTGTCCATATGGCTGGAAGAGAGAACAGGGATGCTGTTTCTCTTGAGTTGGAGCAGGGCAGGGATGCTGTCCTATGAGCTCCACACTAGGGCAGGGATGCTGTCCTAAGTGTTGTGAGGCAGTGCAGGGTTTCTGCACTAAAGTTTCTCTGGGAGGGTTGGAGGGATGCTCCATGTTAACTAAACTGGTGCTCTTTTTGTCACCAATGTTAGTTATCCCACAGAGAGGTACTTCTACCTCAGGGAGTACAGCTTTGCCAGCTGATGATTCCCTTGGAACAGGTGCCACCCCAGGAGAGGTTTCTCCCACCACAGGAATGATATCCTGATTGGCAGGGTGGTTAAGGGATACTGTGATACCCTTTTTACCTGTTGTTGGAGAGGGATCCTGAGTTTTCAGGCCTTCTCTCCTTTGCTTTTTCATTTCAGTAGAAATGAGAGGGAACAATTCCTCTGGGATGCCCAGCATGGCTGCATGGGCATAAAACTCTACATCAGCCCAACCTGAGGCCTCTAGGTCATTACCTAAGAGACAGTCTACAGGTAAGCTAGGTGATACCACCACCTGCTTAGGGCCAGTAACTCCACCCCAACTAAACTGAATTATAGCTAAGGGAAGAAACTTAGTGGAGTTATGGACATCAATAATGTTATACTGTTGTCCAATGATGTGTTGATCAGGGTGCACTAGGTTTTCAGTCACCAAAGTGATACTGGCACCTGTGTCCTTGTAGGCCAAGGCCTCAACACCATTTATTGAAACTGTCTGCCTGTACTTATCCATTGTAAGGGGACAAGCAGCCAGTGTGGCAAGGCCAATGCCACTAGGTGTGACCGAAACTGTCTTGGGACTGACTACCCCAGTTTCTACTATGGACCCATAAGTGAACCCAACTACACCCTTAACTTGACTGTTGCCAGCAGTCCCACCACTAGTACCACTACTGCTAGGGGCACTAGAGCTTGATGTATTAGTGGTGGTAGGCTCAGGGGGTTTACCTGGACAGGACTTATCCCCTGGCCTATGGCCTCTGTTTTTACACACAAAGCACCAAGGCTTTTTAAATTGTGTAGGTTGAGAAGAAGAGGAAGAATTTGTTTTATCCCCACCCCCTGAAGAGTGTTTAAGATTTGAAGTGGGATCTTTGGTTTTACCCTTATCCCCATGCTTATCTTGAGATTTTTCACCATCTTTCTTCTTGTTGTTCTCTTTGTCACCACCTGTATGAACTTTTCTGTTCACCCTTGTTCTGACCCATTTGTCTGCCTTCTTTCCCAATTCTTGGGGAGAGGTCAGATCAGAGTCCACCAAGTACTGGTGCAACAAATCAGACACACAATTATTAAGAATATGCTCTCTCAGGATCAAGTTATACAGGCTGTCATAATCAGTAACTTTACTGCCATGTAACCACCCCTCCAAGGCCTTCACTGAATGGTCAATGAAATCAACCCAGTCTTGTGAAGACTCCTTTTTGGTCTCTCTGAACTTTATCCTGTATTGTTCAGTGGTTAAGCCATAACCATCCAGGAGTGCATTCTTAAGAACTGTAAAATTATTGGCATCACTTTCTTTCACAGTAAGGAGCCTATCCCTACCTTTTCCACTAAATGATAGCCATAGGATAGCAGCCCACTGCCTTTGAGGGACATCCTGTACAACACAGGCCCTCTCAAGTGCAGCAAACCACTTGTTAATGTCATCCCCCTCCTTATAAGGGGGAACTATCTTGTGCAGATTCCTGGAATCATGCTCTTTTACAGGATGACTATGGGGAATACTGCTGCTGCCACCATGGGTTTCTAAACCCAACTTCTGTCTTTCCCTCTCTATTTCTAAAGACTGTCTATCCAAATCCAGCTGTTGCTTTTTAAGCTTCAGTCTGGTTTGTTCCACCCTCAACTTATTGAGTTCCCTTTCTAACAATCTGTCATCAGGGCTGGTGGGAGGGACATTCCTAGATACAGAGGTATGATGGGAATGAACAGAAGGAGACCTGTCCCTTACAGAGGCCACCCTAACAGCTTGGCTGACAGTTTAATGTGAGAGCACATCATCTGTATGATGTGACTCCACCTCAGTACCAACTATGCTAGACTGTCTTGTAATGGGCAGGCTAAGAAGTTTCTTTCCTGAACCTTTTCCTGGGGGAGTCCCTGGATCAGATTGAGAACCATTAGCTACTTTTTCAACAGATGGGGCACTTATAGCCTTATCTTGTTCTCTAAGCATATTAATTAACAGTTCCAAGGAAGGATTCTTCCCTACACTCAAACCTCTCTCTATGCAGAGACTCCTTGCTCCTTTCCAGCTAAGGTGATCATATGCAAGTTTGGACAGATCAACATTTTGGCCTGTGCCAGACATTTTTAGAGAGAGTTAAAGTGATAGAAAAAGAGTAAAAAGTTTGTCAGAGCTTTTTAGAAAGACAGAAAAAACTTTTTTAAACTTTTAAGAACTTTTTGAAAGTTTAGAAGTACTTTTCAGCACTTAGAAAACAGTGAAAAGAGGAAATGCAAAACATTTTAGCTATGTGTACACACACTGAACTTGTTTTGTATATTTTTCTCTTATGAAAAGTACAACGGCAAGAGTGGTAAGTAGTCTCAAAGCACTTATCCCACCGCTGCACAACCAATGTAGGAGGCTGGACTGGCTTGTAGTGAGTACCAAGGGGTACTTGCACCTTGCACCAGGCCCAGTTATCCCTTATTAGTGTATAGGGTGTCTAGCAGCTTAGGCTGATAGATAATGGTAGCTCAGCAGAGCATCTTAGGCTGAACTAGGAGACGTGTGAAGCTACTACAGTACCACAAGTGTCACTTGCACAATATCATAAGAAAACACAATACACAGTTATACTAAAAATAAAGGTACTTTATTTTTATGACAATATGCCAAAGTATCTCAGAGTGTACCCTCAGAGTGAGGATAGCAAATATACACAAGTTATATGTACACAATAGCAAAAATATGCAGTATAGTCTTAGAAAACAGTGCAAACAATGTATAGTTACAATAGGATGCAATGGGGACACATAGGGATGGGGCAACACAAACCATATACTCCAAAAGTGGAATGCGAACCACGAATGGACCCCAAACCTATGTGAGCTTGTAGAGGGTCGCTGGGACTATTAGAAAATAGTGAGAGTTAGAAAATTAGCCCTCCCCAAGACCCTGAAAAGTGAGTGCAAAGTGCACTAAAGTTCCCCCAAAGACAAAGAAGTCGTGATAGAGGAATAATGCAGGAAAGACACAAACCAACAATGCAACAACTGTGGATTTCCAATCTAGGGTACCTGTGGAACAAGGGGACCAAGTCCAAAAGTCACAAGCAAGTCGGAGATGGGCATATGCCCAGGAAATGCCAGCTGTGGATGCAAAGAAGCTTCTACTGGACAGAAGAAGCTGAGGTTTCTGCAGGAACGAAAAGGGCTAGAGACTTCCCCTTTGGTGGACGGATCCCTCTCGCCGTGGAGAGTCGTGCAGAAGCGTTTTCCCGCCGAAAGAACGCCAACAAGCCTTGCTAGCTGCAAATCGTGCGGTTAGCGTTTTTGGACGCTGCTGTGGCCCAGGAGGGACCAGGAGGTCGCAAATTGGACCAGGAGAGAGAGGGGACGTCGAGCAAGACAAGGAGCCCTCTCTGAAGCAGGTAGCACCCGGAGAAGTGCCAGAAACAGGCACTACGAGGATGCGTGAAACGGTGCTCGCCTGAAGTTACACAAAGGAGTCCCACGTCGCCGGAGACCAACTTAGAAAGTCGTGCAATGCAGGTTAGAGTGCCGTGGACCCAGGCTTGGCTGTGCACGAAGGATTTCCGCCGGAAGTGCACAGGGGCCGGAGTAGCTGCAAAAGTCGCGTTTCCCAGCAATGCAGCCCAGCGAGGTGAGGCAAGGACTTACCTCCACCAAACTTGGACTGAAGAGTCACTGGACTGTGGGGGCCACTTGGACACAGTTGCTGGATTCGAGGGACCTCGCTCGTCGTGCTGAGAGGAGACCCAAGGGACCGGTAATGCAGCTTTTTGGTGCCTGCGGTTGCAGGGGGAAGATTCCGTCGACCCACGGGAGATTTCTTCGGAGCTTCTGGTGCAGAGAGGAGGCAGGCTACCCCCACAGCATGCACAAGCAGGAAAACAGTCGAGAAGGCGGCAGGATCAGCGTTACAGAGTTGCAGTAGTCGTCTTTGCTACTATGTTGCAGGTTTGCAGGCTTCCAGCGCGGTCAGCAGTCGATTCCTTATCAGAAGGTGAAGAGAGAGATGCAGAGGAACTCGGATGAGCTCTTGCATTCGTTATCTAAAGTTTCCCCAGAGACAGAGACCCTAAATAGCCAGAAAAGAGGGTTTGGCTACCTAGGAGAGAGGATAGGCTACTAACACCTGAAGGAGCCTATCAGAAGGAGTCTCTGACGTCACCTGGTGGCACTGGCCACACAGAGCAGTCCAGTGTGCCAGCAGCACCTCTGTTTCCAAGATGGCAGAGGTCTGGAGCACACTGGAGGAGCTCTGGACACTCCCCTTTCCTTTGTCCAGTTTCGCGCCAGAGCAGGGCTAAGGGGTCCCTGAACCGGTGTAGACTGGCTTATGCAGAATTGGGCACATCTGTGCCCAAGAAAGCATTTCCAGAGGCTTGGGGAGGCTACTCCTCCCCTGCCTTCACACCATTTTCCAAAGGGAGAGGGTGTAACACCCTCTCTCAGAGGAAGTCCTTTGTTCTGCCATCCTGGGACAAGCCTGGCTTGACCCCAGGGGGGCAGAAGCCTGTCTGAGGGGTTGGCAGCAGCAGCCGCTGCAGTGAAACCCCAGGAAAGGCAGTTTGGCAGTACCAGGGTCTGTGCTACAGACCACTGGGATCATCGAATTGTGCCAACAATGCCAGGATGGCATAGAGGGGGCAATTCCATGATCTTAGACATGTTACATGGCCATATTCGGAGTTACCATTGTGAAGCTACATATAGGTATTGACCTATATGTAGTGCACGTGTTTTATAGGTGCCCCCACACTCACAAAGTTCAGGGAATTGGCTCTGAACAATGTGGGGGCACCTTGGCTAGTGCCAGGGTGCCCTCACACTAAGTAACTTTGCACCTAACCTTTACCAGGTAAAGGTTAGACATATAGGTGACTTATAAGTTACTTAAGTGCAGTGTAAAATGGCTGTGAAATAACGTGGACGTTATTTCACTCAGGCTGCAGTGGCAGGCCTGTGTAAGAATTGTCAGAGCTCCCTATGGGTGGCAAAAGAAATGCTGCAGCCCATAGGGATCTCCTGGAACCCCAATACCCTGGGTACCTCAGTACCATATACTAGGGAATTATAAGGGTGTTCCAGTAAGCCAATGTAAATTGGTAAAATTGGTCACTAGCCTGTTAGTGACAATTTAGAAAGAAATGAGAGAGCATAACCACTGAGGTTCTGATTAGCAGAGCCTCAGTGAGACAGTTAGACACCACACAGGGAACACATACATATAGGCCACAAACTTATGAGCACTGGGGTCCTGACTAGCAGGGTCCCAGTGACACATAACAAACATACTGAAAACATAGGGTTTTCACTATGAGCACTGGGCCCTGGCTAGCAGGATCCCAGTGAGACAGTGAAAACACCCTGACATACACTCACAAACAGGCCAAAAGTGGGGGTAACAAGGCTAGAAAGAGGCTACTTTCTCACACCCTTTCACCACCATTTGCCATCACTGTGTCCCCCAAGCCTGCCCAGATCTCAACATGCTCTTTACAAGTCACCATAACGCAATTCTTCATGGCAGAGCCTGCTAGTCCCACAGCTTAGCTTCTACTGGAGACGTATAAGAAACAGCAGTAAACCTGACACATGGTCACTGGCTAGGAGAAGAAAGATGTTTATTGTCCTTCATTTGGCCATGTGCACTAGTTCCGTAGATCTGCTACAAAGAAGGAAGGCCAGTGGGCACCAAGCAGTGGGTAGAAACAATTAACATTCTTGTTAATATCTCAGTATCTTCTAGCCACATCAGCCTTCTTCAGGACTGAGTCGTCATTATCCATCCTCACTATCACCTGAAAGTCAAAGCCTAAAATGAAGTTACAGGGCACTTCAGCGGGCTCACAGTAGTATATTGTTCTTGTGATTCCACAGACAAGAGGCAGTAGTTGTTTCCAGCACTAAGTGTTCATGACTTCCCTTGACTCTGGTGAACTGTCTTGACATTCCGTTTGTACCCACGCCACATCACACAGCTTCATGTCTTCTCCAACACTCTTGTGGGACCACACCCTCTCTCTGCCTTACTCCTGTTTCTCTCTTCTGTCACCATATCAACATCCACAGCATCACTATCTTGTATAATGTAAAAATGTGTCTTTAATCCACAGCATGGTGCCTTCAACCCTACACACAATTCCAAGGTTCTTACTCCAGAAATGGGGAGTCTGACACTAACACACTGGATTGATCCGAGTTATCCCCAAATGGTGATGTAGACATTGGATCAAGGTGATGGAAACTTACCTGATTTTGTCTCTGTTCCTCCTCGTGTCCATATTATATAGATCCACAAGCGTGTCATAATATTTCTCTTCAGGCCTTATGGCACCTCTGCCCTCAACTTTTTTTTTTTTATATATCCATCTGGCCTCAACAGTGATTTTTACAATGTGAGAAAAATGTCAGCACCCTTTATTGCATTTTTGTCATTTTCATTAATTGAAGTGTTTTTATTTTTTATGATGCTGTGTTAACTCTTTTGGTACTTCTAAATACTTTACAGTTTTTCTCCAAGTTTTCTCCTAAAGCTTTTCTTGGATCCTAGAGGCCCTTGTTATTTCTTCTTTACATAATGAGGCTACTGAAGCGCTTGCAGACAAACAAACCAAGTAACACTGTGTGTGGTGTCTGGTTAGTAACATGTTGTTTTTGATTTGTACCTACGCAGGAAGTGTTTTAATGTGGTGAGTGATGACCACCAGGATGCAGTTCTCGCATCATGGCTCGCAGTGCCTGCTGTGTGATAATGAAAGATATACACACAAATACTAAATATGTTGAGGACAAACCAGCGTAGTCAAAGGGACAGTCGGATGCTGTGTGCCCATACACCAAGAAGGAGGGCAATCAGAAGAGTCCCAGTCATCCCTACAGCGACCTGCACCTCGCACCAGGCAGAGATTCTGTCAAATGAGTAAAAGGATACCCAAAGAGCAAGAATGGGAATTGATGACATAAGCAGTAGCCATGCACCATTATATTTTATTTAGATATCTTTAAAAGGTGAGGACATTTTCCTTTACTGAACAAATACATCCCATGCAGGAAGGAAGGGTGTAGAAGAGTTACCAAGGTTGGCATCCTGAGCAGAAAGTACACAAACAAGGTTTCACGACCCAATCAGTCAGGCGAGCCCTAGATGGTTTGTAGCTCTAACCCCAGCTAGCCGGACACTGCGCATGCAATGGTGAGAGACGAAGCGCTTACTAGATCACAGCCCTGGCAGTGTAAGAGTGAATCAGCTTGCCTTGTGTTACGTTGCTGACCTTACCCCCCCCCCCCACACACATGGCCAATACTTTTCTTGGATCCTAGAGACCCTTGTTCTTTCAACATTCCCTAATGAGGCATAATTTTTACCTTCTAGAATTTCCTCCCAGAACTTTCACTTTCCTTATTAGTACTGAAGGACACGTCAGCGTAAAAAAGAGACAATGTAACAGGAGGAGGCTTACCCTGCTTCCATTATTCCTGCTAGGACAGAAGCATGAGGTCAATAAGAAAACAAATAGTGATCAACAAGGGGGAAGAGTGGATTTTGCCCCAAAGTCTCTCATCCCAGAGGAATCTCAAGGAAATTAAAGTGATTCCTCTGATAGTCCTGAAGCCAACCTCGCCCATGAGTAATACCTGATAACGTCACTGCTAAGGATCAACAAGGACATACAACATAAAAAGATGACAAGGCATTCTCCTCTGCTGATGGGATTTGTGGAAATCAAAGGCTGCATTGCAGAAATGGAGCATAATATGGGCGATCTAGACTGTCATCTGTGTGCTAAAGAAGTTCAACAACTCACACATCTACCCCAAAGGAGGCAGAGATTACAACTTGTAGATTTTCTTCACATTTCCCACCTGTAGTCAAAAGTGGAAGTTCACACAGACCTACCATGGAGACCTTAAAACTGAGGCTTTATAATTTCTTCGTGACTCCCTGCGCCACACTATGCCTGCTCTAGGCATAATGTATGCAAGGGGGGTGTTCCAGCACTAGGAGACCCACAAAAATGGCACAATGAAATCTAGAAGATTTCATTGTGCCATTTTTGGCGTCTGTCTTAACGCCTGTTCAAAGCACCTCCTTGCACTTTGCTGCACTAGCTTCAAAGTTTTTGATGCTAGTGCAGCAAAGCACCACAATAGCTTATTGGCCTAATGTGCACTATGGTGCACCGTATTTCAAATACGGCACACCCATGGCATCGTAAGGTGGAGGTGGGGGGTGCAAGAAATCTGGCACAACAGTACTGATGCGCCACACTCTTGTAAATCTGGGCCACAGTTTCTAATCTCTCAGAAGAGTACTGCTGGAAAAAGTGTAATAGGTGTATTTCATTGCCTCTGCAACTCTTGGTCCTCTTTCTCGCAGAAAGATTGTCAGCGGAGTGATGGAGGAACACTTAGGCCCAGATTTATACTCTGTGCTGAATTAGCGTCATTTTTTTACGCTAATTCAGTGCAAACTTAACTCTATATTTATATTTTGGCGCTAGACTAGTCTAGCGCCAAAATATTGGAGTTAAAGTCATTTTTTGGATGCGCGAAACCACCTTGCGTCAATGAGATGCAAGGTGGGCATTCCTGGGCAAAACATGACTCTAAGGTCCTAGCGCCTTATTTATCCTCCCGTGCAAAAATGGTGCACAGGAGGGAGGCGGGCCTAAATAATGCCACTAAGCCTGCTTAGAGCCATTATTTAACGCCTGGGTCTGGCCAGGCGTTAGGAGACCTGTGGACCCATTTCCATGGTCAAACACCATAGAAAGAGCCCACAGGTGCCCTCCCCAAGCCCCAGGAACACCCCCACCCACACCAGGGACACCACAGGATGGGGGACCCCATACCAGGTAAGTAGAGGTAAGTATTTGAGAAACTTTTTAAAGTGCCATTGGGGGCCCTGAAATGGGTCCTCCTACATGGCAGAGGGTGCAATGGCCATGCCCAGGGACCCTTGTCGTCTGTGCTGGCCATTAGGGTGGTGGGCATGACTCCTGTCTTTTATAAGACAAGAGTCATGTGGTATGGATGGTTTTGTGTCAATAAATGACGCTAGGCTGGTTAGAGTCATCTTTTTTGCTCTAACCAGCCTAACGTAATTTTTTGGTGCAAAACACCATTCTCCCATACTGCCACCTCCACCCGGCTAAGTAATTTTTTTACACTAGCCCACCCTTTGCGCCGGATTGCGCCATTCCATTACTATGGGGTGAGTTTCTCAAGTGCAGTGAATATTGTATTATTGGCTCTCCTGCTGTGCCGGGAGAGCTGCCTTGAGAATTTCTATGTTATTCTTCAAAGCGCCATGGCCGCAATGTAGGGCAGAGGAGAGAGACGAAAGAAAAAAGTACTGCGCCCACACTAAAGTATATGGCCGATCGTGCAATAATCCACGTAACACGGTCAGTCTACAAGGTGTAACAAAACAGCGTCACGGTGAAAGAAACATAAAGCATTTACCAATTAAATGAAGGGATTTTTGAAAGGCAGGCCCAGGAACGAATCAAACCGATGGGTGTGAGATGGGTGAGGTTAAAGCCCATAGAATAGATTACAACACATTGAAAACTAGCGCTTACGCGCTTTATATTCACATCTCAGGTTGGTAGAAAGAGATACAGCTATCTCTCTAATAGACTAAACTATAGTCCAGATTTTTTTAGATTCAAATAATGGTCTTGTGAGACTTTGTATGTGACAGACCGTAGGATCTTTCCATGGAAATTAGGTTTCTGATCATCTTTGTATGCAATAACCCTAGAAATGTCCACAGTTCTCTTGCTGCCAAAGGCAACCAGCGTTGGAGTCAGTGAGCGGGCGACATGGCTGTCATCTGAGACCAGATGTTTCACCATTTTTCAAGTATCCTACAAACACTCCTAATTTGTTCCAAACTCACAGAATATCAAAGCTGGTACAAATATGAAAGTCACTAGGGAAAATCTGTGTGTTTAATTGAAGTCCTTCTGCAAAAGAATACTTTGCTTTACAGGGCATCCTCAGTGAATGTATCTAGCCCCCCCTCAATCCTCCTCACCTAAAGTGAACCCCATTTACGAGTATGTGTTGTCTCTTTTTGATTAGCCAGACACAAATCCTGTGGCCTACAACATGGTTGTTAAGCTTCCTAAATCATCTACTGTGCGGAGTCGTCTGTAAATGTTCTGACATGACCTTTACGTGGTAGCATGATGTAGTAGTGATATATGTGATTCTGTGAGTCTGAAACTGTCCATCAGTCATTCCTTCCTGTACTTCCTTCATTACATTCTCAATGCAATGAATGTCAAGAACACAGGTCAATTGTTACAAGCTTCTTCCCTGCTTCCGATTTAGTGGAGCTGGGATTTAAGTCACTCCGCATGAGTTCACACGAACCACAGCTGTCTCTAGAAAGCACTTTATAGGGCTGTGAGTGCTTCTGTCAGAACTCCCAGAAGCCCCATCAGTATCTGAATCCCAATCAGTATATGAAGCGCCATCCTTAGCTGAAGCACCATCAGTATCTGAAGCCCCATCAATATCCAAAGCCCCATTACTATCCCCAAAAAGTATTAGTATTGGGAGCCCCATCAGCATCCGAAACCCCATCAGTATCAAGGCTCCATCGGTATCCGATGCCCCACCTCTATCCAAAGCCCCATCAGTATCCAAAGCAATATCGGTATCTGAAACCCCATCAGTATCCAAAATACTGTCAGTATCTGAAGCAGCACCATCAATATCCAAAGCATGTTTAATATCAGAAGCAACATCAGTATCCGGAGCACCAGCAGTATCCGAACAAGCACCATCAATATCCAAAGCACGTTTAATATCAGAAGCACCATCAGTATCCAAAGCAGCACCATCAATATCCAAAGCACGTTTAATATCAGAAGCACCATCAGTATCCGGAGCACCATTAGCATCAGAAGTACCACCAGTATCTGAAGCATCATTAGCATCAGAAGCACCATCAGTACCTGAAGCACCATCAGTATCTGAAACCTCATCAGCATACCACCAGCCTTATCCACTTTCTCCATTCTGATTCTTTTTATCATTGCCTTTCTAACTGTACATGTAAATGCCAGGTGTGGAAATACTTATATTACTTTAGTTCCCTCAACATATTTTTCTCTACTGCTCCATCTAACTGCAACCGAAAATGCTTTGCCTCCTTGAGTCTGGGCTACTGTATCTTCATCTCACACCTCAGACCTCCTGGCTGCCTTGCCAGTTAACCCTGAATATTGAAAAACAACACATTTCACTCCAGTTCCTTCTCAGCTGATGCCACTACCCAAGTAACAATCTCTTGCTCTTTGTGCTTCTCCTACAGGACCTGAGAACATGGTCTGGTTTTGTTCTTCTGGCTCAATGCTGGTTACAGGTTCATGCTCACTCTACAATATCTTTCAGTACAATCTTACATATTTGTTCCTGTTCCTCAGTATTAGACCCCTATACCAGATGATCATTCATTAGTTGTAGAATCAGTACAATAGAGTCACTGCAGCATAGGCCCTGGTGCCAAAGATAATCTAGTGTTTGTGGTATTAGAAGCAGCATAGAAAAGTTTCACACTCACCGTGTAAGCACTGGGTGCAGAGAATGGTTTGGCCCATAACATCGTAGACTTCCAATCCCTCGTATCCCAGTGCGTCCCATTGGGTTTCTGCAAAAATTCCCAAAATATTCATGATCATTTAAAAAAAAGGAACTCCTGTAAGTTGGCGAAGAACTTTTACAAAGCATCATGGCCTGCACTGTGCAATCGCTAAGGATTGGAAACAGAACAGCAGTGCTCTTTGATTCAATCTATCCTCACCGACAGAGTCTGCTAGCACTGACTATGGACTGATATGACTCCTAGGTACCACCTGTCATTCTTTCTGTAGAGCAGTGTCAACATTCAGGCTGCTTCCATGAGGCTGTCTTTTGCACTTCAAGTTTCCCACAGATCCACGGCCTACAGCAGCCACATACTGGTAACTGAGAACACAACGTAGTGTCAAGAGATGTGCTAAGCAGACAGACGGCTACTCAAGAGGGGCAGCTGAGCTTTCTCTGTACAGAATCCAATACTACAATGTCCAACTACTGCCTCTAGACACCAAGGGCTTTGTTACCCCAAGTCACACTGTCCATAGTACTCTACAATGTCCAATCCTCTGCTGTAGGCAAGGAGTCAGCCATTACTTACAGAGGCACCCCATCCTGCACCATGTAAGTCCCACATGAGCTGCGCAGGTCAATAAGGCCATCCAGGGCATTGTAGTTTCTCTTTGGCAGACTTCGAGGTGACCTGAGAAAAGAGGAAATTAATTTATTCAGAAAGCAGACAGCTGAAGACAATACAGAGAAGAAGGAGGAGAATTAGGGACAAGATGAGCAGGCATGACTGTGGAGAGGAGCAAACACAAACATGAGAATATGATAGCTTCGCCTGCTCTACTTGTCTCCCCTGGAAGGAAGGCTGGTGAGGCTCCAGCCTCCGAAGGCTGAATACCCTCTCCTCAGCCTTCAGCAAAAGGGGAAGCGATTCTGCATGGCCTGTCCCACCTCAGTCTCCTGGGGGGAAGTCCCTCTGTAGCTCTTCACATTATGTTCATAAAATATATAACATCATCTGGTGCTTGTTGAATATTTTAGAATAAACAGAAGAAAGTGGCCCGATGCCCTTGCACCTACTGTCATTCTGTAAAACTGTGCTCTTTGAATAATAATAATAGATGAAAAATTAAATTATCAGCTTCCATGAAACCCTGAGGCAACTTGACAACAATTATTTTAGAACAGAGAATACAGCTCAGATTAATGACTGCAATAGTGCAAGCAACCCTGATTTTCACATTCAAGGAAAAGTGACATTAAATAAACATGCATTCTACCTTTGTCATCTATACAACAATTACAAGATCTAGCCTAAAAAGGGGGGTGCCTAGAAGAGAAACATTCTAATTATACCACTGTAGGAAAGTGCTCTTGTTGCAATGGTTACCTCTCCACTTTTTCCCCGATATTGATGCCAACTTTCATTGGAAGTGTGCTGGGATCCTGCTAACCAGGCCCCAGCACCAGTGTTCTTTCCAAAATCTGTACCTTTGCTTCTGCAATTGGCACACCCCTGGCACCCAGCTAAGCCCCTTGTAAAGGGTACCTATAGTACCAAGGGCCCTGTGGCCAGGGAAGGTCCCCAAGGGCTGCAGCATGTATTATGCCACCCTAGGGGACCCCTCACCAAGCACATGCACACCGCCTTTGCAGCTTTTGTGAGCTGGTGGGGTGAATAAGGAAAAGTCGATATGGCACCCCTCTCAGAGTGGCATGCCCACAACCCACTGCCTGTGGCATAGGTAAGTCACCCCTCTAGCAGACCTTACAGCCCTAAGGCAGGGTGCACTATATCACAGGTGAGGGCATAGCTGCATGAGCAATATGCCCCTACAGTGTCTAAGTCCATTGTTAGACATTGTAAGTGCAGTGTAGCCATATTAAGTATATGGTCTGGCAGTTTGTCATTACGAACTCCACAGCTCCAAAATGGCTTCACTGAGTACTGGGAAGTTTGATATCAAACGTCTCAGCACAATAAACCCACACTAATGCCAGTGTTAGATTTATTGAAAAATGCACCCAGAGGGCATCTTAGAGATACCTCCTGTATTTTACCCAATCCTTTAGTGCAGGGCTGACTGGTCTTTGCCAGTCTGCCACTAAGAGACGGGTTTTTGGCCTCATGGTGTGAGAGCCTTTGTGCTCTCTGTGCCCAGAAACAAAGCCTGCACTGGGTGGAGGTGCTTCACACCTCCTCCCTGCAGGAACTGTAACACCTGGCGGTGAGCCTCAAAGGCTCAGGCCCAGGGCACCCAGGTAGTTGAGCCAGCCTGCAGCATCTAAGTGACCCCCGGGGTCTCCTCAAAGGTAAGCATTCGGAGCCCGATGCTCTCTTTGCACCCTGCACCTGGCCGCCCCTGAGGGTGTGAGTTTGGTGCCTCCTTGCTTGTGGCTCCTCTAAACCCCCCAGGTCTGCCCTCTGAAGACACGGGTAATTACCTGCGAGCAGATCTGAAACCGAGTGCCCCCAGTCTTCATAGAAGCCCATATTAAATTTGCCTCAAATTTGACCTCTGCACCCGGCCAGCCCCGTGTTGCTGGTGGTGGGTGTTTGGGGTCAACTTGAACCCCTACCTGTAGACTTCCTAACCCCTGGAGACTGGAACTGTAAGTGTTGTACTTACCTGCAAAATTGTACTAACTTTTCTTTCCCCCAGGAGCTGTTCTGAAAAAATTGCAGTGTCAACTTTTAAAACAGGTTATTGCCATTTAATCAAAAACTGTACAACTTACCAATTCCAATCAAAGTGGTATTGATACATATGTGAAATACGTATTAATTTATGTATTTACCTGCAACTTGAATCTTGTAATTCTAGAAATAAATTAACAAAAGATATTTTTGCTATATAAAAACCATTGGTCTGGAGTTAAGTCTTTGAGTGTGTGTTCCTCCTATTGTCTGTGTGTGTACAACAAATGCTTTGCACTACCCTCTGATAAGCCTAAGTGCTGGACCACACTACCACAAAAGAGAGCATTAGTGTTATCTACTCTACCTCTGTTAAGCCTCTGGAGAACCCCTGGACTCTGTGCACACTATATCTCACTTTGATATAGTATATACAGAGCCAGCTTCCTACAACCCCTGAGAATTACTGTTCTTCACTCCACATCAGTCTACTTGGACAGGTATTACAAGAGGCTTAAAGATGAGACAGAGGCAGCATAATGTTGTGTTCACACTTACCTTGTTAGTGGGCCAAATACGTCTCGATCTTCTCTGACCGCAATATGGAAAGGAGGGTCATAGATCAGGAACTCCACCTGTGGGAATAAAGAGATGTTAGTCCAAGCACTGTCACCTCCCTGCACATGCACAGCATAGAAAGGTTCAGGTACCAATCAATGTCAAGGGGGAGCTTTTCCAAAAGAGGGCTGGACTGACACTGCCAAGTCACTGAGGAAGATGCAAGTTTGTTAACAATGTTCATCACTACTAGCCTGAGTCAGACACAACCCATTGGTCTAGATTACACTGAATAATACCATGTTGATATTTGGATCCATTCAGCTCTTGAGATGAATGTTGCTATTGTACTGGTTTACCAGTAGAGCAAGAGGGGTTGAAAATAGGTGTAGGAAAGTACCCTCTTTCTTGGCATGGTTACCCCCTTTTTCTGCCTGATGTCAGTGTTCTTGACTGTATTCACTGGGATCCTGCTCTGTCTCCTCTAAATTCTGTATTTCATCCACAATTGGCACACTGGTGCCCCATTATAAGTCCCTAGTATATGGTACCTAGGTATCCAGGACATAGGGGTTCCAAGGGATCCTTATGGGCTGCAGGATATGTTTTGCCATCCATAGGGAGCCCAAGCAAAGGGTTCTGCAGGGCTGCCATTGCAACGTGCGTGAAAAGGTGCAAGCACCCACTCACTGCCATTTTCCACTGCTCCAGGTCACTTATAAGTCACCCCTATGGCAGGCCTTCTTGCCCAGAGGGCAGGGTGCAAAGTACCCGTGTGTGAGGGCACCACTGCACTAGCAGAGGTACCTCCACAAACTCCAGGCCTATTTTCCCAGACTTTGTGAGTGCAGGGACACCATTTTATGCATGTACTGGGCATAGGTCAATACCTAAGTCCAGATACATAATGGTAACTCTGAGCATAGGCAAATTTGGTATCAAACATGTTAGAATCACATCCCAGGGCTTTTTGCAAGCATTGGTTGTATGATTCCATACACTCTGGGGGCTCCTTAGAGGACCCCCAGTATTTCTATTTCAGCCTTCTGAGGATTCCCGGGCAACTCAAGCTGCTGCCACCTCCCCAACAGGTTTCTGCCCTCTTTTTGCTTGAGCAGCTCAAGCCTAGGAAGGCACAACAAAGGATTTCCTTTGGGAGACGGGTGTTACACCCTCTCCATTTGGAAATAGGTGTTATAGGCTTGGGAGGGGTAGCCTCCCGGGGCGACTGGAAATGCTTTGAAGGGCACATTTGGTGCCCTCTTTGCATAAACCAGTCTCCACCGGTTCAACGACCCCCCCAGTCCCTGCTTGGTGCGAAACTGGACAAAGGAAACTCGAGTGACCACTCCCCTGTCCATCACCACTCTAGGGGTGGTGCTCAGAGCTCCTCCAGAGGGTCCATAGGTTTTGCCATCTTGGATTCAAGGTTGGCAGGGAACTCTGGGAGCATCTGCGTGGCCAGTGCCAGTAGGTGACGTCAGAGCCCCCTCCTGAGAGCTGGTCACCCAGCTAGGTGACCAATCCTCCTTTCAGGGGTATTTAGGTTCTCTCTCCTGGGGTGGTTCCTCAGATTCGGATTGCAAGATTCCAGCAGGAATCCCCTGCAACCTCCACTTCGACTTATGACTGAAAAAACTGCATCAGGACTCTTCAGGACCCTACAAGCTGCAACAAAGAAGCAAGATGCCTTCTGCAACATTGTATCTCCGGCTCCTTCCTGCAACTGCATAATTTCCCTGGTTGTGCATCCTCCTAGGACTCCCCGTCTTCAGCCCGCATCAGAAGAAAGAAGGAATCTCCATTGGGGTGAATGAGTCACTCCACTGCATCTGCAGGCACCAACTGTGACAACGACTGGCTGCATGGATCCCCTCTCCTGCTGAACTGTGGGATCCTGTATCACAGGTGGTGGACTGAAGTGGTCCAGACGGTCCTGTCTTCCAGCTGTCCAACTTGGGTGGAGGGAAGCCCTTGCCTGACCATGCAGGACAGTACCGCTGTGCACCGTGTCCTTTGCAGCTGCCAAGGCTTGTTGGCATCCTTTTCACAAGATCTACAGGCATCTTGAAGCTCCAGCCCCCAGCACTCCTTCCTGCGATGCATAACTCCCTGAGTGGTTCTCCGGTGGCGTGGGAGCCTTTCTCGTAGTGCTGCATGTGTCACGGGCTACTCGTTGTTTGTGTCTTTGGCCCACTGGAACTGCAGAGAGGTCTTGATTTTAGCAGGTTCTGCCTTTACCCAGGTGGGGGCATCCCTTTCTGGTAGCCACAGTGCTGCCGGCCGAAGAACGCCAAAAGTAGTCCATGCCCTCCAGAAGGAGTCCCAGAGGAAAAAAAAACCAAAAGGGAAAAACCTCTAAGCAGGAACTCCCTGAAACAAAAAAGAAGCAAAAAGGTAAGTCTTCCAATAGGAAAAAATAATACTGAAAGAAGCTGGAACAGGCGAGAAAAAAATATAACTGGCAAAAAGTAGCAGGAGCGAAGATCACAACCTGCCAACATCAGGACAGTGCGTGCTCTACGGGCGACAAAAATGCAAAAACCCAGCTTTTATGCAAGACCATAATTCATGCAATGTGTGTATATGCAGTATGTTAACCTTTTTCATTGCAGACTTTAACCTTGAAAACCCCTATTAATGATGTTTGCAATAACTGTTCATTTGCAAGGTATTGCTGCAGGCTTACTGAGTGTGTTAGGGTGTGGTCCCTTTCTAGGACCTTCTAGAAGCTTTCCCTGCAGCATGACTGGGTGTGGTTTGTGGGCTGGGCCAGACTCTATATAAGGGAGCCAGCCCAGCTCCACGTGCTCACTAGTCAAAGGTCCCGGTGCAGAGCAGTAGCAACTTCCTGAGCTCCTGTTCCGGAGGCCTACCTTGATGTTCCAGGCCTGCCTGCATTATATTGGTGATCCTTGAGCAGGGCGGTAAGGCGGAGCTCGGGCTGGGCCCCCGACCCCGTTCTCAAAAACTCTCAAGTTTTGGGCCTACTTATGTAACTTTCAGAGTGCGCAATTCATTTCCCGCATGTAAAACTTGATGTTCAGATCGGCAACAGCATGCGCGATCATTTCATGGCATTTGCATATTCTTGTTCGAATCGGCAGTGTGCGTGATTCATTTCCAGCATGTAAAACTTGACGTGCAGATCGGCAACAGCTTGTGCAATCATTTCATGGCATTTGCATATTCTTGTTCGAAACGGCAGTGTGCGCGATTCATTTCGAGGATGTAAAACTTGACGTTCAGATCGGCAACAGTGTGTGCCATCATTTCATGGTATTTGAATATTCTTGTTCGAATCGGCAGTGTGCGCAATTCATTTCCCGCATGTAAAACTCGGTGTTCAGATCGGCAACAGCTTGCGCGGTCATTTCATGGCATTTGCATATTCTTGTTCGAATCGGCAATGTGCGCGATTCATTTCCCGCATATAAAACTTGATGTTCAGATCGGCAACACCTTGCGCGATCATTTCATGCATTTGCATATTCTTGTTCGTATCAGCAGTGTGCGCAATTCATTTCCAGCATGTAAAACTTGATGTTCAGATCGGCAACAGTGTGCGTGATCATTTCATGGCATTTGCATATTCTTGTTAGAATCAGCAGTGTGCACGATTCATTTCCAGCATGTAAAACTTGATGTTCAGATCGACAATAGTGTGCGCAATCATTTCATGGCAATTAAAACTTTGGTGTGTAGTGTTTGTTGAAGTGCACACATATATCCTGAGCTTTTGGATTTTCTGTGAAGATGCTAAATTCAAAATGTGACATTCTTTGTGCATATTAAGTCCCTAGTACAATTCCTATTGTTTTCCAGGGAATGTTTCAGATTGCCTTTTGTCCTCATGTAAAAATGCAATGTTTGCTCTGAAACATTATTCTAGAAGGTTCTTGTATTTCTAGACAGTATGTGATATTTCATGAAAAGCTCACATGAAACATTGTATTAACCATTCTTGATTTGTTCCAGGTACCCATAGTTCTTGAGGTCTAGTTATAGTCACTTCTTAGGTTATCCATGGTTACAGTATGAGAACGCTTAGAACCATAGTCTAGTGAAAGTCAATGTGATTATATCTTGATATTGTGTTGTTTAACCTTTTGCTTCCTACAGGTCTCCTTCCCAGCTGTTCCCTACCTAATCCCCTTTTCCCCCACTTGGACTCTCTCAGACTCTGTGATATTTCTATCGGAGTTTTGGAGCTGTCTACTGGTGGACATGTTGGGAACGTGCGCAGACCCAGAGGATCTGGTCTCCCTGACACCACCAAAGGAAGTGTTGCAGCGCAAGGAGAACAAGAATCACTCACCTTATATACCCAAGAACAGGAAATGACCAACAGGAAGTAGAAAGTCATCATATTGGATTGGGAACGAAACATAGGAACATATAGAGAAAAGACACTATGTTGAAAAAAGTTCCTAAAGCATGCAGGGAAAAAGAAGGCATGAAGGAAAAAGAATAGGCTCACCAGGTAAGTGAGAGGTGTGGGAGAAGGGGCCCAAGGAAATAGTGAGGGTGCACCGCGCCCAAAACTCGCCAAGGCCCCATGCCCAATTTGGTGCCTCGAGCGAGAAAACAGCAGGGGCGCGGCACGCCTGGCCGCCACGGATCACGGCCGTGCCCTGAGCCGAATGCTCGACCGCTGTGCAACATCGTGGGCCTCTTCTGCAACTCTCCTGTCCCCATCCTGTGGGACTCCTGTGAGTGCTGCCTGGGCTTCTCTGGGCTCTCTATGTTGCCGAGGGCCCCCTCTGACTCACCCACCTAGGTAGAGTCCACCTGGTCCTTCCTGGTCCCTGTCAGCTCCACTTTCCGCTAACCGTGAGTTTTGCGTGTGCCAATGCTTGTTGGCGGAATCCGAAGATGCAAACCCGACTGCAGTCCTCCTTCTGGCATGGGACATCACCTGCATCCCCCAGGAGCAAGACTTCATCTTCTTGGGGGCAGTGCTGACTCTTCTTCTTCACCGGTGGTTCACCTTTTGCACCTTCATCCTTGTGGGTAGGGGCTACTGCTCCTCCTGGAACTCTGCTGTACTTCTTGGACTTGGTCCCCTTCTTCCACAGGTCATCATGTCCAGGAATCCGCTACTGGTGTCTTGCAGCCTCTTCTGGGCTTTGCATAATTCGTCTTCTCTTCTCTGTGTGTGATCTGGGGAATTTACAGTGATTTACTCCTGCTTTCCTGGTCGCTGGGGTGCGTTGTGGTACTTACCCTTGGGCTTTCCTAGTACTCCCAGCTCCCCTCTACACACTACAATTACCTAGGTGGGGAACCGACTTTCACATTCCTCTTTCTTAGTATATGGTTTGTGCTCCCCCTAGGCCTATTTCTAACTATTGTGATTTTTACTAATTGCACTGGTTCTGTTTTTATGCCTATTTTTGCAGACTAATGTATATAATTTGTGTATTACTTACCTCCTAAGGGAGTATAGTCTCTATGGCAGTGGTTCTCAACCTTTTGACTTCTGTGGATCCCCACTTTATCATTAATGGACCCCCCACTGAATCATCATTGGAATCTGGGGACCCCCCACTGAGTCATTACTGGAAGCATGGGACCTAATTTGTCAATATTTATTAATATTTTTTAATTTTCTAAGCAGTTGCGGACCCCCTGAGAAGGCTTCGCGGACCCCCAGGGGTCTCCGGACCACAGGTTGGGAACCACTGCTCTGTGGTATTTTTGGTATTTGTGTCACCAAAATAAAGTACCTCTATTTTTACAACACTGAGTGTTTTCTTTCATGTGTGTAAGTACTAAGTGTGACTACAGTGGTATTGCATGAGTTTTGCATGTATCCTAGATAAGCCTTGGCTGCTCATCCATAGCTACCTCTAGAGAGCCTGGCTTCTAGACACTGCCTACATTTCACTAATAAGGAATACCTGGACCTGGTATGATGTATAAGTACCATACGTACCCACCAAACACCAGGCCAGCCTCCTACAATAGGTGCTAATAACACGTATACAGATTTAATTCTGCTGGTGTAGTACTGCATGTATTCACACGTGCTTTGGTTCTGCATCCGCACAGCGAGACACTGATACAAGGACTCCCTTCTAAGAAGGGCAACTTTTAGTGAGGGAAACATTGATCCAGATAGTGCATGTCATTGAGGAAGACTTCACCCTCCTCCATCCTGGCAACTGAGATGAAAAAGTCAGGGCCAGGATGCATCATGAGTCGGTGCATCATCAAACACCATCTGAAGCGCTGTGTTTGATCTTCCAATAGGACATACATTTATGTGGTTATATTGTTTTGTAAAGTGCCTACATATCACCTGATCCACTTCTTAAAATGAGATGTTGCTGAATGCAAACCTAGCAGGCGATCATTCTGCTGATAGGACCTGAGTGTGGTTATCAATTCTGATGAACGTGTGTTATTCCAAAGTGAGTGGCGGACATGCTTGCCCTACCCCACAAATGTTGAATCTGGACACTCATTAGGAAGGGAAGGTAAGGTACGGTTAAGTAGCTCACTGGTGGGGCTCAAGTCCTTTGAAAAAACAATGGTGGTCCACCAGCTAAATAAAGGTGTGCAGTCCCTCCTCATAGAAAGGGGAGCTCCTAAGAGCTAAATGGCAGAGCTGAATCCCTCCACAGTGGAGTGGGCCTGTTGGCTGAATTGTGGACACTTTGTGGATACTAAGAAAGATGGTCTAGTTGGCCTCCCCTCAAAGGGGTTTTCTTGCCAGCAGATTGATGGGTCATACCCTTTCCTTAATGAAGGAGATGGTGATACAAGTTAACTGCTGGGCCCTCTCAGTCTTTAGAGGGGGGAGCCTGCCAGAGTAATGAGTCCCGGTCCCTCAGTGGCAGAGATAGTCGATGCTGCTGAAAAATGAGACACACTTTCTCCTTACAAGATTAGGTGGTCCTGGCAGGTGGATGATGATGTCTCTCCTTAAACAGAAATATGTAGTCATAGTGGCATCTGATTGGGGTGTGTGCATCTTGTCACTGCCCTGTTGAATGATAGTAGGATGGTCAGGACACTTGGGCAAGGGTTCAAGTTGCTCCAGAGGTGTGCATACAGCCCTATGCAAGTTTTACCTCTGTGTTTATTCCTCCTGAATTTGGTTTGTCTGTTCAACTGGATTACGCCCAGCATAATAATGCAATCTTGAATGAAGATGAGGGACAGCTTCATAGGTATTCTGGTATATAATAGTGCAGACAGCACCAAAAGAGATTCTTTGTTCCACTTGCAGCCGATGGTGCTCCTTCAGGAGCTGTGAGATATTGCCAGTTTCCCTCAATTGAGGCACAGTCCAGATGACGGCTTCTGGGTCCTCTGGAATTTCTGTATTTCCTTCCTTTGTGCACCCCTGGACACCAGTGCCTAATCTGTGAATAAAAAGGTGCTGGTGCCCAAACATTTCCTTTGAAACTTGCAGCTGCTGCAATTAAATGTGCGAGCACAAAATACTGAAGCAGCATAATCCTAGAGTCATTTTGGGCCTCTTTAATCCATTTGCAGCACCTTCCTGCCCCTTCAGCTCACTCTTTCATCTTTCTCCCTTTGTGAGGCTTTTCTGTCCTTCACTTCCTCCGTCTGATGCAGAAAAATAAGTGCCGTCCCTCAAAAATAAGTGCCGGTGCCCCACATCGAATAGCACTGGCTCAAATTAAGCACTGATTAAGAACATGTTGAGCATGACAGCACTTGACCGCTTGTGGTTTTAATCCAATTGAACCACTGCAGTAGAAGAAGGACTTTCCCGATTACCATGAGCTGAATGTTTGTCCTTTTTTTTATAACTGCTGTCACCTGGTTGGGAGAGACATCTCAGTAGAATGAGAAACTGGGATATTTTCCTTTTGCTGTGAATTTGAGCAGCCCCTACGTCTGGTGGACATTTAACAGATATAGTGGTCTCTGATGGAGGGCATCTATAACTACCAACCTGTTAACATGTGGTGTATGGAGGCACATAAATTATAATAATTTGAAAGTGGTGCATAAATTATAAATTACAAGTATACGTTTAGAAATTACAATTTATGTGTATTGTGCCTTTTGTTAAAAGAATAAAGTTATATTAATTTGCAGGTGGTGCATAAATTAGAAATTTAAGATATAACTATAACTTAAGAATTTCTAATGTTTGTGTATTTTAAGTTTGATTTATATAGAGGGAACATATAAAGTTTTCCTAAATATAACAAAGGTTTAAACTTTGATTTTTCATTGCATTTCAATGGTTTTTTAATTTTTAACAAAAACATTTTGGAAATTGTAGAGTTTACTATTGTTGAGTGGAGTGTCAATAAGTGGAGTATGGTAAAAGAAAGAGGATGAGGGTGTCATAAAGTGTATTGTCACAGATTATCATGTCATGGAGTAGAGTGGCATGTGGTACAGTGGAGTGGCGTACAGTGGAAAACAGTTGAGTGGCATAGAGTGGAGTGTTGTACAGTGGAGAGGGACAGAGTAGAGTGCTGTAGCATACAATGGAATAAACTGTTATATATTGTGGTTGTTAGACCTGACAGCCTTAGGATGGTCATCCCCCAACTTTTTGCCTGCCTTCCTCCACTTTTCTAACCCTGTTTCTTGCTGGTTTTAGGACTCTGCACACTTTCTACTGCTGTCCAGTGCTACAGTGCATGTGCTCTCTCCTCTTAACATGGTAACATTGGTTCCTACCTAATTGGCATATTTAATTTACCTGTAAGTCCCTAGTAAAGTGTACTACATGTACACTACATGTGCCCAGGTGCTGTAAATTACATGCTACTAGTGGGCCTGCAGCAATGATTGTGCCACCCACATAAGTAGCCCTTTAACCATGTCTCAGGTCTGCCATTTCAAGGCCCGTGTGTGCAGTTTCACGGGCACTTCAATTTGTCATTGAATAAATACTTGCCAAGCCTTAAACTCCCCTTTTTCTACATGTGTCACCCCTTAGGTAGGCCCTAGGTAGCCCATAGGTCACAGTGCCCTGAAAGTAAAAGGCAGAACATGTACCTATGTGTTTTACATGCCCTGGTAGTGAAAAACTCCTAAAAATCTTTTTCCACTACTGTGAGGCCTGCTCCTCTCATAGACTTGCATTAGCACTGCCCTCATATACTTTTAAGTGGTAGATCTTGATCTGGAAGGATTGGCCCTGTCATGTTTAGTATTGCCAGAATGGTAATAGAAAATCCTGCCTGCTAGTGAAGTTGGATTTAATATTACTATTTTAGAAATGCCACTTTTAGAAAGTAGGCATTTCTCTGCACTTTCTGTCATCTATGCCTTACAGCCTGTCTCTAATCCATGTCTGGTCTATGGTGGTTGACAGCTCCCCTTGTGCATTCAACCCAGACAGCCATAAACACAGGATGCTCAGTCACATCTGCATTCATCTGCATACTGAATGGGTCTCCCTGGGCATGAAGGGTTGAGGGGCTCGCTCTTACATTTCAAAGGCTAGTGGTCTGTCCCCACACAAAGGACTGATAACCCCCCACAGGGATCCTGGCAAACAGGACTGGGCTGAAAGGGGAAATTGTGCACTTCAAAACCACTCTCTGTAGTTTCCCCCACTTCAAAGGCATTTGGGGTATATAAACTGGGTCTCTGACCTCACCACATCAGACACTTCTGGACCTACACCTGCACTGTGGCAGAGGAACAGCTTGGCTGTCCAAAGGACTCATCTGGACTGCTTTGCTGAGAAGGACTGCTGCCCTGCTTGTTGCTCTGCTGTCCTGCTGGCCTTTGACTCTGCTGGAAGGACTCTGCTTTCCTCCTGAAGTGCTCTCCAAGGGTGTGGATTGAGCTTGCCTCCTGTTACTGAAGCATCTGGGCCAACAAAGACTTCATCTCTTCAAGATAATCCTCTACGTCAAAAATCAATGAAACTCCTGCAGAAATCGATGCAAAGCCTGCATCGCGGCTGGGAAATCGCCGACCGGAACGCCGACTTGAAAATTAGACACAGCGCCTGCCTTGCAACAGAAAATTAGACGCATCGCCTACCGGATCAATGCAGCGCCTGCTCCTTCTAGCACTTCAAAGATTTTCAGCGCATCGTCTCAGGGCATCAGAATATTCCCGCATCGCAGTGAGGAACCAAGACTGCGCTCCTGAAAAATGACCCAACCCCTTTTAGCATGGAAAGAAACAACGCATCGTCTGTGCCATGCTGGAAAATCTGACCCAACACCTTATTATTCCATGCATCTCCTTCTCTGTGCGGTCCCCATGCGTCGTTAGTTGTTACGCATCCCAGGTATTGTGTGTTACTAAGAAACACCTATTGATTTCTAAGGATTGAGACTCTTTTAAAACCTTTTAAAAGTGATATTTAAATTTGTGCTTATTGTTTTTTTGTCTTTTTTACCTCTGCCAACTAGAGACCCAATTTTTACAGTAGTGGTATATTGTAAATTACATTGGTTTGGAGTGCACTAGAGGGGCAAGTGTAGTGAAGAGTTGAGTAAAATGTTAAAATGTTAAAATTTGAAATGGTGTCAGTGGTGTGTCGTACAGTGTAGGAGAGAGTGGTAGAGTGGAGTAGAGTGTTGCATGCTAGGATGTAGGGACAGAATGGAGTAGAGGTATGCACAGTGTAACGTAGGGGTTAGAATGGAGTACCGTGTTGTAAAATGGCACAGAGTGCAGTAACATTTTGTAGAATGGAGTTGTATAGAGTGCGGTACAGTTGGGCAGTGTAGAGTTGTGTGTTGTTCAGTGCTGTAGATTGGGGTAAAGTGTTGTGCAGTGGGTTAGAGTGTGGTGTAGCCCAGTGCAATGGCGTAGCACAGAATGGAGCAGTGTGTTCTAGAGTACAGTGGTTTGGAATCAAGTGGAGTGGCGTAGTATGCAATGGAGTAATGTATTGTAGAGTGGTGTGGTTTGTGGTACAGTGGACCGGACCAATGTACTGTAGAGTCTTGGAAAGTGTCATACAGTAGAGTGTCTGAGTAGATTATAGTGCTGTGGAGAGGTGTGGAATAGAGTAGAGTGTGGTACAGCATGGTAAAGTAGATTGGGATAGATTGTCATGCAGTTTAGTGGCATAGAGTAGCAGACAGTGGAGTGCTGTAGAGTGCATGAGTGGAGTACCTTGGAGTAGTGTCTGATATAATAGAGTATATTAACTTGGGGAGTAGCACAGAGGGAGTTATGTAGAATGTTGTATAGTGGCATTGAGAGGAGTACATTGTTGCACAGTATACTGTAGTACTATATAGTAGAGTAAAGTATGGTACAGTGGAGGGGAATTTATTGTTGTTCTTGAGCAGAGCACAGTAGAGTGGCGTGGAGTGGTATACAATGCAATAGCATACAGTGTAGTGGCATAGAGTGGAAAAGCATAGAGTAGAGTGGGAAGAGTGGAGTTACATAAAGTGGAACAGTATAGAATGCAGTGTCATAGAGTGAGGTGGCATACAGTGGTGTGTCGTTGACTGCAGTGGCATAGAATGCAGTGGCATACAGTGGAATAATGTACTGTGGAGTGCTGTAGAGAAGTGCCGTGGTGTGGGGTAGTTTGGAGTGGAATACACTGGAACATCATAAATTGGAATGGAGAACAGGGGAGTGGTGGAGAGTGGAGTGGCATGGAGTTGCATACAGTGGAATAGCATACACTATAGTAACATACACTAAGATAATGTAGAGTTTTGTAGAGTGGAGTGGCATAGATTTGAATAGCATACACTAGAATAGTGCGGAGTGAAGTGGAGTGAAGTGAGTGGGTTTTGGAGGAGAAGCGTACAGGGGAATAGCATACAGTGTACTGGTGTACAGTGGAGTGGGGTAGAGTAGAGTAACATAGAGTCAAATAGGGTAGAGCTGAGTGCCATAGAGTGTAGGTGCATATAGGGGAGTGGAGTGGGGTACAGTGGAGTGGTGTATAGTGGAGCGGCGAAGAGTGGTGCGCAGAGTGCAGTATAGTAGAGTGCAATAGCATACAGTCGAGCAGTGTAAAGTGCAGTGGTTGCATCTAGTGGAGTAAGGTACTATGTAGAGCCATTCAGTACAATAGAGTACAGTGTTGTGGAGTGGTGGAGAGTGGAGTGCCGTACAGTGGAGTGCTGTGGAGTGTAATCGTGTAAAGTAGAATAGCGTATAGTGGAGTAGCATAGAGTGGAATAGCATAGAGTGTAGTGGCGAGTGGAGTTGCATACAGTTGAATGGAGTAGAATGGAGTAGTGCAAAGTGAACTACCATAAACTGGAGTGGCGTAGATTGGTGTGGCATAGAGTGGAGTGGCATAGAGTTGTGTGGCAGAGTGGAATAGGATAGAGTGGAGTGGCGTACAGTGTAACAGGTACTGTGGAGTGGCGTAGAGTGGAGTGGTGTGGGTGTAGAGTGGAATAGCTTAGAGTGTAGTGGCATAGAGTAGAGTGTTATAGAGTGGAGTGGCATACAGTGACGCTGCTTACAGTGGAGTGGTGTAGGTTGGAAAACATTGAGTGTTACTAGCGTAGAGTGGATTGGCATATAGTGGAATAGCATAAAGTACAGTGGGGTAGATTAGAATGTTATACAGTGGAATAGGGTAGAGTGTAGTAGGGCAGAGTAGACTGGCATACAGTGGAGTGGTGTACAATGGAGTGATGTACAATGGATTGTCGTAAAGTGGAGTGTTGTACAGTACAATGGCATAGACTGGAGTGTCACAGAGTGGAGTGGTGTAGCGTGGAGTAGGGTAGAGTGGAGTGGGGTAGAGTAGCATACAGTGGAGTGGTGTACAGTGGAGTGGCGTACAATGTAGTGGCGTACAGTGAAATAGCATATAGAAGGGTGGCATGGAGTGGCATGGCATAGAGTGGAACAGCATTGAGTGGAATGTCGTACAGTGGTTTACGGCCAGTGGAATAGTGTAGAGTGTATTGTTGTACAGTGTAGTAGCGTACATTAGAGTGGAGTGTTGTGCAGTTGATCAGCCTATAGTGGAATAGCTTACAGTGGAGTGGTGTACAGTACAGTGGCGTACGTGGAGTTTGTTAGAGTGGAGTAGCATACAGTGGAATAGCACAGAGTAGAGTGTAGGGAGGTTCAGTATAATGACGTACATTGGAATAACGTAGAGGGGAGTGGCGTACACTGCAGTGGAAGAGTGTACATTGGATTGGAGAAGAGTGGAGTGGCGTAGAGCAGTGTGACGTGGACTGAAGTGAGGTACAGTGTAGTGGCATAGAGTGGAGTGTTGTAGAGTGGAATACCGTAGAGTGGAGTGTTGTAGAGTGGAGCAGGATAGAGTGGAGTGGAGTTTACTGTAGCGGTGTAGAGTGTATTAGCGTACTGTGAAGTGGCGTAGAGTGGAGTCTAGTAGAGTGGAGTGGCATATAGTAAAATAGTATAAAGTGGAGTGGTGTACAGTGGGGTGGCATAGAGTGGAATAGCATACAGGAAAGTGATATGGAGTGGAATAACGTTGAGACTTACTGGCATAAAGTGATGTTCTGTAGTGTGTAGTGTGGAGTGGCATATAGTGGAACAGTGTAGAGTAGAGTAGTGTGGCATATAGTGGAGTGTTGTACAGTGGAATATGGTAGAGTGTAGTAAGGTAGAGTGGGTTGGCATAGATTGGAATGGCGTAGGTTTAGTGTCCTAGAATGGAGTGACGTACAGTCTAATAGCATACAGTGGATTGTCGTAGAGTGGTGTATAGCAGATTGGCATACAGAAGAATGACATACAGCGCAGTGGTTTACACCGAAGTGGCATACAGTGGAGTAGCATAGGGTGGAATAGTGTAGAATGTGGTGTCTTAGAGTGGAGGTGTGAAGAGTGGGATGGCGTACAGTTGAGTAGCATGGAGTTGAGAGGTGTACAGTGTAGTGGCGTACACTGGAGTGTTATCAGTTAGAGTGGCATAGAGTGTAATAGCATACAGTGGAGTGATGTATAGTGAAGTGTTGTACAGTGGTTTAGCGTGGAGAGGCATAGAGTGGACTGGTATAGAGTGTAGTGGCATAGATTAGAGTGGCATAGACTGCAGTGGTGTACAGTGGAGTATGATAATTGAAACAGACATAGTGCAAAAGTGTGTATTCACATATATATGTAATGTGGAAGAAAAATAGATTATTTGTTATAAATGGTAATTTTTTGTATTATGTGTGAATAGTGTAAATAGTGTTCAAGTTATAATTTTTAAAATGCTTATATATATATACACTGTGCTGTGGTTTACAATAAATATGCAGTATAACATGTCACATGTGTGTGATAAGGCAGTATGTGATTGTCTAATGGCTTTGTTTATCAAAAGTAAAACGCAGCCATGTCTTTTTTTCCTCTTTTTGGCTGTGTTCAGCTTTCTTCATTTCGCTGCACTCTAAGTTAGGGTCTTAGGGCCAGATGTATTTAGCTTTTTCTTGGTCACAAACAGCCTGATTTGCAGAATCAGGCCAGTTGTGACCAAGTAAAAGCATTGCCCTATGTATAAACCCACATTTGTGATTCGGTAATCTATTTACCGAATCACAAAATAGGTTTGCGACTCGCTATCAATAAGAGACGTGCCCAGGGCATTTCTTCTTAATAGTGACTTGCAGTGGTATGCATGATTGTTTTGTGACCACGAATGCGGTCACAAAACAATCGCAGTTACCAATAATTTCAAATTGGTGGTAACCAATTCACAAAAGGACAGGCACCCCCTCCTCTTCATGAATGCATGTGAAAATGTTTTTAAGAGAAGGCAGTGGTCCCACAGACAACTGCCTACTCTTAAATAATGAAAATGAAAGGTTTCATTTTTTGCTTTTTAAACGCATCAAGTTTCCTTTAAGGAAAATGGTCTGCGTTTAAAAAAAAAAAGATTACTTTATTTAAAAGGAATCACATACATGATGGTCTGCTGACCCCAGCAGGCCACCATCCCTGTGATTTTTGCGATTCCCAGTGTGGCGCAAATTGTGAACTATCTCATTAATATTAATGAGGTAGGTCTGTTTGCAACCCACTAGAAATTGCAAAAAACTCAATGTATTTTTCATATTTTAACACGTGTATTTTTCCATTTATTTTTGGTACCCCAGAGGCAGTACCGCAGTACTCAGTACATTTAACCAAAATTTTTTTATTAACCTATCAATATTATTCCCTACCTATTACCACTTTAAGAAAGTGGTAATAGGTATGAGGAAATATCTAACCTAATACTTACTTACATCTAAGGGTGAAACGCAGAACACAGGCATATTGTACCTAAAAACAAAATGGCTGTCTTTAACTTTTGTAAAGGCAGTCATATTGCAGTACGTCGGTGAAGCACTGCAAAGGTTTGTGGAAGTGGGCATATAATTGTGTCAAATAGTATACCACATGTAAGAGGGCAATTCTTCATAATTAACATAAAATCAATCCATTGGCTCCTGATATCACATCATACTGTTACATCATAATCTCAACAATTCATGATGCACAGTGTTGTAAAGGGAAAAAGAGAGAAAAGAATACACAGAGTTAAGATTGCAAAAGTCAGTATTTCCACTATATACAATCCTTGATGAGGAGGAACACATCAGCTCACTGATGACGTTTATCAACAGTAAGTGTCTATAGTGTTCCTTATCATAGTTCAATCCATGAGGGTGATGAGTGTCAAACAGTAAAATGTGACGGTGCTCTAAGTTCCCCAATTCATGTTTCTCAGCTGTGTGAAAAAAGTGATTTCCCTTCTGTGCTCCAAAATCCTCTTCCTCACTGTGAAGACAGTACTTCCCACATAGCAAATGTAGCAAGGGCAGATGTGTCTCATGATCATCTATGTGTTTGTGCCCTCTTATAAAAAATAATGTCACATTTTTGTTGTCTGATGAAAGCGTTGGTTAACAATATTCTAGGGAGCCTCCCAATCTCATATAGAAAACCTAGGTCCTTGTAAAATGAGCTGGTCCATAGCCATTTCTGGAATCGAAAATCAGATTCTTGGCTGGGCAAGAATGAAAGAAGATACTTTCATTGGCCCAACTGTAAGGCATGTAAAAACAACAAAAAGTGACTTATTTTATGATAAGAATATACATACATAAAAGATCAAGGAACACATCTGTTGAAGTTGCAAGATTTAAAGGAATACTGCTTTGCGATCTCCGACTGGCCACAATCGTAGCAATCAGTAAAATGGGAAAAGCTCTCTGCGACTACGATTCATACATGTGGAATGCCATTTTTAATACAGGTTTTTGCCCATTCGGACTTCATGAAGATTTTCATGTAATTCTATTGTCAGTTTTATGTTGAGTAATATAGTAGCTTGCTTAGACAGCCACTATCTAGAATTTCCCACTTGGGAAAGACTTTGGGGGTCATTCTGACCCTGGCGGGCCAACGACCGCGGAAGCACCGCCAACAGGCTGGCGGTGCTTCTGAGGATATTCTGACCGTGGCAAAAGGGAAACCGGTGGTTTCCTGCCGGTTTTCCCCTGCCCCAGGGAATCCTCAGCGGCGGCGCTGCAAGCAGCGCCGCCATGGGGATTCCGACCCCCTTCCCGCCACCCTGGGAACAGGATGGCGGGAACGGGTGTCGTGGGGCCCCCTAACAGGGCCCCATAAAGATTTTCAGTGTCTGCTTGGCAGACACTGAAAATCGCGACGGGTGCCACTGCACCCGTCGCACCATCTCAACTCCGCCGGCTCCATTCGGAGCCGGCTTCATTGTTGAGGGGGTTTTCCGGCTGGGCCGGCGGGTGGGCTTTTGGCGGTTGCCCGCCGGCCCAGCGGGAAAGCCAGAATGACCGCCGCGGTCATTCGGAGGTAACCGCATGGCGGGCGGCGACCGCCGCCCGCCGCGGTCAGAATGACCGCCTTTGTGTTGGACGTGGTACAATACATGTCCAGGGACTATGAAGGTCATTAACTTTACTAAGCAATCAGGTGGAATTTATTTTACTTGCATCATGTCCCAGCTCAGGCGTTGTATGTGAATGCAACAGTGACATCTGTTATGCCGTCAGTCTTGAGAAAGACCCTTCTGGTTGAAGGGGTGGAGTTGAAACCATGCCCTAATAAAATGTTTTAATTGCATCTTCCTGTAGTGTCTGCTCTTCCTTGTGGCAAAAGGATTGAATTTGGGATGTTTCGGCTGTTTCCTGCCCATTGCTGAGCACCTGACCGCAATGCGTTGGGCTTTTTTCCAGTGACATGAATGGAGTCTAAACCCACACAGACACAAAACACACACACATATATACATACATATATGTATATATATATATCCACAATACCACCCAAATGCCAGTGTTCACCGGGGTTGACAGCGCAGTGGTTCGAGCAGAGCTCCGGCTGCTGTGAAGTAATCGCGCACACAACTTCCCCACTAGCAAAGAATGCTCCCAATCACTCCCGTCAGTGCCAACGTCAGTTTATTTGGCCTCTCCGGTGTCTTTTGGTCCCACTGGACCTTTGTGTATACTTTTTTTTAAAGTCAAATTATATGTATTTATTTAACACTATTTCCCACGAGTTTTTCATTTAGGACCTGCCTCCATTATGTTCTAAGGAAGTATGTTTTTCTTTTTTTCTTAAACCCCTCCCATTTTGCAGTAGGAAATTCCCATTTCCTGCACATGAACAATCATTGGATAATGATGATGTGGTGTTCTTTGTGTGCTGCATTCTTCAGCACATATTGAAATGCCAGTTCGCCATTCTAGATTTTTTCCTGCACATAAACAATCCTTCCCTGCCACGCAGGCACCCTTGCACCATGGTGCTAGGATGCCTGTGTTGGGGCTGGCAGCTAAATTTAGTGCCAGCGCAAACACAGAGGCGCTCCATATTTTTGAAAATACAGCACGTCCTTGTGTTTTAGAACTAACGCAGCGCTGCCAATTGTGGCGCAACACCACGCTGCACCAGTTCATTGTAAATATGCTCCTAACTCCCTCTTAGTGACCAGCCCTGTAAATAAGCTGTATCTTCCATACCCTGATACCAAGGGTTCCGGTAACTGCAGGGGTGGGGAAAATCTGACTCATTATGAGCTGCACCTGGAGGGCCCACTATCAAAGAAGCAATTAAAGGGGGAATCTGGGATTCCGGGAAAGTTTCCCCCTGGTAATTTCTTATTTTGGGCGAGACTTTCAGCTGGATGTTTTGGCTGCTTTGAGCTGCTGAAATCTCCCTGTGAAAGTTAAGACATCTCTGGTGACCTAGCAGATCTCATAATTCCAATAAGGCCAGTAAGTGTTCTTGCCAGGCCCACAGGACTTAGGAGGCCACTCATAAAGAGGACCAATGTAGCAAATGTACATGTGCGGAGATCTCTCCATGGTAAAGGTAGGAGAGTTAGAGTGTGGAAAAGATAAGAGAGAGAGAGGGAGAGATTTCCACTTGAAGGTTTGTGAATTGCATTTGTAGTAAGAGGTATTACTTACTTACATATTCCAATATTTGCCAATCTGGCTCTATGATGGTATTCAAATGCGTGATCACTCAAGGAAGGTGCTGAACCATCCAGGGTTAATCTGGAGAGGTTTGGAGTTGACCAGTCCAAAAATCATTTTCAGCGAGCGTGAGTTGGTGTGAGTGTGGCTGATAATGGAAATGGGTGTATTAACAATATTTTTGGTTATCCTTATTTTGAGGATGCCTCCTTTGAGTGTTGATAGGTAGTATGGACATTGTAGGACGGAAGTATACCACACTTTGTGCTGGTTAGAAAGATAGGTGCTCACCAATGAGCAAGACATCTGCCACATGGCAACAATGCCTGTATATGAAAACAAGTAACCTCTGAGGTAGCTCAGATGGTTTGGTATAATACCCTTGTTCTATGCATCTTATCAGTGCAGAAGTTGTCAGAAAGCAACAAATGAAAAGAGGCCTTATAAATTTGAAGGACGGAAGTTCAAAATTAGAACAGGTCTTGTGAATATCCCGTCTACATACTGCATAAACCTCTTGCTTATTTTTTGTAAACGTGCTACGGAGGATCTATTGTAAGGTCGATCAAGATAACTTGGACAGTCAAGAGAGAGGAGACACAAAGCTGTGTGATGTATCATCACACCAAGCAACCCACTACCACTGAGATCTCTGGAAAAAGGAATAGAAGCCTCACCTGCCATGGAACCATCTCATCTGGAACTGGGAAGCGGTTGATATTTGAGTCTGGATACAGCTGCTCACGGGCGTTCACGTGATATGGGCACTTGACACTCTCTGACTTATCCCAAGATCCTGTTTCTCCTTCTTCATTGGACGTACTGTGCACTGGTGAATAAACCAAGATCATTTTTAGTGCCAAAATCATGTTTGTTGGATATTACGTCTGAAAAATGATATGGGGAAAGCATGTGTGGGCCAGCACCATGGAGAGAAGTTCTAAAAAGTGTGCAATAGTGTGAAGGAAAAAGAAGGGTTCCAGAGAGCTATGGGAGTCACATTTGTCAAAACCAAGGTTAAGTCAAGGAAACAATGACTGTCTGATTGTTTATGTAGTGCTGATGCTACCTGTCATTTGCTTCAGAGAATGTCTGGAGAAGAAAGAAAGAGAAAGGGAACCAAAAAACACAAACAGCAGATTTATCCAGAGTCTACAGTAGGCCTTGCAGAAGAGGTGCAGGCAAGCATTTAATGTCCCTTCTGTATTCTGCTTCTAGGCCAAGGGCAGCGACCTTCAAAGGGTACAGCCTTATGTGTGGCAGCACCTAACACTAGCTGTTTCATCTCCTGGGGAGCAACAGGAATCTATGGGTTCATAGTCAAGTGGTAGAAGAGCAGCCATTTGGAGGCGTGCCTCAGTAGTGTGCAGAAGACAGAGGCTTCTGATTTAGTCCATTGCTTCACTATTAATCAAAGCAGCCAATGTGTTATCAGTTTTTCCCAGGGAAGGGTAAGGAAGACAATGATCTGAGGTCTCTGAAGAGGTCCAGTATTTTAGCAGGGAGATCCTCTAATCTTAATTGCAGTAGTCAATCCACGAGCAAGGCTTGGCAGAAAAAATGCAACTCAGCGATGGGGCATCAAAATCGGGGTGATCCCTTGTGATCACATCCTTGTAAGAGACCTTGCAGAGATCAGCTTGATGTTTTCTCAGTCCTCTGGATCAGATTAGGTTGACATATTTAACTTCCCAGGATCACCTCTGGGAGAGGCACATCAATGAAGCTTCTCATGATGGCTGACTGGCACAGCATGATGCACTCAGAGAAGTAGAGGTGCAAGTGTGAAGCCAAAGCTTCAGGTTGTTGATGATCTTGGTGACTCTGCCCACTGAGGTCCTGGTGTGATGCAACTGTCTGGCCAAGAGTGCCTGCAAGTCAAATGAGTATCTGACGGAAGAATATGATCAAACCATCACACAATGGGTGCAACACCATCACTTGTGGTGCGTCAGTCCAGGTTAGGATGAAGGTGCACCTTGAAGTACCATCATGAGCTGTGTCAGCTGGAAAGGATCCGCAGAGAAGATTCAATCAGTCCTTCCAGCAGAGGTATGTCCGACTATATTTGACACGACACAGACGCGGCACACCTCATGAGCAGGTGCTCAGCGCTCGTGATGGAGGTCTTTGCAGGTGACGAGTGTCAGATGATCAGTGCCTGGGCTCCTTCTTGATACCCGAAGTGGGGACTGGTGAAAGCTACTAGGAGAGGTAACCCTTTCACCATCCCCCCCAATATGGTCTTGTGGGTGGTGAATATTATGCTGTCTTTGTGTTTGGCATTTGATAAACCTTCATAAATCTAGCTAAAAAGCCAATATGTTTTTTCTTGTTTAAGAAGTGCTGGCATTCACATTTGCATGCCCTGGAAACCCTGCAGTTTTAGGTACAGCTGAATGTTCAGTAATGCATTCATTCTTGTTTAGATATAGGTGTATGCCTCAAACAGTCACTGATTAGCACAGGTAAGGCCACTCACAGCTAATCAGAGATGGGAGGAATCACTGTGACCACCATTTCAAGACTGAGGGCAGCATCAGGGCATCGTCTACGCTGGCCTTACTGGGAAATTATATTTGTCTATGTGATATTGGTTGATTTTTTTCTAATCAATAAAAGAACCAAACTAATAAAGTGTTTACAAGTGTTAGCCACAACATAACTGCTTTGATTTTCTCCATCCTCGCCTCTGCTTTTTGAAGGAGAGTCTCTTCGGCACTGAATACATATTACTGGTGTTTTTCTCATTTCGCCTTTCGGCTTTTTTCAGACCCCATTGGGTAAAATGAAGAGCGCAAACTGGTCATTATTTCGGCTACAAAAATGTCGAACCCCTCACACGGAAGGTCCGCCTTGCACATCCAACATGACCCTCACCTAAAGGAAATTTCCACTTAGTACAAACCTAGAATTTCTGTCCCAGTTGAGACCTATATGATACCTGATTAGCTATTTAAATTGCTCTTAGTAGTGATCTGCGGGGTGCTGTGCCTCACCTGACGCCAGGTGATTCCCCGGGTCCACTTCATACATCATCCGAATGTGTCTCATTCTTTGGTCATATCACATCACTCTCCGATGCTCCAGCACATATGCCACTGCTCCAGGTTTAGGTGGGAGACACATCTCTAAGCTAAAGTTCTGTTATTTTTAGCTTTCTCCTGTGTAAAACCTGCTCCACTTCAACGCAGTTAACAGGGACAGAAGATTACACTGATTTTTTTCGCAAACCCCTCTCTCAGGGTTACTTGAAGTCATCATAAATGTACCAGTGTCAAGGGCCATGTGATATTACTGCTACCGCTGAGGCCTGGCTATCACCCTCCAAGCTGCTCTCAAAGTTTGAGATGCACGCCTGCGTGTGAACATCAGTATGTTAGCTCTAAAACTCAAATATCATGGGAGTGAGCTCTCTTGGACGGTGATGGAGTTTGTCATTTGAATTATCTGGTACAGATCTTGGGCCCAATTTACAAAGGTAAACAGGCCTGAAGTCTAAATTTACCTCTGTGAATTGGGCCCTTAAACTCCAGGTCTAAGTTTACATCTGTGAATTTGGCCTTTAGACATCATGTTTAAGTTTACCTTTTTGGATTGGGCCCTTTGCCTTCAGGTCTAAGTTTACCTCTGTGAATTGGGCCCTTAGGCTTCAGGTCTAAGTTTAACTCTGTGAATTGGGCACTTAGACTTCAGGTCTAAGCTTACTGTTGTGAATTAGGTCCTTAGACTTCAGGTCTAAATTTACCTCTATGAATTGGGCCCTTGGACTTCAGATCTAAGTTTACCTCAATGAATTGGCTCCTTAGACTTCAGGTCTAAGTTTACCTCTTTGAACTGGGCTATTAGACTTCAGGTCTAAGTGTACCTCAATGAATTGGCTCCTTAGACTTCAGATCTAAGTTTACCTCTTTAAATTGGGCCCTTAGACTTCAGGTCTAAGTTTACCTCTGTGAATTGGGCCCCATGTAATTAAAAAGAACATTGATTAAAAAGCTGGCATTTTTTTATTGATATAAACATATGCTGACCATGGTGCTATGTCTATGGTGGACTGATGTTTCGACAGTGGGTATTAGGGTTGCCACCTGACCAGTTTCTACCGGTTCCACCAGTAATTTAATGCCCCGGCGGTACAAAAATAAGCAAAATGTGTGTTTTTATCCTTTATCTGTGCATAATTCAAACAGCAAATATAAGTAGAAAGCACTTTTAAATGTGTTCAGGGACTTTGTTTACGATCCCTGACCAATAGTTAAATCTCATATATTATATGAGTATACATAGGCATAAAAGTCATGTACCTAATGAATACTTCGAATTTTGTTTAATGTCCTATTTAAAATAATGTCTGGGCCTTTACAGACTCTTAAAACAACAAATGGCCGATATTTTTTTCTTGGAAATGTGGCAATCCTAATTGTGCAGGACGGGTCTGGCATCTGTGGGTTCGGGCACAGCTTCCAAGAGCAGAAAAGGGGTTCATTGCATATGTGGTGAAAAAGCAGTGTAGAATTTGACAATTCAATGTGAGTTAAATAAAAAAGGGAGTACAGCAGCAAGGGCTAGGTGAGAGAATGAGGCGTAATAATGGCCAGAGCTGCCAACTTCACAACTCGTTAACCAGTTTCGAGTCTCCGCATCGTCTCGACATCCTGTGATTCTGGGCACATCACTTGGGGCATGATTTAGATATTGGCGGATCGGTTACTCCGTCACAATGGTGATGGATATTTTGTCCACCGAAAGATATAGATTGTGACACAGTAACCTGTCAACCAAAATATAAACAAGGCCCTTAATCTCCCCATGCAAAAAAAAAAACTTGAATGTGTTGGTGTGTAATGTGATTGGTGGTCATGTAAAGTGCTCCATTAAAGACCTGCTGGGCGCGCACGGGCAGTAGCTGCTCGCGGGAAGAGAATGCTCAGTGCTTAGACCTGTCCCTAATTTGTATGTGCGTGCTCTGTAATAACTTCTTGCGCACAAGCAGATAGTTTCATAAATGGGAACAGAGTGCAGTGTGGAACAGCCCATGCATTAAACAATTTAGGGGTTAGTACTGGGCACACTGCTTAACTTTTGAAGAGCAGCAGCACAGAAGTATGTGAAGTTTAATTTCTTACTCCAGAGCTCAGGAAGTCATATGCAAGGAGGAGCGTGACTAGAAATTACAGTCTGGAAATGTTTTTTTTTCATTTAGGTAGGCTTCAAGCTGGGGAGGGACCCTCGCGGGGTCTCGGGTGATTGTAGGGGGGGCGCCACCCACTGGCTGAAAGAAGCATTATGCTAATAATAGGGCTTTGTTTTAAGCTGAAAAAAAATGAACATCAGTAAACTGCTCTCTAATTGGCCATCACTAACACGTTTTGTCATTTATATCCAAGCTGGGAGTATGTGTCAAAAGGGAAGGGACAAACACTCTTCAAAACTCCCACCCAGACCCTCACTTCTAATAATCACACTGTGGATACTTGTACACGTTACTAAGGAACGCATGGCCAGAATAGTATGTTTTTGGTCACTTTTAGATAGAGCATGCAAGTGCCTGGCCTGTTGTAATCTATATGTGAGCTTTGAACCACGCCCACTGCATGCCCATCACTATCACTCGTTTGTGGGCTTGCCTTTTAAAAATCCTTTGTGATCATTGGTAAATGCTTTACATTTGTCTCTCCTTGCAGTGGTTTTGTTACCCCCTTGGCCATCGACCCTGTTACATGGATAATTGCAAGTCTGCTGATATATTTGACTGCAAGCGAACTTAATTTTCCTTTTATGTCTCTCCTGTACGCTCATGGCAGCCATGGCGCTTTGGATTGGCTTGCTTATGTCAACTGTTTTACTTTTCATTTTCAATTTATGTGGCAAGAAAAGTCCATTTAGGAATTTACAATGCTAGGAGCTCTAACTCGAACAAACGTGAGACCCATTCCATTGGAAATGCTTGTTAAATGTGGTAATACTGTCGGGGCATTCATTGCACTTCATTAGTACCTGTTTACTACCTGTATATAGCAATAAGCAATAGAAACGTACAAGCTAAGCTTTACAAAGGGCCTTTCACTGTGCAGCAAAACTTGTCACTGCATTTTTAGTAACTTTTGAACTGTTTGGGCTAGAAGCATTTCTTTTTTTTTTTTTGCTAAAATATGCAGATCCCCTATGCCAAATCTATGTGTCTATGTTAATGTTATTGTACATGGTGGACAGTAAGTTTTTTAACTGAATTAGTTACTCCTGTGTTTGTGATTTTGTGCCTGTTTTAAAGGATTTCAGATGTGTGTGGCTAAGGAATGGAGCAGTTTAAACATCCATCCATTAAACGTGGTGTGAGAAAGTAGCCTCTTTCTAGCCTTGTTACCCCCACTTTTGGCCTGTTTGTGAGTATATGTCAGGGTGTTTTCACTGTCTCACTGGGATCCTGCTAGCCAGGGCCCAGTGCTCATAGTGAAAACCCTGTGTTGTCAGTGTGTTTGTTATGTGTCACTGGGATCCTGCTAGTCAGGACCCCAGTGCTCATACGTTTGTGGCCTATATGTGTTCCCTGTGTGGTGCCTAACTGTATCACTGAGGCTCTGCTAACCAGAACCTCAGTGGTTATGCTCTCTCTGCTTTACAAATTTGTCACTAACAGGCTAGTGACTAAATTTACCAATTCACATTGGCATACTGGTACACCCATATAATTCCCTAGTATATGGTACTGAGGTACCCAGGGTATTGGGGTTCCAGGAGATCCCTATGGGCTGCAGCATTTCTTTTGCCACCCATAGGGAGCTCTGACAATTCTTACACGGGCCTGCCACTGCAGCCTGCGTGAAATAAAGTCCACGTTATTTCACAGCCATTTACCACTGCACATAAGTAACTTATAAGTCACCTATATGTCTAACCTTCACCCGGTGAAGGTTGGGTGCAAAGTTACTTAGTGTGTGGGCACCCTGGCACTAGCCAAGGTGCCCCCACATCGTTCAGGGCAAATTCCCCGGACCTTGTGAGTGCGGGGACACCACTACACACGTACACTACATATAGGTCACTACCTATATGTAGCGTCACAATGGTAACTCCGAACATGGCCATGTAACATGTCTAAGATCATGGAATTGTCACCACAATACCATTCTGGTATTGGGGGGACAATTCCATGATCCCCCGGGTCTTTAGCACAAAACCGGGGTACTGCCAAAACTGCCTTTTCAGGGTTGCACTGCAGCTGCTGCTGCTGCCAACCCCTCAGACAGGTTTCTGCCCCCCTGGGGTCCAGGCAGCCCTGGCCCAGGAAGGCAGAACAAAGGATTTCCTCTGAGAGAGGGTGTTACACTCCCTTTGGAAAAGGTGAGAAGGGCGGGGGAGGAGTAGCCTCCCCCAGCCTCTGGAAATACTTTGATGGGCACAGATGCTGCCCATCTCTGCATAAGCCAGTCTACACCGGTTCAGGGATCCCCCAGCCCTGCTCTGGCGCGAAACTGGACAAAGGAAAGGGGAGTGACCACTCCCCTGACCTGCACCTCCCAGGGGAGGTGCCCAGAGCTCCTCCAGTGTGCCCCAGACCTCTTCCATCTTGGATTTAGAGGTGCTGGGGGCACACTGGACTGCTCTGAGTGGCCAGTGCCAGCAGGTGACGTCAGAGACTCCTTCTGATAGGCTCTTACCTGTCTTAGTAGCCAAACCTCCTTTCCTGGCTATTTAGGGTCTCTGCTTTGGGGAATTCATCAGATAACGAATGCAAGATGTAGGAGGCTGGACTGGCTTGTAGTGAGTACCAAGGGGTACTTGCACCTTGCACCAGGCCCAGTTATCCCTTATTAGTGTATAGGGTGTCTAGCAGCTTAGGCTGATAGATAATGGTAGCTTAGCAGAGCAGCTTAGGCTGAACTAGGAGACGTGTGAAGCTACCACAGTACCACAAGTGTCACTTGCACAATATCATAAGAAAACACAATACACAGTTATACTAAAAATAAAGGTACTTTATTTTTATGACAATATGCCAAAGTATCTTAGAGTGTACCCTCAGTGAGAGGATAGGAAATATACACAAGATATATGTACACAATACCAAAAATATTCAGTATAGTCTTAGAAAACAGTGCAAACAATGTATAGTTACAATAGGATGCAAAGGGGACACATAGGGATAGGGGCAACACAAACCATATACTCCAAAAGTGGAATGCGAACCACGAATGGACCCCAAACCTATGTGACCTTGTAGAGGGTCGCTGGGACTATTAGAAAATAGTGAGAGTTAGAAAAATAGCCCTCCCCAAGACCCTGAAAAGTGAGTGCAAAGTGCACTAAAGTTCCCCAGAAGACAAAGAAGTCGTGATAGAGGAATAATGCAGGAAAGACACAAACCAACAATGCAACAACTGTGGATTTCCAATCTAGGGTACCTGTGGAACAAGGGGACCAAGTCCAAAAGTCACAAGCAAGTCGGAGATGGGCATATGCCCAGGAAATGCCAGCTGTGGATGCAAAGAAGCTTCTACTGGACAGAAGAAGCTGAGGTTTCTGCAGGAACGAAAAGGGCTAGAGACTTCCCCTTTGGTGGACGGATCCCTCTTGCCGTGGAGAGTCGTGCAGAAGTGTTTTCCCGCCGAAAGAACGCCAACAAGCCTTGCTAGCTGCAAATCGTGCGGTTAGCGTTTTTGGACGCTGCTGTGGCCTAGGAGGGACCAGGAGGTCGCAAATTGGACCAGGAGGTAGAGGGGACGTCGAGCAAGACAAGGAGCCCTCTCAGCAGCAAGTAGCACCCGGAGAAGTGCCAGAAACAGGCACTACGAGGATGCGTGAAACGGTGCTCACCCGAAGTTACACAAAGGAGTCCCACGTCGCCGGAGACCAACTTAGAAAGTCGTGCAATGCAGGTTAGAGTGCCGTGGACCCAGGCTTGGCTGTGCACAAAGGATTTCCGCCGGAAGTGCACAGGGGCCGGAGTAGCTGCAAAAGTCGCGGTTCCCAGCAATGCAGTCTAGCGAGGTGAGGCAAGGACTTACCTCCACCAAACTTGGACTGAAGAGTCACTGGACTGTGGGAGTCACTTGGACAGTGTTGCTGGATTCGAGGGACCTCGCTCGTCGTGCTGAGAGGAGACCCAAGGGACCGGTAATGCAGCTTTTTGGTGCCTGCGGTTGCAGGGGGAAGATTCCGTCGACCCACGGGAGATTTCTTCAGAGCTTCTAGTGCAGAGAGGAGGCAGACTACCCCCACAGCATGCACCACCAGGAAAACAGTCGAGAAGGCGGCAGGATCAGGGTTACAGAGTTGCAGTAGTCGTCTTTGCTACTTTGTTGCAGTGTTGCAGGCTTCCAGCGCGGTCAGCAGTCTATTCCTTGGCAGAAGGTGAAGAGAGAGATGCAGAGGAACTCTGATGAGCTCTTGCATTCGTTATCTAAAGTTTCCCCAGAGACAGAGACCCTAAATAGCCAGAAAAGAGGGTTTGGCTACCTAGGAGAGAGGATAGGCTACTAACACCTGAAGGAGCCTATCAGAAGGAGTCTCTGACGTCACCTGGTGGCACTGGCCACTCAGAGCAGTCCAGTGTGCCAGCAGCACCTCTGTTTCCAAGATGGCAGAGGTCTGGAGCACACTGGAGGAGCTCTGGACACCTCCCAGGGGAGGTGCAGGTCAGGGGAGTGGTCACTCCCCTTTCCTTTGTCCAGTTTCGTGCCAGAGCAGGGCTAAGGGGTCCCAGAACCGGTGTAGACTGGCTTATGCAGAATTGGGCACATCTGTGCCCAAGAAAGCATTTCCAGAGGCTGGGGGAGGCTACTCCTCCCCTGCCTTCACACCATTTTCCAAAGGGAGAGGGTGTAACACCCTCTCTCAGAGGAAGTCCTTTGTTCTGCCATCCTGGGACAAGCCTGGCTTGACCCCAGGGGGGCAGAAACCTGTCTGAGGGGTTGGCAGCAGCAGCAGCTGCGGTGAAACCCCAGGAAAGGCAGTTTGGCAGTACTAGGGTCTGTGCTACAGACCACTGGGATCATCGAATTGTGCCAACAATGCCAGGATGGCATAGAGGGGGCAATTCCATGATCTTAGACATGTTACATGGCCATATTCGGAGTTACCATTAAGAAGCTACATATAGGTAGTGACCTATATGTAGTGCACGCGTGTAATGGTGTCCCCGCACTCACAAAGTCCGGGGAATTGGCCCTGAACAATGTGGGGGCACCTTGGCTAGTGCCAGGGTGCCCTCACACTAAGTAACTTTGCACCTAACCTTTACCAGGTAAAGGTTAGACATATAGGTGACTTATAAGTTACTTAAGTGCAGTGTAAAATGGCTGTGAAATAACGTGGACGTTATTTCACTCAGGCTGCAGTGGCAGGCCTGTGTAAGAATTGTCAGAGCTCCCTATGGGTGGCAAAAGAAATGCTGCAGCCCATAGGGATCTCCTGGAACCCCAATACCCTGGGTACCTTAGTACCATATACTAGGGAATTATAAGGGTGTTCCAGTAAGCCAATGTAAATTGGTAAAATTGGTCACTAGCCTGTTAGTGACAATTTGAAAGAAATGAGAGAGCATAACCACTGAGGTTCTGGTTAGCAGAGCCTCAGTGAGACAGTTAGGCACCACACAGGGAACACATACATATAGGCCACAAACTTATGTGCACTGGGGTCCTGACTAGCAGGGTCCCAGTGACACATAACAACCATACTGAAAACATAGGGTTTTCACTATGAGCACTGGGCCCTGGCTAGCAGGATCCCAGTGAGACAGTGAAAACACCCTGACATACACTCACAAACAGGCCAAAAGTGGGGGTAACAAGGCTAGAAAGAGGCTACTTTCTCACACAAGAGCTCACCAGAGTTCCTCTGCATCTCCCTCTTCACCTTCTACCAAGGATCGGCCGCTGACTGCTCCAGGACGCCTGCAAAACTGCAACAAAGTAGCAAGACGACTATGAGTAACATTGTAGTGCCTAATCCTGCCGGCTTTCTCAACTGTTTCCTGTTGGTGCATGCTCTGGGGGTAGCCTGCCTTCACATTGCACCAGAAGCTCCGAAGAAATCTCCTGTGGGTCAACGGAATCTTCCCCCTGCTAACGCAGGCCCCAAAAGACTGCATCACTGGTCCTCTGGGTCCCCTCTCATCCTGACGAGCGTGGTCTCTGGAACTCAGCAACTCTGTCCAAGTGACTCCCACAGTCCAGTGACTCTTCAGTCCAAGTTTGGTGGAGGTAAGGCCTTGCCTCCCCACACTACACTGCATTGCTGGGTACCGCGTGATTTGCAGCTGCTCCAGCTTCTGTGCACTTTTCCAGGATTTCCTTTGTGCACAGCCAAGCCTAGGTCCCCGGCACTCCGTCCTGCATTGCACAACCTTCTGAGTTGTCCTCCGGCGTTGTGGGACTCCCTTTTGTGACTTCGCGTGGACTCCGGTTCACTCTTCTTCCAAGTGCCTGTTCAGGTACTTTTGCGGGTGCTGCCTGCTTCTGTGAGGGCTCCCTGAGTTGCTGGGTGCCCCCTGTGTCTCCTCTTCCAAGTGGCGACATCCTGGCCCCTCCTGGGCCACAGCAGCACCCAAAAACGTATACTGCGACCCTTGCAGCTAGCAAGGCTTGTTTGCGACGTGGGACATCCATCCTCCAAAGGGGAAGTTCCTAGTCCTCTTCTTTCTGCCAAAACTCCAATCTTCTTTCAACAGGTGGCAGCTTCCTTGCATCCTCAGCTGGCATTTCCTGGGCTCCTGCCCACTCTCGACACTGTCGCGACTATTGGACTTGGTCCCCTTGTCTTACAGGTACTCAGGTCCGGAAATCCACTGTTGTTGCATTGCTGGTGTTTGTTCTTCCTGCAGAATCCCCCTATCATGACGTCTGTGCTCTCTGGGGGTAGAAGGTGTACTTTACTCCTACTTTTCAGGGTCTTGGGTTGGGCTATTTTTCTAACCCTCACTGTTTTCTTACAGTCCTAGCGACCCTCTACAAGCTCACCTAGGTTTGGGGTCCATTTGTGGTTCGCATTCCACTTTTGGAGTATATGGTTTGTGTTGCCCCTATACCCATGTGCTCCTGTTGCAACCTATTGTAATTCTACACTGTTTGCATTACTTTTCTTACTATTACTTACCTAATTTTGGTTTGTGTACCTATATCTTGTGTATATAACTTATCCTCATACTGAGGGTACTCACTGATATACTTTTGGCATATTGTCATAAAAATAGAGTACCTTTATTTTTAGTAACTCTGTGTATTGTGTTTTCTTATGATATTGTGCATATGACACCAGTGGTATAGTAGGAGCTTTACATGTCTCCTAGTTCAGCCATAAGCTGCTTTGCCATAGCTACCTTCTATCAGTCTAAGCTGCTAGAAACACCTCTTCTACACTAATAAGGGATAACTGGACCTGGCACAAGGTGTAAGTACCTCTGGTACCCACTACAAGCCAGGCCAGCCACCTACACATGGAATCAACACAGATTATTTCAACGCACCCGCATACCACACACGTACCCATCGTCTGTACATTTATCATCTACTCATAACTAGGGCCACTGGAATTATGCAGCAGGAGATGGCCAAATTATGTGTCAGGGCTGAGTAAATTATGCGGCAAGGAAAGGCAAATTGTGCAATATAATGTGGCCCATTTTGTAATAGTATTAGTTCATTATCTTATCATTTTTACACTTGGTAACACTGTCTGGACATGGTTGCACCTCATTAGTACCAGTTGAACACACATATGTACTAGTAAACAAGAGAAAAGTGACCAGTCCAGGATTACAAAGGACCATCAACTGTGCGGCAAACGTATTGCTGCATTTTTAGTAATTTTTGAAAGTTTAAGTGAAATACAATTTTCTTCCTTTAAAATCCGCAGATTATGTGGCAGGTGATGGTTTGTGGTGCAAATGCGGCAAATCTATTATAATGCAAAAATCGCTGCGGCCGCAGAATGGAATAATTCCAGTGGCCCCGCTCATTGCACACTATATACAGCGGAAGTTTTTTATTTCCATTTCTTCCTCCCCCCGATACGCCAGAAGTCCCTGCATTGAATTACTGGGAAGATGTCCTCTGCAGCCGCGAGCTGTGCAGGCACTGACAGGCACTGACAGGCACTGCACGCCCAGCCTGCTGCCCTGCAAGGGAAGGGCGAGGCGGTGGCAGGGTCCAGACAGGTGAGTGTATATGAAAGGCCGGTCGGGCTGGGTCAGTCAGTAACACCCCGTTCCCTTGTCACCTCAGAAGCACAACTCTCCATCAGACCAGTACACGGGGCTGTCATTCAGGATGAGTACTTCTGCGCCACTGTGCTCGGTACTGCGCGCCGTACATTACCTAGAAGTACCCCTGTGCGCGCGGTAGGCGCTCCATAAGGCGCTTCTTGAGTCCCTGTGTGTGCTCTAGGCGCTCTATAAGGCGCTTCTCGAGTCCCTGTGCGCGCGGTAGGCGCTCCATAAGGCGCTTCTCGAGTCCCTGTGCGCGGGGTAGGCGCTCCATAAGGCGCTTCTCGAGTCCCTGTGCGCGCGGTAGGCGCCCCATAAGGCGCTTCTCGAGTCCCTGTGTGCGAGGTAGGTGACCATAAGGCGCTTCTGGAGTCCATGTGCGCGCTGTAGGCGCTCCATAAAGCGCTTCTCGAGTCCCTGTGCGCGCGGTAGGCGCTCCGTAAGGCGCTTCTCAAGTCACTGTGCGCGAGGTAGGCGCTCCATAAGGCGCTTCTGGAGTCCATGTGCGCGCTGTAGGCGCTCTATAAGGCGCTTCTCGAGTCCCTGTGAGCGGGGTAGGCGCTCTATAAGGCGCTTCTCGAGTCCCTGTGCGCGGGGTAGGCGCTCCATAAGGTGCTTCTCGGGCCCCTGTGCGCGCTGTAGGTGCTCCATAAGGCGCTTCTGGAGTACGTGTGCGCGCGGTAGGCGCTCTATAAGGCGCACTATAAGGCGCTTCTGGAGTCCCTCTGCGCGCTGTAGGCGCTCCATAGGGCGCTTCTGGAGTCCATGTACGCACTGTAGGCGCTCCATAAGGTGCTTCTCGAGTCCCTGTGCGCGGGGTAGGTGCTCCATAAGTCGCGTCTCGGGTCCCTGTGCGTGCGCGCTGTAGGCGCTCCATAAGGCGCTTCTCGAGTCCCTGTGCGCGGGGTAGGCGCTCCATAAGGTGCTTCTCGAGTCCCTGTGCGCGGGGTAGGCGCTCCAGAAGGCGCTTCTCGGGTCCCTGTGCGCGGGGTAGGCGCTCCGGATACCTGGGGCACAGCCGGGAGGGGGCATCGTGCACAGCGCTGCTTCTGAGGTATCGGTGTTGTGTCCTACCCGGTACCGGCCCAGTGCTGCATCTGTGGTTCAGTACTTGCTCGGTGCTCTCTGCGCTGCGGTGACAGTGGGAGAATAGCAGAGGGAGTAGGAAGACTGATCACAGACACATCACTCTTCCGGAGTGGATCTAAAGCTACGGAGAGTGACTGCGGGGAATTAAAAAGATGGCTTGAAGTAGAGCTGGGTACTCCCGCGGCAGGAAGCGCCGCTGTGGTTGGTATATCGCGGTATTTTCCCTCGCAAGTAGAACCATGACCAGGCTTATTACGTGCGCTCTCTGGGGCTGACCCCTGTTTATGGCTCTGATGACACAAAGACCCCGGAGCTCTCAGGGGCTCTGGCCACACAGCAGAGCTCCAGGCAGGAGGGCTTGGGGGGTATCTCGGGCACCATGGCCAAGAAAACGTGCGTTCCGCGAGCGACCGCTCTAGCAGGAACCAGACCAGGGAAACCACCAACATCCTCACGAAGACTCAATGGACTGTGGGCAGGGATGATGCTCACATGTTCAAAGACATGTATGGGAGCGCTGCATACGAGGTCATGTGTGTGAACGGGCACGTGTGTGTCTGTTTGAGGTCATGTGCCTGTGGGTGTCTGTGGCTCTGTGTGTCTTTGTACGCATCTGTGTATGTATCCATACGTGTACAAAGTACACGCCTTGTGTGAGTGAGCATCCTGTGTGACTGTCTCTTGCAACTGTGTGTCTGCAAGCATATATGCTTGTGCATATGGGCACAACTATGTAAGTGTGTATGTGTGTCATGTGTACACGGCTGTATGTCTTAGTGTATGTGCATGTGCCGTGTGGGTGTGTAAAACCTGAGTGTGTGTGTCTATTAGTGAATGTGTGTGTGTAATTGTGCCTGTGTACTGTGTGTAGGGTGGGGAGGGCACAAGGTTGCCCAAAACTCGGTTCTAACTGTGAAACATTTGAGCTCCGGCATCAAACGCTGGAAGTTGCGACCTCAGGGGTGGGAGTCTGGGACACACGCACCAGGAATCCCCTCGCAGGAGTGCTTGTGACGGGGATCGCCCTTCGTCCATGATGTAAAGACTATAACTTGTCAAGGTCTGCCAGATAGGCCCCAAATGAAGACCCTGGGCCGCGGATCGTTTTTTAACACCGTTTCTTTATTTACGTGATACTCATAAAAGAACCCTTTTGCGCCTTTGTGCGTAACATTTATATCCTAGGATACGTCATGCTGGGCTATAACATTTCAGCCCACGCATGAGGGGTATCCTAGAGTAACACCCCTGTAGACCAGTGCAGGGTGGGCCGGCCCAGCCAAAGGGGCCGATGCTACTGGAGGGGAGCAAACAAAACTCAGAACACATAAACATGATTAGTAAAGAAAAACAACCATAGGCATAGGAGCCAGGACACTCGCGCCCCTGCACACAGGTCCTGGGTATACAGGGCAGTGACATCAATCTGATATGAAATCAGCGTAGCGTCTGGAAGGGTTGGGGTTTTGCCTCAGGTGATATCGACCACCACCCTGCCTCCCAGCTGGCAGTCGGGGTTCCTCGCTGGTGCTTGGTGGCTCGGGCTTCAGGGAGCATGGTGCCCCATGTAGATCGGTGGCCGGGGTTGCTGCCGCTGGGTGCTCTGTTGACTCAGGAGTTTCGGGTGAGGTTGTGTGCCGTCTGGATAATTGGGCTCTTCGGATGCATTGGTGCCTTGACTTTCCCACCCTGATCGGGCGACTGTCGAGAAGCGTTTGAAGTGAGACACGTTCCTGGTCACAGTCTCTGATCCCTTTGTCGCAGTCACCAGGGTTCCTTTAACTGCTGTCACCACCCATGGGGCGGCTTCGAACGACAGCGGGAATTTCCCTCACGGGTGGGGGTCTTTGACTAGGGCGGCATCCCCAACTCGGACTGATACTGGGCGGGCTCGTCGCCTCCACGAGGCGTATTCGTTGGCGCGTGATCTCCGCTGGGCTGAGTGGTTCTGGGGTTCTGGCTGTGTTCTCCACACTAGGTGGTGCAGTATGATATCTGTCACAGTCCGGCCAAAACAGAGTTGGCTTGGGGCAACCCCGGTATTCTCGGAGGAACATGTAGATGGAGCCTTCAAAGTTCTGTGACTCGGCCACTGTAATCTGGATCACCTTGGTTAAGGTTTTTACGAACCGTTCCAACTCTCCGTTAGCTTGTGGCCACCGGGGTGTGATGCGGCAATGTCTGGTGCTCCATGATCTCAGGAATTCACCCCCCTTCCTTCTGTTGAAGGGAGGGCCCGTTGTCAGTGCGGACTTCACCGAATAGGCAGTGCGTGGCCATCAGTTTCTCAATCTTGGGAATGACTGCAGCAGCAGACGTGGACTGCACGATCTCTACCTCGGGGTAGCACGAGAAATCGTGCACCAGCATGTGTGATCCGTCCGGTAGGTCTACCGAAGTCTGCACTGACTCTCTCCCACGGAGCAGTAGGACCTTCCTCGGTGATGACTGGCGCTGGGGGATCAGGTGGCCCACTGGTCTGGCAGACTGCACACCCCTTGACTACTTCCTCCACTTGTTGGTCTATGTCGGGGAACCAGAATTTACATCTGAGCCTGTTCTTTGATTTGACAATGCCTTGGTGGGCGTAAAAAGCAAAACACCCTTATAGAATATCAAAAACTAAAATGAGAACAGATACAATCCAAAATCTACAACAACCATCTTTAATACAAAAAAATATTAATTACATTCAAAACAAACAAAACCTGCCCTCCTACGATCACTTTAACAAAATCAATTCTATTCACTATAAATCATACAGAAATCATCAACAACACAACATGAATATACAAATACACAGACTAAGATCAAGACAAACATTAAACGTCACACTCTAAACAAATCCTGTCATACACATTTAACCAATATTCAACATATAACGTAAATGATTTGATAAATATAACATATATCACATGTTACCACAATTTGACAATCCATATTTAGCAGATATATATTTATACATTATATTACCGGAATCAGAAGTCTCTGTCTATAATAAATCTTTCATATAGATCCTAAACAAACTCTTTTAGAAATAAAATAAAAACTCCTTAGTACTTGAAAGTAGCACAGGATCCCAGTGCTACCAGTTCTCGAAATGATGGGAATTCAATGTTCTATCATAGGATCAATATGCATGAAATTCTCCATCATCAACTTTGATACTCCAAAGTCATAATCAGCTTTGGTATTCCAATGCCTTTTCCAATGCCAACGCGCGTTTCGGTGGATTTTAGTCTTCTTTACATCCTTGTAATACCAACACCACCTTCCCCAGGGCAAATATATGTGGAATAAAGCACCAAATGCTGAAACTTTAATCTAAATCAAAAGATACTGTATTAAAAATGTATTTATCAATTGAATAAACGTCTGCGTATAAGCTGTGTTGTAGATTATAATAACTAAATCATATGTCAATATCTAACAAAGAAATATATATGCTCAAATAGATATTAAGGTTGATGTGGGTACCTAACCCTTCACCAACTAACTAAAATACATAGAATCATAAAAGAACAAAAATAGTGCTAAACATATATCAAACCCAAAATCAAACCATGCAAGAAAAAACAAAACCATAAACACCCAAAGTGAAAACAAACACACAAACAATATACATACCTAATCTATAGTACCTAATGATGTTTCTTCATTTCAACATAGAAATTGGATGCATACTTCTTCATCATTCTAAAACAGAAAAGTCAGCAATAACCTGTCTAAAGCCAAGAAACTGGTAAACATCCCTACACCAGAACATAAGTCATTATCTACATTCTTTTGCATAATAAGGAAATACCCACCAAAATAGCAAGCGGATGTAGCGATATATTAACGGGTGCCAACAAACCGTAATAATCCCCTATGCAACACAACCTTAGTTTTTACTTCGATGGACACAAATCTGTCTGACCAAAATGTATTATAAGGTCATGCAGGTCGTATCCACAAATAAAAATGCTTTCAACCCAAGTACGTTCTTAACACAAGCCACCCATGTCGCTATAACAAGAGCTCACAATGTGACAACTGACCGCATAGCAACTAACCGTGTGCGAACCCTCCAACGGTACACGCTAACCAACGCACGTTGTCTTTGTTTTGAATGGAAGACTCCTGTAAATATATTTATTCATAATAGCACTCACCTGTATATATAGATGGATGTCAAATCAAATGTTTTGCCAGATAAGCATAGATTTCAAAACCTTGCGTATTTCATACATCAGCTGTTATATAGCCGCCAGAAAATCACGTTCCGCGGACGAGGTGAACATAGATGTAGGACTATTCAGATATCTCACTACAGGATACCAAAAAGGTGTCGGACATCTTTGAATAGGCTAAACAGTACTGCTCAAATATGAGCAACCTCTTTTATTCACCCACTCCATAGAAATCAAAGGAAAATAATTTTCTTATTTTATTTAAAAATTCTCCAACCTAGCTCTTACCACAGTTATAGCAACCAAATCTACATTACACTTTGATACATTCATCTCCTGGAAAAATAATAAAGACAACATCTACAGGGCATTCTGCCATGGAATCTACACATTCAATCCGTTCTGGAATGTGTCCAAAAAATACATCCAGAACACCTCTCGCTTTTTTTTATCCTTCTCTAAATCAAACCCACTTCTAGGGGCTATCTTCTCCAATATTGTCCATCTAATATCGTCCTCCCTGTGGTTGAACTGTATCCAATGAGCAACTAAAGGTGCATTTTGTTTGTGGGTCTTTACAGAAGATGTGTGTCCATAATACCCCATTCTGAACTCCCTTGATGTTTCTCCCACGTAACCCATGTTACATGGACAAAGAATCAGGTATATCAAATTTTTTGATCTACAATTAATAATACCCTTCAAGGTAATAGACTTTTTGTTACAGGTGATTTTATTTGCAACTATAGGCCCCCTACAAGCTAACCAGTCTCCACATGTATGATTGCCAATCACTGGTTCTTGACCTGAAATTGATTTTTGTGTAAGTTCCTTATGAGTACTCATTGTTGACTTGACCAGAATGTTCCTCAAATTACTGTTTTTCTTGAAAGCGAAAATAGGTTTCTCTAATAATTCTGCATCTGCCCTAACATTAAGGATTTGCCACTGTGAATTGATGATACGCCTAATTTTACCATTTAAATTAGAATGACGAATGACGCATACAAGCCTTTCACTGGTTTTTCTCCTGGTTCCTTGGAACATAGATTGACAATCATAGTATTTTGCTCTTTTCAGCAAGTCTTTTATCAATTTCGTTGGATAACCTCTGACTAAATTTTTTTTTGCCAGAATGTCAGAATGTTCCAAGAAATCTTTTATATCAGTACAATTTCTCCTAACACGTAGTAATTGACTGAATGGAATTGTTACGACTCTGTCGTCCCATTTCTAGGGGGCGCTGTAAGGGGACTCTTGGAAGCCTGGGAATCACCTTGAACAGTTATCTAAAGTCCCTTGCTGACTCCGGTTTGTTTCTCTTTTGGCCATGGTATACTTTTGTAGTACTACATTTGCTTCCTGGGACTGCAAATCCCATAATGCACAGCCTGGTAGTCAAGAAAGCCCGGATTCTGTTTCCCATTGTTTTCTATGGGAGAAGTCCAGTTGCTCCTTTTCACCGGATCCTCTCCTCCAGGACTTGCAAGTGTCTGGAACTACACACACCTGTGACCTCTCCTGTGCAGCCCAGCTTGAAACTGCTTATAAGCAGCCATTTCCTCAAGATCCTTGTCGTGCATTGGAGTTCGATTCCTTTGTGTTACAGATCCCTTGTCGGATGGTGTTCCAGTTTTGTTCCTGTGCTGTTCCAGCTTGATCCTGTTTCCTGTTTCTCTGCCCTGTTCCTGATTGTTCCAGCCAGAGTCTGCTCCCTACTTCTTAGCCTTGTACCTGTTTGTTTCTTCCAGAGCCTGCTCCCTGTTTCTCTGCCCTGCTCCTGCCTTGTTTCAGCCTGAACCTGATCTCTGTTTCCCAGTCATGTTTACTACTCATCCCTACTCCCTGTATTCCAGTCCTGTCCTTGCCTGTTCCAGCCAAAGCCTGCTTTCAGTTTCCCAGTCCTATCTCTGTTTGTTCCAGCCAGAAGTTTGCACCCTGTTTTCAAGTCCTAATCCTGCCTTTACTTCAGCCTGAGCCTGTTCCCAGTTCTTGCCTCTGCCTCTTTGTTTGTTCCCTTCTGTTTCTGTTTCTTCTTGGTTCTTTGTGTCTGGTAAGTGTTCTATCAGTCTTCACCAGTGTATAAGTGTCCTCCTTTGTACTGGGGTTGGCTCCTGGTTTCCAGGAGGCAATTCCAGCCCCCATCCTAGTCTAGTGTTATACGTTGTCTTTCGTGCCTAACAGTGACAGTGTGCTATTGCTCTTTTCTCAGGAATCGCCACTGTGTTTCCAACTGGACCCACAAGAGCGTGTCCTGTGTATGTAAGTACTATCCTTGTTTGTGCTCTAGGGTCCAGAGACAGAATCACTTCTGCTGCCTCCTTTCTATGGGGCTGGCAGGGTGACTATCTGTAAGAGCAAACTGCACAGAGGCATTGACATTCCCTGTCACTGTGGGAGGTTCTGCGCCTTACTCTGTGTACAACCCCAGCGTGTTTGTCCACTAGTAATCTGTTTCCTATTTGTTCACATAAGGGTTGCTCTGCTTTTACTTTCCTGTTTCATGTGTCTGTCCATAGCTGTCCTTCCAGTGTACCCCTTTAGCTGCTCTTCTGCGCCAGTACACTACCTCTTTAGGATATTCGGTGACCTCAATGGGTGTCCCAACCAGAGTCCTGATCAGACCCGCCCAAAACTGTGACAGTAAATGCTATGTACAGTTTTATATATGTAATGATTTTAATTAATTGAACATGAATACTTAAATATAGTCACATGGCTGGGTGTAACTGACAGTTGAGTCTTTGTGTTCCATGCAGTAGGTTTAACATAAAGTGACACAACAATGTGTCCATCCCTATGTAGGATACAAACATCAAGGAACTCCACCTGTTTCCTATCACTTTTCATAGAAAACTTCAAATTCAAATCACATAGATTAAGCCAAGAAAAAAATTATTCTAAGCTTTCCTCTTCTCCTCTCCAAATAAAAAATACATCATCTATATATCTAGACCACCAGCGTATATTCTCAAAGAAAGGGGCAACCTCGTTGTAAATAAACTTTCGTTCAAAGTCCCCACCATACACATTAGCCACACTGGGGGCACAAGCTGCACCCATACTGACTCCTTTAATCTGTTGGAAAATATTTGAGTTAAATTCAAAATACTTGTTCCAAAAGGACTATCTCGAGACAATTGGTGTTGAACTGATTTAAAGAATTTAACTCAGTGCCTGTCAGAATCTGTCTAACACATTCAAGTGCCTGTTGTTGTCGGAATATTTGTGTAAAGCGCTTCCAAATCCATTGTGACCAAAATTTCATTCTCAGGATTGAATGGAATACCCTCAATTTTGGAAATCAAATGACCCGTAGCTCTAACGTAAGAAGGGAGACCGAAAACCAAAGGTTTACAAAAGTTATCTACGTATTGAGATAATGGTTCTATTGCAGAACCAATCGATGAAACTATAGGTCGCAGGGGGGAGCTCTCAGATCTTTGTGAATTTTAGGCAACCCATTGATAACAGGAAGCCGTGTGTTCTTGGGAGTAAGAAACTCAAACTCTTTCTGACAGATCACTCCCTGTTGTAATGCTCAATGACATATCTTTAATCATATTTTTAATACGTGGTTCTGGATTTGAAGCTACTCTTTTGTAAAAATCCTTACACTGTAACATTCTCACCATTTTATCTGTATATTGTACAGTATCAAATATAATAATGCCACCGCCTTTGTCCCAGGATTTAATCGTAATACATCTGTTAGCTTGCAGACGTCTTAAAGCTAAACTTTCGTCCCTGGTTAATAAAATCGAGGTTTAGGAACATATTTTAACACCTTATCAATTTTGTTAAGAACTGCTTTCTCAAATATCAAGACCTCCGGTCCTAGACAATCAATGTCTGGAATAAACGAGGAAGCTGGTCTCAAACCAGTTCTATTCTCTTCTGTTTACATATATGGTGTATCAAAATATTTCTTAAGCTGTATACGTCTAAAAAAGGCATAAATGTCCCTAAAAAGTTCGAACTTATTGATACTAGTGCTCAGAACAAAAGACAATCCTTTTGACAATACCTTCTCTGAATTACTATCCAAAGTAATAGAACTTAAGTTAAAGATCGGGATATCATTTAATCTCGCCAATACTGGTTGCATCTGGTTTGTAAAAAATGTGGAGGCTGTTCTGTATTCACAAATCTGTTCCCCCTGTTGTAGCGAGGTCTGGGCCAGTAGTTGTTCCGCCTGTTGCCTAAAAAACGGGTATTATTAAAACCCTGATCTACTTGATTCCTTCTATTCCCAAAAGTGTCAAAGTGATGTGAACTTCCTTCATCATCTGAATTAGATGTATCGGAAAAGTTAACTATCTATTTCGATGTCCAATCCTGTTTTTCTTGAAATGTCTGAGTAGACTGTTTATAATAATTCTCAGACAAATATGGATATATTTTTTCTAAAGTGAAAAAACGAATATCTTTTTTTCAATTTTTTCAGTTTTCCTTTTTACTAAATACTGATTAAAGGACTCAAATTCAGTGGATACCTCCTCTGACTTCTTCTTAGCTTCTTCTAAAGCAATTGTCTGTTTAAGTTTTTTTCTTCTATTTCTTCAATCTCCTTAACCGGAAGAGACACGATCTCACATGCAGTCTCAATAATGAATAGCATCCAATCCCTAGAACACCTGTTGGAAATCAAAGACCATTTTTCCAAAAAGGTTTTAATTTCCACAAAAAGGCCTGGTATATTTCTCACTTTTAATCCATTCAGAATCACTCCCGCTTTCAGGTATTCTAATATGAATTCAGCATGGGCCTCTGCTCTACATGCCTTTCTCTTCAAATTCAATAACTTGATCCAATCATCTTTCAAGTTACTGGAGAAACTGAATCCCTGTCCACCACTCACAGTGGTTCCAACAATCCTAGAAAACTCTGCCTCGGAGAAACTAAAGGTCTTGATGCTCTCCATTGGCACACAACTCAAACAAAAACAAAATCAAAATGTGGGCAAAAATAAATAAATAAGTTAACAGGTAAAGGTAGCCACACCCAAGAAGGAATTAGGTATGCACATCAACCAATAAAATCAGTTTGAGCAAAACAATGATCACCTCCAGTAATCTACTGTAACTTAAAGCAAACACACACAAAAGGGTCCCTGCCACAATTAGGAAAGTGATTCAGGGATATAAGTCCAAAAAAGCAAAACACCCTCCTTATAGAATACCAGAAACAAAAATGAGAACAGATACAATCCGAAATCCATAACAACCACATTTAATACAAATAAATATTAATTACATTCAAAACAAACAAAACCTCCCCTCCTACGATCACTTTAACAAAATCAATTCTATTCACTATAAATCATACAGAAATCATCAACAACACAACATGAATATACAAATACACAGACTAAGATCAAGACTAACATTAAACGTCACACCCTAAACAAATCCTGACATACACATTTAACTCCTACCGTGCCTTGGATGAGGTGATCTCGTCCAAGGCACCGGATCCCGGGTGCCTTGGACCAGATCACCTCGTCCTGCACCCGGGAACCAGGGGGAGCGCTAGCACTCCCTCCATGGGCCCCCCACCCACAACCCGCGGTCGTGGATGGAAGGGGAATCCCTTCCCCTTCCACCCCCGAACCCCTCCTGTGACGTCAGCGCGCGCTGATTGTCACAGAGGCCTCCTCCTTCGCGCTGGAGCTCAGATGAGAAATGCAAAGCATTTATCTTTTGATGACGTGGAGGAGGCCGGAGAGGCTTCAAAGGGAAGGAAATAAATTTCCTTCCCTTTGAAGTCTCTCTCAGAGTTTCATAAGCCGGATTGTAAAGCAATCTGGCTTTTGAAACGCCCACTAGGCACCAGGGATTTTATATTTATTTGAAATTGCCATAAGGGAGCAACTCCTTGGGCAAGGGTCGCTCCCAGGGGGGTGCATATATTTTTAAGGCCTTTTCTGCCTCTAGGCACCAGGGATCATTTTTTATTTTTTTTAGAGGTGGGGAGCGACCCCTTAGGCAAGGGTCGCTCCTCTAGGGGGCAATTTACATTTAGGCCATTTCTGCCCCCTAAGGGGGCAGATTGGCCTATTTTTATGAGGCCAATCTGCCCCCAAGGGGGACAGAAACCCCTAGACACCAGGGAGTTTTTTTTTCTTCGTGAATTTCACGCAAGGGGAGCGACCCCTTAGGCAAGGGTCGTTCCCCTGGGGGGGCAATGTATTTTAGGCCATTTCTGCCTATTTTAATTAGGCCGATCTGCCCCCAAGGGGGGTAGAAACCACTAGGCACCGGGGATTTTTTTGTTGTTGTTGTTTTACAGATGGTGAGCGACCCCTTAGGCAAGGGTCGTTCGCCTGGAGGGGCAAATTGTATTTGGGCCATTTCTGCCACCTTTGAGGGCAGATCGGCCGATTTTAGGCCAAAACCACTAGGCACCGGGGATCTTTTATTTTGCACCAATGTCACGCAAGGGAAGTGACCTCGTAGGCAAGGGTCGCTCCGAGGGGCAGTTGGGGGGCAAATTTGTTATTAGGTCGATCTGCCCCCAGGGGGGGCAGAAACCTCTAGGCGCCAGAGCAAAAAAAAAAATTGTATGTTTTTTTTGTTGTTTGTTTTTTTAGAGATGGGGAGCGACCCATTAGGCAAGGGTCGCTCCCCTGGGGGGCAAATTGTATTTAGACCATCTCTGCCCCCCTTGGGGACAGATCGGCTGATTTTCCGGTCAGTCCCTAGGCACGGGGATTTTTTTTGTTTGCGCCAATGTCACGCAAGGGGAGTGACCCCGTAGGCAAGGGTCGCTCCAGGGGGTAAATTTATTTTAGGCCATTTCTGCCCCCCCTGGATGCAGACCGGCCTTTTATTAGGCCGATCTGCCCCCAGGGGGGGCAGAAACCTCTATGCGCCAGGGCTAATTTTTTTTGTGTTTTTTTGTTGTTTGTTTTCTTAGAAATGGGGAGCGACCCATTAGGCAAGGGTCGCTCCCCTGGTGGGCAAATTGTATTTAGGCCATTTCTGCCCCCCTTGGGGGCAAATCGGCTGATTTTGGGTCAATCTGCCCCCAAGGGGGCAGAAACAACTAGGCACTGGGGATCTTTTTTTTTGCGCCAATGCCACGCAAGGGGAGCGACCCCGTAGGCAAGGGTCACTCCCGGGGGTGCTTGGGTGGGGAGGGGGGGGGGCAAATTTATTTCAGGCCATTTCTGCCCCCCCGGGGGCAGATCGGCCTATTGTAATTGTTATTAGGCCGATCTGCCCCCGGGGGGCAGAAACCTCTAGGCGCCAGGGCAATTTTTTTTTTGTGTTTTTTTTTTGTTTGTTTGTTTTTTTAGAGATGCGGAGCGACCCATTAGGCAAGGGTCGCTCCCCTGGGGGGCATATTTATTTGAGGCCATTTCTGCCCCCCCTGGGGCCGGCTGAGCTAGAGGCCAAAATCCACAAGTAGGCACTTTGTAAAAAAAATGTGTTTTTTTAGTCAAATTCTGAGGTTTGCAAAGGATTCTGGGTAACAGAACCTGGTCAGAGCCCCACAAGTCACCCCATCTTGGATTCCCCTAGGTCTCTAGTTTTAAACAATGCACAGGTTTGGTAGGTTTCCCTAGGTGCCGGCTGAGCTAGAGGCCAAAATCTACAGGTAGGCACTTTGCAAAAAACACCTCTGTGATGTGTCCACGTTGTGTTTTGAGGCATTTCCTGTCGCGGGCGCTAGGCCTACCCACACAAGTGAGGCATCATTTTTATCGGGAGACTTGGGGGAACGCTGGGTGGAAGGAAATTTGTGGCTCCTCTCAGATTCCATGCATACTCCTTCATCATTCTAAAACAGAAAAGTCAGCAATAACTTGTCTAAAGCCAAGAAACTAGTAGACATTGCTACACCAGAACAAGTCATTATCCACATTCTTTTGCATATTAAGGAAATACCCACCAAAATAGCAAGCGGATGTAGCCATATATTAATGGGTGCCAACAAAGCGTAATAATAACCTATGCAACACAACCTTAGTTTTTACTTCAAGGGACACAAATCCCTCTGACCAAAATGTAGTATAAGGTCATGCAGGTCCGTATCCACAAATAAAACTACTCGAAGGAGTATGCATCCAGTTTCTATGTTGAAAGGAAGAAACATCATTAGGTACAATAGATTAGGTATGTTTATTGTTTGTGTGTTTGTTTTCACTTTGGGTGTTTATGGCTTTGTTTTTTCAGAGGTCTTACACGTTTGATTTTGGGTTTGATATATGTTTAGCACTATTTTTGTTTTTTTATGATTCTATCTATTTTAGGTATTTGGTGAAGGGTTAGGTACCCACATCAACCTTAATATCTATTTGAGTATATATATTTCTTTGTTAGATATTGAAATGTGATTTAGTTATTATAGTCTACAACACAGCTTATACGCATACGTTCATTCAATTGATTAGATGAAAGTTTCAGCATTTGGTGCTTTATTCCATATATATTTGCCCTGAGGAAGGTGGTGTTGGTATTACAAGGATGTAAAGAAGACTAAAATCCCCCGAAACGCGCGTTGTCATTGGAAAAGGCATTGGAATACCAAAGCTGATTATGACTTTGGAGTACCAAAGTTGATGATGGAGAATTTAATGCATATTGATCCTTTGATAGAACATTGAATTCCTATCATTTCGAGAACTGGTAGCACTGGGATCCTGTGCTACTTTCAAGAACTAAGGTTTTTTTTATTTTATTTCTAAAAGAGTTTGTTTAGGATCTATATGAACAATTTATTATAGACAGATGTTTGATTCCGTTAATATAATGTATAAATATATATCTGCTATATATGGATTGTCAAATTGTGGTAACGTGATATATGTTATATTTATCAAATCATTTACATTATATGTTGAATATCCTTTAAATGTGTATGTCAGGATTTGTTTAGAGTGTGACGTTTAATGTTTGTCTTGATCTTAGTCTGTGTATTTGTATATTCATGTTGTGTTGTTGATGATTTCTGTATGTTTTATAGTGAATAGAATTGATGTTGTTAAAGTGATCATAGGAGGGGAGGTTTTGTTTGCTTTGAATGTAATTAATATTTTTTTGTATTAAAGGTGGTTGTTATATATTTTGGATTGTATCTGTTCTCATTTTTGTTTTTGGTATTCTATAAGGAGGGTGTTTTGCTTTTTTGGACTTATATCCCTGAATCACTCTCCTAATTGTGGCAGGGACCCCTTTTGTGTGTGGATGCCTTGGTGGGCTCCATGCGCTAGGAGCACTGCTCTAGCCATCAGGCAGGTAGGCAGTACGAGGCGGAATCCTCATAATAGGCACCCTTCCTCACTCACTGACAGATCGTGCCCGATGTTGAAGAGCACCTGGAGCGTGGCTCGGGTGTCAGCAGTGCGGAAGGCCGCCGGGTGTTGCAATGGGCACCAATCTCCTGATCTTGCAGCTTATATGGCTTTTTGAAGACAGCCATCCTGATTGGTAGCTTCCACTACTTCCGTGAGGGGTATGGGCAGCCGCCAGGCTCAGTCAACTACCTGCCGGACGTACTGTTCAGTTTCTAGTGCTTCTTCTACTTCCTGTGGGGTTGCTGGGCGAGCATGACAGGACAGAAAGTCAGCGGGCTTCCGGGTGCCTGGGTGATACTTTACGCCAAAGTCATACTCCTGCAGTTGAAGTATCCACTTCTCAATTTGAGGTGGAGGCTTCAAGGAGGACCCTTTGAAAAGTGGTAGGAGCGGCTTTGTGGTCTGTGACTACGGTGAAGGCTCAGCCGGAGAGATAGATGTGGAAGTGGCGACACCCCCAGTGGATAGCGATAGCCTCCCGGTCTATCTGAGAATATCGTTGCTCTGTCGGGGTGAGGATCTGACTGGCGAACGCAATGGGTGCCCAGTCTCCGCAGTCCTGTTTCTGAGCTAGGACGGCGCCTAGTCCGGTGGGGCTGGCATCTACCTCCAGCTGTGATTCTCGCCTGGGGTCAAAGAAAGCGAGGGTGGTTTCCGTGGATAAGGCTTTCTTCGTGTCCTCAAAAGCCTTCTCTTGCTCGGCATCCCAGACCCATGGGTGGTTGGCTCAGGTTCGCACTCGTAGAGGACCGGTTAAGTCCGACAGATTTTTTATGAACTGGCCACTGTACGTGACCATACCAAGAATGCTCCGAACTCCGGAGGCGGACGTGGATGCTGGGGCTTCCTGGATGTCTTTGACCTTCAGGGGGTCTGGACAGATGCCATGTTCAGAGAAGCGGTAGCCAAAAAAAGTATGTCCTTTTTGAGAAACTTGCACTTTTCCTTCTGGAGCGTTAGGCCTCTCTCTTGCAGTCTGACAAACACTGCCCAGACTCTTGCCAGGTGGTCCTCCAGAGTGGGGGCATGGACCAGGATGTCATCGCTTACGTTGAGGACCCCGACGAGTCCTCTTAGGACCTCCTTGATTGTGTGTTTGAACATCTCTGCAGCGCTGGAGAGGCTGAAATTGAGGCGGGTGTACCTCCAGAGGCCAGTATGGGTGGAGAAAGTGGTGATCGGGCTTGAGGTGGGGTGTAGAGCAATCTGGTGGTACCCTGACCAAAGGTACATTTTAGAGAACCACTTGGACCCTGAGAGCTCCCCCATGATGTTGTCAATGGTCGGTGTCAGATGCCTTTCCCTTCTGATGGCTTGATTGGGGAGACGCATGTCCACACAGATCCTGACCGCATTCACTTGCTTAGGTTTCTTCGCAACAACAATGGGAGACACCCACCGAGTGGGCCCGGACACCTTTTCAATTATGCCGGCTTGTTCCAGTACGAGGAGTTCATTTTCGACTTTGGGCTGTAGATGGAACGCTACCAACCTGTGCCTGAGGGTAACTGGTGCTACCAATTCATCTATATGGAGTTTAATGGGTGGGCCCTTTAGGCTTCTTATGCCCTCCCTCGAACAGGGGTTTAAAGTCTCTTAGTAGGCTATCTAGACCATTAGCGTGAATGCTGAATGCGAACTGTACCAGGTTAAGGCAATGAGCGGCGCAGCAGCCAAGGATGAATCCTGTTCCTTCCCGTGATACGTAGATTTTGGTGGTTATCTTCGAGTCTTCATGGGCAACGTTGGTTGTGAACACACCAGCGATGTCCAGCGGGTGCCGCCACCCGAAAGCATGAACTTGTGCTGAAGTGGGTCTTAGCAGTAGTGGGTCAGTGAGTGTTTGGTATATATCTCCGGCCATGAGGTTAATCAACGTGCCGATGTGGATTAGAGCTGAAATGCACTGGTGGCGCAGCACCACTTGACACGTGGGTAGTCGTCGGTTGCCGACGATGTTTATTATATGAACTACCTGCTGTTTGTTGTCCATGTCGCTGTCGGATGCAGCGGTGGGAGAGGCAGTTACCGCTCAGAGGGTCTTTTTGGCAGTGGGCATCCTTAGTGTGGAGCAGCAGACTTTAGCGAAGTTGTTGAGCTTGCCACACGCACTGCAAGTTTTTCCTCCGGCTGAGCAACTTGCCAGATGTGATAGGGGGTTTCCACACCATCTGCAGACCTTGTCTCTGGGTTTTCATCTCGAGGTGTCTGTCCTGCTTTTCGGAGTGTCTTCCATGACTCCAATGACGGGTTCTGTCTTCACTTGGATGCCTGGCGTCTGTTCCATGTGCGCTGCTCGTGTTTTGGATATCTCTTGTGAGCGGCCTAAGGTGAGGATATCTCTCATCCGCATGTTTGGTTCCTGTAGGATGCGCTCCCGCAGTTTAGACGAGGAACAACCCTGGATAGCTTGAGCTCTTATCGCGTCTTCCTCATCAGGTAATGTGCATGTGCTGGCCAACTCTCTTAGGCGCATTTTGAACACGTCCACCGATTCGTCGGTGGTTTGGCGCACCAGCCGGAGCAAGAAACGTTCATAGTCCGGGTTGGCGTATGGGTCGAAGTGCGCAGTGATTGCCTCCTTGAGCATGATGTAAGAGTGTGGTTTTGCCTCGTGCGCAGATTTGGATATCTTGTGGATGTCCGCCCCACCCAGATGAAGAAGGAGGGGTCTCTTTCATTCCTCTTTATTCTTGGGGGCCTCGAAGTAGGTTTTGAGGTGTTCCAACCACGCCTTCCATCTTGCAGCTTGGGTGGGAGAGGCGCCGGTGACGGTGAATGGTTCCAGGGCCAGAAAGCCTGCCATGGTATTAGTGGCAAGTGTGCCACACAGACATGGGAGGAACAGCGCAGGAAACCACCGTTTGGATCAGGCAGAGAGAGTGTTACTCCAGCACGCAGGAAAATGTCTCACCACTTGTGACCAACTGGGCAGTTACCTGTAGAATGAGCTGTATAATAGTCTCCTCTGTGGCCCCTTGAGTAATACTGGGGTGAGGCTGACACAGGCAGCTAGCAGACACGATGGGGAATAAGCAGACAAGCACTGCAGGCTGGGCAGCGCGTTGAGCAGAGTCTGTTGACGGCGTGCGGTAGGTGTAGAAGAGGCCGATGGAAAATACCTCTATTGGAGAACCCTGAGTGGGGCTTCAGGCACTTTGCTGCCACTAAACAACGCGGCTCGCTCTGAGGCTTCCGGAATGGTGCAGAGAGGGGGGGGCCGCAGGCGCTGGCCCACTGCGTGCAGGCTGGAGAGAGAGCAGCTGCCGGGCGCGAGGTACTGGTGAGCGCTGACAGTCAGACAGTGCTGCAGCGGCTGCTCGACGAGGGGCACCGGAGTGCAAGGGAGCGTTGACCGGGAGCAGTTGAGGCAGCGGGCTGCGTTACTCCCCTCGTTGCCAATTGTCAAGGTCTGCCAGATAGGCCCAAAATGAAGACTCTGGGCCACAGATCATTTTTTAACACTGTTTCTTTATTTACTCAATACTCATAAAAGAACCCTTTCGCGCCTTCGCGAGCAACATTTATATCCTAGGATACATCATGATGGGCTATAATATTTCAGCCCACGCATGAGGGGTATCCTAGAGTAACGCCCCTGTAGAGCAGTGCAGGGTGGGCCGGCTCAGGCGAAGGGCCCGATGCTACATAACCCACAAAAATGTGAGTTGAGCATGAAGGCGGCGGAACCCTCACTAGGCACCTCCTCGGGGGGGTAGACAAAGGGCTGTCATCGGCGCCTCACTCTGGGCACCCCGGCCTCTACCTGCTGGTTCCGGTGTGTCTGTAATACAACTGATATTAATGTAAAGCACACCGACACCTTGGGTTGAACTCGTGTGTAGAAAACGGCAAATCAAAACAAGAACTAACACCGAGAGGGGTGACAAACAAATACAAAGGCGTGTCGATGAAAGAGGATACTGGGTGCATGTCTCTAAGTAAAAATACAGCCAAGGGTGGGAGGAGGGCACAAGTGCAATTGGTGTGCTCATTCCATGAAAAAAGTGCCTATAAAGTGAAAGTAGCTAGTGGAAGGGTACTGGCCCAAAGCAAATGAGGAGCGAACAGAAGGTGTACTTGGTCCTTGCTCCTTTGACAGCATGGATGGCAAAAGCAGCAGGAGGTGAATGCAGATGACCTGCTGACAACGTGCTGGCCAATGAGAAGCAAGTAAGGCAGAGCAACCTTGGAATCAACCAATGGTAAGTTCAGATTAGTAAAGGGGCAGTTTCTAAGCCCCTTTTAAGTTTTTTAAAAAAAACTTGTTGGACCTGGCCCTTTCCACAAGGCGTTCCCCAAACGTTTTGCCTTCTACTCCTAATTCTTCTGACCCCTTTTGGCTGACATTTTGATGCTGATCACTTTATCACTGCTAAACAGTGCCAAACTGTATGTGTTCTCCCAAGTAAACTTGGTATGATTGGCTTATACCTGATTGGCACATTTAATCTACCTGTATGTCTCTTGTACAGTGGTATTCCTATACCCAGGGCCTGTAAATTAAATTTTACTAGTGGGCCTGCAGCGCTGCTTGCGCCACCCACTGAAGTAGCCTTTCAAACCTGTCTCAGGCCTGCTAACGCAGGGCCTGCATGCACAGTTTACTGCTACAGGGACCTTGCATCTAAATTTACTTGCCAGGCCCAGAACTCCCCTTTCACTACATGTCACCCCTAAGGTAGGCCTTAGCTAGCACTATGGGTAGCGTGCCATGTATGTAGAGGGCAGGACATGTGCCTAGTAGCGTGGTTACTTCTGAGTCACAGCCTCTCAGTTACAAACTGTTACATCAATGATACTTGTGAACGTAAAGGGCTGTTGTCCTCCATATGCATAGATCTTGAGATAGCGGTGGTTGCCACATCCTGCACTGACAAAGTGGGAAGGCCCGGGAGAGCAGGTGATGATGCTACATGAATTGCCCATTTCCAAATACTGCAAGGCAGCCTCCGGGAAGCGATAGTGAAGCATACAACAATACATACAAAGATATAGCATACTTACCAAGGACAGGAGCACTCTCCTTTGATCCAAACCCACTGTCTGTCAGCGTTTCAATGATCCAGCTCAGGGCCTTGGTTGACTGAGACATCTACATGGAATAAAGTCACTGTGTTCACAAAACTCATTAAACCCCTTGACTGTTTTCACCTCTAGCATCTGCAAAAGGAAATATTCACAAAACACACACCAAGCATATACAATAAACATAAAAGCAAGATAAAGTTAAATATCTGATGATTATCACATATCACTTCATGATGGTGACAAAATGAAAATCAGGAGTGAGGCCTGAGCCACCAGGTGACCGGAACAATTTAAAGATTCTTTGTATAGTTTCAGAACTCCCCTCTTACTGCCCAACTGTGGGTATGGTCAGTCGAAGTTGAGGCGCCAGTCTCCGGTGCCTCAGGTAGGTATCCTACAGTGTTCCACAGAAATTTTCATTAGAAGATGAAGATTCCACAATCGGGCCCAAATAAAGTCTCTTGTGGGAGAGTTGATCCTTGATGACCAACTATAAGCATGATTTGACAGAATGGAATGAGGTGTTTGAATGCAATAGAGATGTCATAGAAAGAATGTATTTAGCAACAGGTCACTCTGGTGGACTAGTCAAGGAAAACACCACCTTTGATTGAATTAAGCTGGTGGGGTATACTAATGTCCTAACTTGGATTTGGAGAGGAACTCTCAGTCAGCACCTAAAATTGAGAATTCAACAACTGGCATAAGAACCATAGTATCAACAGTGTCATGTAGTAACTAACCTGAAATGTCCAGATTAAGAGCTGAGTGCAAACTACTTTATCTGTGGTTCTGTAGCTAGTGATAAAAACAAGAGAGAAACACAGAAAATGTAGAAATAATCTGCACACCAAACTCACAAATTTTTACTCTGCTGTTCGTTGAAGTGGACTCAGTTATGCATTAGGTATCAAGGGCAAATCTAGTGTGTGCTGGAGTGTTTTCACGCCAAGATTACACTCTGGCTCTAGAGAAAGCCTGGAAGCTCCAAGATAAAATTAAAGAAAAACCCCTCTACACTGATGTTTGCACCAACGACTAAGAGCCCCAACAGTTTTTTTATTTAGCTCGATGTCACTGCACAGGGCTCTGAAATAAAAAACACCTTTTTTAGAAAGGTTATTGGTGATGGAGTGTGGGAAACTGGTCCTGACACAAGATAACGTCTGCACCCATGATGTACCTTGCTTGAGGATCTCTGGGAAGACTAAAGGGTATGAGGATACTCACTGCATCAGGAAATGAGTTCTACTTGGATCTCATGTTGGCCCTAATAGTTTAGGCATTCAACAAGTTTCACACCACATGATGCTCTGAACTGCCTACTCCCATCACAAGGTGAAGGCGTCCAGCTCCACATGAGTGAAGAAGAAGTCAAATAAGACCATCCTGGAGTGGGCCTAGTACCTAGGATAGTTCACATGATAGGGGTTGTAGCAATATGGAAGATCAAATAAAAATAATTGTGATGTGGGTTCAGGAGAAAGAGAAAAAGTGCTGTCTCTTCACCTGCTCTTCCAGCGCTGCCATTCTCTGCTCCATCATCCTTGACCGCTTCTCCTGGTCCACCTCGAAGAGGTTCACCACCGTGCTGACCCTAAGCAGACACAAGAAGGTAAGGAACCTTTCTATAAGCCTCGGTATGAATGTCACATTAATATAAGGAGAATCAGTGAGCTGATAAGTGACACACTGACTCTTATAATTAAACCACTTTAAATAGAAAGCATTGCTAAAGCCAGTAGGCCTGACTTTCATGTGGTAAAGCATGAAACACAGACATGCATAAATTCTGTGGTAGCGGTAATGGTAGTGGTGGCAGTAATAGTGGTGGTAACAAAGTTGGTGGTAATAGTGTTGGTGGTAACTGCAGTAGTGGCGGTAGTGATGATGGCAGTAAGGGGGTTGCCGATAATACACTGCAATCAAGTTCCATCAGAAAGCATTTTAAAAGGCCTACATAAATTACAAAATAGTACAAAATAGGTATTACCATTCATTTCCATTTGCAGGAATGAGATGAACTAAACATATGTTGATTTAGTTATTTTTTTAAGATGTAAAATGGACCCTATTTATCTTGTAAAGCAAGCACTCCAAAGGATGAGGTGCGAGAGCAATACTCTTCTGAGTGAAACCAAAGCCCACTCTATGTATATTTTAAAGAACAGCTTACGGTAGATGGAGCAGCCAGATGTGCTGTCAAGTCACACCTTAGAATGGCACTTTAGCAGCTGAGGCAACTCCTAAACAGAATTATTTGAGTTATTGTATTGCGGAATGGATACAAGCCTGTTTCAGATCACACAGTCACTGGTTTGCAGCATGTGCCCAGAGTGAGGAGCCCACAAATATCCTACACTACAAGGAGAGGTAGGTACAAACATAGCCAGAATCGTGGTGAGGTCAGCTTTTCCATTAAAAAGGCCTTTTCTTTAAACAAATTTGAAGCTATTTGTCGACTCTCCATGAAAAGTTCATAAATGAATATACATCCACATTTGGTTCTGCATGGCAAGCAGATTCATCAAGCGTGGGCCTAACAAAAGGGGGTTCGTAAAAGCGACACTTCCCATTTTAATTCTTGTTGGAAATAGCCCTTTCTGCATGGTTTTCACTCAACGTTTTGCCTTTCTCCTCCTATTTTTCTGACCCTCTTCTTGTTGGCTTTAGTACCTTGGGCACTTTAACACTGCTAATCAGTGCCAAAGTGCATGTCCTCTCAATCCTAAAACTTGGTATAATTGGCTTACATCTATTTGGCTTATTTAATTTACCTGTAAGCCCTTTGTACCATATACACAGGGCCTGTAAATTAACTGCTACTAGTGGGGCTGCAGTGCAGATTGCGCCACCCACAGAAGTAGCCTTTCAAACTTGTCTCTGCAGGGCCTGCATGCACAGTTTACTGCCACACTGACTTGGCAAGTCAAACTACTTGCCAAGGCCTAAACTCCCTTTTTACTACACCTAAGTCACTCCTAAAGAAAGCCCTAGATAGCCCTATGGGCAGGTTGCTGTGTATGTAAAAGGTAGGACATATATCTTTATGTGTTACATGTCCTAATAGTGACAAACAGCCCATTTCATTTTTCATTACCATGAGTGCTGCTTTCCCATAGATTTGCATTGGGGATTCCCTTATATATGGCTAAGTGGTCATTTCTGATCTACAAGGAGTAGCGTGGGCATGATAGATATGTTTGGAATGGTAGTGAGAAATTGCACTTACTGGTGTAGGTGGATTTTACATTACTATTTCAGAAATGTCACTTTAAGAAAGTGGGCATTTCTCTGTGCTTATAACTCTGCTGCTTTGCAGCCTAACTCCAATACACTTCTAGACAGAGTGACAGGTCCACTTTGTGCATACTCCCAAGACAGCCATCCATCAGGAGGGTTAGGTGTGACAGGGTTACATCTGCATTAACCTACATACTGGTGGTCTTTCTGGGCTGGGAAAGGGGGAGGGCACTTTACACTTGTATAGCTCTGAGTCCTGCCCTCACACAAAGAACTTGTTTACCCCCCTACAGATGCCTGGAGCCAGAGTATATGAGAAGGGAAATTCTTGGTACAGGTCAGATCTGGTTGGAACCTTCTTCCACCTTCTAGAAGCTGGTCATTTGGAGTATAAGTAGAGGGGCTGTAACCCAATGTTTTAGAGCACGTTTGGAACTGGAACTGAACCTCTGTCAGAAGGACTGCTGAACTGCACAAAGGACTCATCTGGACTGCTCTTCTGTTTGGTGGCCTGCTGCCTGGTGTCTGCTGGGTGGCGCAAAGGACTCACCTGGATTGCTTTTCTGCATGTTGCCCTGTTGCACCCTGACTTTGGCCCCAATCAAGCACTACAGGACGGCCAGGAGGAACTGCCATTTCAACCCTCTGCATGTTTGTATGCTGGCCTGCCTGCCCCTGTTGTGCCACCTCCCCAAGTACCTCCCAAGGAGCACAGGGCAGGGGAAGCACTAGTTCCTGCTCCTTGGCTTGTTGAACCTAGCACATGAAGAGCGCCTTCCTTTTCCCAATCGCGTGAGCAGCAAATCCATGCTTGCCCCAAAGATCTGAAATTGTGACTGCCATGGTAAAATTGCTGGTTCTGGACACTGGCGCATGGACAGCACACCCTGGACAAAGAGATCGCCTCCTCCTGTGTGCCACTGATCTCTGGTGTACAGTGTGTGCCTTGGTTTTCTCTTCCTGCCGGCATGCTGGGCAAGGCTGTATGAGGCCATGGGAGGTCTCCAACACCCTCTCCAGTGGAGAGAGGGCTGAAGCAGCAGCACCATGTGATCATGGGCCGCTGCGTTGACCTCAGGTGGAGTGAGGGGGGCCCAGGAGGGCTTCTCACTGATCTCCCACTCGGTTTGCTCACAGGCTGCTGCCCTTTGTAATGCGGACTGCGGGGAGATCCCCCCTGGTGTTTATGGTGAGTGTGCCTCCCACCTGGGCACATACCTAGGAGGAACTCATCTTGCCCCAGCTCCCTGCTGCATTAAGAGGTGTCCTGTGAGCGAATACCTCCCTGTTGGGATTGCAAGGCTTCCTTCTATTCGAAACTGCTGTAGGTAGTTTCTAGTGTATATCTACAACAAAATGGTCTGAAGGTAGGGATAGATTAAATATCTACTTGACAAAACCGTGCTCAATACTGTCTTTGTGGGTTATTTACTTCCCAATGTTTGTTTTAACTAATTACATGCAAAGCAAAAAAATGACTCACTGTTAAATTGTCCAAAATGTCAAAAAGTATATCACAAATTATTTACACCAACCAACATTAGATTACACACATGACAACAAATTCACATTTATATACATAATAAAACTCAGACCAACATTTAGCTACTTCAAGCTTTGGGACTGTCCATACCGATAGTAGAGGGTTATGCCCATCAACTTTTATTTAAAGGAAACTGGTGGTCACGCTTACATCCTTATGATTGTAATCCACTCTCTTGCGATGATTGATAATTCCCGTCTAAGAAACTATTCGAAACCTATCTTTATTTCTTTTAAGGTATTCTATAGTGCATTTAGACTGTTATTTAATGCTGATTTCCCCCCTGGTGCTTATGGTGAGTGTGCCTCTCCCACCTGGGCACATACCTAGGAGGAACTCATCTTGCCCCAGCTCCCTGCTGCATTAAGAGATGTCCTGTGAGCGAATACCTCCCTGTTGGGATTGCAAGGCTTCCTTCTATTCGAAACTGCTGTAGGTAGTTTTTAGCTCAGGGGTTTCCCGGGAACTACCACAACACATTTAATAGGTGCAGGCTCTTCAGCAGCCTGCACATGGATGACAATTACCTTTCTTCAGCCACACTGCCAAAGGCTATCGTGATTTGCCTAGTAGGCGCACAGGTATTCCAACGCCCGAGGAATCTCTGTGATCATGTTCTGGTGAGGGCACTTCCATTATAGGGACCTCTGGGGATCCCTGAGTGTGGCTATGCCTCCATGTTATGCCGAGCATACTATTAATACACAATGATTAGGGTCTCAGAGAGCCCAATGTGTGTATGGTGATGCTTGGGTGTACAACTGTTTTACTATTTCACTTCTTGCCCTGATGTTGGTCACCTTCACCTGACCTTGACCTGAATTATGCACAATATTTGTAACTCATAACCTGTGGTGATTCATGTTCCTGCCCACAACTGTTGCCTTCTCACATCATGCTAGGATGTTGGATAAGGGGTTGCTCTTTTCAGAACTGGGATCCTGAGTCCCCTTGTCATAAGTGTTATCCCCACACAATACATGTGATTTATGCTGTTCTAGGTTATTTACTCATAATATCATATGATGTTGTACCTTGCACTAACAGGCTAATGAGTAACAGTTCAGTAAAGGGGACCATGTTCACTGTGTACGACATTTTGGCCTATGATATAAATGAATATAGAATATAAGAAGGATATTTTATACACTGGTGTGGTATCTCCTTGGTGCTGTATTTATTGTGTCAGTAGTGTGAGTGTGTTGCACAAACCCTTTACACATGACCTCTGGAGGTAAGCCTGACTGCTCTGTACCAAGCTACCAGGGGTGAGCACAGTTTATCTTTGGTGTGTAACTTACTCGCCCTGACTAGGGTGGCTGAGGAGCATACCCTAGCCAACCAGAAACCCCATTTCTAACAAACACTAATAGGATTTTTTGCTCCTTGAAAATAAAAAAAGGCTACACAGAATTACACCAAAATTGGCATGCAAATAGACCATGGGGAAAGCCTTTCCTTGGTTTGGTGTAAACCGGTTCACTAGTTTTCAAGAAATTAGAGTTTCAGACATGTTCCTTACTGGACATAAAAAAGGTACATTTTATAGATATCTGGACCATTAATTTGCAGATCCTTCATGGATTCCTATATCCACACAGAAGACAGACCAAGACTTTTTCTCCAGTCACCCATTGTGGGGTTGTCAATTTGGCTATGGATTCTTGAATCCACCTCATGTTGATTGGCTGGCGGTTGCATAAGCTTTTCAGTTGTTGTGGCAATTACTCAACAAGGTGCACCGAGCATCCGGTTGGGAAAAAGAAAAGGGGTAAGGAACCATGGCAAACCTACCCTGGCCCCCAGGCCCATGTGGGGCCTCAAGGGACCCCTCTGGCAATAAATTAAATATGAAAAAATGTTGTGTGATTCGAAAATCCAGCATACAGTTTGTGAATCCTCTAAACAAATTGGAAAGAAGTATTCTGTACACTACTGGGTTGCTTGGACAACAGCCATACCTGGGCATTGCTTAGTATCTGCCAGACACCAAATGCAATGTTTGCGACCTCATAATATTTATACCAATAAATTACAACACAGAGAAGTAAAATGTAACTAAACAACAACACATACTCAAACGAATAAGTGATACTACATTAACAGTCATCTTCGTCAAGTGGTAACGGTAACATGGTATGTAATTACACATGTGGTGAGGGAAAGTCCATAGAGTATGGACACAGCTTCATCATACAATACGCCAAGGTCTGTAAGAAACAAGGGTGCTCTGTGAACTTTAAGCTACTTTTATTTTAAAAGGAAGACATGTTGGGTTTCCTTGCTGATGCAGAGTATATATGTGAATCCAAGTGCTCCAAAAAGCATGTTTTCATTTCCTTGAAAATGTTTCTAAGGTCAAAGAAAATGAGTATTTTTTTCTACAATGAAGGCAGTGACTGCATTCATATTTAAAACGTATTTATCATATTATTGAAAATAATGAAAACAGTAAGCAAAAATTATTATAATAATATGCCTCTACGTAGCTAGCCATAATCAGAGTTTATTTTTACATAATTTTTCTCCTGTCTTACTTAAATGAGGTCAATCCCCTACTTCTACCCACCAATGAAAAGAACAGCCGGTGCACACAGCTCTTGGGACCACAATACCACAAACATCAAGATTTTGAAAATGTTATGTGTAAATAGCAAACCCTCAAACTTACACTGGGGGGACCCTAGCCCTGCCAAGTACCACGCATCTTGGATTAAAATAATGCATTTTGGGTCATACCGGAATATCTTTACTCGTCACCTAAAAAGTGATATGTGCCCCACCCTGGAAGTGACGTCATCAATGACTGAGAGCACTCCCCGAAACTGATGTAGTTGTAGGTAGGGTCACGTGGGTTGTGACATCATCTGAACATGTGTTAGTCATGTGCCAGGGTCCTTGCCATAGTGTCTATTATGTACAATTGTAGCCCTACCGGAGTGCAAAGTTTTTCTGAGTCTAAGAGGTCATGCCTGGGCATGTTCAGAAAGTCACAGACCTGTGCCAGCTGTGTGGCTCATCAGAGCAAGGGTCTGTGTGAATACACAGCCAACCTCCCCATTGCTGTCTAACCCAAAAGGGGCTGATCAAATGTGGCTTATAAAAAAAGATGTGTCTTTCATTAGAATCAACTGGTCAATTTTGAAATGAAACCCTAAAACACAGATGCTTGCTCCAAACGTCCTAGGAGAGGGTCAAACATGATTAGCAAATGTAAAAGTACAAAGTGACCACAAAGGCCTACACATACAAAGGTTGAAGCAGACAAAGGCTGTCAAATGAAACCCTAACACAGTTGGTAGCTCCAAACTTCCCACGAGAATGGCCAAACATGATTAGCAGATGTCACAGTATAAAGGGGCCACAAATGCTTACCCATACAAATGTTGAATGATCCCAATGCTGTGAAATGAAACTTTAACACAAATGCTTGCTTCAATCTTCCCACGAGAAGTCTCAAACGTGATTAGCAGATGTCAAATTTTAAAGTGACAACCCAGGGTGACACAATCAATGTTAGAAGCATCCCAATGCTATGAAATGAAATCCCTCAAAACACAGATGCTTGCCTCCAAACTTCCTAACAGTTTTACTGCCTTTTTATATTTTCATAGTCTTTTTAATATGGGTGTTGTGCTCAGTAAATATCTTAAACAGAAAAGTAAGTGTGACACAGGGTCTCGCCAGGATCATAATTTAAAATAGCCATTGAAAGACACTTCTTGAGTACATATGCTTAACTTTTCATGCAAAATACATGGTTGTAGTTCTGAACAAATAGTTTAAAAATGTCATGGTAAGTGCCCTTTATGTTTATATTCCATGTACTTTACTTAACTGCGCAGTCTCCTGGGAGTGTTTGCTTTTTCAGGTTGTTGTGTTATGGTTTATGGCAGTATATTACTCTGGACTAGTACATAATTTAAAAGGAGTAATTTTCAGGTGTTTATAAAATGGGGCGCAAAATGAGTTATGGTCTAAAGTTCCCTATGATTGTTAGAGTTGATTTTAAAGCCAAAGTTGTCTCTTCTGTACGCAGGATCTCCCAGAACTAACGTGGGCCCTCAAGGAAATGGCAGCCTTTCAGCAAGGTACATCTATTTAAGGCTCGATAGTTCAGAGACCATTATTAACCTCCTACTCTCAACAACACTGTCTTATTTGTTAATTTTTTAGTTAAAAAAAATATTGGCCTGTGAATGTGTGTTTTTTACAGGTTATGACGCTATGAAGTACAGCTGGCGGTTGATGCGCTACCACAAATCCTAGAGGCTCAAGACACAGCACCCATACTGCAGCAGGATACAGCTCTTGCAGGTAAATAAAATGGGTGCTGTTGTAAACGCTGTGTAAGCATCAACCCTGACAGTCCAAAGATACCATAGAGACCCTATAAGTGGGGCCCTCAGAGAGAGTGCCAAGTCTGTTTATTATATTGTAAATGGGACATTTCTTTCTTTTTTTTTTTTTTTTACAGATCACCTGGAAGTATGCCATGAGAGCAAATGGCCATAAAAGGTAGAACCTCAAGCAAAAAAGGTGGTCCAAAAAAAGAAGTTTACAGGGCCTAAAGACGGTCCTTCTATAAAGAAAGGGACACTGCAAAGGGACATATCAGGTGTGTTTTTACAAAATTCAGAGTCAAAATAATCCTAATGCCTTTCTCCCTCTCAAACAGCTTGTTCCTCTAGCACATAGTAAGGAGTATAAACAAATGTAATAATATGTAATATGTATTTTTTTATGTTTACATCATAGAGCCACCACAAAAGATCTCTGGAGGAGTCCTACGTAAGGCTAACCGGACATCGACGCCTCTAAAGGACATCACCAAGACCCTTCAAAACACCCAGATGTCAACTGCCGGTGAGAGCTGCAATGTGCGTCAGAACACACAAGGCCTTAAAGACATTCTTTCCTATAACCACTACAGCACTTTACAAGTAAAGCCTATAACCAGCACATTGAACACTCCTACAGGAACTCCATTGGTGCCTGGGGTTGGAGACCCCAAGGGTGCACACTTCCAGCTGCAGACACACAACAGCAGGGGCTGTGTAAAACCATTGAAGGGGATCTCAAGCTATGCAAAAAAAGAAAAGCTAATCACCTATCTTTAAAGAATCAGAAGAAGAAGCCAGCGTTCCCGGAGCTACAAATATTTCCTTTAGATCTATCATTAAAGAAAACCATTACACCTCAGGCAGGTCCCCATAATCTGCATGTCTCTAAATGTTCAACATCTGAGATGTCTTATGTAGATGTACTCCCCAGAGGACCATCCCCAAAACTGTCTGTAACTATACCGCATAGTCTTTGGGACTCAAAGCTTGAAAATGATCACCCCATAGAGGACCCTTATTCTACAAATATAGGGCTTCTCAGGGCACTGACCCGGGTTATGGAGGGTTCTGAAACACCAGCCGCCTCTGCACACAGTGTGCCTTCTAGTGTAGACCCCGAAGGGCTGCAATCACCTGTTTCCAGTCTGTGAGCTTCCTAATCCTCTGCGACCCGAGATATTATGACCAGCATTTAAATTCTCCAAGTCTGGTGTCACCGATTACACCCCCTGGAGAGTACGATCCCACCAGCCCCCCATCAAGTGTAAATCTACCATCACCCACCTCAACATACCCCAACAGAAGTACAGGGTGGAGCGGGTTTAAAAATCAGAGTTTTGAAACAGCGTCTAGCGGGGAACCATCCTCAGGAGCACCCGGTGCTCGCATTGGGACCCTGTTTTTTTGACCCACCCAAGTCCTGACCTTCAGAATGGTGCTATTGATGGTAACCAGAGAACTGTACTAGGTGCACTTCGTGGTAATATACACCCCACTCCAAATGCCGCAGCTAATGCCCCAGAATATGATGCTTTGCACCAAAAAACTGTACTAGGGACATATATCAAAGACATACAACAGGCTGTCAGAAAGCTAAAACCCAAGCTGAACTCTAAGACCTTAAATCTGGGGAAGGAAGGAAGCGGGAACAGTCCCTTGAGGGATGCCCAGAGGGAGATAATTCTGAGGACGGAAAGGTGTAGAAGAGAGGTGTTACAATCTTGTGAAGCAGCCGCTGCAGACATAGGTGATACCATCATGACTAGACTTATGGCGCTCCCTAAAGAATGACGGTTCCATATTTACTAATAAAGCTGTACAGAGGTCAAAATATTAAAAGAAGGTCCAAGATATACTTACTAAAGCCCGTCGGTTCTTAATAGTCCTCAAGAACAAAATGCTCCTAGAACCCCTCAACCAAGGCCTAAAAGTTCCAAACACATTGAAAGCGCCATATCAATCAGCCCCTGTTAGGCCTCAAAACATACATTTAGGAGAGAACATCACGAGCTCCGGACGTTTCAGGCGTTCACGGGATAAAGTTAAGAGACTTGAATACCTTGAATACCCAGAAGAACTGCTGCTGGGTCTGTAGTAGGTGAAGCTGCGAGGACACCGATCGTAAATACAGCTGCGACCATTCAAATAGGCTGTGTGATTCTGCCTAAAAACGGAAGGGCCTATAAGAAACACAAGTGGACTAATAGTGCTAAGCAGCACAGGCTTTTAATTAAATCAATGAAAGCCAGACTGTGCTACACGGAGGCTTAACAGTATGCCTACTCAGAACGAAAGTCAGCAATCCCAAAATGATTTTCCTGAGAGCTCACCAACCAACACCAATTCCCAATCTGAGGTTTCAAAGCCTGTGTTTTTAGAGAGTGTTAGAAGGTCCACCAGGCCATGCAAACGCTCAGAGCGGTTGTTACACACTGTGGGGCCTAATGATTTCTTCCAATTACGCTTCCAGGCGTAGGGCATTGACAGTCCCTTGTTCACCAGATGAACACCCTGTAGTGTGTTTGACACTGTGGAATTTCTAGAACACAGCTCTAATCTTCTACACAGTAAGGCAGAAATAGTAGCATATGGGACCTTCAGAGTCATCACCCTCATTGTTCAGGGTCGTGAGACGGTTGTTTCCTGACTTTTAAAGAGTATTTTGTACAGTAAAAACATTTGAACAAAACAGCATTGGTTGCTCAACTTTGAAAATGGAACATCGCTAGCATCGCCAGGTTACTGCTGGATCGCAGCACACCCGACGCGGATATTATGTCTACAGCGGCTGAAACCCATGCAGGCACTTGAAATACCGCACAACATGCTGGTCAGATCTGGAGACCTAGGGCTTTTTGAGAACTATTTTGCCGTTATGGTGAAAGTTGTTTACCACAACGGACCATGGAAGTACTTCACAACCGGGGAACATGTGAAAAAAAAAAACGTTTACGTTCTCCATCATTAAAATCACTTTTATGGCATTTTGAACTTGAAGGGTTTTCTAGGAGCCAAGCATGTGTGCACCCATTGCGAACACATCTACAACACTCAGTCAACTCACCATTGTGAAATGCATGTAAAATGTGTCAAAGGGACGGCTGCATCATAGTCGCCAATCAGAAGGTGAGATGTCGCACATGTAATCTGTTTTGTTGCTTACAAAACTGTTTGAGCATACACAACAGGTTTGTTTGGTGCATCCTTAAAACAGATTGTAGGGGGGTGGGAGCTACGTAGCCGAAGATCACAAATGGAAAGGCATGAAATATCCCAGGTGTAAGGCGTCTTTTCAGGCAGGAACAGAACAAGTGTTACATGGTTAAAGGGTGGCCCTATGACAAAACAGAAGCCTACATAGTGTTCGATATAGAGTGTACACAAGAGACCAGTGTACACAACCTAACTATATTTACGCTCATCATCTAACTTCTAATGACAACTGGGAGTTTGAAGGCCGTTCATGCGTGAACAATTTCCTTAGCACTTTCAGTCAGCCAAAATTCAAAGGGTATACCCTGATGGCGCATAACTCAAAAGCGTATGACTCATTCTTTATTTTGCAAAAGGTGATTTGTGAAAAGATGCCTGTAGAACTTATCACCCAGGTCTCCACACTGATGCTGTTAATGGCTGTGCTTTTACAAAAAAGGTTCATTGATGCCCTGAATTTTCTGCCCATGAAATTGAGCAAGTTGCCAAAAGCCTTTGGTTTTCCAGGGTGTAAAGACTATTTCCTCCACTTTTTTAACATCTGGACGAATCAGAATTATGAGGGTCCCATGCCTCTGCCCGACAGCTACGATGTTGAGTGTATGATGCCTGCAGAGAAAGAAAGCTTTCTACCATGGTATGGTGAAAACCATGAAAATAGGTTTCATTTTCAAACAGAGTTGAAAGCTTAGTGTCAGGCAAATGTAATGATCTTGCAAAAAGCATCCAGACTCTTCAGAGAGGTTGTGGTGGAGATGACTAAACAGGAAAAGGTTTTGAAACCCAACACACCCAAGATGACAAAATCCATAGAATACATGGACCCTTTTCAACACGTTACGCTGGCTTCTATGTGTGTGTCGATCTCCAAGCCAATGTTTTCAAAACCTGAAAGCATAGCCCATGTACTGCCCGACCTCTATAACAGTAAACAGAAGCATAATTCAACCATCTCTATCCAATGGCTCATGTACGCCTCTGACAAGCAAAACAACTTCATTCAACTCGCCTTACAGGGTGGTGAATACCTTTTGGGGCCCTATTACCTTGATGGGTACTCTGTAATTAATGGTGTTAAGTTGTAAAATAAGTTTAACAAGCTGTTGGGTACCAAGTTTGAACACTTACACTGCTTTACTCTGGTGAAGGTGCAATATGTTGAAAACTGCGGCTTTGTTATGAGATCCCTTTGGGAGCATTAGTGTACAGATATGCTAACATCAGATATGGAACTCAGCTCTTTCATTAAGAGTCACGTGTTACCCAAACCTATCGAGTTCCATGACGCCTTATTTGGGGGTCGTACAAACGCTATACAGTGCCCTGGGCAAGTTCGAGAAAATACATTATCACAATTTCACAAGTCTGTTTCAGCTTGTGAACAAACTGAAGTTATACCCCTTAGGCCATCCCACCATCATATATAGGGACTTTAACCCTATAGTGAAAACTTTGGGCTAGTTAAATATTAAATCTATCCACCCCAGAGGCTTTACTTCCCAATGCTACCGTCAGTTGTAAGCTAATGTTCCCACTATGTCGAACATGAGCTGGAAGTAAAGAGACTAATGAGTGCAGACACAATGACAAGCAAAGGATGCTGGTAGGGACCTGATGTAGCATTGCGGTACAAGCGGCCCTAGAAAAAGGATACCGACTTGATAAAATACTGGAAATATGGCACTTTGAAAGGACTGTAACCCAGCTTTTTTGTGACTATATCAACATATTTCTCAGAGACAAGCAGGAGGCATCAGGGTTTCCAGAATTATGTATTAATGAGGCCTCTAAGCAAAAGTACATAAATGATTACTATGCTCACAAGGGTATAAGCTTGAGACACAAGTTCATCAAGGTCAACCCAGCCAGGCATCAGTTAGCCAAGCTCTGCCTCAACTTCTTATGGGGAAAATTCGCACAGTGTACAAACTTGTCAAACACCACCATAATAACAGATCCTGACAAACTGTTTAAGTACCTTTTTGACCCGTGTCACGAGGTGTCCAGCTGCGAGTTTATCAATGATGAGACCGCAGCTCTCATTTGGAAATACACAAAAGAGTACCCCACAGCGTGTAACAATATAAACATCTTTATAGCATGTTTCACAACTGCTCATGCTCAGAGCTTAACAGGTTGCTGGATAAACTTTAGGACAGGTGCTTTTATCACTATACCGACTCTGTTATTTTTGTGAGCAAAGTAGGGGATGGAGACCCTCTACTAGGAGATTATCAAGGAGATTTGACCGGCGAGCTAGAAAAGGGCGAGTACATAGTCGAGTTCACCTCATCTGGACCCGAGACCTATTCTTACAAAACATCTAACAAAACAGTGTGTATGAAAGTCAAAGGCATCACCTTAAATGTTAACAATACCGTCAAAATCAATTTTGACAGTCTAAAGGATCTGGTGAATGAATAGGCTATATTGAGCGACCGTGAAAATGATAAAACAATTGTTGTAAAACAGCCTAGCACAGTCCAGTCCAAAGAGCGGTGAGAAATTGCAACCCAACCAAATCTTATGCGTAGTGTTTGTTAAAAGGGTTCTGACTGAAGACTACAAAACCATATTGTATGGTTACTAAAGGTACATTAGAGTCTCAAATCCCCCTGATTATGGACACAAGATTGCAATATCGTTCTCCTGCGTTTTAGCAGGTCCCTCAAATTGCGGTAAATGTTACTTTATGAAGAAGCTATTAGAAAATGCTCCCGGTGTTTTATCCCAAAGCCCTAACAATATTGTATTGTATGGCTTTAATAATGCTGGCAAGATCTTTATAGAGAACTATCTCTAAGGTTCCCCACATCATATTTATAGAAGGCATACCCAGTAATCTCAACGATGACGCATTGTTACCTACAGGCCTTGTAAACATGGTGATTGTAGACGATCTTATGCACGGAGGTGGGGATCACTCTGAGATAAAAAAACTTTTACTCAATAATCAAACCATAGTCATCTAAGCATATGCTACATCATGCAAAACTTGTAAGAGCAGCCACTCTAAAGCTCTCAATGCCTCAAACCTTGTTTTATTTAAAAACCCCTGTGACAAACAACAGATATCTATCATAGCTGAATATATGTACCCCAGAAACACACAGTTTTACGTGGAAGCCTTTAACGTCGCTACCATGAAACCTCACGGCTACCTACTGGTAGACTTCAAACTTAATACTCTAGAAGACTACAGACTATGGCGGTCATTACGAACACAGCAGGAATTCCCACCATGTTCGGGCTGGCAGTCTTTCCATCGACCGCCAGCCTCCTGGAAAACCCGCCGGCCGTATAATGATCTCCCCGCCAGGCCGGCGGGTGGAGACAGTGTCTCTGCCCGCTGTCCTGGCGGGGAACACGGCCGCAACATTGAGGGCGGCTCCAAGAGGAGCCGCCGCCAATGTTGTTGTGCGGCGGGTGCAGCAGCACCCGTCGCGCATGTCACTGCCTGTAAATCGGGCAATGACATGCGCGACGGGTGCCTGCACGGGGGCCCCTGCACTGCCCCAGGGCACCCCCTCCACCATCCCTTTCTTGGCAGGATATCCCACCAGGAAAAGGCTGGCAGCATTTGAAACATTATCCGCAGGGTAGCGCAGCTACCCTGGCGGATGGTGTTTCCTCCCGCTGCCAGGCTGCCTGGCGGCGGGAGCATGGCGGTGGGTGACGGCTGCCACTGGCGGCCGTCACCCTGTTCTTTATATGGCAGTTTGGCCCACCATGCCGGCTCGTAATGACCGCCTATGTTCCTGTATTTCCCCACCCAATCTCCCCATTGCTTACATACCTAAAACCAGACTCAGAGCCTATAAAAAGAATTGTTAAAAATACTTTTGTAGCATTTACACTCTAAGGTCTTTTTCTCAGACCACCAAAGTTGCGCTCGCCACATGACCTCCAGTGTTGGCGGTCTTCAGACTGCCATATTTTGATGCTGGCTGCTCTCCGCTTCTATTTGGTGGGGAATCCGCCAGCAGCCATACTGGTGGTCGGCGGTCTAGTGGAGCTTGCTCTGTCGCCACCTCCACGTCATCATAACACCGCCAGCCGTATTACTACATTGTAGATGGCGTGGCGGTTTTGTGTTGGCGGGGCGCTGGTGGCAGAGCAAGCTCCATGGACGCCGTTCCTTCCCGGATTAGCACTGCAACCTCCAGGTAAGGTGATCGACCGACAGGGGGGCCTGGTGAGTGTTGTGTGCATGAATGGGGGTGTGTGTGTGTGAATGGAGGGGGGGTGTTGTGTGTGTTTATGTGCGTGTGTGTGCAAGTGTCTGTGTGCCTGTGTGACTGCATGTGTATGTGGGGGGAATATGTGTTCGTGTATGCGGGTGGTGGGGTAGTCACATGGCCATGTGTGTATGTGTGTGTGAATGAGTGAGCGTGGAAGTGTACGTGTATCTACGTGTGGTGTGTGTGTGGTGTGTGCGTGCGTGGATGGGGTGTGGGGGTACAGTACGGGAAGGGGTGGCGGGGTTACAGAACGGGAAGGGGGTGTCGCTGCTTGGGGAGTGTGGGGAGCTTCTGATGGGGTCTCGGGCTCCGGCATGGAGGGGGGTTGGGGAGTCCTGTAGTGGCATCAGGAATGCGTATTTATGTCACCAGTATTCTTACCGCCAGGGATTTTGTGGCAGGGCTGCCACCACAGAATCCCTGGCTGTAAGAATACTCAAAATAGCGCGGGCGGTGTTAGGTGGTGAACTGGCTGCAATGCAGCAAGTTCACTACCATTGTCATATTTTGGCGGTCCTGCACTGTCATAATTACCCTCTAAGTCTTATCATATAAGGTGACGACCATGTCTGCACCTCTACATCGTAATATAGCCTTCCTAAAAAATCAAATTAGCCCCCAGCAAAGAAAGGCCATTCTGTGCTCGGCTTCAGACTAATTAGTGGCTGCCATTTCATAAATTGCCCTAAACACCCTAAAAGGTAATGCCCTGTATCAGAGAGCCAGTTCCGTTTGTTGAAGAAGAAGCTCAGTAATAAAAGGACTTCCCTCATTTCTAAAAAGAAACTGGTAAAGCAGTTGGGTGGTTTTATAGGTTATTTGTTGGGTATACCTATATTGTTAATTATAAGCCTCCCAGCAGGGAACTGATGGATTATGCCCAAAAGATGACCTTGGTGCCATGCCAGCAGCTGGAACATTTAGGCCCGTCTACGGGCGGCTCCTAGGACATACAGAAAAAAGAAACGCTACGTCTAGATGCTGAGCTTAAAGACATTTTGAACCGTACTGATTTAAAACCTTATGACAAAGCAGGTCTTTACTCGAGCGCTCTTCAAAACTTTTTACAATATTACTAGCAATGGAATTCTGAAAAAAACAAGCTTGCTCTATATACCCCTGACTCTGAACTGCCTCCACCAACCCCTGCAATGCCTCAAGATCAACAACCACCACCAAAGTCACCACCACCATCCTCAGACTTCTTTGTTGAAGAAAAATATAAGTCAAAGATACAGAGGGACCATGCAAATTTTGCTAAGTAAAATGTCAGCGTAATGTTTGCACTAAAAATAAACACTTTTAACTTTTCAACGCACTTCTGTCATCTTTTAAAGCCTTTTAAAATGTGTGTCCTGTTATCAGAATAAAGATGTATAGTCTGAATTCAAGTTTCAATTATTTTATTGTAGACATTGTTACACATACAGGTGTTACACGACCATACACTTTTGACAAACTCCATATTCTGTTCTGTAACAGGGCTTGACGTAGACCTGGTGTTTTCTTTTACATTTTTCACAACAATACTGTCATTGTTTACTTGATGGCTTGAATATAGATTTAAAAATGTTCTAAATGTCATACCCTCATATATTTTACTAATAAAATATATAAAATGTTCCCCACGTGATGGCTAGGGAATCCTGTACCCAGATCGTGTTGTACTCTACCCTAGCAGCAGCATTTTTTGCATACTTTCTATAGGTTTTGTATAGATGCTATGTTCGGGGAAAGTCGCTAAACTGTCAAACACTGTAACCTTGTCATTATCCAAAAACAGGGCCACCCAGTGTGTTCCACCCTTGTAATGCGGATCTGTGTTAAAGACGAGCGTGCATGGTCTTTTTACCTCCATTTCACCAGGTAGTCCTTTGCTTGGAAAAACACTTGAAAAGTATTTCTTACCATATTTATGACGGCTTAAGAACTGGTGTATCTAAACAGTGTTTATTTTACAATATTTTAAAGATAGTCAAACAAATCTTTCGGGCGTGGTTGACCTGAATGACACAGTTGAATACAGAGAATACAACTATGTTCTAATTCATTGCCAAGGGTTGACTAAAACATATTTCAGCTTTTATATTTCCGTTTTTAATCAAATTATAGTGATTGCTGTCTTCCATGTCAGGCGTCAGATTGAAAGCAAACAGTGTGTAGCCAGACCAATATCCTTCTCTTGATATGACTCCTGAGTCTCGCAGGTGTTTCCCGGATAAAATTAGCTGGTTTTGCAGAAATCTCAGACCCCTCGTGGACCAGTGCAGCGTAGTTGATGTCGTAGTGTTTTAAATTGAAAGGGTTTGAGGTATAGGGGCAGCTAAAAGCGGTATTGTCCACAAAACCGATGATAATAACTTTTGGTAGTTGGCCTAGAAATAAGTTTTGCTGCTGGGTTCATCTGGTACCGGTTGGGATGCTGAGTATCTTCAGAGCTACTCTTTCAATGGTGTACTTGGCTTTTGATAGCTGTAAAGCTTTGGCGTGAGCCTGTCTGACGGTTGGTGACACTTTCACTACCTTTACAAACAAGCTAGTGGACAGTATGACAAGTTTATACTGTGCTGCATCGCCACTGATGAGACAGAATGAGTCCTTGTTGCAGTTAAGTTTGATCTTAAGATCAATACTGTTGACGAGTAGTTTATCTTGGAAGAAAAGGTCCGAATGTACACATCCATGGAGGTGAAACTGTGTACTGCCTGTGGCGAAGCATGCTTTTTTTTTACACAACCTTGATTGTCTTCATCTGGCTCCTTGTCTTCAAAATGTCCGTAAGTATCTTTGTAGAAGAGGTCCTCTGAAATTTTGGTGTCCAGGGTATCATGGCTGTAATTTAGAATACCCTTGATGTAGGCCATATATGCGTACATGTTATCACTTTGCGTGATACGTCCGTCGTCGAGGGTGATGTCCACCTGATTAAATATAGTTGCGATGGGGTAAGCGATTGTCACCACTTTAGTGTCACTCGCTGTGTTAGAACCGTCCACTTTTGCAATTTTACAGTTAAGGTGCAGCAGCATACTGTTGAGAGCCAGATACATATCCATGGACCAGGACACAAAAAACTTTATCGGTGCTAAAGGCACCAAAGCAGCTAGCGGCGATACCTCCATGAAAAAAGTGTTTTCGATGCAGGTCTGGGTGGGTTTTAGAGAAAACAAGTCTAACTCTAATTAGGTGCATTCACCCAATCTGCAATGTGCAAAGGCTATGTTTCAGGTTGTTGTGCTTTAAAAAATATTTACGCTAGCACCCATTCTCTTCCTCCTTGAAGCTCTCTTCCAACTTACGGATCTTCTTTTGCAAGCAATTTTTGAAGAGTATAGGGAGCCGGTGGCCCCCTGCACCTTAAACCCTTTGCTTCCTTTTAAAACATGTGTGAGACTTGTGCACCAGACCCTCTCCTTCTTGGGGTTGTTTATTCATGCGGTTGATAACAGCAGACATCAAAGAACCCACCACATCCTGTGCAATATTCGTAGCTGCCGCTTTAATGTGGGGTTTTGCAATTTTGTAGCCTCTTCTCAAGAACGGCAAGGCAATTGGCAGACTACAGAAGAACTCCCCCCAAACTGGCCCGCACATAACAGAGGCCCCTTGAAAGTTTGGTGGTGTTATATCTGGCCTGATTTCTGTAATAATCCCTGTACATAGAGGGGTCGCCGTATGTTTTCATAATAACCCGGATGACTCCTTAATAGTCGCTGTCACTTGGCAGCCTTAAATGAAGCTTAACATTAACTTTCTGCATTTGAAGGACACTTTCTCAGACTGGTCATCGAAGATCATGGTTGAAATAGTGTGACTAAATACAGTGAGACTTTCCCGTACTCACACACCCTGCAGGGAGCTGGCCAACACCCAACTGTTAAATTTCTTGGGCCGTCCCCTGTACTTGACAAAGGCATGCCTGTTAGCCCCACTACCTTTCCTTTTCAGAATCTTTTCAACCCTGTACACTCTGTGCGGATTGTCAGGTACTTTTTGTAGCCCTTTAACCTATAAATGTACACATTCTCTTTAAGCTCCACACTTTCCACTATAAATATCTTGTTTCTAAAAGTCTGTTGTTAACCCTTCGTAACGACCTCTTTCACCTTTTAAACCTTAACATGGTCACCTTCTTTTAAAAGATGCTTCTTTATACCTGCAGGGAACCAGCTCCCGTACACCGTTCTCCAGACCTTTAATAAATTATCTAGTGTTACTTCTACGGGATATGTTGTAATGGTTCTGTGGTAACTGGTGTTATAAATATCTAAAAAAGCGTGTAGAACATCCATGTATCAGTACATGTTGTAGGCCGTGAAATATCTCCACATCTTAGAGTTTAAAGTTCGCTTAAAACACTCTATAACAGCTGCTTTTACCTCTGCGTGCATTGCACAATTATGAACAGCATACTGTTTTAATATTTTCTGAAACAATTTGTTAAAAAATTATTTTCCTGTCTCTGTAGCCTTTGAGGGGTTCAACCTTTCCTTAAGATGACTTGAAAGGCCTTGGTGATGCTCATCTCGCTTTTATCGCTTGGCGCTTCTGCAAAGGTGCACTTAGACAATAAATCTATGACCGTTAGTATATATCGAGCTCCGTTACTATGCTTTGCTAAATCTTGAAGACTGATTATGTCCGCCTGCCATTGATAATCTGTTTGCTCATTAGTCATGGTAGGTTTCCTCTTAAAACGCATCCTGGCTGGCTTGTGGAATGAATATGCCTCTTCCCCAGATAACCAAGTTTTTACACGCGCTCTGTATACCGGCTCATTTTCAACTAGAGCCCTTCCAAACAGTGCTTTGGTGCTCCCGAAGCAACCCCTGTTGTATCGTAATAAAGCTTCCTTAACCCACCCACCAACATGTTATCAGCTGCTACAACCTATGAAACCATGAAATGAAAGAAGCTTGTTTTGTGTAAGGACATTTTATTAAAAATAAAGAATGTTAGCAAAACACAAACATAGCATACTTTACAGTTTCTTGGTACACGTATTGTTGTTGTTGTTGGACAGTTTGCTGTCTTTTCACTAAATATAAATAGTATGACACAGGCTACATACATTACTTGGGGCCAGGCCACTAATGTGCCTCAGCATCACAAGCTTTGATATTTTCACAGATATACACTAAATGGCGCTAGACACGACTTCCTGCTGACCCCTCCTATAACTTTGTACACTCATGATACTGACAGCATTCAAAGGTTCGTACAGTTCCAGCCATACAATACAATAGCTATTTGAATAAGGTTCAGTCAGAAGTTCAAGGCGCTGCGTAACCTGGTCATCGGTGATAGTCTTAACTCACTCGTACGGCATTTGTTGCGCTCAAGTATTAATCCGCTGTAGGTAGCCACACGTTGATACACCATTTGCCAATACACTCAGGACTGTTGCACTGCATTGCCGTGGGTGGCTCATAAAGCTTCAGATAACACAGAGTTACAGGGTGTATTTCAGCTATTCTTGCTTTAACCAACACGTATACCAATCTGGCAATACATATGCATCCTGGGTGTAACTTATAGGCATCATGTGCAGTGACATTCTGATGCTCGTCCTAAAAGTGAGTAAATATATTATGTTAAATAATACAGTAATGACCCGCTACGTCCGATTCAGCATTTTTTAAAGTCTTTCTGGGGCTAAAGACACTTTTCTATTATTTCTAAAGTAAATATCGCAAATCCGTCTGTCTATGACCCTGTCTATCATCCTTCTATCAAAATACATACAGAACACTTGCATACGCTCAAGTTTCGAGCCTGATTCACTCGAGTATCGGATCTCTTTGAGCGTTGTTGAAAAGACCATAATCATATCAGGGTGGACATATTTCTTTTCCTCAGAGAGCCCATACAGCACCCTTAATAGCTTATGTACCTTGTATGGGCCTAGCCTGCTACATAAATGGAGGACTGTTCTTGATGTGTACGAGTCGTATAGACACTTGTGAGCCTACTGATGGGGATCGTTAATTTTATGACAGTAACAAAGGTTATAATAGTCACGTTTGACACAGATGTTCACAACAGTCGGCGCAAAACCTTTAACAGGCCATATGGCATTGTAGGGGACGCCTGCAGTTTCCTTTTCAAAATCGGCGCTATTATAGATACAAACACATTTTTTCCATGGCTCTTTGTTATGTCTTGTGGAACTTTCAGACTGTTTTGAAAATCATAAGCAATAACAATTTGTGTTGTTAACCTGTGGCGGCAGCCCCCATACCACAGCCATTTGTATTGATGCTTTCTATGGTTCCAAAAAGAAAGTCAAACTATTAGTTAAAAAAAATATATCACCGTCTATACGTTAACTGTTTATAGCATTTTTTTTACTAACCTCGTCATTTTTGTGGGACTCTGGGACGGCTCTGAAATCTTAAGAGTCGCCTAGGTCCAGCAGTGCATAACCAGCGTCAGGGTTTACATGTGGCTGCTGCACGACTACGGCCTCCAGAGCAGTTTCCCCCAGAAACCCCATATTTTCATAGACCAGTGATTAGTCAGGATTCGTCAACATCTTCTGTGTCGATGAAACTGTTTCCAACATTTATTTCGAGACATGAGGCGTCGCTGCTGTCGCCCTTAGTTGGGGATGTCAGCTGAGGTAAACCCTTGAGGTTGAGCTTTGCAAGCTGATGGCAGAGTTCCTCTTGAAAACTCGTAATGTCGTAACCCCCGTCTTAAGGGGCACCCTGCTGCTCATTCTCATCCAGTACTGATGGTGTTAGACTATGATAATATCTAGCAATATGTTCGGTCTACCATCAGAGTCCACTTTTTGAAGAGGTAGTTGTTACCTCTTCATAATGACAGAGCGATCTCTTTCAGGATGGGGCTCCTGGGTTTGGAATAGGCTCCTTATATGCATTATACGGATCAAAAAGTGCATACTCTCCTACAGCACATCACGGACACGAGCTCTCCAGGGGGGCTCTGATTCCTTGAGGGTTGGCGTATAACCCTGCCCATTTGGTAGAATCCTGGCACGTGACTTAAACGTGTTCAGATGATGTCACAACCTACATGACCCCACCTACACATACATCAGTTCCAGGGAGGGCTCTCAGTCAATGATGATGTCACTTCCAGGGCAGGGTACCTGTCACTTTTTAGATGACGTGTATCAGGGTATTGTACTGAACCGTGTGGTGAAGTGTGATAAAACAGTGTAGTTTGTTTCTCACTTTGTTAGTTAAGCTCTGAGTACTGTTCATCAGAGGACACAAGGTGGCAGTGGTGTACAACAGAAGGTATAGGATTCTCGATCTATTTGAAGAACAATGTATCCTACTATCATAGAAACTCATATCCCAGCCACGCGAACCACAGAGATTTGAAGACCTAAACACAAAACCACACACCCGCCTAATTATTGCACAAAAGCACCCCATGCTCAATCCATGGTATCAAAGGCGGCATTGCTTTCAGTGGGCAGGAGTAAATGCCATGTTCCTCCTGCCATGTGGACCGCAGGTGGGAAGATGCAGAGCGGAGTACGCCTGGCAGCCCCCACAGTTTCTTGTTCCTCAATTGGTGATAATTTCGGATATTTTTGTGTTTATGTCGCCTTCATTACTTGATTTTGCTCATGAGAAAGTGTTACTCCTGGTTGTTGAATATCACTCATAAGTACACTGAAATTCTGAGCATGTCACACATAGTTATCTGAAACCTTGGCAGCTATGGAACCCAGCAGTGTAACCTAGCAACAGCCATACCCCTCTAACAATGTCCTGCTGTAAAGTGTTCTTCCTCATTGTGCTGAATTTGCCTTTTGTAAATTAACATGGGAGCATTTAATTTAAAAAAGAAATTGTAGCACTTGCATTCAAACAATGGCATGATACCAGGCCTGATCTGCAGCAGCTATCTTGGAATTGGAAGCTAGATAGGTGCCTTCAGGGAGACCTAAGGATGGTCAGATCTAGTTGCGTTCCAATACACTTAATTCACGATCTAAAATAAACTGTGTTGGCACCAGCCTCAAAAATGCCCTACTTGTACCTTACCTAATGTGTTTGGACTAGGTGGGCTTCTTTAGTGAAAGGGAGGCGTGTACTAACTCTAGAAAACAGCCACATTCATTTACCAGGTCAAGTGGAAAGGAGAGGTGGGAGGTGGCACTGTTAGTCTCTCTTGATGTTGAAAAGGATTTTAATGTATTCGTAGGGGTTATATGGAAAAGGTTAATAAACATTGGGGTAAAGAGTGTGCAGAAGGATAACTGCTAATCGTATTACACCGCAGGTAAGAAGTGTTGTCAGATTCTTTCCTATTTCATGGGGGGACGAGGCAGGGGTTCACACTTTAACCATATGACATCGGGTACAGAGCCGCTGATGGATAGGATCCCAGGAGACAATGACTATAGGTTTTTTGTTAGGGGTAGGGGTCAATCGATACAAGTTAAGTTTATTTGCTGATGTGATTATTCATACACTACAAGGAGACTCTGGTCAGACACTAAGTAATGAACTAGACGTGTCCAGGGAAAAAACCTACTTTAAAATAATTGATGGATCTTCATATGACTGTAGTGGAAAAGGAGCAGATACAAACTATGGTGGGATTTTCATGGGCAAGGGAAGGTTAAAATCTGGGTATCATGCCGACAAAAGACCTTACACTGTTGTACTCTGTACACAACCTGGGGCAAATAAGGCAATAGAAATGGTTCTCAGTAGATATGAGGATCTTTATGCATCAATGTTGGAGAGGATGGCAAGTTTGAACATGGTGATTCTCACAGTCTTGTTAATGCACTTTTCAAAAGCTTCCAGTGGTGGTTCCAAATAAGGTGCTTCAACCCATATGGAGGACCTTTATGGAATTTTAAATGGAGCAGGGAAAACATGAGGGAGATCTGGAAAATAATTATGGCCCCAGGGTTTTGTGTAGGTTGGCATGCCCTGATATGCTAACATACTGTAGGGCAATCCAGCTACATGTATACGGAGATTGCTTGTGGGGGGGTTCATGGAAAAGAGATGGATTTTCATGAAATTGGTTGTAGTCAGGCAGTCATTGTAGGGGATAGATGGATGTTTAGACAACGTCAGCCAACAGCAGTACCTATAAACTCCATGCTTAAATGATTCATAGGCTTAGGGATAACTTAATCTCCACCAGCAGAACTACTTCTCCAGCCCCCTGACTAGCCGTACGATGATTCCTGGATGGAAACCACCACATCAAGGGGTGACTATGGAACCGAGGAAGCTTCTGTATGACTGCAGACTTATTTGACAAGAGTAACAGGTCATTCAAAAGCTTAATAAAATAATTTGAACTCAAGGAAATGGGAATGCTTCAGCATCAGCAGCTTCGACACTGAGCTTCATCAAATTCAAGCGGATATGACAAGCATACTAGGAGTCTGAAGTGGGAAAGTGTAGGCTCATAGGTTCTTCTAAAGATATGATTTCCAAACTCTACAAAAATATGTAATATGTGAACCTGCTGAGAACAGTGAATTACTGAAAGGTGTTTGGGATCAGGATTTGGGGAGGGATTTGATGGACAAGGAGTGACAATTGATGCACAACAGGTTGCTTACTTCTAACACTCCTGTTTGATAGAGGAAGTCAACTTAAAAGTTACAGATGGTGTTATACACCAGTTCCTATGAAGGAATGGTACGTTGCAAGGTCAGAAGACTGCAGGAGGGTATGCAGGAGAAGAGGAGGCCTCCTCCACCTCTGTTGGTGGTTATGTCAGAAAAAAAGGTCCATTCTGGAGCGAAGTCAGTAAAGCTGTGAGAGAGGACATGAGATGCTACCCTCTGGGGATTTTTCTTATCCTAATGCTGGAAGGGCCCCCAGAAGAGGAAGAACCAGCATCGTGTATGGAATGTTATGTAATGAACTACCGATGGTAACAAGGCTGGAAGTGGACAGTTTATGGGAAGGCTGCAAGGCCCAACAGATTAAATTTCAATCCAATCGGGTTTTGGAAATTCTTCAACTGGAACAGACAATATATTCACTTGGGGTTCTCTGAGGATATTCAAACGTAAATGCGGACTGCTCTGTCATGTATGTCCAAAGGCTATAGAGAACTGACTTTGAAAGAGCTTGTGACCTTTTTTTCTTACCAATGTTCTCCACGTGTCAGATTACGTATTGCAGGTAGTAGTCTACGGCAGGGGGCCTTCAGGGAAGAATGGGCTTGAGGGGATGTGTGGAATTAATTATGATCCCATGTTTAATGTAATGTGAACATTGTGGTGAAACCAAACTTGGAATAAAAAACAAAAAGCATGCTCTGCTATTATTAAATGTTGATCCAAGACCTTGAGTGTTCTGTGGAACAACATGTCAAGCTGGACCTGAGCCCTGGACTTTGCTCACAAAGCCTTGCTGCCCAGTAACTGGTTCCTGAGAGGTTCAGGAGACGTCTCTTACTTGTCTGAGGTGTCGCGGATCTTCTGGTCCGTGCTTTGGTTCTGCTCATACTGCTGGCTCTGCAGGTAGTTCTCCTTCATGTAGGACTCCCATGACAGGAGAGCTGCTGCTTCACTCTCGTCCATCGTTCTCACTGGCGAACAAGATTGGAAATGTTGAGAATCTGTAGTGCACGAGGTATATGATACCCTATAAAAATCACATGCATTCATAAAAATCTCTACCAGCCTAAAGTATGGCATTCAGACCCCCTCAGTCACGTGTAAAAGCAAGTAGGGTTTATAAATCTTGCTATGATAAAATAATTACATTTACTCAGTCTCTCCCCCTTCAATAATCAATTCACCCAGCACAGTTTGGCACTAAAACACCTCCTTTACATGCTTATTATGTCAGACAGTCTCTCGCCAATTCTATTCTCCTCCCATGCAAGTCCCTGCCACGCAACCTGGTGACTTGTTTGTGTTTTTTACCTTGCCTCCTGCCTCCTGCTATTCTCTTTGGACCTGCTTTCTCATTCACTGCTTTCTTATTCATGTGCCATGGGCTTTAGACCGGCCCATGGCACGGAGGCAACATTAGTCATGGGGATGGATGAACTGAGGATGAGGGTTGATGGCGGACAGGTAGCAGTTTGATCTTATTAGATCTAGACTGCTTTTCACACTATCAAGTCTTACTCAATAGATTAAAGGAGATAGGAGTAGAGGGCACCTTTCTGAATATCTATCTGGGAGACCTCAAGCAATATCTCTCCCTCCATTTAAGTCAGAGTTCAAAGGAATCTTACATGGGGTACCTCAAGGATCAGCTTTAAGCCCCATTCTTTTTAATGTTTATGTTCGTCCACTGCTGACCATGATTACAACTTTTGGGATGTAATTTAGAAACTATGCAGGTGACACCCAATTAATACTGTAATTAAATAATAATGATGCCACTCAGCTAGAAACAAATTCATGCCTGCTTAATCGAGATGCCTAACTGGCTCAGCAGGAATATGCTTACATTTAACAGAAGTAAGACAACATTTCTCTGTTGTTCCCCCGGCAAAGTACTATATCAACTTATGAGCAATTTGTGGACTTGGCCAAATGAGACAGATCAATAATGGCCCAGTCAGTGCGAAATTTAGGAGTTCAGAATGACGCAAGGCTCTCTATAGGCACTCATGCCAATGAAACTGCCAATTAAACTGTAGCTACTTGGCTTGGACGTATGAGAAATCTGAGAAAAAAGTGTCCCTCTACTTCCACAGCCAGCCAGAAAACTGGTACTACAGTGTACAGTATTAAGCAGAATCGATTATTGCTACTCTCTTTTGCTAAGAGCTCCAGACCACCTGATTAACAGACTCTACAGGATACAAGTGACAGCCACTAAATTAGCAATGAATAAATTAAGATTCGATTCTGCATCAGGTACCCTAAAAAAGCTTCATTGGTTACCTGTGAAGGAAAGATGTATCTCTAAGGGCATGCCTATAGTTCACAAGGCCTTCAATTGAACTGCACCCAGGCCATTACAAAAGGAATTCTGCTGCTATAAGCTCCTAAGGTCTGTAAGATTGTATTGAGCAAATCATGTTTTTGTACCAATGTTTAAAAAGACAAGACGTTGTGGGAGGTCTTTTCAACTCATGGCAGCGCAGTTTTGGAAGAAGCTGCCCAATTCCCTGAGATCAATTGGAAATTTGCTGCGTTGTAGGAAAAATTTGAAGCTGTGACTTTTCCCTAAGTAGATGAGGTAAATTATAACTCTTCTGTCTGCAAATATTCAGAGAGGCCCCTTGCGTAGATCAATGGGTCTGATAGCGCCAAGAGGCTCATTAGGTGAACGTTGCATTTTATAAATTACTACTACTACTAACAATAATAATAACAACTGGACCACTACCCTTTTTGAGTTAATGGATGCTCACTTTAGTAATGATCGTAACAGCAAATGACCAAAAGATGATAAGTGGTTTGCCCCAAAGTTGGTTCAAATTAGAGGGGTGGTATCAAAGCTTGCAGAAGGAGGAAATAAATGCCCTTCTTCCAAAGAACTGCTAGATGTCACTTTGCCAGCCGATCAGGCAGGGAGTGTGGGACGGGTCTACCTTGGAGAGCTCTTCTCCCATCCCTGGGGCCTCCAGAGAGGGGGAGGCTGGCTGCATCCCCCACATTTAGGACCACAATGCTGAATACAGCTTGGAGGAGTTGTTTTATTCTGGCCTTATCAGAGGTAATAAAAAAAGTGCTGTAACTCCTCAGCTCTAGCATTTCTCCATCCTCCTTAAATCAGATGTCCACCCCACAAACCTCCTTTCTTTCTGCCCCTGCACTTCTTGTATTGATGCTCATGGTCACCAACAAGGCCTCTTGGCCTTGAGAGTCATGTTTTCCAGACCTGCTGATTCCTCTTCCCTGGAACCACTAATGCAGTAGCTAGGCTGGCAACTTACTGGACTTTTGATGCACATTTCCTCACCCAAAGCGGCCAGCACTGTCTAGAGAAAACATCACTGCTTGTCACTTTTTAATTTCCTTCTTTCCTCCCATACACACCTTACTTGTTTGATACCGTGTTTCTATATCTCTAAAATCTAAGTCTGACTGATGCTAGAGATGCTTTACTAGTTATTAATGTATTTGCTGGAGAGATCTGAGTGTTACAGCTTTGTCTCATCATAACCTAGTGTAGATGGTTAAAGTGCCTGTTGCAAAGCACATCCTGTAATACAGTGTTCCCCAACCCCCGGGCCGCGGACCGGTGCCGGTCCGTGGATCAATCGGCACCGGGCTGCCCCACTGTGGCGGGCAGTAAATGTTTGATAATTTTTCCGTGGCCCGCTTGTCACACAATGGGACAAGCGGGCCACGGAAAAATTATCATACATTTACCGGTCCGCGGCGATAAAAAGGTTGGACAACACTGCTGTAATACATTAGTTTTAGTGCAGACAGCCCAACCTTGGTTACATTTTAAAAATTGATTTTGTGTTTCTCTAGAGGAAGCAGTCTTTACACATAATGCCTGCGAGTAAGGATGGTATATAGCTCCTCCCCCTTGACTCCTTCATTGTCTTAAACCTTTTCTATATATTGTTTTCTTCCTTCGTATGATTCATTGTTCCTGTATGTGTGTCTGATGTAAAGCACCCTGACACTAATGAATGTGAGAGGCACCGTAGAGATGAGGGGCATCATTGGAGGATGGTAGTGAAGGAATCCAAGAAGTTCATGGAGGGCTCAAAGATCGTTGCACTTGGCACCACCAGAGCTAAAGCCGGCTCTGCACAATGCTGTCACCCCCAAGCCCTCACAGGGGTTTTAGCACTGAGACCTCCTTTTCCTTTCTCAGCCACTTCCATTTGCTAAGGATTGCATTGCAGTCACTGTGTTTTTTGTCCGCCATGTCACTTCACGCAGGAGTCAGCAAAATATGAAAACCAGCCTCTGTCCTGCACCAATAGTCCAGCCCAAACTTCCAGGCCATGTAACCTCTCAATGGGAACAGAAGCAACCCTGTAAGGGTTTCTGTCTCTTGGACCTCATCCATGAGTTGCAGCATGAATGTCCATTGCACCACTCTAGATGGGGAGTAACCATATGCAAATCAATCTTGGTCCTTCACCAGAAGGAACAATCCAGCCCGAAGTGCTACACCAAGGTCCTCTCTGAATGAGAACATAAACAACCACAGACCGGGTATCACTGAGATTTAACGTGGATCCTATGGCAGAGTAAGCATGGGACCCAGGTCTGGGCATACTGGTCGCACTTAGGGTGCCACTCTCAAACAACAAAAGCTGATGGGTGGAATGTTTGCAAAACACTCAACCAGCAGACATTGCTTGGGGTCACGTATTCAGATTTCTTTGTGCCTATGTGATATGTTTTCGCATACCCAGTGTGCTCATCTGTGATTTGTTCATTGCAAGTGATGAGTACTCTTTGATGATATGCTTTTCACATGTGGGGGGCACTCCTTTGTGATGTTTTTCACTTGTGCTGAATGCTTTGTTTGTGATAAGTTTCTTTCACATGCACTACTAACTAATGCATAGGATGTTCTTCACGTGTTGAGTACTCATCTATTTTTCCCATGTGCTGAGCTCTCCTTTGTGACGTTTGTAAATGTGCTCAATGTTTCTTTGTGATGTCTTTTTCATATGTTCCTTACTTCTAGGTGATATGTTCTCATGTGCTAAGTGCTGCTACATGATATGCTTTCAACATGTACCAAGTGCTCTTTTGTGATGATTTTATGTTTAAGTGTACCTATGTAATATATTTTTCATATGTGTTGACTGTTCCTACGAGACATGTTTTTCACATGTTCCATGCATCTGTATTTCTCTTTATTATGCAGAATGGTACCATGTGTTTTTTTTCTCATGTCCTAAGTGCTCCTTTCATAAGTGCGGATGTGTTTTATGTCTTGCTTGGCAGTGACCCTGCCTGCATGACCTAGCGTTGCCAGTTATTTAAAATATAGAATGGGTTTTTAATTCCATCCAGGGGGCCACTATTTGCTCTTCTCACGCTGTTGGCTGTTTGGTGCATCCTTCCACCCACTATCGTGGGATGCTTACATTGTAATACATGTGGGACTATTTTCCATCAAAATGCTACACTCCATAGCCCAAGGTCTTGCACCACTTCTATTTGTTGCCGCAAGACTAACCGGGTGCACACTGTACCCTACCCCGCACTCACCTGCTTCCTTAATCACCTACGACATGCCACAGACCCTGCCTGAACAGAATCTTGGCATGGTCTCCTTGAGGGCATCCAGAGAGTTCCTCGGCTGAGGGAGGCATTGACAGGGTTGACAGTGGGTGCCAGCTTTACTTTGAAAAGCTTTCACAATGGACAAAGGAAGAATGTAATTGTCACTGGAGATGAACACATTGGTGAAAACTGCATGTGAGGGAGGGAGAGGTCCTACCACTTGGGAATATACTGGTGAGGAATAGGAGGCAAGCTGAATGTTTGCCTAGGGGTGTTGATGTGGCATCTGATCTTGTTGGTCCTTTCAATGAAGAAGTGGTTGACAGTGTTGCTCCTATTTGTTGCTTGAAGGATCAAAGGATCAGGGATTGGGTTGGGGCAGTGTTTGATATGCTTGAAGCGGGTTTGCTTTTGTTGTTTAACTTGTTAATAGTGATTGCGTTGAAAGTGACACTGGTTTCGATGATGATGGATTTGCCTGCAGAGTAGTGAGATGTGAGTTAGGTGGTGGCTTCAGTGTTGAGTGCCAGTTTCTATTTTCTTTTTTGTCTGTGACTTACATGCTGGTTCTTTCCAAGTTGTTATGTGCAACATAGTGCGGAGGGCTCAAGTTGCAAGGATCACATTTTCCAAGGCGCACTCAGCTCAACATGATTATTTTGAAGACAACTGTTGTGTTTATCAAGAATATTTGCTATGGCAGTGGTGTTTTAAAAGGTCAATGAGTAATTTTCAGAGGGTGACCTTGGTAAAGACTTTGAAGGAACAGAGTGGCTGTATTGTTTTTTTGATTGACTTTGATGCATTTGATTGTAGGCATTAATGAGGAGATGCTAGCAAAGTAGCCCATCAGGCCATGGTATCCGGGTCTTACAGTGGCTTGAGGGAAAGTCTAACAGGGAATCAGTTGCCTTGGAGTGGTTTGGAATGGTGACATGCTGCTTGATGCTAAAGCATGTCGGGAGGCATTCTTTCACTGTCTTCACACAGCCACTTCCAGGAAGGTTAAAGCCTCTAAGGCAAGTGGGCTGGTTTTGCTGGATAAAGGCACAAGGCACGATGTCAGATATAAAGTTCTTGTTGGCCTGGAGGAGCTGTAGATCAGATTAAAAGAAGCCATCTGAGATGGTGAAAAAGAGAAGGGCAGGACAGGATTTAGAATGATGTGGAGTTGCTGTGGGGTCAGCCACAGTGCAGGGTCAGGTAGACTTGTGTGTTACAGCAAGTACTCCCTCTATCTTGTATCAGTAGTGAAGTTGTTGGATGCTGTGACTGGTGAGGATGAGGATCTAGGATGTTTGTAGAGATAGATGAGGAAGCTGTGGTTTTATGATGCAAAGTGCATAAAGGCTGTGTTGTCTGATGATGTGGGCAATAATGTGTCACTGGTGGCTGTAGGGTGTGTGTTTTGATGAACATGATTTGGAGTGTGTGTGGTGGTGAGTGTTAGTGAGCAGTATGCTGTTCAGTGTGAGGAAATTGAGAGTGTATTATTAGGGTCTGGGAGTGCGTTTGGGTATGTAGACAGTGTTATTGAGGTCCACGGTTCAGCCCCTACTCATGCCTGGCTCACACAGGCAGCACTCCCATTTGTTTCCTCCCTTCTTTGAGAAAAGCCTAGTAACCAGAAGAAGCAGTGAACCAGCTGGGTGGCAGGAAGTCAGGTAAGGTGAGGATTGAAGAAGCTCTGCATCCAGCATGATGTGCTTGAGATCATGGTTTTCTTCTACTCTTTCTGGCCCAGGAGTCCAGGATTGGACACGTTTTCAAAACTAATGAAAGTGAGAAGTTTAGTCAGGCAGGGACTGAAGGAGCACTGCAGAGGGCTGGCCATGGCAACTCTGTCACACACAGTATATTCTGCATTGCACTGTTCAAACCTGGGATAGGTTATTGGTTGGGCTTTTATATCTAGTAGTGGTGGGAAAATCAGGGTAATTCATGACAGCTCCATCCAGCATGGTGTGTTCTGGGGGGTCTGATAAAACAGCTCAGTTGTCATAATTGATAATCTTGCTAATCTTGCCAAACCAATTAGAATCGTTAGCACATGTGTTGACACCTTGTGTGATTTATAGGGCATAAGTTTGAATCCCAGGAGGGAAACTCACCCACCTGTCATTCGGAGTTTTAATAAATTTAGGGCATAATCTAGAGTTTAGAGTATGATATTTACTCCATCATGGTGATGGTGGAAAGACTCTGTCACTCTGAGAGAGTGCTCATAGTCCACATTTAGAGATGTCTGCTGGCCTCTGGACATCTCTAGTCATTGACAGTAACCACCATCACAGTGGATCCTGTCACTGTTATAAAAGTTTGATGGACGGTTCCATCGGGCAGGTTGCCTGACCGTCAACTTTTATAAACTTTTTCATTTTTAAAAGTCAAACTCCTAAAGCAGGAGGTTTTTTCCATGTTGTGGGAGATATTGTAGGAAGCTGGCTCTGTATATACTATCTCAAAGTGACAGATAGTGTGCACAGAGCCCAGGGGTTCCTCTTAGTGGTTTATACTGGCAATAATAGATAATACTAATGCTCTATTTGTGGTAGTGTGATTGAGCAGTTAGGCTTATCAGAGGGTAGTGTTAAGCATTTGTTGTACACACACAGGCAATAAATGGGAACACACACTCAACTCTAGGCCAATAGGTTTTTATATAGAAAAATAGTATTTTCTTAATTTATTTTGGAACCTCAAGATTCAGATTTCAAGTAAGTACATAGATTGTAAGGTACTTAGTAGAGGTAAATATAGAACTTTGAATTAAAACAGTAATGTACACAGTTTAGCATGAAATGGCAATCAGCTATTTTAAAAGTGGACACAGTGCAAAATTCAACAGTTCCTGGGGGAGGTAAGTAAAAGTTAGTTTGTCAGGTAAGTAAAGCACTTACATGTTCAGTCTCCGGGGCATAGGCAGCCCACCGTTGAGGGTTCAAGTTAAGTCCAAACACCCAGCACCACCAACACAGGGCAGGTCCGGTGCAGAGGTCATAGAGGGGCCCAAATAACATAAGCGCCCATGGAGACTAGGGGTGCTCCGGTTCCAGTCTGCTAGCAGGTAAGTAACTGCGTCCTCGGGGAGTAGACCAGGGGGATTTTGTAGAGCACTGGGGTGGTCCCAAACAGGCAGACAAAATACACTCTCAGCAGCACAGGGACGGCCGAGTGCAGTGTGCAAATAAGGCGTCGGGTTTTGTGTTGGAATCAGTAGAGGGACTAGGGGGTCACTCTGGCAATGCAGGCAGGGCACAGGGGGGCTTCTCGGGCCAGCCACCAACTGGTCAAAGATAAGGGATGCCTGCTGGTCACTCCTGCACCGGTAGCTGGTTCCTCTTGGGCCTGGGGGCTGCGGGTGCAGTGCTTCTTCCAGGCGTCGGGGTCTTTGTTACTGGGTAGTCGCTGTCAGGGGTTCCTCTGGATTCTCTCTGCAGGTGTCGTCGTGGGGGTGCAGGGAAGTCGTCTCAGGGTGGACACGTCTTTGGAGTCACCTGGGGGTCCTCTCTGCAGTGTTGGTTTCTCTGGACACGGGCCGGTGGTGTCGGGTGCAGAGTGGTGGGGACTCATGCTTCAGGAGCGAGGTGGCAGTCCTTTTAAAGATGGTTTCTTCTTGTTGCTTTGGACAGAGCCGCTGTCCACGGGAGTTTCTTGGTCCTTTGGTTTTGCAGGGCAGTCCTCTGAGTCAGCAGAGGTCACTGGGCCCGCTGGATGCATGCTGTTGCAGGTTCTTTGAATCTCAAGACAGGCCGGTAGGGCTGGGGCCAAAGCAGTTGTTGTCTCCTTCTTCTCTGCGGGGCTTTGAGGTCAGCAGTCCTTCTTCTTGTTAGGTCGTCAGCAATCTGATTTCCTGGGTTCAGGGTCGACCCTAAATACTAGATTTAGGGGTGTGTTTAGGGCTGGAGGGCAGTAGCCAATGGCTACTATCCCTGAGGGTGGCTACACTCTCTTTGCGCTTCCTCCCTTTGGGGAGGGGAGCACATCCCTATTCCTATTGGGCTAAATCCTCCATGCCAAGATGGAGGATTTTCTAAGGAAGGGGTCACCTCAGCTCTGGACACCTTAGGGGCTGTCCTGGCTGGAGGGTGTCTCCTAGTTTTTCTCATTATCTCCTCCGGACTTGCCGCCAAAAGTGGGGGCTGTGTCCGGTGGGGGAGGAGGGATATCCACTAGCTGGAGTGCCCTGGGGCGTTGTAACACCAGGCTTGAGCCTTTAAGACTCACCGCCAGGTGTTACAGTTCCTGCAGGGGCAGATATGAGGCACCTCCACCCAGGACAGGCTTTGTTCCTGGTCACAGAGTGCACCTAGGCACTCAGCCCTTGTGGCCAGAAACTAGTCTGGAAGTGGCAGGCTGGCAGAGACCGATCAGCCTAGCACTAGCAGTTGGGCTGGCATGCAGAGGGCATCTCTAAGATGCCCTCTGAGTGCAATTCTCAATAAATCTCACACTGGCATCAGTGTGGATTTATTGTGCTGAGAGGTTTGATACCAAACTTCCCAGCATTCAGTGTAGCCATTATGGAACTGTGGAGTTCATCTTTGACAAACTCCCAGACCATTATACTCTTTATGACTACCCTGCACTTACAATGTCTAAGAATTGGCTTAGACACTGTAGGGGCATAGTGCTCCTGCAGCTATGCCATCACCTGTGGTATAGTGCACCCTGCCTTAGGGCTTTAAGGCCTGCTAGAGGGGTGACTTACCTATGCCACAGACAGTGGGTTGTGGGCATGGCACTCTGAGGGGAGTGCCATGTTGATTTAGTCTTTTTCTCCCTAACAGCACACACAAGCTGTGAGGCAGTGTGCATGTGCTAAGTGAGGGGTCCCCAGGGTGGCATAATACATGCTACAGCCCTTAGAGACCTTCCCTGGTGCTGGGGCCTGGTTAGCAGAGTCCCAGCACACTTTCAATCATAGCCAGCATCAATAAAAGGCAAAAAGTTAGGGGATAACCATGCCAACAGTGGCATTTACCTACAGTTATCATTTGTTTTTATTGTTCCTGGCTGCCATGTTTTAGCTGGCAGTGACAGACAGCAACAAAAACCCATAATGCTGTCCACTGTAAATAGGGTGGACGGTGTTTTCAGCTAGCCTCTGACGCCCTGTAATAGGTACGATTGTCAGAGCACTATCTCAGTGGCAGAGCCAGAGTAGGCTCTGCCATCAACCTACTTACGGTCCTCCCGTCTATAGATCAGGCGGGCGGATCGAGTGTTTGACCAAGAAGGTAGCGCAGTAACCTCTCCATCCAACTCTAACTCAGTCCCCCAGTTTGGTAATGGTAACAGCCGGTATTTCCAGTGGTTATGAATAGCAAAGATTATTAATAAGTGCTGTAAAACAAGATAATATTGATATTTAATGCCTATATGATGATTGCCATTAATGCTACTTGAGGTGACAGAGCCCAAGGCTCTGTAGGGCCTCACCCCATGTGAGAGCAGGACATGAGATGAACTAAGTACCAAGCAGTAGAAGAAACTCAAATTTTAGTCTTGCCTCTAGTAGAACAAGTTATTGCAGTGCTTTGAAGGGGAAGGTGTGTGGTTGCATCTATCCTGCTTTAGTCAAGCAAATGAATACTATAGAGACATTTCAGTTGTATTTCCTGGAATACCTGAATGCATCTCCCAATGCAACATTTATGCTTGATTTACATGCACAGTTCAAACTTGAAATTTTGGATTCAGTAAAGCTATGATTTGACATCTAAACCATAGAGTGTGCACAGTCCCACTGGATCTGGGGAGCATGACGCTGCTAGATGTCTTAGACACTTCCACCTTTCAACTTTCTCTCTGGTCTCCTGAGATGACTTATCTGAACCTGTACACATATCATTGCAAAGCTTGAGAGGGGACAGTCCTGCGAAATACACAGACATTTCAGGAGTAAATAACTTATTAATTCAAATGGATTGACTGTACTTCTAACCTAATGCATGATTGTGGCCTAGTAGTGGGGAACACATTATAGTAATTTGAATGTCCATCATAAAGCCCTGTTGTGTATGTAACTGGTTTTCAAGGTGATGCCTGATGGCCAACAGCAGAGTCTGGATGCATTAACAGATGAAAAGAAAGAGAAATATTTGGGTGTGAAAGATGGAAGGAATCAGAAGCATGGTATCACGAAGATGGGAAAACAGGATCCACATCTCCCTTCTGAGTCCTCCCCTATGATCTTCAGAGGTGTTCAGTAAACATAAGCTTAGAAATCATGTGAGCCATGGAATTTAGTTCACAAAGGGTCAGGAGGGCACAGTTCATAATCTCAAAAAGGCAAAACTAAAACACAGTCAAATGAAATGTAAGCCTATCCAATTTAGTTTGATTACAGCATCATTACAGAAATAGCCACAGTGCTGAAAGCCAACGGGTTAACCAACATTATAGAGCTAAGGGGTCATCATTGCAGTTTGTGAACTACACAGGAAGTTTGTTTATATCACTTCTTAAATGGGAAACGACACAAAGGATTTGAGTGGAGCCTGCATTACACAACAAATTAAAAAAAATTGAAGTTGTATCTGAAATGCAAATAAGTAACATACCTTTTAATCCTTACAGTAAATTTAGAGATTGTATCCACCTTGAGAATAGTATCAGGTATTGTAAGTGTACTGAAATTGCACACATATTTATTTAATGTGATACCCTATTTAACCTACTTAAGTGGGATGGTGTTTACTTTGCTACAGTCTAACATTAATTTTATATTATTTTGTTTCCAATTAAAAGGTATCACCCATGTAAGCATTATGGATGGGCAAAAAATTCTGGTTCGTCTGCGGAGTTCATGGAATTTTGCCCACTCTGCTTTCTGCTTGAAGTGCGGTATTCTGGCAAAACTCTGCCAACCACAGCATGGCAGAGTTTTTGCTCACTCGCGGCTCACCAACGGAAAGATGACGAGTGAGAATTTGCGTCCCCTAGCACGATTTTTGGGTGCTATAACGCCTTCTGGTGAGATTTCTCAGTGCGGGCAGTTGTAGCACGTCTTGACCATTCACGTTGAGAAGGCTGCCACTTGAGTAGAAAATCTACTTGAGCGGCAGAAAGAAGCAGCAGTTCGTGCTGCATCAACACTGAAGAAGCACCCAGCACTAAAAATAAGCGCAGCAGCACGACATGCCCGAATTCTGCCTGCTCACGGAATCTCATGGAGTTTTTGTGGAACTGCGGAATTCATGGCGTGAAACTCTGCAAGTACCACCCACCCCTGTTAAGTATATCCATGCTGCTTACCTAGAAGTGTGAATCAGTCAGAACATAATTTACACTATTGTTTTATGTACACTAATTGTATGCATAGCATGTTTGCCCTCATTCCAGCTTTATCTGTATTGGGAGGGCCCAGGTTGCCCTACCCCAGCACAGCACTCACCAGAAAAAAGAGGTACTCAAAGAGGATCATCTATCTTTCTGCTGTGATGAATGAAGGGTGATGGATATGATAGAGTACAGGACACCTAAAACCTAAGCTGGTTTCTAAAGATCTGGGACACCTGACACAACTCAAGCACTTTCTAAGAGTACCAGCCTTGAAGATACAACAATCACTCTGATACGGTTTTGAATGGATTAGAGCATTACTCACTTAGTTGTTTTTGTCCTCGTGCTGGTCTGCGTAAAATAACATATTTCACAAGGAAGTACAGGAGGCTTAGGAGGATAAATGGTGGTGGGGCGGGAGGTCGGTTGTTGTACTCCTCGATCAGGTCATGTCGCTGGAACTTCCAGATCTGATCTGTGTGGTCTTGGACCTCTGCAAAGGTATAACTAAGGGACAAATGTAAGTTTGTCACAACTTCTCATGCACATCCCATAGTCCTAAGATCTCGACATTCAAGAAGCAGAGACATTTCCCTTTGTCACTTCTGCCACCATACTCAATTTCTTCAAAGCGTTCAATCTTCAAGAACCTTAGGGTCTTCAACCCTAAATGTCTCATGGATGAATTGCTAGATTACGTTAAAAACTTTTCCTTTGAAACACGATGTGATCTAGTCGCCATGCCGCAAACTTGCATTCTCCAATCAAACACATTTGGATGAAACTTAAAAATTAGTTTTATTTCCCAAAGATTTACTTTTCTGTCAGTTCTCAGAAACACTTTATATAGTAGTGGATGTGATATAAATACCTACACACTTCTGCTCAGCATGAAAGCTCCTAGAGGACGTTCAGTCTCCATGTTCTACTTTTTGTCTTGTCAAACTGAGAAACACTTTTTCTGCATTTTTGGGGGAGTTTTTTTTCATTCATATAGACATGTCACACAAAATTTGGCCATAGACATTGGGCACTGTACAGAAAGTCTTAATTTCTCAGCAGACATATATTCTGATAAATAAAAGCAACCTTCCACAGCAAAACAATCCTTCAATTGAAATTATAAAAAGATGCACGTACTCTTAGGCTCACTTTGAGATCCTAAAAAGATTTCACAATATCAAAAATATTGAATCTCAAAGTAAGCACACGCTACTTGCCCTACTGATTTTAGCCCACCAGTGCACTCATAAAACATTTTCCAGGTCAGCAGGGCACCTGACAATGTTTTGCACAGAGCCACAAAAAAACATGTTGGAAGCTCATGCACACCTGCAGGGCCTGTCTGCACCTAGCCCTCCCCAGCAAGAGATGGCTGGAATGAAATTAGACCTCCCTGAGAAAGCAAGGGCACACGTCCATGTATGAGAGGGCTCACCTGTAAATAGCCCACAAACAAGCCCTCCTCCAGCACAACTGCTACATTTAGTCAAGCTGAGCTCTCTTTCTCTGCATCCATAGCCAGGTAAGAACAGAGGACAATGATAGGAAGTGGGGTATCTTCTCCGTGCCATGGGACCACCACTGAAAAGCATCTCTCTTTGGGTGCTTGACTCTCCAGGCCTATACAAGATGGCCAACAGACCCTACTGAGTAGCGTTTTCACGAAAAATTTAGTAAATTGGGTACCTTGTGGCAGGAAATAACACACAAAATACCTTATGTCAGAGATGTTACTTAGCAAACAAATAGAATTTTACTTATAGGTTGGCAGATCAACAGTAAAAATAATGTAAGACCCATAAAACTGAATTCTTTAGCACTCAGAGCTGAAAAACGACCCCAGCACTATTATAGCCCGTTATAAACTTGTTCTACACAAACACATAGGGGGTTATTCTAACTTTGGAGGAGTGTTAATCCGTCCCAAAAGTGACGGTAAAGTGACGGATATACCACCAGCCGTATTACGAGTTCCATAGGATATAATGGACTCGTAATACGGCTGGTGGTAAATCCGTCACTTTTCCGTCACTTTTGGGACGGATTAACACCTCCTCCAAAGTTAGAATAACCCCCATAATGCCCGATTAACAATGTGAGTATATGGATAAGCCATTAAACTGACTTGATACTTTGAATGCTCACATCAGTAGGTGGCCTGATAGACTAGTTTAGGTGTCAAACTGCAGTCAACGAGGAAGAGGTATCAGCGTGGAAGATACAATGTATCTGATCGGATGTGATGTATTTGCCTTCTGCTGTGGTTTCTTGCAGGCCTAGATGTAAAGCTGGAAACCTCTGTGGACTGGAGCCTGTGTCGCTGCATGTCTACATTATGTGGTGCCAAACCAAGAGGCCTGCTAAAGTATTGCATGCAAGTCAGAAAAGCTCTTTACAATACCAAATGTAATTTAAACAATGCATAGGTGTCCAGTTAGTGGGGTTACCAGGGATCTGGTAGTTTTTGCAAACATACCTATAAACTAAGACCAGTCACAATGGAGACCAGTTTAAGGGGCTTATCTGGTCTCGGTCAATGCCTTGGGTTGGCAGATCAACAGTAAAAATAATGTAAGACCCATAAAACTGAATTCTTTAGCACTCAGAGCTGAAAAACGACCCCAGCACTATTATAGCCTGTTATAAACTTGCTCTACACAAACACATAATGCCCGATTAACAATGTGAGTATATGGATAAGCCATTAAACTGACTTGATACTTTGAATGCTCACATCAGTAGGTGGCCTGATAGACTAGTTTAGGTGTCAAACTGCAGTCAACGAGGAAGAGGTATCAGCGTGGAAGATACAATGTATCCGATCGGATGTGATGTATTTGCCTTCTGCTGTGGTTTCTTGCAGGCCTAGATGTAAAGCTGGAAACCTCTGTGGACTGGAGCCTGTGTCGCTGCATGTCTACATTATGTGGTGCCAAACCAAGAGGCCTGCTAAAGTATTGCATGCAAGTCAGAAAAGCTCTTTACAATACCAAATGTAATTTAAACAATGCATAGGTGTCCAGTTAGTGGGGTTACCAGGGATCTGGTAGTTTTTGCAAACATACCTATAAACTAAGACCAGTCACAATGGAGACCAGTTTAAGGGGCTTATCTGGTCTCGGTCAATGCCTTGGGTTGGGTGCAAGTGAAAAATGGTACCCACAACAATCTCCCCAGGGGACACCAAACTTTAGAGGAGCAAATCTTGGAACTGATCAATCACAGTCAAGATTTTTGGTAGGCATAGTCATCCAGGGTTAACCAGTAAGGACTGGGATCCTGCATTTATGGTAAAGAACCCCAAAGAAAGAGAAAGACAGTCCCAAATAGTGAAGAACAGAAAAAGACATCAACAAGAAAAGAAACCATCGGACTCACCTAAACATGGCGATGAGCAGGTTCATAATCAGGATGTTGGCGAACAGTAGGTAGAAGCAGAGTAAAATAATAGTCAGCCATTCAGGGAACAGTGGGTTGCCCGAGTCATCAGCGTAGGCGCATTTTGGCAAGTTCATGTCAGTTCCATTAAGCGTACATTTGGTTACATCAAAACTCGATCCTTATAAATACAAGATATTCTGTGAAAAATTACTTTACACAACACATTCAAAAGTACACAAGGAGTGCCCAAAGGCATGAACAAAAAGGCATGAACCAGAACACAAGACCATATACACACATATTTTATAAGCACTAATACACACGAACACAACCTCATACACAAGTGTGTGCTCACACACTTTAATGCACCCATTCATTCATACACACACACACACAAACAAACTAATGGACATGCATCAACATCCCAACATGCTAATACACATGCGGCACACAAACACACACACACACACACACACACACACACTAACCTCACTATACAGCTGATGCTATTTCTCAGGATGCAGCTTCAATTACACATTCCAAAACTTCACATACACAGAAGAGAAGTCCTTATGCACTGCACCAAGCATGGCAAATGTGAAAGGACCTGAACCAAAATGTTTAAACATTCATTGAGGTAAACTGGATTGTTTACCACAAATGTATCACCCACTGGACCGGACCACAGGTGTCAGCACCTTGCTTATCAAATAAACATGCATGCCTTTCAAGCAGGTAATCCTAGTCACTCACAAGTAAGCCTTTCTCTCAGTCTCTCACAAGCTGTCTTTCTGATGGACTTCTAAGATTTCAGCTTTGTTTTGACAAGTCATTCAAACCACAATCAGCATGATCCATGCTCAATGCTTGAGTAGTAACTTACCACATCAAATTAATAGCAAAACAAATATGTTTGCATCAAGCACAAAACACACATAATTCAGCCCAAAGAGACCCTATGAACAGCACACCTCTGTTACACCATCTGCCCTCAAACGTCTGAGAACACCATAACCCAAACATACGCGTACCAGAAGACAGGATGCTTAGCGGTGGGAGTGGCCGAAGTACAGACAGAGCATTACTCTAGGTGAAGGAGCAGTGAGGCAAGAGACTGGTGCAGGTAAACAAATCTTTAACTGCTTACGTTCAACGTCCATTGGGATCTGTCCAAAGAGGATGAGGTATGGCTGGTAAATAACATTGCGCAAGATCCAGTCCAGCCGATCCTCGTTGTGCACCAGGATGGCCTGCTTGGCCACGCCATATGACACGATCCAAACCGCCAACAGGAAGAGGAAGAAGAAGATGTCCTTCATCTGGAGACCAGAAATGCAGTGTTATGGAAGGTCATCATGAACTTAGATCAGACATCAAAGAGTGTGTTCACATCACTTACCATTCGCTGCATCATAATTATCTTTGGCCCCAGGACCTTGCTGATGGTAAAAATGTGCATGAGGCGCACACAAAATATGATAAAATCCAGAGATAGTAAAATTCTGCCCGCATAGAAGGTGAGTGAGAAGAATCTGGCAAATAGAAACAACAATCCTTGTTACTCATTGCTAAACCCTCTGTTACCAAATCACATTGAGGGGTCAAGAAAGCCACAGCCCTTTAACATGACTGCACATGCGCAGAGGAGATGCAAGTGCAGCAAGCATGCAACTCACAGGCCATTACTGCACTTTGGCTGCAAATAACTGAGTCATAATATCGGCTGTCATAATTTACATTTTCAGTATGCTGCATGTTCTGGGAAGATTACCAGCTTGCCATTGTGGGAGTGTGCTACTGCAAGCAGCTAAGTCAGTTTTTATGTGCTTCATCACTCCAATCATGCCAACCCCAACCATACTCACTGCCCTGTGCTGTGGCTTCCTCTTGTGTGCAGTGAAGATGCAATGTTTAATGATGTCGCTTCTTTTCAACCCACTGTGTGTCCAACTGTCCAACTACCTACCAAAATATCTATCCATGAACTACTACACACAATTTTGACTAACATCTTACAGGTGCATGCTTACTGTACTTATGTTTTAGAGTTGTGCAGTCATAGTGAACAGTATATTCTGATTGGTTCCTGTTTCTATCTGTAGGCCTGGAAATTAATGCCTGAAAAGGCACTTCTGCCTGAAAGCACTTTGGCATATCTGGCTGAAAGTGAAACGCAGTGCATCGTCACAAATGTCTTGAATATGCACAAGTTTGTGTGTCCAGTATACCTGAGATATTTGTGGCTCTTAAGGTAATCTATGATGTCATTTGATATGTCATCCATTTTGTTATTAATTATGCCATTTAACATGTCATGACGGATGAACTATGTGAGGTCATAAACAGTGCATGATGGGGCCACAAGTTATTTTTAGTTACTAGACTGTGATTAACAAATGTCTGTTTTTTTCAGTGTTTCAACGTTAGCCCTTATCTGATTGCAACACCTATGTTGTCAATGTAACCTTTGTTTTCATCTAAAAACACACATATTTGTTCTGTGTTCTCTCTTAAAAGAGAAGGATGGGATGGCACTCCGACAAGGCTCCTTCATTAAGTAACAAAAGCTAGTGCATTAAACACAGAGCCAGCACATTTGCCTTGAACTGGACCACAGAGTAGGAAGATAGTTGGCCTTTTAAAAAGTCTGCCCCAGGGTGTTAATCCTTTCTAAAGAAAACTAGAACCATAACTCATGGAGATGCTCAAAGATGTCCTTTCAGTCTGCATAATTGCTACCACATATGATCCAAAGGCAAATCGTGCAGTATCATGAGTTGGCTTCTTTTGTATGTCATATTTGAAGTTTTATTGTCCTCTTTTCAAATGCACTTCACTTTTTCAATCCTATTTTTTCTGATACTCTCTAATTGTTCTATTATATTATCAAATGTTTTCTCATAATCTGTTACAAATTGTCGTGGCCACAATCACAATACTGTTACAATGTTAGAAGCATTACATTATGTCACCGTACCAGTTTTAAAAATCAGATCTCTTTTTGGTGAAAATATAATTTCAGTCTCTTAGTGCCCATTTAATTGATCTTTCCACAAAACATGTTTCATACTTCTTTAACATGTTATCCCTTAAGGTGCTTAAAACCAACTCTGGTATAATTGCATTCAAAAGAGTGGCGTATTAATTGTTTTATTTTTTACTCATGAGTTCAGGAAGCTCATTCTGTGATTTCCAATCAAATGATGAAGTAACTCTGAAGAGTGCAATTATGTCTTATTTTATAAATGTTTAACTAACTCTGCACCACATTTTGTTTCCAAACGGCTTTTGTTCCGAACATCAAAATATATTTTGATTCTGATCTGCAGAATATGAATTTACGATATCTTCCTCTTTGACTTTTCTTGATGTGCATAATGCTGTAACGTGTGAGATCTTTGGAACCACCATTGCCAATTTCCTAAAAATGTTTTGGAGTAGGGTAAGTAAAATCTTTCTTCCTTATTGATCTTAAGTATTTGAGTGCTCTTAGTGGTTGGATGTCTGAAGAACGCATGCCAATAGGCCGCATGCCAGTACTCCAAAGTCGACAAACCTTATTGAAAACGCTGGACTTTGGAGCAGAATAATTTACTATTCCAACTCCAGTCTGCACAACAGTAGGGAAAGCACTGGACTTTAAAGTCCAACACTGCTTTCCCTAAGGCATGTGGTAGTAATGACGTGCGTGGTAAAGGAATGTGTGGTAAAGAAACATTCGATGTAATGACCACGTTGTAACTGCAGCGCGAGGTTCGGCTGTCATTGTAAAGGCTGTTTACCCACTTAGTTTGACTTTGGTGGTAGTGCTTTTCACAAATCCTTTATTGCAAGTACATTCCATAATGTACACCACATTTTCAGTATCACATATGATCCTATCAATGAATTATATTTTTCTTGCCATCACAAGGTCCAAGTCTGTTTTATTTTTATCATGTTACAAGTTTCTGTGCATTTCCATAAGCCCTTCTTTTTAGATGTTAGTCATTGTTGTTTCCTTTTCTATAATATTTGGTTCCAGATGTCTGTTTTTTTATTGGAATATTCCACAGATATGCTACTTTTCTGAATGTTACATTAGGATAAAGAGCGAATTGTCCGATAAGCCTTTGATCTGACAGTACTCTCTTTATAAGAAAGGCTTCTATTCTAGCCCAAACAGCTACTATTTAAGAACATTGTTGGATGTTGAATACAATATTAGTAGACTCAGGGGTCAATTTAGAATTTAGTGTAGAGGGTACTTTGGCACAACAGCGACGGAGTACTCGCTTTGCCAAACTGAAGGTCTGCCAAATTCACTTACAAACAGACAGACATTCAGTATGTTGACAGCCAGACTGCCCAGTCTCTGCCACCAGCATACGCCTCGGATAGCCCACAGAGTAATGGCCATCAGAGGTTTTGCCTTTTGTCCGCCTGCCCGTTTATGAGTGGGCAGAACAAATGGCAGGCTTACATTGCCCATCACTGTAAACCCTGGAGGTAAGGGGCAGTGAGAACTGCAAAATGACCATAAAAATAAAGTCCATGTTGAGGGGTCAAAGCTTTTTCATTTGCAAAATCCTGCTTTGGGATTTGTTACTGAAGATAAAAAAAAGTTAAAAGTTTGATGTATGGCTCCGTCATTCTGACGGAGCCATCTGTCACGCTTTCCATGCATGAACCGTTACTGTAAATGCATGAGATGTTTGCTGGGCAGGTGAAGTACCAAAGCTATGGTGGGAGTAAAGTACTCTGTGATGGTGATGGTACTTAATCCATCAGCCAAACCCTAAATGGGGCCCTTTGAGCATTGGGCCTGCAAAGAAAACATAATACCTTTCAATTAAATAGAATTTAAAGCAATATTCAGCATTACAGGAAATTCAGTAGTACTACTGATGTTAATAAAAAAAAACATAAAAATTACTTCTCTATGCCTGAGTGGTTGACTTTCCAAAAGCTTTTGACCATGTAAACCAAAGCATACTCTGGAAAAACTTGGCAAGCAGACACATCCATGACAATCTTTTATGTGCCATACAACGTCTGTATATTGGCACCTGGTCAAAAGTCAAACTCGGCTCAAATAATATGCTTTCACCTAAACCTAAAAGTTACACTCTGAAACGGCTGAAACAGGGCTGGGAGCTCCTGCCGTTATTGTTCAATCTTTTCATCTACAACCTGAGTGTATTCTTGTATGCAGCAGCCTCTCATCCGCCAAGCATCAGCTCCCAGCGCACCTCTTTGCTATAATATTTTGACGACGTGGTCCTCTGAATTTAACAAGAGTAGGCCTTGAAAAATTACTAAATACGCTGCACAAATATTGTAAAAAAATCAAATGTCTGTAAATTGTGAAAAAATGAACATAGTGATCTTCAGATGAAAACTATCAAAAACAATAAATACAAATAAGCGGGAGCCAGGCTTCATGAGTGGGGGGCCCATTTGCAACACTTCAACTCAATAAAATTTTATATTCCCTCTTTTATATTTGCTTTCCAGTCACTGTTACATAAACCAATTTATTCATTGCATTTTCTGATGTTAAAAATATTCAAAGAATAACTTTTTCCTATGGTTGCGTTTGGGACAGGACCCTTCCCAGATAAATTTGGATCCTTTCACAACACCTCCCAATACAACCTATACCGCTTGCTATTTAGGCTCCTGCAGACGTTCTCACAATCTGAGATGAGGTTGGAATTAAAGGAGCAATATCTGGCACAAAAATCATCTTTTTTGCCTCTCGTATCATTCTCCCCAACCACGATTGGACACAGAGATCATTAAGCCATGTCACTTTTTTAGATTCAAGGATGAGCAGTTGCCTTATAATTAAGTAACAGCCAGGGTCTGGCTGCTAGCATTTAACCTCTTGTGGCAAGATCTTGAACAATTTTAGCCTTTGTGTGGGGAAATGTATTAAATGGCAATCCAGTGCTACTCAGCTCCTCCTACTGGAACACTGTATTTTATACTGTTTATTAATTCGAATTGTGTTTTATTAATAGCCTGTAACTTTGCACAGTGCACCTCAGAAAAAATATTTTTGATTTCTGTATTTTTATGTATTTTACTGACTATATAAAAACTAAATAGTTTTCATTCACTGAAATAAACTAACACTCTAAACAATATATTTCCCAATTTTGTGTAGTATCTTATATTCTTGGGAGAGATATTCAAATTCATGATCAATGTAAAAACGGAACCCAAGTTTTGTCATGATGTTTTCTTTTTAGTGTTGTTTTCACAAACATATCACTGCTTTTCTTTGATCGTGCTCTGACAATAACATCCTGTATTACAGTTTCTGTACAGTCTTATTCAAAATATAATTCGCTTGTTCTTCAAAATATTCATCTGTCATGACATTGCTGCCGACTCCTAGCAAAGTGTACCAGTGCTGGTCAGAGAACAATGCAGCATATCTTAGTGGCAATGGCATACAGCAAATTTGATGCACTGTTACCTTGCATCAAAGAATAGTAAATCTGGGCCTCTACTTATTGTCGCAATTGTGGTATCAAGTTGTATTCTTTGTTCTTTAATGTTTGGTGGACTTTTCATGAATATTTTTCTCTCTTTCTCTTATTAGAAATAAATCGTCAAGACCTGGTCAATAAAACTGTATGGTTCATCATCTCCTAATTTTTCTCAGACCAAGCTATATCCTGTTCCCACAGTCTCATAAATAATTTCACAAATGTGAGAGCAAACATGGTGACCATTGCTGTTCAATATTCTTTCTAGTTAAAATTAACATTCAACAGGAACAACTTATCTTTCAGACAGTTGTAAAGCATTTTAGTATCATGTTTCTATACTTCAGAAATCTTTTAGATTTTTCTAGTTATGATTTTTTGAATGTGTGAATTCCTTTGCGGTTATTTTTATGGTATGATATTAATTTTTATGAGAAAGTGTGATATATCTCTAAGTTAAGAGGCAAATTCTTAATATATTCATATCCTTAACAGTCTTGGAATTCTTTTGAACTCTATTTATTTATTCAATTAAGTCATTTCCCATTTCCCACCATATGTTAATATCAATACCTGTCTTCTTTTTCCAATGCTTGTAGTGTTTTTTGTAGAGTTCTTTTATGTTGCAACTGCTTCTGTTTGTAAATTTTGCACTGCCCACACATTTACTAAACGCTTTAATAGAAGCACGTACCCTTTTTGATTCTTGATCAGTAATTTTCGATTTCCCTTAATATCCCATTTGATGATGCAGCTTCTTATTTATTATTGATAGTTCCTGTTGTTTCTTATCATCAGGGTACATACATGTGAACATACAGGGTACATACATGTGAACGTGTGGTGAACCTACACTTGTACACATTAACCCTCACAATATTTCTGTTGTTGATATACTTGTTACAAAATTGTATAGCATGATACCCAGGAGCCAATATTCTGGTAGTATGCCACAGGTATCATTTGCATAGTCTTAAAAATTGGGAGGAATTCACATAATTACATTAATTAGGCCGTGGACATCACAACAAAATATGTATGTTATTCATGTGGAGGAGCAAATTTTTAATAGATCTGTATTCTCCTAAAGAAATATGACTCTGTGTGAGTACTTTCTCTCTGTAACTGGGAGTGTCTCATTTACTTCCTTGCTCCAGGGATTTGCCAGAGTAACTTTCCAGGCTGGGAAAGAACCAGCAGCATGGTTGTCATTGCATAAGATTCCTGGGAAACATCCCATGAACAATGCCAGACACGCCATAGTTTTACCTGATGAAATCACCTGAAAGCTGGAAATGTGGCTTGAGGCATCATAGTATGTTCATGTACTTTTTATTTGATGATTCAACATTTTCCAAATAAACAGTTTCTTCCAATCCATGAGACTGGTATTCATGTCAAAAGGTGTGTCAGTATACAGACAGAAACAGTCATGAGCAATGTCTCAGAGCCGACCAGTTTCAACTTCTGGCTTGTCTGGCCCATCGCACACAGTCTGTGATTCGGGAACAAGCACCATTCTGAGTTACTATCCAGCAGCCAATCAGAGCGGCTTACCTGCACAGACCAGCTCTGATTTGTTGACAGAAAGCCAAGTAGATTTGCTGCTGTTTTAGTGATTGTTACTTGACTGATCATCAAGCAATGAGAGCTGATCTCAGTTTTGAGAACATACTGATTGGCTACTGAATAATAGGGGACAAGGCATGCCTCAGTGAACCATCAACCAGCAAACTCAAGTGATGGGGTAATGCATGCATTGAGTTGATTTCCTCGTCACATATATGGCATACTGTGTGAAGACTCAGGTAGGGGAATGCTCTCTGTGTTGATCCCTGCACAAGAGCCATTCTGCACAGGTTCTTGACAACTTCTATGATTTTTAAGGCAGGCATGTGGGGGTCCATTAAAAATGCATTTATATTCACAAACTGTACTTTGTAGTATGTTTTGTGGTACTATAATAGTTCTACAAATATACTGCAAAATCCTATTTGCATACTACGAGGCATATTTATGAGAGGCTTGCACCACCGAAGTGTCACTTTTTTTAACGCTCTGGCTGGGCAAGCCTCTCAACCATATCTATGAGGCCACACAAAGCTGCGCCAAAACCCGTGGTGTAACGAGGAAAAATATTTGTATTTCTTCTTGTTTTTTTCTCTTTCATTGTGTGCTGCATTCTGCAGCACACAAAATGAGGAAAAAGCCTTTCATGTTTGTTTTTGTGCAGGAAGGTGCCCCTTCCTGCACAAAAACAACCATACATGCAACACAGATGCCCTTTTCACCACTGTGCAAGGGTGCCTGTATTGGCACTAGGCAGCAAATTGTGCACCAGCGTGCGGGGAAAGGACAAGAATGCACTATATTTCATAAATGTGGTGTATTTGTGCCCTTTCACATTGGCATAGGGCACTGCAAAAAGAAGACTTGTAGTACTGCCCTATGCCAATTGCCCATAAATATCAGCCTACGTGTAGGTTCATGCCCCCACCTGTCCTATCATTTTCAATGTGGAGATATCTGCACAGACTATGGAGTCTGCACACACAAAGGTATGCGTTTTAGAAATAAATGTGGAAGAAACAGGGGGGAGAGTGGGACAATCAGAAATATTTGTGAATAAACAGGAGGAGTTCAGAAGGGAGAAAGGAGTAGTTAGGGACGGGGTAGGCAGGAGTGTAGGGAAAGATATTCATCTATACACAAAGAGTAAGCCAATACCCCTTCAAAAATAAGCCCTTATTTATTTACTACAACCAAAAGGTACCTACAACAGTATTAAATGTACTCTAGCTCGGAGCTGAATTAAGTCCAGTGCCACACATGGCCACTCAAGGTACTGCAACATCCTCTCATAGAATAAAATGGACGTAGAGGCCTAAAATGTAAACTCCCTCAACAACACTTAGCCACTAAAAAATTAAATCCTAATGCCAGCCCCACAATATTCGAGGCTCATATCCTAGGCCTGGTGCTAGCCACTATCCCATAATTTACAGTAAAGTAGTATGTTACTTTTATTCCAATTGCAGCAGTCTACATTTAGTTTTCTAAAAAATGTTTGCACAAACCTTTGTTCCACCAAATACCTTCAATCAGTAAATTGTTCTAACAATACTTTTTTTGTCGAAAATTTTTAAAGCTTCTCTACCAACCTGCAGGCCACCCCTGCAACAAAGAGGACAAGGCCCAGGGCATCCACTTGATTCCAGAACTTGCTGATATATAAGAGAGACCTCTTCTTATAGCCCATGCCCTCGGGGTCATAGAAGCACTGCAGAAGACAGAGAAACAAGAAGAATGACTAAGCGCCAGATAGGTATGAATCCAAACCCCTACTCATGACCCACTGATCCTACTGGACAGCCACTCTAGCAGACTCTAAACCAAACCATAATCAGCCCTTTTGCTTTTGATACTCACCCAGGAGATTATCAAAATAACAAATTTCTTCTGGGATTACTGCATTTAATATACTCCCACCAGGAGTAAGGCCTTGGGACAGAAAAGGGCCCCCTTTGAGGGGAGCAACAACAAATGCTTAAATCTTAAATCATTCTCTGTGCTCATCCACAGGTAATGATGGCATTAGGGAGTGGTGAGGTGAACTCTATTTAAAGGGTACCACTGGATATTAAAACCAATGCCCAAATTTATATAGGATTTGGGGCAGGGCAGTGCAGCAAGTCACTTTGCTGTGCTTCCCTGCGTCAAAGTGAAAGGACATGCATGCACCATATCTATGAGATACAGTGCATTGCTGTCCTCTCCCCCTGCCAACTAAGGCAATGTTGCATCATGGTGCATAGGTGCCTGTGCTGTTGGCAGGATTGTTTTGTGCAGGAAGGGGCCTGCAAGGTAGTTCTCCCCCGAATTATGCACTCACAAGTGTGAATGCAAAAAGCTAGAAACAGTGTGGTGACGCACCAGAGACGTCACAGACCGCACCACCTTCAAAGATGATCTGAACAAATACCATTGCTGCCTTAGAGGAGCAAAAAAGGTCACCCTACTCAGCCGCATCCAGAAAAGCACCAACCGCCCGAAGGAACTCTTCAAGATCGTCAAAGAGTTCTCCTGCCACAGCAACCAAAAACATGATCCAACCCTACTGACCCTGTCTGAGGACTTCATCTGGCCACCTCATCATGGACTGGAAGCCACTACCCATCCAGAAAACCGCCGTCCTCATGATGCCAACCCACTCCGGCACACCCAATGACCCTTGCTCACATTACATCTTCAAACTGGGCCAGAAGGAAATCATTAGCATCCTCTCTCCCATCTTCAACACCTCCACTGAAGCATGGAAACAGGCAGAGGTCTAACTGCTCTTGAAGAAAACTTCTGCCAACCCCTGCGAGCTAAAATAATTATCACACCATTTCTGTGCTCCCCTTCTCAGCCAAGGTCCTGGAAAAGCCATCAACAAGCAGCTCACCGAACACTTGGAAAGACACAACCTACTGGACTCTTCCGCTCCAACCACAGCACCAAGACCGCCCTTACCACCACAACGGATGACATCAGGTACCTCCTTGACCATGGGGATAAAGCAGCCCTGATCCTCCTAGACCTCTCCGCAGCATTCAACACCATCTCCTACTTCACCCTCACCTCCAGACTCCACCACATCGGGATCCAAAGCAACACCCTCAAATGGATCCACACCTTCATCACAGGCTTCACCCAGAGAGTCCCCTTCCCACTCTTCACTTCAGAACCTAGGAGCAACATATGCGGCATCCCTCAGGGATCCTCTATCAGCCCCACCCTCTTAAACCTCTACGTAACACTGTTGACCGAGATTGTTCATTCCCATGGACTCAACATCATCTCATATGCCGATAACACTCAACTAATACTCTCTCTTACCAAAGACCACGCCACCCTCAGAGAAAACTTCAGCAACACCATGAGACGTATTGCTGAATGGATGAGATCCAACTGCTTGGAACTGAATACAGACAAGATGGAGGTGATCATCTTCAGAAGCAACCCATCCCCTTGCGATGACTCGTGATATCCCCATCCATGCTCAGACAACCCACAACCCAGACAGACCACGCCCACAAACTCGGCATCATAATCAACAGCAAACTCACCTTCAAACAGCAGATAAATGCAGTGGCCTGCTTCACCTTAAATAACCTCCTCATGCTACAGACGATTTTCAAAAAGATACCCATCGAAACCAGAAAGATGGTCATCAAAGCCATCATCACCAGCAGACTAGACTATGGAAAACCCCTCTACATCGTACTCCTCCACCGCCTCCAGACCATCCAGAACACAACAGCAAGACTTGTTCTAGATCTTCCCAGAAGCACCTGCATCACCCCCCCACCTCAGAGGTCTACACTGGCTGCTGGTGCACAAGAGGTGCAAATTCAAGGCTCTCACCATCGCATACAAATTCCTCCACAACATCAAACCCAGGCTAATCAATCAAAGACTCTCCTTCCACCAGCCAACCACAGAGCTTCTTTCAACAACTCTCGCCCTTGCGCATGTCCCGAGTGTCCCACACAGCCGCAGCGGAGGACGTTCCTTCTCCTACCTGGAATGACCCTTCCCCCACCTTTTGCACCTCGCACTCCCTCCTCATCTTCAGGAAAAACCTCAAGACATAGCTCTTTGAGGAGTAGCCACTTACGCACAGCACCATCCCTGAGCGCCTGGTTAGCCCCTGGGGTGATAAGCAGCGCTTTACAAATCCAGTGATTGATTGATTGATTGGCAGACTTTTTCCTCCTTCTTTCTGTGTTTACAGAATGCAGCAGACATGCAAAGATTAAAAACAAGGAAAAATAAAGATATTTTGCCTTGCTGCACCTTTCCTGGGGAAGCGCTGGGTTTCGACACATCCCCAGGTTTATAGGCTCTAAATCTGGAGCACCATCAAAATCCCCACTGCAACACCCATGAGACGTCTCCCTGTGGCAGAGTTATGCAACACAGTGATTTGCTCTGCCTTGCCTTACTCCATATCTATGAGGCCATGAAAAGCCACGCAAACTGGCTTTGTGTGGTCTCGTAGATATGATTGGAAAGTCTGGCCACATTTGTGTTACTAAAAATGACACAACAGCAGCAGAAGGGTCTCATAAATGTGCCCCCAAAAGTGAGAAAGTTTCAAATACAAGATTAAATCAAAACAAAAATCAATGGTCGAAAACCATATTTAACATAATGTTCTCCCTCCCTGCTGGAAATGAATTACCCAACAACGTGTGATGAATGTATATTTTTACTAACTGAGGCCTCCTTGTTGGTCTCTAAGGTTCTGGCGGCATGCAGACAGAATGGAGAGATTCAATTATACATAAATGTACATAGTTTAAATGGGAATATTTGAGTGGATTGTAATCCACTGAATACAGCAGTTTAATGTTGTCATTTATTGATAATATAATACAAAGAATTGTCATTTGCAGATAAGATCAACAAAATCAGGCTGGTCCTGTGTTTTTTAGAAAAGATAGAGTCAACAGATTGTAGGTAGAGGGTCGAATCAGTAAAGGGAGGGAGGCAATAGGCATTGAGGTGAAAGACAGTGTTTTTTATTGAGAACCACAACACCCTGGCCAACAGCTGATATCTCTAATGTCTCTAAAATACAGTATTATAAAAAGCCAGAAACAGAAACCAAACTACTTGTGCTCTGAAGAGCTGAACCAGGGTTGCTGCCAGGTGGAATTGCCTGTAGTTTAGAAGCAAGGAACAGAAATTAAGTGTAGGGGAAGCTGCTTACTTCACCTTCTGCAAGATAACGAAGGAGAAGATCCAGCCAGGGAGAAAAGACTCTTTGAGGGAAGCAACAACAAATCCCTATCCAGAAGAGTCGAAGAGATTCTGAACTAAGAAGGGAGCCACATGAAAAATAAAGCAAGGTGGCTTGCACAATCTCCTGAGAAGGTCGACTGTGGAGCGTGCATTGAGAATCAGAGATACATTACTCTCAAAGATGGTGATCTATTTAAATTGGGTGCATTTTCATCCAGCTATTAGCACAGGAGTATTGGTACTGATGTTTGGAAAAAAGTGATAAACCTACCAAGAAAACAAATTTAAAAAGATTTAAGAAGGTGTAGCACCTTGGAGCATGGGTGCGATTACTTTTTAGTTAGTTGATGGTTCACTTTGATAAAGACCTGCTATGATGCTTCTAGCCCTACAGGTGTATTTTGAGTTGATGTCCTCTCATCAGGATTCCTTTAAGTAACAGGAGCAAGTTCTTTAAATGTGTCATTCAGACCCATCCAGCAGGAAGACAGAAAGTGAAGGCTCATGAGTTCCTCACCTGCCGCAGTTCCTCACAGAGGACAGAGAAGATCCAGCCGTAGAGCAGGTATTCTCTCCAGGACGGCAAGGTCTGAAAGTCAATCATGAGAACGTGGGAAAAGAGCCAGAGGAAGCCGATGTAGGAGACCACATTCCAATAGAAGACCACCACTGGGGCGGTGAAGAAACCGACAAGGCGTGCTACGCAGCTGAGGGGGCGTGGTTTCTTCGATCTACCTGAAGACGAAGCATGTTTCCTGCAGTTATATTTAAAAAGCAAACAAATACATGTTATCACACTTGCCCCTCACATTTTGTAGCTTCTTGGCAGATATTGAGCAAAGAACATTATAATGAGCCCTTCCTCGGAAAACAGGGTTACATAAAACACATGAATCAGACCTGGGCTATTATGTGTATATGTATATACAAATAGATGGATAGATAGATAGACAGTTAGATAGATAGACAGATAGATAGATAGATTTACTTACTAACAGTGACAGATAGTTAGTTATAGTTAGTATTTTTGTTCTGCTAATAACTTTGGCGCCATTTTATGAATCTTCATGAAATTTTCAAAACTAGTTTGCCACTCACTTCAGCTGCCATCTTGAAAGTTTCAGAGTGGTTCGTCAAGTAGGGGCAGAGAAAAAGGGGGGGGAACTCATTTTCTCCATGCACTTTTCATTAGAGATTTTATACACGACTACAGCCCAAACCACTGAATGGAATTACACCAAATTCGGCAAAAAGATTTGGCTCATTTGGTCCAGAAAGATCTCTTTTTGTGGTTTGGTGTAAATCTGTTCAGTCAATTGAAGCCAAGGAAAAAAGATTTATGTATATCTAGAGATGCGCAAGGTCCGCAAATATTGCAGATCTCAAAATGACACCTGATTGGCTGCAACCACTTCAACCAGGAACAGGTGGCAGCCATGTTATGACTAGGACTTGGCTGAGTCTGAAGAAAATGCCCTGCCATGCATTGAATAGTGTGAGGGGCTGAGCAACCCTCCTCCTGAAGTCAATAATGGCTTTGGGGACCCAATTCCCCACAGCCAGCTCCTGCTATGTCCCAGGGTGCCCACCCCAGGGACATAGCTGTTTCCCTGCTCACACTGAGGGAAATCTGTGTCTGCTCTTGCTTGACAGGAACAATTTCAAAGGTCCCATCCAGCAAGAACAAATACTAAGGGCCTGATTTTGTTCTTGGTAGAGGGAATACTCCATCACAAACATGACAGATATCCCATCTGCATTATTACGATCTCCAGAGGTTATCATGGGATTGTAATAAGGCGAACTGGATATCCGTCATGTTTGTGATGGAGTATTCCCTTCCGCCAGGATCTAACTCAGGCCCTAAGTCCACTCCTAGCGGGCAGGAGCATGAAAGATGCTTCCACCTGCTGGTAGCAGACTTTTCATCTGCTTCCCTGACCACACTGAGGCGGGCAAGGAAACCTATGAAAAGATTATTTCTGAGCAGCATTGTAAGCTGGTCCAAGTGGGATCGAGTAATACTGGGGCTGCAGGGGCCTTGGGGCTCTCTCCGCGGCCCCAACAAGAATATGGTGGGTGCCCTGGGTGAGCTCCAGTGTATACACCCTTTATTGGTTGGGCCCCAGGGGTTTGGGGTCCCCAGGGCTGAAATCGACCCAGGAAGGGGGCCATATGCCCCTCTGGCCTGTAGAGGGGGACTGCGTGCCCCTTAACAATATGGCCAGGCCCAGGAGATGGGGTCCCTGGAAATCGGCCCAGGAAGAGGGCTGCGTGCCCCTTCTCAATTTACAATATGGTCGTAGCCTGGGAGATAGGCTCCACAGGGCCAAAATCAGCCTGGGGGGGGCTTCGTGCACTCTACCCCATGAAATCATTGGTGGGCCCCAAGGGATTGGGTCCCCAGGGCCAAAAACGACCCAGGGAGGGGGGTTGTGTGCCCCCTTCCTGGGTTTGCTGCGGGGCCTGGCCTCAGACTAGACTCTGTGGCCAACACCCCGCTGCACAGCACGTGCACCATGCACTACTAATTATCAGTCATTGACATCTTTCTATGACATCATTGATAATAGCACTGGAACATTTCCCTTAAAATTATTGATGAGAAAATTGTGCATGGTGGGGGTGCGAGTTATAGTTACCTTAGGGCACAAGTTATAGTTTCTTGAGATAAGTATAACTACAACTGATGAATTTCTATGGTTTTATGTGTGTAAAATCTGAACCTAACTATAGTGTACCTGTAACCTTTGTTTCTTTCAGTAAATTTCTAAGGTGTTTTTAAAATTCTATATATTAACTATAACGTTTCTGTAACAGTTGTTTTTTTTTTCCAGTGAATATACATATATATATATATATATATCTATAATATCCCTAGAGAACATTACCTCACAATAAAGGAAACAATTTGAGATGGTACTGCATTATGAACCAACGACACATTGTATGTCAAATAATATATTGCTGAACATTTTAGATTCTTTAATAGGGTCACCTAGTCAAAGAAAAACAAATTACTACATTTCATAAACGTAATCATATTGGCAAAGCAAATAGGTCTGGCATTTCGCATTGGTGTGTTACCTCAAGTACTTATTAAATGTCCCTTTTGAGTCAGAAGCACTAGCTTGAAGTGAAGCCTTCAATCCCTAGATATTACCAGGCATCTAGTACTGTATACATAGACAGTTGAGGATGTTTCGTACTTTCTAGCACTTGAGGGACCACCTCAAGACAGTACTGTATTGTTAAAAAGTACTAAAAGTCATACAAAATGTCCTGCAGTTGTAAAGAAAGAGGTGATAAGTAATCAATCAATCAATCAATCAGCATGTATAAAGCACAACTTATCACCCGGGGGGTCTCAATGTGCTAGCTGGGGGATGCGGTTCAGTCGAAGAGCCAGGACATGAGGTCCTTCCTGAACTGAGCCAGCAAGTGGGACTGCCTGAGGTGCAGCAGCATCGTGTTCCAGGTCCAGCGGCGAGGTAGGAGAAGGACCTTCCTCCAGCTGTGTTCTTCCAGATCCTGGGGATAATGGCGAGGGCCAGTTGAGCAGAGTGGCATTGCCTGGAGGGTGTGTAGAAGGAGAGGTGGTGGTTAAGGTAGGCAGGTCCAATATTGTGAAGGGCCTTGTATGCGTGTGCCAGGAGCTTGAAAGTGAAGCGTTTGTTGATGGGGCGCCAATGTAAGTCTCTCAGGTGGGCAGGGATGTAGCTGAGGCGGGGATGTCCAGAATCAGTCTGGCTGCATTCTGTATTCTCTGAAGTCTATTTTGGAGTTTCTTGTTGATTACGGCATAGAGTGAATTGCCGTAGTCGAGTGTACTGCTGATGAGTGCATGAGTGACTGTCCTTCTTGCATCAATGGGTATCCACTTAAAGATCTTCCAGAGTAGATATTTGAAAAACATATTAATTATGAACTAGTGAAATTTCTATCAGAATCTGAAGGCTTTGATGCCTCCTAACATGGATTTAGGAAAGCTCACAGTACTGAGTCAGCCCTTATTACTTCCTCGGATTCTATTCGGAGAATGGTGGACGAAGGTCATGGAGCTATTTTGATTTTGTTAAATCTGTCCGCGGCCTTCAACACTATCTCTCCGCAAATGTTGCTAACCCGACTGCATCAAGCAGGCATTAGAGATAAAGCTCTCAAGCTCCTAGAATCTTTTTTGACTAACAGATGGACCACAGTCAGGAGATTTCAGTTCCCCGTCTACCTACTACCCTGCGGTGTTCCCCAAGGCTCATCACTCAGCCCCACCCTGTTCAACTTATATGTGGCCCGCTTGCCAATCTGATCCGATCATTTGGCTTCATACCTTCTTCCTATGCTGATGACACCCAATTGATCATCCCAGTCAATAAAAACTGGGAGGAAGTGGCGGATAGTTTAATAATTGCATGCAGGCAGTCAAAAACTGGATGAAAACGAACTGGCTTAAAGTAAACGGTGGCAAAACTGAGATACTTTGTTTTGGTCCTGGTAGTGAATGGTGGAACCCACGGTGGTGGCCGACCGATTGTGGCACTCTTCCGGTTCCCTCTAAAGCTATTAAAAATTTAGGGATTATGTTTGACAACCGCCTCTCTTTCAAATCTCATGTCAATCACACGGTGAAAACATGCTTTTGGACCTTAAAATGTTAAAGAAAGTCTTCCCCTATCTTCATAGGGAATGGAAAATGACAGTCACCTTAGCACTGGTAATGTCTAAAGTGGACTATGGCAACCCTTTGTTGCTAAAGATAGACAAACTGTCTCAGAATAAGCTACAAATGATCCAGAATATGGCTGCTAGAGCTATCCCGAACCTCCCCCGCTCTGCCTCTGCCAGCGACAGTTTAAATCAACTCCACTGGCAGCCAGTGGCCCAGCGTATCTTCTTCAAAACGCTATGCTTAATGCATAAAGCGGTTCATGGAATTGCCTCTAATTATTTAGTTTCTAAACTCTGTTGGTACAGACCCAAGCGGCCCCTTCGATCTTCAGGAGCCTTTAGAATCCAGGTTCTTTGCACCAACAAAGTAAAATGGGGAGACAAAGCCTTTACGATAGCTTCAGCTAAGTGCTGGAATTCTCTCCCCTGACAATTAGGAAGGAACACAACCTCCTAACTTTCAGGAAGCTAGTTAAAACTTGTTTATATCCACGTTAATTCCCTGTCTTGATCTCCTTCTCCCACGTTCTTTGCGCCTTCTCCTCTTTTGTTAGCGCTTCAATGCTTAGGCCGGAATCGTGCTTTATAAATACAAAATACAAATACAGAGTAGGCAGAGAGTATGGAAGCATGAGGATGAGGTGGTGTTGACCTGGCTGGTCATGGATAGTGACAAGTCGAGGATGATGCCGAGGTTGCGAGCGTGGGCGGCTGAAGAAGGGGCAGTTCTGAGGGCACTTGGCCACCAGAAGTCATCCCATGCATTAGTGGTAGGGCCCAGGATGAGGATCTCTATCTTGTCTGAGTTGAGCTTGAAGCAGCTGTCTCTCATTCGTTCGGCGGCTGCCTGGATTCATTTGTGAAAGTTCTCTTTGGCTGTTGATGGATTGTCGGTGAGGGAGAGAATGAGCTTTGTGTCGTTGGCTTATGAGATGATGTTGAGCCTGTGGTGTCTGATTATCTTGGCGAGCGGGATCATGTAGAGGTTGAAGAGTGTGGGGCTCAGGGATGGAGCCTTGGGAAACTCTGCATCAAGTTTCTGTCGGCTTTGAGGTGAAAGGTGGGAGCATGACTCTCTGGGTTACGGCTGGTGAAGAAGAAGCGGATCCACTCAAGGGCTTTGCTGCGGATGCCTGTGTTGTGTAGTCTGGTGCACAAGGTGGTGTGGGAGGCAGTTTCAAAGGCGTGGCGGTGATGAGGATGGTGACTTCTGTTTTTAGGCTGTCCAGTTGAGATAGAATTTTAGGTCCCTGAGGAGAATTTAGTGAGGGCATGGGGGAGTGATGGAGTCGGCCAGGGCTTTGATGAGGCGCGGGCAGGGGGTCTGTAGATGAGGGTGCCACGGAGGGTGGTGTTCAGATTTGTCTGGATCTGAAAGTGCAGGTGTTCGGTGAAAGGGGTCTGGACGTCGACGCTGGTTGTGAGGCAGATTGAGTTTTTGTGTACGATGGCTACACCTCCTGGTCGGTTGACGCGGTCTTGATGTATGATTTTGTATCTGCTGGGGATTGCTGTGGTGATGTCCGGTGCTGAGAAGTTGGTGATCCAGGTATCAGTTAAGAAGGCGACGTTGGAGTGGTGGAGTCGAGGAGGTCCCAAACTTCTATTGCATGCTTGATGAGGAAGCAGGTGTTGAGTAGTATGCATCTGTGGTATATGGGTGGTCCAGCGTAGGGGGGTTTACAGTGCATGGGCAGGTGAAGGTGCAGTTGCGGCAGGAGAACGGGCTTAGAGTGTCCTTGGGCGAGGCACGATGGTAGGCGCTGGAGCCTCCAGAGTTGAGGGCATGCAGGGTGATTGCTTCATACTGATGGATGGTGCAGGAACCAGGGTCTGTCGTGCTGGGCAGGCTCCGGGTCCTAACGGGTGCAGATGGGCCTGCCTTTGGTGCACCAGTGGCACGCCCGCTGCTCATGGCTGTATAGCAGCCACCATTAAGAAGGGGAGGAAGGTGGGAGGGTTCTCTTAGCTGAGAGGCAGCAGGGCAGGAGACAGGGCGTTGGGAGGAGGGCAGGCCACAGGGGTAGCAGCGGCCGGTGCAGTATGGGGTTTGGCGAAGGAGGCAAAAAATGGCACAAAACAAGGAAAAAAGAGTGAAAGAGGCACAAAAGAAGAAAAGAAAAGAATGGCAAAAAGAGAAAATAAAAGAAAAAGATGGGGAAAAAGTGCAAGAAAGACAGTAGGGAGCAGAAAGACAGAAGACCACCACTGGCCATCAGGGATGAGGCACTGGCGAGTGCTTGGAGGTGGAGGAGGGCCTCAAACACATCAAGCCATGCAGGCTCAAAAGAAAAAGGGCAGCAGCAGCAAAAGGTTGCGTTGCACAAGGGGAGCGATACTAACGCTGACCAGAGGTCAGTGAAGTCGCCACCATTAAGAAGGGGAGGGAGGTAGGAGGAGCCACTCAGCTGGGAGGTAGGAGGGCGGGAAACACAGCACTGGGAGGGGGCAGCCCCGCAAGTACAGCAGCAACAGGGGAGCGTGGGGATTACCAAAGGAGGCAAAAAAGGACAAAAAACAAGGCAAAAAGAGTGAAAGAGGCAGAAAAAGAGAAAATAAAGGAAAAGAGAGGCTAAAAGAGCAAAAAGGGCAGAAGGCAGAAGAGAAATAGAAGGCCACCACTGGCCACCAGGGATGAGATGTAGGCGGGTGCCTGCGGGTGGAGAAGGGCCTCGAACATACCGAGCCAGGCACGCTCAGAGGATGAAGGGTAGCAGCAGAAACAGGTGTTGCTGCGTGGGGGAGCGATGCTAATGCTGACCAGAGGTCAGTGAAGTCAGAGGTTAGTGAAGACAGTGAAGTAAAGCTACTTACATACCACCAATTGAAAGGAACAGCCTTAACGCTGCTTTTCTGGAGTGGACTGTCAGAACCCCGTTCAGAGGGCCACGGGGCATCCGAGAGTTACTGGGCCCAAGCCAAGCGTGAGGGGTGAGGCTTTTTACCCCTGATTTCCCAGGGTCAGACCTACTATGGATCCAGAGAAAGTGGCCCAAGTACACCTTCTGCACTCGACTCTCATTGTATGTGTGGTCGTAAAAGTCCAAGGCTCCCTCGAGGGGAAAGGTGGATACAGGTTAGTGAACACAAATTTACAACTCAACATGTGCACAGTTACAGCAATAAATCATGGGCCTGCCAAATACTCACTTTTATGGAAAAGGAAAGTACTTTATTTCTACTGCTAACCAACACAAAGGAAAAACATGACATTTACAAACAACTTCACATTCCCCTCTGAGTTTGGGACTCTATAGTTTCTTTGGTGGTTCCCTGTCTTGCTCCCGCGTCGCTCTAGTGATCTTAGTTTCTTCCCATTCACTACTGGTAACATCCAGGGTATTCCCCAATAGTAGTCTGAGTCTCACAAGTCTTCTTTGAGTGTAATTTAAAGTCAACAGCATTCCAGTGCTAATTTTGCAGCAATTTCCCCCTGGGCCAACCGGCCTGAAATCAGCCTTACCCCCACCGGCAGGGTCAGTCGTCTGGAGTTCCTGAGTGCACCCCATCAGCAGGTGCTCACAGCAGCTGCAGCTATGTCCAGATGAGTCAACCTCACGCGGTCTAGGCAGTTGCACTTAGTGGGTGTAGACTCTCCCTCATGGCCGCACTCCTGAAGCAACTGGAGGCTCTATGCGATTCCTCCTGCAACGCAAGTGTCCAGGGGCAGCAGATCAGGTCACAGTTCTTAATGCTTCCGTTGACCCCAATGGTACCGTACCTCACAATGCACAGGCTACTGCTTGATCAGCACACTGAAGTTGTGCACGGCGGCCCCTCCTATCATACAGGGTACCCGTCCACCACCACACGTTACAGGTCTAACCGCACAGCAGTGTTTTTTCACGGTGGCTACTCCTGGCATTTGGCGTTTCTGACTTTAGCACAATGCACCAACTCCGACCCCATCGGCGGAGCACAGTTCATGGTCCACTTCTCGAAGGCCATCTCCTAGCATACTGGGGGTCGCTGAATCTGTCCTACACATGGATGACGTCTCAATTAGTGCAGCAGCCATTTCCTCACTCCTCTCAAGGTAAGCACACTCGTCATGGCTCCCATTGGACCGTCCTCCCTTCAACACCCTCCTCTCCCTCACAGGGCACACTACTCTTAGCAGCCAGGCTGGGGCTGGTGCTCCAGGCTCCAGGGAAGGTGATCTTGGTTTTCCTGGGTGATGTCCTCTCACCTAGCAGGGAGACTAGCAGGACTTGTCCCTCAGTCATGGTCACAGGCAGAAGTCTTGCAGAAAGTCCCCTCTTCACACAGCCTGCTTGGCAGATGACAATTTTTGGTGTCTCAAACTCTCTTACTTATGGTGAATTTTGAGTGATTTAGAGTTTGAGGGCCGGATTTAGATTTCAGCCGAAGGGTTACTCCGTCACATCGGTGACGGATATCCCAGTCACGGAAAAATTAATTCTATTATTTCCTATGGGATTTATAGTTTGGAGGATGGGAAATTTGTTCCCGTTCTGATGCAGTAACCTGTCCGCCAAAATCAAAATCAGGCCCTGAGACTTTTAGGTTTTGTGTTAGAGTACTGCTTATTTTCAAGTGTCTACTTCTATGCTCCCTCTTCCTTTTGAAAAGCAGTCTATTCCAGCAGACGTGTCTCCACAGCTGATAGTCCCACAACACAGGTCAAGGGAGCGACTAGATTTCACACCTGGAGGTCAGCCAATGAGATATATGCATCAAAAGGTTAGCCCAGGACCCCCAGCCATACTCTTTATGATTCTCTTATCAGCCCCATCTCCTTCCTGACATGTGCCCAGGCCCCTTTCTTGTGACCTCTCACTGAATCAAAGGGCACCCTTTGAAGTGTACACAGCAGGCCTCGTCCTCCCCTCCCCAGTGTGTTTCCCACTCAGGAATGTAGCAATCGACAAATCAGTCTGGGTGATCTTGCTACCTCCCCTCCATGTTTCACCAGGCAGACCTGGGTCTCCAAAAATGAAACCCAGGGCCATCCATGTATTGTACCATTCTAAGGCATGTACACACCTAGTGCCCTTATACAGCATACAAGCACTGCACAGTACCCTTTCCTCCATGTACTGCACCACTCAGTGGCACACATACATTCAGCACTTGCATTTATCGTGCAAACACTGCTCAGCCCTGTATTCCTCAGGAACTGTACTACTAAGAGGCACACATATATCTAGCACAAGTATTTAACATATACACACTGCATCCTTCATGTATCGTACCACTTATAGGTACACATACACCCAGCACATGCATTTATCCAGCATGCCACACAGCGCTACATCCTTCAGGTACTATACCACTCATAGGCACATTTATTTGCAGCATGCATTCACCACACATATACACTGCTTACTGCTGTATTATCACTATATTGTACCCATCCCAAGCACACATACACCAAGCTCAAGTACACCACCTCTGCACTGCACAGCACTTCATATCAATCTGATGTTGGCCAAGATCATGAGTCTGTGAGAAAGGCCTAAGTTATAGTGTACATGTATGATCTATGTTTTCTTATGACAAAAAAAATCTGCATTAGGGATCCAGACATCAGCACAGCTGGGCATTCAGGGCAGGGTGTATACATCTATTAACATATAGAGGACTTTTCCTTCCCAACAGACACCTCTCCCAGATCAGAGCAGCCTCACCCAAGTCCTAACCTGGAGAAGCTGGGTAGTCACATTGGTAAAACCAGCAGGCAATACATCAGCATTTCCATGGCTCAATCTAGCTCTGTACTTCATTAAAAAGTATAACTCTTGCAAATAAATAAACAGTCTCAACAGCTTAGGATTGTTTTCCTTCATAGCAATTAACGATTTCAGTGGCTTATGATCTGCTTGCACCACAAACTCAGTGCAAAACACGTAAAGGTGGAACTTACACAAGGACCAAAATATAGCAAAACACTCCTCCTCGATAGCTGCCCAGTTCTCTTGAAAGTAACCTCCTACTAATAAATGCTACCAGATGCTCTCTACCTATATCATCCAGTGTTATGGCAATTTTATAATTAGTCTGACTGTAGTCCGCTGCTTTCAGTACCGGTGAAATGCAAAGCTCATACTTCAGTTCCTGAAATGCTGTCTGACACTCTGCAGTCCATATCACTTTCCTAGGCTGCTTCCTAGAAGTCAAAGGTGTCAATAAGCCAACTATGCTTCCATAGTTCACCACAAAATTCTTGTACAGCCCAGTGAGTCCTAAACATGTCCTCACTTCAGCCTGGGTACAATGCACTTCCCACTCCATCATAGACTGAATATTGGCATCCAAAAGGTGAATCTTCCTATTTCCCACCTTATGTCCAAGGTACACTACAGAGAACTGACACTTGGTTGCCTTGATGATCAGTTTTGCCTGTGTCCTTGCTGGGGTGCAGTTCACAAGGAAACCCAAGGATCACCAAGGGCCATGGGTAAGTACATGTGCATGAAACTGGCCCCACAGTTGAAAACAATACAGTCAAACTTTTACTTTGTGACAGCAGGATTAGTGTGTAGTGAGAAACGCGCTTGGTGCTCTCATCAAAGCGATACACACATGTAAACGGATACAGTGATCAAAGTTGTATATGTTAAAAAGAAGAACATCGCTGCCCATTTATATATAACATAATCTATAACGGTCCGTAGTGGCAATCTATGATGTTTCAGTCCCTCAAGAAGATGGACGGACCATCATCAAGATGAATAGGAGCCCAAAACAAGGGGAATAAGGGAAAGCGAAGATTGAAAGCTTCTATGGGGAAGAAAGACAGCCATCCCTGAATCCTGGTGTGAGAAAAGGCCTCTTTTGAATTGGTTAGCCCCCCACTTTTTGCCTGGTGTATAATGTAGCCTAAAAATTGATAGTGCCCTGGGACCCTGCTAACCAGGTTCCCTGGGTCAGAGCTCTTTCCCTAAACTGTTGTGATGCATTGGCACAACTGGCAACACCTTTAGCTGTCACTATAAGTCCCTAGTAAATAGTACTGAGGTACCCAGGGCATGGGATATTAAGGGTAGGTTCCTGAGGGCAGCAGCACTGATCGTGCCACCCTCCCGGGCACTGCATCCAGATGCATCCAGCACTGTCATTGCAGGCTGAGTGCTCCGATGCAAACCTAAAACACAAACTCGACATGGCACACTGCCTGTGTGCCATGTCCACTATACACTGCATACACTATGGGTAAGACACCCCTTTGGCAGGCCTTCCAGCCCTAAAGGAGGGTGCACTATACTGTATGTGAGCGCACAGCTGCATGAGCAATATGCTCTCACTGTGTCCATGCCAAACCTTGGACATAGTGAGTGAATACAGCAGCCATTTTCCTCCATCTTAGATAGAAGGAAAATAGCCAATCAGGTGTAGGGAAGTGACCTCTGCCCACTGGAATGGTCACTTAGTGGGTGTAGTCACCGTAATGTAGGTGGCTCGTAGGCCACTACCAGGTTCCCCATAAAACGCTCACTAAATACTGTATTTAGTGGGCATCCCTAGACCAAGAAATCAGATTCAATGGACACAAGAAGACCAGCAACAGAGAAGATCCAAGGCACGAGAACTGTGGACCTGCTGCACCAAGAAAAAGTGTCAAACCCTTCCTGCTGCACCCAGGACCTGACAGTCATTGCTGAGGAGTTGTTTGGACACTGGAAACACTCTTAAGAACCCCAGAGGATCTCCAGGCTTCACAAATCACCAGAGAACTCCCTCCAGAGTGGAGGTACCACTCTAAATCTGTGAGGAACCAACAAGCCAGTGAGGTCCACTTCATTGACTGGCTACTAACTCTAGAGCCAGGTGCCACAGGTGGACCAAACTTCACACCAATGACTGTGAGGACAAATCCTGACAGTGTGCTACGTTTGGTGGCACTACACCTTACAGCGGCTAAACCGTACCAATACCCTGACTAAAGGTCACCTACTTTCAGACATCGAGAAAAACAGCCCGGCAAGGACTGTAAGAGTTCAAGAAGGAAGCCCCAGTCAAGGGACTTCAGAAACAACCTGGACCTCCCACTAGAGTGCCCCCGTTTTCCTGCAATCGACCCTTGACCTGAACTACCTCCTGCTTCCAAGGGCATCTTTATGTACGGCACCAGGATCATCAATTCGCTCTGCACCCGGCCACCCTGTGACTTCCATCGATGGACCAGCTGTATGTTAAGGGTCCCCCACCCCTTGCTACCTCGACAGTCCAAGGGGACCCACAGGATCCACCTTCAAACTCACCTGTGTAGCACGTTTCCAAGTGGCCCATTGCAGTGGCCTGACACCAGCTGAAAATGCCACTTCCCTCTGCTCCCAACGGAACCGGGATCCACCCAAACCTCTGCAGCTGACCAATAGTGGCGATTGAAAATCTTGCCTTACCTGCCAAAAGAGAACTTGGTATCTGCACTGTATGATTTTCTGTGTATTTTGAAAGGTGATCCACAATTGATTCCTATGGTGCGTGATTACACATGAAAAGACTATTTTTATTAAACTTCAAAAATTCATCTCTCAAAAAGTACCAATCTTGAAGATCTTGGTCTGAAAATTGACTTAAAAACCTGAGTATTTTTATAAATTGGTCTTGAGTTATTAATTTGAGTGTGTGCTGTGATTTATTGATACTGTGAGTACAACAAATGTTTTGCACTTCTCCAAGATTAGCCTAACTGCTCGACCAAGTTACCATAAAAACTAGAGCATTTGGTGGTCGACTTTTTTACCTTTGTAAACCAACGTGTGGTTGCCTGGATCCCCTGCACAGTGTGCCTAGCTTTGCACACTACACAGAGGGGCAGCCTCCTACACCTGCTAGGTCAAATGTACAGGTCAAAATATTGTAACTGTGATGTATGTCCCACTGGAGTATGGCTTACAGATTTTGCAGAAGAAAAATTATAATTGGTGGGAAATGCCACCCAGAACATAAAAGGGAATTCCCAAAGAATGGTCCATGGACAGCAGGTCTGCATATCGGTCAGGCAAATTCCCTTTCTTCCCCATAGAAGCTCATAAATTACTGTCAGAAATCGAACCCTAGAAAGGTCACAAGGAGAGGCCCTGCTATCACTTGTGAATTCATGCTCCTCAGAGGTACAGCTTCAGGGTACCTTGGTAACATAATCCACTACAACCAGGACAATCTTGTTGCCTGGCCTTGTGGGGGGGGGGGGTTGAATGGACCAACTTTGTTTATTCCCACTCACTCCTACTCACTCAAAGGGAACACCTCCAACTGATAGAGGTACTAAGGTGCCTTAGTCCTTTCTCCTGTCTTACCATTCAATGGACAATGTAGAACCACCCTGTGTCTCTGTGCATCCCGGGCCAGCTGAACAGAGGGTCCAGCCTGTCCTAGGTTTTCCTAATCCCTAGGTGTTCTACCATGGGCACTTCAGGGGCTAGTGACAACAGGAATATCCTGTGCACAAATGGAACCAGTAGCCTCTTTCTTGTTCCTGGCTCAGGATTTAGGCTATCCCTCAGCCAACATAGTGTTTCTGACCCCTCCTTTGCTTACTTGTACTTGGGTTTCCTTCTGAACATCCATGAGCATCCATCTGTGCCTTGCAGAAATCTTCCCAGTTAAGCTCCCCAGCAGCTAAAAAAACTCTGCAGCTCTGGAAGCAACCAAGACTCCAGCAACTGGTCCACTTCAGAATCCTCATTCTTCCCTCCCTCTGGAGCAGAAGTGATTACCTCCACAGCCATTATTGTTGTGTGGTTCTTACTCTGGTAATAAGACTGTGTGTTTACTGCGTCAGCACCACCGGGTGTGGGAGACAGAGTCAACCCCAAACTACTTGGAAGCTGTTGGCCTAACTCCTGGCTAGCTTGCAGTGCCTCGTCCACCCAAACAGGGGAGTAGTGATCTGTGGCAACTTAAACTTAACACCCTGACTTCTCAGGGAAGTTTTGGAAACAGATCATACCCCTTTCATTCATTTACTCAGTGACTCACGCATTCCAAGGCAAGACATGAGATGCAAACTGGATTTCAATGCATTTATTGAAGCAATTGCATCCTAGTGTAAAAAGCATGAAACAGACAGACCGATGAAACAGAGCTCAGTAATCAACATTACAGTGAACATGAAGAAAATGAATAACTCCACCATTTTTAGCAATTCTAGGAAGTTTAGAGGTTCCTATTGAAACCCTATGTCTAGATCTGAGAGCATAGTGGTTGTAACCCTCTGTCTGTCCCGATCTAAGGGAATAACCTCAGCCCCATTCCTGAATAGGATAGCAGTGGTCTGCCTGTTGTCTGGACGGCAATCCTCTTGGGAAGCTGAAGAGTCAGTACCAGAATCAGCTAAGCTGTCTGTTGTGTGGTACACATCCCAGGCGGTCATGATCGGAATACCCCCTACCCTCCTTAGGCCTGTGTGTGATTTATATAATTATCCATAGAGTTTTGAAAACAGGCCTGACATAATGATGTATGTTGTGGACAAGAACTGGCTCTGGGGCTCCTGGGCCAGCAATGCAAGTTGACATATCATGTACCATACATGGCAGTCTTGGACAAAGCACAGAGTGCACACTGTACAATGACTGATAAAATGTGCAGCATGAACTTTGTCTTCCTAGAAAGAGGCAGCTGATCAGAATATAAAAACAATAAGCTAAATGCGGACTTTGCTCAAATATATGAAAACAAAATGTGTATGAGTGCAAAAGGCACAAGCCAATGACCTGTTACTAAAATAAAGGTGTCCCATGTAGGTGCTAAAGAGCCCATACAAAATTACCTTCTTGGAGTCTGTCCTTTCCTGCAAACTACCTTATCCTGGTCCCTGCAAATCATGAATGTTCCCAGTCCCACTCTGAGACTGATGTGCAACCTATCCTCTGGTCATCATGGGTGACACTGTCAAAGCCATAAATGCCTCTGGTCCCGACACTAAGTGAATTGTCAATAACCATAAGAATAGAAAGAAGCCCAAACTTGGTGAAATAGGCTATCACATAATCGAGGACACATACAGTCATTCTTCCCCAAAAATTCTAAAAACAAATGCCCTCTCATATCTGGTCTATTTGAATCCAGAATGGACAGCTTGAAATATTACAAGATTTAATTTCATCTATATCTTCATACTCTTCAATTGCAGAGTTAGCAACCTTGGCATTTAGCTCCCAACTATGGGAATCAGTGCTTCTTCCTTCCATGCAATGGCATGTAGAAATTGTTATTTTACTAACAATGTATTCTTTCCGCCAGGTGGAAGATAGACGATCATCAGTGAAAACCTATGATCTATAGATGAGTGAGCAACTCCACATTTCCTGGGTTTCTTTAAGGCTAGCAAGAAGTGCTCATTTTTGACATTTTATTATAGAATGTGAATCTCTTCTTATTCACACTGACACACTGATATGTATTTCTCACAAGAGGAGTAAAGCAACAGTTAAAAACATATTGGCAAAAATGAATCAAGAGCCCATGTTGCCTGAAGTACGATACGTGAATAGCAACAGAAACATTCAGAACACATTCAGTTCCTATCACACCTTTTCCACAGCCCTAGTTGTTATACTTTAGAAAGAGTTCAACTGGTAATCCCCCACATTCCTCTCATGTCAGAAGAGAATTTCTCACCTGAAAGTAACGAGGCCGGTGTAAATCAGAGGAAATATCAGCATACACATGAGGACTGAGATAAGACCATTGTCCACAGACAGCTTTCCCCACCATATTTTGGTCAAAAGCATCTAAAGGAGAAAAACATTTACACACACAGGTCAGTGTCTTACCACACAGCACGTCACTCTGTGTCATGGACAGAAGGCTATTTGATATACCCCAGTTTGGGCTTCATGAAAAGTATCTCTGCAAGGTCTCTGCATAAAGGAAACTACTGGTGGTTCGTGCTATCTCAGTACTTGGTCTACACAGATGCATGCAAACTAAGTCCTCTCACCAACTGTGGGGTGGAGGGAAGGAAGGTTTAGGAGTGAGATGCAAATAGGTATTCAAGTACTATCTGGCATGCATGGAGGGAATATGTTTGTAAGGCTACCAGACCCAGGTGCCCAGACTCAGGAGGGCAGAACAGAGCCTCTATAACACACCACATCCTATGCGTTATAGGATGAGATGTGGGTGGGAGAGCAAAAGACACATTCATGCCAACATTTGAGAAAAATAAAATCAAGGGAATGGATTTCCCCAGTTGACTTCTATTGAAGAAGATGCAATTTCAGGTGAGAGACAACTAAAATAAAGCCGTTTTTGGCTGCAAACATTTTGAGTCTCCTGTATCAATCGGGTCTATTGGCATGTATGATAGTACAGCACAAACGAGGGGTGAGGGGAAAGTAGCTTGAATTAAAAATTAAAAAGAGGTTCAGAGCAGAACATCTAGATAAGAAACAGATTAAAATTAACATGCACCGTTTTAACAATAGTCTTTTTGATGACTGTCCACACCCCTCACTCCCACTTCGAAGTTCATTCAAAAACATTTGGTTACCGAGTGATTTATAGTAAGTAGGCTGTTTCTGGCTAATAATTGAAAAATATGATCAGATCACCCCCATCTATCATATCACTTTGCCAGCCTTAATCATTTTCAAAAGCAGCTACATCACTTACAAGGCTTTTGCAACCAAGGTTGTGGACAAACAGAGGCAGGCATACGAATAATGCAACCTGTGAGGTAGAGTGACAAACAATAGGGAAAAAGGAAAGAAGCAGATATGACAAAACCACTGACCTGCACTCCACTCTGAGACATGAAGCTCATGGCTTCTGCCTCCAGAGCCAGTTGTAAACAAGTAGTTTTACCCCAGGCTGGTGACACCCGCGTCAGGAGCTCCTCAGCCCGTGCTTCATTCTTCCGAAAGCACTCAGAGAAGACTCCTAGGAAAGGCATGGAGCACAGCCTTAAATATAAGGGTCCAAAACCATATAATTCAAATACATTTAAGCAACACCAGCACCTGCATATCCACAAGAATCTTTTGTAATCAGCATGGTCCACTGAGAACTACCCTGATATCAACATATTTATGAGTCAGTCATTACAGGGGCATCAGTAATGCTAATCCAACAAATGTGAAGATCTTTCAGAAAGGTTAATACTGAAATGGATTTACTCAAAGTTTATCATGTCATATCCAAGTCACAGCCAGAGCAATGCAGGGAAATCAAAGGAGACACCCAACATTATTAAAAGATGCAGGTCTTACATCTCCAAGAACATATTCCCCATTACCCAAGAGGTGACAAATCCTACAGTAGACTGGAAGAGAGAGGATAGAGGATAGAAATACGCCTCAAGTTGACCCACCAGATCCTGCCCTGTGGTTAATAATAAACCCCCTCTAATGGACTTTGATATATGTAGAAGCCAGCGGAAACTGAGTCCTCAAGTGCATGAGTTTTGATCTATTAGACACCAGACAAGATGCAGGGTTGATCATTCCAGATTGTAGGGCGAAGCACAAGCTGAGTCCCTAACAATAAAGGGCAGACTCTGTTTAGGGCAGGCTATGTTCTTGAGAATTAAAGACCTATTTGAAAATCTAGAATCCGCCACTGACCTAGAGCTAAGACATCCTTAGCCTGTTGTCAACATTTAGATCTATTGAAAGTCAGCAACAAAGTTTTGGATGAGCTACGTCTTGCTAATTTACCCTCCTTAGAATGGTATATTTTGGACAATATTATGATTCTGACATCCTAACGTAATTTCTGATAGGACAACACCAGACACTTCTAGCCAGGATTCTAGAATAACTGTATACAGCTTTCAATGAATAGGTGGTCTGGTTTTCACAAAATGGACATGGACCTCAGAAAAAATGCAAAAAGCTAGAATGAAGCTAAAGTGCTGGCCTTTTTAACAAGTACTGGCAAAGTCAATAGGGCTTGCCATTTGGCTGCAAATGACAACCTACTGACTTTGCTAGTACTGCTTGCCATTGCTGGAAAGGAGCAGCAAAAAAAATGCAATGACGTTTAGGCATGCATATGACATGATGCTGTGGCAGCCAAGCGTGATGATATATGTACAGGTATGCTTCACCACACATTAGGGCACATATACCAGGATGCAGCACCATTTTGTTTATTATTAAGTTTACTATATCAAGATGGCTGTCTCCAACCTTGGAGCAGTAAATAAAAATAATTTAAGCTGGGATCTCCAATTTTTTTTTTAAACTTAAAAAAAAAAGATTATGGTCCTTATTTAGAGTTTGGTGCATGAGGTTACTCCATCACAAACATGACGTGTATCCCATCCGCCAAATTACAATCCCATTATATCCTATAGGAATTGTAATACGGCGGACAGGATATGCGTCATGTGTGTGATGGAGGAACCTGTCCACCAAACTCTAAATAAATCAGGTCCTATGCCGGGTTGGACACGAGAGTAACAAAGGAAAGGGTGGGGGGAGGTTTATTTGGGGAATAACAGGAAGAATGAGTTTAATGTGAGAGGAATTAAATTAAAAGTCAGCCAGCAAGACAGCACATTAGGAGCAGGGTGTTTGGGGAAGGGGAACACAAAACGGAGGAGAGAAGAAACCACAAGCACTCCCATCAAGTGTTGAAAGTTTCCTGAATATGAGCAGTGTAAGGATGAAAATCAACCAATGTTTGAATTTGAGATTTATAGACATTCTGAACCTGTCCCCATAAAAAGGACTCATCCCTTCTTCTCAGTGGACACAGTGGCTGGTGTGTCAAGGTTTCTCCGTGTACCAACGGATAGATTAGTATAAGTGTTTGTTTGGATTTGGAGAAAGGCTGACTATCTGTCCCTCCTTCACCCTTCATCCCTGGGAAACAGCTCAAATACAACAAGTGACTCCAGGCTGAGAAAGGGGGCACAGCAGACTGCAGGGGCTGCAGAAGGGGCTGCACAGAATAGGCTCTGCTCCGAGGTCTAGGTAAATGATTTTTGCCACGGGCAGTGGCACCAGGCCTGAGATCACAGGCTGTAAAAGAACCAAAATGATAGTGCCCTATGTACAAGGCAAGCTCCTGCCCTTCAGGATGCATCAGAGTATGAGCATCTGGTATACTATAGGTCAGATTCACCAGTAGGACCAATGAGTCCTCCTAAACCTCTTGAGTGATCACAAGCAGTCTGAATTAAGATCTGCATGTCCTCTACCACAGGAGAAGTAGGACCTAGAGATCTGGCAGTAGCCTTCTGCATGGTTACTAGTTCTGCTGGATAGAGCCAGGCCAGGACAGGTGAGTTTGCAGGGCAGGGACCCTGTGGGGTCCTGGGAGTATGGGTCATGGTGTCTTCCTCACTGGTTCCCTGCCCCACAAACACCACTTCTTTATGTTGCTGACAACACTACACAGGGCTCACTTTCTGCTGTATTTCTCCCCTCAGAGGCAGATAGGGACACTCTACTGCAGTGCTGAAGACTCACCCTGGAGATACCCTTGGGTAGGTCAGAGGATGTGGACGGTGTTATGGGTCTCTCATGCCATGCTGGTCTATCTTGGATGTGGGCTCTGTTAATCTGCCTGACTGACACAATCCTCACTAGCAGTGGCTAGGTGGGCTCTAAGTATGCTGCAGCTGGCAGAGTGGCTACTTTTGACAGTAGGTTCACAAGGGACTTCTTTATTCTTCTTCCTGAGGGAAAATGCCCTCTCTCTGTTTTTATAAAGGGCTTATGCCAAGCTTGGGAGTTGGTAGGCAATATCTAGGTCATGAAGAGGAATAAACATTCCTCTTTTAGTCTGGACAGCCCCCAGGACACTGAGCCCACACCTTGTGCAATGCTGGATGGAAGTAATAGGTTCACTTGAGCAATCCTCCACATTGGGGGAGAGAAAGGAGTAAGTCTTGAACTTGGGAACCGCATTCTTAAAGACTCCGTCATTGAGTCTGAAAACTACCTACACTGCAGAGTATCACCAGTGTGCACACTGCAAGTGATCCATTTTCCTTGTAGGTTTTGGAGAGTTCCTTCCCCTCAATTCTGATAGTAACAGAGACTGCTCAAAGACAGGCTCGTTCAAATTCCTCACTAGAAATAAATTGGATAGGTTCTCTAAAAGCATCCCCAGTAAAAGAGATAGCACATGCTGCGTCTCGACAGGCTGGGACCTGTCCATCGCCTGTTCACAGACATAGGGCCTGATTTAGAGTTTGGTGGACAGGTTACTCTGTCACAAGCGTGACGGATATACAGTCCACCATATTGTGATTCCCATACAATATGATGGGATCATAATACGGCGGACAAGATAGCCGTCATATTAGTGACGAAGTAACCCCATCCGCCAAACTCTAAATCAGGCCCATTATCCTGCAAGCTATTCAGGACTCTAGAACTGCACTGGAAATGAAGACTGCATCAAGATCTCAAGAACGCAGTGGATGGAGTAATTCTAAATTTCACGGGTTCTCTGAAATCTACATCACAGACACTGATTGATTGCATCAAAGATTTGTGGTTGGAAGTGCATACTGAGCCATCAGTCAAGATCCACCTCGAGGAGCACCCCTAGATCAATGTTATTAAAACTGATCAATTTCCAAGACTGTGATAAAATTGTTAACTCTTAATAAAGGGTGGAACTAAGCTGCTATGAATCACACAGTTTTCCTAACGTTCCTGGAATACACTAAGCATGTACAAACACTTAGGAAATCATTCACAGTGCTTGAGCAATATTTGCAGACCATGGACTTTTATATCTAGTGAAATTCTAATGAAATCCAGGGGCTTTATTTAGAGTTTGAAGAACAGGTATTTCATCACAAACCTGGCTGATGGCCCCTTCTTGTATTACAAGTGCCACTGACTACAATGTACTTGTATTACAGTCTGCAGCACATATGCCACATTTATGCTTGGGTACCTAGTCTGCACAATTCTAAGTAAGGCCTATTTATTTCTTTTATGACACCACATAGGTTACCTGAGAGTGAATTGAAGAAAGACACAGTCTGAGATGCACATGTGCAAACCTGGAAGATCCTGATGCTCTGAAAATACCTCATGGGCCACAGGGACATGGTGGCTGGGCGGCAAACTGGGATAAGTCACAACACATGATGAAAGGCTCTATGCCCCTTTGACAGGACCAGTACTCTGGCTAAGTTTCCCCAGTGATGTCAGTTGAATTAGGATCATATCGCTTGACTGAAACATCAACCTTAGCGAAGTAAAGGGCAATCATGGGTATTATTTAACTAAAACTTTAGAATTAATTATATTCATAATAGAAACATGAATGGTATCAACCACACATCGAACTCCACCAGCAAAAAGCAAATAATTATTTAACAGAAGGCATACATATGAAGAATATTTAAATTAAAGCACAGAACAGAGAAAACAATAAATTATTTTTCCTCAATCAATCCAAAATATTTTAAAAAGTTTTATCAAGAAAGGGAGTTATTCTAGCATGCAGAACATCCTTGCCCACTTGCCTTCAAGACACAGGGTCAGCAATTTTACCTTCTGCATTCTATCCTGAAGATGGCCTCATCTATTTCCATAGAGACCGAAATGTTGATGCATGTTCTACTCCTTGTTATTTCACAAAGCAAGCTCTCAGTCACCTACAACTAGACAAGCTAAAGAACAGATGGCTGATGCAGTAAACATTTCACCCAAGAGTGGATCAGCACATATTTGTTTTATTTCAATAGACATTCTAAAGGGTTTCTCTTGCAGTGGACATGTATGCTGGAATACGTACCACTTGAAAAAAAATATACTTGAGTATTTTGGATACTATATATCAAAGCTCACAAGGGGTATTGGGTTGTCTTTATATATATATATATATATATATATATATATATATATATATATATATATATATATATATATGTATATATATATATATATATATGAAACGTCAACCAAATATCCACACTGTGCTTCCCGGGAACTTCCATGGGCAGTGCACCAACACCGTCAACAGCCAACTTACCATGTTACAAGACAAACATCTGAAACGCCTATGAATGACTGTTAAAAGTACAGCTTTAATAACATACATAAACTCACTGTGTCATTGTGAGGGGAGGCTGCCCTCCGAGGGGCTGCTTTCTCCCTTGCCTTACACAGACATGCTCTTCTAATACGTATCCTCACCTGGTATGCTTTCCTAGGTCCACTCTCTGACTCTATAATACTCTTCCCAAGATTATCTCTATAGAGGCAATTTGTGGTGGTTTGGGCACATTTTGGAAATTATCATCTTGTTTGTTTAGTTTTTGTTTCCTTACGGGTTCTGTAGGTATTATTTTAATCGGCTACTGAATCTGCTTCTGCTGCACTCCTCCGAACTTAAGGACTGGGCAAGTGATGGAGAAATGTGGCAGATGCTTCTCACTGGATGTACAAGGAGGGGTTGTTCTTACTCATGTTCATGTTATGCACCCTCACATCTTGACACAGTGATTGAATCATATGGTACTATGGCCCTCATTACAACCCTGGTGGCAAATCCCGCTTACCGCTGTGCAGAAGACCGCCAACACACCGCTGCGGCGGCAGAATTCCGCTACAGCTATTACGACCCACAGCTCGGAATCCGCCATAATCCAGACACCCACACAAGTCCGCCACACCAAAGATCAGTGATAAATTAGCGATGACAAAACCCACACCATCACACCAACAGGAATACGCCCACACTATGATGACCCACGAATCCACACAGCGGTCTTTCAAACCGCGGTATTCCATTGGCGGTACACACCGCCGCGCTCAAAATACACACACATATACAAAACACAACCACATTGGACAATTCGAAATACACACACCTGATACACATACACACACCACACACACCCAATCCAATATAAAACACACACCCACATCACCCGCAAACCCTTACAACCAAAATTTATGAAGAAGCAGAGAGACAGAAAAGCTAAGACCACACCAGCATCCAGAGGCACACAACACCATCACTCATACACCATCCACGCACAAAACACCACACACCCCAAAACATCACCTCACACATCACCTCACACATCACTTACACCCCATCATGGCACCTCAACGACACCCCAGGTTCTCTGAGGAGGAGCTCAGGGTCGTGGTGGAGGAAATCGTACGGGTAGAGCCACAGCTATTCGGATCACAGGTGCAGCACACCTCCATTGCTAGGAAGATGGAGCTATGGCGCAGAATCGTCGACAGGGTCAATGCAGTGGGACAGCATCCAAGAACTAGGGATGACATCTGGAAGAGGGGGAACAACCTACGGGGGAAGGTGCGTTCCGTGGTCTCCAGACACCAGATTGCTGTACAGAGGACTGGCAGTGGACCCCCACCTCCTCCCCCACAACTAACAACATGGGTGGAGCAAGTCTTGTCAATACTGCATCCTGAGGGCCTCGCAGGAGTAGGAGGAGGACTGGACTCTGGTAAGGCAAATCTTTATTACCTTATCTCCCACCCCACCTGCATGCAATCACATACTCCCACCCTTACCCTCACAGCCATCACCCAACAACCCACAGATACCCCACCAACACAACCTACACATCCCAAAACCAAGCCCTGCATGTAACACCAATGCATGGACACCCATCACCCAAGCATGTCCACTACAGATACCCACACAGACCCCAAACCAATTATCATACAAGGACCTAGACAAGAATGCAAGCACTGGAGTACAGGGTCACTCACCCATTGCACATGATGGCACACACAGATGCAATAATCATGCCTCTATGGCCCTGCAGGACCCCTACCCAATGTCACCGGACAGGAGGTACCAGACATATCCAGTCCCCCCACAGAAGAGACCCACAGTGATGACAGCAGCTCTGCACAACTGGATCAAGATGACCAGCCCGGCCCATCAGGGACCTTGGGACAGTCGGTTCCCCTGACACTGGCACAAGCCACCACAGAGCCTCCCCCCCCAGCACCCACCCAGCGTGCCCATCCCACTGTCCACAGGACACGTCAATCAGCAGTGTGTCTACCACTACAGGGAACCCAGGCAAACTCACTAATACAGGACTATCAGGGACCTGGGGGCAGTGGCAGTGGGCACACGGTTCAGGGGACAGAGGAACAGGAAAACAGGGGAACTGGGAGGACTGCTGTGCGACAGGGGGAGGACAGGCCCAAGGAACCCACTCCACGAGGCCCTGTCCAACATCATGGGAGCGTACCATCATTCCCAGGAGACGAAAGCAACAGTACTGGCCAAGTTTCAGGAGACCCAGTGGCTGTAGGAGGAACACTATCTGGGGATCAGGGAGGAACTGAAGTCCATTAACACCACCCTGGTCACCATTGCAGGGGTGCTGCAAGACCTTGCAAACACCTGGAGGGACACTGGCACAACAAGGGGCCCCTGACACTAGCCTGGACGATGAACAGCTCTCCACCTCCGCCAGCGCTAGTGGACAGGAGGCACCGCCACAATAACATGACAACAGCACCCCACCCCCTGCAGCTGGAGAGCCACCCCGCAAACGGTCCCTGAGATCCAGGAACAAGACAGAGAACATTGCCAAGACCCCCGCCAGGAAATGAGACCCCCTGAATGTCACCCTTCTGTCTCACTTTGTCACCCTGTCCATCTATCAACTGCCCTTTCTCCACTTCCTATGACCCTTTGGACAATGCACCTGTGAAATAGACTGGACTCTGCCATGGACATTCCTCGACCATCACCCCTGCCCATTTTAAAACCCCCTCCACTTATTTGCACAGAAATAAACACACTTCAATCACAAAACAATCTGGAGTCAGTCTGTGCTTTCACAAATGTGCAATTGCAATAACTATGGAATATAGCAAGGTCAATTTAATTGTTCACATACCGATGAAACACAGCTGTAGGGCTGGAGGAAATATAGCAGAGGGCACAAAGTGGGACCCACATCTGTTAAATGGAAAGACAAAGTGACAAGTCAGGGTCCATAAACTGAGTGAAAATGACAGACTTATGCTAGCTCCAACAATAGAATGAGATGTGTGAGGCAGTGACATATTTTTACCTGTGTTTCACTGGAAGTATTGCTGGATAATGTTGTTTCTGTTGTCGACATCCTCTTCTTCTGCCTCTTCTTGTTCACTGTCCACAGGCTCCACAGCTGCCACAAGACCACCAGCTGGACCATCCTCCTGCAGAAAAGGCACCTGGTGTCGCAAAGCCAGGTTGTGTAGCATACAGCAGGCCACGATGATTTGGCACACCTTCTTTGGTGAGAACCCCCTGTCATATGGAGGCACCGGAACCTGGCCTTCAGGCGGCCGAAGGTGGGTTCAATCACTCTCCTAGTTCGCCCATGTACCTCATTGTAGCGTTCCTCTGCCCTTGTCCTGGGATTTCTCACTGGGGTCAGTAGCCATGACAGGTTGGAGTAACCAGAGTCACCTGCAAAAGTTGAGGGACAACTGTTAGACACACATTAACCCTTAGGGCCCACACCATACCCAGACAACTATTCAAACTGTATAGGGTCCTTGTCCTCTCCTATTAGCCACACACGGTGCCTCTGGAGTTGCCCCATCCCTTTAGGGATGCTGCTATTCCTCAGAATGTAAGCGTCATGCAATGAGCCAGGAAATTTGGCATTCACATGGGAGATGTACTGGTCGGCCAAACACACCATCTGCACATTCATCGAATGGTAGCTCTTCCGGTTTCTGCACACCTGTTCACTTCTGTACCATCAGTGGCACCTATGATGTTGGGGATATGTCCCAAGGCATAGAAGTCACCTTTCACTGTGGGCAAATCCTCCACCTGAGGGAACACGATGTAGCTGCGCGTGTGTTTCAGCAGGGCAGACAACATTCTGGACAACACGTTAGAGAACATTGGCTGGAACATCCCTGATGCAATGGCCACTGTTGTTTGAAAGGAACCACTTGCCAGGAAATAGAGTACTGAAAGGACCTGCACTAGAGGGGGGATCCCTGTGGGATGGTGGATAGCTGACATCAGGTCTGGCTCCAACTGTGCACACAGTTCATGGATTGTTGCACGATCAAGTCTGTAGGTGACTATTATGTGTCTCTCTTCCATTGTCGACAAGTCCACCAGCAGTCTGTACACCGGAGGATGCCGCCATCTCATCACCTGCCCCAGTGGACATGCCCTATGGTCGTGAACAGCAAGCAGAGAGTCAGCCAACACAGAGGTATCACAAAATGTCATTTGCACACATTTATTAATCCGCAATGTGCCTGTTACTGTGTGTATGCAAGGCCTACATTGGTGTGACGCAGTTAAAATTAATACCATGTGGCCCCCTGAAATGACGGCTGCCTGACCTGTAAGGTGGGACAAGGGTATAGGAGGTAACTGCGCTGGCATTGTACACCGTCGCGGTAGGCGGTCGAAGACTGCGGCGCGATCCTGCATTGGTTAACATTGGACCCTATGGGTCCCAGGAGCCAATGACGATGTACGCCAGTGGTGACGGTGTGCACCGCCGCAGACGTGACTGACATTTTCTGTCTGTTCACTCACTTGATACCTGACCTTCAACAGGAGAGGACCTACACTTCAAGTGCTGCTGTGACCTCAGTCTGGAAGCGACAATGGCTCATGTGTCTGAGGAAAGGGCCCCTGCCTTCACTTCGGAGGAGTTGTCGAAACTAGAGGATGGGGTCCTCCCCCAGTACACACAACTGTACGGTCCTCCAGACAAACAGGTGAGTACACTGTGAGAATGCTGCATGGGCAATGCCTGTTTGGAGTGGTGTGGATGGAAAGAAAATGGGGGGGACTGAAGCCTGCACGTGTGGATGGTGAGTGTATGTGCACCAGGGCAAGGGTGGGAACGTGTGCCAAAGAGGATGACCGTCCGGACGGGTAAAGATTTTCCTTTTCCCCTGTACTATTTCTATAGGTCAGCGCCCACCAGAAGAAGGATATTCGGCGTGCCATCGCCAAGGACGTCCGGAACCTGGGGGTCCACCACAGACAGAGCACCCACTGTTGGAAAAGATGGGAGGACCTTCGCCGCTGGAGCAAGAAGACGGCGGAGGCCCAGCTGGGGATGGCCTCCCAACGTGGGAGGGGTGCCCATCGCACCATGACCGCCCTGATGTTCCGGATCCTGGCGGTGGCGTATCCGGAGTTGGATGGGGTCTTGAGGGCATCACAGCAGCCACAAGTGGGTTAATTCACTATCATTCTTCTGACTTTGTGCACATTACAAGGTGTCTGGGCGGGGGAGGTGGGCAGTGGGATCCCCTAGGCCAGGGCCGCTTCTGTAGGTAAGGTCCCTTGTGAGGCAGGCTCTGTGGCACCCCAGCCCCACTAGTGGTTAGTGCCATCTATACCTAGTCAGGCTCCTATGACTTCCAGGTGTGCAGTAATCGGGCTTAGGCCTATGATAAATCTAGGAACTATAAGTGCATGGCGTATTTCAGAGGGCTGCTGTGTCTGTTGTGTCTGCCAACAGTAGTGGTGTTGCATGCACTGAACATGTTTTCTTCTGCCTTCCCCCCCCTTTTTGTGGTCTCCCTGTTCTTGTGTGCAATAGCATAATTGGGCGGAGGAGCAGTGGCACTGGAGCAGGAGGGAGCTGCATCCCACTTGGCCCTGGAGGGCGAAACAACAGAGTCTGAAGCCACCAGTGGGACAGAGGGCGAGGGAACTCCACAGCGGGGACAGGAGCAGACAGCAGTAACAGCGACTCCTCTTCTGATGGGAGCTCCCTTGCGGTGGCGGGCCCCTCTGTGCCCCGCATCAACAGGTACAGCCACCACCCCCCTACCAGCACCGCCCTCCCAGCAGCCACTCAGAGTGTGGCCCGTACCCGCTCACCCAGGAGGGTGGGCATCTCCTTCGCCCCAGGCACCTCAGGCCCTTCCCCAATCAGCCCTGATGCCCTCAGTGAGGAGGCTATTAACCTCATGAGATCTCTCACTGTTGGGCAGTTTACCATTCTGAATGCCACCCAGGGTTTTGGGAGGTATTTGCAACAAACAAATGCATACCTGGAGGGCATTCATTCTGGCCAGGCAGCCCAACAGAGAGCATTTCAGGCTCTGGCCTCAGCACTGATGGCAGCTATTGTCCCTGTGTTCAGCCTCCCCCCTCCAACTTCCTCCACCCAGACCCAATCCCCTGTACCTCAGCCTATCCCAAGCACACCATCAGACCAGCATGCACACACCTCAACACACAAGGGTGGCTCAGGCAAACATAAGCACCACACATCCCACAGGCACTCACACAAGCACCATACCCATGCACATATACCAACATCCACTGCCTCCACTGTGTCCCCCTCCTCCACGTCTTCCTCCTCCCTCCCAGTCTCGTCTCCACTCACACCTGCATGCCCTACATCCTCAGCCACTACCTCCATCACCAGCATTCCCATCACCACACACCGCTCACGTGCACTCACCACCCCCACTACCATTCACACATCCCCAGTGTCCTCTTCCAGTGTGTCTGTGAGCCCTCCTCCCAAAGTACCCCATCGCAGGCACACACCCACCCAACAGCCATCCACCTCACAACAGCCTCCAGCCCATGCACCTTCACCCAAATTCAGCAGACGTGCACCTCCTACAACCACTACCTCTTCCTCCACTCCCAAACCCCCTCCATCTACCCATCCCAGCGTGTCTAAAAAACTTTTCCTGGCTAATATTGACCTCTTCCCTACACCTCCCCCCGTCCTTCCCCTAGGGCTAGGCTTTTCAGGTCCCAGCCCAGCACCTCAGCCACCACATCCCCAGGCAGAGTGGTGCTAGCATCTGCGGGGTCATGGAGTGCGCCAACCATCAGGGTTGCCAGTGTGCCACGGAACGAGGACAAGGACATTCCGCCACCTGCCAAGGTGAAAAAGGTGCCTACATCCAAGAGGAAGAAGCCGAAAACACCTGCCACCAAGGGGTCAGGGAAAACAAAAGGGGATAGTGGCAAGACAGCTGCGCCACCATCAAAGGTGGGGAAGGGCCAGAAACTGAAGGGCGGGTCAGGAGAGGGCATGGTGGCACTGACTGAGGGACCTGTGTCACACCTTCTGTCCACGTCGACGTCAACCTGTACGGCGGAGAAGACTGCCACCTGCACTGCTACATGCACCGCCACAGAGCCCGCCGCAAACACCGCTGCCACAGAGCCCGCCGCAAGCACCGCTGCCACAGAGCATGCCGGCGGCATCGCTGCCACAGAGCCCACCGCCAGCACCGCTGCCACAGAGCCCGCAGCCAGCACCGCCGCCACAGAGCCCACAGCCAGCACCGCCGCCGCAGAACCCGCAGCTAGCACTGCCACCACAGAGCCCGCCACCACAGAGCCCGTCGCCATCACCGCCGCCACAGAGCTCACAGCCAGCACCTCCGCCACAGAGCCCATCGCCAGCACCGCTGCCACAGAGCCCGCCGCCAACACCGCTGCGACTGACACCGCCGCAAGCACCGACAGCGGCCCAGCGACATCCTGAGCCAGTGGTACCACCGCAGACATGGCTGCCATCCCCAGTGGTCAGTCATCCGAGGCTGGTGGTGAGTTCCAGGAGCCTGGGCAGCTTCCATGAAGCATCACTGTCATCACAGTTGTCACCTGCATATGGAATGCTAGGCCGCAGCAGTGTGGGGTATGTCTCTGCCTCCATGGAGTATCATGGTACCTGTTCCAGGTACGTCGCGTGGCTGAGACTCCCAGGTGAGATGAAGTCAACTGCCACACCCCAGGTGCAGCATCACTGGGCACAAAGCCCCCTCCAGAACCAGTGGAGTATCACTTACACTACCTCAGTCCTTGGCAGGATGAAGCACTCTGGGCACAAAGCCCCCTCCCGAACCAGTGGAGTATCACATCCACTACCTCAGTCCTTGGCAGGATGAAGCATTCTGGGCACAAAGCCCCCTCCAGAACCAGTGGAGAAAGGCATCCACAACCTCAGTCCTTGGCAGGATGAAGCACTGTGGGCACAAAGCCCCCTCCAGAACCATTGGAGTATCACATCCACCACCTCAGTCCTTGGCAGGATGAAGCACTCTGGGCACCAGGCCCCCTCCAGAACCAGTGGAGACTCTTATCCACTTGAAAGACTGTGGCTTTGCACTCCCCAGGATAAAGCAGTGGGCACACCACCCACTGAAAAGACATGAGTTACTGTGGCTTTGCACTCCCCAGGATAAAGCAGTGGGCAAACCACCCACTGAAAAGACTTGAGAGACTGTGGGGGTGAGTCCAACGCAATTACGCGGCCCCCATTCCAACATTCCCGCTGGGCCGGCGGGCGCTAACCAAGTTAGCGCCCGCCGGCCCAGCTGGAATGAGGCCGCAACACAGGAGCCGGCTACTAATGGAGCCGGCGGTGTTGCGGCCGTGCGACGGGTGCAGTTGCACCCGTCGCGCTTTTCACTGTCTGCCATGCAGACAGTGAAAAGCAGGCCGGGACCCTGTTAGGGGGCCCCTGCACTGCCCATGCCAATGGCATGGGCAGTGCAGGGGCCCCTAGGACACCCCTTACCGCCAGCCTCTTCCTGGCGGTGTAAACCGCCAGAAACAGGCTGGCGGTAAGGGGGTCATAATCCCCAGGGCAGCGCTGCTTGCAGCGCTGCCCTGGCGGATTATCACCGCCGGGGGAAAATCGGCGGGAAACCGCCAGCCCCGGCAGTGCGACCGCGGCGGTACCGCCGCTGTCAGAATGGGGAATGAAGCACCGCCAGCCTGTTGGCGGTGCTTCCGTCATTCTTGCCCTGGCAGTCCAAGACCGCCAGGGTCAGAATGACCCCCTGTGTCTTTGCACTCCCCAGGACCAATCAGTGGGCAAACCACCCTCTGGAGAGACTTGAGAGACTGTGGCTTTGCACTCCCCAGGATACATCAATGGGCATGGAGCCCCCTCATGGAGCAGTGGTGTTGTGCGTTTATCAGGCTGAGGTGCCCCCCCTCCCTGTCCCCCTGAGGTGCCTGTATATTGTCTATGTGATGCCCCAGCAGTGTTCTCTCCGTTTCCAGTCAGGTATCTAGTGTAGGCTTCACCCATTCATTTTGGGCCCAGTAGTCCACGGGCAATGATTAGTACACTATCCGGACTTGTGTAGTTGGTGTACATATTTGTATATACTGGCTTTTGACGAATGGATTTTTATTGATTACAATCGTTCAAATCAATTCCTTTTGTCTTTGCGTTCTTCCAGGGGGTGGAGGGGGTATATGTAATGTTGCAGCATGTATTTGTGTGTATGGTGTTGTGGGTGAGGGTGGGGGTGGGGGTGTTGCGTGTTGCGCGTGTGTGTCACTCTCTTTTCCCTCCCTCCTCCCCTGTGTTGTAGGTGCAGTACTCACAGTGGTCATCGCCGCCGTCGTTGGAGCTCCTGATAGAGGAGCAGGAAGGCCCATCGCCGGCAGGATCTGCAGTTCGGACTCCATGGCGTCCTGGTTCCTCGTGGGGTGTGGAGAGGTGAGTGTTTTCCCTTCTGTGTACTGTTTCCGCCATGTTTTTATTCGCGTTGGTTCCACCCCGGAAAAGGTGGCGGATAGCCGTGTTGTAATAGGGTGGGTGGTACATTGTGTTTCGCCTGTCTGTTGGCGGTGTCCGCTGCGGCGGTCGGAGTGTTAAAGTCGTCCGGCCTGTTTGCGGTATTACCGCCGCTTTAACACCGACAGCCAGGGTTGTAATGAGGGCCTATGTCTTTTATCTTTAGTACTCATTTCCAGGAAGTACTTTTCACCCCTGGATCCTGCCTAGTCATTCTCAGGGCAATTCCAAGAATCAGATGAGGTGGGATCACTCATATAATGTGACATGCTTCATCACTGGCCCCTTAATCCCTCACTGGTAAGGTAATACTACCAGGGTAGACGCGACCTCGAGGGTGACTACCTTGAGGGAGATCTTATAGATTAAACTAAACTTTGCACTTGTATAGCGCAATACTCACCTGTTAGGGTCTCAAGGCGCTGTACGCATACCGCTGTGGAACCCCTCCTGGCTTTTCCCTGTGAGGAGCCCACTCCTGGGTAACACCCCAGGGTAAAGCCAGCCATCTAAGCACGCTATTGCCCAGAGACACAGAGTGGGACCCATTAATTAGATTAGGCACCAAGGCGAGAATTATCTGGTTCAAGGCAATTGAGTCCAAGACCCGCCGAGGCGGGAATTGAACCCTGCTCCCGGGCCAGATCTCTGCATCACGGTCTGCTGTTCTAACCATTGTGCCTCACTTCTCCACTAGATTGCTTGTCTGGATGTTTCTCTGGGATCCAGTTACTTGACTAAAATACCTTGGGATAAATCACAACGGTTCCTTTATTTGGTGGTATCCCGGTATGGATGAAAATACTAATAAAAAGTATTAATTTGGAACAGTAAGGGGGATCATGGCCTCTGTGTCTCCCTATATTCACCTGAGGCAGACGAGTGGTTTGCTTAAGCCTCTGTTTATCTCTAAGTGTTTTGGACGTGTTATGCAGCCTCGCATAGTTTGCTGTTTGGTTTGTTATTTTTACTTCATTAGGCATGTGTCTTTTATGGAAAGATCCCAGCACTGGCAGGTCTGCGTTAGGCCCCCATCCCAATGACTTACCAGACAGAAATTGTCTCACAAGGTAAACACAAGAGAACACTCAATTTTCATATCCTGTCTGGAATATAAATAGGCTGAATGATAACATTAAGAGAAGTGCAGCTCTTAAAGTTAAAGCGGCGAAACACCTTTCACCAGATAGACTGCTCATCCAAGAAACCCACCTACTTGGCACCCAAGTCCCATTTTGGATCAGCTACAGCTTTACTGATGTTTTATATTTAGGTTTCACTAGGAGTTTCAGTGGAGCAGTGTTGCTCTTTAAGTGAGACACCCAGGGCAGATATTTGGTCTCAGGCTCCATCAAGGGATATTCCATCACATGCTTGAACATCTACGCATCAACTGCCCCTGTCAAACCCCATTTGCAGCTCATTTCTTATAACCCCACATTAGGTGCTACCTCAGGCCTAGACTGGTACTGCAATAATAGCAGTGGACTTTAATGAGGTTATGGATGGGGTTTTCTCTCAGCTCTTCACCAAGTCTGAGACGCCAGTGAAAGATTCTGCTAATTTGCTGGAATTGGCAGATGTACAGTGCATGCTACATTCCACTCCTAAAACATACTAATTTTTCTTAGGGCACACAAATCTTTCTGAAGGCTTGACTACTTTTTTATGCCTGCCTCTAACACTCCTTGTTTCAGGAGGATATCCTTCCACAGGGTATCTCTGACCACTCTTCTTGCTGCTGTTGCTTGATCACCATAATTGCCACAGCATCGCTGTGTGGAAATGTAGGGGCACATTTATGAGTGGGCTTGTGTTGCGTTTGCACCACGCAACTTGGTACTTGTGCAACGCAAACCCCAAATGCGATTTATGAAGCCACGTGTGGCCCTGAGTGGCTTCATAAATCTGGAGTAAAGCAATGCAGTACAGATCACTGCATTGCCTTTCTTTTCCCTGGGAAGGCATTCCATGGGCATTGTGTGTGTGGGTGTTCCCATGCAACTGCCATGGATTTTGATGCATTCCCAAATTTACCAGAGCTGGCACACTTGGGAATGTGCCAAAATGCTACATCTTAGAAGAGGAGGTCTAACGAGGAGAAATATCTGAAGCACACATAGATAGAGGAATACTCCTCAGGGGATTGTTTTTGGAAGTGCAGCCTACCTTTGTAGAAACACAAAACAATACTGTCAAGAAAACGGAGACTTGGAAAATTAGATTAATTTAAACTGGTCATCTGTAGTAGATTGTTGGCCTTCATTTCCCATCTCAAAATCAAAAAAGAGAAACAATTGCTAACCTTGACGCTCACCTACTCAATTTAGAGCTCTCATGTAGACAACCCAAATACCAGGAAACATGCTTAGCCACGGAAGGTGCTCAATCCTCCATCAAACTATATTTAGCTGACAAAGTAAAAAAAAGGTTGGATAGCACCGAAAAACTGCATATATGACTATTGACTTAAAGCAGGAAGGATCTTTTATTTACTGTGTCACAGAGAGGAGCCACCCAGACATGTAGGGGAGGTTCAGTCTGCAGATGGAGTGTTCTTTGTAGGCACACATGAGGTAGTGGAAGAGTTCACGTCCTATTTTAAGCAGCTATGTGGAAGGCAGAGCACCACCATCAGCTGAACATCCCTACTGAATGACAGTTTGCTTTGTTCTTTAAACAGAGAAGATGCAAAAATTATTGACTCTGAAATGACGGCAGAGGAGCCTGTAGATGTTGTCTCACAGTATCTGGGACAACTCTGGGACCTCAAGGCTTTTGAATTGTATTCCATTTAAATCCAAAGTGGCGCCATTCCTGCGGGAAATGTCACTGGAGCATCAATGGACCACCTCCTGTCCCCTGACTTAAAAGAGGTCGTTTACAGGGTACTGCTAAAATGAATAAGTAAAAATCCTTGCATAAAAGCTAGCCACACACCTTTTTACACAGATCAAGTCACTGGTCCATGCAGATCAAAGGCACTTGGGTGTTCAATCTGTTTTAATATCTATAGCCTTCAAAACACATTCAGTTTATTATTGAATCGAGGGTACTTACTTGCAATCCTCTTACTGAACTTTGAAAAGGCCCTTGACTTAGTAGACAAGAATGCCTATTTGCAGTGCTAGAGAGTACAGGATTGCGCCAAGTTTCAGTTTGCATATCCAGCTTCTTTTCACTAGACCAACGGTGGAGTCTAGGTTAATCAAGTCTTCTCACATCCCCTTGCTATTGATCGAGCTACCAGATAGGGCTACCCAATATCCTCGTTGCTGTTCCCCCTTGTCATAGAACCACAAGGCCAAGTCTTGCAAGCAGATAACAAGATCACTGGCTTTCAGTGAAAGAGAGGGTTTGAGAATAGGGTGCCCCAATATGCGTTGAGTTTTGTTATGTTCATTTGTAGAGTGTGCAACTCACCCAGGAGAGTATTCTGGCACTGAAGCAGGATATGTATGAAACAAGCCTGGGTCAGGCCTAGATAAGGAGCCAGACCTTCACTTTCCTTTGGAATTTAAGAACTGAGGAGGGGGCTCTGATGTGAAGGAGAAGGTCATTCCAAGCATATGCAGTGGTTGTGTGCCAGTAGGAGTCTGGTAGAGCGGAGGTGGGATCTGTGGAAGTTTATGTGGTTGTTGGGCTACATGGGGCCAATGTTGTGTAAGACTTTCTATATGTGTGTGAGGAGTTTGAAGAGTGGTCTTTTGTGGTTGGGAGCCAGTGAAGCTCTTTGAGATGTGGAGTGATGAAAATGTAGGGTGGGATATTGAGGAGTGCCTGGCCACACAGTTTTGTAAGGTCTGGAGTCTTCCGGTCAGTTAAGTTTTATTCCAGCATGGCCATAGTCCAGCTTTCTGATGATGAGGGATTGGGTGACAGTTCTGCGAGTATTGGAGGTTAAACATTTAGAGAAATTCATGAGCATCTTCACTGTGTGGAAGCAGGATACATGGACTGTGATCACATGTCGGTCATAGTGAGTTGATTATCAATTACTATTCAGAGTTCTCTGTATGAGTTGCTGGGAGTGGTGTAGGTCCATGTATTGCAGGCTATCAGGTGGTGTCACAGAGCGAGGTCTCTTTGCAGAAGATGGAGGGGAAGAGGTTGACCAAAGCTAGGAAGGAGCAAATCCAGTGAAGTGAGAGAACTTAGATGTTGGCTTTGTGCAGTCATTGGATAAGGATCCAGTAGGAGATAATGTCAAAGACTGCAGAAAGATCCAGTAGGATAAGGGCCAGGGTTTCACCTAGTCTGTGGCATCAATAAGAGTGGTCTCTGTATTGTGGTTAGGCATGAATCAGGATTTAGTGGTGTTGTTGAGGAGGTGGTTCCCAGTGAGTGGGTGGCTCAGCATTTGTTTATCATCTTTTCCATTACTTTTGCTGGTTAGGGTAGCAGGGAAATAGATCAGTAGCTGGCTAGTGTCTTTCTTGAGGAAGATGAAGTTCAGTCCTTTGATGAAAATGTGGTGAAGGCAGAGTCCACGTGTGCTCTGGAGTGTATCGACAGGATGGTCGTTGCAGTTTTTTGAGAGGTGATGATGGGCCAGGTGGTCAGGGTGGTCCTCTGGGTGTTGAAAGAAATGGGCTGCAAGGATGGAAGGGTCAGGTATGGGCTCAAAGTTTTCATGGGTAGTGGTGAACTTGTTGCTGCAGAATAGGGGCAGCTGGGTGCAGAGGTCCTGAGAGGGGTGCAGAAGTCCAGGTAGAGCTTGCTGCCAGAGAGGTGAAGTCTTTCACTACAGCAAATATTTCCTTGGCACTGATGGTGCTGTTGTTGTTGTGGTAATTGAGAGCAGAGTGCTTGGTGGTTCTGATTTGTTGATGATAGCATCTGAGTGTGGATTTGTAGGTGCTTCTGTTAGTGCAGTTCAGACCTAGTTTCCATCTGCATTCAAGTTGCTTACCATGGGATTTGGTAAGCCTGAGCTCTGCTATGGAACAGCTTGCTTGTGGTCTGGTTCTAGTGGTTTTGTTGGCTTTGAGAGGAGGCAAAGTACCTGTGCAGGAGGTGATCCAGGCGTTGAGGTTGGAGATGGGATAGTGGAGGTTGTTGTTTAGTCACAGCCAGTGGTGTAGGAGTTCAGAAGATCAGGATGCTTCTAATATCTTGTTCCATTCCCATCATGAAGATTTGATGCTGGTGTTTCTACAGTGGTGCGGGATAAGTATGCTGAGGTTGATGTAGATTTGGTCGGATGAGGTGATCAGTGTGGGTTTGTCTACTGTGATGTTGCTGAAGCTGGTGATGACTGGGTTCAGTAAGTGACCCGTGGGAAGTGTGGGGCCTTCTACTCACTAGATCACATCAGAGAGATCTTTAGACTCCTTGTCAGTTGGACTAAGTCCATGCTTTTCCCTATTGTGATGAGACATTTGGGCCTTATAAAAATGGTCTACTTCCCCAAACTAATATATGCTGTTCGAACCTATCTGTGTCATATTGCTCAGACTTTGGGCCTGATTTAGAGTTTGGCGGAGGGGTTACTCCATGACGACAGTCTTTGATATCCCGCCCACCAAAATTTAAAACCCTTAATTTGAGGATTCATATGGGAAAGTGGTACTCTGCAAGTGTCCATGGCCAAACACTATAAGTCTTGTTAAGAAGGGAACCTAGGCCTACCAGACATAATCTCCATCTATCGGCTCTTGTACGTCCTCATTCTCAATTAATAGCCGTTCACTCCTGACATTGATCTAACCTGTATGCCTGAAAGATGAAGGCTTACACCACCTACAACCTTTAAGGAGGTCATCTACTGTCGAGTCACCAATCAGTCACAAAGCTGGTTAAAGATCTTTTGGGGCTGCGATGCATTTGATCAATGGAAACTTAGAAATTGGGTTACTGGTTGACTAGGGTATGAGCCCTGGTCAAGCAGCAACCACAGCTCTAGTCAGGGTAAGGGTCAGGCAAACCCTAAATCAACCTTTGCGCACCCTTTCGTAGCTTGGCTCAGAGCCGTCAGGCTTAACTTATAGGCAGCGAGTAAAGTATTTGTGCAACACTTAAAACAGTAAAACAGTGAATACACCACACAAAAAGATTCCAAACCAAGTTACAAAAATAGAGCAGAATTAAATAAATTGAATAAATATTGGTATTGAATAAAACAAGACCAAGATGACAAAAATCCAATAGGTACTACCAGAAAGTTTAAAGGATAAACTGCAATATAGCACCCAAAAGCATAAAGCACCAACTGCAGCTATCTGGTTATGCTGGATCGGGTGAAAGTCAAAAGTTCAAACAGACCACGATGGAGCACAGTTTGGATACAGTCCCAGATTAGACTTGCTGAACTTTTACCTTACCAATAATTGTGCCAAGAGTTCCGTTTGTGGGAAAAAGTTTGCTGGGACTAAGGAGAGTGTTGCTGGCGAGGGTCGGTGAAGAGCGATGAGCAGGCCAGGCATCGCAGACAGCTAGGCTGGAGCCTTGGGGTGGTATTCACATGGGCGGAAGATGCTTGCTGTGTGAAGTGATGAACTTGCAGCTGCTTGCTCTGGATTTCGGGGGAGCGACGAGGGTTTGAATTGAACAGGCCTGTTCGCATTTACAAAGATCCCAATAGCTTGACTTTAAGAGTTAGAAACAACTTCCAAGGGCTCAGGACCTGAGTGGCACTTCTTGGGGATCAGGAGCTTGTTGAAGACAGGCCCAGGAAATGGAGCGAGCCTGTGTTGTCCCTAAGGCTGAGATCAGGAGGTTAGCAGACTAGCCCTTTGAGTCACTCTGAGGTACTGGGTTCCAGGTCCAGTTCCTTTTTCTCCAGGCAAAATAAGCAGCAGGTCTCACAGCAATGCAGCAGCTCCTTCAGAACAGCAGTCCAGCAGAATGGCACTTGTTTTAGTAACACAGCAGTCCTTCTTCATGGTATCCACAGGTCCAGAAGTGTACTGAAGTAGTGGTGTCAGAGGTCAAGCTCTTATAGCCAGTTGGGCCTTTCAACTGTGGGAGACTTCAAAGACAGGCCTTTGAAGTGCACAGAGGCTCTGCCCATCCTGCCCTGACACCAGACTTACTACAGGGAGTTATACAGCTCTTTGTGTTCCTCCCTCCAATCTTGCCAGGATGGCCCATCAAAGCCCATCAAGTCACACCTAAACTCCTATTGTGTGTGGCTTTCTGGGAGAAATACACAAAGCCCAGCTGTCAACCAACACAGACCTGTGATAGGAAACAGATAACAGGCACCAAGGCTAAAGTAGGAAAATGTCAACTTTCTAAAAGTGGTATTTTCAGAATTGCAATTTAAAATCTGACTTCATCATAAATTGTGATTTTAAATTGTGATTCCAGAGACACTAAACTTGAAAAGTGTATCTCTTCCAGAATGTCATTTACACTTATAAGATGTAATAAGGTAATCCCTATCCCAATTGGCCTTGCTGTAGTGAAAAACGACTTTGGGAGTTTTTCACTACCAGGACACGTAAAACCCAAATGTACATGTTCTGTTTTTTAACTACATTGCACCCTACCTCTGGGCTGTCCAGGGCCTACACTAGGGGTGACTTATATGTATCAAAAAGGAAGGCATGGGGCTGGCAAAAAGTTTTTTTGCCAGGTTGACATGGCAGTGTGAACTTGCACACAAAGGCTCTGCAGTGACAGACCTGAGACCTGTTTACAGAGCTACTTAAGTGGGTGGCGCAACCAGTGCTGCAAGCCCACTAGTAGCATTTAATTTACAGGCCCTGGGCACATGTAGTGCCACTTTACTAGGAACTTATAAGTAAATTAAATATGCAATTTGGGGGTGGGGGTCAGCCAATGTTACCACATTTTAAGGAGACAGCACAAGCACTTCAGCTCTGGTTAGCAGTCGTAAAGTGCACAGAGTTCTAAGGCCAGTAAAAAGGAAGTCAGAAAAAGTAGGAAGAATGCAAAACGTTTGGGAGTGACCCTACAGGAAGGCCTGTTTCCCAACAGAGACCAGTTGATGGGAAACGCACTGGTGGAGGTGGTCTCCCTGGGCATCTCCTAGTTGAGGGTTGTGGTTGTTCCATCCATTTGTTTCTGCAAATCTCTTGCACCAGGTTAATACTGCAATGAGCTTCACCGTTTGTAGTGCTGGGCCTTGACAGATAACGTGACAAAATGTTGATACCCTAAAGTGAAAGAGATTTAAGTGTTCCCTAAATTACAGTTACAGTTCAGGGAACCTCTGCCAAATAGAGGTTTAGCTTCTTTGTATCCTTTTCTCAAGTGGGATTGTTATAGATGATCTGTTCTGGTGGACATATCCATTGGCCTTGATTACTAACCCTGCACAACCGCATCATTATGTATTGCAACCAACAAATAATGATACTCTTGGGAATCATTGTCTATCACTTGTGATAAATCATGGCAACTATGATTTTGCCTCGAGAATGCACATAAAATGTGGATTTTGCTGCTACTCACACGAAAATCTGCATGTCCTGTTATTTACTGGGCCTGTAAAACCTAGTAAAGTTTGGCAGGTCTGACCAGCGAATATTTATCAAGTGAATAATATGATTATCAGTAAAATCCTTCAAACTTACAAGTTTCACATCTGTGGAAAGAGAAATTTTAGGACTCACTCAAGATCAAGGCCTATGTCTTTCAAAAGGACAGACTTGATCTGCGTTTTTTGGAGTGAGGTCACTATTTTGTTTTAAGTGAGACCTAAATTTCAGCTTTGGTATTGATCTGAAGTGTGATTGAGAATGTATCATTAACTCTCAACATCTAACACTGTAGTGCTCTAGCAGCAGTGGCCAGGTGACCACACCTATGGAAGCGGCGTCTGTGATGTCATGACAGAATGCTGAGCTAGGCTGAATCTGGCGGAGAAGATAGACGTTGGGGGGATTAAGTAGTAGGGTGCAAAAGGCTTGCTGCGCCTTAGGTTTCTGAAGAAGTGTTGCTACTTTGAAAATCCCTGGGTAGTTCTTCTTTAAGCACTGCCCCAGAGTTTCAAGTTTAATTTTGGGGTTACCCAGTGCTACTGGTGAAGCTAAGAGCTATGCTTTCTTCACAGGAACTTATGGCTTTTGTAGATCAAGAGGGTTTCACCTGAGAGGAAAGGGAGGGATCCAGGGATCTTTCCTCCATTCCTTTGACTATCTGAGCAAACCCTTCCTGTTAAGGAAGAAAGGCAGAGGTCTGAAACCAGTCATCAATCTGAGGGAGTTTAACAGATGCTGGTCTATGGGTCCTTCAAAGTGGAAAGTGTGTGTTTGATGAGAGACGCCCCATGGAAAAATTACAGAATAGTACGTCTGGGCCTAAAGGGAATAGAAGTATCAGCTCCTATTTTTGTGCCCCCCAGGTGTAGTTTGCAGATCCTTAGAAGTGAGCAGGCCTAGATTGTCATCCTCCCTGTTGTGTTTTTCTAAGCTGCTAAGACTGCAGTATCCTGACTCTAAGCACAAGCAGTCAGGTTGATGGTCTACCTAGGTTACATCATTATCATGGGTCATGAGAAGGAAGTTCAGGTGTTTTGTGTGGAGTCAGCAATCTGTTTGCTGTAAGACCTGGGTGCCCTGGTGAATCAGGGAGAGATGAACCAGGTCCCCAATAAACAGATGAAGTTCTGGGCCTTGTGATAGAATACAAAATGCTTCAACCTCTGAAGGAGAAGATGAAGGCAATGCTTGTTGGCTAACAAGTTGTCCCTGTGGACAATCACCAGGATATTAGGGCTCATAGCCTCTTTGATCCAGGCCATTTTTCAATGGACTTGCACTACTGAGCTATGTTACGGTTAGAGACTTAACATTGGCAGAGAGTTCCATCCAGTGTGAAAGAGCTGCACCTTTTGGAAAATGTCAGGACGGAGATAGCCTAGTGGTTGATTCACACAGAGGTGTGGATTGCCCAGGCGATCGTTGAGATGTCATCAGTTATGGTGGACACTAGTCTCTTTGGCTTGGGCACTGCAAAGGTGTTTTCACTTGGGTCTGAGAGTCAGAGGATGAACTTCGCCCAACATCAATTGTCTGAATTGTTGTCAGACATGATTGTGATCTGCATCCTGTCAAGGGACAATGTTAATTGTTGTGTACAGCAGAACAATGTCTCAACAATGTTTAATGTCAATCGCCTAGAAGGATCAGAATGTTTATGAAGCTAGACAAGGATTTGTGGCTCCTGTTCCTGACAGGGGGTTCTCACTGATAGTGCAACTTCTCCAGGGACAGAGGCTGTTTCCTCGGGAATCCAGAGACTGAAGGTAACACCCTTCAGTGTTCCGGGACCAGGTGAAGTTGGGTCTTTTTGCCCCGAGACTAAATTAGCAGGTTCCCCTCACCTTCGATTGGAGAACAGACCCAGACACTGAGCAGGTGGGGGACTTCCTGCAAAACTGATTTAAAGGCTTGAGTTACGCCTTTCCCTCTGTTTCTTATCATTCTGTGGTTAGGGGCTCAGACCAGAGGAAATGACTTCTAGTTTCTCTTGTCTGGTGGACTCAGTTTGGTTCCGGGTCCTCCTAGAATTCTGCCGCTATCCACCAGTTCAGATTCTGGATTTTACAGAGCTGTTGTTGTGTCCAATAGGGGAGGTGCATCCCATGATTTAGGGTGGCCTGGTGTCAAGAACCTCTGTTGAGAAACAGTGGAAGCCATTTCAGAAAAACCTGTTTCTTCATAGAACAGACCTTGACGACAAGTCCTTATAAACGTTACTAATCAGATTGGTCCAGCTAGTGCAGTTGGACCTTCATTGTAGTTACTTTCTGGTGTAATCTGGCATAACAAATTCAATGGCAAGTCCCTTGCAACCTGCATTTTCCTTCTGCCAGCTTTGGTGGTGGATAAAGTGATGAGGCAACATCCATTGGTCTGCAAGCTGTTGAAGGGATGTAGACTTTCTAATCCATTTGAATGTAGAATTATAGAACGATCTGAGCACTTCCAGCATTCAAGATGACAAGGCCAGTTGCTCCTCCTTCCCCTGCGGGAGCATTCATTCACATCTCACAGACTTGAGAAAAGGTCCCTAGTGTAAGGTGAAAAGTGGGTGACAGAGAGAGAAAGAGAAAGACAGAGTCACTCCTGCAGGCTGGCTGGTGGACATATTCGACTGGAAGGCTGTGGCACTGCATCTTTGGCAAATATCCTAGGGTCTGCACCTTCTCCATCCTAAGAGACGAAAGGTAATCAGCTGAGAAAGTACCAAAGCAATAAACACACATCTTATCGCAGGTTTAGGGTTATCACTTATTCTTAAGGAATGAAACTGTAGCACTGGATAGTGGGAAGTTGGTGAGTTGTGAGACAATACTAATGAAGAGAGTCAAAATAAAATGACTAGAAGTTAAGGCCTAGGGAACTGAGATAAATACAAGGTTGTAAACTGAAGCGAAAGCGAAGGAGTCAGACAGCTTGCTCATGCATGCAGTATCTCTTTGTAGCTCTACCTCTATAAGGCCTAGAATGGCTACTTGCTGTAGCCAGTTCTACTGTGGCTGAAGCAGCAGACCTAATCTCTCTGGCTCTGGAAGAACTCTCCTCTTTCTATGCAGTGTGCCCACCTTCTCCAAGTATGATGTTATTGGGGTATTTGTGCTATCATATCTGATAACCTGAAAATGGATAAAGTTGTGGGATCTGAACAGAGCTTTTAATCTTCTTGCTCTTGTCCAGTTAACAATGGCTAACAACGAGCTATGCAAGACACAGTTTTTTGCCAACAAGGCCACATTGTTGCTTCTGAGCTCCCCTTGTTAGGTTTGCCCAGAAGGTCCTTTAACACATAGCTGATAATGTTCCCAATGTCCAAAAAAAGAAAGTCAAAGCACATGGGAAGGCTCTTATACAGCCTTTCTGGACCACTTAGATTCCTGAGAGAGAACAAGGAGATCTCAGGTACATTACATCCCGAGGTGTGAAATAAATGTTGCTGTCTTTTTGAAGATCCATTGAAGCAGCCTCCTCACTTACCCCAGTCAGGTGCTTTCTGTAGGTCATGTACTGGGGTGACTGGATATCTCTTGCTTAGGGGCACCTTCAGTTAAAGGAGCTATGGCTTCAATTACCTTACGTGTCAAACTAAAGGACATTTTGAAACCGCAGATTAGTCTTTGGATTCTTTTCAATAACTTTTATCTTAAGCCTTACAATGTTGGTTGTAAATCATCTTTAAGGTACATTATTACAAGCTTCTCCTCTTAGTCAGCAGGTAAAGATTTTCCTGTGTTTTGGTATGCTGCTCTCCTCTGGTTATACAATGTCTTTGATGTGCAGTTTGTTATAAGAGGATTTGTTTTTTTGATAAAGAAGATCTTATTAGAATGTTTGTTCACTATGCTCTGACCTTAGGTTTTACTACCGGGAGGAAGCAGGCCAAAGGGGTTTAGAATGTTTTCCCCTGAAGACTGATCGTCACCTGCTTCGGGACAAAGAAAGAGGATAAGGGGAGGAAGTCATCATGTTTATTAACTGTTATGCTCAGGATTGGCTATGTCAAACCATATGACTTGTAGGTTTTCAGCCCTTGCTTTGGTACAGTCTGTTGCCCGTCTGCTGTAAGTAGTAAAGATTGCTGATAGCATAATCATTGTCTCCATGTCCATAATATAACTAATTTTCCATCACATTAAATAGCAAGTTTTATATTTTAGGTACGAAAGGCTTAGCAGCCAAGTGATTAAGGGGGTCATTCCAACCCTGGCGGTCGGTGTTAAAGCGGCGGCTAACCCGCCAACAGGCTGGCGGTTAAAAAAAATGGAATTCCGACCCTGGCGGAAATCGCCACCAGAGACCGCCACTTCAACACTCCGACCGCCACGGCGGGACTAACAAACAGCGCGGCGGTCACCGCCAACAGACAGGCGAGAGTCAGTGTACCGCCCATCCTATCACAACCCACCAATCCGACACCTTTTCCGGGGCGGTAGCCCCGCCGATAAAAACACGGCGGAAACAGCCATTTCGAACGGAAAACGCTCACCTCCATACACCCCACGAGGAATCTGGACAGCATGGAACCCACATCAACACTCATACAAACCTTTCAATGCATTGGGAATCATGTTATGTGCAAGCAGTGGGAACGTACCTGTGGGTTGTTTGACTCTGTGCTCGCTGTTGTCCTTCATAGGCACCGCCCGCTGGGACATGCGAGGAGATGGAGGAATCTTCCCGTGTACAGACCGCTGGTGGACCTGTCGACAATGGAGGAACGACATGTCATACTGACATACAGGCTTGACCGAGCCACTATACAGGAACTGTGTGCCCAGCTAGAGGCAGACCTGATGTCACTCATCCGCCAACCCACAGGGATCCCCCCTCTAGTGCAGGTGCTGTCAGTACTCCATTTCTTAGCAAGTGGGTCATTTCAAACAACAGTGGCCATATCATCAGGGAGGTCCCAGCCCATGTTTTCCAAGGTGTTGTCCAGAGTGTTGTCTGCCCTGCTCAAACACATGCAGAGCTACATCGTCTTCCCTGAGGTGGGGGATTTGGCTACAGTGAAGGGTGATTTCTATGCCCTTGGACATATACCCAACATCATTGGTGCCATTGATGGGACACATGTTGCTTTGGTCCCACCCAGCAGGAGTGAACAGGTGTACAGGAACAGGAAGAGTTATCATTCCATGAATGTACAGATGGTGTGTTTGGCTGACCAGTACATCTCCCATGTTAATGCCAAGTTCCCTGGGTCAGTGCATGATGCCTACATCCTGCGGAATAGCAGCATCCCGTATGTGATGGGTCAACTCCAGAGGCACCGTGTGTGGCTATTAGGGGACTCTGGTTACCCCAACCTGTCCTGGCTACTGACCCCAGTGAGGAATCCCAGGACAAGGGCAGAGGAACGGTACAATGAGGCCCATGGGCAGACTAGGAGGGTGATCGAGCGAACCTTTGGCCTCCTGAAGGCCAGGTTCAGGTGCCTCCATATGACAGGTGGATCCCTAATGTACTCACCAAAGAAGGTGTGCCAGATCATCGTGGCCTGCTGTATGCTTCACAACCTGGCTTTGCGACGCCAGGTGCCTTTTCTGCAGGAGGATGGTCCAGATGGTGGTGTTCTAGCAGCTTTGGAGCCTGTGGAGAGTGAAGAGGAGGAAGCCGAAGAGGACGACATAGAGAACAGGAACACAGTAATACAGCAGTATTTTCAATGACACACAGGTAAGAGTACACACGGGCATATTACATTTACCTAAAGACTCCTACCTCTCTACTGTCTGACTTTTTCCCCCAGTGTATGGTAACTGTGTTGTGACTTTCCCTTCTGTTTTCAGAGATGTGGGCCCCACTGCGTGACATCTGCTTTGTTTTCCCATGGACTACAGCTGTGTGACAGCGGTTTGTTGGCATCACAATGTGAATGAACATTTTGGCACGGTCATTTCTAATACATTTGTTCAAAATCACAGCCAGACTCCAGATTGTTTTGTGCAATAAGTGTGTTTATTCAAGTGCTCTATATGGGATGGGTGGTTGCAAATCGGTGAGGGGTGATGGTGGAGGATTTTCCATGGCAGAGTCCAGACTATCAGTATCACAGGTGCATTGTCCAAATGCCTGTGGAAAGTGGAGGAGGGGCAGTTTAAGGTTGGACAGGGTGACAATGTGGGACAGTGGGATGACAATCAGGGCGGTATCCTTTGCTGGCGGGGATCTTGACATCTTAATCTGTCTTCTTCCTGGATCTCAGGGCCCGCTTGCGGGGTGGTTCTCCTTCTGCAGGGGGTGGGGTTCTGGTGGCCTGTTGGTCTTGTGTCGGGGCCTCCTGTCCACTAGCGCTGGCAGAGGTGGTAGGCAGTTCTTGGTCCATGCTAGTGACAGGGGACCTTTGAGGTGCCACAGTGTCCCGCAATGTGGTGACTACCTGATTCAGGGCCACTACGATGGTACCCATGGCGGAACTGATGTTTCTTAGTTCCTCCCTGAACCCCATGTACTGTTGCTCCTGCAGAAGCTGGATCTCCTGAAACCTGGCCAGGACCGTCACCATCGTCTCCTGGGAGTGGTGGTATGCTCCCATGATGGAGATGAGGGCCTCGTGGAGAGTGGATTCCCTGGGCCTGTCCCCCCCCCTGTCGCACAGCAGCCCTCCCAGTTCCCCTGTTTCCCTGGGCCTCTGTCCCCTGGACCGTGTGCCCACTACCACTGCCCCCAGGTCCCTGTTGTTGTTGGGGTGTTGGGTTAGCCTGGGTTCCCTGTAGTGGTGGACACACCGCTGATTGACGTGTCCTGGGAACAGAGGTATGGGCCTGCTGGGTGGGTGCTGTGCTGGTGTTCCCAGAGGGGGGAAGGTCTGCTGTGGCCTGTGGCTGTCTGAGGGGAACCGACTGTCCCGAGGTCCCCGATGGACCGGGCTGGTCATCTAGATCCAGGTCGACAGAGGTGCTGTCCTCACTGTTGGCCTCTTCTGGGGGTAGAGTGGACATTTGTGGACCCTCCTGCGCGGTGACCTGGCGTTCGGGTCCTGCAGGGGTATAAAAGTATGGTTATTGGTTCTGTGTGTGCCATAGCGTGCAATGGGTGGGTGCCCGAGTACCCCAGTGCTGGCATTCCTTTGTGGGGGCTGTTGTGACGGTGGTTTGGGGGGGGAGGTTGTATGTGTATGTGCAGTGGGCATGCTTTGGTGATGGGTGTCCATGCTTTGTTGACGCATGCAGGGCTAGGTGTTGGGATGGGTGGGTTGTGATGGTGAGACATTTGCAAGGAGTAGGTGTGATGGGGGTGGGGGTGAGGGGGTGGGTATGAGTTGGCATGCAGGTGGGGGGGGATGAAGTAGTAAAAAGTTGACTTACCAGAGTCCATTGCTCCAGCTACTCCTGCGAGGCCCTCAGGATGCAGGATGTTTAAGACCTGCTCCTCCCATGTTGTAAATTCTGGGGGAGTAGGTGGGGGTCCTCCGCCAGTCCGTTGCACCGCGATGTTGTGCCTGGATACCATGGAACGCACCTTCCCCCGTAGGTCGTTCCACCTCTTCCTGATGTCGTCCCTATTTCTTGGGTGCTGTCCCACAGCGTTGACCCTGTCGACTATTCTGCTCCATAGCTCCATCTTCCTGGCAATGGTGGTGTGCTGCACCTGTGTCCCGAACAGCTGTGGCTCTACTCGTACAATTTCCTCCACCATGACCCTGAGTTCATCATCAGAGAACCTGGGGTGTCTTTGCGGTGCCATGGGGTGGTGTGGGTGATGTGTAGGGTGGATTGTGTGGTGCTAAGTGTGGTGATGTGTATTGTTGTGTTGTGTGAAGTGCGTGCAAATATTGCTGGGTGACAGTGAATTGGGCGTCTGGGTGCTCGGATGTCTTTTCTCGGTGTGTGTTCACGAATCTCTAGGAGTGGAGGTTTGTGGGTGATGTGGGTGTGTATTTTATATTGTAATGGGTGTGTGGGAGTGGTGTGTGTATGTGTATCAGGTGTGTGTATTTTGAATTGTCCAATGTGGTAGTGTTTTGTACAAGTGTGTGTATTTCGAGCGCGGCGGTGTGTACTGCCAATAGAATACCATGGTTGAAAGACCGCTGCGTGGATTCGTGTGTCGTGATAGTGTGGGCGTATTTCTGTTGGCGTGACGGTGGAGGTTTGGTCATCGCCAGTTTCTCGCTGACCTTTGGTGTGGCGGACTTTTGTGGATGTCTGTATTTTGGCGGTTTGCCTGGTGTGGGTCAGAATGACCGTGGCGGTTTACCGCGACCGCAGCGGTGTTATGGCGGTCTTCTGCACGGCGGTAAGCGCCTTTTACCACCGAGGTTGGAATGATCACCTAAGTGTTCAGTAAAACAGCAAGAAATGAGCTCCATCTAGTGCCTTAAAGAGACTCCTCTGGTTCCACAGAATTGATGGAGAGTCCACACTGAAGTAGTTCAAGGCACACACTACATACACAGTGGGAGGCTCTTGATGTACAAGGACGCCAAAATGGATTCTTGAAGAAGTTACTTAATTATCTGGATGATCCATAAGAGGTGAGCATATACACTTGACTCAGGAATCCAAAAGCGTTGCAGATTATGGCCCTCATTACAACCTTGGCGGTCTTTTCCAAAGACCACTGAGGTTTCGGGTGCCAGAATACTGCCGGTATTTCTGGCTCCCTATTATGACTTTTCCGCTGTGCCAGCAGACAGTAACAGTGTTACCGTCTGCTGGCCCAGCAGAAAAGTCACATCAACATTGCTGCTGGCACATAATAGAGCTGGCGGCAATGCTGATGTGCAGCGGGTGCAGTAGCACCCATCGTGCATTTCACTGCCCGAAATTCAGGCAGTGAAATGTGTGACTGGGCTATGCCTGGGAGCCCCAGCACATCCCATGCCAAGTGCATGGGCAGTGCAGGGGCATTCCAAGTCACCCTTACCGCCAGCCTTTCCATGGCGGTGTTTACCGCCATGGCCAGGCTGGCCGTCGGGGAATCATAATCCCCAGGGCAGCGGTGCGTGCACTGCTGCCCTGGGGATTATGACCAGCAGGCGGAAGCCTGGCGGTATATTGGAGGGGCCGGCGGTATGGCTGTGGCTATTGCGCCACGGTCATAATAGCTGGCGGAACACCACCAGCCTGGGTCATAATGAGGCCCTATGTGCCTTTGTATTTAATTATCTATGGTAAACAAAACAGATCAAGTGATTACTATACCATGGGAATGTACAAGTCCAGTTTCAAATTTTCAGTCTTCAATTTTTCAATTCCATTCAGCCTGGCCATGGGGTCTTCCTACACAAGCAAGAAGATAGATGAAAAATACAAGAGCAGACGAAAATAAAAGAAATTAGAGAAGAGGGAAACGAAAGTAGAACTCAATAAACAAAGGGTTGTTGTGCTTCTATGTGCAGTGTTCTGCTTGATGATATACAGTGGGTGGAACCTCCATTGTTACTTTTTTGAGTGGCATATGCCGGTGGTGAAATATCCATATCCCAGTTGTCTTCATTTTTGTATACAGGGTCTTGATAGGTTCAGAGGCGGTGGTTGACTCGGTGTTTGATATCATGTATTTTGGGTCTACTTGGTTCACATATTTTGCTTTACATAGCATTGTCCATGTTTTGTCAGGTGCCATGGACTAGTCATAATACATATAGGTTTGGGAACCACTGGGGCAAGTGCCATTGCTGCCAACAGCAAAATCATTTCAGGCATGTTTGGGGAGTGCAGCATTTTAGCATAGTCTCTTCCTCAGAGGTGCAGACTGGTCCGGAACACTTTTGGGAAAGTGCCACAGCTACAACAACAAGGTTGGCAGGATGATCGGCTCAGCTACCCTTCAGCAGTACCGTAACTCCTCTATTACGGTGATGGTGAATGGATCCAAGTGTGGAGCACGCCAGTCATGCTTCCACGAGTCTCAACCATTTATGGATCTATAGCACCTGTTTCAACTGCTCTTTCCCATTACCGTACTGTGATCCTGGTGCACGGTTGGCTTGCTCCTTACTTCTTCTTCTACGAAGGATCCTCCAGCCTTTCCAGGACAAGGAACTGCTATTCCTTCAGGTCAGACACCAGGTGATCTCTCCTCACCTCTGGGGTGCAGGGAGTCAGCCAGACACCAGTTCTGCTTGTGTACTATTCCTTTGAGTACTCTGTGGAGTAACCCCTTCCTGGTCAAAGTGAACTTGGAACTAGAACAACAAGTGGGCCAGCAGCTCCCACTCTCAGATACAGCAGACAGGGATGCATATTCTCTGTCTTCACTTCCAGAACTGGCTTTGGTGGATTCTTCTTTCATGTTTCCTTCTGAGGCTGTTTTCCAGATTTAGCCTTTGTCGAGAGCTATGCTTCTCACAAGAGGGCAATCTCCATCCATGTGTACCCTGAGTAGAGGCACAAACGCTGCGAGCATTTGGTACCTGGCTAACCACATCAATCATTCCTGACAGTGATCATAAATAGAAACAAAAGGTTGACCCCTTTGTAAAGGACCCATCTTACTCCCACAACAGGAACTACAATCCCATCCTTCACCCAAACAATCCATCACATGGTAGCCTTCAGGGAGATTAATCAACAGGTCTCACTAGCAAATTACCTCATTGAACTTCTAAAGGTAACTAGTCTCTTTTTCTCCCACTTCAGTGTCTAAGTCTACTCCCTCCTGTCTCTAGAACATCAGCAATGCACGTCTGTTATACGTTCGCACTAAAAAAGTAGGACTGCATATTTGGACGACAGGACTTCAGGAATTGAGGACTGAGTCCATCTACACCATGAGGACATATCAGCCCAATTCCTAGCTAGCTCACAGTGCCTCACCTGAAACCCCAAGCTTCCCAGGGTAACAGATTGTTTCGGCAACCACGAACATGACCACTCTGACTCCCTAGGAAGTCGGGTTGCTCATGCATGCCGGGGTAACACAAGAAAGATACGAATAAAGGTTTTCAAACTTTTATTGAAATATTCATATTCTTGCATAAAGAGAATGAGCTGCAATAACTAGGCAGATGAAAAAAAGCACTGTAACCAGCAGTACCAAAATGGTGAATAAAATAAAAAATTCAGTCATGGCAATCTTATTTCTATATATTCCTACCTATCTCTCCCTACACTCTAAGAGCATAGCGGTGTGCCCTCTGTCTGATCTAGGAGGAAAGCCTGTGACCCCCATACCTGGGTAGCTCTGCCAGGGAGCCAGTTAAGAGTGAAGTTGGCAATCCTTCTTTGCAATATGGAAGATCAACAGATTTGTATATCAAACACAGGATCGGCTTCAGGACAATCACGTCCGGAGTGCTCCTCTGACCCCTGTAGGGCAGTGCACCGTTTATATTATCAAAACCACATTGTGTTAGAGGTGCAGCACTGATACAATGATATGTCTAGGTTTCTGGAGCTGTTTCCAAATGATCTGGCAAGCAGCAGCATATCTAATTCTATTCTAGCCTTGAAAAGAGTGTACAGATTACATGGCGAAAAAGGCTTACTAAGCATTTACAGCGTATTCTCAGAATACTATCGTGCAAACATAAAGGGTCAGATTTACAAGCCCCTAGCGCTGCCTTAATGCCACCTTAGCATCATTTTTATGACACTAAGGTGGCATTAAGGTGGCCATTCCCTGTGCCATATTTACAAAGTGGCACAATGCATGCACTAAGCCACTGTGCAACCCCTTGCGCCACATTATGCCTGCTTCAGGCATAGTGTATGAAAAGGGATCATTCCCCCATTAGGAGGCCCAGAAAATGGCGCAGTGAAATTTAGTAGATTATTACCAGATTACTTATGCACAATTAAGCTAAAATGGAGAACTAAAGTGGGCCCAAGAAGGCCTCACGACACGTCACCGTCTGGGAAAGTAATCTCATCTCCATCTTGTGGACATGAGCAAGTGAGGGACTTCCAAAGGAGAACCTACAGACCTCCTTTAGTCTGGTTCACTCACACATACACATGTGTGCGCTTTTGCATGAGTGGGCCAGCAAGCATCCACTCTTGTGACACATTTTAAAAGGTCTTGTCACAGAAGACTCACCACAAAACATGGTTTGCTGCCACCACAATGCCACACACTTGGACACATGACAGGAACAGTAGTCGCCTGTCACTGTGGAGAGGGGACTTGGTCTAGGTCTGCAGGTCTATGGCAGATCCAGGACCAGACTTGCATCAAGGAATTGGCCTGGGCCTTCGCACACCCACTAAATTAGCAAGAGGCTAGGTCAAAAATTCCGGAAATCAGGGTATCAGATACTCAGTGGATATAACTGTACACCATGGGGGACATTCCCTTCCCAACAAATTTACATGCACCCTAAAATATATTCCCATCAGTATACAGTTATCCTGTCCCACAGTGCTATGCCTTGCCGAAGAGCTGAGCTGGCTGATCCTCACTGCGTGAGAAAGTCAGACCCTCCTCTCCTATTCATAAAAGACAGCAACATTCAGGCCTTCAGACCCCGCTCTTAGTTGCTGACAGTTCTGGGGTGTGTAAGGTAAGCAGCGGCTCTGACACCGACACCATCCACCTTATTGAGAAGTCACATTGAACTCTAGATACATACTTGATAATGCTAGTGGTCAACCTGGTTTCCCCAGTGTTTCTGGAGCTGACCAACATATTTCAAGATCTCAGCTGAAGGGGAGGCTGCACAATGAGGAGAAGGGTTAATATTAGCTGGTAAGCCCCAACAGCATGTGGGAAATAAGGATGGCAGAATTTCAGCATCAGTCCTCGTGATCTCGCCCATTGGCAGATCGAGAATGCAGTAAAATAAGAGTAGTTATTGCCAGCATTGAAAACACTAAGAATGACTAAGGGCCTGATTCGGATCCTGGCAGATGGAATACTCCGCCACAAACGTGATGGATGTCCTGTACGCCTTCCTATGATTCCCATAGGATATAATGGGATTGTAATACAGTGGACAGGATATCCGTCACAACAGTTACCCCATCCGCCAAACTCTGAATCAGGCCCAAGCCTTTGTTAGCATTCCACACAGGGTGTTAATTAGACACTTTGAGAGTCTCGATTCAAGACTGCAAGTCCAGCTGGCCACTACCCATCACCCATTAACTAAGCACTAGAACTGGAGATACCCAGCAGCCAACAGCAATAGCATAAGAGGACTTCCACTATAAATAGCAGAAGTAATATTTGATTTCAGCATACTTGAAATTTGTCACCAAAACAGACAGGAAGGAAAGCTTCAAAGCCATCATGGTCTGGAACACAAAGGGCGTGATTAAGAGTTTGGCGGTGGGATAACCTGTCCTCAGTATTACAAGTGCCATAGACTCCATGGAGAAGATAATACCTTTACTGGGCCTCCAAGGACGCTTCCTCAGGTATAGATTCACCATGATCGAACATTCCACGTATATCTGCAAAACGTATGTATTACTGCCACTGGTTTAATACAAGGCATCATTACCTCCACACAGTCTACATAAAAAAAGAATAAAGTAGGGAATGGTTTGAAGTCTGACCTACAGCTCGCTCCTCGTAAAGCGCTGCCAATGCCATCATGTTCTCGTAGTTGTCCGTCTCATCTGATTCCTTTGAGAGTTCCTTCAGGATTTTGCTGCATGCCAAAGCTCCTGCAATGCAATCTGTGTCCTGAAACACGATAAACAGTTGTCAGTTGTCAGTCAAAGACAGTCAGAACCAAAGAAGATAAGTGCACACCTTTCGCCCATTCAGACCTTCTAGGGTACTGCCAAAGGAGTCTTGGAGCAGTGGATGTTGTTCTGCCCACCCTGTCATTCTTATAAATACTCCAGAACACACATTTCTATTTTCTGAGCCATGAGAGAAACCATTTGAGAAGATCTTCAGTTCTTTCTTTCATCCACACTTTCATAAACCCAACTGTCTCTTAGCTGTGCATGATGCTCCAATGTACTACATTTGATGCCCAGGATTCATCCTTGTGCATCACTAAGAAGGGGCTGGGTTCCTGGTTTTCCATTTCTGCAGTCCATTAACTCTATTACTCATATCTATCATCTTTCTCAGGGATCCTAGTGTCCTCCTTTGCATCCATGCCTTCTTTTGCTTTTAGAGGGTTTATTTCCCTTACACTTGCCACACTGTCAACTCTCAGTCACTTTAACACTTTCTCTTGAAGTATCCTCCGTATTTTATATATTTTGTGGAGCATCCTACATTCCAGATGTAACCACTGTGAGAAGGAAATGCACCATCAGCAACACAACGTGCGCCATTTGACACGCAAAGCAGGTTCATCTCATTTGTCTAGGCCAGTGGTTCCCAACCTTTTGACTTCTGTGGACCCCCTCTTTATTATTTATTACTGGAACCCAAGGACCCCCACTGAATCATTATTGGAATGCGGGGATCCCCCCACTAAGTCATTACTAAAAGCTGGGGGCCTAATCTGTTAATATTATTAAATTTTCTAAGCTGTCGCGGACCCCTTGAGGAGGCTTTGCGGACCCTCAGTGGGAACCACTGGTCTAGGCGTACCTCTTTAAAAATTGAGCCTCATCTACTGATGACAACTTCATCAGGTGAACCCTCATCTATCAATGAGCACCTCATTGGATGATGCCTCATGTATCAATGAGTACCTCATTAGATGAAACCTTACCTATCAATGAGCACCTCATCAGGTGAATTGATGAGCACCTCTTCAGATGGAGCATCATCTATTGAAGCTAAGGTACTCAAATGAAGCCTCATCTATCGATAAGCACCTCATCAGATGAAGCCTCACACTGATGAGCACCTCATCGGATAAAGCGCCACCATTGTTGATCACCTCATCAGATGAATTCTCATCATCGATGAGCGCCCCATCAGATGAAGCCTCATCTATCAATGAGCACCTCACTAGATGATGCCTCATATATTGATCAGCACCTCATTAGATGAAGCAACACCTTTCGATGAGCACTTTGTTGGATAACAGCTCAACTATTGAGCACCTGATCAGATGAAGTATCACCTATAGATGAGCACCCACTCAGATGGATTGATGAGCTCGTCAATAGGTGAAGGCTCACCTATCGATGAGCACCTGATCAGTTGAAGCCTCATCTATCAAGCACCTCATCAGATTAGACCTCATCTATCAATGAGCACCTCATCAGATGAGTTGGTGGCCACCTTATCAGATGAAGCCTCAACTATCAATGAGGACATCATCAGATGAAGCATTTTCATTGATGAGCACATTGCGGGGTGAATACTTATCTATCTATGAGCAAAACATCATATGATGCCTCATCTACTGAAAAGGATGTCATCATTTTATAGAAAATTGCCCTCTTTCTGGGTATGGTTGCCCCCTTTATCTGCCTGATGTCAGTGTGTTTGACCGTATCCACTTGGATCCTGCTAACCAGGACTCCAGTGATTATGCTCTCTCTCCCAAAACTCTGTATTTTATCCACAATTGGCACATGGGTGCCCCATTATAAGTCCATAGTATATGGTACCTAGGTACCCAGGGCATTGGGGTTCCAGGGGATCCCTATGGGCTGCAGCATATATTATGCCACCCATAGGGAGTCCAAGCAAAGGGTTCTTCAGGATTGCCATTGCAGCCGGCGTGAAAAGGTTCAAGCACCCTTTCACTGCCACTGTTCCCTGCATCAAGTCACTTATTAGTCACACCTATGGCAGACCTTCCAGCCCAGAGGGCAGGGTGTAAAGTACCTGTGTATGAGGGCATGAACTCCAGGCCCATTTTCCTGGACTTAGTGAGTGCGGGGATGCCATTTTAAGCATGTACTCGACATAGGTCAGACCTATGTCCAGCTTCATAATGGTAACTCCGAACATCAGCATGTTTGGTACCAAACATGTTGGGCTCATACCCAAAGGCTTTTGCAAGCATTGTTTGTATGATTCTATGCACTCTGGGGGCTCCTTAGAGGACCCCCAGTATTGCCATTTCAGCCTTCTGAGGTTTTCCAGGCAGCCCCTGCTGCTGCCACCTCACAGACAGGTTTCTGCCCTACTGTTGCTTGAGAAGCTCAAGCTCAGGAAGGAATAACAAATGATTCCCTTTGAGAGAGGGATGTTACACCATCTCCCTTTCAAAAGAGGTATTATAGGCTTGGGAGGGGTAGCCTCCCCAAGCCAGTGGAAATGCTTTGAAGGGCACACTTGGTGCCCTCCTTGCATAAACCAGTCTACACCAGTCCAGGGACCCCCAGCCCCTGCTCTGGCGCGAAACCAGACAAAGGAAAGGGGAGTGACCTCTCCCCTGTCTATCACCACCGAGGTGCTCAGAGGGTCCCTCGATTTTACCATCTTGAATTCAAGGCTAGCAGGGAACTCTGGGAGCATCTGAGTGGCCAGTGCCAGCAGGTGAGGTCAGAGCCCTCCCCTGATTGGTCACCTAACCAGGTAAGCACCTATCACCCCTTTAGTGCTATTTAGGGTCTCTCCTTTGGGTGGTTCCTCGGATTCGGATAGCAAGACTCCAGCAGGAATCCTCTGCCCTCTCCACTTCGACTTCTCACTGAAGCAACTGCACCTGGACCCTCCAGGAACTCTACAAGCTGCAACAAAGAAGCAAGACATCTTCTACAACCTTGTATCTCCATCACCTGCCAGCAACTGCAACAGTTTCCCAGTTGTGCATCCTCTAAGGACAGCCAGTCTTCAGTCTGCACCAGAAGAGCAAAGGAATCTCCCTTGGGGTGAAGGAGTCACTCCCCTGCTTCTGCAGGCACCACCTGCGATGACAACTGGCTGCATGGATCCCCTCTCCTGCTAAGCTGCATGGATCCTGCATCACAGATGGTGGACTGAAGTGGTTCCCACGGTCCTCTCTTCCAGCTGTCCCACTGTGGTGGAGGTAAGACCTTGCCTCCCAACGCAAGACAGTACCCTCACATGCCACGTCTTTTGCAGCTGCCAAGGCTTATTGACACCCTTCCTCCAAGTCTTTTGTGCATCTTGGAGCTCTGCCCCCCAGCACTCTATCCTGCAACGCACATCTTCCTGAGTGGTTCTCCAGCAGCGTGAGAACCTTTGTCGTAGTGCTGCATGGACCTCTTCTGCAGCTTTCTTGTCCCCATCCTGTGGGACTCCTGGGTGTGCTGCCTGGTCTTCTGTGGGCTCTCTGTGTCACTGGGGGCCCCCTCTGGCTTCCCCTCCTGGGTAGAGTCCACCTGGTCCTTCCTGGTCCCCTGCAGCAACATTTTCAGCTAACAGCAAGCTTTGCGTGTGCCAAGGCTTGTTGGCGAACTCTGATGAAGCAAACCTGACTGCAATCCTCCATCTAGTGTAGGGCATCACTTGCACACTCCAGAAACTTGACTTCGTCTTCTTGGGTCAGTACTGACTTTTCTTCTCCACCAGTGGGTCTCCTTTTGCACCTTCATCCGGATTATCAGGGGCACCTGCTCTTCCTGGACTCTTCTGTGCCTTTTGGACTTGGTCCCTTTCTTCCACAGGTCTTCTTTTACAGGAGGCCACTCTTGGTGTCTTCCAGTCTCTTCTGGGTTTTTCATAATTCTTCTTCTCATTTCTGTGTGTGTTCTGGGAAAGTTACTGTGATTTACTCCTGCTTTCCTGGTCACTGGGGTGGGTTGTGGTACTTACCTTTGGGCTTTTCTAGTACTCCCAGCTCCCCTCTACACACTACATTTTCCTAGGTGGGGGACCGGCTATGGCATTCCACTTTCTTAGTATATGGTTTGTGCTCCCCCTAGGCCCATTTCTAAGTATTGTGATTTTCACTAATTGCACTGTTTTCTAACTGTTTTCATGCCTATTTCTGCATACTATTGTATATAATTTGTGTATTAATTACCTCCTAAGGGAGTATAGTCTATATGGTATTATTGGTATTTGTGTCACCAAAATAAAGTACTTTTTTTTGGTCACACTGAGTATTTTCTTTCATATGTGTGAGTACTGTGTGACTACAGTGGTATCGCATGAGCTTTGCATGTCTCCTAGATAAACCTTGGCTGCTTATCCACAGCTACCTCTAGAAAGTCTGGCTTCTAGACACTGACTGCACTACACTAATAAGGGATAACTGGACCTGGTATAAGCTGTAAGTGCCATAGGTACCCATCACACACCAGGCCAGCCTCCTACAAGCCTCATATATCAAGCACCTCATAACATGAACATTCACCTGTTGATGAGCACCTCATCAGATTAAGCCTCATCCTCAATGAGCACCTCATCAGATGAAGCTTCATCTATCAATGACCACCTCATTTGATGGTGAACTGTCAATGAGCACATCATCAGATACCACATGTCGACATGCACCTCATCAAATGAAGCCTCACCATCAATGAGCACCTCACTGGATGAAGTCTCAACATAGATCAGCGCCTCATCACATGAAGCCTCATCATCAATGATCACCTCCACTGATTAAACCTAACCTTTCGATGGGCACCTCACACCTCATGAGATAAGGCACCACCTATCTGTGAGCACCTTATCAGATGAAGCCTCATCTATCAATGACCACCTCATTAGATGGTGAACTATCAATGAGCACATCATCAGATATCACCTATCAACGTGCACCTAATCAGATGAAGCCTCACTGGATGAAGTCTCATCATAGATGAGTGCCTCACCACATGAGGCCTTATCATCAATGACCACCTCAACAGATGAAGCCTCATATATTGATGCGCACTTCATTAGATGAAGCCTCATCATCATAGAGCATCACATCAGATGAAGCCTCATCTAATGGGAGCACCTCATCTGATGAAGCCTCATCTATTAGCACCTCATCTGATGAAGCCTCATTTATGGATGAGCAACTTATCACATGAAGTCTTATCACCGATAAGCACCTCACCTATTGATTAGCACGTCATCAGATGAAGTCTCATCTATAACTGACCATCTCATTACATGGCGAACTGTCAATGAGTACATCATTAGATATTACCTGTCGACGTGCACCTCATCAGTTGAAGCCTCACCATCGATGAGCACCTCAGTGGATGAAGTCTCATCTTAGATGAGTACCTCATCATATGAACCCTCATTATCAATGATCATCTCAACAGATGAAGCCTCATATATTGGTGCACACTTCATTAGATGAAGCCTCATCTGCTGATGTGCACTTCATTAGATAAAGCATCATCATCCAAGAGCACCACATCAGATGAAGCCTTATTTCTTAGCAACTCATCACATGAAGTTCAACACTGATAAACACTCCACCTCATCAGATGAAGCCTCACCTAGTGATTAGCATCTCATCAGATGAAGTCTCACTTATCAATGAGTGCCTTATGCAAAGATGATGAAACCTCACGTATCGATGAGCACCTCTTCAGATGAAATCCCACCTATTGATGACTACTCCATCAGATGAAATGTCATCGGTGATCATCTCATCAGATTAAGTCTCATCAATTGATGAGAATTTTATAGGATAAAGTGTCATCTATTGATGAACAGCTCATCAGATGAAATCTAATAATCGATGAGCACCTCATCTGATGAAGCCTCACCTATAGAACAGCACCTCATCAGATGAAACCTCATCTATCGTTGAGCGCCTCATCAGACGATGCCTCATCTATTGATCAGCACCTCATTAGATGATGCCATCTAACGTGCTTCTCGTCAGTCATGGATAAGAAACCTCCATGCTCCTGGGACACAAGGCACAACATGCATTCCCTCTCTGATCCCTTGTCCATGATTTTGACTCATTCCCTACTCTCTGGTGAGTTGTGAAGAGTTTTGCACACAGTTGGCATTCTACACCCACACTGCTGCAACTAGCTCCTTTGAGAACCAGTGTTCTTTGCAGCAATCTATATAAAATACATCCCTCTGGCAGATGGTTAACAACAAACCACTATTTGTTGTGAATACACTCAAGAAAACCATAAGTAACTCATCTAGTACCCATTTATTTTCACAGGAATATGTTACAAATGAAAAACACCCCACCCAAATAGAAGTCAATTATGCTTGAGATCTAGAACCACAAACACAAGTTCTACTCTGGTGAAAAGGCAGAAATGAAGGGAAACTTTGAATAGAAATGAATTCTGAACATACACACATTTTATAGGCCTTGAAATAGCTTAACTAGCATTCTGAAGCTCCAATGCCAAACATGTGGCAGCTGAGAATTAGGTATTATGTCTAACTTGTTGCTTGTGCCAACCAGTAATATTTTGTAATGTACTTGTTGAGATGGAAAAGTCCTCTGCATTGTAAAAGACGTGTACTCCTGCTGTGAGTACCCAACTGTACTGTTTTCTGGATCCCGAATCTGATTCTTGATGTCATTGACAAAGACGGATCATCCATGTGTGCCATGGCATAGGCCTGTCTCACCGAATGTGCTCTTATTAGGCTGGGATGGGCACCCAAAGTGCTACCCTCATAGTGGTGGAAGGCTACCACTTTCACCAAGAGTTAAACAGCAGAAGCACAATGGTGGCAGCATACAATGCAGTGATACAGTAGGAGTGAACAGGTCCTTTTTACCTTGTGTCACCAGAGTGAGACATACAGGCTCACCCATGCTTTTAATTCACCTTTGGCCTATATCAACTGGATGTAGAGTGTTGTGCAGTGTAGGACTACACTGGATCTATGTGTGCCTGGGAAAGGTACATTAGCGGCATAGAGCAGTGCTGTGCAGTACAAGCGTGGTTAGTTGGTTAGTGCACCTCCCGAGTGCATGTATTCCTGCAAGGAATATATTTTATGAGAGATGTAGTGCTGTGCAGTGTGCATGGTGAAAGCATGTGCTGGGAGTAAGTGTGCTTGCACAAAGTACACTGCTTGAAGAATGAAGTGTTGTGCAGCGTGCACATGGTGAATGCGTGTCCTGACAGTGTGTGTGTGTTTGTAAGTAGCACACCAAGGCACAATTCAAAAAGGCTACACTAAAAAGGAGTGTGCAGTAAGTGTGTATGTGTGTTCTGACTGCATGTGTGCCTAGGAATGCACAATGCATGGAGCTAACAGTGCTGGACAGTGTGTGTGCTGTACATGTACACTGAGTGCAGGAGTGCCTGCAATAGTACATTACATGGAGCATCTTGGGTTCCATTTTGGGAAGCCCAGGCCTGCCTTGTGAAGACATGTACAGTATATTGCTGCATTCCTCTGGACACACTGGAAGAAGGGAGAGAAAGACTTCCCCTACACCTCAAAAAGGTGCTCTTTGATTCAATGATAGATCACAAGGAAAGGACCTGGACACTTCTCAGGAAGGAGATGGGGCTGATAAGGGAATCATAAAGAACAGGACTGAGAGCCTGGGATTAACCCTTTGATGCAAATATCACTGTGGCTGACATTCACGTATGAACTCTAGTCACTCCTTTGGCCTGTGTTGTGGGTCTATGAGCTTCGGAGCCTGTCCTGCTGTGACAAACAGCCCTTCGAGTGGAAAGAAGAGAAAGGAAGATGTGCACTTCAAAAGAAGCAGAGCCCCAACATTAAACTTCAAAGACCCAGACCCTAAATCAAATTTGTCATCTGCCAAGCAGCTAGACAACCGAGGTGGGAAGTTATGCAAAACGTCTGCCTGTTACCAAGGCGGGGGTCAAGACCAATTAATCTCCCTGCTGGGTGAGGGACATCACCCAAAAGAAAACCAAGACCACCTGACCTGGAACCTACCTGGAGCACTAGCGCCCACCTGCTTTCCAAGACCAGTTTGTTTATAAGAAAGAGGAGAGCATTGGAGGGAGTGAGGTCCAGTGGGGAGGACTCTCAGTGCGAGGTATGAGGAGACAGCGGTGCACTGATATGGTCATTGCCCATGTGCAGGAGTGATTTGGTGACCCCCCGTATGCCAGTAGAGGGCCTCCGTGGACTGAGCATTGCATTTTGTGTGCTGTGGTGGGAGCTCTAAGCTAGTACTGCCTAGTTGCGATGACCCCATTTGCAAGAGGGAACCAGCGTAGAAGGGACTGTGCTGTCCATGCACCAAGACTTGTGTGAGCCTTAGAAGTGACCCCGTATGTCCTGAAGGGCTGCCATTAATTAGTGTTGCCAAATTCAGGATGTTTTTCAGGAAAATTGAACCTGGAACCTGTTGGTCAAAATGTCACATCGAGACCTGCTCCTTGACTGACCCTGTGCACTCAGGAGGATTCCGAGAAAACTTCGCTCTGCACTGGGCTCCAATCAGGAGCACAAAGATCAACACCCTCGTCCTGTGTAAGAAAAACTGAACTTACCATGCTGACGGAAGGTGGAAGCACCTTCAATTGCTGTTGTAGGCTGACAGTGCCGCTCAGGAAGGAGAACAGGCAGCTGCTGAGAACTGCTGCATGCACAGTGAGCAGCCCGATTCCTCTGAAAAGCACCAGAGGTTGCAAATGACCACAGTCAAGGGACCCGCTAAATCGCTGAACACTTCCGTGCTGCTGGAGCAGGAAGGACTTGAAACGGCTCTGTTGGGCCCAAGGAGACTTGCTACCAAAGGTACTGCTGCATGGTACACACTTTTGACTATTTCCTAAAGAGCCACCGGGGACTCTTGAGTAAGGTCTACTGGTGAGCATTTCCTGAATGTGGCCGCCAGTGAATGGGGATTAACCCCGACCACACTGAAAGGAAGAGGGTGGGGCAGGGATTTCACAGATAAACACTAGAGTCCCGACTTCAAGGGGATTGTGTTGTTGTTTGTTAATGTCATTATTTCTTTGAATGTATTGACGTTGATTTATTGTTAGTACTGTGTGCATTTTGAGTTAGGAGTCATATTCACTCACCTGTATCTACACTTCCCCCTGAGGGAGCCTTTGACTGCATGTCCACAGCTACCACTGAGAGACAAGTGCAGAAGGGGTTCTTGGCCATGTTTCTCATGATACGGAGGAGGTCTGGCCCGCGACATAAGGAGTTAAAAGTCTCAACGACAAGGGTTACACCCAGTAGCCCCTGCGTGCTGTGTGGGACTCTGAAAGTCCTTCTGACAGTATCTAAGATGGAGACTTAGAAGGAGAGCCAAGACTGCAAATGCATGCTGCGGGGCTTCCGCCAGAAGATTCTATTGATCTCTTTCAGTAGATCTGAGAGCGAACTAAAGAAATTGCTGAAATTAGGATTAAGAGAAGAAACATGGGCTCCCTTAACTCTGATGGGCTCCTCTGCCCCTCCCTGACCAATTGTTCCCTGGGAAAGGCTGTTACACAGGGTAATAGGTAGATACGCGCTTCACCCTCCCTTGCTTTTGTGCTTGTGTCGGGCTATAACTGAGAGGAAACGCCAGGATCAGCCTGTCTTCCTACTCACGTGGTCAAAAACGCCATTACGGGACCATTCTGAAAGGCATTAAAAAAAAATGGACAACCACCCAGAAGCGGTCACAGAGCTGAACTGTGGGAATACACAAGTTCTGGCTGCAACTTGGGTGTAAAGATGAAGCAGACACTCCCATTCAGTGTGCCACCATTTCCTGACCAGAAGCCTGTTGTCACTCATCACTGGTCAACTGGGAAATTCCTTTGAGCTCCAGGGCTGGTGTGCTGACCTCAGACGTCCCTTGCCAGGCTCGGGACCTGTAACCTAGGGAAACTTGTGGAACTTGTCAGGAGGGAGTAGCTGTATCCTACGGCGAGCGGGAGAGCTAACTGATTGCTCAGAAGGGACACTGGGGGTTATAGGCGGCGCATGAGCACAAAGCATGAACTCCATAGGCTGGATTTCAGTGACGAATGAAGCACTGTTGCTCGTAATCTGTGCTCTGCGCGCACTACTGGAGGTGGGGAAGTCCTGCTGTCAGCATCTTCACCCTAACATTTGGACAGGGAAAGATATGGTGACATTGCTCCACAAGGGGAAAAGCGACTGCACTTGAGAGAGATCTGATCAGATATTTTTGTTGCGACGGCAAGTGACCAGGGCCAGAGGCATTATCCCTGCCAGGCACCACAAGGCTCTCCTGCATAGGGAGAGTCTATCCTGTAAAATGCTGGAAGGACTGCTCCAAAAGACACCTAAATAACAGCCCTCTGTTAAACTGTGTATAGTGGTCTAATTCTGTGTGTGGTAAGATTGAAGTGCTTGGGGGGTTTTTGTGGGCTGGTCGGTGAGTTTTTCTGTGACTGGCGAGTATAACCACTCATCATCTCCTCCCTAAGTGAGCCCTGTACTGCTCGCCTTCACTACTCTGAGAGTCAGGTACTAAAGCGGTGCACCTGGTGGTCAGCTTTGAGTCCAATAGGAAGTTTAAACCACAGAACAACAGTGGTACAGCAAAGGTGTCTGATTGCCACAGTCTGAGGCCAGCCCCTGACTGCCATGGACTCCGGAAAAAGTTCCCTTTATCTATCTGTGTGCTGGTCCTCATTCCATGCATGGGGACAGAATGATACCAGGATCAACATAAATACACCAGTGAGATGTGTATGTTTACATAACAACTAGCAATTCTCCTTTGGTTTGATATGTTGTCATGCAGTTTGATGTGCACTTATCAGGTTCTACAGATTGTGACCCAGATTTACGAACACTTAACGTCGTGTTTGAAGTACTTTTTAATGCAAACCTGTGTTGCTACTTATGATCAAATGCAAATCATGATTTACCTTGGATTCTAACCAAACTAATGCAAAGCTGTGCAATGTGAGGTGCATAGGCATTCCCGTCCAACCACCCATGGGATTTGATGCAAATCTCATCTACAAAAAATTGTTGACAGGTATTTCTACCAAAATCCTCCACCTCACTGAGGCAGACATAACAAGGAGAAATATACTCCATTTCACCCTCTTTGCATGTGTGCTGCTCTCTAGGCGCACATACAAAGAGGGAAATGCCTTAAAGCATCGTTGTTAAACACAAAGGGACCTCTTCCTGCCCAAAAACAATGCTCATCACAATACAGAAACCCTTGCACTATGGCACATCGGTGTCGGCGTTGTCGAATGGCAGCTTAATCTGTGTCAGGGCAGGGAGAAACAAAACAGCACCACATCTTAGTAGATACAGCACTTTTCTACCTTTTCCTGTGTGCGCAATGCAGCACCACAACTTTACTTGCTGCAGCGTGTTGCGTGATTTCTTGGTCAACCTGGGCCTCCATGGCATATCATACATTTATGCTTCAAATTGTATTTTTTTTTTTTTTATTGAATTGTGAGTCTGTCATCTTGAACTGTCTGAGCTCAAATAAGGCAACAAGGATCTAGTTTGTACCTGTGACCAGGCGATCTCCGCGAGCTCGGCGCGGTTCTGTAGGATGCACCAGATGAGAATGTCACGGAGAGGGTAGACAGGCAGCGCAGGTGGCTCTTTTGGATGAGTTTTACGCTTTTTACCCAATATCTGAAAAAGAGCAAAATTGGAAAAGTGATATCATTTTCAACCCTTATTTTCAGTCTGGTTGGTGAATTCAGCTCAATGGCTGGCGCGCAGAGGCACCAGCACATGCATTGTAGGATGCAGGATGCAGGACCAACATCACTGTAGTCATACTGTTCATGTTCTTCTACTCTTTCCAGGATTCCCTGCCTATTACTGTTTCAAAGAGATAAAGAGCAAGAATATCACATCCACAAACAACACTAGTACCAAGAAAATATACATGTCTACAAATTAACAAAAGAGAAGTATCCACAGCAGGAAACAGGAGCACAAAAAAAGGAGAAACACCTCTACAAACATAATAGCTTGATTGCTCCCTCTGACAACAACAGCAGATAACAAGATTCTCACATCTTTAGGAAACAGAGTGGTACCATTATATCATTTTCGGAATAAAATTGGACATAAATATTGTGCGGTAAATATCGCTTACAAAAACATTGCCCCATTGGAGTTAATATTTCAGAAACCTACACCCGATTGAACAGTACTTTTGCAAATGATATCAACGACACAGTACACATGACAGACAATTCTGACTGTGATTCTTTGATATACGATCTCTAAACACTAATGCATTGATGTTCCCTGCAGCATCACTGTATGAATGTGTCACCAGACTCTCAAGGGATTCTTTGTAGCTCCAGAAAACCAGAAGTGGAAAGAGCTGACAGGAATAACACTTAAACCCTCCGGAGATCTCAACTAGCTCAAGGAGATGGACCTTCACCATCAAAGTCTCAGAAAGGAGACCTAAACACACTCACTCCTTCAAGGCATCCTTAGTAGGACCTCAGGTGTAGCCTACACAACAAGGACGCAGATCCTTTGCACTATAGCAGAAGTGTTCCCAACTAGCAACAAGTATACAGCACTGGTTCCCAACCAGTGGTCCGGGGATCCACAAGGGCTCCTTAGGGGGCCCGCGACTGCTTAGAAAATGAAATAATATTAACAACTTAATAAAGTGTATATAAATAAAGTGGCTAAATGTACAACTGAAAATTGTAAAAGGTACTGTAAATATCAGGGATTTCGAAATTAGAGGTTAAATCTTAAATCGGTGTCCTCAGATTGATTTGTGGGAGCAGTGCACGTGCATCAAGCAGAATATAGTATGGAAGATGTGTGGCTTCAATTGAATTTAGAAAAGCTCAAACCTTCCTTTCAAAATTTACATTATTCTTTTTTATTTATATTGTGTGCAAATTTAATAAAATAAAATAATGTTTGTGCATACATGTGTCTGATGGATGCTTGTTTCTTTATTTCTTGTGCATTGTTTTGCACTTCAAATCATCAACAATGGTTAGGCTGGGGTCCCCGACTCCAAGTAATGGCTCAGCGGGGGGGGGGGGTCCCCAGATTCTAATATTGACTCAGTCGGGGTCCCCCTGTTCCAGTAATGATAAAGTGGGGGTCCGCAGGTGTCAAAAGGTTGAGAACCACTGGTATTCAGTGCTGTGAAAGCCTTTCTAAATCTTTTTTTAATACATTATGGTAGGTTTAAAAAAAACAGTTATGAGCGCCTTTTTCCATTAGAACTTTTTAACAAGGTCTATATACATTCGTTGACCAGTTTTATATGTATTCGAGTTGGGGATGGTATATGAGACACAGCATAACGTGTGTGCTCACATATAGTCCATCTGACCAGAGAACAGTAGTCCTATAGCTCTTTAAGTGTGCTATGTACTCCGCCCAGTTAATGTCAAGCATCTTAACGAATATCCAAGGATGAGAAACAAATCCTTGATGGCTAAGGAAAGGTCATTAGGCTCACTTATTAAGATACATGAAGTGCTTTCATTGTTTTAGCTGCAATGCAGAGAGGTCTCATTTACAAAGTGTGGTACACTTGCTTCAGTATTTGAATACCAAAAATCTCAATTGAAAGTTAATTGTGGGCAACATTAATGTGTGTCTTGTCCCTAAACCACCTGTCTGGCCCCTCACCCAGTCTCTGTTAGAATGGGTGAGCACCATGAGGGCTGAGGCTCCAGTCGTTCAAGGTGGTTGAGTGTCATCTTTAATGAAGTCACCCAATGCAACACTTAGGGGCATATTTATACTCTGTTTGCGCTGAATTAGCATCCATTTATTTGACGCTAATTCAGGGCAAACTTAACTCTATATTCATATTTTGGTGCACAACATATCTAGCGCCAAAATATTGGAGTTAAAGTCATTTTTTGCCTGCAGAAAACGTCCTTGTGTCAATGAGAAGCAAGGTAGGTGTTCCTGTGCAAAAAATTACTCTAAGGCCCTAGCGCCTTATTTATCCTCCCGTGCAAAAATGGTGCACGGGAGGGAGGCGGGCCTAAATAATGGCACTAAGCTTGCATAGCACCTTTATTTAACGCCTGGGTGAGGGCAGGCGTTAGGGGACCTCTGGGCCTATTTCCATAGTGGAACACCATGGAATAAGCCCCCAGGTGCCCTCCCAAGCCCACAGGGACACCCCCACCCACACCAGAGGGACAGCAGAGGATGGGGGACCCCATCCCAGGTAAGTATATGTAAGTAGAGGTAAGTATTTCTGTATTTTCTTAAAAATGTCATGGGCGGGGCCTGAAATGGGCCCCCATACATGGTACTGGGTGCAATGGCCATGCCCAAGGGACCCTTGTCCCCTGTGCTGGCCATTGGGGTGGTGGGCATGACTCCTGATTTTTATAAGACAGGAGTCATGTGGTATGCTAGGTTTGGTGTCAATAAATGACACAAGGCTGGTTAGAGTCATCTTTTTTTACTCTAACCAGCCTAACGCCTTTTTTTAATGCTAAACCCACTACTCCCATACTGCCACCCCACCCGGCTGACGTCATTGTCCATGATATTAGCCCACCCTTTGCGCCGTATTGCGCCATTCCATAAATAAGACGCCTGGCCAGTGTCTTGGAATGGCGCTAGCCGGCGAAACTGCGTTAGTGCAGTTTAGCATCAAAAAGTATAAATCAGGGCCTGATTGAGATCTTGGTAGATGACTTATTCTGTCACAACGATGATGGATATCCCGGCCGCTGAAATATGAATCCCATTATATCCTATAGGATTTATATTTCAGGGACAGGATCTCCGTCACCATTGTAATGGAGTAACTCATCCACCAGGATCTCAATCAGGTCCATACTTCATTCCACTCTTTGGAAATAGGAAATTTACTTAAGCCCCAAGCTTCCTCTTGGTGCAAAGCAGACCTTTCAATGTTGGCGAAACTCTTAGCTGCCGCCCTTGTTCGATGCACCGACCAGATGGGGATTTCCATGTCATTAAGATGGCCTGTTTTGCTAAAATTAACAATAAATTGACAATGAGGTCCTACTTTGCCCTGTTGCGGGCAAGGTGCAAGCCCAATCAAACATGTCTCTGGCGTGGTGCAAGAATCCCTCCCCATGACCTGTGCAATAATTGCGTGGATGTGAGCCCAAAACATAATGATAACTGGGCAATCCCACACCATATGGTAAAAGTGAGCTGGGTCGGCATGACAGCGGGGAAGTTGGCCTCAGTGTTTGTTTGCAGGGGACATATAGGATTTGTGTAGTTGGTAAAATTGTATCAGGACCAGGAAAGCTGAAGTGTTTTAATGGTAAAAGTCCCATCTTTGGCACCCAGAGGCCTGGGACCTGGCCCCAGATTTGGTACTTGTTTCAAAATTGTGTGATTTTGAGCAAATCATTTAATCTGCCTGATGTCCAAATTTTTAAATATATGAAACGTAGTGGAATTGTTAATATATGAAATACAATTTAATTCATGCATGGAAATCCCCACTTGTTGTATCCAGCATGGTCACTCTTTCTTTAAAGCCTACCTGAAATAACAGTGTTCTGCAGCATTTACAATTATCACCTGTAAGGTCCTTGTTACAAATTCAGGTCTAAGGGCCAGATGTAAGTAGATTCTGAATTGCGCCCCGCAAATTGCGAGTCAGAGCGGCTCGCGATTTGCGAGTCGCAATTCAAAATGTAGGATGGTGTCCCTGACACCATCTGCGACTCGCAAGGGGGTCGCAAAGTCCCACCTCATTTTGTAATTGCAAATCGCAACTTGTAATGAGCACTCAAGAGGACTTGCCTTATTTAGCTGTGACTAAATAATGAGGAGCAATTTTAGGTATTTGGCAGAGCTGATATCATCAATTCTCCAACAATCGACAAACTACAGCAAGAGAATAGGATCTGGATGAGCCTCTTTGGCCATTGATATCCCAGTTGTTTTTCTGCGTTAACTTTTGATTGGCTTGTCCATCTATCACAGCCACACCATTTTATGAATGATTACCTTGTGCCATTTAACTTTCAAAAAGAGCTTTGGTGATGAGGCCTATAGTAGTTCTCTTCTCTGATAGAAGCAGCACTTGATCACATGTATATACATTCATTAATGCTAAACACACCCACACACAACATGACATACCTATAATTATGAGGACTGGCCATAGGCCGTAATGAAGTGTGTATTTGTTATTCTAACTTTACATGGTCTTTGATAGTAGGGAAAGCTATAAAGCAGACCAAGGCAAATATAACATTTCGTTCTTTGATGCACTCGCTCAAAACTACCCGAACACACTATGGGGACCTGTCCTCCTAACGCGCCGGTCCTCACAAGGATAGTGTTCGTCTGGAACTGACAGTGTTTACCCACGCCATTAGGACTGAACCGGTCGTCACAGTGTGGACTATACATGCCCACATACACACACCCACACACACACAAAGGTGCTCACTATGGGCCTGCTTGTTGTTGCATCCATATACTATGATGCAGGGTCCTGATGGCATCAGCGAAGAGCTCTAAAAGGGCCCAGAGATGTGCATTTGTGGTTGGCAACCCTCAGGTGTCTTGGCCACCAAAACATGCAGTCCTGCCATGTGCCGATGAAGATGTTGTGACTCCACCAGTTGGCCACTGCACTAGCAGCCCAGGAGCCTCCTCTGAGGCCTCCTTCAGCCATATGCATGGTCCCACATGGTGCCTCAGCTTCTACAGTTCCCAATCCCAGACCTGCGTCGTCCGTTATGCATCTAGTTTGTCATCTCCCATCACCTGGCTCCTTCATCATGCCTGGTGCTCACTTCCAGTGTAATTTGTTTCACTTTGCTATAGCTGTCAATCTGCAGGTCCCTTATACAACTTCTAGTTCTAATGCAGAACCATAAATGTCTTTCTTCCTAAGATGGCCTCAGTTGCTCACTTCTAAGAAAAGCGGTGGTAAAGTAAAGAAAACAAACAGATAGACTCTACCTGTTTGTTTTCTTTACTTTATATGAGTAGTACCAACTACTGTCTCTTGCTTTGTGTACAAGGGCACATGAGAAAAAAAACTCTGAGTCTGGGTGAGAGATTCAGAGCCCATAGCCCACCCTCTGCTCTCGCATACTACAACTCTCAATCTCACCTCTGCCAAACCTCTGCATCTCCTGTAGCCTTCTTGTACCCCCATCCTCCTCTCATACACAGCCACCTCTCACCCAGAGAATCAGTCAAACTGTTCGCAGCCTCAGTTGCACTTTGTCTCTGGCTTCATCATCCTCTGCCCCCATTTCAATTCTCTATTCTTGACTCCTAGGTCAAACCATTTCTTCACCCCCTCAGCTCTAGCCTTGTCTTGTGATTGTGTGAATCCTACAGCTTAGATTCTCTAGGGGTTTACTGTCTCAGTTATAACGTGTGCTCCTCTGGGCATCCGGGGTTCATTGTCTTAGTAACGGGGTACACAGCTGTAGCCTGCTGCATCTTTACAGCCATCTCGTGAAGTGTACAGCGCACATCCATGGAGGGTTCATTAGATTTCCCATAGGATGCTCAGCACTGGTCCTCTGTGGGATCATTACCGCTGGCATGAGGTGGACAATTCTGGTCCACTGAGGTTCACTATCTTTGTCATAAAATATGAGGACATGACATGTGACTCTCCACATCAGTCTAGCAGATGCCTTCCTGCAAGTCTTAAAGGTTTTTTCCCTTTCTGGTAGTAAAAGAATATTCTTACAGTTATTGTGGACACCTTAGTTTTACCTCACAAGGTCCGACCCCGCAGATTTTTGGATTCTACATAAATGGATAATATGAAACCACAGTATTTGAACTTAAAAAGGATATGGGTTCTGACGACCCTCAGAAAGTGGTAAAATACATTTTTGAAGGAAGTTCCTCCAGGGATTCGAGATCATGAACTATATTCCTAACACACTTTCTAACAACAGCCATCACCTCAAAGCTGACAGTTTTTAATGCCAGACATTAATTCGTTCATTTACTGGCTGAACCCTTAGCACAGGTATTCAATTCTTCTTTAACTGTAGGTCCCGTCATCGACACAATGTTAGGATCTCAGCTCACATTACTCCTCAAACCTCACAAACACCCGACCAATTGTTATTCATACCGCACCATAGCACTCCTAAAATGTGACATTAAAATCTTTACATCTATTCTTGTTACACGCTTGCAGCATGTCTTACCAACAATCATAGCACCTCAACAATCGGGATTTCTCCTTAATAGGCAAGCCAATGATAACACCTGCTTTGCTGTAGCCCTCATGGAGGTAGCGGAAAGCTCCCATCAACCCCAGCCCTCCTTTCCCTGGACTCTGAAAAAGCGTTTGATAGAGTAGACTGGAAATATCTATCTAAAATCTTGACCAGAATTCACATGAGCCCCAGGATGATGACCTATGTACAAGCTAAAGTCCAGAAAGCTGCAGCAAAGCTAAAGATCAACAGAACCCAACATCTTCCTCACGAGGGGGGCCCATCAGGGATGCCTCCATCCCCTTCAATTTTTGCATTACCTATGGAACCCTTGCTTGCAAGGATTCAGAGCAACCCAGACATTCAGGGGACAAGCTTCGGTGGAAGGGAGCACAAACTAGCTCTCTCGCAGGCGATATACTATGTTTTCCCGCTCACCCTGATACTTCCATCCTGGCCCTAATGAGAGAACTGGATTCATTTTCCAAAATTTCAGGTTTCAAAGTGAATTCTAATAAATCCTGGGGTATGGGAGTATCCGAACTGCACCGTATCCTCGAGATACCCATTCGAAAGGCCCGGTTTCAATGGTCTAGTTCTCTCATCATCTATTTGGGCATCCATCTTACATCACGCACAGCAGAGTTATATCACCCGTTACTCACTGCTTTATTCAAAGGCCTCTATCAATGGGGCAAGTTAGAAATCTCCTGGCTGTGTAGGCTTAATTGCCTTACGATGCTGTGTCTACTATATGCCCTTCAAACTCTCCCACTATCCATACCTAAATCGATGCAGGTACACATTCGTACCAAATTGCTCCACTTTGTTTGGGGATCTCCCCTGAGTATCCGGGAAAAACATGCATTGTACCACAACAGAAGGAGGCCTTGTGTTTCCAGATGTGTTCACTTATGTCCTAGCAGCACAACTTTGGCCCTCCCTCGATTGGAACTATAACCCAGACAGCAATCCATGGGTACAGGTACAGCAGACTTACTCTTCGGTCCCCTTGGATGGCCTCTTGTGCCTTACACTTTCGAAAGGCACACTGGGTTCCCCACTCCTTCCGTTGACATCCCTTTTGCTAACATACTGGCATGAAGTGCAGGCTAAAAGACTATTCCCCGCATACCCTTTCCCCCTCACACCTTTAGCACCCAACTACGATTTTTCACCTGGAATGCTTCACCAACCCTCCTTTAGCTGGGATCAGGGTAAGGCCCCCCCCCAGACTGCGCGCCTTTTATGATGGGGACGAATTGAATACTAATGAATCAATTAGAGAGAAATACTCCCTTCCCCTCAACACTGCATATCGCTTAGTACAAGCCTTACACTTGGCAGGGCTCCTGAAGTCCCAATTGGCCATGGAGAGAGACGAAACAGCCACTGAATCACTATTTCACTAATACGTCTGGTGCAAAGGCATTTCATGGCCCTATCGATATATACTCAATCTTACCCCCGCCAAGAAGCATACATATATGGTGCAATGGAAAGGGAATTAGGAAACAAATTCTTCAAAGACACGTGGGGGGGCGATAAAGCAACAGCCATCTAGCTCGTCAGTTTGCCTTCACCATAAAGAAGATGCCTATAAACTGGTCACACATTGGTATTTGACTCCTGTACCGCTGCACAAAATGTTTGGCAGCCCAGAATCTTGGTGGAAGAGGTGCAGGGAATGAGGCACATTTTTCCATGCCTGATTATCTTGCCCAACGATCCAATATTTTTGGGAGGAGGTCCTGCATAACGTATTTAGTATAACTAATGTCAACTTCCTTGAGATCTCTTGCTGGTCCTTCTGGGCGATTCGGGTATAGAGAGAGCTCTTCCCACAACGACTCAATGGGGGCGTTTTTTGTCTCATATCCACCTTGCCGCATGATTATGCATAGCACAACTGTGCAAGCAGCCCCATGTTCCCACTCTAAATCTGTGGTGCGTAAGCTCTGGAACTTGTACTCCATGGAAAAGCTTACAGTAATGATTAGAGATAGGGTGGCTACGTTTTAGTCCACATGGCTCCCCTTTATTACACACATTTGACATCAAAATAGGACAGGGGGATACATCTCACCATGGCCAAGATGCTAAAAGCCTCAGACATATGGATTTTCTCTTCTTCAGACTCACCAGATGGGCCTCCTTCACTTCCCTATACTTCGACTGCTCAGTATTTACGCTGTCACACTACAAGGGATAATAGGATATCCATGATGGAAATGGATTCAGAGGGTCACTCTTGTCTTCTGTGGGAGGTAATGAAAGTCTTGTGGGGAATTTCCTAGATTTTTACAGTGACTTCCTTTACAGTCATGATAACTAAGCCCATGGAGATGTGGTGTGTCGATTCCCCCTTCCTGCCCTCAATGCTTATATAATGTGTATTGAATGAAGATGCTAAATGTGTGTTATTCTCATTTAAAATGCTAAATATAGCTGCAACCATCAACACTGCTACTAACCCACTTACAGGAAGGGATTTTTCTAAAATATAAGTTGGAAGGTAGGTTTCTGTGAGGAGCCAAGCTTATCAAAGCCTGTGAGAAAGCAAAATCCAGTAAAGTAAATACAGAAAGCAAACATGAGGGGGTCACCTGGGGGGTCAAAATAGGATGTAAACCAGAGCAATGCCAGTGCAGCAGGCAGCATCTCTTAATGTCAGAGCAGGGAGCAAGGTCTGGCCACAGTAATGTAAGGGGCAACATTTAGAAAGTTAATGTGACATTAGCAAAGTGCATGAATGGCTCAAGCTTCACCAAGCGGAACCTATTAAGCAATCCCTAACCATGTGCCATGGCTGTTTCAACACAAGCAGCATAGGAGATGTGTTTCCAACAGGACTGGAAAGTACAATCTATTAGAGTCAACATAGGAACTAGAACTTAACAATACAGATCTCAATTTGACGGCTTTCTGCAGATCACCTGATGTGCAACACTCCCTAAAAGAAAATTTATTTTACTCACTATTTTAGGATGTAATTAAAAAGCATGGTTCTTCTTGTGAAACTATCACTTAGTGAAGTACCTGCGCACTTCTAATAGGCTACTTGTGCTTAATGAACTATGTCAATTATGAACTAGAATCGTTTCTTGTACCTTTATGTTGATATGCGGTGCTACTGAAGAGCGATTGCTTTTTAAATTCGGGTACAGTACTTCCGTAAACTCCCCCAGCAGCTCTCTCAGGACTCGGGCGACATGGTAGAGCTGAATTTCAAGTCCCTTCTTAGGCACTGTCAGGGGTTCCTCCTCAGCAATCAACTTCTCCAGTTTGCTGTAGATTGGACTGGATGGCTCCATATTGTTGTAGAGAAAAGTTAAAGTGTCCCAGGTCAAGAACTCCTTCAGGCTCACTCCATGGTCCAGGAAAAGGCGCACAAAATCTGGTTTGTTATCAATCAATGCAATGGTCATCACCGGATACAAGTCTGAGGGCTGGAGGTCCAAGAAACATCACCAGAATTAAACACAAATAGAGCTCGCCAACATCCAACATAGATCAGAGTAAAATAAGAGAAAGAATATTCATTGATGAATCAAAGTATCAAAAATAGATAGGCAGCCAGGTGAATTTAAGAGCAGTCATGCAAAACCAATAGCAGTCATCAATGACCGCACACCAGTCATCTGTAATCTACCAACAGCTCTTTGTAACCAAATAACACTCACCCACAGCACAGCCATCAACCATGAGTCAACATCCATCAAATGCAGCTCAACAACAATCTTTTGTCATTGAACTACAGGCATCTGTGAGCAAGGAAAACACATCTTACCTGCAACCACTGTTTTTCACTGGATCATTCACAGATTCACTTTCTTTACTTAAGCCCCATCAACAGGGTTAGAAGACCTGATAGCAATGCTAAATCTGCAGGGTTCATACGGAGAGATTGAACCCAGTACTGAATAGAGTCCACTTACCTCATTAATTGGACTACAAGGCAGTTGGAGAGAAAACAAACTCTGCCTCCCCAGAGGCTGCTGCTTAGAATTTCATAGCACAAAGGCTGAGGAGTAACAGACCCCGATAGAGGAGGCGGATGAAGGATCACATGTGAATCTATAGAAGTCCCAATGCTAGTGAACTGTAGTTACGGGTAAGTAACTTGTGCTTCTGCAGGACTGGGCCTTTCATACATCTACATTCTTGCATTAAGACCAGGAAGCTTTCTAAAAACAGAAGTGGAAAGCAGGATCCAAATGAAACTCATTGGAAGTGGTCCCTGGACATTGCCCAGCCTGCTCTCATTTCTAAATTTAGACTGGGCATCCAGGCAGTAGCTCCTCATCAATATATGGGATGATATGCCTTTTATAACTTTGTATACATGTGTAACAGGCCATTCGCTAAAAACGCTGCCATCACTGGCATCCCTTTTGATGGACAGTGCCTTGAACCTTGTGGAGCAGTGTGTTACCAGCTCGTTTGATTTCCAAACATTTAAGCCTAAATACAATTCCAGGCATCGCTTGAAATCCAGTGTGAATAGTGATTTCTCTTCAGGAGTGGAGGGATTTGAGAAAAAGGTGGGTAAAATTACTTTATGGGATTAGGTGAATGTGCTTGGAGTGAACTACACTACAATTGTCAAAGCTATTTTGACCATCAACGAACCTGAGATACGGTTCCCTGGAACAGATGCCTTGTACATCTATGTTGTAAGGGCCTGGTTGCTAAGAGTAATCTAATTTTTTATTGCGACTAACATTATATCAGCTTGCAGAATAGGCTCAAATGCTTGGGGTGTGAACTTCACCAGTGGTGCAAACAGTGCTTAATTTGAGCAGGTGGTTGCAGTTGGGGACCCCAAGCATTCTTTTTTTGGGACCTACAGTTACTTTTCCTCATCAAACTTGGAGGCATATCAAGAGAGTAAGACAAACATGAGGGAAAGATGGAGGAAGAGAAAGACAGAAAAAACGTAATAAAGGGAGTAAGCAGGACCTGCAAGAGTGGAATAAGAGAGTACCTGGTGGTGGAATCAAGACCAGGCAGCCTGGGTTAATGGCACATCGACCTTCAACAGCACCAGCCATGGGGCTCTGAGCAAAGCTTTGGGCCGGGCACTCATGTTTGTATAAATTAACCATTCGGCCAGGGCATCTCCAGCTCCCCTCCCAAGCAGCTGGTCACCTCTGTTCTTGAAACAGGGTTCAGATGTCCTCTCCTGGCAGACTTCTCAAGTTTCACCATTTTCCTGGTCCCAAACCTAGCACAGGGAGTTGGGACTCATTACCCACTGAGGTGCTTTAAAGATTTTGTAGTCTCCACTGGTGTGGGAAACCTCCAGGCTTCTGGTCAGCAAATCTAGACACACTGACTGGAAGTTTCGGTCTCATCCCCATACCCAAGTTGCAGACAGACTTTGCCTATTTCAGCAGTTCAGTTCTGTGACAGGTTCTTGGCAGCTCTTCAGGCTTTAATCTCCAAGCAGACATATACACCAATGGTTGTGGTCCAGAGTGTAAGCAGTAGGTGGGGTAAAGCTGGGTGGGACCTGGAGAAAACCAGATCCAAGGTCACAGAGGCACAGGCTGATACACACACAAAATGGATGCATAGGTTTGAGATCCTGGAAACAGTAGCATCCATCCTGTACAATCGCTTCACCCATCCACCTGCTGTGGAGAGACCCAGCAGATGCAGTGAGTGTCATCAAAGAAAGAAGGCAGATAATGAAGGGCTCCTTTGGGGTCCTGGATCACTGATGTGGGCCTGCCCTTCTGGGCTGCTTTGTCACAGCTGGAGCATTGTGAATCCGCCCCTGGGAGACTAGAAACTTGTCTTTACTCAGCCAGGAGTCTGTAAAATTGGTGAAGCCACTGTCTGGGGTGGAGGGTGGTAGTCACAGGTCAAAAGAGAGGAGACCTGCCCCATAAGAAGAATAACCTGAAGGAGAAGTCAGTGCGGGCTTGGTCCATCGGCCTTACCTCCCTCCAACATGGGGGCATCAGGATGAGAGATCCCATAATTGGAAGGTACAACAGAGCAGCGATCTAATCTCCCCACTTTGAAACCCCTCCCTGTCTTCCAGTATTGGGACTGGGGCCCCCTCCGGTGGAACCATGGACTCACATATCTCAGTCTGGGCCTCGGGCCCTCCCATTTCTTAGTGAGTGCCTTGCATCACTGAAGGGGACTGCTTGAAGCAGTGGCAAATAATTTTTTTGTGAGAAGAAGCTGACCTTGTTTGAAGTGTGGGGGCCCAGGAGGGTAACCAACCAACAAAGGCAGAACAGGGTACAAAGGCATGGCTTTTAGCACAAGGGCCAGGCATCCTGCTGGCTGGAAGAAGAAGCCAGTTTTATGGCTGGAACCAAAGTGTGTGATGGGAGCCCACTGAACAGGGATTGTCATTTGAAGATAAGTTAAATATTATGGTGCTGGGGGGAACTATCAATGGGCAGACATTACAAACTAAACCAATAGAACACCAGAGAACACACCTCAGACGAAAAAAACACAAAGGAGGAAACCCAAATCTCTGACTAATGAAACCAACAGGTTTCAGTGAAAGCAGAAGATGCGGAGGGGTGCTCTCATTGAAACATTTTCCTGGGTGTGGTTCTGAGACGTGAGGTGGAAACCTCAGCCACACTTTTTTGTGAAGTCCCTCATTCTTGATATCCTCCACCCATGTTGATGTTGAAATTGTTCTCCATAGAAAGAGCCCACAGAGCCCCAGCCTCCCAGTTGTAGCCTGGAGGCCAACCCAGACCAGTATAAAGTTTAGCGACATGCAATATCAGAAGTAGTGAGGAGTAAAGGTCCCATACAGTTCGAAAACACCCAGACTCTGATATACTGATATTCCTAGAACTCACATTAGAGTACAGACACAAAACAGAACTTTGATACTTTGGAACTAAGGCAAGCAATTTGAAATACTTGAACTTGTACACTGAAAAGTGGAGAGTCCTGGCAGAAGGACATTCTGGCATATGCATCCATGGATGAGGCCTGGGAAAGGCTGTATGGATGGCCCACAGTTACTGAAAGTCAAAATCACTAGGTGGAACAACAGAAAGACCCCAGGTAATACCTGGAGATAAGGGGTGAAGAATCACCCACAGAAACCTACCACTGTCAGAGAAATATAAGGCGCCGCCTTGAGAGACAGATTGGGACTCGTAGTGGGGGGCTTTCCCTTGAATGGGGACACTGAGCATGAATAAGGACATAGCTGGGTAACCGACACCTATGACACATGAACGACAAATTTGTCAGGCTGGAGAGAGGAATGATATCTTTGCAAAAACATAAAGAAATAATGTGACATATATGTATCTTCTTATTTTTTCAAAGGAAATGGGTCTACCCAAAAATATAGTTCTCCTGAATAAGGGAGATAAATATGTGGCTCAAAGTAAATCAAGAACCAAATTAGGAGCACTAGTTGTGCAAGAGTAGAGGGCAACGACTAGATGATAGTATAAGGAATCTGCTCCAAAAACTTTCTATTGAAAGTTTCTGCGAAGGGCAGATTATGTATTGGGGGTGGGCAGTCGAAGATCCACACCTTGATGTGAGGTGGGACAAAGTTGATAGCTTAAAGTTATAAGCTATCTGCGAGGACACCGGAGACATTAGTAGTGTTGAAAAGTTGTAGTACTGTTATGTACACTTCCCCTGTTGTGGACAAGTCAATAAACACTAATTGTCCCCCAAAAGGGCACAGTCCTTGACATTCATGATATGTATATGTCATTGGTCCTTAAAACAAGGGGTGCTGTGCGGTGAGTAAGATGACCCACTGTCTCTCCAGGAGATGCATTTGAAAGCTAATCCTGGGGAGTTCATCAAGAAGGAGAAACACATGGTAGTCTGAGACTCAGGATACACCACCAGGTCCAGGGATTCACCTAAATAATTTAAAAAAGCAGTCGCTTTCAATCCAGACCAAATATGGATGGACAATGCAGGATTATACAAAGGTATGGTGGGGACCTTTGAGGGGGAGGAAATGCTCCTAGTCAGTGTTTATACATCCAGGCATCCAGGGGGATGCACTATAGGCATTGGAAGCACTGATGCAGACCTCCGGGATGCACTGGCTTTATTGGGCAGTGGCTTTACCTGGGTTATAGATGCTTCGGTGGACAAAGACAAGTCACAATACCACCTGAGCCAGACTCATACCAACCTGACTGGATTTGCCCAAGCTATGGGATTTATTACCACATGGAGAGACCTTCATGACACTGAACAGTGTTATTAATCTGAGGCTCAAAATTCTTACTTGTGGATAGGCTATTACTTCACACCATATGTAACTATTGATAGATTTGCAGCTGGAAGGTACACTGCTCAGGAATATCCAACTAGGCCTAATGGTGACTTTATCATCAGTATCCAGGTAAAGACTTGGGGACTGGAGACTAGTGATGAAGCAGAAATGAAGGTTTTACATTTATTAGCGCATAAACGTAGTATGAAATAATCATGTGTGACTTTAACCGAACTAATAAAGATTGTACGGGGACAAAATGTGCCCTCAGAGTAGTTTGCCAACATTTATAAGCGTGCTTTATATAACGTGGTGTATTAGAAATTGCACTAATCCGACATAATCATAAACGTGTGCTACGATTTGCTTGTTTGAAATGTTTTAGCTTAGCATTACTTTAGCGGAGGCTTCGGCCTAGTTGCCTGGTCTCACGGTTTAGATGCTCGTATTTTTCCAATGTGCTAATAAACGTGTATTTTTGCTTGAAGCTGTACTTTTCCACTGAGATCGTTCACATGCTTATCTTAAGGTTTCGTGCCAGCCTGGCATTTTTCTCTTTGCTCCAAGGTCAATCTGCAGGTGCGGACAATGGAGGCTCTGAAAGTGAGTTAATTGGTATAAAATGTTGCAACTTGCGTACCCGTCTCCAAGGATAATGTATGCTTAAGTAAAAGCTTGAGAACTGTTGTTTTTGATTGGACAATTTGAAGCTAACCTATGAACCCTCCAATGGAAGACCCTACTGGATTTGAACTGTTGTCTATAAAACCCAGGTGCACGAGAAGAAAGTAGCCATTACCAGCCCGATACCCGCCATTTTGCAGGACATTGCAGCTATTATGGCCCACCTTGCTGCGACGCCATTTTGAAAGAGACTTTGATGCTTTCTCTAATCGAGAGAAAGAGACTTTAAATGATTCTTGCCCTAGAGACTTTAACTTTGATCCCTTTGCATGAAGTAGTTTTATCTTGCCGCCGTGAGGCAATCGCCCCGTCCACCCCTGCCCCTTTGCCCCGTCCCATCCTGATCGAGAAACGGTACCTGTGAGACGAAGACTTCCTTGTATGCTGATCGTAATTGGTAAATATGAAAGGAAATTGTAAAATTGCATTGCGTTTCTTTTAGGTAACCAACTGCTGATTTTGATAAGATCCCTAGTTAGGAGTTTTTCCAAATTAACGTTGCTAAATTGTTTTTGCATGAAGTCCCACATGCCGATGCTAATTTGAGGGTAGATGAGGATTCTTTTTGTTGCACGATGCAATTTGAGACCTTGTTATGCTGACTAAATGTATGCAATTAGTTCATTACAGATTATAGTATTAGTGATTTGCATTGCTATTATCGAATGCCTTGTTATTCAAATGCTGCATAGATTGCACCTGTTTCGCCGCTATGGACAGCTATTAATGTTCATCTACGTATATCATTTGGTGTTGAGACACATCTATATTGTGCTAGCTTTGTTAATATAGGGAAATAAATTCACTAACTTTGCAACAAACTGGTGTGGTTATTCCTGACTGAAAGGTCAGGGTTCGCCGAAATGTATTCTGGATTAATTGTTAAGTGTTATGTTGATCAAGGTATTGCTTATGTTCGTTATTGATTATCGATTTGATTAAATTGACTGATCTCGGGTGAAGAGGGTCCCACTTAGCCAAAAGATTCATCGGCCAAAAGAGCGTCCAAAGTACGGGTAAAATTATCTGTACGGATTGCTCTATCAGTAGATGGTAGCAGAGGACGGTTTCGTCTTTTGGGACCCCGTACCGTTAAAGTACATGGTGTTGAATTAACGGTTTCGACTTTTGAGATCCCACTCGAGAAGTTGAATTAGATTTTTCTTGGGTAAAATAGATTGACAGAATGATGATGGGCTAAGTCCACCGCGACTTTCCCGGGATCTCGGAGCTTGCGAATGAAGAGAATGGAGGTGTGAGATCGGCGTTGGTGGGACTAGTGACGGTACGAGAGAAGTTAGGGTTTTGTGCTTGCACAGCTTATTGCCGCAGATTGTGTGAAAAAAAAAAAAGGTTGCGAGGATTTTAGAGAATAGCGGAGGTGCGACTCCGAGTGTAGAAGTAGGGAAGTCGTCGAACTTCATAGAAATAGCGGAGGTGCGACTCCGAGTGTGAGAGTAGGGAAGTCGTCGAACTTCATGTGCGTGTGGCGCTTTGTGCATAAAAAGGTCCACGTGGTTGTTGTTGTTGAGACGGGCCCTGCGAGGTCAAGAGACTCCGGAGTATGTTGTTTTATGTTGTGGTCTGGTCGGTTTAGTAGGTTGATCGGGCGTGGTCAACGAGTCGGTACGTGTGTAAGGGAGTGAAAGAAACTTCGACTTCGGGCTTTGACAAGATTCTAAGTGCACTAGAATAGATCATTGACAAGTTGAGAGTAGGTCTGCGGGTCAGATTTGCTTGCGAAAGTGGGGACCGAGAAAGATGGAATAACTGCTGAGGCTAGTGAAAAATCCCTAAGGTCCTAAGATTGTGTTACCCTTCCTGTAGTAAACCGACAGATCTGTTTTATATTTTTGGTAGCTCGCGATACATGCCAGAAGTTATTACGAGAGGAGCTGAGTGAAGGAGGACAAGCCGCAAGGCTTTGTCAGCCGCAGTGTGTGAGTGTGACGTCACTAGGAGCCGCGCTGGGATAGGTTGGTTGTAGAGAAGGGTCGCGCACGGATTGGACGCAGTCCGTGGGACTCGATTGAAAGGGGAAAGGCAAGCGAAGAGTATTCCGGGAATTAAAGTCACCTATTGATTACAAACTTTGTGAAATAAAAGACGAGAAAGAAAAATGAAATTTTTTAAGGCATTCAAGAGTGTGATGAAGGGGGAGTCTTACATTAAAGCGAGTGTAGGAGAAGAGACGCCACCCGAAGGTACACCAGCTTACATTGTAATGGAGGAAAAGGGGGTAGCTCCGTGCCTTTGGCTAAAACAATGGCACAAGTTGACGGAGAAACATGGGAGCGTAGCGTTCCCGATCCATGGGACATTTAATATAAGGATCCTAGAGAATTTGAGATTTGCGATGTACGACATGAAGGTACCTCCAAGGCCAGCACAGTTTGAGGCTCTAGCAATTTGGGAACTGATGGCTAGACAGCAACAGCAAAATAAGTTTGAGACTAGGATAAGGAAGGTAGAAAAGACACTAGCGGACGCTAGGTGGGATAATGCACAGAAGGTGTGGAGGTCAGATGTATTGCAGGGGATAAAATTGTTTCCCGCAATTACTAAGGAAGAAGAGGAGACAGGTAAGAAAGCTACCTGTAAGACAAACAGGAGGTGTTCCAAGGATAGAGAGGACGAGGAAAAGTTGAGAAGAGAAGAGGAGTTAGAGGATGAGGAGTTAATAATGCAATTGCTGAACGACCGTCCACCACCTTATGCGGAGAGTGGACAAGGTCCAAGTACCAGTTCTGCCCCTCCGGCACCAGTACAGAACAGTGAAACTCAGAGTTCAGGAGCATCATCGGGGTCTAAGGACCCGAGTTTACTGTTCACCCCGCAGATACCGCAGGTTAAGAGAATATATCCAGATGTGCCCATGTTGAAACCAGCAGAAAATTATCAGCCGAAGATCCCAGGGTACTACAGCAGTGATAACAGTACGGGAATGATTCTAGATCCAACCGTAATGGGAGGACAGAATGGTCACAACCCAACACTGGCACAAGCTGAATCAACCCAGTTTTTGATGCCTCAAAAACAGATGCAGGGGGCAAACGCACATGCTCAGATGACGGGGAGTCAGATGGGCATGCCGGCAATGATGACCCATAGTGTGGGAATGAACATGTCTCAGAACATGGGAAATGGACAGAACCCAGACGCGATATCACTACCCATTACTGTAGGTCCACCGGTACCTTTGTACAGTCAGCCTAACCTAGGTATGAGCGGTCAGGGATCAATGCTGCAGAATGGGACAGAAAGGAGGTGCATAGAAAACACTCCAGGGATAACTCCGATAGCGGCTCAACCAACTGGATCTGGGTCCTTGATGGAGTTTAGTCCCATATGCGCTCAGTCAACACTGGTGAGGTCGAGTCCCCCACTGGTGATACCGCTGTCATCGAATACTGAAAAGTTGCCGCAACCATCAATGGCAGTCGATGTAAATGCTACACTGATGGGGTTGAATGCACAACAGCTGACACAGTGGTTCAACAGTCTGAATTCCACACAAAGCTCAGCCAGTGGGAAGGGAGAAGATTATCTGAACAGGGTCAGGTTGAACATGGAAGCACAAGAATTGGTGGAAGGGACTATGGGTGTGAATAGGTTAGAGTCCTACTCGGAAGAAGAGCTGAGATATCTATGTCCCAGGATTACGAAAGAAGTGAACAAGGTACATAAAAGCTTGCAGGAAATTGCTGACAAAAACGGGGTTGACATAGACAAGACAAAACACTTGAGCAGGAGCTACAGGTTGGATTTCGGGACCACAGATTTTGAACACATGAGGTCAGCAGGCATGAAGGCGCACCTTAGAGAATTGTTGCAGAGTGCACAAGTGTGGAGGTGCTTAGACAAATGGGAGAGCAGATGGGTAAAGAGAAAGGAAAAGAGGAAAGACAGTGTCCCAGAGCCCAACGAGAAAAGACCACAGAGTAGTGATGCAGTAACCATGTTACCAATGAGGGAGACAGCAGGGGGAAAATTAATACATGTACCATGGCACAGAAGCGACATTCAGTCTTTTACGGATGATTTTCCCAAACTGAGAGAGAAACCAATTGAATGGTATCAACAGACTGACAGGTTTGTGAAGCTTGCAAAATGTCTCTGGGAAGACCTGAACACTCTCTTTGAGATTGTAGTTCCGGCAGATTTGTGGGAGGATTGCAAAAGAGCTGTAGGTTGGCCGACAAGTGAACCGGAGAGAGACAGGGATACGGGTGCACCATCACCTATGGTGATGAGCCTGTACTATAAGGTGATTGAGCATTTGAAGACGAAGGTGGCCGCGAAAAATGTGGATTGGCAGAAGATCGATCGAACTGCCCAAGAGGCTAAACATTCGATTCATAGTTACTATGAGAGGTTGTTGAAGGCGTTCAAGAACTACAGTGGCACGGAAACAATAGAGGCGAAGGACATGCTTCATTTTGTGTTTAGATTTGTGGAAGGGCTGAGACCAGAGATAAGTCAGATGATAAAGTCGCATTTGATTTGTTGGCAATCGAAACCGATTGATGAGGTGTTGAATTATGCGAAATACTGTAGTGACGAAATCGAAGTGAAACAGAAAAGGTTGAAGGAGAAAGTGATGATGATGCAACTTAAAGCAGCTCAGACAGGTCTACAAGGTTTGCAAGGGTTGCAAGGGTTCCAACAGCAGGTACCGCAACCGCAGCAGCAGATGCAGGGAAATATGATGTTTCAGCCACAGGCGAGAGGCAGAGGCAGAGGAGGTTTTGGGAATAATGGTCCGGATTTGAACACTGTTGTGACTCCGAATGGTGTGCAGGCATTGAAAAAGGTGATGCCATGTCACGTGTGTGGAATTGTCGGTCATTGGAAATGCGAGTGCCCGATGGTGGTGCAGGAAGGTGCAGGTGTTGGTCAGCAAAACAATGATGTCAATGCATTTCAGACAATGAGGGGACCGAAAATGAGAGGTCCAAACCCAAATTTTCAGACCATAAATCAGCTACAGGGATTACAGCCCATGCAGCCGCAGCAAATGCAGATGCCCCGTATGCAGATGACGCAAATGCAGCCAATGCAACAGCAGTTTCCCATGGTACCTAATCAGCAAATGCAAATACCTTTGGCACCAATGAGTCAGCAGCAAGTGATGGTTCCTCCACAGGTCTCGGGTCAGGTAATGAATACAAATGGCACCGTACAACAGTTCCCATTACACAGTGAGAGTGGATTAAACAATGTGTGGGAGAGTGAAAGTTCAGGAGAGGAAGGAGATTGTGTGCTTGCAGCATCCTTGGAAGTTGATCAAAAGGGTCCGTACGTGGAGGGAAGAGTAATGGGTCATCGTGTCTCATTCTTGGTTGACACAGGAGCCACACGTTCAACTGTTAAGAGCATTGAAGTACCAAATTTGCCACTCTCAGGGAGAACAGTTCAAGTGGTGGGAGTAGCAAACAGACACCTGACAAACCCAATTACAGATCCGGTACCAGTCAGCATTGGTAACTATCAAGGGTTACATCAGTTTGTGGTATGTGACTCAAGTCCGATAGCACTGTTAGGGAGAGACCTATTGTGCAAATTGGGTTGTTCGATTATGTGTTCGAACGAGGGAATAAAAATTCAGACGAGCAGTGATGGGGAAGAAGAGGACAGTGTAGAGGGGGATGAGATGGAAACTGTCGATGAAGAGTATCCTCTGATTTGCCTTTTCCCGATGATAACTGAAGAAGATATTCCAGCCGAATTACGGGAAACAGTCGGAAAGGAAGTGTGGGATATGACAGGGAAAGAGGTGGGATTGATGAAGGGAGTGGAACCAGTGAAAGTGACTGTAAAGCCCAAAGCAACCTTTCCCCAGACCCCACAATACCACATGGCACAAGATACCCTCATGAAAGTTGCCCAACTCATTGACGAATTTGTAAAGCAGGGAGTACTGAAAGAAGTGTTGAGCAGTCCATGTAATTCACCAATCATGGGACTAATAAAGCCGAGTGGAAAGGTCCGAATTGTGCAGGACTTGAGGAAAATAAATGACATCATAGTCAAGTGTTGCCCTGTCGTACCAAATCCAGCTGTGATAATGTTTCAAGTCCCTTGCGATGCTGAGTGGTTCTCAGTCATCGACTTATCACAAGCATTCTTTTCGGTGCCTCTTCATGAGGACAGTCAATATCTCTTTTGTTTCAAATTCTTAGACAGAGTGTACAGTTGGTGTCGAATTCCTCAAGGGTTTTCTGAGTCACCGTCAATCTTCAATCAGATTCTAAAGAAAGATTTGGAAGCATTAGAATTGCCATTCGAGTCAACCCTAGTACAGTACATTGATGACTTACTGATTGCATCAAAGACAGAAAGTGGCTGCACAGCCGACACCATTGCTCTGTTGAACCATTTGGGAAGGAATGGGCACAAGGTGTCTCCTTCCAAGTTGCAGTTCTGTCAGAAGAAGGTGAAATACTTGGGTCACCAGATAGAGAAAGGGTCACGGAGAATAATGAAGGAAAGAATAACAAGCGTACTTCAAATGAGTCCACCAAAGACAAGGAGGGAGGTGAGGAAGTTTTTGGGAATGGTGGGCTACTGTCGTCAGTGGATTCCCAACTTCTCAACTCTAGCAAAGCCTTTACTGAAGCTGACCCAGAAGGATGCCTTGGATCAGATTGAGCTGAAAGAAGATGAGATGGATGCTTTTATCGAATTGAAAGAATGCATGTGCAGGGCTCCAGCTTTAGGTATGCCTGATTACACAAAGCCTTTCACATTGTTTTGTCATGAACGTGATGCATGTTCTTTGTCTGTCTTGACTCAAGCCCATGGTGGCATAAACAGACCAGTAGCGTATTTTTCAGCTACTTTGGATCCGGTCGCAGCAGCACTTCCAGGGTGTTTGCGCGCCGTAGCAGCAGTTGGTATCAGCCTCACTCAGAGTGAAGGAATAGTGATGGGACACCCATTAACAGTCATGGTCCCTCACTCAGTTGAGATACTTTGGACCCGCTCCCGAACGCAACACATGACTGGAGCAAGACTCACAAGGTATGAAACGATAATTCTGGGCTCACTGAATGTGCAGCTGAAAAGGTGCACTACGTTGAATCCAGCAACCTTGCTTCCTGGATAAAATGCTGAAATTGAGAACGCTGAAGACGTCGAGCATGACTGCCTTCAGGTGACTGAATTTTGCACAAAACCTCGACCTGACATTAAGGATACTAAGCTTGATGAAAATGACCAAATTGTTTTCGTTGATGGTTCATGTCTAAGAGATCGGATGGGAATTTTGAAAGCAGGATATGCTGTATGTACTGTAACAGGTGTCTTGGAAGCGGCCTGGCTTCAAGGAGTCTATTCTGCACAAGTAGCAGAACTTGTAGCCCTTACAAGAGCATGTCAACTGTCTGCATTGATGAAAGTCACCATTTACACTGATAGTCAGTACGGGTTTGGGATTGTGCACGACTTTGGACAACTATGGTCACAGAGAGGTTTCCTGACTTCTTCAGGATCCCCAGTGAAAAACGGGGAGAGAATAAGGGAATTGTTACACGCCATTCAAATGCCAGCCGAAGTTGCAGTGGTAAAGTGTAGTGCTCATACCAAAGGACAGGACTATGGTGGTCATTCTGACCCTGGCGGTCTTTGACCGCCAGGGCGGAGGACCGCGGGAGCACCGCCGACAGGCCGGCGGTGCTCCAATGGGGATTCCGACCGCGGCGGTAAAGCCGCGGTCGGACCGGCACCACTGGCGGGGTCCCGCCAGTGTACCGCGGCCCCATTGAATCCTCCGCGGCGGCGCAGCTTGCTGCACCGCCGCGGGGATTCCGACCCCCCCTACCGCCATCCAGATCCCGGCGGTCGGACCGCCGAGATCCGGATGGCGGTAGGGGGGGTCGCGGGGCCCCTGGGGGCCCCTGCAGTGCCCATGCCACTGGCATGGGCATTGCAGGGGCCCCCGTAAGAGGGCCCCTACATGTATTTCACTGTCTGCTGCGCAGACAGTGAAATACGCGACGGGTGCAACTGCACCCGTCGCACAGCTTCCACTCCGCCGGCTCGATTCCGAGCCGGCTTCATCGTGGAAGCCTCTTTCCCGCTGGGCTGGCTGGCGGTCTGAAGGCGACCGCCCGCCAGCCCAGCGGGAAAGTCAGAATTACCGCCGCGGTCTTTCGACCGCGGAACGGTAACCTGACGGCGGGACTTTGGCGGGCGGCCTCCGCCGCCCGCCAAGGTCAGAATGAGGGCCTATGTTTCTCTGGGAAATGCATATGCGGATCAAGTCGCAAGATTTTGTGCCTTGAACTGTATATTACTCAGAGATGAATGGAATTCGATAAGTGAACCAGAACTCGAACCAGCTGAAGCATTTGCCTTGAAGGTCGTAGATACAATAGATGAATTAAAAGCATTGCAGAATAACGTCAGGGAGGATGAAAGAGACTCCTGGATTAAATCACAATGTATAAAGAGACCAGATGAGTTATGGGTTTCAAATGAAGGAAAATTCGTTTTGCCAAACAGTCTCTTATCACAGCTTGCGCGGTTCTATCATGGGCAAGCTCACCTAGGAAGAGATGCCATGATAAGATTGTTCAAAACTGATTGGTTTAACCCCAGATTTCGTCAAGCTGCAGAAGCAGTTTGCCATCGATGTGTCACTTGTCAGCAGATGAACCCAGGAAAGGGAACAGTTGTGAACGCGAGCCACATTGGCAGGGCCAGTGGCCCATTTAGTAGGATGCAGATGGACTTCATTGAGATGCCTGTGCATGGAGGTCTAAAGTATGTGTTGGTGATTGTGTGCATTTTTAGTCACTGGATTGAGGCATACCCCACACGTAGAAATGACAGCCTTACAGTTGCAAAACTATTGCTGAGGGAGTTAATACCACGTTTCGGATTCCCGATCTCTTTAGAATCAGATAGGGGAAGCCACTTCAATAACGAGGTGATAAAGTTACTTTGCGAAGCGCTGAACATTGAGCAAAAACTGCATTGTAGCTATCGCCCTGAAGCATCAGGACTGGTGGAGCAGATGAATGGTACACTGAAATCAAGAATGGCGAAAATATGTGCATCGACAAATTTGAAATGGCCTGACGCATTGCCCTTGGTGCTAATGTCAATGAGAAACACCCCTGATAGAAAGACTGGATTGTCTCCGCACGAAATTCTCATGGGCAGGGCTATGAGACTTCCTGCAGTTCCCGCAAACGCGCTTTTGAATATTACAGATGATATGGTGTTAGACTACTGCAAAGGTCTGGCTGACGTGGTTCGCTCTTTCTCTCACCAGGTGGAAGCAACCACCTTGCCACCGATCCAAGGTCCAGGACACGCACTGAAAGCAGGTGACTGGGTCGTGGTAAAGAAGCACGTGAGGAAGTCGTGTCTGGAACCCCGTTGGAAAGGCCCTTTCCAAGTGATCCTGACGACAACTACCGCTGTGAAGTGCGCGGGAGTTCCCAACTGGATTCACGCCAGTCACACAAAGAAAGTGTTGTGTCCCACAGATGAGGAAGTTGAAGCGCTGAAACTGCCAGTGCCTGATAAAACAGTGCTGAGTGCTGAGACAGAGCAAAACCGAACTGAAAGCGAACAGGCAGGAACGGAAGAGAGGGAAACATTCTCTGAGGACGAAGCAACAGACTCACTTGGGGAAGACCAAGGAGAAATCTCAGACAGCGACGAAGCAGCTGAAGGTGACAAAGAACCTGAAGCAGCTGAGGGTAGCAAAGAGCCTGAAGCAGCTGAAGGTGACAAAGAACCTGAAGCAGCTGAAAGTGATAAAGAGCCTGACGAAAGTAACAGTGACGAAGGGCTCGAAAAAGGTGAAAAAGCAGGAGAGCCTGATCAGAGGAGGGCTTTCCCAGAAGCAGACGATACAGAAAAAGAAAAAGAGAACGTGATTGATTCCCCAGGAGGAGGGGACAAGGTAGAACAGAACGAAACAGTTCAAGCCTCCACAGAAAAGATCGCAGGTCCATCAAATGGACATGGTGCAAAGAGAAGACTGAGTATATCACCAATAAAACAGAGGACTAAAGAAAATTTGAACGACGAAGAAAGGCCAAAAGTAAAAGAGAAAAGAAAGGAAGTGTCTGTCGTGGTACCATCCTCAAGTGAAGGAAAAGACTTGGCCAAAGAGGAAAGTACCAGCGAGGCAGAATCGAAAAGAGAAGCAAAATTGAAAAGGAAAAGGATACCGAACAGGAGATATTCCGGTCCAGAATGGGCATATGCAGTCAACGAAGATTGGACTGACGAATTCGTATCTCTAAGCCTTGAGAACGAAGAAGAAGAGATACCAATAGAAAAGAAAAGTTTTATGGACTCTGTCGATTGAAAGGGTAATAAATGATATTGCTTGCTACAATCCAACGTGATACAAACAACCAGCTGAGACATTGCTAAACCGGATAAGACACTTGCTGAACTGATAAAGACTGAGTTATTGCCGAATCGAGACAAATGCTGCTAACCGAGAAGTGACTGGCCTCTTGAAGAAAACTGTGTGAACATTGCGCTCGTTCAGCTTTGTAACTGAATTGCTAAATAGTTTCTTTTATAGGTGCTTCTAGCTCTCTGATTCTATACAGATCATGACGCAAAACAGTAGAAAGAAATATTGTAAATATGCGTGTATAGGCTTGATAATTGCATGTGTACTAATAATAATGGCAATAGTGCTTGCAATGCATGGAAAGGGTGAGAATGAGAAAATCGATGCTTCTACTTTTGCTCCTGTTACTGTCACTGAACTAACTGCATTGAAAAGACTAGAATTAGATGAGAGACACTTGCATGATAAGAAGGAACTTTCGTATAATGTTTTCTATCGCTTGCTAACAGAATATGTTGAGACTATGGATGCGAAAGATTGTTATGTGTGTACACAGATACCGACATCAGTAAAGGAAGGGGTGACTTATCACCACATGCCTCTTACATACGGGATTACATGTAGTATAGTAATGTCTAGATTTTATGGTCAAACTAACATACAGTATTTTTACTCAAATTATGATGCTACCTTTGCATATGTTCCTATAATAGCGCAGCTAAGCCAGATTGCTAAAGATTGGGATGCTAAAATAATGAGGGAATTTTTCGAGCCAATGCAACCTTTTGAAACGGCTCACGCTCATAGGGAAAACCTTACCTGCTCGCTCTCTGCAGTAGAAATAAGCTTTTTAGATCGCACAGATGATAGAAGGGCACAAATGAATGTGAAATTAGAAAAAGAGCTACATAAGAGGACTTCAGTAGATAATTATGATTTTGCTGCAATAAAAACACAAGGGAGAATAGCTTTAGATGCTTGGCATGTAGGGAAATTTTGTATATATCGAGGTGAATCTTATTATGACAACATTTTTGTAGGAGCGAGTGAGTGTAAACATACGTTTATCTTTAAGGCCAAATGGACATTCATGATGAACGGACTTGACCCTGTCATACCAGGTGTATATTACATTTGTGGGTATGGTGCCTATTATCGTCTTCCAAAGGGATGGTGGGGGAGATGTTATTTGGGTATAATATTCCCAAAGGTTTATCAGCTGGATGACCTATCGATGATTCAAAAGACATCTGGATCGCATCGTATCCAGAAAAGAGAGACCGCAGCTGCTGTGGTAGGAGATATATTTGGAGCCATGATTCCTTCATTGGGAGTTGTGTTGAATTCCATCAAAATAAGAAAGTTGTCTACTATAGTGGATAACATGTTGACAAAGTTTTCAGGTGCTATAATCCTGATAGATGCTGAACTTGCAGCGGAAAGAGCTATGACTCTTCAAAACAGGCTTGCTTTAGACATTCTTTTAGCAAAGGATGGCGGCGTTTGCAAAATGCTTGGTGCACGACACTGTTGCACGTATATTCCAGATAACAGTGCAAAGATTAAAACAATGCTTGCTAACCTAACAAAAGAAAGTGCAGATATAAGGAATTGAAAGAACCAGGAGTGTGGGGGAAAGTTGGAAAGGGAATTGCGTCAGTGGGAAGTTGGCTTGGTGGCATTTGGAATGGAATATTGCTAAAAATAATACAGGGAATACTAATAGTTTTAATTTGCATTTTTGGAATTTGGGGAATAAAAAGAGGAATAATAATGATAATGGAAAGAATTAAAAGAAGGAAGGAAGAGAAAATTATGAAAAGAATGGCAGAAGAATACAAAGCAAAAACTAGGGGAATTAAAAGGAAAAGAGAACTGACAGAATTTTAATGGAATAAGATTTGTGGGCATGATTTGGTGTGATGACAAGTAGTCATCAGAGGAGGGATTGATGAAGCAGAAATGAAGGTTTTACATTTATTAGCGCATAAACGTAGTATGAAATAATCATGTGTGACTTTAACCGAACTAATAAAGATTGTACGGGGACAAAATGTGCCCTCAGAGTAGTTTGCCAACATTTATAAGCGTGCTTTATATAACGTGGTGTATTAGAAATTGCACTAATCCGACATAATCATAAACGTGTGCTACGATTTGCTTGTTTGAAATGTTTTAGCTTAGCATTACTTTAGCGGAGGCTTCGGTCTAGTTGCCTGGTCTCACGGTTTAGATGCTCGTATTTTTCCAATGTGCTAATAAACGTGTATTTTTGCTTGAAGCTGTACTTTTCCACTGAGATCGTTCACATGCTTATCTTAAGGTTTCGTGCCAGCCTGGCATTTTTCTCTTTGCTCCAAGGTCAATCTGCAGGTGCGGACAATGGAGGCTCTGAAAGTGAGTTAATTGGTATAAAATGTTGCAACTTGCGTACCCGTCTCCAAGGATAATGTATGCTTAAGTAAAAGCTTGAGAACTGTTGTTTTTGATTGGACAATTTGAAGCTAACCTATGAACCCTCCAATGGAAGACCCTACTGGATTTGAACTGTTGTCTATAAAACCCAGGTGCACGAGAAGAAAGTAGCCATTACCAGCCCGATACCCGCCATTTTGCAGGACATTGCAGCTATTATGGCCCACCTTGCTGCGACGCCATTTTGAAAGAGACTTTGATGCTTTCTCTAATCGAGAGAAAGAGACTTTAAATGATTCTTGCCCTAGAGACTTTAACTTTGATCCCTTTGCATGAAGTAGTTTTATCTTGCCGCCGTGAGGCAATCGCCCCGTCCACCCCTGCCCCTTTGCCCCGTCCCATCCTGATCGAGAAACGGTACCTGTGAGACGAAGACTTCCTTGTATGCTGATCGTAATTGGTAAATATGAAAGGAAATTGTAAAATTGCATTGCGTTTCTTTTAGGTAACCAACTGCTGATTTTGATAAGATCCCTAGTTAGGAGTTTTTCCAAATTAACGTTGCTAAATTGTTTTTGCATGAAGTCCCACATGCCGATGCTAATTTGAGGGTAGATGAGGATTCTTTTTGTTGCACGATGCAATTTGAGACCTTGTTATGCTGACTAAATGTATGCAATTAGTTCATTACAGATTATAGTATTAGTGATTTGCATTGCTATTATCGAATGCCTTGTTATTCAAATGCTGCATAGATTGCACCTGTTTCGCCGCTATGGACAGCTATTAATGTTCATCTACGTATATCATTTGGTGTTGAGACACATCTATATTGTGCTAGCTTTGTTAATATAGGGAAATAAATTCACTAACTTTGCAACAAACTGGTGTGGTTATTCCTGACTGAAAGGTCAGGGTTCGCCAAAATGTATTCTGGATTAATTGTTAAGTGTTATGTTGATCAAGGTATTGCTTATGTTCGTTATTGATTATCGATTTGATTAAATTGACTGATCTCGGGTGAAGAGGGTCCCACTTAGCCAAAAGATTCATCGGCCAAAAGAGCGTCCAAAGTACGGGTAAAATTATCTGTACGGATTGCTCTATCACTAGCAACATGGCGCCTGACACAAAAATAGTTGGCAACCTGTTGTAAGCGGCAGAAAATTACTGCACTCACAATGACAATATGGTTGAAAGTATGGTTACACACTGGTCTACACGTTCGTAATAATTGGAAGCCTATGTATTGAGGAATCTGGAGACATCAGGGAGAGAACGTGCAAATGTAACAAAGTAGAACAAGAAACCTTACAGCTGGGGAAGCAACATGTGCTTGACTCACGTGAACAATTAACAAGGGAGGTGCAATAAAAAATGTAATACACATCACGCTCACCAATGACCAAGAAATATTATAACTGAGCAAACAAATGAAAGTATATAATATACGAGATGAGACCAGAAAATGATTGGCTTGGCTAAGAAAGCAGGAAGAGAGAATAATACAGGTGAGAGAGATTAAGGCATGTACGGGTGGTACGATAGAATATACAACTGTAGAATTATCTGATTATTTCCAAAATCTTTATAGCTCCAAAATGATTAACCATTTTGGGGAAGTGTGAGAATGAATATTAGATTGCTCAATTCATCAACCAAGAGTGAAACAAAGATCTCTCCTAGACAGAGATTGCATCAGCTACATTTGTTATTTTATAATTATAATATGGGAAGGCCCTAGGGCCAGAAGTACTACCCATAAAGTTTTTAAAGAAGATGTCTCAGTTAATAAATTCAACTATATACAATATGCTTGTTTAGTCCCGAGAAGAAGGAAGACTATCAGTACAACAAACCCAAAGAGCATAAATAGCACTAATACACCGGTGCACGGCATGGAAGGACTAGATTATGTCTGGGCTACAGATTTATCTGCACTTGAAATGAGTATTTCTAGCAAATTATGATGATTAAGATCCCTGATGAAGTCCTGTTGGTTGGACAAAACACATTGGCTGGGCTAAGAACTCTTTTTTTTTAAGAATAAAATTCAATACTATACACATTGGCTCCTGTGATTTCAATGGACTGAATAGACGATGGACATATATTTGGACGCCTGTTGGACTCCTTTTGATTTTGTCTTACTATAAAACTTAGAGTGTTCCACAACTCTTTAAGTGCTTCCCTGTACAGTATGCAGACTTTCAGTAGACTTGAGAACAGCCCCTGCAGTTCTGATCCACAAAGAGGGAAAGCCCATGGACTCCACATCATCACTGAATATATAAGACTAAAATGCTGGCCAAAGAGTTCTGGCTAGTACACCTCCACCACTCATTGCTGACCTGGTTCACCCAGGCAATCTGGAGTTTATACCTCAAAATAACCAACCAGACTTGATATGACGTTCATCATGAAAGGTGACAAGGATAAAGTTAATTTTCTTGATATTTGAATTAGAGAAAAAGGTGGCATGTTCTCTCTGTTGATTTACACTAAACCCATGGAGAGAAATAACTTATTACACTTTCATCCAGGAAGTCTTAGGGTTAATTTACCCAGTGGTCAAAGTCTAAGGACCTGCTGCACTTGCAGCAACAAGACAGAATATTTCCAAACTACAGCACACTTCAAAAAAGGAAAAAACCTCCAAAGATTAACAATCCTGCCTTCAATGCAGGCAACGTTGCACCGTTGCATGGCCCAAGGGTTCCTGCGTTGGTGCTAGATAGCGAAAAGTGAGCCAGCACAGAGAGGGAGCAGGATTGTGCCATATGTTAGTAGATATGGAGAATTCCTACCCTCTCCTCTCCTTTTGACACAGTTACCTTGTTGTGTTGTGATACGTCAGATGTAAGTAAATATGCCCCCAAATGTGTGGTTGTCTTATGGTCTGTCAGCATTAACTTGAGCAGGAAAACAAAATCATATTTTTTAGCTTGAATGTCAAACACATGGCTGCATTCTAGGCTGCCTGAAGTCCTTGCCAGACCAATGTAAGGGAGTGACCGAATCCTTTCTATTTTGTTTGGCAATCAGTCAGTCAATCTGAGCTGTTGGCAAAACCAAAGCTGGAAAGCTGGTAGACTCAGTTAAAAGGTGGTCAAATTGATCAAAGCTCCTTGCTGAGCGCCCAGCAGCCACAGACCCGAAAGGAAGGCAAGTCGGGTCACCACAGTCATTTTCTTTTGCAGGAAAACCAGAATTGTGAGGCATTTTAGGTTGTCATCCATGAGCTGGTAGGTAAATAGACCAAGATAAAGGAGTACAATGGTCGTAATACAGTTGCATTTTGGGGGGAAGGTGTGTCTGTAGGACCTGAAGATGGAATGCCAATAGATCCAATTCCATAACTTGTACATGAACTTGAAATTGACCAAGGCTCCAACTACGACTTTGTAATAAGTGACCGTGAAAACATTGAACATGAGGTGCTGAAGCTTAACAAAATCCTCTTAAATATACTTCTTTTTTGAGGCATTCATGCAAAGGTCTGCACCTGTATTGTAGCTCCAGTGAGAATTAACTACTAACATTATCCAGTCGAGAATGAAGATTTAGTTGTTGGAACGTCACAAACACGTTAAAAACAAACAGAGTAATAGTAACTAGTCCAAATTAAACACTAGATGGTTCCAGGTTATCCATCGGGTACTACTCACCTTCCACTGCTTGTCATCAGTGAAGATATCACTCTTTGCGATGTCCACTCTGTTCCAGGACACGGCTAGCTTCAGCTGGTAGTCCCAGTTCTCGTGGCCATGGTGATCAAGGCGGCGAGAGGCTACATTGGCAGCAAGAGGGTATGAAAAACAAAAATGTAATGCACTGCGTGACAACCATATTAAGAAGTTGAAGTGGCAGAAAAGTTTCAAACTAACCTGTCCAAAACCATAACAGACAGCAGGAAAGAACAGCACTGTACCTTACCATCTGCTTTGCAGTAAGGTGGGAGTAACACTAAGCAGAAGATACATGAAAAATAATACTAGTAATAATTATAATAATACTAAGAATACAAATAAGATTAAGAATAGGTATAGATCAGATAATTGATGATAGCATATTGTTTCAGTACCTATGCAATAAAAAATGTATGGCAGGTGCATAAGTAAATTAGTATTAGCAAATACATCTACTATTGGGGGATTGAAGCAGGATGCATGAAAACAGTAACTAACTCATATTTCATGGAGAAGAGCGGTTTTCCTGATTTTGGTGGATCTTCACACAGATCAGGGAGGAAGGGGATGGTATGTGGGGCCTTGTGGAAGAGAGACCCATAAGAAACTTGTCCAGAAGTCTTAACTGAGATGATAATCAGTGCAAATATGGCGGAGAGAACTGAGAGTGGACAGGGAGTGAACTATTCCCTGCACTGGGACATTACAAGAGACAAGCAAATTTGGGCTTTGATCTTTCTCCTGTAGTGCAAGGAGAGGAGCCCTACTGGCCGCTTCCCTATGCGGTCCTGTTCACCAAAGGCACATTTACTGTGAGGGAAAGGAAATTGAAAGTTTAATAAGCCAGCCCACCCTGTTGTTAGCAAAAGATGCATTAGGTATCTAGTCAGCCAGGTTGTTCCTGATCACTATACCACCTTCATCAGGACCAGTTATAACCTAAATGATGAAAAAACAACACATTGAATCATAAACGATAATGCTGCGGGGTCTATGAGTAAAAACATGAAGGAAATTCAAAATCAATCACAATAGTAAAATGTCAGTCAACACAAATACATATGGACAAATCATTTAGCACAAATAATTTGGGCTGATGTTGTACTTTTAGTCCCATTGTAGTCCATGTTCTTACATATAACAATCTTCCAAATAAACATTTAATTCAAAACCTATCTTTTGAGATTAAGACAATGAGTAAAGATGTACCTTGTTTGAGTACAACAATTAGTCCAGTCACTACAGTAGGTGTCAGAAATTTAGACTGTGCACGTCATGTAGCTATTAACCAATCTTTCAGCATAAAGCAATAGGTCTAAACATGTATTCTTAGTTCCATTTCAATCCCTGATCTTACTGATTAAAGTGACTTTTTTTGCTCTATGAATTACTTGAATTTCTGTGATGTGATTTTTTTTTTTATTCCAATACGAATGAACTAAAAAGTGACCCAATATCTGTTTAAATTAATGTGGTTTCTAGAGTATTATCATCTTATGTTTTTGGGGCTTAGAAGAGTCTATATAGTTTCTCAGAATGTAGTTCTCCTCAGTGTGACCAATTATTAGTCCCTTTCTTTCACAAAATCTCTAGTATTTTCCACTACACTAGTATGCTTTCCATCTGGCATTTCTTTTCTGCAAGTCCAGTGTTTTTAAAACTTATGTTTCCTATTTTGCTGCTACAGTTGCTTCTTTTTATCCTGGGATTGAAAAGGTACCCACCATGCCTTCCATTTTGTGAAATGCTTATTCATGTTTGATGATGAGATTTGAGGTACACTTCTCTTTTCCCATTGCAATACCTTTTATAAACATGAACCTTTTGATGTTGTTAAGAATGCCTCTAATCCTGTTTTTATGGGCTGACGTGTAGCTGATTTCAAGATGGCCTATGATCCCTCCTGTCTTTGGATGCATACCCTGTAACTACAAAGGGTTATTGTAAATTAACTGATGGCCATGCAAAAGTTTGCGTGTTTCCACATAAAAGCTGTCTTTATCAGTTTGCGGCCGGTCTATAATATGTATGGCAATCTGATGTAAAACTCTTATCTTGGTAGATGTTGTTTAATAATCCATGAGGTTTCTTAAAATCTTCTGCAGTACTTTTCGTTCTCTTCGCTTTGTATGTGGTCGTAGAGCCTTCTTATATCGCTACGTATTTATACACTCCCTCAGGGACAAGTTCTTCAATCCTGTATTCTTCATTTTTCTCAACGTTCTCTGTGTGCTTTAACCATTTATTTTCCCATATATTGTTGGCTGAAAAAACATGGCCTGTAAAAATTGCTTTGGGATAGAGCTGCATTGAAGCCCAGACTCTTACCCTGGTCAGCACCCCTGTGAGCTCCTCTGTCAGCCAACATTCTTCCGTTCCCCCAACCCTATTCACCCCAGTTTTGACTTGTCCCTCCCATTAGTATAGCTTAATTTCCAAAAGACTCAATTCTTCCTCTTCATAATCTATCTACAGAGTCCCATCTTCATTCTGGGTTCTTTGCTGCCCCACAACAAACTGTGGTGTTGCATTGAGCTTGATTAAACTCTTTAAAGATGCTGTAACAACTATAAATGAGTGAACTACCGGATATACCTAGTAGTTCAGGTGATCTTTCCATTCACTGATAGTGGTAGTTTCTTCTAAGACACCACTTTGCTGCCCCACTCTTCTTATCATACTTTATTGCCTCAACACATGGAACTCTGATTTCTTTAATACACTTCAATATTTAATTCCACTGGGGTCTCTTCTGAAAGTGATTTATGTCTAGTCATCCTACAAAAAATACCTTTTGGCCAGATTTGGTCCAATTTATTGTCATCTCACACATTTATTTAACCTTGAAGCAGGTGTAGCCATAGCTCAACTAAACTCCTGGTCCTTTTCATTACTTTCTGATTGGTCTTCAGTGATACTGGGGAAGCTGACCTTCATTCTTAGATCTTGTAAGGCTGGCCTTTAGGGATTGGTCTTGGGTGTGACACTGGTCTACAGAGCTTTCCATGTGACTGCTCTGGGACACATGCCATTGCAGGCGATCCCTAAGGTTAATATACAAGTACATTGTCACCTTTTTCTCCGCTTCTTAAATCCTCACTCACAAAAAGCTTGGCCTTGGAAGAGCTGCGTTGTTGGTGCACTCTGACAATCCATGCCCATGGACTTAGACACAAACGACATCATTACATGTAAGACTGGTACCTCCATTTGCCGGCCCATCAATGTTTATGGGCCATTTGTTATTGGAACTTAAAAGAGAAACAAATCACTGGTATAACCTGTGTGCAACTACAGGACACAAGTGATTATAAGTAAATTTACTAATAACAAGTTAGCTAAAGCACAATCAATATTTTTTAAATGCAGGGCAACGAACTACATGGCAGTCCTCTACCTGTAAAATTCTGTAAAATGTAGCTGCTGTTTACATTTTTTTTATTTTGTACTTAAGGCACCATTTTGTGCAAAATATATATAGCTCCCATAACCACTTATGTCTTCTTAGAGAATCTCACTATCACCAAAAAGTTGACCTCCTGTGACATATTTTTCATTTCACAAAATCAAGGGGCCTACAGACAAACACATTCAGACATGACTTATATCAAAGGGCTCTGAGCTTGAAAATGAAATTAGAGATCTGACTGGTGTGATCACCTCCTTCACCTCCAGATTGTGGAATTTTACAGTTAAATGACCGACCATCCCTGAAAGACCTAAGATTATCTGATTGTCCATTGAAGGACGATGCAGGTTTATTAATCTCCGTCCCCATCTTCAGTGGACCCAAACATAGGGATTTGCAAAGTAGAACGGGGAATATGTGAATGAATAAATAAAGTTAAATCAGAAACTGACATTATATATCACAGTTTAAACAGCAAACACATTCTCTGTATGTCTCAGATAGGTCGAGGATTGCACTATTTAGTTGAGCTCTCTCACCTTCCTCCTATATCTTTGTCATTTTTCTGAACCTCAGCTCATTTTGAAGTGTCCAGCCCAGCTTCGGATCTTTCAGAATAGTGGTTGAAGCAGGCATGCTCAAAGAGGCTTCAAGAAGGGAGCAGGCCAGATCAAATGCAATCAGAAAACCCATATACTTCTTTAGTCCTGACTAGATTTGGCAGAACCTCAGACATAGGCCTGTATCAGCTCCATACCGTAGGATCAGATGGTCTGAACATAACAACAATATTCAATTTCATAATATAAGTCCATTAAACCTTTGAAATGTAGTGACTTTGTTCAGATATAAATTGTCTTTCTGTTTAAGATCTGCTCCTACTTTGTTAGATTTGTGTGCTCCAGGTGAGGGGAAAGTCCATCGGAAATTAAGGAATGGATTTAGCTTAGAAAATTTGGAATATACAATTCAGTTAATTAAATGATTTTACAGAGTTTGTTTAAGAAGTATTGAATAAAGTTTTCAAAAATGTTCACTACTCTTGAAGAGGATGGTACGCAACAAATGGGTACAATGAGTGATTTGTCAATGCACAGGCACAGAGTATGTAGTTGGATGTACCATGGTAGACAAGAAGTCATATGAATTTCAAAGAGAACAGATGTGAAGTCTTCCCAACAAAAGTCTAACTGTTCAGGCAGGTGTTCCTCAGACTCAGTGTCAGTCTTTATTGTGCCATCGAACAGACTCACCTTTCAGGAGGGCCTGGAGAATAGCCACATCCATATCCTGAGCACCATCCTTGTCCTCTCTGAAGACGGTGAGCAGCTGGCTCATGCGCACAATGTCTTGAATCTAAACAAGTGAATCAGAGAGAGATTAGCAATGAGAGCAGTCTCATCTTCGGTCGTCAGTATATAGAAGTTTTAATATTGGCCTCCGACCTGTATCATGATGGCGTGATGACTCCACATGACCTTCGGTTAGATCGATTGCAGATAAATGATGAGTTTTTAGGGCAGGCACATTTTCAAATACTTGAGTAGGTGGCCAAACACCCTCAGTGTAATTAAATATGAGAAAAAAATGCAAACCAATAGAGGTGGCCAGAAGTAGAGAGGACATGCTCCACACAAGAAAACTAGAATATGGGTTGGACACCCACCAACTGGGCTTGTTGCTGGGGTTTAGGAGCACCCACACTACCATGGTTCTCATAGGGAATGTATAGAATGGCGATCCTAATTAGGACAGTGCTGTATCTAGGGGACCTCTCACTTATAGAATTAGAAGATTTTCTGTTATATAGAATGAGAATGTATAGAAATATATCAAACTAAAGTTTCTACTACTTAGGAATTCATTTTTCTAATTCAGGAGTTAAAAGCATATGCTAGGAAGCACAAACTTTATGTTCTGGACAGAATGGGACTAATGCACCGTTAATCATGTCTCCAAATTCACAGCCAGCCATACACAACAGGATTATGTTGGGTAGCAGCAATCCCAGGAAAAGAAAAATGGGATTACAAACAAAAAAGTCATACAATGGATATTGTCATGTTAAGTTGTCACTCCGCTTGGTATGACAATGAGTGGGTCATAGCAGACATCAGAGGGCAAGAAACATATCTCTGTGTCTGAGAGTCTCTGCGTTGTAGAGTACTCTGTCATTCATTGAACTGAAACATAAATAATATATAAGCAATCAAGACTATAAGAGTTTAGCATATCATGCCTTTCTTTTACCAAGACAACTACCTTCACTTTTGTGAGTACATTAAAAGCACGTGCACAGACACACACACACACACACACAAATTCCTCATAAATGACTCCCCTAACCACATATTACTACCCAGTAGAATGTATATGCATCATGAACAAAAGCAATACAACACCATTTGCCACAAGAACAATAACAGGGTTTCAACAAAGAAACATGGAATCCCAGATTCGTTTTTATGGACTGGGGCCATAGGAACATTGTAACTCTATTTACAATCCATTCAATACAAAATGTACCAATGAGTTTTGGTTGTATCTTCAATTTTTCTAAATTCATATTCTTAGTGAGTAGTGGGAGTTATTTTATGATCAGCATATAATTTATAACTAGCTTTGGCTTTTTCTAAGACCTTCTGTGCTAATTCCCAAACTTCCATCAGCTCAGTTAAATGGTCTAATACGAAAGGAACTGATGTGGACGACAACAATTCTAACAGTCATATTCTGGGATGATGTCCATGCATTAAAAAAAAAAGGTTACATCCCAGTAGCTACATTTTCAGGACTTACTATATGTTAATCCTGCTAGCCATATCATCTAACTCCAATCCCATTTTGTTGCAAAGCTCCTCATCTCAAATATTGTTCAACACACTGAGTTAATCTTTCAGTCTGCCTGTCAATCTGGAGGTGATAACTATCAGACATATAGGGCCTAATTACGAGTTTTGGCGGAGGGGATTACTCCATCACAAATGTGACGGATGTCCCATCTGCCAAAGTAGAAGTACCAATATATCCTATGGAACTTGTAATACGGTGGACGGGATGTCTGTCATGTTTGTGATGGAGTAATCCACTCTGCCAAACTCATACTGAGACCCATGGGCTTCTATACCAAATTCTTAACACAAATCAGAGCAAAGTCGTGAAGTGTGATTCCTGCCTGTAATTAAACAAAATGGACTACTAAGTTCTTGAATGATAACATTGTACAAAGATTTGTGCTAACACTTTTGAAGTGTGCAATGACCTATTTTCATTACATGTTCCACAAATGGGTAATTATATTATAAAATCTATTGATGAAGTGTGCCAAGATGTAGATGACAAGGCTATGATCTCAAAAGACTAATAGGTTTGTCCTAGGTAGAGAACTCTTAATACATGTGACTCACCTGAACTTATTCTTTTACATCAACAAATAAAGCTGTCCACCAAAATATCTTCTAACTGCTGCTAATTCTGGGATGCCCAGAAGTCTTAGAATCATAAAGCCAACTCACAGCTTGTTGCCCTTTCTGAGGTCAGGTTACATCCGCTGCCTCCCCTGGATACCATAATTATTCATTCTCACTTCTGTCTTTCTGTTCTCCTCTCTAAAGACTGTTTCTAAATGTACATTTGACAAGAATGATTCCACTGTAATTAAAGCTATAAAAACTATTTGAGGTATTGGATGGTAAAATTAATAATGGCTCATTAATCAGTTTATTCTCATTTTCACATTGCTTATGCCGAGGCTAAACATCTGTTTTTACCATTATTTCGACCAGATCTGAAATTAACTACAAAATCATAACCAGAAAAGATCAACATCCATCGCAATTCTGGTCAGATGTTCCACAATTTTGTAACTGGCATTATTTCAATGAAGTTGGATCCTATCTAAGTTTCATATTCTCCTGATCAGAACTCTGTGAGTTCTATGCATTGAGTACTTGTGCATATTCATTTGTGCTCGGCCCCATCATGTGCTCCAAGTTTTGATTAATTCTATAAAGATTTACCAGTAACAAAATTGTGGCAAATGTAGCAACATTTTGAATATGATGCAATGTTGTTGTTTAATATAAAGCCATGAGGAAGCAGGATGCTCTAACAGTGTAATATGTATTGGATAAGACTGTAATTTCAAAGCACATCTAAAGACTGTGACTGTATTTTAAATGGAATAGTGAAAGAACTGGACTTCATTTCCAAACCTCGAGACAAACATTCCAGTATTAATATGTGTTTACAGGATCTTTGAAATATTATATTCATGGAAATATTGTAATGTGCTGCTTTTGTTTCAAGGCTAATATATTATTTAAACTCATTCTGTATACGAAAAACCTCTCTGAATGTACATGTCAAAAATGATAGACCATAATATAATACTCATTTCAATCCTAGTCTCTGAGGATAGGGTCAGAGTGCATTACTGCTGCAGTGCCTCACTCTACCACCCTGCAGTTACCAGGAGAGTATAAAAGGACTAAAGAACTGTATCTGACTTGCACCATGATGGAAGATGAAGTCCGTGCTTCTGCACCAGTCAACTGAAGGTGCTTATACTCTGCACTCAAGTCTTTAAGAGAAGCTCCATTTACCTATTACCCCACATGAGCTGGCTTAGACACATATGGCCAGATTTATCAAGGTTTTAAGTCGCCCTTGTGCCATGCAAGGGGGTGCAAGGGCAACACAAAACCTAAATAACGCCCTGAATGATTTCATAAATGTAGAATAACACAAGTTATTGCAAATCGCTGCCTTGCATTACTCTTCGGCAGGGAGGCATTCTGCAGCACACACAGAAAGAGAAAAATGCCTTTAAGAATTGTTTTTGTGCAGGAATGTCTCCCTTCCTGTGCAATGCAGGCAACTGTGCAACATTATGCAAGGTTGCCTGCACTGGCGCTAGGGAACCAAAAGTACGCCAGTGCTAGTAAATGACAGGAATGCACTGTATAAATGTTAAATATGGTGCATTCTTGCTCTTTCCCTTTCATGCAGTGCAGTCTATCGCTTGCACTGTATGAAAAATGTATAACTATGTCCCTTATTTGACACTGCTTGCCGACCCAGAGTAGGAGCTGTTCCTGCTAGTGCATTCAAAGCAAGGCTCATCTGAATGAAGGCTTCTATGCAGGGGCAGCTCCTCCACTATGGCTGTGGCATTGCCCCCCCCCCCAGCAGCTGCAAAACATTTACAGTAAAACCATGATAAACTGTGTTTATCATGGTTTTACTGTAAAAGGGGTGGGGCCATGGTACTCCCCCTCAGTGCGCATGTATGTTTGGCCAGCCGTCTCGGGCCGGCCAAACATACATGTGCACTAGGCTCTCTCCAACCCGGCACTGTGTTGCCAGGTTGGAGACAGTAGGCAGAGGCTCCCACTTTGCCTTGGAGTGCGTTGGCTGGGCGCTCCCTCCAATCCTGTCAGCAGCATGAAAGAAGCTTTTCGATGGGCAGCAGGGCAGGCTGGGAGCCTGCGCCTGCAGTGGAGGAACCGAGCGCAACGGCGCTAAAGGTAACAATTTTTTTTATTATAAATTTTTTGTTGTTGCCCCCCTACCACCACGCACTGCGCCACCCCACCTCTTTTCCCTCTCATGAGCCGCAACAGCTTCTATACTAACTTTATCTTTACACTTTGCAGCTGAGGAAATGAGGGACCAGATGTTATAACGGTGCATAGCAGCAAACGTACGTGATAGCACTCTGACACAACTATATCAGTTACTTAGTGACACAGGTTTGACTTTGGACGCAGACAAGTGTGAGTTCACCAAGTCAAAACTGAAGCTCCTTGACCCTACCTTTTCAGATGGGGGTATGACACCTAATCCTAAAGTACAAACTCTGTCAAATGCTGATCGCTCACAAGATGTTTCAATGGTACACTATTTTCTTGGCATGGCCAGTTACTGTTTAAGATACCTAAAAATCTTTGCAACTCTAGAGCTCCTTTAGGAGAGGTGACAAATAAACATGTTTCTTTTCAATACTCATCAGAATGGGAAAGATTTTTCAAGAGAATTCAACAAGCATTTGAAAATGCTGCTGAAATGGTATAGTTCAATTGAAAGCTTCACACAGAGGTTATGGTTGACACTAGCCCAGTTGGGTGGGGCGCTATACTTGCACAGCACAGTGGACACACGAATGCTCGAAGGCATATTGTGGCCTATGCTATTAGAAGTTTGTCCCAAACAGAACGTGCGTACTCACAATCTGAGAAAGAACGTTTAGCCGTGTCATGGGCTTGTGTACATTTCCTGTACGGAAAGGTTCTTATGCTGGTAACTGATCATCATGCTCGCTAACCATGCGTGGCCATCTAAAATCGAAGATAGCCCCTCACATTGAACAATGAAGACTATGACTACATGAGTACAATTTTACAATTGTGAATTGTACAGGAAAGGATCAGAATCCTGCTGGCTACTTTCCAAGAGTTCCAATACAAGGTCATAATACTCCATCCAAGAATGCTGAAGCCTACATTTATTTTATCTTCAAGTCAAGTACACCAGCTACTATATCATTAGCCCAAATTATAACTGCAATGATAATGAAATTCTGAAGTTAAAAGACTTAATTACACATCAGTAATCGAACAAACAAATTTGACCTTTCACCAATGATGGTCAATATATAAATTTACAAAAATGTCAAAGATGAGTTGTCCATAACTCAGGAAGGAGTTATTCTGTGAGGGTCGAGAATCCTGATTCCGGAGAGTCTGCGACAGAAAGTAATTGAAGTGGCTCACGAAGGACATTGTGAGTTTGGGTTTCCATACTTAGATGAAAGAGTTGAAAAGGAACTTAAGCTCTGTCATATATGTCATTGCCTTTCTACCATTGTTACTCAACATACTTTGAACATGTCAGAACTCCCTAAACATGCATGGGAGGGAATAGCCTTCAACTTCTTTGGTCCACTTGACAATGGACATCATCTAATGGTGATGGTGGATGAATACTCATGTTTCCCATTAGTTGAAGATGTCTTGTCTACGACTCATGACCAAGTCAGTGAAAAAAAAGTATGGCATCTTCATGACCTGGGGCAACCACGCCATTGTGCAGTTTGGCAATGGCCCATCTTTTAACAGTAAATAATTTAAATAATTTTTGGAGCATCTAAACATAAAGCACCAAAAGAGTACAACCTTTGTGGCCGCAGGCCAATAGACTTGTTGACCATTTTATGAGTATGTTAAAGAAAGCAGTGCAGCGTGTAACTCTTGAGAAGCTGAATTTTAAAACAGTACTAACTTATTGTTCAACTCCCCACTCAACGACAGATGAAAGTCCTGCAATTTTGATATTTAGGACAGTAATGACAACCAAGTAACATCAATGGACCAACAAGAGAGACCAAAGTGAGAACATGATTCATACAAGGAAAATTAAAGCTTATGCAGGCAACATGCAAAAAGGAGATTTGGCGATTGCCCAACAAATGTGCAAAAGAAAATCTCATGCTCCCTTTGATGCTGAACCTTTCTTAGTGGTGTCTACTGAGAGAGCATAATTTGGCTGTATCATTATGCGTTGCAGAAGTGACATGGAAATTTAGTCAATGACATATATAGAGTGTGTTCAAATGTGTTCATGTTAACACAGTGCATTGAAAATCATACAATTCAAGGTACAGTCATAAGTATAAATGTAGAAGAGTGATATGTGTGTTTTGTAATGTCACTTATCGACTGGAAAATAACACATGTATCCATTCATACTCAATGTATTGGGACTATTGTATCATAGTTAATTGATATATCATTGCAGTTATTCATCACTTGTTCTTATGAAGAGAGCCCTACGGTAAGTGTTACTCGCACCTTCGCCATGCACAGTTGTCTGATCAATAATTTTACTGCAAATGTTGCAGTGATAATATGGAAGTTGGGATAGAAGATGTCATCAATGGTATAATACGTGGAGTAATTAACTGTGCATGGCGAAGGGATGAGTTTAAGTTACCTTAGGATGCAAGTTATGGTTACTTGAAAGAACTCTAACTATAACTGCTAAATTTCTATGGTTTTGTGTGAGTAAATTCAGAACCTAACTATAACGTCCCTGTAGCCTTTGTTTTTTTAGTGAATTTTTTATTATGTATAGTAATTTGCATTACTAAATGTTAATACAACCAACTCTGCGCATGGCCTTTGGCCGTGCTTGGCAGCCATTGGATACACTTCCTAGCCTGTGGCCAGACCCCGAGGCCAACCCCCTATAATCCCTACAGTCCCTGCTGTCAAGCCCCCTAACCACCCAACCCTATGCTGTGCATGGCCCTTTGTGCCTGCATGGCGGAAGTTAGCCACAGTCTCTCTGGTTGTGAGAATAGTTGTGAGAAGCTGTATCTGGGGGGTAAGAGTGGCTGTCAGAATGTCTGTTTGGGTGTGACAGTGCATACATCAGTGTTTTAGTGGGTGCATCAGTATGTGTGCGGGTCTGTGAGTGGGTGCATGTGGGTGTCAGTGGGAATGTGACAGTCGGAGTGGGAGGGGGTGCGTAACTGTCTGAGTGGGTCTATGAGTGGGCGGATGAGGGATTGACAGGGTCTGTGCGAGGGAGAAGTAAGTAAGACAGTGGGTGTGTGATTGGGAGAAATTGATTGAAAGAGAGACAGAAAGAGAGAACGAAAGTGTGAGGGAGAGAGATAGGGAGTTTTTTAGGCTTTGATGTCCGATATACTTAGAATGAGATATTTGTGTGCAATTTAAAATAAAAAATGTATTTCTCATTTAAAAAAACAAAAATTATTTTTACTTTATTTGTAAAAAAACAAAACAAAAAGAGGGTAATGAGTGCAGCTGGACTCATACCCCCAATGCTCAGTATGAATGTCTGCTACCTTCACAGTTAGCTACTGCTTTTTTTTATTTTCATTTTTTTAAGCCCTTTATGAGCTATCTGAGACCCCGTGGTCCCTCCTTATTTATTTAAATATATTTCACAAAAATGCCCTTATGGGTTATCTGGCACCGTGGGGGAAGCCTTAAGGCTTCCCTCGCAGTGCCATTGCTTCAGCAAGCAGGGAGCTGCTTTAACAGCAGCTCCCTGCTTGCTGAAGCATTTCATCCCTGTTCCCTGCAGATGAAAAATCAGTTTTGCGTCCTGCTTGACAGGTCCCGGTATCAAAGAGTGGCTTTTTTTTTATAATTAAAGCCTCAGGGAGGTGGTGGTCCCAGGGCTGTGGGGAGGCTGGGCGGCCCCTCTACACACAAAATTATTATTGCCCCCAGGACCTGGCCCACCCGGGGGCCTATCATAGACAAGCGTGGGAGCCCACACTTGTTTTTTTTTCATGCTGTAAAGTCACAAATATCATGATTTCGCAGCAAAAAAATAAGTGAAAAAATGCTTTTATGCTTTATAATTTTTCATTTCACAGAGGGGGATATGTAGTGTCTTGCATGTTTTAGGAGGGAACCTTTTTGGCTCCAAACAGACTCTGTATCAGTGGCATAATGGCTAAAAAGGAATGTAATGAAAGCTTTGTTTAGAATGCTGGAGTTTACAGGTACACACGGTGGAATACAGACGTGAATTACAGCTCTGTATGTGGTGTAGTAGTTGGCGGGTTACTCAGGATGAAGAGGATGCTGCAACTGGCAACAAGATAGGGGAAAAGAAACAATCATGAATCTCACATCTCATTAGACCATTGTGAGAATTGCTGACATCGTCATTGACAATGGAATAGGATAGCATGCATCAACAGTCACTCTAACCACCACTGAAGTCTTGTGAAATGAAACCACCTTGCAATACTATGACCCTTCCAAATACCTGAAGTGGACAATGGATGCTAGTGCCACTTGTGAAGGGGCTGTGTTAATGTAGAAACTGGACAGTGATGAGTGGACCATAGTCGCATATGAGACCCACTCTTTCGTTCCCAGTGACCAACATTAGTCGCATATCAAAAAAGAGGCCATTACCTTCTTGTGGGTTCACAGAAATCTCCAGGTCTATCTGTATTGACAATTTTCTTTCAGGCCACCCTAAACCTTTAAACTTTAGCACCACTCTGTAAAGTATCTACCTTCAAACCACCACTATGACTCAAAAAACACATTTTGCAACTCGAAGAGTACTCCTTCTAGGTCTTCTACAAGTTAGGACCCCAGAACACAGCAGATTATTTATCTTTTTTCCTCTAGCCTGTCAATGCACAAAAAGCACAGTACGCAGATGAGCTGTAACGATATGCATAATGGTGGTTGAGAGGACCCAGTCACTTTCTGTCAACACAGATGACATAAAGGCCACAACCATGAATGATAACTGCCTATAACTTGTCGCCTGTTCAGCCCTAATCATTTGCTGGAAATCTCTACTACACATACGTACACACTGTATGAAGAGTGCACGCCAGGCAGTGGATATATTCCATACTGTCGATTTGAGACTTCAGAAAGTCTGTTCCTGAAAGTAAACTGTGTCATCATACCTGCTGCACCTACTAGCCAAGTACTTCAACTCACTGTACAAAAAAGACCCACCTTTGGAGCAAGGTGGTGATGGCTTTCGGGCTGTTGATTATATCATATGCGGATGATACCGAATTGGTGTTCTCCCTGTGTCATACCCAGGTTCCTTCTTCTGTGATTTTAGTTCCCTGTCTATTGGCAATGTCCAATTGGATGCATGATTCCACCTTAAAACTTAACAGGGGAAAGTCAGAACTCATGATCTTGGGCAACCGTTCTCTGTCTCGGCTCGATCTTGGATGGCCAAGGGTCTTGGGTCCCCTCTTCCCCCACGCCTGCTGTAAAAAGCATAGGTTCTTGCCTGGAAAATGCACTAACCATGGAAATCCAAGTCACAAAATTAACAGCTACCAGTAATGGGCTGCTTAGAATGTTGAGGAAGATTCTTCATTTGCTACCTTTCCCATCATGGTAGTTCTTGTGCTTATATTGGCTCGCCTGGACTATAGAAACTTAATGCACTTGGAAGCTCCCAAGTCAACGATCAGGAAACTGCAGGTGCTACAGAATGCTGCAGCCCCTCTTCTGTACAATCTATCCACACAGCACACTCTTAAAGCTCTTCATTGGCTCCCGGTGGAACAGAGGATTAAATTTAAATCTCTCTGTATCGTCTGTAGAGCTTTGATGAACACTGACCACCTACTCTGTCAATCATTTGTTACTCCCTATACTCCTACCAGGTGTCTCTGATCTGTTGATGTTCCCCTGGTTGTCATTCCCCATTTTAAAAGAAATTAGGGGCATATTTAAGAGCCCCCAGCACCTCGTTGCACCACATTGGTGTCATTTTTAAAATGCTAATGTGGCCCAATGAGGCCAAAGCAACTGCACTAAATTTACAAATTGCATGCATTTCGCCACTTTGTAACCCTTTGCACTATATTATGCCTGCTCGAGGCATAATCTATGCAAAGGGGGCTTTTATCCATTAGGGGAGGGGGCAAAGAACTGGTGAAAAGAAATATAAAAGATTTATTTGCGTCATTTATTTTGCCACTTTTAAAGCATGCTCAAAGCAGGCACTGAAAGGAGCCATGCCATTGTTTTCAATAGGACCTCAATGGGTGTTGCAGGATTAGCGTGAAAAGTGTAGACGGGAATCCTGCAAAGCTCCGAACTAGCATAAAAAAAGTACTACGCATACTTACAAGGTGGCACTAAGTCACTTTTTGTGGCTTAACTCCGCCTTGTAAATATGCCCCGGACACAGTTCTCTGTGGCAGAGGGGCGTGCAGTGGGTGTTGCTGTGTCTGTTCCACCACAACTCCTACTGCTTTTGATGCTGCCCCAGATTTACAAGAATCTGTAAATCTGTGGCAGCACCAAAAATTAACGCCACCCGAGGGGTGGCGTTAGCATGGCGCAACGAGGAGAAATGCTTTCATTTCTCCTCGCTTTTGCTTTTTCTATGTGTGCTGCATTCTGCCGCACACATAAAAAGAGCAAAACCGCCATGAATGATTGTTTATGTACAGGAAGGGACCCCTTCCTGCATATAAAAAATCAATCCCCTCAACGCAGACACCCTTGCATTATGGTGCAAGGATACCTGCGTTGGCAGAAAAATCTTCTGCCGACCCAGAGGGAAACGCAGGGATGTGCCGTATTCTTGTAAATATGGCGCATCCCTGCATTTCTAAACTGGTGCAGGGCAGCGCTGCTAATTCTGGTGCAGCACCCCCACAGCGCCATTTTGGTGTAGATATGGCCCTAAGAGTTGAGGCTGTTCTTTTCAGTATAATGCTGCTAAGTTATGGAATTCCTTGGCCTTCTTCCTGTGGGCACTTGACATGGAACTCTCATTTCACAAGCACTTAAAAACCTGGTTGTTTGCTCAGAAGTGTTTAGTAAAGTTCAGTCTGCTTTCTTCAGCCTCTTCTGACTGGCGTTGGATGTACACTTTAGCCGTGGGAAGCCTACGGGTAGCAGGCGCGCTATAAAAGATAGATGATGATCATGATGATGTTGTAGTTGCCATAACTCCACCAGGGATCAGTGTAATCTCTGAGGAAGGATTACACCAAATGCAAAACCGACATAACCTCTGATTTCACATCATCATGGGAGAAATGAAAGAAATACAAACAGAACCATGTGTACAATTAAGACCTAAATTTGGCAGCCACCTAGATGGACAGCACTTCTCAGCAACGATAGAGACCCACACCAGATATTGAGAGGTAGAGATCATCCATACCACGTTTCCTTAAGAGGTCCACCCAAGATCAAAAAGCTGATGTCCACTCATTGACTGACAGGATCTATTCACAGAAAATGGGGTCACCATCTAGGAGTAAAAATGTACTGAATTTTTGAAAATCCTACATATTACTGCATTAAGATGAACCCATACTGGTATCAAGACAATGACATGGCCAGCTGGTTCATGAGGACCATTAATTTAAAAAAACACAAATTGCCCATGATACAAGGGCAAACCGAATAGGCCATCTACAGTTTTCTTTGATAACCGGACGTGAACCCATCCATTTTGGCTCAAGGCATTCGGTGGACAACTCCATACCCTGTCATGAGTCCAATGAACCTCCTATAATTGAGAAGGTCACTTTGTTGTCCCAAATAAATCCTACCAATAAACAAACAAACCTCTGGAGAAGAGCACAGAGTTCTCTTTTGCAATCACACATCAAACTGGATGGGGCATCTGCCACCACTGACTCCCTTTGTGGTTTCTGTTGCACCTCTTGCCTGGCACCCAATAACATAAGGAGAACTGCAAGTTTCAGCACTGCTGATTCATTTCCCAAATTAATTGTTTGTATTCCAAAAATAAAATGCAGAACAATTCATGTTGTCAGATTTGACTGAAGGTGCCTGTGGGGCATGGGAAGGCAGGATGAAGCACCCTGTGACGGGACTCGCTGTCTCAAGGTAGCGCTATACAAGGCTGGGAGAGTTCCTTTCCGTCAGACAGGAGGCTAGTTTGTTGATGAGTTATTCCTTCAATGTTTGGCCATAAGAGATTTTATTGTATAGTTTGTAGACCACCTGAATTTAAGTATATGGCTGAAGCCTCAGTTTTAAGTTTTTAAATGGGGTTTCTTTTTTAAGAGGAGGTTGAGGGAATCGGGGTAGTAGGTTTACTTAGAAGAAAAAAATCCTAATTTAATTTCCTAACTCATCTCTATGGCACAAAATCTCTCAGCCACATGGCTTTCAAAGACACCGTTTAGACTCAAAAGTAAAAATTGTGAAAATGGAATGACTCTGGTGTATAATTTTTCTAATACATTCAACATACATGTCTTTTTATAATAAACAAAAGAGCAAACCCTTGAAAAAAGTAATGATCTTAAATGGAATAACAGGTCACTGCATGAGGTATGTATATAACTAAATGCCTGTGGGCAGGGGGAGCAGTGGACGTTTGTAACTTTGAATTGTGGAGTTTTCACTAAATGTGAGTGAAATTGGGGTCCTAAATAATTAGACCAACTGCATCTATCAATGTATGTGTGCAGACGCTGGCAGTGGTTATCAGGCCACGGGAAACGCCAGACAGTCCAGCACTGCCACAGATTCCAGGTTCACTAGGCTAGAAAGATATAGGGGGTTATTACAACTTTGGAGGAGGTGTTAATCCGTCCCAAAAGTGACGGTAAAGTGACGGATATACCACCAGCCGTATTACGAGTCCATTATATCCTATGGAACTCGTAATGCGGCTGGTGGTATATCCGTCACTTTACCGTCACTTTTGGGACGGATTAACACCTCCTCCAAAGTTGTAATAACCTGCATAGAGCCCTCCTAGGAGACTGATAGAAGGTGTGTGCCTTTGTAGCAAGCTCCAATCTATTTTCCTCTGTGGATCTCATCCTTGCATTTTCTATAAGCAATTTCACTTGTTGTTTTAGGGTGAGATTTAGATTAATAATCTCTTGAACTCCCACAGCAGAGGTGGATTTGCTAATATATTCCATCCAAATTGACTTGCTACTCTGCATGCTTAACTAAATCAAATTTCTCAATGATCCAGGGGGAGCTGCGATCAGTTTAAGCTTTAAACTTTAAATAATAATCCCTCCATAATTGTTTGATTGCTTAAATTTAATTCTCTTCATATGTGAGAGGACAGTGATGCATCTGGGAGCTGCAGTAATCGTCTATAGTACCAACACTGTCCCTTGTCTAGCCAAGTGGCAAGCCTACCTTTAAAGACCAACAAACCATATGGTGGAATTAGCTATGCATCAATAACTCTGTAGATTGCACTCAAATCTGGGCCTGACATTTGATTCAAGAGTTTCTGAAAGCTACCAGACCTGGTTACTGCCATTCATTTAATAGAATCAAGTTGAGCATAGTGTATACCTCGTAGACTGAAATAGATATCCAAGTATTTGAAGCTGGAAACCAGCTAAATTTTGGCCTGGCCTAATACAAAGTAAAATTTCTTAACTTTCTTTCTCCCAAAAACCCTCATTTTAGACTTGGAGGCGTCAATGGAAATCATTTTATCCCTACAGTAATGTGACAAGGCATGCATCAATTGTTGCATGCCAACTAGAGTATGATAAAAAAAATAGTATTGTCACCATACTGGAAACACTGCAAATGTGCCCATGCAAACTTGGGTGGGAAAGAGTTGGCGCCCACCAGAGCACTATTAAGATCTGTCACATATAAATTAAATAACAAGGGTGCCAATATACAACCTTGTTTCAAACCCTGAGTGGTCCACATCTTTTGCGTTACTCTATTTCTGAAATCTTAACTCTAACCCAGGTTTTAGCCTATTAACTCATTATTGCTCGCAGCAATGCAGAGGGAATACCCCAGTTCCAAAGCTTTCGCCACAGCCTTGCCCTATCCACTCTATCAAAAGCTGTTGTATAATCGATAAAAGTGGCATAAAAGCAGGGGCTAGCTTTTGGTTCGCTGCCTCGGTCAATTTGGAGAGGATCACCAAGTTATCCTCTGTGCTGCTCCCCTGTATAAACCCTGTCTGAGTGTTTGAAACACATTTGTTGGGAAAAGCCTCTTTCTTCAGGTCAGCATTAAGTATTTTTGCGTAACATTTCCTGTCTACATCAAGAAGGGCTATTAATGAAAATTTGCTGGCTGATCAGGAAGGCCCTTTTTGTGAATTGGATACAATATTGAACCCCCCCAAATATTAGGAACATAACTTGTAGTAAAACATTGATTATATAATGGACATAAAAAATGTATCCATGTTGCACTGTATTCTTACTAATCAATTTACTGCCCCTCTTCTCCTCGATATGTGACTCTGATCCTGCCTTCCTTGTATACTCCAGCTGGCTAGCCGGATATGAGCCACAGAGGATTGTAACATATTGCATCCAATTGCCAGTTGAGACGGAAGGCTGAACTCCCAGTAAAGTCCCACAGGACCTATGCTGCACAAGTCTCCAAATTTACTCAAGTTCTTTAACTTTAATGCCTCATATAGCTCCACCCAAAGTTTTTCCTCTCTCTGCTGTATCAAGGCCCATACTTTAGCTCTGTAGGACTTTCAAATTTGCCGTACCTCCTCTACGAGAACGTTTCAGTGGCTAATCCTCGGAGCTTTTCTCAAGCGATTAGTCATCTGTTGTTTGAGAGTTCTAAGTTCAGGACATGAATGCTTAAGCGAGGAAGCCTTATGTGGACAATACTACATCACAGATCATTAACCATGCACAACTCAGCTTCCACTCCTATTAGTTGTTAGTGTGTATTCTAGTCTTTGACCATGTCCAGCGCTCCACTGACTTTTTGGTATTTTCACGCTATTGAAAGACCATGTACTGACATTTAAGGACTATTTCATCAGCAAACTACGTGCAACCACATGTCATCCTCCACGCCTCCCTGGACAGCTTCACTGATGCTACTGCTCATTCAAAGCCATCCTAGCTTCTCTTCTACAATAGGAATCCTTTTGGCCTCCCAGGAGGGAAATCTCACGACCCTTTTCACAGCTGCCCTGAAACAGCAAAGGACACCCCCCCCCAGGCCTCTTACAGCCACTGCAGTTGTAAATCGCAGACAATTGTTCTGATTTTACCAGGCACCGGACAAGGGGCGCAATGAAAGCAACAAAGCAAAGTAGGTGTGCCCCTCTCCCCATGAGATCACGAGGTCCTCGACTGACTGCAGCATCTTAGCAGCGTGGGATTGTGTGCTATGGCTTGTTCTTAGTACAATAGCGCCATACTACACTGTTAGATTTATCCCAACAGTGACTTGCAAGAACAAGAGTTTTGGGCAGTGAGTTCTCTCTTGGCAAATCAAATTTTCCAGTATGCAGAGGGTAAGTCTCTAGGGTACAGGGTTTTTTAAACCCTGATTGAGGGTCACAGGGCATGCTGTAGATCCCTGTTGTGCTTGAAAGTGATGCAGCCACTGTTGACTAATGGCAGATGTAGATGGCAGCACGCAGCATCCCTGATGCCATATCCCCAGTGACCCAACTACATATTCTAGCGTGTACAGCATAAATGCACACAGTCCAAATCCGAGATACATTTTCAAAATTATAGAACAACCACAATGACCATTATTCTAATTTAAATGTATTGTTTGTAAATAGGGCCTACGTGAAAATCATAAAAACAAATGTTTGGATTCAGCAATAGTGGTAACTGTGTTGTTTGCTGGAAAAATTAGGCTTTGCTGATCGGGAACAACTCAAGGTTCCCACCAACCTAAGTTAGGGTAAACCTCCAAGGAGTTAACTCTGCCAGACCTAATGGAGAACCAGTCTCTCCCTGCCAATGCTCCACCTCCATGCTTGTCAGAGGTGATGCCAGAAGCAGTGGGGTCTCTATTGGTGGCACCTCCTCCACTTGTGATAAACATATAGACTGTTTTTTTCCATATCATCAATCACTCCCTGGTGAAAATCAGCCCACAGTCCTTTAAAAATAGACTTAACTTAAAAAAAATATTAGATATTACTTGAAGTATAACGTCAGGCCAACAGGGCCCATTAGTGCAAGGAAATTGCCAAACTGGTTTAGACACTCGAGCCTCACCTTCTTTGCCTCCTCCATATTGTGTGTCTGGGGCAGACACTTTGATGTGACCTTCTTAGCCCACTCTATGACCCAAGGCTGGTGTATACATTCTAGCCTTACCTTTTTTGTCCACTCTATGATCTGAATCTCTGAGAAGTAATCAAAGGCTTCGGGGAACAGGTTGCGCAACTTGTCTTGGACCAGGGAGATTGTGATCTTTGAGCTGTTCAGAGTGGCCACTTGGCCAATGACATCAGCAATGCCACCCAAGCCTTCCACAATGACGCACGGTGTGTTTTGGGTCATAGTCTGGTGGATCACCTGAAATACAAGATGGAAAATACTGTACAGCAAAGAATTGGGATTACCTGATCAATTGAGTATCCTTGACTAAATCCAACTGTGGATCTGAGTGAAGAAAATATAAACAGCATAATGGGTAGAAAGAGAAAAAAGGAAAGAAAAACCTAATAAAAGCAAACTCAAAGAAAGAGGAAGGGATTGGAAAGGCACATGAAGTAACTTTGGAGAACGCACATAGATCTCGGATTGCACCTGACAGAAAACTTCAATGACGTCTCAGGGTCCTGAGTTGAGGCTGCAAACATTTGAGGGATGCTTGCTTTTTTCGTTATGTTCATAAAGCATCCTCTGAGAATGAGATGGATGTTGCCTAAACGTGAAGTTATATGACACAAATATGTCAGGGAAACAAAGGACCAGCCTTGTATTTTAGCTCATAAATAAGTAATGGCAGATTTAATGCGCCTGCCCGATGTTTGACACGCGCATACACTGGCAGTCTTTCTAACAGAAATGTTCTACATAATAGTGTATGGTATATATGCCGGGATATTCAAACCGATAGGTGGTGGATGAGATCATAACAAGCTTACAAAATGTAGATACGTAAGAAGCTACAGGTCTCTGTGTTGCCAGGAGGTGAGAGAGGAGAAGCTATGAGATGTGAAGTGGAGGGTGGAATGAGGTCAGTTAAATTAATCCTCAGTCAACAAAAGGTGACTTTCAGCACTGCCCTGAATGATGGGAGAGAGAGGTGATAGCCCACAGGTTAACAATGTTCCAAGAGAACTGGCGGAGAAGGCTGGAACCAGAGTAGCATGAGGGTACAGGAAGTGCTAGGTTAAGACTGATAGCAGACTGTCAGTGGAAGGAAACTTTTGAGTGTTTGTGAGAGATGTCTGCTTTTCAATGGATTGGTTTGAATTTAAATGGCACTGGATTCCAGAAGAGAAGCCGACTGCTTCTGGGGTGATTCCATGGTGTGCACTAAAACATCTCAGGAAGTCATCGAACATGTCAAGTGTGATACTCACATCAAGTGTTTCAGGGCCTCCCTCCAGCACTACACAAACAACTGGGATCTTGAGGTCAATACCTGAGGGAAACAGATAAAGAAGCAGGTTTGCTGAGAACTTCAAAATGAGGAGCCACATTCTTCCTTCACATAATGTTTTATCACATAATTCTATAAAACATAATCAATGTTAGACCTAGGGAATATCAACCAACGACCTGATTTAGTGTTTAACACACATGAAACCTGGAGTAGCCTGTCCTCGTAAGTGACGGTCCACCCACCTCATTTATAGTCGAATGGAACATAGGTATTCTTTTGAGGGCACTTCTGGGGGCTCGAGGGAGTACGGGCCGTCAGATGAGGGAGTTTACACCTTCTGCCCTGTTTAGAGTGTATGGTGTAATAGCTCTTTTTGCTCTCTGTCACCACTAAGAAAAACTGCCATCTCCGAGAAGAACCAACCTTAATCCAATCAGTCTCTGTTCTGCTCTGTTAGGAAAAGTAATTGCTGAACTGCCAGGCTATATCCGCCCTGAACAGGAAAGCAAGCAACCCACCAATGTGTTGGCATATTTGGTATTTGTTTTAATGGTGCAGCTTGAGTTCTATTGCACATTGAACTTGGGATCCATGTATGACCATACATGTCACACTTAGGGTGTTGGCTTATGAAAACAAAATAGTGATGGGTGTATCGCTTGAATTAGTATCAAGCAGTGGTATTTATTGAGTGCCACAATCCTGTCCATTGTTTGTTTGCCTAACATGTGACCACATAGAGAAACCAGCCATACGCAGATCAGACTTGTTCCTGCTTCATTAGGAACAGTCCAGTCCAAGCTGCCAGTCTAAGCTGCCAGGTTAGATCCTCTCTGAAATGGCACACAGGCAACTCCTAGACTGGTGTTGACCAAATTGTTGTTAGAAATGGGGTCCCCAGTTGGCAGTCAGTTTATACCTTGTGCAAGTGGGGACCCTCACTCTAGTCAGGGTAAGGGAGTCACACACCTAAGGTAACTCCTGGTACATACCCTTGGTAGCTTGGCACGAGCAGTCAGGCCTATCCCAGAGGCAATGTGTTAGGTATTTGTACCTACCCACTGTAAAACAGTGAAAACATTACAAATGGACACCACACCACTTTAGAAAACCTTAGAACGATGCAGAGTCAAAGATGTGGCACGGAGTAAGGGAGGGGAGGCGTTGCAGGAGTCTGTGGGGTGTTGGTTCCGTGCAGCTATGCAGGAAGTGAGGCATTGGTTCCTTACAGAGGTGAAGCTCCGGTTCCTTGCTGAGGCAGCGGAGGTGGTGCAGTGTCGGCGACGTGGGCGACGTGGTGGCAGTTCCTGATGATCAGGTGGAGTCGATGAGTCCAGCGAGTCAGGGCGTGAGGAAGCGACTTCAAACGGTCTTGGTCACACCACAGGGCCACAGGCGCCACAACAGAGCAAGGTGTCACGGACGTCGGAGACACAGCACTCTGGACTCACACTGTTGCAGGACCTCAGAGGCACCGCGGAGGCATCGGGCCTGCTGTGTCGAGTGGGGTGGTTGCACTTCAGCGGGGACCCCACCTTTAAGTTGCAGGCAGCAGCACAGAGTCGTACAGACGCGCTGGTTCTGGGGTCGTCTGGAGTAGGTGTGCCTGGTTTGTCTAGTTTTCAGTTCATCTTTCATTTCTAAAGGCCCTGGAACTGGATTGGTCACCACTTGGCAAGTCAGGGTCCTCAGCAAGAGTACCAAGGTGCTGGCAGGTGAAGTCTTTGCTGTCCCTGAGAATTCTTAACAGGAGGCCAGCTCAGTCCAAGCCCTTGGAGACACAAGAAGGATACACAGCAAAGTACAGTCCTTGTCATCTCCAAAGCATAAGCAGCAACTGCAGGCCAACGCAGCAAAGCACTCACGGCAAAGGGGCAGTACTCCTCCTCACGGTTCTTAAGCTCTTCCCCTTGGCAGAGGTTCTTCTTGATCCAGAAATGTTCTAAAAGTCTGGGATTTTGGGTCCACTACTCATTTTCATTTCTGCCACTGAAGTCGGCAAACTTCGAAGGAAAGTCTTTGTGGTGCACAAGACCCTGTTTCTTCCTTGCCCTGCCCCAGCCATACTCTAGGAGGTTGGAGACTGTATTGTGTGGGGTTAGGCACAGCCCTTTCAGGTGCAGGTGTCAGCTACTCCCTCCTACTCTAGCCCAGGAAGACCCATCAGGAAATTAAGGACACACCTCTGCTCCCTTTGTGTCACTGTCTATAGTGAATTCACAAACAGCCCAACTGTCAGTCTGACCCAGACATGGATTCAGCAGCCAGGCAGAGACACAGAGGGGGTCATTCTGACCCCGGCGGTCTAAGACCGCCGGGGCCAGGGTCGGCGGGAGCACTGCCGACAGGCCGGCGGTGCCCCGCAGGGCATTCTGACCGCGGCGGTTCGGCCGCGGTCAGATGCGGAAAGTCGGCGGTCTCCCGCCGACTTTCCGCTGCCCTTCAGAATCCTCCATGGCGGCGGAGTGCGCTCCGCCGCCATGGGGATTCTGACACCCCCTACCGCCATCCTGTTCCTGGCGGGTCTCCCGCCAGGAACAGGATGGCGGTAGGGGGTGCCGCGGGGCCCCCGTAAGAGGGCTCCACTTCGTATTTCAGTGTCTGCATTGCAGACACTGAAATACGTGACGGGTGCCACTGCACCCGTCGCACCCTTCCCACTCCGCCGGCTCCATTCGGAGCCGGCGTCCTCGTGGGAAGGGGTTTCCCGCTGGGCTGGCGGGCGGCCTTCTGGCGGTCGCCCGCCAGCCCAGTGGGAAACACAGAATGGCCGCCGCGGTCTTTTGACCGCAGTGCGGTCATTCGGCGGTTCCCGCCAGGCGGGCGGCTCCCGCCGCCCGCCGGGGTCTGAATGACCCCCAGAATGGTTAACCAAGAAAATATTTTTCCAAGATACCGCAGCACTTAAAAGTAGTTTGTAATCAACACCTTATCCAGATGAGTTTGGTTGTAGTAGGTTCCTTTCATTCATAGATATGGACCTCATAATGATAAGATGAGTGTTGTTCCACAAGCACAACCAACACGTGTTTCGTAACAACAGGTGACTTTTTCAAGGCTTATTGGGTATGCAAGGACTAACCTGGGAAAATCACAACAGCATGTGCCTCTATATATCAGAATGTAACAAAAGTTGGATATGAAGTCAGTCACTTATTCGTGCAACAGGGTATCTGGTAGTCCTTGAAAAACAGAAATAAGGTGAAAACAATACTGTAGGACTCCGACTCCCGTACTGTTGCTGTTGAACCTCAGGCTCTAGACTTACCATGGTCTGTTGCATCAGGGACTACCAGATACCCTGTGCTGCTATCTCTTGGAAAATATTTGCATGGTGTTTCTCTGGAACACTATATTCTGCTTTTGGGTAGTGGAGCATACCTCGCCACTTAGTGCTACCCTACTTTGGACAACCACCAAGATGAACTATCATTGATTATGATCTCATAAGGTTTAGGAGGTGTACCACTCTATACCACCGCTACCCATACCTTTCTTTGTTAACCAAGAAAATACCCACTTTCTAAAAGTGTCATTTTCAAACTGACTATTCAAAAACCAACTCTACCAAAAGATGTATTTTTTAATTATGAGTTTAGAGACCCCAAGTTCCACATTGCTATCTGCTCTCAATGGGAAACTACACTTAAGAGGTATTTTAGGGCAATACCTATGTTAACCTATAGGAGAAATAGGCCTTACAATAGTGAAATAAAATTGAGCAGAATTTCACTAAATACACTGCACCCTGCTCATGGGGCTTCCTAGTGCCTACCTTAGGGGTGCCTTACATGTACTAAAAGGGAAAGTCTGGGCAGCGCAAGTGGGTACACTTGCCAGGTAGACATGGCAGCTCAGCGCTGCACTCACAGACACTGAAGTGGCAGGTCTGAGACAAGGTTACAGGGCTAGCCATGTGGGTGGCACAATCAGTGCTGCAGGCCCACAAGTAACATGTGATTTACAGGCCCTGGGCACCTCTAGTGCATTTTACTAGGGTCTTACTAGTAAACCAAATATGCCAATCATGGAAAAGCAAATTATCAATACAATTTGTACAGAGAGCACTGGCACTTTAGCTCTGGTCGGCAGTAGTAAAGGGCCCAGAGCATCAAAACCAGCAAAAACTAAATCCAGCATGCAGTTAAAAAATATAGGAACCAGAGGCAAAAAGATAGGGGAAGCCACATCAAGGATGCCAGGTCTAACATTTGTCAATAGGGTATGACAAGACAAAAACATCCATAATTTCCTGCAATTTTTTAAATTAAGGCAGTGTCAGCAGCAGCAATGTATAGAAAAGGAAACAATTTTCTCCCTTAATTGCAGCCAACTTACCCAGCCATGACAATTCCCCCATATGCCAGACCTAAAAGGATGACAGTTAGACCAAAGCATGTGTTTGATTCAGGGGGTTATCTAAATTTCCAGGTAGATTATAAATTCGCTGGTATATTGGAAGTGAAAACTGACTCTCAACCTGGGTATATGATCATTGGTGCCAAGATGTTAAATATTTGCCATTTTATGCTGGATGGATTTAAAGTCACAAACCTGACCTTGCCCTTCAAGCTGTTAGAGTAAAGAGGGAATCAATACTGAAACTAAGACATCGTCTGCATACACTGTCAACAGATAAACTCCTTGTTAGGTTCTACATCGCCACAAAGCAACCACTTTCAGTATCTGTGCATGAAATTAAAAGCCTTGAAGATTTCACCCAGAAACTGAAAGTTCAACTGATCAAATGTCTTTACTGGATCCAGAGTTATATAGAAAGTTTATTTCTTGTTTTGCGGATAATATCCACAATATGGAAACACTTTATATTGCCCCCACAGTTTATTCTGCAGGTAGCTCCAGATTGGGCTAGATCTACTGTTCCCAGTGTTATCTAGACAGGCTTTTAGGACTGCCGTAAATATGTTTGCATCAGTGCTCAATAGTGATATGAGCCTACAGAAGCCACTCACTTAGCTTGGGGGATTACAGTGACTATAGTCTCTCTCAGAGAAGCCACCATAATATCATTGTCCGTGAAGGAATTAAATAATCCAGTCAAAGAGGGAACCCATGACTCCACAGAATGTCTTATTGAATAGAAGCGAACCGGGACCGGGAATTTACTTGTTTTCAGCCTACCTATACGCCTAACCCCTTCTTCAGCCCCAATCGATTGATCAAACCCTTCCACCTGTTTGGGTGTTATGGTCTGCACCTGTGCTCTTCTAAATAGGTGTAGATGTGACTAGGGCACGTCTCTTCTGCCTGATAAAGGACCTCTTAGGAGACTTCAAAGGCTGTATTTGTTTCAGGGGTGCCACATACAAGTGTCCCAGCCCAACCTTCACTAGTTTCACTCAGTTTCCAGGATAGCTATCTGCCCGCTTTGTTACCCCTACTATAATAGCGCTGTTTCATTCTGTGCAGGGTATCTAAGCTGTGACATGTACCCTGATGGCCATATGTCTATACCAGAATTTCCTCATGCTTGTCCTCTTAGCTATCCTCTTTACCTCTTTCAGTTGCTGTTGGCTCACATTTCAATCCTGACCTTGTTCATTTTGGAAGATGCCGAAATGAGACATCTACTAATACCTGCTTTTAAGGCGTCCTGTAAGGTGTCTTTGCACCCTGACTTTCTACGGAATGTATTTAGTAATATAATCACTCACTTCATCATATTACAGATTTATCTTCAGTAGTCTCCAACTCCTGGGTGTATATGACCGACCAATATGAGAAAGAAGCAATGAGACTGGGGCATTATCTGACAAAGCTACATAACCACTGTCTGACTGATGCATTCTGGGTAGTAAAGAGGCCTAGTCAGGAAGTGTTTTAGCCCAGAGTATGTTCACCCCCTCTGTGATACCAACTTCAAATTGTCTCTTGAACTGTTTTCTGACCACAAACTGTTCACCACATGGTCACATTCCTAAATAGGCTGGAGTAAGACCAACCTAGTCGGAAAAGGTTTGCCCAAAAATAGAGGAGTAAATAAATGAGAAAGTTGAAACAAACAGGCAGTAAAATGTTATTCTCTTCTATCCTCAGTGGAGGTGTCCCTGAACAAAAATACAACATCAGGTGAAGGTATGACTGCGTGAAACACTATTGACACCACTGGTGTGCTAATATTTCAGTACTCAAGTAAGTGAGGGCCAGAGGGCCAGTCTCCTCCATGGCCTGGACCTGATGTGCAGCAGGGATCAGGTGGGGTGCTAGCTTTGGCTGGCTCTGGACTTCTACAGTATCATTCCTCCCTCGATTGGGTACAATTACAGCAGAGTAACAGCCTGGCTTCTTTAGGAGCATGCTGGAGATTTCGCTGCATTTCCCCACAGAGGGAATGGAGTCTTCGATCTAGTGTTCAGCACACTGAGGAACAAGGCTGGAGTCGGTGGGACACTTCCAGCAAATGAGTGTGTTAGACCGGACATCCTTAGTTTGCTCTTCCCTGTAGGAGGCTGGACTGGCTTGTAGTGAGTACCAAGGGGTACTTGCACCTTGCACCAGGCCCAGTTATCCCTTATTAGTGTATAGGGTGTCTAGCAGCTTAGGCTGATAGATAATGGTAGCTTAGCAGAGCAGCTTAGGCTGAACTAGGAGACGTGTGAAGCTACTACAGTACCACTTAGTGTCATATGCACAATATCATAAGAAAACACAATACACAGTTATACTAAAAATAAAGGTACTTTATTTTTATGACAATATGCCAAAGTATCTTAGAGTGTACCCTCAGTGAGAGGATAGGAAATATACACAAGATATATATACACAATAGCAAAAATATGCAGTATAGTCTTAGAAAACAGTGCAAACAATGTATAGTTACAATAGGATGCAATGGGGAAACATAGGGATAGGGGCAACACAAACCATATACTCTAGAAGTGGAATGCGAACCACGAATGGACCCCAAACCTATGTGACCTTGTAGAGGGTCGCTGGGACTATTAGAAAATAGTGAGAGTTAGCAAAATAACCCTCCCCAAGACCCTGAAAAGTGAGTGCAAAGTGCACTAAAGTTCCCCTAAGGACAAAATAGTCGTGTTAGAGGGAGAATGCAAGGAAAACACAAATCAGCAATGCAACAACGATGGATTCCTGTCTGAAGGTACCTGTGGAACAAGGGGACCAAGTCCAAAAGTCACAAGCAGCTCGGAGATGGGCAGATGCCCACGAAATGCCAGCGGTTGGTGCAAAGAAGCTCTTACTAGGCTGAAGAACTGTGAATACTGCAGGAACGACAAGGGCTAGAGACTTCCCCTTTGGAGGATGGATCCCCCACGCCTTGGAGAGTCGTGCAGAAGTGTTTTCCCGCCGGATGGACGCCAACAAGCCTTGCTACACGCAAATCGTGCGTTTGGCGTTTTTGGACGCTGCTGGGGCCCAGGAGGGACCAGGAGGTCGCAAATTGGACCTGCAGAGAGAGGGGACGTCGAGCAAGACAAAGAGCCCTCACTGAAGCAGGTAGCACCCGGAGAAGTGCCAGAAACAGGCACTACGAGGATGCGTGAAACAGTGCTCGCCGAAGTTGCACAAAGGAGTCCCACGTCGCCGGAGACCAACTTAGAAAGTCGTGCAATGCAGGTTAGAGTGCCGTGGACCCAGGCTTGGCTGTGCACACAGGATTTCCGCCGGAAGTGCACAGGGGCCGGAGAAGCTTGCAAAGTCGCGGTTCCCAGCAATGCAGCCCAGCGAGGTGAGGCAAGGACTTACCTCCACCAAACTTGGGCTGAAGAGTCACTGGACTGTGGGGGTCACTTGGACGGTGTTGCTGGATTCGAGGGACCTCGCTCGTCGTGCTGAGAGGAGACCCAAGGGACCGGAGATGCAGCTTTTTGGTGCCTGCGGTTGCAGGGGGAAGATTCCGTCGACCCACGGGAGATTTCTTCGGAGCTTCTGGTGCAGAGAGGAGGCAGGCTACCCCCACAGCATGCACAAGCAGGAAAACAGTCGAGAAGGCGGCAGGATCAGCGTTACAGAGTTGCAGTAGTCGTCTTTGCTACTATGTTGCAGGTTTGCAGGCTTCCAGCGCGGTCAGCGGTCGATTCCTTATCAGAAGGTGAAGAGGGAGATGCAGAGGAACTCGGCTGAGCTCATGCATTCGTTATCTAAAGTTTCCCCAGAGACAGAGACCCTAAATAGCCAGAAAAGAGGGTTTGGCTACCTAGGAGAGAGGAAAGGCTACTAACACCTGAAGGAGCCTATCACAAGGAGTCTCTGACGTCACCTGGTGGCACTGGCCACTCAGAGCAGTCCAGTGTGCCAGCAGCACCTCTGTTTCCAAGATGGCAGAGGTCTGGAGCACACTGGAGGAGCTCTGGACACCTCCCAGGGGAGGTGCAGGTCAGGGGAGTGGTCACTCCCCTTTCCTTTGTCCAGTTTCGCGCCAGAGCAGGGGCTAAGGGGTCCCTGAACCGGTGTAGACTGGCTTATGCAGAATTGGGCACCTCTGTGCCCAACAAAGCATTTCCAGAGGCTGGGGGAGGCTACTCCTCCCCTGCCTTCACACCATTTTCCAAAGGGAGAGGGTGTCACACCCTCTCTCAGAGGAAGTTCTTTGTTCTGCCATCCTGGGCCAGGCCTGGCTGGACCCCAGGAGGGCAGATGCCTGTCTGAGGGGTTGGCAGCAGCAGCAGCTGCAGTGAAACCCCAGGAAGGGCAGTTTGGCAGTACCAGGGTCTGTGCTACAGACCACTGGGATCATGGAATTGTACCAACAATGCCAGGATGGCATAGAGGGGGCAATTCCATGATCATAGACATGTTACATGGCCATATTCGGAGTTACCATGGTGAAGCTACATATAGGTAGTGACCTATATGTAGTGCACGCGTGTAATGGTGTCCCCGCACTCACAAAGTTCAGGGAATTGGCTCTGAACAATGTGGGGGCATCTTGGCTAGTGCCAGGGTGCCCTCACACTAAGTAACTTTGCTCCTAACCTTTACCAGGTAAAGGTTAGACATATAGGTGACTTATAAGTTACTTAAGTGCAGTGTAAAATGGCTGTGAAATAACGTGGACGTTATTTCACTCAGGCTGCAGTGGCAGGCCTGTGTAAGAATTGTCAGAGCTCCCTATGGGTGGCAAAAGAAATGCTGCAGCCCATAGGGATCTCCTGGAACCCCAATACCCTGGGTACCTCAGTACCATATACTAGGGAATTATAAGGGTGTTCCAGTAAGCCAATGTAAATTGGTAAAAAATGGTCACTAGCCTGTTAGTGACAATTTGAAAGTAATGAGAGAGCATAACCACTGAGGTTCTGGTTAGCAGAGCCTCAGTGAGACAGTTAGGCACCACACAGGGAACATATACATGCACACCTATGAGCACTGGGGCCCTGTGTGACAGGGTCCCAGTGACACATACATATAGGCCACAAACCTATGAGCACTGGGGTCCGGACTAGCAGGATCCCAGTGACACATAACAACCATACTGAAAACATGGTGTTTTCACTATGAGCACTGAGGCCTGGCTATCAGGATCCCAGTGAGACAGTGAAAACAGTGACAAACACCCTGACATACACTCACAAACAGGCCAAAAGTGGGGGTAACAAGGCTAGAAAGAGGCTACCTTCTCACATTCCCCTAAACTTTTTGCCTTCACTCCTTGTTTTCTGTATTCATTTTTATTGGTATTAGGACTCTGTGCACTTTACCACTGTAAACCAGTGCTACCGTACTTGTGCTCCCTCCCTAATAAATTGTAAAATTGGTATACACCTGATTGGCACATTTAATTTAAACATACTCATACTAGTAGGCCTGCAGTACTCATTGTGCCACCCACTGAAGTAGCCATTTTAAGCATCTCGGTCCTGCCACTGCAGCCTACACTGGATTTTTAAACTGCTGTTCGATCAGGCAAAGTAAATATTTTCCAGGACTAAACCTTCCTTTATAACATTTATAAGTCATCCCTAAGATAGAAACTAAACTGCCCGTAGGGCTTGGTGCACTGTATCCTAAAAGGTAGGACATGTTTTTTAAAGTTTTACATGCCCTGGTAGTGAAAAACGTCTACATTCATTGTTCACTACTGTAAGGCTGTTTCTCCCATTGGATAGCATTTGGTTACCTTATTACACTTAAATAATAAGTGCTATGTTTTGATTGGTGACAGACTGGAATGTCATGTTTGGAAGCAAATGATTTGTAATTTTAAATCCTCTTTAATGCTAAATACAGATTTGTATTCACAAATTTGAAAATGGCATGTTTGGAAATTTGCCATGTTCTTGTACTAACCATTTGGTGCCTGCTGTCAGTGTCCTTGGTCACATGACTGTGTATAGCTTAGCTGGTGGACTTTGTGTATTTCTCCCAGACAATGAGACAAAAGAGGACTAGGTGTCGGTACGATGGGTTACCCTACCAGGAAGGCAGGGGTAAGACCTGTTACTGACCTGCTGCATTGGACCTGCCTGGACCTACCTGAGCTTGCTGGCCTCTGCTGGAGTGAGTTGCTGATCCCCAAGAGGTCCTTCCTCAAGTCCTGGGCATCAGAGAGAACTCACCCTGGCATTACCGGAGGTTCCACCAAATCTGACATGAAGCCCTGCAAAGCCTTGCCACACAGTTGAAAGTTTCATTGGAACTGAGAGCAAGCAGCACCCAAGCCCCATAAAGCTGTGCCGCACAGCTGAAAACTTCATCAGAGCCAACTCCGAACTACCCAGAGCCCTACAAAGCCTTGCTGCACAGCTGAAAGCTCAATCAGAACCAACACAGAGTGACACATGACCCTGCAAATCCTCACCTTATAGCTGAAACGTTCATCAGAACTGATGCTGAGTGATGCACAGCCTCATCAGAACCAAGGCCAGATGACGCAAAGCCTCGCAAAGTAACGCAGTGCACCAAGGACATAAGGTACAATTCCCAGTGGATCAAACTCGGTCCTGTGCCCACTGCACTGCATCGCCTCCAACCAACATTTGTGACTTTGACCCAATCCAGCACAACAAGATACCCACAGTCAGCTCTTTCTGCTACTTGGAGCTATTTTCACTTAATTCAATATCTTCGGATCTACTGATTCGATTTTTGTTATTCTATTATCATTTTACTTACTAAATTTTATCCTATATTTTTTTTATTTATTTGGGATTTTTCTTGTGTTGCGTTTTCACCTTATTACTGTTTTTCTGCTGCATAAGTACTGTGAACAGTGCCTTTAACGTGAACTTGACTGCTGTTGTGCCAAGCTACCAGAGGGTTAAGCACAGATTAATCTTGTGACTTTTGTGGCTCACCCTGAGAAGGATTGTGGTTGTTGCTTGAACAGGGTTTTACCCCACCCAACCACTAACCCAGTTTCTTACAGAGGGACAAGATAGTTAGACCTTGTATTATATTACCGGCCTGATTCACAAGACCACATATGCACCTATGGAGACCTTGGTGCACAAATGTCTTGTGTTACATGTTTAAATTCACATTATATGTTCAGAAAACATGACTTTACACTAACAATATTATTTACATGTACATATAACACCAGTATGATGTAATATTACATGTGAGCAAATCTGCTAGCAAGATAGTGGAGTTGGTCTTTTTGGGCTGTGGCAGTCATGCAATGTTAAGTATTCATAAAAACCTTGTTAGGAACACTCCCATGTCAAGACCAAGAGTTTCGGAACTGCAAGACAACACCCAGGAAAACAAATGTGCTGTCAACTGTGAATGCCCTTTTCTGCATTTACAAATGCTAAAATATGATTTGCGAAAACGTACTCCTGTGCCAATGCTGGCAAATGTGTGTACTCCTCAAAAGATATGACTGTCAAAGAAAAACAAAAATGACTTCAAACATAAAAATAAGCCTTGAGGAGTAACTGTAGAGTTGTTTAAGAACTTTAGCCAGAGTTAGTGATAGGACTATCTCCTGTTGAACCGTGGCACCTATGAGGTTTTCGACAGTTCAATTGGTTTTTATTTTAGATCATTGATATTCAGATCAGAAGACCTTTCAGATGACCTGTAATAGGATGCCTCTGTTTAATTTAATGGTGGTAACCTGTGGGTGCACTTGAAATGAACTGAAAGAGTGATGTTGTGATATCATTAATAATTTTAGGACCCATTCCTACCTCCTTTCTCCATAGTTTGCTCTGAAATGAATGTTTCCAGCTCAGTCCTGAGTGCGGTGTCTGCCCCTGGTCTCCCGTGTGTTCCGTCATCCACCAGGATGAAGTGGGAGTGGTTATTGTTCAGACAGCACAGCTTACCCTGGTTCTCCTCATCCAGCAGGTATTGAGCTGGTGACCCTCCCTGAAGAAAGAAAATAGTAAAGGATGATTGTCCGTACACTGCTCCCTCCAAGCACCATTTGTTCCTGCCATCTTATGCCCAAGAATGGACAAGAGCCAGGACAGGAAGCGTGTCTGTGTTGCTCCGCTCATCACTTCCTATAACCCTGCATGACCTACCCAAGTGATATAGAACTGATTATGCTAGAGACAATGGGGGTCATTCTGACCCTGGCGGCCGGTGGCCGCCAGGGCCACCGACCACGGGAGCACCGCCAACAGGCTGGCGGTGCTCCCACGAGCATTCTGACCGCGGCGGTTCAGCCGCGGTCAGAAGCGGAAAGTCGGCGGTCTCCCGCCGACTTTCCGCTGCTCGGGGGAATCCTCCATGGCGGCATAGCGCGCTCCACCGCCATGGGGATTCTGACACCCCCTACCGCCATCCTGTTCATGGCGGGAAACCCGCCATGAACAGGATGGCGGTAGGGGGTGCCGCGGGGCCCCCGTAAGAGGGCCCCGAAAAGTATTTCAGTGTCTGCTTAGCAGACACTGAAATACGCGATGGGTGCAACTGCACCCGTCGCACCCCTGCAACTACGCCGGCTCAATTCTGAGCCGGCGTCCTCGTTGCAGGGGCATTTCCTCTGGGCCGGCGGGCGCTCTTTTGGAGAGCGCCCGCCGGGCCACAGGAAATGTCTGAATGGCCGCCGCGGTCTTTTGACCGCGGTGCGGTCATTCAGCGGCGGTACCCTGGCGGACGGCCTCCGCCGTCCGCCAGGGTCAGGATGAGGCCCAATGTGTCAGAATCACAAGAAGAGATACGTCTCCGGGTGCATGGGCAAATTCACATTTATAACTGTTTATATATAGAGGCCCATATAGAGGTAATTCGCCTTAGGAAAATAGATGAGTAAGAAATACCCTCTGGATAAGGATACGATTTGGTGACTATCATTGAATTTTGATATTAGTATAATCCACTATGAATGCAAGTGAGTGTTGTGATACAATGATGTTTGGTTTTATTTGAACAAGTATTGATTGGACTGATTGCTCACACTGGGTATTCTTATGTGATGTTTTAATAAAGGGATAAGGGAGATATTTAAAAGGGGTAAGTTTGTTGTGGTTTAAACAAAGCCAGGGAGGAACTGGGATGATATGGATGACGAGTTAGAGCTTCTTAAGTAATGGAGTGTAGGATTGGAATTTGTGTATTTTTATTCTTATATAGATATGGAATGAATATGGATTGGGAAAATATAAAATCGTCCTGAGGAAGGTGATAGAAAGGACTGTGATAAACCACTGAAACGCATCAACGCAAGATGAAAATGCTGGACTCATTGGAACTGGCCAAGAATAGATGAGATATTGGTTGCATGAATCAATTGGCCACTGTACCTGATTTGGGACAGCAAAAAGACAATAGATCAGGGAGGGTGTCTTGTGTGTGGTCTCACAATTTCTTTTGGCCAGAGATTGTACTGAGGTCCCCTGTGGGGCCTGTTGGCTTTTTTATGATTGTCTGTTTTTAATGTTTTTATTGTGTATGGGATTATTTATTAAATATGAAATTTTAATATTCCTTTATTAAGATTAATCATTTGAGTGAATGAATGTACGAGAAGAGAATTGAGTGGTGGATAGCATGATAATTCCCCCAGGGTGTTATTTCTTTTAATTACTGTGATATGGTGCTCTGTCCCCCTGTCCCCTTGAGTGGATAGGTTACTGGGAGCCCGCTCTCTCCTTTTTTGGTGTGAATATGCTTATTCCACCTCTTTTATGTGTCTGCTTGTACATGCAAAGGTTGGCCTTGAAGAACCTCGGCCAGGCTTGCTCTGGGGTAGGATGACCCGTAGACTGACCCTGCTGGCATTCACTGTTAGTTCTGTAACATCAAAACATCCTAAATGGTACAATGTCCATTTCCAAGTTCTCTCTGACCAAGGAAGAGGAAGATCCACAGAGTACTGACAGAACTGCTGTGCAGCCAGAACTGGTGCCTTTATGAAAGCCACTTTTTCTCCCATGAGAACACATCATCTAAATCTTGCCTTGCTTGAAGAAGCTCTTAACCTGAAATAAAGTACTTAGAAGTCAGCCTGCCTGCTGAGAGAGGGATGGATGCTGCCAACCCTGGAGGAAGAGTGACTGTCTATTAGGAGCTAAGGTGCAGTGAGGCACCAAAGCTTGTGAGGTTTGCCAGGGGACGAAGGATGGAGGAGAGCGATCAGAGTTCCCCACATGTTGGTAGGCTATAGAATCTCTGTTAATAGTAAACGTCCCAGAAGAGTTTAATACCCTTAAGTGGGGCCTGTGTTACACCTATAAAGAAGAAGCTGACTGGAGTGTAGCCATGATGAGATCCACCCATATGGGACCACCACAACTCCAGACTACCTGCTCCAAGAGCTTTCTGTTGCCTCCTCCCACCATCACTCTTCAGCCATGACCCTGCTGCAGCTGGAGATTCTTGCATCAGACTGTGGCATGCACACCATCCCAGAAGTGGGAGAGGGGCTAGTTGCTGCCCAACAGCTGAATGCTTTCAGGACTTGCTGTGGCAAAGGAAAGACAATATGAACTGGGAAAGACTGAGCACTTTGACAATTCTTGTGTGGGGAGTAATCTGCCCCCGATCCTAGAATCACACTATTACCACTTTCCTGACAGAATGCAAACAACCCAGAGAAGAAGGGAGGGTAATCCAAGGGTTAGAAGTATGATAGCTGATTGCAGGGCAGGTAGACCCAGCACCCACTTCCTAAATAGTAGCAACCAATATTGCATGTGCATTATTTAGTTCTGATGTGTCTTAAACGACTTTTCTTTTCTAAAAGCAATGCACTGCGTTGGACAATCAGTTACTGCACTGGTGTTTGATTATTATTTGACTAGTACTGAAATTGAGCACCCCCACACTACCTCCCTAAGAAGCCTGTGACTTCTCACCAGTGCTACCACTGAGAGCAAAGAGCTGAAGGGGTTGGGCTTGGTTAATAGGATGGATCCCGGGACATCAGAGGCAAACAACCTCAAGCCCTACAGTTGATGCCCAGAAGCCTTTGTGTGCTCTGTGACGCTCTACCCCCACAAACAGGGTCTAACACACATTATCTGTGCTGCCCACCTCATGACTGATTTGCTGGTGACCAGTTTGCAGTAAGCAAATAACTAGAGACCAAATCTGTCACTCCTGATGAGTGCTAAACTAAAACAACAGCCCTCTCTGTGCCATCAGCTACAAGCACAAGGTACTTTGCATTCATCAGGAGTTTTAAGTCAAAGAAAACTAATCAGTGACTAAAACCACACAGAGTGATGATTTTACTGCAAAGTTAAACCCAAAGAACATTGTAAAAAAATTTATAAAAGGAGACAATGTCAACTAGGTTCCATCACATAATATTTTAGCACCAAACAACTAATTGCCAATGATTATACTTTATGAGTACAACCGACTGGCCCTGTTGATTTCGGGACAGTGCAACATTAACACCAGATTTACTACATGTAAGGTGCCCATGCTCATCGCGCCCCCCAAGGGCACTATGTATAATACGGTCCCAGGAAGCAGCATACTTATAGCCCAAGCCCCAAAGTTGGCCAATGCTTCTTGGCGCAAGCATTACACTGAAGTGGTCCTAAATAGGGTGAAGGGTGTTTTGGTGGAAACCTAAGACTTTTGCAGATGGATTGAACTGAGCATGACTGGTATAACCATGAAGGCCTTTGGGAAGAGAACATGCTTAGGTACCATGTAAAGGGCTAAAGACCAGGCTGAGGAATTTGCACAGTGCCTTGTGTGAACCACTGAACTTGTTGCAGATAATGAGTGTGAGCCAAGGCTGAAGCTTTTGGAGGAGCACTGTTGTGGATGTTCAACCAGGAGATATTTTTCAGTGTACCTTGTTGTTGAGGCACTTCACTGTTTGCAAACGAGAAGGGCGACAATGTATTTTCCTAATGCTTAGTCACCTAGCAATCCCAAAGTGGGGGTGATAGAGAATCCCAGTCTTACATTCCTGTTGATACCCACACTCAAGTCTTCAGGGAGGGGGAGATAATGGGGGTTGCGGCGTGGTGTGAGAAGAAAATTAATGAAAGTAAATGTTTTTGATTTAAGAGGAGTTTAGGGACATTTACGTATGGTCAATGTAAGGCATTCAGAGATTTTTATTTGAAGGCAGGAGACGTCTTAAAAGAATGGAGTGATAATATACTTGTATTTTCAGCATTATAATTTCAGGTAAAACAAAGGATAAGATCACATTGTTATTAGAGGTGGTGTAAATGGTAAAGAATCAATGGCCAAGTACTGCACCCTAGAGGCGCAGTCAGGTAGGGGTGTGGGCGGAGAGTGTGTTGAGCACCAGAAAACAGAGAACAAGTACTTAGAATCATAGGATGAATATCAGTGTGAGTGATACCTGGTGAGGTGAGAGATGGGAATACAGTGAGGTGATGGATGTTGCAGAGAGTGCAAGAGGGGTGAGGATAGAGGAGAGGTGGCCGACTTGCAAAAAGGTGAAACTGTTATACTCATACATGAAAGGATGTCACTAAAGAGAAGGTGATGGACCTCAGGCTGCAGAAGGTTGACCTGATCATGGGCTAAAGATGATCATGGAAAGAGGGGTGTTAGGATCCCAAGTGGTAGTTGGTCAAAGTGGAGGGGCTTGCTACGTGTAGCTTAAACAGCGGTAAAACTACCTCAGATTTGAGGCAGATCCTGAATATTTCTTCCACAATAAACTGTTTACATAGTCCTTCCTCCTCAGTGATGGATCATGTGATCTACAAAGCTAAGATTCAGATGCCTTCCCAGCCACATTGTTGCATCGCATGCAGTCTCCCACTTACCATTGTGCTGATCAGGGTGTTCCGGTTGTGTAGTAGTCCCCAACTTGTGATCCCAATGGCAATGATCTCGCTGTCCACCTGGCTACTGCTCATGCTGAAGTCCCTGACAGCTTCACCAACGTGTTTTGTCACCCCAGTGTGCGTGCCACCAGTTAGGATCCAGGCTCCTATGGAGACAAGAGAACAGGAGAAGAAAGGCAGAGGTTCCTCCTTTGCTAGTGCTTGGTGAACAGAGGAATAGTTCACTTCAGTCTCTTACACCGTGGGATTCAAATGTTTGCTTCAGGGCTTCATGAAATATGTTGAATGATATATAATAAATCAGAGGTGATAAATGACTGTGTACTTGGTAGATGGATGTCAGAGTGGGAAGGGAGGGTACTGAGTGATAATTGTTTAGGTGTGTCTGATAGCACTAAATTCAGATTACCTTGATTATCTGTGGGTGAGTACAGTGTACTGAGGAGTGAATATTCAGTTAGGAGCTGAGAAAACAAGATGTCCTGCAGTTTAGTGTCAAATTTCAAGTACCTGAGTATGATGGTAGTAGTGGTAGTGGGAATAGGTAAACAGATATTATATAACTCTTCAAAGAATATGGCAGTGTCTCCTGGAGAGTGGTCCAGCACCACAATCTTGGCATTGAATAGGGCTTCGACAGATGTGGAAATAAAGACGATGGGTGGAGGACAAAACTAAAGAAAATATGGTTGTGAGCCTGTTATGTAGCAGAATGTTACTTTTGCAGGTTCTTTGGGGCATGCTGGAGAAGGGGGAAGTCAGTGTGAAGCGAGGCAGGTGTGGTAGAGTTGTTGTGTCAATCCAGGTCTCAGTGATAGCTAGGAAGTACAGTGGGGGGCTTTGTGAGTCAACATTATCAGAAATGCGAGAGGTTTTGTTGCATAAAGCAAATTGGTCCTGAATTGTTGCGTTCAGTACTTAGGACCTGAATTAGATCTTGACGGTATTACTACCAAGCTGTGTCGGCGGCAGACCCAAGTACTCCATCAAGTTGATTGCGTTCCTCCCGCCGTATTTAGATGTATTGTGGCTCAGCCAAAGACCGCCGTGACAGAGTGCTCTTCCTAGCCAGCAGACAGGCACATTCCCGCTGACCATATTTAGACACTTCAGCTCTACAGGTGGTGTCACACCAGCGGATTGCTGACAGAGGGAACCGTCACTGGACCCAATGGACATTGATTAATGGCAGTGGCTATTGGATAAAGGTAAGTAAGTCACACACACACACACACTGTACCTTAGCTATGTGTTCCATCTGCACAACACACCATACACATACCATTATCCACTGCCATTTTACCACAACACAACCCATACATGCCGAAAACACACACTGCCCAGTAACCATGACACAACATACACACACCATTGACACTGAAACCACACATGACACAACCACAACAACCAACACAAACACACTCACATCAAAGCACAACTATACACATCACAAAATGACTGCCACACAACACACATCTGAATGTTTTACACCACAACACAATCACACATACACAACAACATTGGACCCATATGCAAGTGGCACACAGATGGACACAACCAAATTACCCACTCCACCTCCCTTCACCTCAACCAGCCAATCAAATCATACACACGCATACATGTACTGACCCACATCCACAACAGGCAGCACAACCTTACTGGTACAGGTCTCCTTGCAATGCGCACACATTGACACAGCTGACAAGTATGATTGTACCGCTATTGTGATGCCAGCAATCATTTGGCAATGAATACTGACACCACTGTGATATTTGTGTATGTGTTTGGTATGTACCTTTTGCCAGTGCGTCCCTATCCATCTGTGACACAATCATGTTCCAGACATATACATGTCACAATAATTTAAAACAAGCATTTGCAATGCAATAGGTCTCGCATTTTCTTGAGTTAGAGCTATTAGCATTGTAACTTCATAATGGACTTTTCATGCCACATAAATTGGTCAACCCTGCCTCATAATTTAGACTTTTTTTGCCATATAATTCCAATCGCCCACAATTTAACTGAAGCACTTCATCCTTCTTTATTCCTCTATCTTAAAACATATACAATTATCATATAAACCTTTATCAGAAATAAACCTTTTTTCATTAGAGTGTAATGCTCAAGCCACCATAACAAAATATCATTGGTGATTGATTGGATGGTGAAAGGAAAGAGGGAATTGGGAGTAAAGATGGAGAGGACAAGTGGCGTAGTCAAGGTGTTGTGTACCCTGGAGTAAGAAATGAAAATGGGTAACTGGTAGGAAAATACCGCAGTAATTAGAGTTGAGTGAGGTGTGTAGGTCTCTGGGCCCCGGTGCCACAGCACGTGTTGCTCTATTGATAACTAGGCCTCAGGAGAGAAAGCGAATGGGGCAGAAAAAGAGAAGTGAAAGGATTAAAGATAAAGAGAAAAAAATGAAAGAAGCGTGAAAGAGAAAAATGAATATTAGAGAAAAAAAGAGAGATGGTGAGAGACACAAGCAGCGAAAGAGCCAGGGCATGTATGTATTGATACATTTCCCACAGACATATAATGGGAAAAACACTTTGACACTTAGGGTCCCGACAAGTAACTGTGGCTTCCACATACAGATGGGAAAAAGAGGGATTTTTTTAGTAAAATGTAAATTGACAGATAAAGATAAGAAAAACACCAGAGAAAGGAAGGAAGAAAGATCTAAAAAAAAAAGTGAAAAGATGCTTACCGAGTTTAAGGAAAGAGCAAATAAATAAAGACAAAGAAAGAATGAAGGGATGAGAAAAAATTAGTGAAAGAGTGAATGCTTGGTGAAGAAAAAAGTGAGGAACGAAACAACAAAAGAAATAACCATGTTTTTGCAAGTTTGAAAGAGGAGGTAGCAAGAGGAAGAGGGAAATAAAAAAAAGGAGCGAAATAGAAATAAATAGTTGAAAGAAAGAACAAAACGGGTAACATGTGGATTTTAAGAGCCAGAAAGAGAAAAGTGGGAGAAAAGGAAAACATTGAAAGTAAACTGAGTAAAGGAAAGAACGGAGTGAGATAGGTGAAACAGACCCTCCCAAATAAAGATTGCAGTTAAGAATAGAATTAATTGGCTCCCCCACGTCCTCAAACAGAAGTCAGAGGGAGGAACAGCAAGGTGCACTGCAGGAAAGTAGGAGGTGCATTAGCAGAGTTGTATGTGAACCCCAGTACAGCAATATTGGGGTGCTTCATATCAGGATTGGGAGTATAGACAAAGCTGTGTTCCGGCCCAGTGCTGGAACAACAGAAAGGCAGCAGGTGAGGAATGAGAAATAGAGCGCTGTGAAATTCCTGGTATTCGAATAATGGGGTGCTGCAGGTTAGGGTTGAGGTGCACTGACAGAGTTGTATGTGGGCTGCAGTACTGGAATAGTAACAGGCACACAAAGCCAGAAGTGAGGTATGTTAATGGATCTCTGTGTGGATCCTAGTTCTGGTGTGCCAGTGTTGCTGGGTGTTAGCCTGGAGGTTCCCTGGTGAAGCTGCGAGTGGGGCCCAGCTTGGGAGTGGCATTGCCTCTGAATCACAGAAGCGAGGAGTCATGAAGTACGTTTGTGTGAGCCTTAGTACTAAGAAGAAATGTGCACTGAATGTTAGAAATGATGGATTCTGGCAGAGCTGTGGTGGTTCCCATCAACAGTGTTGTTGGATATTAGACTTGAGATGCACTGGCTGAGCTGTGTGTTGCTCTTTTGGGTCCAGTATTGGCTTGGCAGTGGGACTGAATATTAGAATTAAACTGCTCTAATAGAACTGTATGTGAGCGGGTCCCAGTATAGGAAAGGAAGTGACTTCACAGGGGTAGAACTGAGATGCACTGATGGAGCTGTGCCCAGGATCCGAGTACAGGAATAGCAGAGTGTACTGACTGAATGAACTGAGGTGCTCCAGCAGACAGCATGCATGGGGTTCTTGCCACTGGCACGGCCCAGGGCTTGGATTGTGTGAACCAAAGTGCACTGATGGCACTGCGCCCGAGATCCCAGTACTGGAGTAGCAGAGTGCACCGGCTGCAACAACTGACGTGCTCTGGCAGACAGCGTGTGTGGGGTTCCTGGCACTGGCACCGCTGAGGGCTTGGAGCGTGCAAACAGAGGTGCTCTGATGGCACTGCGCCTAATGTCCCATCATTGGAGCAACAGTGTACCGACAGCAAGAATTGAGGTGCTCTGGCAGGCAGCATGGGGTTCCTGGCACTGGCACTGGTGAGGGCTTAGAGAGTGTGAACTGAGGTGCAATGACTGAGCTTCGCCCAAGGTCCCAGTACTGGAGCAGCAGAATGTCCTGACTGCAAGAACTGAGGTGCTCTGGCAGACAGATTGTGTGGGGTTGTGGCATTGGCACAGATAAGGGCCTGGGGTGTGTGAACTGAGGTGCTCTAATGGAGCTGCCAGTAGGATCCCAGTATGGAGCAGAAGTGGGCACTGTCTCTAAGGATTGTGGAGCCCTGGTAGAACTGGGTGCTAAGGCTACCAGCAATTACAAGTGATCTTCCAGACAGACACACTTGGTAAAGAAAATCCAAGCCAAGGAAGGGTGTGAACCAAGTAGCTGAGAGAGGGTGAACAGAGCCCATAAAGACCAAATGTGACCAAGATAACAGCCTGATTTATAGTCTTGTTAACAGCTAAGCTCAGAGAAAGAATGCTCTGCAAATAAAAAGGGAAGCTTCCCTGGACAGGAGTCGGAAACCAAGTACAAAAAAGTCCCCTACAGACCTCATAAAGAGGACAAAAAGTAATTATACAGTAGTTGGTCCCTGCTCCCACACAGAAGAAGGAGGGACAAAGAGGTATAACTAGTAAGCAAGGATTTATAAATTACACTGAAATTAACAAATGAAATAGCTAGAAACTCACAGAAGAAGCATACTTAAAAGTATACAAGAGGCCGTACGCTTACGGTCGACCTAACAATTACTTTGACATGTATATGCCTGCAGTTGTCCTGACCTGACATGCTGTGCCCACCCAACGTACCCTGGCAGTGCAGGTTCCCTACTGTAGGAAAGTACCATCTTGCCTGGCATGTTACCCTGATATTTTACTGTATATATGTTGTTTTAGTTGTATGTGTCACTGGGACCCTGCCAGCCAGGGCCCCAGTGCTCATAAGTGTGCCCTGTATGTGTTACCTGTGTTATGACTAACTGTCTCACTGAGGCTCTGCTATTCAGAACCTCAGTGGTTATGCTCTCTCTTTTCTTTCCAAATTGTCACTAACAGGCTAGTGACCAATTTCACCAATTTACATTGGCATACTGGAACACCCTTATAATTCCCTAGTATATGGTACTGAGGTATCCAGGGTATTGGGGTTCCAGGAGATCCCTATGGGCTGCAGCATTTCTTTTGCCACCCATAGGGAGATCTGACAATTCTTACACAGGCCTGCCAGTGCAGCCTGAGTGAAATAACGTCCACGTTATTTCACAGCCATTTACCACTGCACTTAAGTAACTTATAAGTCACCTATATGTCTAACCTTTACCTGGTAAAGGTTGGGTGCTAAGTTACTTAGTGTGTGGGCACCCTGGCACTAGCCAAGGTGCTCCCACATTGTTCAGGGCAAATTCCCCGGACTTTGTGAGTGCGGGGACACCATTACACGCGTGCACTATACATATGTAACAACATATGTATAGCATCACAATGGTAACTCCGAACATGTCCATGTAACATGTCTAGGATCATGGAATTGTCACCCCAATGCCATTCTGCCATTGGGGAGACAATTCCATGATCCCCCGAGTCTCTAGCTCAGACCCGGGTACTGCCAAACTACCTCTCCCGGGGTTTCACTGCAGCTGCTGCCAACCCCTCAGACAGGTTTCTGCCCTCCTGGGGTCCAGCCAGGCCTGGCCCAGGAAGGCAGAACAAAGGACTTCGTCAGAGAGAGGGTGTTACACCCTCTCCCTTTTGGAAAAAGGTGTCAGGGCTGGGGAGGAGTAGCCTCCACCAGCCTCTGGAAATGCTTTCATGGGCACAGATGGTGCCCATCTCTGCATAAGCCAGTCTGCACCGGTTCAGGGATCCCTCAGCCCTGCTCTGGCGCGAAACTGGACAAAGGAAAGGGGAGTGACCACTCCCCTGACCTGCACCTCCCCTGGGAGGTGCCCAGAGCTCCTCCAGTGTGCTCCAGACCTCTGCCATCTTGGAAACAGAGGTGCTGCTGGCACACTGGACTGCTCTGAGTGGCCAGTGCCAGCAGGTGACATCAGAGACTCCTTCTGATAGGCTCCTTCAGGTGTTGCTAGCCTATCCTCTCTCCTAGGTAGCCAAACCTCCTTTTCTGGCTATTTAGGGTCTCTGCTTTGGGGAATTCCTTAGATAACGAATGCAAGAGCTCATCAGAGTTCCTCTGCATCTCTCTCTTCACCTTCTGCCAAGGAATCGACTGCTGACCGCGCTGGAAGCCTGCAAAACTGCAACAAAGTAGCTAAGACAACTACTGCGACCTTGTAACGCTGATCCTGCCGCCTTCTCGACTGTTTTCCTGGTGGTGCATGCTGTGGGGGTAGTCTGCCTCCTCTCTGCACTAGAAGCTCCGAAGAAATCTCCTGTGGGTCGACGGAATCTTCCCCCTGCAACCGCAGGCACCAAAGAACTGCATCACCGGTCCTCTGAGTCTCCTCTCAGCACGACGAGTGAGGTCCCTTGAACTCAGCAACTCTGTCCAAGTGACTCCCACAGTCCAGTGACTCTTCAGTCCAAGTTTGATGGAGGTAAGTCCTTGCCTCCCCACGCTAGACTGCATTGCTGGGAACCGCGTGTTTTGCAGCTACTCCAGCTCCTGTGCACTCTTCGAGGATTTCCTTTGTGCACAGCCAAGCCTGGGTCCCCGGCACTCTAACCTGCATTGCACAACCTCCTGAGTTGTCCTCCTGCGTCGTGGATCCCTCTTGTGCAACTTCAGGTGAGCTCCGGTTCACTCCACTTTGTAGTGCCTGTTCTGGCACTTCTGCAGGTGCTGCTTGCTTCTGAGTGGGTTCTTTGTCTTGCTGGACGCCCCTTCTGTCTCCTCACGCAATTGGCGTCATCCTGGTCCCTTCTGGGCCACAGCAGCATCCAAAAACCCTAACCATGACCTTTGCAGCTAGCAAGGCTTGTTGGCGGTCTTTCTGCACGAAAACACCTCTGCACGACTCTTCACGACGTGGGACATCCATCCTCCAAAGGGGACGTTTCTAGCCCTTGTCGTTCTTGCAGAATCCACAGCTTCTACCATCTGGTGGCAGCTTCTTTGCACCCACAGCTGGCATTTCCTGGGCATCTGCCCACTCCCGACTCGATCGTGACTTTTGGACTTGGTCCCCTTGTTCCACAGGTACTCTCGTCTGGAAATCCATTGTTGTTGCATTGCTGGTGTTGGTCTTTCCTGCAGAATTCCCCTATCACGACTTCTGTGCTCTTTGGGGAACTTAGGTGCACTTTGCAGCCACTTTTCAGGGTCTTGGGGTGAGCTATTTTTCTAACCCTCACTCTTTCCTTACAGTACCAGCGACCCTCTACAAGGTCACATAGGTTTGTGGTCTATTCGTGGTTCGCATTCCACTTCTAGAGTATATGGTTTGTGTTGCCCCTATCCCTATGTGCCCCCATTGCATTCTATTGTGACTATACATTGTTTGCACTGTTTTCTATTGCTATTACTGCATATTTTGGTATTGTGTACATATATCTTGTGTATATTTGCTATCCTCATACTGAGGGTACTCACTGAGATACTTTGGCATATTGTCATAAAAATAAAGTACCTTTATTTTTAGTATATCTGTGTATTGTGTTTTCTTATGATATTGTGCAAGTGACACTAGTGGTACTGTAGGAGCTTCACTCGTCTCCTAGTTCAGCCTAAGCTGCTCTGCTAAGCTACCTTTTCTATCAGCCTAAGCTGCTAGACACCCCTCTACACTAATAAGGGATACCTGGGCCTGGTGCAAGGTATACGTACCCTTTGGTACTCACTACAAGCCAGTCCAGCCTCCTACACCAACCTTCAACTCCAGTGACGGCAGAGTTATGTTTTCTCTATGGGTCAGTGGCAGTAGTGCCAGCAGGTATTGTTCAAGTCATGTCAAGTCGAAAATGGAAGTCAAATCATGGGAAAGCATGTGTTTTTACCTCATTCCCCCTCCCCAATCTGCCAACTCAAGTGTGGAGGTCGGACTACCACATTTGGCTTGGCACTAAAGCACATCAAAATCTGCATGGTGGGAAAGGTGGCAGGGGTCCGCCGGCAGCCACTATCCCCTATAGCACCGTCGACGAAGGGGGATTTTCTTGGCAGAGACGGCGGGATAAATGCAGTCTATTGCCTATGGGACCGCCAACATCTAAATCAGGTGGGCACACCATGCTGTTAATGCCAAGATCTAAATCAGGCACTAAGTTGCTCCCCACCTATGTTTGCACCACAGAAATATCAACATATGCATACTAACTGCACATGCATGGGTACAATCCTATAATAAGTGTGCCTTTGCCACCTCAAAGGCCCATGTCAGAGGATGCCAGTGCCTGCACCCGAGTTAAGTTGTTATTTGCTTTGCTTACCTGTAGTCTGGGCCGCTTTGATGAGTCCTCGGCTGAACAGGTTCTTCAGTCTCCCTTTCATGCTGAAGTTCTTGGTTCCACCAGTCACTGATATCAGCAGGTTTGGAACACTGAGGTTCCACATTTTGGTCATCATCTCATACAGAATCTTAGGGGGTGTGCTGCTGGAGGCACGGACGTACTGAAAAGAAAAAGACCAATGTGAAACAGAAGGTAAAGTGAGTGAGTCAATTCATGTCACACCTGATGCTGAATGATAAACGTTATCTGAATCCTGGTATGGAAAGCTAGTTGTCATGTGAGCCCTGATACTGAATGCTAGATGCACTGTAACTTCTAAAACTGCATGGTAGATGTTAAAAGAGTCCTAATACTGAATATAAAATGAAATGGGAGTCCTCATACTGACTGTGAGATGTCATATTAGACCCAATAGTGAATGTAAACTGTCATATGAGTCCTGATACTGGACGTATGTGGCAATGTGGATCCTGGTACTGAATACCCGAAGTCATGTGAGTCCTGATACTGATTGTTAGAAGTCATGTGAGCCCTTAAACTGAAAGGTAGATGTCACTGGAGTCCTGATAGTGAATGGAGGATGTCACCTGAGTTCTGCTAATGAATGTTAGATGATTTGTAAATCTAGATACTGAATGCCATACGTCATGTGAGTCCTGATATTGAATGTTAGATGTCATGGGAATCCTGACACTGAAGGTTAGATCTCATGGGAGTCATGATACCAAATAATCAATGTCATGTTAGTCCTGATGTTGAATTTCAGAATGTAAATTGCACAGTATAACAGCAGACTACGTATTGTACAGGAATAGCCGTGTGCTCATCTCCAGATATTTATGCATATTAACTGCTGACGTTATTTCACAGTACGTAGAAGATTTTGATAGTGGTGTATCAAATACCTCAGTCCATGAATTGTTGTGTTGGGCATCACTAGTTGTGTGGAAATTTCAGCTGAGTGCCTGAATATTATCTGGTTCCCGCCGGTTTTCCCCTGGCCTGAGGAATCCTCCATGGCGGCGCTGCAAGCAGCGCCGCTATGGGGATTCCGACCCCCTTCCCGCCAGCCTGGTTCTGGCGGTTTTCACCGCAAGAACCTGGCTGGCGGGAACAGGTGTCGTGGGGCCCCCTAACAGGGCCCCACAAAGATTTTCAGTGTCTGCATAGCAGACACTGAAAATCGCGACGGGTGCAACTGCACCCGTCGCACCCTTTCCACTCCGCCGGCTCCATTCGGAGCCGGCATCCTTGTGGAAGGGGGTTTCCCGCTGGGCGGGCGGGCGGCCTTCTGACGGTCGCCTGCCGGCCCAGCGGGAAACTCAGAATTACCGCGGCGGTCTTTTATATTATATTCTATCGGGGGAACTTTGGTGGGCGGCCTCCACCGCCCGCCGAAGTCAGAATGACCCCCTCAGTCTCTTCTATGATAAGCGGATGCCTCACCACAAAATTCACAGTCAGCATTTGGTAAACCAAAATCCATCCTCGCTCATGTGAGAATTCGGCACCTTTCCACCACCATGCTGTGGGACTCAAGTACTAGTGATGATAGCAACCCAGGGCCATATTTACGAGCCCCTTGCACTGCTGTTGCATCACTTTTTGTAATGCAACAGTGGCTCAAACCTTGAAATCATCTCTATGAGGCCACGCAAAGCCACTTTGAATAGCTTTGAATGGCCTCATACATATGGAGCAAGGCAACCCAGCACAAGTTGCAGCATTGCCTTACACTGTGTCAGGGAGGTGTTCCAAATGCATTGCAGTGGGTGTTCCAACACAACACCTATGGATTTAGACGCATCCCCATATTTCAAACTCAACAGCAATGGATTTTGACGCATCCCCATAATTACAAGCCCTTGGCAACATGTGGATGAGCCAAAACCTTATGCCTCCCTTGTTTTCACTATTTTTATGTGTGCTGTATTCTGAGGCACACAAAGAAAGAGGTGAAAGCCTTCCAGAATTGTTTTTGTGCAGGAATGTGCCCCTTCCTGCACAAAAACAATCCTGCCTGCAAACCAGACACCCTTAAACCATGGTGCAAGGGTGCCTACATTGGTGCTGGAATGCCAAAACGGCACCAGTGCAGTGGGAAAGGACAGGGATGTGTCATATGCCATAGGTGTGGTGCATTCCTGCCCTTTCCCTTTGATGCAGGGTAGATGAGCAAGGTGACTTGCTGCGCTGCCAGGCACCTAAAGGTCATAGATATGGGCCCTGGTGTTAAAGCCACTTTCCCACCCAGCAAGGAATTCAACACTTTTTTTGTAACCAGGCGGTGCCCTACTTGCAGGTCTTTAGAAGAACCATTTCCATGGGATTGGTCATGGTTCTGAGTAGTTTTCTTTGAATTGTCTTGCGCTGAGGCATCCTATTAAAAGACTTAGGGGGTCATTCTAAGTCTGGCGGGCGGCGGAGGCCGCCCGCCAGACTTCCCCCTCCGAAATATCGCTCCGCGGTCGAAAGACCGCGGAGGGTATTCTAAGTTTTTCCCTGGGCTGGCGGGCGGTCGCCAAAAGACCGCCCGCCAGCCCAGGGAAAAACTCCCTTCCCACGAGGATGCCGGCTCGTAATCGAGCCGGCGGAGTGGGAAGGTGCGACGGGTGCTGTTGCACCCGTCGCGTATTTCACTGTCTGCCAAGCAGACAGTGAAATACTTGTAGGGGCCCTCTTACGGGGGCCCCTGCAGTGCCCATGCCAGTGGCATGGGCACTGCAGGGGCCCCCAGGGGCCCCGCGACCCCCCCTACCGCCATCCGGTTCCCGGCGGGCGGACCGCCGGGAACTGGATGGCGGTAGGGGGGGTCGGAATCCCCTCGGCGGCGCAGCTAGCTGCGCCGCCTTGGAGGATTCCAATGGGCGGCGGTACACTGGCGGGAGACCGCCAGTGTTGCCGGTCTGACCGCGGCTTTACCGCCGCGGTCAGAATGCCCTGCGGGGCACCGCCGGCCTGTCGGCGGTGCTCCCGCCGACCCTGGCCCCGGCGGTCTAAGACCGCCAGGGTCAGAATGACCCCCTTAGGGGGTTATTCCAACTTTGGAGGAGGTGTTAATCCGTCCCAAAAGTGACGGTAAAGTGACGGATATACCACCAGCCGTATTACGAGTTCCATAGGATATAATGAACTCGTAATACGGCTGGTGGTAAATCCGTCACTTTACCGTCACTTTTGGGACGGATTAACACCTCCTCCAAAGTTGGAATAACCCCCTTAAACTCTTGTGAACTGTGAATATTTGCACCTGTTTCCTCAGTTACTTCTCTTGTCTTGCCTCGCCCATGCACCAAGAGCTTGTAATTAATTGTGTTTACGCTGACTTCTTGTAAGTTATCTTTAATGATATTATAGCAATATTGTTCATTGTTTGCCAACATCAGCTTGGAGTCTATTTAGACATGAAGCAGTGATCGAACTGGAGGCTGCAACTAGTTGGCCTTTCATAACGGTGGCCTTTGCATGACCATGACCTGAGATTGTGTGTTCTGTCTATCATCTCATCTTTTTAGCCTCAGAGTAGATTCATAGTTATAAAATAACACTGGAAATCTATCTGGAAGGGGCAAGATACAAAAATAGAGGTAAATGCAATGTAGTATTGCATAGGCATGTTATAAACATTCGATAAAAGACAGGTTGTCTCTAATACCCATGGCTTTCCTCCCTCTCTTTAGGGAAAACTTTTCTTGGACAGGGTAACTGTTTAGAAGTATTGGAATATTGGAATATTTTGTGACTGCTGCTTCATTTTGTATGATTTTCAAATAATTTATAAAGAAATAGGACTCTTCTATGCACTATTTGTTTCACTTTGTACATTTTTATCCAGGGGAGACCCCACACCCCAGATTCTCCTAAAGGAGGTTGGGCACATGCTATCCAGTGATCTGATATTTACAATGCACCAGTTTCAAAGTTTCTGTGGTGCCACTGACCATGGTGCCTCTTGAAGGGGCTTTAGCCTCCTCACTCAAAAAACCTGTGTCTGCTGAAAGTAGGGAGTGGTGCGAAGGCAGGGACTCCAAAAAATATATTTGAACCATTACAATGGTAGGAAGACCATGTACTGAATTTTAAGCCCTCCTTATTGGGTTATTTGACCTTACATTATTAGGAAGAGTGCACTGAGAAGAGTAATGATATCTAATATATTCCTTAGACTTAATTGAGTTTTACATCCCACTTGGCAGTGAGCTGCTTTGGTGGCGCGGTGTGAATGTCCTGCTTTTGCTCTAGACTCCTAGCACTATGGGAATATATCTAAAGAGGTTAGGGAAGAGTGGTATTATTGGAATAAAAGAACAATCTGTGTTTAATACTTGGGACTATATACAGCACCATTATCACACCTGTGAAGTCTGATGCCAGTGGGGCACTACCCACACTGACATTGTCTTGTCTTGTCCCAGTGTGCAGGTGACATAAATGGACAACCCCAGAAGTGTCTCTGCTGAGCTAGAATTAAATAGTTGTGTCACCAGATGGATTCTACCTGAGCATTCCATGCCCTCCGCTTACCTTCACTACGCTCTTCCCCAGGCCAGTGAAGGTGAGGTCTCCGTAGGCATCTGTGGGCACCTCCCTGGTGTGTTTCCCTGGGTTCCATTCCAGATCACCATCTGAAGGAAGCTCCTCGTGATCCTCCGAATGCTGATCTTGTGTGTATCCACAGCCGCAGACTTCCTTTCTAAGCGAAGAGACAAGGTTTACAGCAGGAACACTACCACACCATGAAGAAGCTTTAACGTAGCATAGTAGAGTGTGAAGTAATCACAGAAAGCATGCATCAACAGGAGCAATATCACTCCAACCAAACAATACTCATCATCTTTCCCTCAAATATCTCATTATGTTTCCCTCAATAAGTTATGTTTTTTTACTGATATTGTGAAATGAGAATATCTGATCTTCAAATTTAAGAGTCCAAAAGTGACAAATTAATTCACAGTCTATGCCTTTCAGCATACCAGTGGGCTGAGTTTGTCAAGACAACTGCCTCATTGCGGTGTTCATGATTGTTCGCTGGTGCTTTCTGCTACATATGTTATGTACAGATTTGTAGAGCACACTCTCACCCAGGCGGGTTTCCTCGAGCTACGTCAATGTAGAACTTGCATTCCTCCTTAAGAGATTAGGCTCCTTATTTACAGTTTGACAGAGTAGAAGCCCTTGTGAAATGGTGGGGTACCAACTCCTTCAAACTGCTTTTCTGCCCGCCTCGTTCTGGTGTGGATAAAGCACAGGGTTTCAGAAAGAACAGCCTCAGCTGGCTCCACCGTTGGAAACCTCTGACCTAATATCCTTTCCACAAAAGAGCCATAAAGGTGGTCACTGGTCACAATGGTGGTTGTCCACCCTATTTATGGAGGGCACTGGTCACTAGATTTGCCTACCCGGGACTGCCCTGTAATGCTTGGCAGTGCCAGAAAGGGAAGTCCATCAAAGGCCCTCATGTGAAGTGAGAAAAGCTCCCTTTGCATCAGGGCCACTGATTTTCATTTTTCAAGAACAAACTCCTATCTTTCAAGTTTATTTTTTAAAACATATCAAACATGGCACCTACTCAAGTAACGTTTCAGCCTTAGAGCACTGCTTCAGCATGGGCTGCACTGAAGGTTTGGATATTCCCAGGAGGTGGGCAGCTCTCCACAAGGGGAGTAGAGGCCCATAGTCTCCACTGACTTGAGAGGCCACCAGAAGACTTGTTGGGAACACTGGCATTGCCTTGGGTCTTAGCCAGTTCTTTCTCCAGCAGTATGGTTGTTATGTTGCATACTTTTGATATCATGCACACCTACCATTTGCTAGAACTCTTAAAGCTCTTGCGCACAGATGTGTCTGCAATTGTGGGTTTGTTATGGAGGGTCTTCCAGTGTAGATGAGTCAGAGGCGGTCTGCCCCAGGGCTAATCCTTATAACAATGCTGCACCATGATGCTCATGCAGTGCCCTAGCTAGAGGAAGGACGGGTGGCTCAATTGCTTCCGATTGGATATGCCCAATTAAGAAAACACCTAAATAATGGAATTAAAAATATAAGGTAAGTAAAATAAATACATATGGTTAAAGGAAGAAGTAAATAAGTGAAGGGTGAGAGGAAAGATGATTATGTATTTTGTAAGTCTGCACCACTTTTGTGCCAAAACATGACACTAATGCAGCACAAAAAGAATATAAATCAGGGCTTGAATGTGTGCATTCCTGCGTCTACAACCATTACATAGTAAAACCAGACCTATTGCCTTTGTCAATGCTTGCTTTGTACTAAGCAGCTGCATTATGCACCCTTAAGTATGGCTGAATGTGTAAGTGCATATGTACATGCATGCGTGATTTAAACACAGATGCTGACAAAAACATTCAAAAGGCTGCTAGCCCTCGAAACCAAAAAAGGATGCTTACTGTATAGAATCCGTGTTCTAGAAAATATATATATATAATTTGCAATCATTCAGTGTACTCTTCATATGTAAAATATTCACTCATGCACTGCAATGCAAGCACTACTTAGGAGGTGGATTGATACATCGAACAGCGAACAGTATGTGGTGAGAGAGACATTCTTCCAGGGCTGTTGAGAATTGCTAACAATAGGTTTGTGGCAGTGGTGCTGTTAAGACAGCCCTAAAAAAATACACTTAAAGTAGAGAATGAAATGCTTTAAGAAGGTTTAGTCATGCCATCAACCAGCAAACAATAAATTAACATCATATAGAGATAATTGATTAAATCTCATGTTTTTCCTGAAACAGAAACCACTAATGACCTTGGTATTAATCTCGGAGATTAACCTCAAAGTGAATAATGAGGGCAGTATTAGCACATGACACCAACAGAAGAACCGCCCACAATTCAGAAATACAAGGGGGTGCATGGCACTGTATGGGGTTGCTTGCTACCTTCTTACCCAGCGTCAGAAGGCTTGGCACTTCGAATGAAATCCACACATTCCTTTTTCCTTATATTTACTGAGAACCATGAGTTTAGGACTTTAATCTGAAAAAGAGGAAGAGAAAATTATGTTTATGCAGATTTTACATTTTTGATGGCCAACTCAATACGGGACTGCTGCCCAGCAGTAATAACCACATCCCTGCAGGTACACCACACGCGGAAGGGCCAAATAAGGCTTGCAATTAATACAAATTTAATGTTTCCCCAAAAAATGTTGGGGGAAAGTTATGGTAGACTTTGTTAGAATACTGGGTACACTACAAAATATAAAACAAGCATTAGCAAATCCAAGATTTAATCCCTGCTGATATCCCTAAACCAAGCACATTTGCCAAGTTGCCTTATATAAAAAATGACAAAAACAAAACACCTAAAAAAATAATCTTCTCCAGTCAAATCTTTGCCTCCCATACCCATTGAGCTTATTCTACAGCAAATTCGAGCTTTGCCTCTTTACTTGGAGGAAGCAACTAAGAGCTGGCAAGGACTGGAGTAAATTGGATTTTTATGGATACATCAATAACTGAGCTGGAATAGGGCATTATTGACTGCAAGATGCTTGTACAAAAGTAGAAAACCTACAAACTGAAGTTGCAACTCGCAAAAGACACGCTGAAGACCGACAAAACAGGAATCAAAGGGATAACCCCAGAATTGATGGTCTTCCACCTTTTCCTTTAAATCCTTAATTTCTAACATACTTGACATGCTAACCACAAAATCTCTTCATTTTCAGAGAGCCCTTAGATTCAGACCAAAATGAAGTACAAAGTCCAGAGGAAAACTACACAAACTTATGTGAAATGAAAATCTATCATTGAGCTTTAAATTTTAGTGCAAAATACTTCTTTGTGTCAACTTCCTTGCACAAGGATGCTTTTGGTGGTAAAAATCTAGCATGAAAAACACAATTGCAGGGAAAAACAGTTGTTCATATTCTGGTTGTTCCTGTTGTTCCTGCACTTCCATGCTGTAATTTTTCAGTAGAAGGAACCGTAAATGCCATAACATGTCTTAATGGCATAATTTAAAGAATTTTGCATAACTAGTGTTATGCAAAATTCCTAAATTTACACGAATTACACTGAAGTAATTTAAATTGTACCCAGATCTAGTTAAGGTTTAAGATATTTTTCACTCAAGATGTGACAAAGGCAACTTCAAATTTTTAGAATGTAGTTTTTAAATCTGAGACCAGTGCTTCAATTTCTAAATGTGGTTCAATTTAATACATCCTTGTCATTTTAAAGTAATCTACAAAGATAGGAAGATTAGACATGATGACTCATCCAAATTGAGAGAATTAATTGATGATGGATCAGGGAGAAGAGATGGAAACCCACAAGGCTTAATCTTCAATTATGTTCCTGCTATGATTACTATCTCAATATGGCATGAACGTATTCAATAGGATACATTTTTGATAACAGAGTCGACTGTTACATCGTATCCTCTCCTTTTTCTCACAGATTAATATTTCTTAAATTGTCATGCTTCTTTGCCCTAGTTTCTATGTTATTGGTGTCTTGCTCATCTGAACCGAGGATGTGTCATCTTTGTGGTGTCCCCAGTTCCACTAAAGGGTACCCACATGGGCATTTTACACTAACTTTTGTCATGCATTGTGCAGTATAGGCCTAGTGACACTGTGACACGAACGGTTAACTAGCTTAAACGGTGTGGACAAGTAAGAATGCATGGAGAAAACCAGTGTAATGCGCGGAGCTTGTGACGTATGTTTTCGTAATTCCATAGATGCAACTATCCTTCAGGAGCTCTGTTTATGGTACCAGGTAGTCATGTGAACTGTGGGAGAGACATGCCGTTGAGGGTGTACTGACCCTGAGAAGGTTGGGAGTAGTTTGAAGGCCCTGGGAGGATGACTGATGAGTACTGTTAAGAGCAAAAGTCGTAAACAATGATAACAGGGGATGAAACTGCAAGAAGGGAACGGACTGTTGTGCAGCCAATCTTTAGCACACAAAAGGAGGGCTTGCAGCTGCCTCCGCGAAGCTCAGAGATGGAGTCGTGTAGATCTCCCACAGCTGCTGCCCCTGGATACGCCATCTCCCAGAGAGAGAGAAAGAGAGAGCGAGAGAGAGACAGAGATTGATTGACACGGAGCTTCCCGGTGTTGTAGAAAGTTAAGCCCCAGGGGAGTGATCGGCCTGACCCTACAACTCTATCTTGATGTACTAGAGTATTGTTATTGCATCTTCGATTAACTGTATTGCAATTCATTCCCGACTCCTCTATCGTACTAGCATTGCACTGTATACTTGTATCGTTCTGTGATTATTTTGCAATTGGGATCAGCACCCAGGGCAAAAGGCTAGATTCTCCTGCGCTAGTCTAATTGATAAAATGAGGTTTGCGCCTCAGACTCACTGTATCGTGTGATTTCAGCCTGCTTACGACATACATATAACCATTCTACTAATGTATGAGCCGATGTATACCTGTTATTGCTGATATATGTGCGTACGCAAAATTTTATTTAAGCTAAATTGTACCCACTACCAGTGTGTTTCTCCTTACTGAGTGTCCTTATTGCTTTCTGCCTGATTGACATTGCTTTGCTTAGTTGTTAACATCCAGCGCAGGACACGTAGTATCTCTTTTTCTGTCTCTGTCTTCTTCTCTTTTGTTTAAACTTTTGCCCTCCACAGGGTATCTATTTCTGCACTTATGTTTCCTTTTTACTCCTTATATAATCCTGTCCAAATATCTTATTACTTCTAGTTTCTGTGTATCTTTGGCATAGACATAGCTTTATCTATCTTTGCATCCAAGTTCAGAATGTTAAGCGATTAGGCAACCTAATACAACCAAACAAAAAGACAAAGAGTTCTTTCACATTGGTCCAGCTCTAGATCAAACATTGCTTTGTTACAAGAGACACTTCTTTCCAAGGAGGGCGCTGTCAGACTCTGGCTGGAAAGGCTTTTGTTTCTCCTTGGGGTAAAAAGGATGGTACACATATTCTCTGTCATATATGTCTTGAGGGCCACATTAAATCCCTATTTATGTTATAGACAAAGCATTGAACTGTACATATTGTTAGCTGCTGTAACATTGGACACAGAGAAAACATTTGACAGATTAGGATTGCACTTCTATCTCAAAACCTTAAAATGGTTTGGTTTGGACCCGGGGATAATAGGCCCTATTGTCTTGTTATAAACTTTTGTAAGACAGGTATTTGGTAAACAGTATTGTGTCTGACTATTTTCACTTATGACGAGGTGTGCAACAAGTTTGTCGCCTCTTCTATTTATCCTAGCCTTAGAGCCCTTTCTCTCCAGGATAGGACAAAATTCATATATTCAGTTGTAAATACGATGAAAAGCATCTGAACATTACTGTACGTGATGATGATATTCATTAATATATCTCTAAGCATGATGTCTCTCTACATGCATTTCTAGGGGAGGTAAGAATATTCTACAATTTGTCTGGTTATGAATTAATTTCAGATAGATCTGAAATCTTGCCCTTTCATACACTCTGTTTAAAACAATCATTTATGTTTTCAGATATTTAATGGAAAATCAACCAAAATAACATATTTAGGGCTGTGGTTCAATTACTCAATAAGAGAAACTGTCAAATAAACTTAAATTAAGTCATAAAGAAATTTGATTTCTCGATCTCAAGACGAAGGAGCACAGTTAATTTCTTTGTGCGAGGCAACCGTAAACTGATAACAGACCCTGTTATGTTATACACTGAATCCATGATTTCAGTGTTCATTCTCATTTCCTATTTTTAAGTAGATAGATTCCTAAAAGAGTTTGTGCACAAGAAAACAGTCTGTATGGCATTTTCTGAATTGAGACAAAACTAACAAGGTGCTGATGTGAGTTTCCCAAGGTTTCAATTATAGCATGAGGCAGTTTTCCTTAGACAATTAGCACACTGTTTACCAAATTAGGAAAATCCTTGGAACCCTTTATGGGTCGATACTGAATGTGTTTTAATGTCTCAATTTTCTGTTAATTTGCTAACGGACCTACCCATTTATCACTTCACATTTTTGCATATACCTGTAAGCCTTTAAGACCATTTTTGTGCTACAACAATCTAGAAAATGAATGTTGTTAACAAATTATCTGGTAAAACAGAAATATTACAATTAAAAAATATTTTTTTTTTCATCTTGGAGGGGCAAAGGCATAACCTGGGTCCTTCAATTAATGCCAAATAATGTTCTGCTTCCTTTTACAGAAACACAAAAAGCATAATATCTGCCAAAATAATTGAAACAATTCATTAGAGAAGATTGTAATTGACTATCTTTCTACCTTCACTTAAAATTAAGTTAATTGTTTATGAAATATGAAATGTATTAAGATCACAATCAAAATCCTCACAACATTAAAGATTTCTGACTACCGAATACAATTAAGGTTACGTTCATTGGGAAAGTGATCTTCATGTTTGTTAGTCTTTTGGAACTTTGGAGTAAAATATGGATGAATTTACAAAAGTCCTTTTGTGCAGCAAATGCTACAAACACGTTCTTTTTCTATATAATCATTTATTAATACAACCTATCCCTTTGGTGAAAATGAATAACGCTAATTGCTGGTTAAGTAATTCCATAAACAATGGTTTGAAATTCACCATATTTACCTGCCCTAAAATACATCCATCCAGGGAGGTAATCTGGAATCAAATTAATGTAACATTCAAAGTCACTATTTTGCTTAAACTTAACTAACATTTTCCTTGGTAGCTTGTCTGATGTATGGGTTCTTTCTGGTCAACATAAAAAACATTAGCAGTCTTTTGTTAGCTGTTACCTTTGAACAAGTTACCGTGCACTTGAAAATGCTGCAAATCTTAATTTTAAAGCAAGGTTGGTATAGCATATACAGTACGGTATACAATCATAGGGCCTGATTTAGAGTTTGGCAGAGGGGGTTACTCTGTCACAAACATGACGGATATCACGTCCGCTGCATTACAATCCCACAATAACCTATGCCGATTGTAATATAGCAGACGGGATAATTGTCTCGTTCGTGACAGAGTAACCCGTCTGTCAAACTCCAAATCAGGCCATAGACTTCACAGAACTTCTGTAACGCCTCTATCATTAGCTTTAAAATGTGAAGTCCTATGGTTCCCTATGGACAATATTTCTTAACATTTTGTTATAAGTCTAAATAGGATTATAGGCCTTTCAAAGAATGGTTAAGAATAGGTAATAGTTTGTATTAGAATAGTACAAATATTTTGAATTATTGTCAACCTGTTATTGAATTTCTGAGATCTAATTTTCCTTTGTAACCCTAATTTCAAGTAAATGTATTGTTCACATCTTATCTTTACTAATACTTTCAAATAATAAAAAAAAACACTTTTAGCCCTATTTTTAAAAACAATTCTCAGAATAATTCTTTAAGTATTCAGGCCCTCTTGCTTGGCTTGTGGAAATGACTCCCCACTACTCTTAAATCACCAGCTGCCACTGTATGTGCATTTCCTTGATGACAAAATTGTCAATTATCTGCAACAGGGAAAGAATCTATAAAATCTGAGTCATACAAGGTGAGAAGAGAGAGGTGTTATTATGCACAGCACAAATGTGAATATGTAGCATTTATATCCACGTAGACCCAACAGAAAGGCAGCAAAGTGCTGTACAGGGTAAAAGGCTGGAAGTCATAGTCATTGTGGAAAGAGGAGGGTTCGCGGGTTTACTAGTTTGTTGACTGTTGCTACATTTTCACAGATGGACAGAAACAGGGTAAGTAGAGGTGACTTCATCATAGGTTAATAATGGTCATAGACTGTGGTTGCCATGTGCTGTTTTTGACTTTTTTTCATAGTTTAACTCAGTACTTAATTTGTGCCGGTGGTTGCCAGTGGGGCTTGGGACTCTTTGCCTCCCATCAAACTTTCCCAGTCTGCTGCTTCCTTAATTCACCATGAACCATAATGAAAATGAAGGAAGGACTGTAGTTCTTCCTGCCACCTGCACTGTGTGCATACTGATCCTGGGCACGATGAATGCAGACCCGGGAGGACAGAGATTTGTGTTAGCCCTTCCTCCATGAACCACATTGTCTCCTCACTTAGCCTCTTGAGTTCTGATAAACATTTTGAGTACCAGCATTTATTTAATTTCAAATTAAGCAACATTTCAAGTTGTCAACAAAAAAAAAGAAAACATAACTGGGTGTTGAGCAATAAAGAAATGTGAAATATAGGATTAAAGCTAATGTCTCTCCAGGATTAAAACATACAGAAGACATCAAGACTTCTTTAGAAAGTCAAGTGGAATTTATAAACATCTCAATTTGTTGTACGATTGGAAAAAATGAGCTCTATTCAGAAAGTTGAATTTGGATGTAAATGTATGTGTGTTTATTCTTGCCAGAAATTCACAAAAAAAATTCTGACAGATGTTAATGCCTTTACTAATGCTGATTTCCCCACCAGGAGTGCAAAGAAATCTGTAGTCATAAATGCCACTCAATGGACGGTAACTGGGTGTTCTAAAGCATTGTTTGGGAACACCCTCAAACATTAACAAACTAAAATCCAATGCCTTTCCCCCTGGAACTAGTCAGAGATTTAAGCCAGCCAAGGGATGAAATAATTTGTGTTTTAGGATAGGAAGTGCAACGGATCACTCCATATTGTATGAGGATGCACAAGAAGGACTTTCTCCAGAACGAAAAATGATTTGGAAAGTTCACCGCTAAGGAGAATCAGGCCCAGCAGAAAAAGAACCCTACAAGACATGTCGCCTACATTACCCATAGTTTGCCGTACAAGACATGTCACCTGACAATACCCATAGTGTACCCTACAAGACATGTCATCTGACATTACCCATAGTCTGCCCTACAAGACATGTCACCTACATTACCCATAGTCTGCCCTACAAGACATGTCACCTGACATTACCCATAGTCTACCGTACAAGACATGTTATCTGACATTACCCATATTCTGCCCTACAAGACATGTCACCTACATTACCCATAATCTGCCCTACAAGACATGTCACCTGACATTACCCATAGTCTACCCTACAAGACGTCACCTGACATTACCCATAGTCTGCTCTACAAGACATGTCACCTACATTACCCATAGTCTACCCTACAAGACATGTCACCTGACATTACTGTCCTGCCATTTGATTAATTTTGTTTGACCAATGACTTTGTGTTTCACCACTGCGCATATTAGTTGCTCAATGTTCACCAGTAGCACATTGTATGTTTTGTTCAGTTGAGCCGCCTATTGGCTTTGACATGGCATTAGCCATTACTTTCTGTATCCAGTTTCGCCGCCTATTGGCTTTGACATTGTATTAGCCATTACATTCTGTATTCTGCCTATTGGCTTTGACATGATGTATTCAGTGTAACTGCCTATTGGCTTTGACATGTTATTAGATATTACATGCTGTATTCAGTTCAGCTGCCTATTGGCTTTGACATGATGTATTCAGTCTAACTGCCTATTGGCTTTGACATGTTATTAGATAATACATGCTGTATTCAGTTCAGCTGCCTATTGGCTTTGACATGATATTATACATTGCATTTTGTATTCAGCTTAGCTGCCTATGGGCTTTGACATGATATTATATATTGCATTCTGTATCCAGCTCAGCTGCCTATTGGCTTTGACATGATATTAGACATTGCATTTTATATTCAGATCAGCTGCCTATTGGCTTTGACATGACATTAGACATTGTATTTGATATTTAGGTTAGCTGCCTATTGCCTTTAAGGTGAAGTTAGACATTGCAGTTGAGAATCCAAGCTGTATTTTTCCAAGCTGTGTTTTTGCACAAGATGAACCAAGCTGTTTTCTTCTCACATTAGACTAGACCTGATAAGAGAGGGTACATTGGTTGTTTTTCTCTCTGCTTGAGCTTGGGAAGAGGAGCAGTCTCGGAGATCTGGCCAGTCTCCAAAGGCTTGCGTAGTTTTCCCGAGTCTGAGAGGAGGGGGCACACCTTTGTAACGAATGTCACAGGCTTCAGAGAATTAGATTCGAATCTGCCTGACTTCGTGCTGGAACTAGGCGCCAGTTGCCAGCATCCCGTGTGGGTAGATAAATCTCTTTCTCGCAGCTGACAGGGAGTCATCAGCTTGCAGACCCTAGAAAGATGAAGCTGTAAATAGTTTCTCACACGGTGAAGTATTTGTTTTGCTTTGCATTCAATATCTTATAAATATAACCTGCTGTGTATATTGCAAACTGATATATTTTGTTTTCATTAACGTGTGCTTGAAATCTACTGATCCTTCATTCACAAAATCGCGGTTGGGGAAGAATTAACAACAATAAAAGTCTTCTTTGAACTCAGAAGTGCATTCTTGATATGTTATGTAAGTGCTAAAAACTAGATAAGAGCAGAAGCACTACATTTGGTACCAGAAGTGGGGCCGGATAAGGGGATTGACGAATTAGTAGATTTCTCCGTGCACACTTTAAAATTGTAATTGTTTTTGTTGTTTGGAGAATTACAGAAATTGTTTTTTGTTGTTTGGAGAATTACAGAAGCACGGCAGACCATGTTTGAAAATGCATGTGTAGCTAAACTGCCTGAGGGTGCTTTGAGAAATATTATTTTTTGTGATGAAGCATATTTAGAAAATGTGCCTTTTGGAAGCAATGATGACAGAAAGGTTTGGATACCTTTATCTGCTTACAGAGACATGCAGGAGAAATGTAGGCAGTTGGAACATGAAAATAGGAATTTACGTGAGCAAATTAGCCAGAATACATTAATTCAAGATAATGCTGAAAGTTATAAAAATGCTGTTTTAGAAGAATCTTTCTTTTCCCATTCCAGTAATGAGGGGGTTAAGACAGCTTTGAGCTGCTCTGAGCCTTTGTGTGAGCCAGGGTTTTTGGCAGTGAAAGCGCATTCCTTAACTGATAACACAGATGAGAACGACGAAGCTCAGAATGTGATTTACGAGTTACCGTTGCAAAATGCACAAGTAAAACAAAAGATTTTACAGCTTCTTACTGTTTGTATTAAGCAAGAGACACCGAGTTTCATTAGCTTGTTTGATTTTTGGAAACAGAATAGCCCTCCTTTGAGTGAAATCCTAACACTTTTGTATATGGTCACTGTGAAAAATAATATGCAGCTGCGCGCTTGTGATTTGGCAAATGAAATAATGCAGACTTTAGCTTTCTTCGCAGTGCAAGAGGTAAAAACTGATGTACATGTAATTCAAGAACAAGGGAAGAAAATAGTGCCCCTAGCTAGAATCATACACTGGATCTGGTACTTGCAAGACAGGGCTAGAGTACCACAGGTAAAAGAGTCACTAGTGAAATTGTGTGCACCATTTGAATTCGTGTCCACTGAAGATAAAAAGCATGTTTGTTTTACTAATGATTCATTGACTGAAATGTTATTTTATGGCACAGGAGAAGGAACAGCGTTGTACAATGTGTGTCAGATTTTAAAGCAAGAGCTACGTGAGATGTGTCATTTTTACGCTGATTCGTGGTTCATTGTCAATGTTTTCGCTGTTTGGTTTTCCACATGGCTTGCACCTAACTGGTTCAATTACCTTGCAGATGTTAAAGAGAAAAATTCAGAGAGAGAAGTGTACACCCAGAATTCTGCCTTAGTGGGGATGGCTAAGTGGGTGCCCCAGAAATGTGAACAGCTGAGAGAAAAAGCCACTTACAGGTGGGCAGAGATGAGAGAGATGCACATTCCCCTAGATTTGATAAAAACTGTGCAGCACGCACAAAAGCAATCTGTCATGCAAGCAGTCACCGAGCAGTTGGGGAGAGGAAAGTTACCAGGACAGAAATGGCAAATTGATCATGTTTTAAGGGGAGTGATTGCTGCAGATTACCAAGGAGAAATCGAAATTATGCTGATACCTAGAACAGAATCTGATTCATTCATACAAATTGGAGACAGAATGGCCCAAATTGTCAAAACTGCAGTCAATGGAGGTTTGGTAAAGAAGGAGTCTGCCCCAGCCCTTCTGACAGTGCAAGAAAAGGGAAGCTGTGGTGCAGCAGATAAAAACCTCAGTGCTGGTGTGTGGGTTGAAGACCCAAGTGACCCTCCAGAACCTGCAGAAATTATAATAAAGGGCCTACATAAATGTCCTGCTGATTATAAAACAGGGAAAGAAAGAGGAAGGATGCAGTTTAAATGACAAATGTTATTTGCAAGAAAAGTCATACTTGTCTCTTTTGCAGATCCTACCACGTTTAGCCACTGTCCCTGAGTGTGCTGTGTGGTCCCCCTTCCGGTGTGTGCGTGTGGGGTCGGGGAAGGGACCGAACCCCCAACCTGAACCTGGCTGAGTAAAGTGCCAGCACCATGGATCCATTTTGCGCAAACTGCGCCTTCAGTTCCACTGGAACTAATCAACCTTAACAGCTGTCTGTTTTTTTTTCGTATGGAACTCTGACTTTTGCTTACATTCCTGCAAACCTTTCAGGTGGACCGTGCACCTTTACATGAGTAGAACTCATGCCACATCAAATTGCTAACACTGTTGAGTTAAAGACACTATAATCTCATGCAGAGTATAAAAATTGCTCAGTCTTTTCTGTTTAGATGTATCTGATGCGAAAGGTTATGAGATCTATATGTTAATCCACTTCCATTGCTTTACAGGGATTGCTTTGATCATTCAAATCTGATTTGCTGATAATGTTTTTTCTGTGCTAATGTTTTTTGTTTGAAACAAGAAATATGTGAAACAAAAATTCATTGGTCAAAGGGCGGAATGTCCTGCCATTTGATTAATTTTGTTTGACCAATGACTTTGTGTTTCACCACTGCGCATATTAGTTGCTCAATGTTCACCAGTAGCACATTGTGGCCCTCATTCTGACCCTGGCGGTCTTTGACCGCCAGGGCGGAGGACCGCGGGAGCACCGCCGACAAGCCGGCGGTGCTCCAATGGGGATTCCGACCGCGGCGGTAAAGCCGCGGTCGGACCGGCACCACTGGCGGGGTCCCGCCAGTGTACCGCGGCCCCATTGAATCCTCCGCGGCGGCGCAGCTTGCTGCACCGCCGCGGGGATTCTGACCCCCCCTACCGCCATCCAGATCCCGGCGGTCGGACCGCCGAGATCCGGATGGCGGTAGGGGGGGTCGCGGGGCCCCTGGGGGCCCCTGCAGTGCCCATGCCACTGGCATGGGCATTGCAGGGGCCCCCGTAAGAGGGCCCCCACATGTATTTCACTGTCTGCTGCGCAGACAGTGAAATACGCGACGGGTGCAACTGCACCCGTCGCACAGCTTCCACTCCGCCGGCTCGATTCCGAGCCGGCTTCATCGTGGAAGCCTCTTTCCCGCTGGGCTGGCTGGCGGTCTGAAGGAGACCGCCCGCCAGCCCAGCGGGAAAGTCAGAATTACCGCCGCGGTCTTTCGACCGCGGAACGGTAACCTGACGGCGGGACTTTGGCGGGCGGCCTCCGCCGCCCGCCAAGGTCAGAATGAGGGCCTGTATGTTTTGTTCAGTTGAGCCGCCTATTGGCTTTGACATGGCATTAGCCATTACTTTCTGTATCCAGTTTCGCCTCCTATTGGCTTTGACATTGTATTAGCCATTACATTCTGTATTCTGCCTATTGGCTTTGACATGATGTATTCAGTCTAACTGCTTATTGGCTTTGACATGTTATTAGATATTACATGCTATATTCAGTTCAGCTGCCTATTGGCTTTGACATGATGTATTCAGTCTAACTGCCTATTGGCTTTGACATGTTATTAGATATTACATGCTGTATTCAGTTCAGCTGCCTATTGGCTTTGACATGATATTATACATTGCATTTTGTATTCAGCTTAGCTGCCTATGGGCTTTGACATGATATGATATATTGCATTCTGTATCCAGCTCAGCTGCCTATTGGCTTTGACATGATATTAGACATTACATTTTATATTCAGATCAACTGCCTATTGGCTTTGACATGACATTAGACATTGCATTTGATATTTAGGTTAGCTGCCTATTGCCTTTAACGTGAAGTTAGACATTGCAGTTGAGAATCCAAGCTGTATTTTTCCAAGCAGTGTTTTTGCACAAGATGAACCAAGCTGTTTTCTTCTCACAGTAGACTAGACCTGATAAGAGAGGGTACATTGGTTGTTTTTCTCTCTGCTTGAGCTTGGGAAGAGGAGCAGTCTCGGAGATCTGGCCAGTCTCCAATGGCTTGCGTAATTTTCCCGAGTCTGAGAGGAGGGGGCACACCTTTGTAACGAATGTCACAGGCTTCAGAGAATTAGATTCGAATCTGCCTGACTTCGTGCTGGAACTAGGCGCCAGTTGCCAGCATCCAGTGTGGGTAGATAAATCTCTTTCTCGCAGCTGACAAGGAGTCATCAGCTAGCATACCCTAGAAAGATGAAGCTGTAAATAGTTTCTCACACGGTGAAGTATTTGTTTTGCTTTGCATTCAATATCTTATAAATATAACCTGCTGTGTATATTGCAAACTGATATATTTTGTTTTCATTAACGTGTGCTTGAAATCTACCGATCTGTCATTCACAAAATCGCGGTTGGGGAAGAATTAACAACAATAAAAGTCTTCTTTGAACTCAGAAGTGCATTCTTGATATGTTATGTAAGTGTTAAAAACTAGATAAGAGCAGAAGCACTACACATTACCCATAGTCTGTCCAACAAGATGTGTCACCTAACATTACTCATAATCTGCCTGCACCAGGTACAGCCTTTGAGGCATATTACTGGGATTGCAATCCATTAGGAAATAAAAGGAAAAAATACATACTGGTAGAGGAGTATATCTTTGCTGGCATTTTTACTTTCATTTTTGTGAGTGGGGTAACATGTACATGATCAATGGAAGATGTATTTGTGGCTATTTCCTATAAAAGGAATATCTCAGGAACACAGTATATCCTGTATTACATACTAAATCAGTCCCCAATGAAAACAGAATCCATGGCCATTATCTGTCTCAAATACAGAATGCAATTGATACAAATTCATATCAGAAACTGTGAAAGAAATCCAACAGAAGCAGAAAAATCCATGTTCGCTACAGTGTTCAGGACAGTAATGTGTAGACAGACCTCATGTGTCCTTACGTTTAAGAATAATCCTGGATAGCATGTACACTCACCTGAACATTTTGAATCATATCTTGTTCATGTAACTCAGCAGATACGTACTTAATTACATCATCATGCAGACAATTACAATGTTGACTCAAATCTGACATCAAATGTGTTGTTGTTGTTCATCCCCAGGACTCGCTCAGTCCTCTAGCATGCGTCAGCTCATAGTTTGCTCTCATGGTGCAACCCCAGGCCTCGCTCAGTCCTCTAGCAAGCGTCAGCTCATAGTGTGCTCTCATGGTGCAACTCCAGGACTCATTCGTTCCTCTAGCAGGTGTCAGCTCATAATGTGCTCTCATGTTCCACCCTCAGGCCTTACTCGGTCCTCTAGCACGCATCAGCTGATAATGTGCTTTAACAGTCCATCCCCAGGCCTCACTCGGTCCTTTAGCACACGTCAGATGACAACGTGCTGTCATGGTGCACATCCATGACTCAGTTCTCTACCACACTTCAGCTGACAATGTGCTCTCATTGTCGACCCCCAGCATCACTGGGTCCTCTAGCACATGGCAGATGACAACAGGATGTTGTGGTGCACCCCCAGGCCTTGCTGAGTCCTTTAGTATGTGTCAGATGACAACGTGCTTTCATGATGCACCCCCAGGCCTCACTCGGTCCTCTAGCACATGTCAGATGACAATATGCTGTCATGGTTCACCCCCAGGTCTCACTCGGTTCTCTAGAACGCGGCAACTGATAATGCGCCCTCATGGTCCACTCCCAGGCCTCACTCGGTCCTCTAGCACACGTCAGCTGATAATGTGTTCTCACGGTCCACCCCCAGGCCTCACTCGGTCCTTCAGCACACATCAGCTGATAATGTTCTCTCATGGTGCACCCCCAGGCCTCACTCGGTCCTTCAGCACACGTCAGATGACAACGTGCTGTCATGGTTCACCTCCATGACTCAGTTCTCTACCACACGTCAGCTGACAATGTGCACTCATTGTCCACCCCCAGCCTCACTGGGTCCTCTACCACATGGCAGGTGACAACATGCTGTCGTGGTGCACTCCCAGTCCTTTAGCATGTGTCAGATGACAACGTACTGTCATGGTGCACCCCAGGCGTCACTCAGTCCTCTAGCACATATCAGATGACAATGTGCTGTCATGGTTCACCCCCAGGCCTCACTCGGTTCTCTAGAATGCGTCAACTGACAATGTACCCTCATGGTCCACCCCCAGGCCTCACTTGGTCGTCTAGCACATGTCAGCTGATAATGTGCTTTCACAGTCCACCCCAGGCCTCACTCGGTCCTCTAGCACATGTTAGCAGATAATGTGCTCTCTTGGTCCACCCCCAGGTCTCATTCAGTCCTCTACCAGACATCAGCTGGACAATGTGCTCTTATGGTCCACCCCCAGGCCTCACTGGGTCCTCTATCACATGACATTTGACAACATGCTGTCATGGTGCACCCACAGGCCTCACTCATTCCTTTAGCATGTGTCAGATGACAACGTGCTGTCATGGTCGACCCCCAAGCTTCGCTCAGCTCTCTAGCACGTGTCAGATTACAAGATGCTATCACGGTGCAACCCCTTGCCTCGCTCAGTCCTCTAGCACGCATCAGATGACAGTGTGCTGTCATGGTGCACCCCCAGGCCTCACTCAGTCCCCTAGCACACGTCAGCTGACAGTGTGTTGTCATGATGCACCCGCAGGCCTCGTTCGGTCCTCTAGCATGTGTCAGATGACAATGTGCTGTCATTGTGAACCCTCAGGCCTTGCTGAGTCCTCTAGCATGTGTTAGATCACAACATGCTACCGTGGTGCACCCCCAGGCCTCGCTCAGTCCTCTAGCATGCATCAAATGACAATGTGCTCTTTTGGTCGACCCTCAGGCACGCTAATCCTCTAGCATGCATCAGCTGAAAATGTACTGTCACAGTGCCTGCCCAGGCCTCGCTCAGTCTGCTAGCATGCGTCAGTTGACAATCAGCTGTTGTGGACCATGCCCAGGCCTCACTTGGTCCTCTTACACAGCTGATAACATGCTCTCATGGTCCACCCCAGGCCTCACTCAGTCCTCTAGCACATGTCAGATGACAACATGCTGTAATGGTGCATCTCCAGGACTCAGTCCTTTACCTCACATCAGCTGACAATGTGCCCTCATTGTCCAACCCCCAGCCTCACTGGGTCCTCTAGCACGTCAGATGACAATGTGCTGCGGTGGTGCACCCCGAGGCCTTCCTCAGTCCTTTAGCTTGTGTCAGATGACAACGTGCTGTCATGGTGCACCCCCAGGCCTCACTTGGTCCTCTAGTACATGTCGGATGACAATGTGCTGTCATGGTTCACCCCCAGGCCTCACTCGGTTCCCTAGCACGCGTCTACTCATAATGTGCTCTCCTGGTGCATCCCCAGGCCTCACTCAGTCCTCTAGCACACATCAGCTGATAATGTGCTCTCACGGTCCACCCCCAGGCCTCACTCGGTCCTCTAGCACATGTTAGCTGATAATGTGCTCTCATGGTCCACCTCCAGGCCTCACTCAGTCCTCTACCAGATGTCAGCTGACAATGATCTCTTATGGTCCACCCCCGGCCTCATAGGGTCCTCTAGAACATGTCAGATGACAATGTGCTGTCATGGTGCACCCCCAGGCCTTGCTCGGACCTTTAGCTTGTGTCAGATGACAACGCGTTGTCATGGTGCACCCCCAGGCCTCACTCGGTCCTCTAGCACATGTCAGATGACAATGTGCTGTCATGGTTCACCCCCAGGCCTCACTCGGTTCTCTAGCACGCATACAATGTGCTGTCATGGTTCACCCCCAGGCCTCACTCGGTTCTCTAGCACGCATCTGATAATGTGCTCTCCTGGTCCACCCCCAGGCCTCATTCGGTCCTCTAGCACACGTCAGCTGATAATGTGCTCTCACGATCCACCCCCAGGCCTCACTCGGTCCTCTAGCACATGTTAGCTGATAATGTGCTCTTATGGTCCACCCCCAGGCCTCACTGGGGCCTCTAGCACATGGCTGATGACAACATGCTGTCATGGTGCACCCACAGGCCTCGCTCATTCCTTTAGTATGTGTCAGATGACAAAGTGCTGTCATGGTCGATCCCCCAAGCCTCGCTCAGCCCACTAGCATGTATGAGATGACAATGGGCTGTTGTGGTCCACCACCATGGGTCCACCCCAATGTCTCACTCAGCCCTTTAGCACTCATTAGATGACAATGTGCTATCATGATGCACCCCCAGGCCTTGCTCAGTCCTCTAGCAAGTGTCAGATGACAATGTGCTGTCATGGTGCACTCCCAGGCCTCGCTCAGTCTTCTAGCATGTGCCATATTACAAAATGCTATCATGGTGTGCCCCCTGGCCTCGCTCAGTCCCCTAGCATGCATCAGATACCAATGTGGTATTGTGGTTCACTCCCAGGCCTCACTCAGTCCTCTAGCATGCGTCAGCTGACAACAAGCTGTTGTGGCCTGGCCCAAGGCCTCGCTAAGCCCTCAAGCGTGCCTTGCCTGAAAGGGGGCAGATGATAGTGTGCTGCCATGGTCTGTCCCCCAGGATTCACTCCGCCCACTAGCATGTACCAGATGACAACGTGCTGTGATGGTGCACCGCTTGGCCTTGTTCAGTCCTCTAGCACATGTCAGATGACAATGTGTGGTTGTGGTCCAGCCCCAGGCCACGCTAAGCCCTCTTGTATGCCTTACCCTCTCGCTGTCCATGTCTATGAACTGGGTCTCTTTGATCTTCCTCAGCCTCGGCTTCAGCTTGGGTGGACGCACCTGGCCAAGCCCCGGCTGACTCTTCTGTTCCACGATTTCTTCCTCTGGCCCATCCATCGTCTGTTTCTCAACTTCTTGGGAACCCATTGGTCTTAACTTCAGACTAAATCAGTGCAGAACATCCTTCAGTGGTAGCTGGATAACGAGACATTGCAGTGGTTCATCCTGTATTTAGAAGAGATAACATGGTTACTTTAAATAAATGAGAGAATTGATATATTAAGCTCCAATACCTATATTTTTTAATCATGATTAGTAGTGTGAGGCTGGCACTACTATCTATATATAGATGCCTGCTAGGATTAAGAACAACTGTACACTCCCTGTAATTTCACCAATCTTGACTGCAGACTGCACTAGGCGGAGCCCACTGGATTGCACATTAGCCACCTCCCAGACCTTGCACCAGTTGGAGATCACTGGATGGCAGTTCACATGCACATCGGCCACTCCAGACATACACTGGCACTTGGAACCCCAGATGGCAGGGCACATGCCAACAGCCCACCTCACAGACACACACAGGCCCTGGAATCATTGGATCAACCCTGGATGGTGGGCACATGAACATCAGGCACTTCTAAGGCTTAATCTCACCCTGATGCAGCATTGTTTTTTTACTGCCCCCTACCTCCTACAGCAGTGTGCTGGCCATCAGAGCAGCATTCAAATAGTCTGCTGCTGTGTTAATGCCATCTCATGCTGCACAAGACCGTGGTTGCAGCCTAGTTACACTCTTGTCTACACCCCCTACATACAATGTAACAGGCTTTAGTGAGTTTCTGCCCCTGTCTTTGAACTCATGGTATCATTTTATTCCAAGTAAACACACATCAAAAGGGTTCAGGAGGAGGTGGGAACACCTTGCCAGTACCAGTCACATCTGACTCTTGGAGTCAGTGTGACAACCGAGCAATGCTTCCTTGGGTTCCCTAGGATAGGCAATGCTCCTATAGTAGCCAGAGCTTTGTTTTTTGGAGTACATTTATATAAGAGTAATTATCTTACACATCCAGCGGTTTCAAATTGAGTGTTTACCAGCTACTCCCACTGGGTCTCATAGAGAACAGCAGGACAGATGGTTTATTACCTTCTTGTTAGGGGATTTGCTTGCTAATTGACCAAAGACTACAATCCTGAAGAAGGCTGTTGACCTTGTTGGGCATATTTAGGACGGCCAAAACATGTTGGCTATGATGAGAGGTTAGGGTTACTAATATCCCTAGCTTTTATCCACCCTGTGTGTTTTTAATCCTATCAGTGCATCCACTCATAAATTAATAGGTTGCTATAGCTCTAGCTAGTTTTAATCTTCTATTACTACATCTATGGTTGAAATGAAGAGTACTTTCCAGTTTAGAGAACACTTAAATAAACTTTTAAAAAACTCTTGCTGTCACACTCTGGGGGTCATTACAACCCTGGCGGACGGTGTTAAAGCGGCGGTACGACCGCCAACAGGCTGGCGGTCTTTTTTTCAGTATTATGACCATGGCGTTTACCGCCATGGTCATCCGCCGCTTCACCGTTCCGCCCGCCAGGGAGGAGACGACTGCTGGGCTGGAGACCTGGGTCTCCAGCCCGGCGGCCGTGACAATACCGCCGCCGGTATTTTGACCCAGCTTACCGCAGTGGATTTCCAGTGGTAGGAACCACCATGAAATCCATGGCGGTAAGCCCTATCAGTGCCAGGGAACTCCTTCCCTGGCACTGATAGGGGTCTCCCCCACCCCGACTTCCTCACCTACACCCCCCACCACCCCTTCCACCCCCCAAAGGTGGCAGGGCCCCCCTCCCCACCCCGACCCCCAACATCACATAACTCACACACGCACGACACGCACGCAGGCATCACCAACACACATACACGCACACACACCAACATACATGCCTACATCCACACACTCAGTCAGACACGCACAGCCATATACAGACATACACGCACACATCCATACAGACATACATACAGACATACATGCACTCATTCCCAAAACAGGCAACACACCCACAAGCATACACGCACTCACACCCCCCTCTACATACACAGACCCACACCCCCATGCACCCACACAACACACAACACCCCCTGACCCCCCTCCCCTAACGGACGATCGACTTACCTTGTCCGTCGATCCTCCGGGAGGGGATGGAAGCCATGGGGCTGCTCCGCCGACACCATACCAACAGAACACCGCCGCGCCGAATCACAGGACGTGATTCGCTGGGCGGTGTTCTGTTGGCGTGGCGGTGGAGGTGGAGCAACCTCCACTTCCCCGCCACCCACCAGTATGGCTGTTGGCGGCTCTCCATCGTAAAAAGGACGGAGAGTAGCCAACAGTCATAATACGGCAAGCGGCAAACCGCCACTACTGGCGGTCTTCCACACGGCGGTCCCTCGGCGGTCTTGTTAAAAGACTGCCGAGGTTGTAATGACCGCCTCTGTGTGGTAGAGCCCACTGTGGACTAATTTGGGTCCAGGGTGTGGGAAGCCTGAAGGTGAAACATGCCACATTTCGATATGGGTGAGGGCCCTGCTTTTCCCAGAGAGATCTCCATGTAGACAAAAGGCAATACTAATAATAATTGTGGAACTCTTTTGATGTGTGTTTACTTGTGATGGAAGGAGAAGGGTTTGGCACACAGTACCTCTTTTCCCTTCTTTTGTGATATAATAATTTAATTCCAAACATACCCTATGTGAAAATACTGTTTATAGTTTTTGTAGCTGTTTTATGCATTTTACACAGTCACTTTTTGACATTCTTCAAGACGCCATCGTGGCTCGAAGGGTGAGCAGTGAGATATCTCTTTTGATACTCTGTGAAATTGGTTGACCTCTTCCACAAATACTGAAATACTTAGCACTGTGTAGTGCCTCGTAAGGCACATCAGTGCACAATGGGATTATTTCAAGAGGAACCATTTTGAAGGGTCAATGGTAAATCACAAGCAGAAGGATATACATCTATGGTGGGTAATAGAATTTCAGTGAGCAAAGATTAATGTAGGGATGCTAAAATGTCTCTGTCTGGGGGATCCCAGCTGTAGGCAACAGACAACATCTGCCCTCAGGCACTAGCATGATGCTCTCTAGAGCCAACTCCCTACTTCAGCCATTGTCTACCCTCATGCCAGGGGTGTTTCTTAATCAATAAAATCAGGGGATGCAAGCAGGAGTTTTCCAAACAAGCAATAAGGTGTACCCAAATAAAAAGGATAAGGTGGGCTGGGCCGCTGGGCAGTGGTGATGGGGAAGGGTAGGGGCATTAGATTTTTGTTATTTGAAAAGTAAGGCAAATCAGCATAGTGCCTCAGTGACTATGTTATCCACTCTCGTGCAGTTCCTGCTAACAGCAATGTAGAGTAGAGAGGCCAAGGCGAGCAGGCTCGCATAAGCCCATAACAAACATCAGCAGACCTGGCTTAAGGTTGGCAGCAAGAGCAGGCCTTTTAGTAGCCCAAGCACACCAGAAGACCCTGATTGAAAAGAGAGAGGAGTTGGGAGATCAGGGTAGGTGAAAGCTTCAAAATACTAGAAACTGCTGCATAACACCTAGCAGTGTATAGTGACTTACCACACATAAACCTTCAGGAAAGGAAAGTTTGAAACATCCTGGAACGTAAAACCCTTGCATACTGTGGTGATCTACGCAGCATGAAACCAGAGAACACTCTTTTTTCCTCCATTATAATACAAAGTATAGAAATGGTATCACAAATCTAAAGGTAGAAGATGGTGCGCATAGATATGTGTGCTGAGGGACATTGCAATTTGTTTCGTATTACGGAGGGATGCATTGCCCATTGCTCAGCTTCAATGTACATTTGGAGCTCCCTTTTCCACGTACTGTATATGGCTTTTGTAGCATTCTGAGGGCTTCTGGAAATAGTCTTTTTAATTTCCCATTTTCATAAGTGAAATGTTTATTAGTGATAGCATATAATTTGTCAGTATAACCTGAAAGGATATGCCACTGAGGAAGCAAGCATTTAGCTTTATGACTTTGAAATGTTTTGAGCATATGTTGGTGACAGGAGTTGTGTCTGATGTGTACTGTAGTTGTAGGGTGGAATGTAGGTATGGCTTGAGCAGGATGCACTGCTGATCTAGCAAACACTGAGCCATCTGGATGGCTTGTATGAGATTGATTGACCCAGGAGTTGTCTCCTCTACCACTGGCATCTGAGAGAAAACCACAATGGGATGAGCAAATGATAAAATGTATACATGGAACCAGGCCAAGGCAGGAAGAGGACATGAGACCCTAAGTACAAGTCCCCAGTACCAACCCCTGTACATTAGGTGATGAGAAGCCTTCAGACAGATCCCAAAGAAAGGGAGCAAGTGGTTACACAAAAGTATCTGTAACAAAAACCTACTAAGATATCTTTATTAAACTAAAATGTATCTAAAATTAAATGCAATGCTCTGGTGATGGTACATTACCCCCATCCAAACTATTTTAAGAGGATTGAAACGGCTCCTTTTGGTTTTGACCCCACAGGATGCTCCAATCATGGATAGAACCAACAGCCAGATGCGCCCCCATGGCCAATAGACAGGTATACATGTCTGTTTTTATAACCAAATTGTATTGATTTTAGTTTATTTAGAACAGACAGTCTAAGAGCACAGGTTACACACTAAAACAATAACCACCATCCTGTTTGTTAGAAATTGGGTTTTTGGTTGGCAGTCAGGTTGCCCTCTGTCCAAGCAAGAACCCTCACTCTAGTCAGGGTAAGTCACACACAATCCAAAATCAGCCTGTGCCCACCCTCCGGTAGCTTGGCACGAGCAGTCAGGCTTAACTTAGAAGGCAATGTGTAAAGCATTTGTGCAATAAATCATACAATACCATCATATAACACCACAAAAATACACCACACAGTGTTTAGAAAAATATATAATATTTATCTGGGTAATTGCAGGTCAAAACGATCAAAGTTGCAATATGAATTTGTAAAGATATCACTGAAAAGTGATAAAAGTGTCTTAAGTCTTTAAAAAGCAAATAAAGTGTCTTTCAAGCACAAAGTACCTGGTTTCTGGTGGGAAATCTCCTCAGAGGGCCACAGGGGAAGAGATACGTGGAAAAATAGTGTGTGCGTCGATTTCTCCCCAGCACACACAAACTTGCGTCGTTATTTTTCACGCTGGGAAGTCGTGTGTCGTTTTCCGGCGCGCGGACAGTCTCTTTCTGTGGATCGCGGGGATTACCAGATGGCCAGGGTCTGTGCGTGGATTTTCCTGCCTGTTTTCCGGCTGCGCGTCGTTCTGCGGGGCTGTGCGTTGAAGTTTCGATCTCACGGCAGGCGTCGCGTCGATTTCTCCTTGGAAGTCGTGCGGCGTTGTCCTTGCGAGGCCATGCGTCAAAGTTTCAAGCTCACGGTAGGCGTCGCGTCGATTTCTCCTTAGAAGTCGGGCGGCGTTGTCCTTGCGAGGCTGTGCGTCAAAGTTTCGGTCGTCCCGAAGGCGTTGCGTCGATCAGCATCGGTGTGCAGCGTTTTTCTTGCCGCGGAGCAAGCTGTGTGTCGAAAATTTCGGCGCGCGGAGCGTCCAAGTGAAAGGGAGAAGTCTTTTTGGTCCTGAGACTTCAGGGAACAGGAGGCAAGCTCTATCCAAGCCCTTGGAGAGCACTTTTACAGCCAGACAAGAGTTCAGCAAGGCAGCAGGCCAACAGCAAGGCAGCAGTCCTTTGTAGAAAAGCAGACAGGTGAGTCCTTTGAGCAGCCAGGCAGTTCTTCTTGGCAGGATGTAGTTTCTGGTTCAGGTTTCTTCTCCAGCAAGTGTCTGATGAGGTAGGGCAGAGGCCCTGTTTTATACTAAGTTGTGCCTTTGAAGTGGGGGTGACTTCAAAGAGTGTCTAAGAAATGCACCAAGCCCCCTTTCAGGTCAATCCTGTCTGCCAGAGTCCCAGTAGGGGGTGTGGCAGTCCTTTGTGTGAGGGCAGGCCCTCCACCCTCCCAGCCCAGGAAGACCCATTCAAAATGCAGATGTATGCAAGTGAGGCTGAGTACCCTGTGTTTGGGGTGTGTCTGAGTGAATGCACAAGGAGCTGTCAACTAAACCTAGCCAGACGTGGATTGAAGGGCACAACAAGGTTTTAGTGCAAAGAAATGCTCACTTTCTAAAAGTGGCATTTCTAGAATAGTAATATTAAATCCGACTTTACCAGTCAGCAGGATTTTATATTACCATTCTGTCCATACTAAATATGACCTTCCTGCTCCTTTCAGATCAGCAGCTGCCACTTCAACAATGCATGAGGGCAGCCCCAATGTTAGCCTATGAAGGGAGCAGGCCTCACAGTAGTGTAAAAACGAATTTAGGAGTTTTACACTACCAGGACATATAACCACACAAGTACATGTCCTGCCTTTTACCCACACAGCACCCTGCTCTAGGGGTTACCTAGGGCACACATTAGGGGTGACTTATGTATAGAAAAAGGGAGTTCTAGGCTTGGCAAGTACCTTTAAATGCCAAGTCGAAGTGGCAGTGAAACTGCACACACAGGCCTTGCAATGGCAGGCCTGAGTCAAGGTTAAGGGGATACTGAAGTGGGTGGCACAACCAGTGCTGCAGGCCCACTAGTAGCATTTAATCTACATGCCCTAGGCACATGTAGTCCACTCTACTAGGGACTTACTAGTAAATTAAATAGTCAATCATGGATAAACCAATCAATAGTACAATTTACACAGAGAGCATATGCACTTTAGCACTGGTTAGCAGTGGTAAAATGCTCAGAGGTCAAAAGCCAACAACAACAGGTCAGAAAAAATAGGAGGAAGGAGGCAAAAAGTTTGGGGATGTCCCTGTCAAAAAGCCAGGTCGAACACTGTTCATAAATCTCAAAGCAGCTAAAATGAGCGCACCATTTGCCCCAGATCGTGTGGTGATTCTGCGGGCAATCCCTTTCCAAGAAACTATTTTTATCAACTTTGTCACTTTGGTGCATTGCCCTGAGCCTTTCACAAAAAGACGATGCATAGTCAGAATTCTGAAATTCTTCTATATATTGTTTTGCCGAAACAGTTCCAATGCCCACCAAAGTTCAATCCCCCATTACCTACAAGTTCCCCAGAAGCCCTAGGAGGGCCAGCCTAGGTGAAAGGCAGACTGGTCGGGCCATTACCTATGATAAGGCAGCAGACACCCTGCTCAAGTATTGAGCTATTACCTGCTATTCCCAGATAAGACGCAAGAAGTCTCCCTCCTGACTGCATCAAAAACAATTGAGAACCTAAGACCACTCATGCGCCACAGCCTCATTGGATTGAATAAGCCTAGTGTAGGAATTTACGTTGATGGATAGAGACCTTAGCTGATAAGACAATTGTGCCTGGGGCCATTTTTGCCTCCTGCCACTCACTATTCTCCAGGGTCTCAACCCAATTTTGCCATTTTCTCCTGAGGTCATTAAGTGCTCTCCTACATTAACTATCAATTTGGAGATGCTTTGTATGTCCCATTTCCCAACGATCAATGATTGTGTACAATGTTTAAGACACATACCCACCTCTCAGAGGTGGCTCTAACATGGGCTTCCTATATTGTTGTATTAATTTCAGTCCCTTCCGCCAGCTTCTGAGTACTATGTTCATTACCTTGGGGAGGAAGACGGGTGAGGAATTCTCACATATGAGTTTCAAGACTCCGTTGCGATTTTGGTATTATACCCCACATCATCATACTACCCAAACAGCCAATTATTTAGCATTATTATGCAGGAGGCCCAGTCGTATAGGTTCAAATCTGCAATTCCCATTCCTCCATCATAAAGTAGACTGCATGCATTTGTCCTTCCCACTGTGTGGAGCTCAGTTGACCCAAATGAATGTGCATCCTTCAGGGCGTGTTTCGTTAAACCATTTGGGTGTGATTCGGAGAGGGGAGTTTTGGAGGGTTTATAGGAGCTTAGGGAGTATATCCATGCAGCCAAGGGTATTCAACAGCAGGTCCATCCAGCTGTCTAATTCTCTGCAAGTTCTGGCAGTGAGTGGGTGAAGGTTAAAGCTCCCTGTTAGTTTTGGATCGAATGCCATACGGGCATCAAGATATTTAAACTCTTGATTGACAAGGGACTTTAGGCTTCCATTCTCGGTCTCCTGGGTCGCCCTCCACAGGGATTAATGTAATGTGAGAAAAGGCCTCTTTTTGACATGGTTAGCCCCCACTTTTTGCCTGATGAATACTGTAGCGTAGAAATTGTAGTGCCCAGGGCTCCTGCTAAGCAGGTTCTCTGGCCCAGAGCTATTTTCCTAAAACTGATGTGATGCATTGGCACAATTGGATACACCTTTAGCTACCACTATAAGTCCATAGTAAAAGGTACTTAGATACCCAGGGCCTGGGGTACTAAGGGAAGGCATTTGAGAGCAGCAGCACTGATTGTGCCACCCTCTAGGGCAATGAATCCAGATGCACCCAGCACTGCCATTGCAGGCTGGGTGTCCTGGTGCAAGCCTAAAACACAAACTCGAATGGTACAACACCTGTGTGCCCTGTTCACCATACACTGCATTTACTATGGGGAAGACACCCCTCTAGCAGGCCTTACAGTCCTTAGGGTGCATCATATTATATGTGAGGGCATAGCTGCATATGATCAATATGCCCCCACTGTGTCCTTGCCAAATCTGGGACATAGTAAGTGAACAGAGCAGCCATACTAATACATGTGCTAGACACTGGTCAATACGAGTTTCCAAGCCACATGATGATCACTCTGAACCCTGGGCTGTTTGATATCAAACAACTCAGAATGATAAATCCAAACTGGTACTAGTATTGGATGTATCCCTAAAATCAACCAGGGGTCACCTTAGAGGGGCCCATGCGAAAGCTAACTACCCTGGCATGGTTGCTTACTGGTCCTATTCAGCCTGCCACCTCCAGACACCCAATCTACAAACCTTTGGGGAGAGATCTGTCTCTCTGGTTTGAAGAACAACGCCCTTCCTGGGTGGAGGTGCCAACACACCCTCCCTCAGGAATGTTCACTGCCCTCGCGTCAAGCTTCAAAGGTCTAACCACCTTTAAAACTCTACCCCCAGGCCTGCTACTAGCAGCAGATGGTAACCCAAGTGCAAACCCCCACTTTTGGTGGGAGCAACAGCGGCAAACTCAAACAAAGAGTAAGAGGAGTGGCGTCACCTGGCATGCACTACCCCTAAGGCGCTGCCTGCGAGGTGGGCACTCCGTTACATTTTCCTCCATCTTGGATGGAAGGTAAATAGCCAGTCAGGGATAGGGAAGTGGACATTTCCAGAAGAAGTGGTCACTTTAGTGGGTGTAACCACCCAAAGGTAGATGGTCCAATGGTCACTACCAGGTTCCCCCTAAAAATCCCACTAAATACAGTATTTAGTTGGCATCCCTAGACCACAAAATAAGATTCGATGGGCAAAAGAAGACCAGCACCAAGAAGATCCAAGGCACGAGAACTGTGGACCTCCTGCAACAAAGAAAAAGTGCCAAACCCTGCCTGCTGCACTCATGACCCGACAGTCGCCTCTGAGGAGCTAACGGACAACTTGAAAAACTCTATAGAACCCAGAGAACCTCCAAGCTTAAAAAATCGCCATAGAACTCCCTCCAGAGTGGAGGTACCACTCCACAACAGCAGGAAACCAGCAAGCCAGTGAGGGTAACTTCACTGACCAGCTGCTAACTCCCAAACTGGATGCTGCAGCTGGACCAAACATCATAGCAAATACCATGAGGACAAACCCTGCTAGTGTGCCAAGTTTTCTAGCACTGCGCCCTCCAGTGGTCAAACCGTAACAATACCCTTGGTATTAGTCAGCTAGGGTGAACCATAAAATTCACTGAATTAACCTGTGCTTTACACTATGGTAGCGTGCCAAAAAAACTGTCAGGTTTAACTTCAAGGTACTATGCTAAGTATTTATGCAGCACATAAACAGTAATAAAGTAAGAACACGAGAAAAAAAATACCACACCAAAAAAAGAACTAATGTTTAACAAATAATTTGATACTAAAACAACAATTCAATCACTAGAACCAGAGTTATTTTTTTAATGAATGTTTAATTAATTAATGTATTAATGAAAGAGCATCAGAAGTCATACTGCCCCGTTACAGACCTGTGAAAGCCACACTGCCCCTTTACAGAGCTGGAAATATATGTGCACCCTGCACAATTAAAGAACAGCGGACGTCACACTGCACCTTTATAGAGCTATCAATACAGGCACTAGAAGAAGGGCTGCAAGGATTGCAGCAGTACTTCTAAAATAACCATGCTGGAGTTCGGAAGGGGAGGAAAGACTGTAGAATGTCTCTTTTTTCTAACACATAGAAAAAATTCTATATCTTTACAAGAAATCTACAAATATTTCAGAATATATTAAATGTTAGGAAAGCACCAATTTTTAAAGAAATTGGTTTATTTGGGGTTCCTAACTATTCACTTCAAGGAATAATCACAATCCTTGACAGGGTAAATGCTCAAAGTCAAGCTAAATTAACCTGAGCTTAACCCCCTGCTAGCTAAGGAACAGAGCAGGCACGCCTATCCCAGGGCAAAGTGTAAATTATTTATGCAGTACCAAACAATAATAAAGTCAAATCACCAAGCAATTACAATCCCAAACTGATATGAAGTTTTAAAGTTTAAAATGAAAATACACCAAAAAACGCTAAGCTCCAATGCGGGTCAAATGGGGTTGGTAGGCCAAGACCTAAGTACGATTTGAAGACAACTGTGATGGAGTGTTGGTAGAGCAACAAAGTTCAACTCGATTCAAAGCTTTTCCTTGGGACTTAGTCTCAAAAAAGGAAGTCAAAAACCTTCAGTAGGACAAGTCAGCAGGCTGTGTCCAAGAAGAACTCAAAGACATCATATGGCCTTTGGTCGAGAGCTCAGTGAAGCCATTGGTTTAGGTGGGAAATATTCAGAGTAGAAAAATTAACTTTCATTCCCAGAGAAGCCCACTCTCCAGTCGGATACTTTTGTAGCCTTGCCTAGTCAAGATTTCTACGTTCAGATTTGATTTCTTTTTTGAAGCTCATAAGTCTCTAGTAGGGAAGGGCTATAGATTTTATCCGAGGAGGGACAGATACCTTCTTGATGAGTACCCAGTGAATCGTACTTGATGCTGCGGAGAACCCAAAAGTAGGAAGGACCTGTTTTTCGGCCTACTGCCAATGCACTTCGGACAGATTGGCTTGGTATGTTGGTGCTAGTCCTTCAGAGGTCTTGAAGTCTAAAATGATTCTAAGCCCAGGCTTTCATGAGTGGTTGGAGAAATCCAGCAAGACACAGCCAAGGGTTCCAGAACCACAGGACATGAAGTCAGGACTCAGCCAAGAAAAGGCCACTAGCAGGATTCAGGTCCAGATGGTACTGGTCAGCTATGAGTTGCAGGATAAGACCAATTGTAGCCTTTTGAAGTTGTGTAACTGAACAGGAGGCCAGTCAAGTGACCCTTGGAGTCCACTTCTTTCTCCTGTGTACAGGAGGGTGCAGGCCTAGTCCTTCAGTGCTTCTCTCAGGTCGCATACATTCCTCTTCTGTTCTTCCTTGCAACCAGCAGTGTCCTGAGGAGGAGGCCAGGGAACCCACATTTATACCTGGCTCTAGCTTGTGGGTGGGAGTGACACTTAAGTCCCTCTAAACCAATGGGGTAATAGTTTTCAGGGGTAACCCTACCCACTTTTGTAGCAGTTCCTGTTTGTCCTACCGCAAACAATCCCACAGTACCCCTCCCTCCTAAAATCAAAAATGGAAATAAATTTCTCTGTGCACTGAGCTTGTTTGCCCACCCAGAGGTGTGGCCAGGGCAATGAGCAGCACCTCCTCTGTGGTCACTAGAAACCTGTTTTGGGGGAAGCTCCTCCCACTAGGTTTGGTGTCTGTCTGACTTGGAGGAGAAAAGAAAAGTCATGTCTAGGTATCATCTGACATCTCCTTCTGACAGGAGAGAGCCACTTGCCGTAAATTCCAGAGGAGCAAAACACTTGCCCATACAGAGTTCCTTTGCTCCTCGATCAGTTTTCACACCTCACGCAGGGCCATTTGACATCTGGGTGACAGTTGGAAGGCGTGTGTAAATTAGTCTTCAGGAGTTTCAGGCAGAGACAAAGTGTAGGAGGCTGGCCTGGTTTGTATTGGGTACCTTGTGTACTTATACCTTAATCCAGGTCCAGTTATCCTTTATTAGTGAAATGTAGTAGTGTTCTAGCAGCTTAGGCTGATAGAGGTAGATATAGCAGATCAGCTTAGGCTGAACTATGAGAAATGCAAAGCTCCTGCAATACCACTTATAGTTACACAGTACTTATACACAAGTAAAGACAATACTCAGTGTTACCAAAAATAAAGGTAGTTTATTTGGGTGACACTGTACCAAAAATATCTTAGAGGCAATACTCCTTCTGGAGGTAAGTATTATACACAAGACACCAAAATAAGGTAAGTAATTAGACATAGGATAGTGCAAATAATAGGAAATGCTATGGAATGCAATGGGAGAAAATAGGTCTAGGAGCAACACAAACCATATACTAAGAAAGTGGAATGCGAATCACGAATTCCCCCCTAGACAAGTGTAGTGTGTAGAGAATCGCTGGGAGAGTAAGAATACAGTAAAGGTAAGTAAAATACCCCATCCCAGAGCCCAGAAAGCAGGAGTAAAGTACTGCAAGTTCTCTTAGGACACACTACAAGTCGTGATTAGAGTTATTGCAGGAACCAAGCAAGGCTGCAACCAACAAATGGTGGATTCATGGACCTGAGGACCCGCAAAGGAAGGAGACCAAGTCCAGAAGTTGGAATAAGTTCCAGGAAGGACAGGAGCCCCTGCCAACCCAGACGTGGGTGCAAAAGAAGATTTACAGGTTGGATGAAGACTGCAGAAATGCACCCAAGGAAGATGTCAGTGGGTTTCTGCATGGTGCACTGGATGTCTCACAACGAGAAGTTGGAAGCAGGTGAGTTTTGGCGCTAGATTCCTCCAACAAGCCTTGGTTCTGGCAAAGTTGTGTTTTTCATCAAAGTGGCGCTGCCTGGACCCAGGAGAGACCTGGGGCCTCAACTCAGTGTGAGGAGGAAGAGGGGGCTCTCAGCACTTTAGAGAGCCCTCAGAACTCCAGACAGCACCCACGGGAGTCCCAGGACACCGGGATAAAGGAGGTGCAAATTGCAGTTGGTGCAGCACTACAAAGGACAGTCCCACGCCACCGGTGAACAACTCAGCGAGTTGAGCGTCACAGTATAGAGTACCGGGACCCTGGACCAGGCTGTGCATGAAGGAATTTTGCAAATAGTGCACAGAAGCCTCAGGAGGTGAAGAAGACGCAGTGCAAAGGGGTACGGTCGTTCTTGGGGAAGGCAAGGTCTTACCTCCTCCAAATTGGGACAGCAGAACCTCAGGACAGTCTGTGTTGAAGGGGTCTACCACCTGTGTTCCAAAGAGCATGCTCGTCGCCAGGAAAGGAGTCCAAGAGAACCGGACGTCGGCTTAGAAGGTGACTGCTTGAGCAGGGAAGTTACTCTGTCACTCCACGGGAGATTTCTTCGGTTCTTCTGGTGCAGGGTGAAGACAGGGAGTCCCCAGAGTGTGCACACCATGGAAACTGTTGCAGTTACTGGCTGGAGCTGAATTTGCAGAGGAAAAGTAGCCCTTCTGGATACTTTGTTGCTGTTACAGCAGTTCCTGGAGCAGTCTGCGGTCGATCCGAAGTCAGAGGATAGAGTAGTAGTTGCAGAGGATTCCTGCTGGAAACTTGCAAGTAGAATTTGAAGAGAAACCCACATGAGAGACCCTAAATAACCCTGAGAGGGGGATTGGCTAACTTATCAGGTATGGACCTATGTGGAGGGGTCTCTGATGTCACCTGCTGGCATTGGCCACTCAGAGGCCTCCGGAGTGTCCCCACACCTTGGAAAACAAGATGGCTGAAGTCTGGGACACACTGGAGGAACTCTGGGCACCACCCCTGGGGTGGTGATGGACAGGGGAGTCGTCACTCCCCCTTTCTTTGTCCAGTTTCGCGCCAGAGCAGGGCTGGGGGATCCCTGAACCGGCGTAGACTGGCTTGTGCAGGGAGGGCACCATCTGTGCCCATCAAAGCATTTCCAGAGGCTGGGGGAGGGTACTCCTCCCCAGCCCTTCACACCTATTTCCAAAGGGAGAGGGTGTAACACCCTCTCTCAGAGGAAATTCTTTGTTCTGCCTTCCTGGGACCGGGCTGAGGGGTTGGCAGCAGCCGTAGCTGCACTGAAGACCCCGGAAAGCAATTTTGGCAGTACCCGGGTTCTGTGCTGGAGACCCGGGGATGCATGGAATTGTCACCCCAATATCAGAATGGTATTGGGGTGACAATTCCATGATCCTAGACATGTTACATGGCCATGTTCGGAGTTAACATGGTGACGCTACATATAGGTATTGACCTATATGTAGTGCACACGTGTAATGGTGTCCCCTCACTCACAAAGTCCGGGGAATTTGCCCTTAACAATGTGGGGGCACCTTGGCTAGTCCCAGGGTGCCCACACACTAAGTATCCTGGCACCCAACCTTCACCAAGTGAGGGTTAGACATATAGGTAACTTATAAGTTACTTATGTACAGTGAAAAATGGCTATGAAATAATGTGGACGTTATTTCACTCAGGCTGCAGTGGCAGGCCTGTATAAGAATTGTCTGAGCTCCCTATGGGTGGCAAAAGAAATGCTGCAGCCCATAGGGATCTCCTAGATCCCCAATACCCTGGGTAACCAGATACCATATACAAGGGAATTATAAGGGTGTTCCAGTGTGCCAATGAGAATTGGTAAAATAAGTCACTAGCCTGCAGTGCCAATTTTAAAAGCAGAGAGAGCATAAACACTGAGGTTCTGGTTAGAAGAGCCTCAGTGATACAGTTGGGCACCACACAGGGAACACATACAGGGCATACATTATGAGCACTGGGGTCCTGACTAGCAGGATCCCAGTGACACATAGGCAAAAACAAACATAAATACAGTAAAAATGGGGGTAACATGCCAGGCAAGATGGTACTTTCCTACACACTTCACTGACAGTTCATTAGCATCCCAAAGATTAGTTATCTTCATGTAAGTGCTGTAAATAATGAATGTTCTGATAAACGAGGGCAGGTGGGTCACATAATTGCTGGACTCACAGTTGCACGTGTGTCCTTGGAGCTGAAACATACATGTCGACAACATATCAAATATCATTCTGAGGTGGCTCACAGCTATTTTTTTGGTTACGAGTTTTCTTACAGCCAACAGTGGCCAAGTCATACTGTCATACCAAAGACATCATGTTTGCTGGGACAGGAGTTTTCATCACTTAGGCCTGACACCTACGTGCACTAAAGACATTCCCAGCCAGCATGCAGCATCAGGATTCTTCATGAGATGATATTCAGTGACACTGCTTCCCCATCACAGAGCTGCCTCGCGCCTCACTGCTCGGGAGTTAGGTGTACATCTCCTTCAAGTACACTAGTGCCTCTTCACACCTCATCATGTGCACAAGGTGAGCAGCTCCAAACAACATCATCAAGCTCATTTACACATCCATCCACCTAAGCATCCATCCGGGCACACATTCACATGCAAGACCCATTGGTATGTAAAAATATCCATAAACAGAACCCAGGCTTACACTTATATTCATATACAAAGTGACCTTTAATCCATTCATACACACAGACTAACCATCAAACATCCATGCACAAACACCCAATAATCCATAGACATTATCCTTTCACTGGCATTCTCACGCACATTATCCAATCATCTGCTTATCCATCTGTCCACACAACTTCAGCATTCATCTAAAAATAAATTCATGAGCCACCCAACCTCCCACTCACCCAGATGCCCACCAAATGACACCACCATCCACTTCGCCATCCATTTACTCACGTATCAGTAAATCCATTCACCCACATGACATGATATGATATCACATTGCATCGCATCACATCGCATATACTTATAAGTACTTATTCACCCGTTGGGGCATCTTGTCACTGAAATATGAGATGTTTACACTCTACCATTGATCCTTAACCACTTTACTGGCTCAGCCATCCATGCCCTCTCCAACCCAGACAACCACACTGAAACATACGCATCAAATAGGCAAGGGTGTGAGCAGTGCAGCTGCAGACTGTGCAGTACCTGTTATGTGAGAAAGAAAGGGGCTTCACTGTTACCAACTGTGAAAGCAAGGAAGCTTGCACTGCTGCGGTAGCGTCAGGGAGGGAAGCTTCCACTGCAGGTCACACGCTGTACCTGCTCTGTGACACTAGGAAGCTTGCACTGCTGTGGTAGTGTTGGGGAGGGAACCTTCCACTGCAGGTACCACGTTGTACCTACTCTGTGACAGAAGGAAGCTCGCACTGCTGAAACAGTGTCAGGGAGGGAATCTCCCACTGCATGTACCAGGCTGTACCTGCTCTGTGACAGTAGGAAGCTCGAACTGCTGCGGGATTGTCGGGTAGGGAATCTTCCCCTGCAGGTACCAGGCTGTACCTACTCTGTGACAGTAGGAAGCTCGCACTGCTGCAGTCGTGTAGGGGAGGGAAGCTTCCATTGCAGGTCACACGCTGTACCTGCTCTGTGACAGTAGGAAGCTTGCACTCCTCCAGTAGTGTCAGGGAGGGAAGCTTTCACTGCAAGTACCACGCTGTACCTGCTCTGTGACACTAGGAAGCTCGCACTGCTGCGGTAGTGTCAGGGAGGGAAGCTTCCACTGTGGGTCCCACGCTGTACCTGCTTTAGGACAGTAGGAATCTCGCACTGCTGCGGTACTGTCAGGGAGGGAAGCCTCCACTGTGGGTCCCACGCTGTACCTGCTCTGGGACAGTAGGAAGCTTGCACTGCTGCACTAGTGTCGGGGAAGGAAGCTTGCACTGTGGGTCCCACGCTGTACCTGCTCTGAGACAGTAGGAAGCTCGCACTGCTTCGGTAGTGTCAGGGAGGGAAGCTTCCACTGTGGGTCCCACGCTGTACCTGCTCTGGGACAGTAGGAAGCTCGCACTGCTGCAGTAGTGTCAGGGAGGGAAGCTTTCACTGCAAGTACCACGCTGTACCTGCTCTGTGACACTAGGAAGCTCACACTGCTGCGGTAGTGTCAGGGAGGGAAGCTTCCACTGTGGGTCCCACGCTGTACCTGCTCTAGGACAGTAGGAAGCTCGCACTGCTGCGGTAGTGTCACGGAGTGAAGCTTTCATTGCCTGTACCATGCTGTACCTGCCCTGTGACAGTAGGAAGCTTGCACTGCTGCGGTACTGTCAGGGAGGGAAGCCTCCACTGTGGGTCCCACGCTGTACCTGCTCTGGGACAGTAGGAAGCTTGCACTGCTGCACTAGTGTCGGGGAAGGAAGCTTGCACTGTGGGTCCCACGCTGTACCTGCTCTGAGACAGTAGGAAGCTCGCACTGCTTCGGTAGTGTCAGGGAGGGAAGCTTCCACTGTGGGTCCCACGCTGTACCTGCTCTGGGACAGTAGGAAGCTCGCACTGCTGCGGTAGTGTCACGGAGTGAAGCTTTCATTGCCTGTACCATGCTGTACCTGCCCTGTGACAGTAGGAAGCTTGCACTGCTGCGGTACTGTCAGGGAGGGAAGCCTCCACTGTGGGTCCCACGCTGTACCTGCTCTGTGACAGTAGGAAGCTCGCACTGCTGCAGTAATGTCAGGGAGGGAGGCTTCCAATGTGGGCCCCACGCTGTACCTGCTCTGGGACAGTAGGAAGCTCGCACTGCTGCGGTAGTGTCACAGAGGGAAGCTTTCACTGCCTGTACCATGCTGTACCTGCTCTGTGACAGTAGGAAGCTCGCACTGCTGCGGTAGTGTCATGGAGGGAAGCCTCCACTGTGGGTCCCACACTGTACCTGCTCTGGGACAGTAGGAAGTTCGCACTGCTGCAGTAGTGTCACGGAGGGAAGCTTTCACTGCCTGTATCGTGCTGTACCTGCTCTGTGACAGTAGGAAGCTCGCACTGCTGTGGTACTGTGAGGTAGGGAAGCTTCCACTGCGGGTACCATGCTGTACATACTCTGTGATAGTAGGAAGCTTGCACTGCTGTGGTAGTGTCAGGGAGGGAAGCTTCCACTGTACGTACCACGCTGCACCTGCTCTGTGATTGTAGGAAGCTTGCACTGCCGCGGTAGTGTCAGGGAGGGAAGCTTTGATTGCACATACCATGCTGTACCTGCTCTGTGACAGTAGGACGCTCGCACTGCTGTGGTAGTGTCAGGGAGGGAAGCTTTCACTCTGGGTCCCACACTGTACGTGCTCTGTGACAGAAGGAAGCTCACACATGCTGGAGCAGTGTCAGGGAGGGAAGCTTCCACTCCATGCACTGTGCTATACCTGCTCTGTGACAGTAGGAAGCTCGCACAGCTGCGGTAGTGTCAGGGAGGGAAGCTTCAATTGCACATACCATGCTGTACCTGCTCTGTGACAGTAGGACGCTTGCACTGCTTTGGTAGTGTCAGGGAGGGAAGCTTTCACTCTGGGTCCCACACTGTACGTGCTCTGTGACAGAAAGAAGCTCACACATGCTGGAGCAGTGTCAGGGAAGGAAGCTTCCACTCCATGCACTGTGCTATACCTGCTCTGTGACAGTAGGAAGCTCGCACTGCTGCGGTAGTGTCAGGGAGGGAAGCTTCCACTGCATGTACCACGCTGTACCTGCTCTGTGACAGTAGGAAGCTCGCACTGCTGCGGTAGTGTCAGGGAGGGAAGCTTTCACTCTGGGTCCCACACTGTACGTGCTCTGTGACAGAAGGAAGCTCGCACTGCTGCAGTAGTGTCAGGGAGGGAAGCTTCCACTGCATTCACCGTGCTGTACCTGCTCTGTGACAGTAGGAAGCTCGCACTGCTATGGTAGTGTGAGTGAGGGAAGCTTCCACTGTGGGTCCCACGCTGTACCTGCTCTGTGACAGTAGGAAGCTCTCATTGCAGCGGCAGTGTCAGGGAGGGAAGTTTCCACTGTGGGTCCCATGCTGTACCTGCTCTGTGACAATAGTAAGCTCGCACTGCTGCAGTAGTGTCAGGGAGGGAAGCTTACACTGTGGGTCCCATGCTGTACCTGCTCTGTGACAATAGGAAGCTCGCACTGCTGCGGTAGTGTCAGGGAGGGAAGCTTTCACTCTGGGTCCCACACTGTATGTGCTCTATGACAGAAGGAAGCTCGCACTGCTGCAGTAGTGTCAGGGAGGGAAGCTTCCACTGCATGCACCGTGCTGTACCTGCTCTATGACAGTAGGAAGCTCGCACTGCTGTGGCAGTGTTGGGGAGGGAACCTTCCACTGCAGGCACCACGTTGTACCTACTCTGTGACAGAAGGAAGCTCGCACTGCTGCGGCAGTGTCAGGGAGGGAAGCTTCCACTGTGGGTCTCACGCTGTACCTGCTCTGTGACTGTATGAAGCTCGCACTACTGCAGTACTGTCAGGGAGAGAACTTCTACTGCATATGCCATGCTGTACCTGCTCTGTGACAGTAGAAAGCTTGCACTACTGCCGTAGTGTCAGGGAGGGAAGCTTCCACTGCAGGTCCCCTGCTGTACCTGCTCTGTGACAGTAGGAAGCTTGCACTGCTGCAGTAGTGTCAGGGAGGGAAGCTTCCACTGCATACAATGTGCTGTACCTGCTCTGTGACAGTAGGAAGCTCGCACTGCTGCAGTAGTGTCAGGGAGGGAAGCTTCAATTGCATATGCCATGCTGTACCTGCTCTGTGACAGTAGAAAGCTCGCACTACTGCCGTAGTGTCAGGGAGGGAAGCTTCCACTGCAGGTCCCCTGCTGTACCTGCTCTGTGACAGTAGGAAGCTTGCACTGCTGCAGTAGTGTCAGGGAGGGAAGCTTCCACTGCATACAATGTGCTGTACCTGCTCTGTGACAGAAGGAAGCTCGCACTGCTGCAGTAGTGTCAGGGAGGGAAGCTTCCACTGCATGCACCGTGCTGTACCTGCTCTATGACAGTAGGAAGCTCGCACTGCTATGGTAGTGTGAGTGAGGGAAGCTTCCACTGTGGGTCCCACGCTGTACCTGCTCTGTGACAGTAGGAAGCTCGCACTGCAGCAGCAGTGTCAGGGAGGGAAGTTTCTACTGTGGGTCCCATGCTGTACCTGCTCTGTGACAATAGGAAGCTTGCACTGCTGCAGTAGTGTCAGGGAGGGAAGTTTCCACTGTGGGTCCCATGCTGTACCTGCTCTGTGACAATAGGAAGCTTGCACTGCTGTGGTAGTGTTGGGGAGGGAACCTTCCACTGCAGGCACCACGTTGTACCTACTCTGTGACAGAAGGAAGCTCGCACTGCTGCGACAGTGTCAGGGAGGGAAGCTTTCACTGTGGGTCTCACGCTGTACCTGCTCTGTGACAGTAGGAAGCTCGCACAACTGCCGTAGTGTCAGGGAGGGAAGCTTCCACTGCAGGTCCTCTGCTGTACCTGCTCTGTGACAGTAGGAAGCTTGCACTGCTGCAGTAGTGTCAGGGAGGGAAGCTTCCACTGCAGGTCCCCCGCTGTACCTGCTCTGTGACAGTAGGAAGCTCGCACTGCTGCGGTAGTGTCAGGGAGTGAAGCTTCCATTGTGGGTCCCACGCTGTACCTGCTCTGTGAGAGTAGGAAGCTCACACTGCTACTGTAGTGTCAGAGAAGGAAGCTTCCACTGCGGGTCCCACGCTGTACCTGGTCTGTGACAGTAGGAAGCTTGCACTGCTGCGCTAGTGTTGGGGAGGGAAGCTTTCACTGCAGGAACCACGCTGTACCTCCTCTGTGACAGTAGGAAGCTCGCACTGCTGCAGTAGTGTCAGGGAGGGACGCTTCCACTGTGGGTCCCTTGTGAGTGGTGCTTGGACTGTTGATGGTGAGGGGTACATATTGGGTGAGGAAGGGAGGCTGTTACTCTGTTTCAGCATCATTATTTAAAGCACTGTTGTGCACATCTCTGACAGTGCTAAGTGGGTGCACCTGGATGTGGGTTCTAACCGTGATTGTGGGCATCAAGTGGGTGCCCCCATCTTTGAAGACCTGCAGGATGGGTTGACCCCTTTCTCAGACCTTCAATACTGGACACTTCAGTATATGCTGAGGCTATGGAAGGGCCAGGGGATAGTTTGTGTAAAACTCTGTATTGGTTTTCTTTAACATTGCGACTCTACCTCGGTTGGCATTAAATAACCTAGGAATAGTTGAGACCACTCTCAAATACTTTTCACCAGTAGTAGTTGCTTCATATTTATATTTCAAATGGAAAAATATTGGATCATAATGATTTTCGCGATTTCTTTTTGTCTGCCCTGGCATGAAAACACTGGCCAAACCAATGGTCACAGTCTGTCTTCTTAAAATAGATTGGATGGTTAATGTACCATCACCAGAGCATTGCATGCAATTTTAGGTCTCACTTTTTTAGTCTAATGAAGATAGCTTATTAGGTAAATGCTTTTGTTGCAAAAATCCTTGTAAACTATTTGCCCTCACTTGCTCCCCTATGTTCATCTATTTAAAGTCACTTCATCATGTGCTCTTCACAGGGTGTTGGTGCTGCTGTGGACTCTGTTTCTCCCACTCTCTTCCTGCCTCGGCCTGGTTCCCAATACCCTTCCTAATGGTACCTCCCTTCCAGTCGTCACCGTGCGGTGCCCTGTCAATGCCCGCGGATGAGGAGACAAGTCCTGGGGCACTCAGGCACCTACAAGCCACCCAAACAGTTCAGAGTTTGCTAGATCAGTAGTACATTCAGGTCAACGCGCACTAACATCGCAATACGAGGACCCTACACTGTATACACAATTCTTGCCACCATAATATGCGCAATACAGATCTAAGTCATAAAGCTGAGGGCCACATTTACAAGAATTTGGCGGAGGGAAGCCCAGCAGGTCGTCTTGCTGCACTGCCCTGCATCAAAAGGAAATGGCAGGATTGCACTGTATGTATACGATACGGCGCATTTCTGTCTTCCAACTGCGTCGGCACTTCTTTTGGCCTACTAGCACCCACACGGGCAGAATGCAGCACACATAAAAAGAGGAAAAATGAAGGGAAATGAAGATATTTCTTCTTGTTGGACCTTCCTTGGGGAGACATAAGGTTTTGGCACATCCCCAGGTTTATGTCATAGAGTAAATCTGGGGAAAGGTCAAAATGCATGGGTGTTGCGTGGGAGAACCCAACATAATGCCCATGTGCACCCCCCTGGTGCAGAGTAAGGCAACGCAGGGACGTGCGCTTGTGTGCCTTACTCCACGTCTATGAGGCCATTCGATGCTGCGTAAGTGCCTTTATCTGGCCTGGTAGGGATGGTTCAGTAGTTCCGTGGTTTGCGCCACTAACTGCATCACTAAAGGTGATGTGACAGCAGTTCAAGCCACTCATGAAGATGCCCACAGTATTTACTTCCTCAGTGGTGTAGGTCTTATGAGTACAGACAACCCCAACCACTGTGTTATGTTTTAGATCCCGACTTTGTGTTTCTCCAGATCATACATTTTTAACATACAGTGCCCACAGTTATGGACAATATGTCAGTCCTACACCTTGCAACACTCGATGACTTATGTAACATTTCCTGCATATTGATTTACACATTTGCATAATTTATTGTCTCGGTATAATGTCTCTGATGTAAAGCAGTTGGACACCCTACAGTGGGACGAGTAGCTCCATAAAAGTAGAGTAAAAAAGCATTAAGTGTTATGTAAATCATCATTAGTGTTCCCCATCATCAGTCACAGGGACTGGTACATCTGCCATCCTCACAGAGCATCCATGTCTCTTATATACCAAGGTTTAGCACAGCCAAAAACCTGCCTCTGCATCACAGTTTCTAAGTACTTGTAAAGCAATAAGAACCTGGGTAGATTTGTTTCATCTCTTTTGCATCTACATGTTGGGGTAGAGATAGCTCCCAGTCAGGGTGATACTCCACAAAAGCAGGGCTTATGGGCCTTCAAGTGAGGCCTTTGGGTTGGGCTGAAACCTCCCCCAGACCCATGTAGGTTGCTGCTCCAAACAGAAAAGCAGACAATGTGCGGCGCTGCTGAGGCACCCTAGTGTCGGCAAATGACACCCGAGCACACTGGGACCTGTCCGGATCCCGGATCCGGTTAAATAATGATTGCCGGATACTGGGATCAGGACGCCCTCCCTCCATTTCCTGCACTGGTTGTTAGACAGGTGCAATGCTCAACTTTTCGCACCAAACACAGGGGCATATTTATACTTCGTTTGCGCCGAATTTGCGTCGTTTTTTTCGACGCAAATTTGACGTAAAACTAACTCCATATTTATACTTTGGCGTTAGACGCGTCTAGCATCAAAGTTCATGGAGTTTGCGTCATTTTTTAGCGTGAACACCTTCCTTGCGTTAATGATATGCAAGGTAGGCGTTCCCGTCTAAAAAAATGACTCCGATGCATATGCGTCGTATTTATACTCCCGGGCAAAAATGACGCCCGGGAGTGGGCGGGTCAAAAAAAATGACGTGTACCCGCGTTAGTGCCGTTTTTTAACGCCTGGGTCAGGGCAGGCGTTAAGGGACCTGTGGGCTCGGAATGAGCCCACAGGTGCCCTCCCATGCCCCCAGGGACACCCCCTACCACCCTTGCCCACCCCAGGAGGACGCCCAAGGATGGAGGGACCCACCCCAGGGACAATAAGGTAAGTACAGTTAAGTATTTTTTTTTTTTTTTTGTGGCATAGGGGGGCCTGATTTGTGCCCCCCTACATGCCACTATGCCCAATGACCATGCCCAGGGGACATAAGTCCCCTGGGCATGGCCATTGGGCAAGGGGGCATGACTCCTGTCTTTGCTAAGACAGGAGTCATTTCAATGGGGGTTGGGAGTCGAAAAAAATGACGCAAATCGGCTTGAGGCGAAAAATTTGCCTCAGCCTGACTTGCCCCATTTTTTGACGCCCAATCTCCATATTCCCCTACGCCGGCGCTGCCTAGTGTAAGTCGTTTTTTTTCACACACACCAGGCAGCGCCGGCGGCTAACGCCGGCTAACGTCATTGAATAAATACGACGCCCGCATGGCGCTTCAGAATGGCGTTAGCCGGCGCTAATTTTTTGGACGCAAAACTGCGTTAGCGCAGTTTTGCGTCAAAAAGTATAAATACGGGCCACAGTGCTTGGAGTCAATCCTTGGCAGTGGCATGCTTGGAAGGCTGAGTCAGTCTCAAGTTTCCCGCCAAACTGCTGGCAATCAAACACCCACACGGTGATAGGAGAAATGCTTGCAAATAGTTTAACCAGTGGCCATCACTCAAGGTAGCGTTCAAAGCCATTTACTTGTCCCCAGTGTGCCACACTACACAAAGGCCCACCTAACACAAGTAAGTACCGACCCTCTCCTCAGGGAAACAGCCCATCCCAACCCTTGGCCATCTCAGTCCTCCACCCTGCAGCCCACTGCTGTTTTAGTTGGGAAATCCGAGATTCAATTTCCGCACCCTCCGAATCTCACTCACTGAGCTACGTCCCTGTCTACTGACGCACCTGAGCTGCACCCCCTCCCCAGACCTTCATAGGGCCACAGGACATCCCTTGACCCTGCGGTGCTGCTGTCCATGCAGGCGATACTTAGGAATGGACACAAACTGTGTCTTCTATGAGTTACAACCCTCACTGACACCCACCCCCCCCCCCCCCCGCCCCCCCGCCTCCTGTCCCAGCCATCTAAATGTCCTTCACATCTTTCAACAGTGGCAGAATTTGGTTTCAGTCCACGAAGTTCCTTACCTGGGGTCTGGTCCATCATCCTTGTGGAGGCCCTTGGGAAGCTGGGGTGCTCCCTCCAGACAGCAGGGCATGAGGATGAGGGCTCAGAGAGGGCGCAGAGACTCAGGGCAGTTCTCTGGGTGAGGGGCTCAGAGAGGGCTTGGAGACACCGGGCAGTCCACAGGATGAGGGGCTCAGAGAGGGCCTGGAGACACAGGGCAGTTCACAGGGTGAGGGGCTCAGAGGGGGCTGAGAGACACAGGGCAGTCCACAGGGTGAGGGGCTAAAAGAGGGCTTGGAGACACCGGGCAGTCCACAGGGTGAGGGGCTCAGGGAGGGCTTGGAGACACCGGGCAGTCCACAGGATGAGGGGCTGAGAGAGGACTGGAGACACAGGGCAGTCCACGGGATGAGGGGCTCAGAGAGAGCTTGGAGACACCGGGCAGTCCACAGGGTGAGGGGTTCAGAGAGGGCTTTGAGACACCGGGAAGTCCACAGGATGAGGGGCTCAGAGAGGGCCTGGAGACACAGGGCAGTTCACAGGGTGAGGGGCTCAGAGGGGGCTGAGAGACACAGGGCAGCCCACAGGGTGAGGGGCTAAAAGAGGGCTTGGAGACACAGGGCAGTCCACAGGGTGAGGGGCTGAGAGAGGGCCTGCAGACACAGGGCAGTCCACAGGGTGAGGGGCTCAGAGAGGGCCTGGAGACACAGGGCAGTCCACAGGGTGAGGGGCTGAGAGAGGGCCTGCAGACACAGGGCAGTCCACAGGGTGAGGGGCTCAGAGAGGGCCTGGAGACACAGGGTAGTCCACGGGATTAGGGGCTCAGAGAGAGCTTGGAGACACCGGGCAGTCCACAGGGTGAGGGGTTCAGAGAGGACTGGAGACACAGGGCAGTCCACGGGATGAGGGGCTCAGACAGGACTGGAGACACTGGACAAGGGCTGGTGGCCTGAGGGAGGGCCCGGAGACACAGGGCAGTCCACCAGCTGAGGGGATGAGGGCTTGGAGACACAGGACAGGCCACAGTCTGGGGGGCTCAGAGAGGGTCTGAAAACACAGGGCAGTCAATGGAAGGCTGAGAAGAGAGAGCTCACAGCAGACTGTCAGTGGGTGAAGGAGGCCTGAGAAGAGACAGCACACAGGAGACTGTTAGCAGGTGGCGGAGGCTTGAGAAGAGACAGCACACAGGAGGCTGTCAGCATGTGGCGGAGGCTTGAGAAGAGACAGCATACAGGAGACCGTCGTGGATGGAGGCCCGAGAATAGACAGGAGACTGTCAGTCGATGATGGAGAGCTGCAGGTGACAGGGCCAGTGGGTGATTACAAGGTGTGAACAGAATCCGTGAAGAGTCTCAGGGGGGCAGGTGACAGCACACCTGATACCTGCTGATGGAGAGCCCCTCCCCCTCCGCCCTGGCACTCTAGGAACCTATCATTACCCCAGTGAGACACCCCCCCGGCCCCCAGCAGCCCTCACTTTACACCACCTCACCCTCCCTGCCTCCTCTCACAGCAACAGAGACGGGAGGTGTTGTTTCACGGGATGGAGAGGGAGAGAGCACCCCCACCCCCCGGGGACCAATCAGCATCCAGGAGAGCACCTGAGGCCCTGCTCGCAAACACCGGTGCCACGTGACCTGTGGAAGCCATGTGGCTCCATCCCCGGAAGTGGGGGACAGAGCCGGGGGTGCGAGATTAACACTAGAGCCCCCGCCTGACCCCGAGATGGGCACTTATTCTTGAACACATCACCTTGAATAAAGTATCTATGACCTGCAAATAAGTCTTAACTTTACTCAAGAACATCCATCTTCTTAACCGCGTAAGGATGAAAGACTGAGCCAGCACGGCTGCGCTTTTGCGCTCTTGGTTTCACGCATTTCATCAGCAACAGGCCACCTCACTGCTGTGCCCCAGGGGTTCAGGGCTGCTATGGCGTTCAAGCCACACTTGGCACAAACAGTGTTTTTAACAGAGCCCAGACAGTGCCATGAAGAGGGAAAGCTCCGCTCTGCAGTGATTGGCTTCAGCTTGTTCTGGGCACCAGGTTACAGCCTCACTCGGTGCCAACGCTTCTATATTCACAGGTCGAACACAGTGCTTTGTGACACACCTCCAAGCACCCGGGGCAATTCATGTTTTTCGTTTTTTGCGGTTTTATGCACTGCGAACTCGATTCGAGGACATGGGAGCGCTTTGCACCAGCACCAGTTACATTACACAACTTCACATCGCAATACGTTTTAGGCACGGGCGACATGAAGTGATCTGCCCAGGATCACAGGATGTTTAGCCGGTGCCGAGACTTGAACCGCGTCCCCAGTTCCAAATAATATTTTTTTCTGCTGTGATCTGGGGGTAATTTATTTCTGCTTGATATTTGGAACAATTGACTCTTTCTGACTGCTGGGGTAATCCTGACCCCACCTCATGCTTCTTTAATCCCCAACAGACAGTCCAGGCCCCTTCATCTCACTCTTGCAGGTTAATGCTTTCTCCCCTGGCAATTTTTTTTCTCTTTTTCGTCCTCTCGTGTTTTTTCCTGTTTGGGTGTCTTTCCCTCTCTTGCTCTCTGGAAATGTTGGATGAGGAAAAATAAGTGCCACTCCCCAAAAATGAGTACCAGTGACCCCCACTGGGGAGCACTGTATCAAATTAAGCACTGACAGTACGACTTAGGACTTGTTACCCCTCAAAGACTTGCCCATACTGAGGGTTGCAGCCCAGATGGAAACCCTACGGCAGTGGTCTTCAAACCGTTTAACGCCACAGGCCCCCCTAATTGGAGGGAGGGGCATCAGGTCCCCCTCATAATTTTTCACAATTATTCCATGAAGTTGGCATTGTTCAGATATGTCTAGACTTATTTAAACATTGCATTTAAGTTCTGTTGCCTTTTAGCCAGAGCCTGGCGCCCCCCTTGGAATCACTTGAGACGCTCCTTGGGGGCCTTGCCCCGCAGGTTGAAGACCCCTGCCTTATGTAGTGTCAGCATGAGGAGGAGCCCTACGATGAAGCATGCCACCTCTCAGTGGGGGCTTTCCCCTTAAAAGAATCCTTTTCACAGCTTGTGAGCACCAGGCTTAGCGTGACCAGATGGCGCCATGTCATCAGGACACCACTGTTCCATTTCTGGGCTTTGCTGTTACTTATTATGATAAGGTGTGTTGATCCAAGTAACTCAAATAAAATAAACCAAGACTACAACTCCCAGAATGCACTCATATGTTAGATCAAAACCCTGAAACGAGCCATGCCTGTTAGGCTTCATAAAGGTTGTAACCAGTGTCAGGAGAGTGAGTAGGAACAAAGGTCTTCTTATGAATAATTAGAGTAAAAAATATTAACTTTTTGAAAATATGAGACTGTGAACTAAACATTACTAAGGTCAGTGGGATGGATAATCGTCTTCAGGGTGTCTCAGTCTCTCCGGTTCTCCCCTTCACACCGCTGTCCTCAGCAGGCTCACACCGCACATTCTTTTTCTCTCTGAATCTTTTTGAAACCTTCATTCTGCATATTTGTCACGTCACCTCCTTTCTCATCAGCATTGAATTCTCACTGTCCTCTATGCACTTTGTTGCATCATCTGCTCTTCACCATGGCCCCTGTGTCACACGTTCACACCCTCTCCTCTCCTGCAAACACAGCATATTCTTTTCCTTTGCTGCTGTCATATTTCAGCAGCTGTGTATATGTCATTCACACACTTTCACTTGAAATGGTAATTACATTTGGTACATGTGTGACCTGCACCCGTGTTCTCTGCAGAGAGGCCAAAGATTGGATGAGCATGTGGTCTGAACACTTTTATTACGCACGACAGGCACTGTGAGAAACTGGCACTGCCTTCAGTCTCAGCTCCATAACTCTCCATGGTGCCCGCTGTGAGACCCACACACAACATGAACTCACTCAGACACCCAGAGGTGACTCAGTGTACAGTGTCCACCATACAAGAGTCACTTGTCACCTGAGGAAACACTACAGAAGCACATCCGGAAAAAAACAAATACTCTTATGGAATGCAACATGAATTACCATATCACATACAAGTATGGCTGCGTCATTGACATGGATTACCTTAAGGGCTTTTACAGGCTTTCAATTGATCAGTGTTTACACCTGTAAAGTTAAGGACATGAATATAGGAACCAGTGAGCCACAGGGATGGTGCATACCTCTGAGAACACAGGGATGCACCATATTGAACCCAATTTGGTGTATTCCTATATTGTCATGAAGATGGAGGACTGGGCTGGAAAATGTCCCCCAGCATGGCGCTCCGTCTTTTGAACTCCTTGTATGTTACACTTATATGGAATGTAATTGGCTTGCATGCAGGTCAAGGCCAAACGTGTGCTGGTGTGGAAATGGGTGTAAGGAATAGTAGTGGCAGATCAGGTATTGATGGGTGTCTACACCTGGACACAAGAATGTTGATGTTATAGTCCTATAGATGCCAGATTCCTAGTTGTCAGCCCTCCGAGCATATGGTCCACTCCTTGACACCATGAAGTGGGCATGCCTTGGTGGATGACCAGGACAGTTGACATGATGGATTGCATTGTCTTCCCCTCTTAGACTCAGGGGGAGTCGAATACCAAATTTGTAGGTAGATGAGATGTTCACAGTGTAGGTGACAGTCATATTGATCAGGCTTGCATGTGTACCTATCAGCTCTGACCCATTATGGTTACCAGCAGCATCCCATCCTCCTATTAACATGTCCAAGTTCATGGTCAATTATGGTTGTAAATAGCCACAGATGATGAGGAAGTTTGGGCCTGATCTATGTAAAGTTTGCGCTGCCTTTGCATTATTCTTTTTTAATACAAAAGCAATGCACACTTCCATATGTTTGGTTCATTTTCGCATTTTACGTCGCCTTAGTCTCTATAAAATGATGCTAAGGCAGCGTTGTTGTTACATTTATCAGGGCCGTTGTCTTATCCGGGATGTGAGTTGGAGTGCATGTGTAATTAGATGTGGCAGTGTAAGCTAATAGTCTGTAAAGACTCCACACAATGCTGGCACTGTTAGTTGCCTGTCTCAATTTCACAGCTGCCAACATGAGCAGTGATGAACCACACACATTTCAAAAGAGGGCAGTGAGGTACCGGCATATCCTGGTAGTGGAATCTGGCTTCCGTACAATAGCTCGCTGCTACCGTGCTAAGAGGGCAACCGGAGAATGGCAGGCATTACCACAAGGGGTCCCTGTAGGAGGCTGGCCTGGCTTATAGCGGGTACCTTGTGGTCTTACACCTTGTGCCAGGTCCAGGTATCCCTTATTAGTAGATTAGAGGTGTTTCTAGCAGCTTAGGCTGATAGAGGTAGCTATAGCAGAGCAGTTTAGGCTGAACTAGGAGACATGCAAAGCTCCTACTATACCACTTATATCATATAGGTACAATATCACAATAAAACACAATACTCAAAGTTACTAAAAATAAAGGTACTTTATTTTAGTGACAATATGCCAGAAGTATCCACTTAGGAGGTAAGTAATATACACAAATTATATGTACACAAACCAAAAATCAGGTAAGTAACAGTAAGAAAAGTAGTGGAAACAATGTAGAATCACAATAGGATGCAATAGGTAGAAATAGGCCTAGGGGCAACACAAACCATATACTCCAAAAGTGGAATGCGAATCAGAAATGGACACCAGGCCTAGTGTAGATTGTAGAGAGTTGCTGGGAGTGTCAGAAAACACTAAGGGTGTCCAAGATACCCCACCCCAAGACCCTGAAAAGTATGAGTAAAGTTACCCTACTACCCCAAAGAGAAGGTAAAGTTGAGATAGGGGATTCTGCAAGAACAAAAACTGCCAGCAAAACACTGAGGACAGATTCCTGGACCTGAGGACCTGTAAAGGAAGGGGACCAAGTCCAAGAGCCACACAAGTGTCTGGGGGGCAGGAGTCCACTAAACCCCGGATGAAGGTGCAAAAGGGCTGCCTCCGGGAGGAAGAAGCCAAAGATCCTGCAACAACGGAAGGTGTCAGGACCTTCTCCTTTGGTCAGAAGATATCCCACAACGTGCTGGAGGATACAGAGTTGCTTCCATGCAGAAAGACCGCAAACAAGCCTTGCTAGCTGCAAGAGTCGCGGTTGAGGATTTTGGGTGCTGCTGGGGCTCAGGAAGGACCAGGAGGTCTCCCCTTGGAGGAAAAGACAGAAGGGGCGCTCAGCAACTCAGAGAGCCCCCACAAAAGCAGGCAGCACCCACAGAAGTACCAGAACAGGCACTTAGAAGATCTGAGGACAGAGGTCGACTCAGAGTCACAAAGGAGGGTCCCACGACGTCAGAGTCCAACTCAGCGAGTTGGGCAATGCAGGACAGAGTGCGGGGCACCCAAGCTAGGCTGTGCACAAAGGAAGTTTTGGAAAAGTGCACAGAAGCCCGAGCAGCTGCAGATCACGCAGTATGCAGGATTACTGTCTGGCATGGGGAGGCAAGGACTTACCTCCACCAAATTTGGACAGAAGGGCCACTGGACTGTGGAAGACACTTGGACCCAGCTCCTGTGTTCCAGGGACCACGCTCGTCAGGATGAGAGGGGACCCAGAGGACCAGTGATGCAGAAGTTTGGTGCCTGCGGTAGCAGAGGGAAGATTCCATCAACCCACGGGAGATTTCTTCTTGGCTTCCAGTGCAGGGTGAAGGCAGACAGCCCCCAGAGCATGCACCACCAGGAAACAGTCGAGAAGGCCAGCAGGATTAGGCGCTACAATGTCGCTGGTAGTCTCCTTGCTACTTTGTTGCAGTTTTGCAGGCGTCCTGGAGCAGTCAGTGGTCGATCCTTGGCAGAAGTCGAAGAGGGAGATGCAGAGGAACTTTGGTGAGCTCTTGCATTCGTTATCTCCTGAGAAGCCCACAGGAGAGACCCTAAATAGCCCTCACAGGAGGATTGGCCACCTAGTCAGGTAAGCACCTATCAGGACGGGTCTCTGTTGTCACCTGATGGCACTGGCCACTCAGAGGCCTCATTGTGCCCTCACACCTCTGCATTCAAGATGTCAGAGGTCTGGTACACACTGGAGGAGCTCTGGGCACCACCCCTGGGGTGGTGATGGAAAGGGGAGTGATCACTCCCCTTTCCTTTGTCCAGTTTCATGACAGAGCAGGGGCTGGGGGATCCCTGAACCGGTGTAGACTGGTTTATACAAGGAGGGCACCATCTGTGCTTTTCGAAGCATTCCCAGAGGCCAGGAGAGGCTACTCCTCTCAGGCCCTTAACACCTATTTCCAAAGGGAGAGGGTGTAACACCCTCTCTCAGAGGAAATCCTTTGTTCTGCCTTCCTGGGACTGTGCTGCCCAGACCCCAGGAGGGCGGAAACCTGTCTGTGGGTTGGCAGCAGCGGTAGCTGCAGTGAAAACCCCAGTGAGCTGGTTCGGCAGTACCCGGGGTCCATACCGTTCTGTATACCTGAAAACTAATCATCTGGAAGCTGTGTTTCCCCATACGGGACCACAGGAAAAGCATAGATTGCTCACTATGTGCTTGCCGTTTGGGATGGTTCCCTCAGTGGATGACTGTGCTACATGGAGTACGGTCTTCGCTGCCGTGTATACTACCACACATGGTACCCCGACACTTGCCAATTTACCGAAAGTGCTAATACAAATACAAAATGAACATGGGGCTGCACCGGCCTTGGACCTTGGGATGAAATTGATGCGTAACTTTGACGCCGTCTCCTCGATAATACTGAGTAATATTAAAGGGGAAGCGGTGGCACTGGCAATACACCAGCGTCTCCGGGAAACTCCAAATGTGGAACAAGAGAGACAGCTACCGAAAATAATTTCCGATACCTATACTAGTATAGGACGGGATAGTTTGGGAGCCAAACCTAAAAAATTGGAGTTACAAAGTACCGCCAATAAGGAGGGTACGAAGCAGGCACAAGAGGGCTCTAAGAAGTGCTGGGAAAAACAAAAAGATTTCAAAGAAAGAAGAAATAAGAGAGCAGATTCTCCACATCCAGAGTACTCCGAAAGGAGGTATAATCTCAGAAATAGGGAGCACATTAGACCTCCAGACAGATATACTGATTCACGTCCCTCTCGTTCCTTTCAGGACGCACCGGATAAACGTAGCGAGAGAGGGGGCCGTCAAGATTGACGTCTGGAATACGAAGAAGAAAGACTCACCACAGTCTACCATTAAAAAAGAAGAAAAGACTCCTCAGCAAAAGCCACAGTTTAAAAAGAAGAAGGTGGCTGCACTGACAGTTAAAAATGACAGTAGTATTGAGAACGCTGTTGAGGAACAAGAAGTGGGCCGTGACTCTGTTGGACAGCGCGGCAGAGGTCACGATATGTCGCCGGAGTCTGAAAGATCATCTGGATGCGACAGCAACTAGCGGTTATATCGCGGTTGAGGCAGCGGATGGCTGCGTTCTTCCCCCCGATAGGGTTTATGATTTGACTATTCAGATAGAGGGAGACGTGAAACGCACTATTAGTGTAATATTTTGGGATGAACTTACTAGTGATATCCTATTGGCCGAGAGAGACTGGCCACCTGAACACGTCCGCAAGCTCCCGCATGGGGAAGATGTAATTTTGCCTTCTTTCTCCGATCTTGTTCCAGCAGCGAAAGAAGCATATGCTACTGAATGGGCTTTAGCGCAAGCACCTGCGCTATATCGCAATCATGTCGGTTGGGACAGGGTTTCTCCTTGTCATGTTATTCCCGTTAGGTCTACACCCCAACCGCAGCCACAATACCCTGTTAAACATGAAGCGAAAGCTCCAGTGAAGGAGATACTATCATAACTTGAGTACCAGGGAGTAATTGAGCCCTGTACATCGGCAATGAATAATCCAATATTCCCCGTTGCAAAGCCAGATCATTCATATAGAATAGTGGTTGATTATAGACACTTAAATAGTCATACACGCACATATGCTATACAAAATTCACACAGCACAGCACTGATAAATAATATAGTGCGTAAGAAATATAAAACTACATTGGATATATCTAATGGATTTTTCTGCCAGAATTTAGCACATGAAAGTAGGGACCTAAGTGCATTTTCATTTGGCTCTCAGAAACGCTTTTGTCGTTTACCTCAAGGCCATAAAAATAGCCCATGCCTGTTTTCAGCCCGTGTAACATCAATTTTGCGACGAGCTTGATTCCGATGCATTGTCCTATGTGGATGATATCTATCTCACTGACGACACCCTTGACATTCATTTTACGAGGGTCGATCAGATCATTTTGGGATTTGCAGACCTCGGTTATAAATGTAATTTTAAGAAAAGCAAGATAGCCTTTCTTAGCGTATTGTTCCTGGGATATGAGCTATCAAACGAGGGGAAGAGCCTGGCCCGCACTTCCTAGAAAAGTGTGCTCAACTACAGCCTCCGAACACACTTAAGAAATTACAGTCATTACTGGGTTTCTTCAATTTGGGCAGAACATACATTCCAGATTATGCAGAACGCATCAAGCCACTTTATGACTTAATTCAGCCCACTTTTTCTAGCAGACGATGGACGATTGAACACACACACATCCTTAGGGACATGCAACGGGACATGCTAGAAGCTAAACATTTACACACACGTGACAACAAAACAAATTTGGTCATCAGAATAATTGCTGGTGCCCTTGGATTTACATATGTCACCTTTAATGAGGATGGCACAGTGGCGATAGCTTATAAATCACATTTATATTCAAATGCTGAGAAACGTTTTGCACCTACAGAAAAGATTCTGACAGCAGTTCAAATGGCCGTCATAAAAGAGAGGCCACTTGTTCAGGGGAAACGCATTATTGTTGTCTCCCCGGTGCCGGCCTTAGAGGCTGTCACTAAAGCGAGCGTTCCGAACGCTAAGGCATTACATCCATGCGGATTCAATGGGCAACGTCTCTGACCGCCACTGATGTCGCTTATGTCTTCGATCCAAGGCTTCAGACACAAGAATTTCTCCAGTACGAACAGGAGTACCCGGCTCCTCTGCATATCTTGCTACTAGACAGTTATAATACTATAATTTATACTGACAGATCAGCACAACCCGCTGTAGGTACTAGACATCAATACTCTGCAGCTTGCGCAGCCGTGTGCGGAGTGATGGAAGATGGAGTTTTCCACCCTCACAATACCTACACGCAGACCTTAGGGGACTGCACAACCCAGTTGGCCGCGCTTAAGGCTCTTCTTCTAGCGCTCGAACATACTGAGGCAGGAAGCCAGACTTTGATAGTCTGTGATTCATATTACTGCATCCAGTCATACAATGAGTATCTCAATCATTGGAGATTGAACGGATTTCGGGATTCTAAAGGGAACACCATTAAACACAAAATATTGTGGGGAAGGGTGGCTGCTCCTAAGGATAAGCTACCATGTGTCCATGTAGTTCATACATTAGGACACCAACATGTAGGAATACACGTTGCCGGCAATACATTGGCTGATGAAGCTGCTAAAGCATCAGTAGCTACGGCTTCTGTGGCTGCAGTGACTCGTTCTCGGACGAGGTTGGATAATGAAATATTGATTGCCGTTAAAGCTTCGGCTGCAGGCAAGACCCTTCCGAAAGGTTACCCTACAAACTATACTTACCATGTCAGTGCACAGAATGTTGCTTATACAACAATACATGGGGTTGGGGATCGAGTGATCCCCAATGAAGACCAGAGATTAGAGCTGATTACAGCCGCTCATGAGGGTGTTGCTTCTGCACACGCTGGTATACAGGCCACGATAACAATTCTACAGCAACGATACTGGTGGCCTGGTCTATGCAGACGAAATAAGCAGTATGTCCTTTGCTGTGACATTTGCCAGCAGATTAAGGGCTTTAATATCAAACGCCCTCCACAGACATCCCTCTTAGTGTCAGACAAGCCACTTCGTTATTTCACTCAGGCTGCAGTGGCAGTTCTGTGTAAGAATTGTCAAAAGAAATGCTGCAGCCCATAGGGATCTCCTGGAACCCCAGTACCCTGGGTACCTAGGTACCATATACAAGGGAATTATAAGGGTGTTCCAGTGTGCCAATTAGAATTGGTGAAAATGGTCACTAGCCTGCAGTGACAATTGTAAAGGCAGAGAGAGCATAAGCACTGAGGTTCTGGTTAACAGAGCCTCAGTGACACAGTTAGGCACCACACAGGGAACACATTCAGGCCACAACTATGAGCAATGGGGTCCTGGCTAGCAGGATCCCAGTAAGAAAGGCAAAAACAAACTGACACACAAGTAGAAAATGGGGATAACATACCAGGCAAGATGGTACTTTCCTACACACCCTCCCCCCAAACAAGGGATAATAAGGCTAACCTTGCCCAGATTAGTCTTCATTGTCTAAGTGGAAATATCTGAAGAGTCCATCTGCATTGGAGTGGGTACTCCCAGGTCTATGTTCCACTGTATAGTCCATTTCCTGTAGGGAGATGGACAACCTCAACAATTTAGGGGGTTTCACTTTTCATTTGTTTAAGCCATAATAGAGGTTTGTGGTCTGTCTGAACAATAAAGTGAGTACCAAAAAGGTATGGTCTCAACTTTTTCAGAGCCCAGACCACAGCAAAGGCCTCCCTCTCTATGGCAGACCAACGCTTTTCTCTAGGGGTCAAACTCCCGCTGATAAAAGGAACAGGTTGATCCTGGCCCTCAGTGTTAAGCTGTGATAGTACTACACCTACCCCTAATTCAGAAGCATCAGTCTGGACTATGAACGTCTTGGAGTAACAAGGGCTTTTTAGGACAGGTGCAGAGCACATGGCCTGTTTTAGCTCATCAAAAGCCTTTTGGCAGCTAGCGGTCCTCAATACCTTTTTAGGCATCTTCTTACTAGTGAGGTCATTAAGAGGAGCTGCAATGAAGGCATAATTCTTGATGAACCTCCTATAGTACCATGTGAGGCCTAGGAAGGCTCTCACCTGGGTTTGAGTTGTTGGGGGAGCCCATTCCATAATGGTCTGGATCTTCCCCTGCAGTAGTGCAATCTGTTCCCCACCTACCATGTGGCCCAGATAAACCACTTTCCTCTGCCCTATCTGGCACTTTAAAAGCCTTGATAGTGAGGCCTGCCCTTTACAGGGACTCCAAAGCTTTCCATAGGTGGACCAGGTGCTCATCCCAGGTGGAGCTAAGGACAGCAATATCATCTAGATATGCTGCACTAAAAGCTTCCAAACCTTGCAGGACTGTGTTCACCAACCTGTGAAAAGTTGCAGGTGCATTCTTCAAACCAAAGGGCATAACAGTGAACTGATAGTGCCCTCCAATGGTGGAAAATGCAGTTTTAGGTTTAGCATCTTCTGATAATTTAATCTGCCAATACCCTGCAGTTAAATCAAAAGTGCTTAGATACTTGGCAGAAGCCAGTTTAACTATTAGCTCATCTTCCCTGGGTATAGGGTGAACATCAGTTTTGGTTACTTGTTTGAGACCTCTGTAGTCAACACAAAACCTTATTTCTCTATTACCATATTTACTGTGAGGTTTTGGGACAAGAACCACTGGGCTAGCCCATGGGCTTTCTGAAGGCTCAATTACTCCTAAATCCAACATTTTCTGTACCTCTTGTTTTATGCAGTCCCTGACATGGTCAGGCTGCCTATAAATCTTACCTTTGACAGGTAAACTGTCTCCAGTGTTGATTGTGTGCTCACACCAGGTAGTTGTACCTGGTATCAGTGAGAAGAGGTCAGAAAATTGGCCTAGGAGATTTATACAGTTGTCCTTCTGCTCAGCAGTAAGGCTATCTGCAAGCACCACTCCCTCCACTAAGCCATCAGCTTCAGTGGTGGAGAAGAGGTCAGGGAGAGGGTCACTCTCTTCTTCCTGCCCCTCATCAGTTGCCATGAGCAGGGTGAGATCAGCCCTGTCATAGTAGGGTTTTAGGCGATTGACATGGAGCACCTAAGGGGACTCCTGGCAGTGCCCAGGTCTACCAAATAGGTAACCTCATCCTTCTCATCCTTCTTTTCAACAATGAGATTGTGTCCACTCCATTTGGCTTGGACTGCTCTTGGGGCCACAGGCTCCAATACGCACACCTTCTGTCCTAGGTGGTACTGGGTCAGGACAGCCTTCGGGTCATGTAATTGCTTTTGGAGCTCTTGGCTGGCCTGATTGGCTGGCCTGATGGTTTTTACTGGCCTTTTTCATGTACTCAGCCATTCTGGATCTTAGGCCAAGTACATAGTCCACAATGTCTTGCTCAGGAGCTTTTAAAGGTTGTTCCCAACCCTCTTTCACAAGTGCAAGGGGACCTCTTACAGGGTGCCCACAGAGGAGTTCAAAGGGGCTAAAGCCCACCCTTTTTTGGGGTACCTCTCTGTAAGCAAAAAGGAGGCATGGCGACAGGACATCCCATCTCTTTCTGAGTTTTTCAGGGAGTCCTGTAATCATACCTTTGAGAGTTTTATTCAACCTCTCAACCAGACCATTTGTCTGTGAATGATAAGGAGTAGTGAACTTATAAGTTACACCACACTCCTTCCACATAGCTTTCAGGTATGCAGATATGAAGTTACTACCTCTGTCTGACACCACTTCCTTAGGAAAACCCTCTCAGGAGGTCTTTTGCCACTGCAGGAGCTGTAGTGGTCCTTAAGGGAATTGCTTCAAGATACCTAGTGGCATGGTCCACTACCACAAGGATAAATCTATTGCCTGAAGCTGTTGGAGGGTCAAGGGGGCCAACTATGTCAACCCCTACTCTTTCAAACGACACCCCAACCACTGGGAGTGGAATAAAGGGGGCCTTAGGTGTGCCACTAGTCTTGCCACTGGCTTGGTAGGTCACACAGAAGCGACAAAACTCCTTAGTGTCCTCTGACATGTGAGGCCAGTGAAACAATGGAACAAGTCTGTCCCAAGTTTTGCTCTGGCCCAAATGCCCAGCCAAAGGAATGTCATGTGCCAAGGTCAGAAGAAACTCCCTATACTGCAAAGGGATAACCAATCTCCTGGCAGCTCCAGGTTTAGGGTCCCTTGACTCAGTATAAAGGAGGTTGTCTTCCCAATAGACTTTATGGCTATGAGTGACATCCCCATTCTTCTGTTTGACAGTTTGCTGTCTTAAACCCTCTAGTGTGGGATAGGTCTGCTGTGCCACAGTCAGCTCTTCCCTAGCAGGCCCCCCTGCACCCAAAAGCTCAGCAGTGTCTGCTGCCAGCTCCTCTGGTGTAGGTTCTGCACAGGGAGAGGATTCCTCTTCCTCAAAAGAGGAATCTTCTGGAGAGGGAGGGATAGTGGGCAAGGATTTACCATTTCTACCCCTAGCTTTTGAGAGCACTTGATCCATTGTTCCAGGATCCAAGCTTCCCTGTCTTCTTTGCTTCTTGGCCTGAGTCCTTGGACCAGTAACCCCCTCCCCCAGTTGAGATTCACAACAGCCATGGGGTGGCTAAGAGTGTTGTTATGATCATCAGTCACTTAGTACTGCTGACCAAGTAGGTGTTGATCAGGGTGAACCAGTTTCTCAATCACCATAGTGACACTGGGTCCTGTATCCCTGTAGGCCTCAACTTCAACACCAATTATTAGGGGAAGCTGCTTGTACTTACCCATATTAAGGGGACAAGCAACCAAGGTGGCAAAGTCAATGCCACCATCAGAGACTAAAACAGCCTCTGTGGTTTCCCTAACAAGACCAATCCCAACTACACTACCAATGGTGAGCCCAGCTACACCCTTTGATTGGCTATTTGTAGTAGACTTCCCAATACCACTGCTATTACTAGGGGCACTAGAGGTTGCAGTTGGGGTTGTGGTAGTGGGAGCGTTAGTGTTTTTCTTTGGGCAAGTGAAATCACTTGCCCAATGGCCTTTACTCTTACATAAATAACACCATGGCTTCTTTTGATTGTGGGAAGAAGATTTGGACGCACCACCCCCAGAGGATTTTTGTGGGCCTGATGAAGACTCAGAATGTTTTTTTATCTTTGTCCCCACCCTTGTCAGAAGACTTACCATCCTTCTTCTTGCCGTCCTTGTCACCACCTTGAAGTACTGGGTTTTTCAGAACCCAGTGGTGCCAGGGAACACACCCTAAGACTTCGAGTCCTTCCTGTTTCAGACTACAGAAACACAGAGGGGGTGATTTTAACCTTGGCGGACGGCGGAGGCCGTCCGCCAAGGTACCGCCGTGAAATTACCGCACCGCGGTCAAAAGCAAAAGACCGCGGTGGCCATTTAAACATTTCCTCTGGGCCGGCGGGCGCTCTCCGAAAGAGCGCCCGCCGGCCCAGAGGAAATGCCCCTGCAACGAGGACGCCGGCTCAGAATTGAGCCGGCGTAGTTGCAGGGGTGCGACGGGTGCAGTTGCACCCGTCGCGTATTTCAGTGTCTGCAAGGCAGACACTGAAATACTTTGCGGGGCCCTCTTACAGGGGCCCCGCGGCACCCCCTACCGCCATCCTGTTCATGGCGGGTTTCCCGCCATGAACAGGATGGCGGTAGGGGCTGTCAGAATCCTCATGGCGGCGGAGCGCGCTCCGCCGCCATGAAGGATTCCCCCAAGCAGCGGTAAGTCGGCGGGAGCCCGCCGACTTGCCGCTTCTGACCGCGGCTGAACCGCCGCAGTCAGAATGCTCGTGGGAGCACCGCCAGCCTGTTGGCGGTGCTCCCGTGGTCGGTGGCCCTGGCGGCCACCGGCCGCCAGGGTCAGAATGACCCCCAGAGTCTTCTTGGTGAAGTCAAAGATCTTGTTTATTGGCTGCAGCCAGCAACAGGTATCCTAGAAGTACAACACGGTGTATATTCTCAGGAGACTGCTCCCCTTGCAAAGCTAACCTTCTCTTTTATACAAAATATTATGCTTTAGGCAAACATTCCTTATTTTGCAGTTGACCATTCACATATTTTCACTACAAAGAAAATAGCAGGGTTATGATGACAAGCCCATATTTCAGTTTGTCCAGCCCTCAATCAATTTCCCGGCAAGGCTCAGTACTTTCATCAGATATCGACGGACCCCCAATATAAACAGGCACCTCCTCCTTGTAAAGCAAGTCATAAAGAAAGAAACAGGGACAGGTGTGTGTAAGATTAGGCATGGTTTGTGTGTGATGAAAGGTTTTATGATGTGTTGTGCCTTGATACTAATCTCATTCGGCCACTGGGAATGAATCTGGCCGAACAGGTTTGGCTTCAGACAGTGGAGTCAGCTTGCCCAGGTCACAGAGGAGTCAGCAAAGATGTACGTGTCCTTCAGACTCGTTTTCGGCATTAGTCATTGGCCTATGTGAGGGCAATCATAAAATGGCTGTCGCTACAATGGAACCTCAGAGTTTCAGGACGGAAACTCTGATATTCGGGTGATTTCGTCACCCGAATATGAATACAATGCTTGTGCATACTATTCTAATCATTCTCGGTCTGCTGATACCAAAATCGTTGTGATACGACAATGTTTATAACACGGGTCCAGAATTTTCAGTACCACAGACCCTCCTTTTGCCCTTACATAGGCAATAACCTATACTCATGCTAATCTGAGTCCAGGTCTATATTCATAAAATCGTTGAGATGTTGCTGTAGCATCATCCTATTACTTAGCTCGTCTTTTGATACAGGTTTCCTTACACACAATGTAGCACAGAGGCCACATATTGCAGGAGCACACTGTATACACAAACAGGACAGGAAAAGAATGGCTAAGATCATCCCAATGACTACCAGAGTCTTCCATCCCCAGGCGGATATCAGCTCCCAGAACCACCCCATCAATGACCAATCTCCTTTATCCACGTGAATAGATTCAGAGATCTTATGCAGTTTGGAAATGGCCTGGTAGACTGTCGGAGCGTTATCTGGGATGAAAACACAGAAACTTGATTGGATCACTTTACATACCCCACCTCGGTCTGCAAGTATGACGTCTAATGCGACCCTGTTCTGAAGAGTCATAAGGCGATCCGACTGGAGCTCAGCAGTCAAATTACCAAGGGCACCGGCGGTTTCAACTACCGTGGATTCAACCACCCTTGCCAATTGCCTTATGTTCCTGCTGTTAACCATAGGACCCCAAAACGGCAGAAAACCCCTTACGACATCTCCAAATTCTTGTCCTGTAGTGTCTTCTTTACTTATGACACCTCTAACTATCCTTGTCTTATGGTAATCTGCTGCGGCCGTGTAGGTAGGAGGTAACAGGAACGAAACAAAACATGTGCCTGAGAAGTCAGGGGGCAACCATGTATAGGCTCTATTACGGCAGATGAAATAGGTACCCTTAGCTGCTAATAACGAAGGAGAAGTCTGAGACGCAAAAACTAATGTTTCAGTGCAGATACTTTTCCCTAACTGAGCTCTGGGATTCTTGCCATTACCTTGCAGACATAGGTGACCCTGATGGGGTACAATCCAAATCGGGGAGGATCTCTTTGCTCGCTGGTTCCCACTCAGAGTAACTCCATATCCTGTTATGTTCCATCCAATATATGCTAGTGTCTCATCTCTCCGGATAGTCTCATAGGAAATATCTTCCCTAATCATATCTACTATACCCTTAGCTAGAGCACTATTTTTAGGATTATCTTTCATAGAATGTAGGGGGTTGGCTTCATACGCGTATATGAACACCGTTCTATATGCCCACACAGAACCATTATGGCTGAAAGGCAGGACCAGATAAGGGATACCTTTATCAGTAGTATGAGGCATAAGACCGCACACCCAACAGTTAGTTGTGTTCACTACTAATTGGTGTTGGTGTAGAAGCTGAATGAATGAATTGTTGACAAATTCTAATCTTCTGGCAGACTCGTGTTCAGGGGGTGAAAAGAATGCGAGGAAACAGTAGAAGGAGGTATGGGCTGTGTAATGGGTGCAAATGTCACTTGAAAAGAGAATAAAACATATCCTATTAAAAACGTCCTTACACTAAGCAACATGAAAATACATAATATCAAAAATCGTTTCTTTATCATTATTATACACATTCTGGCTTTAAAGTCCATCTGTTTGGCAGGTCTCTCATTCTTGAAAAACTCCATCCTCTCTAATTGCTGCTCGCGGTGGTAGGGTATTCTATGCTAGGTGTTAGACTTTTCATCCTTGGCGTGGTCTCCCTTAACTTTTTGCCTCTGTTCCCCAGGTTGTTGATGGGTGCTGGACTCTGATTTTACTGTTTTTGTTACTCTGGGCACTTTACCACTGCTAACCAGTGCTAAAGTGCAAGTGCTCCTGTTTAAAATGTGTACGTAATTGATTCTCCATGATTGCCATATTTGTTTTACTGTTAAGTCCCTAGTAAAGTGCACTAGAGGTGCCCAGGGCCTGTAAATCAAATGTTACTAGTGGGCCTGCAGCACTGGTTGTGCCACCCACACAAGTAACCCTGTAATCATGTCTCACACCTGCCACTGCAGTGTCTGTGTGTGTATTTTTACTCTGTAAATTCGACTTGGCAAGTGTACCCACTTGCCAGGCCTAAACCTTCCCTTTTCTTACATGTAAGGCCCCCCTAAGGTAGGCCCTAGGTAGCCCCAAGGGCAGGGTGCAGTGTATGGATAAGGTAGGACATATAGTAATGTGGTTTATATGTCCTGACAGTGAAATACTGCCAACTTCGTTTTTCACTGTTGCAAGGCCTGTCTCTCTCATAGGATAACATGGGGGCTACCTTTAAATATGATTAAAGTGTAGATTCCCCTAGAGAGTAGATGGACATGTGGAGTTTGGGGTCCCTGAACTCACAATTTAAAAATACATCTTTTAGTAAAGTTGATTTTAAGATTGTGCGTTTGAAAATGCCACTTTTAGAAAGTGAGCATTTTCTTGCTTAAACCATTCTGTGACTCTGCCGTGTTTGTGGATTACCTGTCTGGGTCAGTTTGACAGTTGGGTTGTTTTTCACCTCACACCAGACAGTGACACAAAGGGGGCTGGGGTGTAACCTGCATTTCCTGATTAGCCATCTCTGCTAGGAGGGAGGGGTGGAGTGGTCACTCTCATCTGAAAGGACTGTGCCTGCCTCTGACAATGTCGGCTCCAACCCCCTGCTGTGTGTCTGATGACTTGCCTGGGCAAGGCAGGATTTCACAAGTAGGTGTGAGTCCCCTTTGAAGAAAGGTGACTTCAAAGACTAAAATGGGTATAAGAAGGGCACCCAAATCTACAGACTTTAGAAACACTTCTGGAACCAAGAGGAACCTCTGCCTGGAGAAGAGCTGATAGCTGAGGAAGACGTGCTGCCCTGCCTGTGACTGTGCTTTGTGGAGCTTTCCTGCAGTGCTGCTTCTGCCAGAGTAAGAGGGCAAAGACTGGACTTTGTGTGCCTTCCATCTTGTGATGAAATCTCCAAGGGCTTGAGTTAGAGCTTGCCTCCTGTTGTTTGAAGTCTCAGGGACAGCAAAGACTTCTCTCTGCCAGCACCTGGAGTCTCTGGAGAGACTCCTGCTCTGACAAGTGGTGCCCGATCCAGTCCCTGGGCCCTTGAAAGAAAAGCTGGTGGAAATCCAAGAAAATTGACTTCGGATGACTCCGGACCAATGCCGCTGCTGAATCCGGTAACGCCGCCTGCACCTGACGCCGTGACCTTCGCTGGAACGCGACGCTCTTCGCAGGCCCGATGCCGCTGCAGCCCCGCTGAAGTTCGTGACTCCGTGGAAGTCACCGCACCACGTCGTGACAGACGCCGCTCGAAGTGCACCGATTCAACGTTTCGCACAGACGCCGCGATCCCTGACTTTGCGCATCGGCTTGTTTTCACTCTTCACCAAAGGTACTGTACTTGGGGGTCTACACGACTCCGTGTCCGGCGCCGCTGGTGTCGGCTTGTTGGGAACGACTCCGTCACGACGCCGTGTTAACATCTCATTGAAGCATTTTTGTTTCTAAGCGCTATTTTTGAGTTTAATCTTTAAAAATTCATAACTTGACTTGTGTATGTTGGATTTTTGTCGTTTTGGTCTTGTTTTGTTTAGATAAATATTTCCTATTTTTCTAAACTGGTGTTGTGTCATTTTGTAGTGTTTTCATTGAGTTACTGTGTGTGTTGGTACAAATACTTTACACCTAGCACTCTGAGGTTAAGCCTACTGCTCTGCCAAGCTACCAAGGGGGTAAGCAGGGGTTAGCTGAGGGTGATTCTCTTTTACTCTGACTAGAGTGAGGGTCCTTGCTTGAACAGGGGGTAACCTGACTGTCAACCAAAGACCCCATTTCTAACACTAGGGAATGCTTCTGTCAGTCCAGGGCAACTCCCTTAGACCGACCAGAACTGTCGACCTAACGTCTTCAGCTGCACTCCAAAGACTTGGGCAACCACGACCCTACAGCTGAACCCGGATGGCGGTTCGAAAAAAAAAAACTAAAATAAGAAAGTTTATCAGATGAGAGAGCCGCACTTAAAAAAAAAATAGCAAAGGAACGGGAAAAAATTATTTGTCCTTATTTCTTGGTCTCAAATTATAACGGCTTTTTCCAGGTACTGTCTGGTTCTGGAACAAGAGTTCAGGCTCTGTAGTGTTCAATCGAATTGACGGTGGCACAGCTTCTTGCAAATTATTGTCACTTTCTCGTTCAGAAATTGTTCCTTTTACACATGCATCGCTAAATGGCAAAGAACGAGGCACAGTCTCAGTCTCAGAGTCAGCGATCCCCTCCTGGACCCACCGGTCGTACGGTAGAGGAAAAGGGACCCTCTTGCAGTGTACGCCGTGGATCCAGTTCTTTTTCCCATCCACTCGAACAGCTGATCTTGTTGAGAGAAGGACGAGGTGGGTGCCGGTCCAACCGGGCTGGTCATTCTTTGTCCGCTGGAAGTTCTTGACCAGCACCCATGATCCAGGATCGATAAGATGTCCTGGAGCTTCAGAGACCTGAGGCAGAGTATTGTGAACCTGTTGGGGTAGAACACGCAATTTAGTCGTCAATTCATACAAATAATCAAGCAGTACAGGGTGTTCGATCTCACTGAATTTTGTTGGTCTTGGCACTCCCCATATGTTGGCTGGCCGGCCGAACACAATTTCATAGGGACTAAGTCCCACTCGCGAATGCTCAGTCATTCTTGTTGATAGGAGTGCTAAAGGCAGAGCGTCAGGCCATTTAAGACCAGAGCTCGCTTGTATCTTTGCCAACTTCAGTTTTAGCGTGCCATTATAGCACTCTACTAGTCCAGCTGATTGGGGGTGATTTGCAGCGTGGAATTTTTGCTGGATACCTAGCCCCTCACATACTTTTTTCATCACTCGACCCACAAATTCACTCCCATTATCACCCCAGACCATTCTCGGCATTCCAAACCTAGGGAAGAATTCTTTGGCAAGGACTTTAGCTGTGGATAAGGCAGTGTTGTCTTTTAAGGGATATGCTTCTACCCATCTTGAAAAGGCACAAACAATAACGAGTACGTATTTCAGATTGTTGCACCTTTCCATGTGGATGAAATCTAGCTGCAAAACCTCGAACGGATACGTTGGAGGCGCAAAATGACCAGCTGGAGTTGGGGTTCCCCTACCAGGATTGTATTTCAGACACACCATGCAATTCTTGACCACATTCTCTGCACATTTAGGAATTCCAGCATTTTGCCATACTGGAGCCAACAACTTACAAATTCCTTTCACACTGATATGGGCCATTCCATGAGCCATTGTCACCACTGCAAGCACATACACATCGGGTAACAACCATTGCTGATGTTCTGACAAGTCAACCCAACAACCATTTTCATCCAATTTACCCGTACTTTCTTTCCACACATTCAACTCTTTCTCTGAAGCTTCAGCTTGAAGAGACTTCACACCCTCTATTATATCTTCACACATTCCAACGTCACCAACCCATCTTGCGGGGCCTGCAACATACATTCGATTCATCACATCTTTTGCTGTTTCTTTTGCGATTTCGTCAGCAAATGTATTGCCACGACCGACATTATCAGTAACCTTCTTGTGTGCACTGCATTTCACAATCGCAACTTGTAATGGCAAGGTCAGTGACTCAAGAAGCTCATTCATCAACTGACCATGCTGAATTTTAGTTCCATGCGAAGTCAGGAACCCACGTTCTTTCCACAATCGTCCAAAACTATGGGCCACACCAAACGCATACTGGCTGTCGGTATATATGGTCACTTTCATTCCTTTCGATAACGCACACGCTCTCGTAAGTGCAATCAGCTCTGCTGCTTGAGCTCAATTATGTGGTATACGTGCAGCTTCAACAATCGTATGAAAAGTTGTGACAGCATATGCTGCAGTCGTATCACCATTCGGAAGCTTGAAGCATCAACCATCCACCCATAAGGTACCATCACACTTTACAAGAGGAGTATCTTAAAGATCTACTCTTCCTTTCGTTTCTTCTTCTGTCCTAAGAAAACAATCATGTTGTTCAACATCATCTGTCTCTACTGAAATCGGCAATAACGTGGCTGGATTCAACATATTGCACCTCTTTATGTGCACATGACTCGCTAACAGTGTCAACTCGTAACCTGACAATCGAGCACTAGTTAAATGCTGTGTCTTGGTCCTGTTTAACAACGTGTCCACTGCATGTGGAACCATCACAATCAACATATTATTCATCACTAACCCAGCAGACTGTCGAATAGAAACAGCTGCTGACGCTGTGGCTCTCAAGCAACTCGGCAATGCTTTAGCTACTGGATCCAAAGTCGACGAAAAATATGCGCATGGGTGCTGCTTGTCTCCAAAAGACTGTGTCAGCACTGACAATGCACAACCCTCTTTCTCATGGACATACAGTGTAAAGGGCTTACTGTAGTCGGGGGTACCCAACACAGGAGCCGAACACAATGCATTACGCAATTCGAAAAAACTTTTCTGACAATCTTCAGACCACGGAACGGGGTTCGGTGTATCTTTATAGGTCAATGCTACCAAAGGTTTGGCCAGCAAAGAAAGATTCGGTATCCATTGTCTACAGTATGATGTAATGCCCAAGAAAGCACGTACTTCTCTCTGTGTCCTTGGCACACTCAATTTTGCAATTGCCTGAATTCTTTCTGAGGTCAGTTTCCTTCCCTCCTTCGATAAGAGATGACCTAAGTAGGTCACTTCTTGTCGACAATATTGCAGTTTTGAAAGGGACACTTTGTGATGTAAATCAGACAAATGACGCAACAACAACAAGGTGGCTTCTTTACAAATCTCTTCAGTATCTGTAGCGACTAGCAAATCATCAATGTACTTAATAAGGGTAGCGCCGTCAGGTAAAACAACTGCATCAAGCTGTGTTTTTAAAGCCTGACTATATATTGATGGACTTTCACAGTAGCCTTGAGGAGCGCGTTTGAAGCGGAAACTTCAGCCTCCTAAACTGAAGCCAAAAATATCCCTGCTCTCCTCGGCAATCGGGATGCTGAAGAAAGCATTCTTTAAGTCAATCACCGAGAACCAGGTGGCGGAAGCTGGAATCATAGTTAATAGGGCAGTGATATCAGGAACAACTGGAAACTGTGGCACAACTATTTTATTTAAATCTCTAAGATCAATCACGAACCTGTAAACAGGTGGCTTATAGGGGTCAGTACGTTTCAAAACAGGCAGAACAGGACTATTACAAACCTTGCCTCTTGTCTCTTCAACTACATCTTTTTCTATTAAATCATAAATGATCGCTAGCAACGCCTTTTCACCTTCACTTGAGATCTTGTATTGTTGAATGCGTGGTAATTTAACATTGGCTTTCAATGTCACAACATAAGGTGGTATTTCCAAAAGACCCACATCATTAGGACCAGTAGCCCAAATGATATCAGGAAGAAACGACAATTCGGTCGGAAGTTTATCCTTCGACAAATACATTGTAGAGACCATTTTCCTACCCAGTGTAAGTTGTACTCCCGAAGGGGAACAATATAATGTTGCATACAATCTTTTCAACAAATCCAATCCTAACAAGTTTTCACCACAACCTGTCGTCAGAATAAGGGGTGCTTCCAATTCACAAGGTCCAACAGAAAGGGACATAGGACTAGAAATCGGGTTCCTAACCGGGGCGCCAGAAAAACCTACTGAAACATTCATCTCGCCAGACAAAGGTGCGCCAGGGAGTTTTGAGTGCATAATAGAACTCTTTATAGCACCAGTATCCAACAGAAAAGGCTCCGACACACCTGATGTAATCACTTTAACATAAGGTCCATTCTGATCTACTGGAACTAAAAAAACTCCCTCTCTCCGTCTATGGCTGTCCTAGCAATTATTACCTTCCAGATTCTCATCTTCTGCATAGTAGTCGTCAGCATAGTACTGAGCCGTCCTACCAGACGCGTTATGTTGCTGGTCAAAGCTATTCATTGAATTTTGAGACGGAAAGGAACGCGTGTTCTTGGGGAAACTTCCACGTCCTCTACCTCTAGGAGCTTGTTGAACACCTCGACCTCTTGCGCCAGAAGCATCATTCGTACGCTGTAACAAAATAGGACACCTAAACTTGAAATGACCCTCTTCTTTACAATATGAACACTGATTGGGACCTACAAGAACACGTGGTTGAGAAAACTCGAACCTTTGCGAGTTTCTCTGGAACTGTTGAGGTTGCTGATAGTTACTCTGACCACCACTTGGCGGATACGCCTGTTGTAAAAGAACCTTCGTCTTTAATTCTTTAGTTTTCTTGTCTGCTCTATCCTTCTCATCTTTATCCCGATTTTCGTAGTACTGTGCAGTAGCCAATATTTGTGCTGAAGAGGAAACGGCCCAAGAACTCTCTGAATCCTTCAATTTCTTACACAGCTCGGCAAGCAAATTGTGCACAAACTTGTCGACGAACAACCGTTGACCACCTTCTGTACTCATATCTTGACCACTGTGGTCGATAAACGTTTCCTCAAACCTGGTGAAGAAATCAGACACTGTTTCATCTTTCTTCTGCTTACACGCAGACAATTTATCCCAATTCACACGCATCGCAGGCATTAAAGTCTTCATGTAAGTAATGATCCTAGCAGGCAGTTCTGCTACCAAAGGTTCAGGCTTGGCACCACCAACTTGTCTATCATTTGCAGCACTAATATTAGCCCATGAGTCACCTAACTCTTGCGCATGATCTGTATGGCGAATCAATCTCCACAAAGGCTGTGGAACAACATTCCCAAATAACATGTCTATGTCGGCTAAATTCATGATGCATGAGTCTGCAGTCTGTGATAATTCCTTATAATACCCTGCAGGGTTTTTACGGGGATCAGGCAAAGTCTGCTTAAGGGCTAAAACTTCAGCTCGCTTCCACGGAACATGTACCCAAACACGCTGAAAATGAGCTGGGACAGCATCAATTTGATTATCAACATCAGCCGCAACGGCGTCCTTCCATACCGGAGGGACTACTCTCCTTGGGTACTGTCGCACCTTTTTTTTAACAGAAGAGTCATGTTCGAACAATGACTGAGAAGGATCCTTATTCCTAAAGGACAACAACGTCGCAACTGCTTTCTCAACATCAGAACCCACAATCGTGCGCTTTGCAAACTCAAACCGTACACGGCACAAATCAGGCGGATTTGTTTCCAAATCATTATCCTCCAATTCCTCACAAAGGAAAGCACACATTTTCTAAAAAACGTATCTTTGTTTCGGTGCTTCCCATTCATGGAAGACATCCATAACAGACTCTACATCGTATCTTAAAGGGTAAACAACCCATTTACGCGCCATACGGTCAAACATTTCTCTCACTCGAGAATTAGGCAGTTGACTACGCGACTGCTTACGCTCCGAATCTGGGGTCACACCAGACGACCCAAAGAGAGGAAATATAAGGCTGGCAACAGTATCTGTCATTCTCAGTCGGACAGAAGGAGAAGTTGATGAAAGAACAGGAGGAAAAAAAGAGGGAGGCAAGGCAGACACAGAGGCAGACGCAGAGGCAGTATCAGGAAGAACACCAGAAGAGGCAGTCGATGTAGTACATAAAGTCGTAGGAGGTACAGATGGAGCAGGTAGCGAAGTCGGCGGCCCTTGAAGGGGCTGCGCCATAGTAGTAGGAGCCAACTGAAGAGGAGCTGGCGGCTGTGGAAGAACCTGAGGCACAATAACCGGAGGTTGCACAGCTAAAGGTTGCGGAGGTGCTGTAGCATTCTGCGCATAAGGGGGTGGCGACCTCAACAAGTGTGATATTAAAGGATCTTTCTCAAGTTCTTTTGCTGCATCTTGCTGAAGAAGCTGAAAAACTGGATAACATTTATCGGTCACCATTTTACGTTGCCTGTGCAACTGCTCATTCATCTGTTCTTCTTCATCATCTTTAAACTGCATGGCAGCTTGCATTATCGAGATACCCTCTTCCCTCTTATTTCTCTTTGCTAATTTAATTTCCTTCTGTTTGGCTTCCTTACGCCATAGGCGGAAAGAGTCAAACATCGCCGGCGGGCTTTCTTCTTAAAAAGTTTAACCTCCAGATTATCCAGAATCTCTGTGTCAAAACTACCATATTGGGGCCATTTTAAAACATCATCTTTCCTGGTGTATCGGATCCATACTTCATTATATGTGAGGGGGCCTATGCCATGTTTCACATATAGTTCATAGGTTGGAGTTCCAATCGGAGGAACCGGACACGAGTCCTCCAATCGGGAATCCCTATTATAACCAAGACAAAACAAATTTCCATGTCTGCTAAGACCAGGCATCTTCGCTCTCCAGTCTAACTTCAAACTTCAAAGGATTATTGAATATAATAGTCTCGTGAATACACGAATCCCTCGGCTTTGGTACTTGCAAGTTCCAAATGAAAGATCCCAAGGGGATACCAAACTAAGAACCAAACTAAGGACTGGGAGACACTCCACTTATACTTAACTGAGGTATCGATGACGTCACCAGAAGACTCGTTTATCGTTTCGCTCTACCAAAACATCAAGGGTCCAAAACAGGGCGATAGTCAGGGCAGCAGTCCTTCGTAGCCGTCGGGAAGCGGGGAACCTCGCAGCAAAGACTTTCGGGCCACGTCGACTTACAGGGGTCGATGAAGTGGCGGCCTCCCTCCAGAATTTTCACACGAAGCTCCACACGAACCTCTGGCTTGGACCAGTACCACTGAAATCGCCCCACGTTGGGCGCCAACTGAAGTACTGAGTTTTTGAGAACCCAGTGGTGCCAGGGAACACACCCTAAGACTTCGAGTCCTTCCTGTTTCAGACTACAGAAACACAGAGTCTTCTTGGTGAAGTCAAAGATCTTGTTTATTGGCTGCAGCCAGCAACAGGTATCCTAGAAGTACAACACGGTGTATATTCTCAGGAGACTGCTCCCCTTGCAAAGCTAACCTTCTCTTTTATACAAAATATTATGCTTTAGGCAAACATTCCTTATTTTACAGTTGACCATTCACATATTTTCACTACAAAGAAAATAGCAGGGTTATGATGACAAGCCCATATTTCAGTTTGTCCAGCCCTCAATCAATTACCCGGCAAGGCTCAGTACTTTCATCAGATATCGACGGATCCCCAATATAAACAGGCACCTCCTCCTTGTAAAGCAAGTCATAAAGAAAGAAACAGGGACAGGTGTGTGTAAGATTAGGCATGGTTTGTGTGTGATGAAAGGTTTTATGATGTGTTGTGCCTTAATACTAATCTCATTCGGCCACTGGGAATGAAACTGGCCGAACAGGTTTGGCTTCAGGCAGTGGAGTCAGCTTGCCCAGGTCACAGAGGAGTCAGCAAAGATGTACGTGTCCTTCAGACTCGTTTTCGGCATTAGTCATTGGCCTATGTGAGGGCAATCACAAAATGGCTGTCGCTACAATGGAACCTCAGAGTTTCAGGACGGAAACTCTGATATTCGGGTGATTTTGTCACCCGAATATGAATACAATGCTTGTGCATACTATTCTAATCATTCTCGGTCTGCTTATACCAAAATCGTTGTGATACGACAATGTTTATAACACGGGACCAGAATTTTCAGTACCACAACCTGTATGAACGTTTCTGTTCACTCTTATTCTGACCCATTTGTCTGCCTTCTTTCCCAATTCTTGGGGAGAGGTCAGATCTGAGTCTACCAAGTACTGATGCAACAAGTCAGACACACAATTATTCAAAATATGCTCTCTCAGGATTAGATTATACAGGCTTTCATAGTCAGTCACCTTACTGCCATGTAACCATCCCTCCAAGGCCTTCACTGAACAGTCTACAAAGTCTGCCCAGTCTTGAGAGGACTCTTTTCTGGTATCTCTGAACTTTATCCTGTATTGTTCAGTGGTTAAGCCAAATCCATCTAAGAGTGCATCCTTCAAAACGTTGTAATTATTAGCATCACTTTTTCTGACAGTAATGAGCCTATCCGTACCCTTACCAGTGAAAGATAGCCACAAGATAGCAGCCCACTGCTTTTGAGGGACCAACTGTACCATACAGGCTCTCTCAAGTGCAGCAAACCATTTGTTAATGTCACCCACCTCCTTGTAAGGGGGGACTATCTTATGCAGGTTCCTAGAATCTTGTTCTCTTACAGGATTACTATCAAGGACACTGCTGCTGCCAGCATGGGGAACTAACCTCAACCTCTGCCTTTCACTCTCCATATCTAGAGATTCCCTGTCCAAGGCCAACTGCTGCTGTCGTAGCTTCAGTCTGGCTTCTTCCAACCTCAGCTTTATGAGTTCCCTGTCTAGGGTGTTATCCTCAGGGTGGGAGGCTTGGGAATTCTGGGACACAGAGGTAATAAGGGAATTAGCAGAAGTGGACCTGTCTCTAACTGGCTGGACTCTAGTGACCTGGCCTTTTGGAGTGAAAGGTGCCCTACTAGTGTGTGACCCCCCCTCCCACTACCAGTGTCACTAGGTGGCCTGTTAGCTGGCAGGTCTTTGGATGAACCCTTCCCAGAGTCCTCAGGGCCCTCCCCTGATTCTTGCTGGGCACCCCCCTCCTCCACCTCCTGATCCTGGGATGGGCCAGACTGGTTCTGGTCACTTTCTAGGAGAAGGCTAAGAGAAGATCTTAGGTAGGGTTCTTATCAATGCTTTAACCTCCTTCTATGCAGAGACCCCCTCAAACGTTTAACATTTAAACTACCATAGGTTGTCTGAACAACTGTGAGAATAAGTTCTACTGCCTTTGTTAGGGATGGTTTGGAAGTTCCCCACCCTTTCTTTCCTTGTGGTATAGAGTGATTGACCATTACCTCTGTTACACTCTTGTGACTATTTTTTAATCTTGGCCTCAATCCTCCGTATGGACTAATAAATTGATTACCCTGTGTTTAGGTTCGAGAGCCAATTTTAACCCCTGGCTTTATTCTTCTATTTTTCTCCTTCCCAAACTCACACTTGGGGTCTTGGCGTTATCACAAAAAGATCTCCGGCAAAGAGCCCCCCCTTTTGGGGTGGTGCCCGTCAGACATTGCAGTGCCGGTCTGACGAGGAGCAACTCCGATGATGAAGCATGACACCTATGTGGGTGTGTGAGGTTTCTTGCTCCTAAAATTTAGGACCCCTTTGTATCCTTTCTCTTCTTTCCGTTGGAACAGTGTATTTTATTTATCTACATATTATCACTAATCGGGAGGTGATACACTGGACCAGAATTCCTCCCCATCCCCTGTTTATTATTCTAAGTTCTACTGCAGACATAGTTGTAAGAAAGGGTTTAGGACAGAGAGAAAAACGTTTCAGAAACTTTTAAAGAAAAGAGAAAAACTTTTCAAAACTTTTGAAAACTTTTTAGAAAATGTTTAGAAAGAAAGTTAAACTGTTTAGGTTAACTCTATATATTTTTAAGTATTTGGAATATGTTTTTCTTATGAGAAGCACCAATGACAAAGTGGTAAAGCAGTTACAAGTACTTATCCCACCGCTGCACCACCAATGTAGGAGGCTGGTCTCGCTTATAGTGGGTACCTGATGGTACTTACACCTTGTGCCAGGTCCAGTTATCCCCTATTAGTAGATTAGTAGTGTTCTAGCAGCTTAGGCTGATAGAGGTAGCTATAGCAGAGCAGCTTAGGCTGAACTAGGAGACATGCAAAGCTCCTACTATACCACTTATATCATATAGCACTATATCATAAGAATCACAATATTAAGAGTTACTGAAAAATAAAGGTACTTTATTTTAGTGACACTGTGCCAAAAATATCTCAGAGGATATACTCCCTTAGGAGATAAGTAAAATAGACAAAATATACACACTGAAATCAGGTACAGAAGTGTGGCACAATGGTTAGAGCGGCAATCCCTGATGCAGAGATTTGGCCCAGGACCAGGATCAATTCCTACCTCTTGAGTCTTGGGCTCAATTCCCTTGGACCAGATAATTCTTTCCTTGGTGCCTAATCTAATTAGTGGGTCCCACTCTGTAACTCTGGGTAATAGCTTGCTTAATCTCCACAATGTCCCTCACAGTGCTTGGATGCCTGGCTTCACCCTGGGGCTGTCCAGAAGTGGGTGCCTCACAGGGAAAAGCCAGGAGGGGTTCCACAGTGGTATGTGTACAGTGCCTTGAGACCCTAACAGGTAAGTAGTGCGCTATACAAGTGGTAACTTTACAGTTTAGTTTTAGTTTAGGTAAGTAAACAGTTAGAAAAGTAGTGCAAACACTAGAATACAATAGAATGCAATAGGCCTAGGAGCTACACAAACCATATACTAAGAAAGTGGAATGCGAACCACTTAGGGACCCCAGGCCTAGTGTATTGTGTAGATGGTCACTGGAAGTGTAAGAAAACACTAAGGGTGTCCAAGATACCCCAACCCAAGACCCTGAAAAGTAGGAGTAAAGTTACCCTACTATCCCAGAAACACACTAAAGTCGTGATAGGAGATTCTGCAAAGAATACAACAGACTGTAATACACTGAAGACAGATTCCTGTACCTGCAAAGGAAGGGGACCAAGTCCTAGAATCATAAAAGTGTCCTGGGGGGCAGGAGCCCACTAAACCCCAGATGAAGGTGCAAAATGTCTGCCTCCGGGTGGAAGAAGCTGAAGATTCTGCAACAACGGAAGATGCAAGGACGTTTCCTTTGCACAGAAGATGTCCCACGGCGTGCTGGAGGAGCAGAGTTGTTTCCACGCAGAAAGACCGAAAACAAGCCTTGCTAGCTGCAAAGGTTGCGATTGAAGATAAAGGGTGCTGCCCGGGCCCAGGAAGGACCAGGAGGTAACCACTTGGAAGAGGAGACAGAGGGGGCACACAGCAATACAGAGAGCCCATGCAGAAGCAGGCACCACCCACAGAAGTACTTGAACACGGGTCCAAGAAAACTAATCACGGCAGTCATCTCAACACTACAAGGGCGGGTCCCACAAAGCCGGTGGTCAACTCAGCGAGTTGAGCAATGCAGGACGGAGTGCTGGGGACCTGGGCTGTGCTGTGCACAAAGGATTCAGTGCAAAAGTACACAGAAGCCCTAGCAGCTGCAGTTCATGCAGTGCACAGGATTACTGTCTGGCGTAGGGAGGCGAGGACTTACCTCCATCATATTTGGACAGATGGACCACTGGATCCAGCTCCTGCGTTCCAGGGGCCACGCTCGTCCCGATAAGAGGGGACCCAGAGGACCAGTTAAGCAGAAGTATGGTGCCTGCGGTAGCAGGGGGAAGATTCCGTCGACCCACTGGAGATTTTTTCTTGGCTTCCAGTGCAGGGTGAAGGCAGACAACCCCCAGAGCATGCACCACCAGGAAACAGTCGAGAAGGGTGGGAGGATTAGGCGCTACAATGTCGCTGGTAGTCTTCTTGCTACTTTGTCACAGTTTTGCAGGCGTCCTGGAGCAGTCAGGGCTCGATCCTTGGCAGAAGTCGAAGAGAGAGATGCAGAGGAACTCTGGTGAGCTCTTGCATTCGTTATCTCCCGAGAAGCCCACAGGAGAGACCCTAAATAGCCCTCAGAGGACGATTGGCCACCTAGTCAGGTAAGCACCTATCAGGAGGGGTCTCTGATGTCACTTGCTGGCACTGGCCACTCAGAGGCCTCCATTGTGCCCTCACACCTCTGCATTCAAGATGGCAGAGGTCTGGGACACACTGGAGGAGCTCTGGGCACCACCCCTGGGGTGGTGATGGACAGGGGAGTGGTCACTCCCCTTTCCTTTGTAAGTTTCACACCAGAGTAGGGGCTGGGGGATCCCTGAACTGGTGTAGACTGGTTTATGCAAGGAGGGCACCATCTGTGCCCTTCAAAGCTATTCTAGAGGCCAGGAGAGGCTACTTCTCTCAGGCCCTTAACACCTATTTCCAAAGGGAGAGGGTGTGACACCCTCTCTCAGAGGGAATCCTTTGTTCTGCCTTCCTGGGACTGGGCTGCCCAGACCCCAGGAGGGCAGAAACCTGTCTGTGGGTTGGCAGCAGCTGTAGCTGCAGTGAAAACCCCAGAGAGCTGGTTTGGCAGTACCCGGGGTCCATGCTGGAGCCCCGGGGTGCATGGGATTGGCACCCCAATACCAGATTTGGCATGGGGGGCAATTCCATGATCTTAGACATGCTACATGGCCATATTCGGAGTTACCGTTGTGAAGCTACATATAGGTCCTATATGTAGTGCACACGTGTAATGGTGACCCAGCACTTACATAGTCCGGGTAAATTGCCCTGAACTATGTGGGGGCACCTTGGCTAGTGTCAGGGTGCCCTCACACTTAGTAACTTTGCACCTAACCTTCACTATGTGAGGCTTAGACATATAGATGACTTATAAGTTACTTAAGTGCAGTGTAAAATGGCTGTGAAATAACGTGGACGTTATTTCACTCAGGCTGCAGTGGCAGTCCTGTGTAAGAATTGTCAAAAGAAATGCTGCAGCCCATAGGGATCTCCTGGAACCCCAATATCCTGGGTACCTAGGTACTATATACTAGGGAATTATAAGGGTGTTCCAGTGTGCCAATTAGAATTGGTGAAAATGGTCACTAGCCTGCAGTGACAATTTTAAAGGCAGAGAGAGCATAAGCACTGAGGTTCTGGTTAGCAGTGACACAGTTAGGCACCACACAGGGAACACACTTAGGCAACAAACTATGAGCACTGGGGTCCTGGCTAGCAGGATCCCAGTGAGACAGGCAAAAACAAACTGACGCAAAAGTAAAAAATGGGGGTAACATGCCAGGCAAAATGGTACTTTCCTACAGTACTCCTATACATTTTGTGTCATATGCTAGTGTCTCAGGAACTTCCCATGAGTGCACAGTGCAAATTGTGTGTTGACGTAGGGATTCCGTCCTGCCTCCGAATCCCTCTCTTGACATGTGCATCGCCTATTGACAACTGAGCTATCACATTGGCAGCAACAACACATGTACTTGTCCATGCATCTGCCATCCATTGTACCCACCACTCAAGGTGATTATGTTAACTTTGTATTGGACAGGTAGGTGTGGTACTTCAGCTGTCAGTGTTGGGGTCCTGTGTAGGAATGTTGGGGACTGTGGCACATGTGACAACATCCTACATTTGACCTCTATACTGCAAAGTGACGAATGCAATCACTAATGAGGTTAGGTACCTCTGTTTCATATCAATGTGTTCTACTGGTACTCCCAGCTGACGATATTGCCAGAGAACTGTTTCACAGTCTTTCCTGCCGTATGTAGTGAGTGAAGCATACATGAGTTCTTCATTTTTTACATACTCAGTGAATTGCTTGTAGGGGATGAGACCAGTATTGACATTTGACATTTGTCATGTTGGAACCGTGTGTGTAGGTATGTGCCCGATATTCCTGCACTTTTGTTCTGACACTCTGTGACTAATGATAGGTTACACACATCACAATTCCTAAGCGTAGTAGATGTGTCACAATACAGAAAGACATGCTGTTTGTGTAGGAGGTGTTTATTTACAAGTATCGTAGTGCAATATGTACATTGTTCAGGTCAGTGACCCTATTTGTGAAATCCATACAATTGTGACACAACACAAGTCCAGGGTTGAGGGACATGTCATGGGACATACTTGGGTGAAGGGTTGTTACATGCATAGGAACATGAATTTCCAATTGGTAAGTGAGAGACAATGACAGTCCATAGCAGACAGGTCAACAGTGAGTCAGTGAAAAGTGCACATATCCAGCTGTGCTAACACTGGCATGATTTCAAGCACAGGACAAAGGAAAACACTGCCCATGTGGCATGGGCTTGGGCTACCAGGAACTCTTATGAGTGAAGATGATCTGTTTCACATCTTCATCCGCCGATGTGTGTGGTGTCTCCCATGCTCTTGATGGTGGTGGTGGAGAGATAGACTGGGCCACACACACTTCAGTGGTTGGAGATGTGGACTCCCAATTCCCCGCAGCTGCTATCTGTGGAACAACATATGGCTTCACTGCAGCAAGGAGGAGCTGTTGATTTTTGACGATATCAGCAACATGCCAGTGGTAGGCAGCCATGTCTGCCCTGAGGGAAGCCATTTCCCTGTGCATGGAGTCAAGCTTGTTCTCAATCACGCTGCTGCCAGTTTGGGAGGGTAGTTGTTGTGGCCTCTCCCTCATGGCAGCAGCTATGTCCCTCAGACACTGCTGGACTCCATGCAGTGGGGAGTGTGTGCCTCGTTTGGCTGCAGTATGTTCATTGACTTTAACTAGGCACGTACGCATACCCTCTAGGCTGGCTGCCACAGGCTCCATCCCCACCGGCACCTCCTTTGCCAGCTGCCGCTGGACTCCTACCACTTTCCTCTCAATGCTCGTCCCTTGGTCCTCGGAGTCCTCACTTGTGTTGTTGCTGGCAGGTGGTACTATTGGGGTGTTGGGTGGGGCATCTGGGATGGCTGCTACATTATTTCTCCTCTTTGTAACTGGAGGTGGTGTCTCGAGGGATACGGGGACTTCTTGGAGGGTCTCTTTGCTGATGGTTGTCAGCTGGTCATCCAGGTCATCGGGGTATTGCAGGACAGGCAGATCAGCAGGAGAGCTATCAACTTCTACAATGAGATGTTGTAAAATCAATCTTTCTGTGTTGTGACAGTTGACTTGTCACATCACTGACTTGCTATTGGAGGCTCATTGTCATCTTAGTTCCCAGACATTGTTCCTGTACATCATGGTTGCAGTCTATCAGCCCTTTGCCCCACCTGAGTGTCACACGAGGGGAAGCTCAGATGGCACAATTGGCTGTGTCATATCTACTAGGTATGAGGTATACCCTGTTTGTGGCTTGACACCATCTTGTTATTGTCAACCCTCCCTATGCATCCATTTGCATGGTAGTGATCAAGCCACAGCACCACACATGGCAATATGCCCCTGTCCTAGTCTTACATGTTTCACATACACCGGTGCGGTACTGAAACCTTGCACCACCCAAGGGATGGCATTGCCAAAACACAATGCTGTTGTTTCCTTTCAACGCTCCCCATGTTGATCTATGTGTATGTGTGCTTCATTGGGCAGCACAAATGGACCTAGCAGATTTCCATTTCAGCTTCTGTCTGTGCTGGAAGGTGCGCCTTCCTACACAACTATGATCTCCCCCTCAATGCAGCCATCCTTGCACTATGATGCAAGAGATGAAGCATAGAGGCAGTGCAGCTAAATTGACATAGGCAGAGGGGTGGACCCAGGGATGGCCAACATGGGTATCATTTCTTGTTGTGTACAGCGTTTTGTATATGACAGTGCCTGATGGTAAATTAGTTCATGGACATAGCCAGTTAACTGGAGTTGAACGTTGTAAGAGGCTGGCATGGTTTGTAGTGGGTACCCCAGGTACTTACAACTTATATCAGGTTCAGTTAACCTAACATCTCCGGTGTTGTAGGAACCTGTTTTGCAGTGTTGAGATGACCGCTGTGTTCAGACTTCCTGAACTGTGTTCAAGGACTTCTGCGGGTGCTACCTACTTGTGCGTGGGCTCTCTCCATTGCTGAGGGCCCCCTCTGTCTTCTCTCCCAAGTGGCGACATCCTGGTCCTTTCTGGGTCCGGACAGCACCGTTTTTCTTCAACTGCGACTCTTGCAGCTAGCAAGGCTTGCCTGTGGTATTTTGCCAAGGAAACAACTCTGCATCCTCCAGCACTCCGTGGGACATCTTCTGCACAAAGGAAAAGTTCCTAGCATCTTTTGTTGTTGCAGAATCTTTGGCTTCTTCCACCCGGAGGCAGCCCTTTTGCACCTTTATCTGGGGTTTAGTGGGCTCCTGCCCCCCCGGACACTTGCGTGACTCTTGAACTTGGTCCCCTTCCTTTACAGGTCCTCAGGTCCAGGAATCCATCTTCGGTGCTTTGCAGTCAGTTGTTGTCTTTGCAGAATCCCCTATCTCGACATTACTGTCTTTCTGGCGTAGTAGGCTAACTTTACTCCTACTTTTCAGGGTCTTGGGGTGGGGTATCTTGAACCCCCTTGGTGTTTTCTTACACTCCCTGCGACCCTCTACACCCTACACTAGGCCTGGGGTCCATTTGTGGTTCGCATTTCACTTTTGGAGTATATGGTTTGTGTTGCCCCTAGGCCTAATATCTTCTAATGCTTTCTATTGTGTTCTACAGTGTTTGCATTACTTTTCTAACTGTTTTACTTACCTGATTTTGGTTTGTTTGTATATTCTGCGTATTTTACTTACCTCCAAAGGGAGTATATCGTCTTAGATACTTATGGCATTTAGTCACTAAAATAAAGTACCTTTATTTTTAGTAACTCTGAGTATTGTGTTTCTTAAGATATAGTGCTATATGATATAAGTGGTATAGTAAGAGCTTTGCATTTCTCCTAGTTCAGACTAAGCTGCTCTGCTATAGCTACCTCTATCAGCCTAAGCTGCTAGAACACTATTAATCTACTAATAAAGTATAACTGGACCTGGCACAAGGTGTAAGTACCACAAGGTACCCACTATAAGCCAGGCCAGCCTCCTACAATGGGGCCTCCTGCCTATTCACTACCACCAACTGCATAAACAACTTCTGGAACCTTTTTCTTGACACTGGGTATATGCAAGTCTAATGCAGTTTGTTGGTCCACAAAATTTCCTGTTGCCCCTGAATCAATTAGAACTTGTACATTATGGCCCTCATTACAACATTGGCGGTAAAAGCCGCTTACCGCCGTGCAGAAGACCGCCAACACACCGCCGCGGAAATCCGCCACAGCTATTATGACCCACAGCTCGGAATCCGCCAAAATTCAGACACCCACACAAGTCCGCCACACCAAAGGTCAGTGATAAACTGGCGAAAACAAAACCTCCACCGGCACGCCAACAGAAATACGCCCAATCTACCACGACACACGAATCCACGCGGTGGTCTTTCAACCGCGGTATTCCATTGGCGGTACACACCGCCGCACTCAAAATACACACACTTTTACAAAACACATCCACATTGGACAATTCCAAATACACACACCTGATACACATACACACACCGCTCCCACACACCCATTATAATATAAAACACACACCCACATCACCCACAAACCCCTACGACCACAATTAGCGAGAGAAGGCCAGAGAGAGACACCACAAACAACTACCAAGAATCCACAGGCACACAATACCATCACCCACAGAACTTCCACGCACCTCACACAACACACCACTAAATATCACCCCACTTATCACTACACACACCACCCCACACATCACCCACACCACCCCATGGCACAGCAAAAACACCCCAGGTTCTCGGAGGAGGAGCTCAGGGTCATGGTGGAGGAAATCGCCCGTGTAGAGGCACAGCTATTCGGATCACAGGTGCAGCACACCTCCATAGCCAGGAAGATGGAACTATGGCGCAGAATAGTGGACAGGGTTAACGCAGTGGGACAGCACCCAAGAAATCGGGATGCCATCAGGAAGAGGTGGAACGACCTACGGGGGAAGGTGCGTTCCGTGGTCTCAAGACACCACCATGCGGTTCAGCGGACTGGCAGCAGACCCCCGCTTCCTCCCACAGAACTAACATCATGGGAGGAGCAGGTCTTGGCGATTCTGCATCCTGAAGGCCTCGCAGGAGTAGATGGAGGAATTGACTCTGGTAAGTCAATTCTTTACTATTACATCTCCCACCCTACCTGCATGCCATCACATACCCCCACCCTCACCCTCACCCCCCATCACTCCAACTCCTCACAAATGTCCCAAAATCACAAACCACCCATCCCAACACCAAGCCCTGCATGCAACAACAAAGCATGGACACCCATCACCAAAGCATGGCCACTGCACATACCCATACACCCCCTAAACCACATTCACACAAGGTCCCACACAGGAATGCAAGCACTGGGGTACACGGTCACCCACCTATTGCACACCCTGGCACACACATATGTAATAAACATCCTTTTATACCCCTGCAGGAACCACCCTAAATATCATCTTTCTGTCCCACTTTGTCACCCTGTCCATCCTCAAACTGCCCCAGCTCCACTTCCTATGCCCATTTGGGCTATGCACCTGTGAGACTAATAGACTGGACTCTGCCATAAACATTCCTCCACCATCACCCGGCACCATTTTACAACCCCCTCCAATAATGAGCACTTAAATAAACACCCTTGAACCACAAAACAATCTGGAGTCAGTCTGTGATTTCGAAATAGTGTATTAGCAATTACAGTGTCAAAATGCTCTTTCAACTGTAATGTCAACATACCTATGTCACACAGCTCTAGTCCATGAGGAAACAAAGCAGATGTCACACAGTGGGACCCACATCTGTGAAATCGTAAGGGAAAGTGACAACTCAGTGACCATACACTAGGTGAAAACGACAGACAGTAGAGAGGTAGTGGTGTTAAAGTACATGTAGTAGGCAGGTTTGTATTCTTACCTGTGTCTCACTGGAAATATTGCAGGATCACCGAGTTCCTGTTGTCGATGTCCTCTTCTTCTGCTTCCTCGTCTTCACTGTCCACAGGCTCCACAGCTGCAACAACACCGCCATCTGGACCATCCTCCTGCAGAAAAGGCACCTGTCGTCGCAAAGCTAAGTTGTGAAGCATTCAGCAGGCCACGATAATCTGGCACACCTTCTTTGGTGAGTAGAATCGGGATCCACCTGTCATATGGAGGCACCTGAACCTGGCCTTCAGGACGCTGAAGGTCCGCTTTATTATCCGCCGAGTTCGCCCATGGGCCTCATTGTAGCGTTCCTCTGCCCTTGTCCTGGGATTCCTCACTGGGGTCAGTAGCCATGACAGGTTGGGGTAACCAGAGTCACCTGCAAATGGCGAGGGACAACTGTTAGACACGCACTAACCTGTAGGGATATCCCCAGACCCAGACAATCATTACCACTGACTTGCTTACAGGTGCTCACCTAATAGCCACCCACAGTGCCTCTGGAGTTGACCCATCACATAAGGGATGCTGCTATTCCGCAGGATGTAAGTGTCATGCACTGAGCCAGGGAACTTGGCATTAACATGGGAGATGTACTGGTCTGCCAAACACACCATCTGCACATTCATGGAAAGATAACTCTTCCAGTTTATGTACACCTGTTCACTCCTGTGGGGGAGTACCAAAGCCACATGGGTCCCATCAATGGCACCTATGATGTTGGGGATATGTCCCAGGGCATAGAAGTCTCCTTTCACTGTAGGCAAATCCTTCACCTGAGGGAAAACGATGTAGCTCCGCATGTGTTTCAGCAGGGCAGACAACACTCTGGACAACACGTTTGAGAACATAGGCTGGGACATCCCTGATGCTATGGCCTCTGTTGTTTGAAATTACCCACTTGCAAGGAAATGGAGTACTGACAGCACCTGCACTTGAGGGGGGATTCCTGTGGGATGGCTGATAGCTGACATCAGGTCTGGCTCCAGCTGGGCACACAGTTCCAGGATTGTGGCACGGTCAAGCCTGTAGGTTATGATCACATGTCTTTCCTCCATTGTCGACAGGTCCATCAGTGGTCTGTACACCGGAGGATGCCGCCATCTCCTCACATGTCCCAGCAGACGGTGCCTATGAAAGACAACAGCGAGCACAGAGTCAACCAACTCAGAGGTACATACCCACAGTTTACACAGAACACGAACCATAATCCGATATTTGGCCTGTATGAGTGTTGAGGCAAGGCCTAGTTATGTGTGACGCAGTTAAAAATTAAGCCATGTTGGCCCCTGAAATGGCGGCTGTCTGACCTGTAAAGTGGGACAATAGGATGTAAGGTAACTGCGCTGGCGTTGTACACCGTCGCGGTAGGCGGTTGAAGACCGTGGCGCAATGCTGTATTTGTTAACATTAGACCCTATGGGTCCCAGGAGCCAATGACAATGTATGCCAGCGGTGACGGTACGCACCGCCGTGGACGTGACCGCCATTTTCTATCTGTTCAATCTTCGACAGGAGACGACCTACACTGCAAGTGCTGATGTGACCTCGGTCTGGAAGAGACAATGGCTCGTGCGTCTGGGGAAAGGGCCCCTGCCTTCACATCGGAGGAGTTGGAGAAACTCGTGGATGGGGTCCTCCCCCAGTGCACGCTACTCTACGGTCCTCCAGACAAACAGGTAAATACACTGGGAGCATGCTGTATGGGATATGCCTGTGTGGAGTGGGGTGGATGAAAGATGGGGGGGAGATTGAGGCGTGCATGAAATGACGGTGAGTGCATGTGCATCATGGCAAGGGTAGGGATGGGGGCCAATGACTGTGACGGTGCATTTGGTAATAACTTTTCTTTTCCTCCTGTACAATTCATGTAGGTCAGCGCCCACCAGAAAAAAGATATTTGTTGTGCCCTCGCCAAGGACGCCGTCAGGACCCTGGGGGTCTACCACAGACGGAGCACCCACTGCCGTAAGAGATGGGAGGACATTCGCCGCTGGGGATGGCCTTCCAACGTGGGAGGGTTGCCCCTCGCACCATGACCCCCCTGATGTTCAGGATCCTGGCGGTGGTGTACCTGGAGTTGGATGGGCGCTTGAGGGCATCACAGCAGCCACAAGGGGGTGAGTACACTCTCATTCTGCTGAATTTGCGTGCAGTGGAGGTGTCTGGGTGGGGGAGGTGGGCTGTGGGTTTCCCTAGGCTAGGGCGAGTGTGCTAGTTAGGTCCCCTTGTTCTGGCAGACCCTGTGGCACCCCAAACCCACCTGTGTACAGTGCCAAGTACACCTAGTCAGGCTCCTGTATCATCCATGTGTTCAGATGTCGTCCATAGCCTTGTAGGCCATGTCCCACGGATTGAACAGTGGAGTCCAAGTCCGCGGCGTAGTGCAGGGGGCTTCTGTGTCTGTCGTGTCCACCAACGGTAGCGGTAATGCATGCACTCAACATGTCTTTCTTCTGTCGTCCCCCCCTCTTTTTGTGGTCTCCCTGTTCTTGTGTGCATTAGCATCATCATCCCTCACACCACACACCAACCATAGCCCCTCCACCTTCAACAAACACAACATTCCCAACACAAGACTCATCCCCCCTGCCCCTACCAACCAACCTCGCAGCACACCAGCCCACAACCAGAACACACCCTGCAACAACACCCCCACGCACCACACCAATGCCACCCACCACAACCACCTGAACTGCCTGCTCCTCAACATCCGCTCCCTTCACATACATGCCATAGAACTCTGGGACCTCATCACTTCACACTCACCTGACATCGCCTTCCTCACGGAAACCTGGACCAACCCCTCCTCAGAACCCAACATAGCCATAGCCACCCCCAAGGGATACAAACTCCAACGAAAAGAACACCTCAACAGGCCAGGCGGGGGCATCGCCATCCTACACAGAGACACCATCAAAGTCACCACCAGCTCCCAAGACATTATCGGCAACACTGAACACTTGCAGTTCCTCATCCACATCAACAACAACCCCACCCTCAGAGGTACACTAATCTACAGACCAACCGGACCATGCCCCGCCTTCTGCGACACCATCGCCGACAGCATCAGCCCGTACGCCCTCACCTCCACAGACTACATCACCCTCAGTGATTTCAACTTTCACTTAGAAAACCCACACGACCACAACACTACCTCCCTCATAGACAACCTCAACAACCTCGGACTCAAACAACTGGTCACCGCACCCACCCACTCAGCAGGACACACGCTGGACGCAATCTTCACCTCAAGCCAAGACATAGCCTACACCCACACCACCGAACTCCTCTGGACTGACCACTGCTGCGTCCGCTTCTCCTTCACCAAACCTACCACACACTACCATCAACACACCACACCCTACCACATGTGGGACAAGATTCCCACAGAACGACTAAACTCCCAACTGGCCCACAACCCCCCCCCCACACCAACGACCCCAACGCAGGAGCACACTACCTCTCCAAATGGATCACTACCTGCGCAGACACACTAGCACAAATCACCACCCGCAACATCAAGAACGCCCCATGGTTCACCCCGGAACTCCAAGACTCCAAGCGTAAATGCTGCCAAGCTGAGAAAATATGGAGACTAGAACCCTCCTCAACCAACTTCTCCACCCTCAAAACCACCATTCGCACCCATCACCAACTCATACGCACCGCCAAAAGAGATCACTACAAGACACGCCTTGACAACAACTCCCAAAACAGCAAAGAACTCTTCACCATCATCAATGAACTTGCCAAACCCAAAGCCAACAACATAGACCCCACACACACACACAGCCCCTATGTGACGCCCTTTCCAACCACTTCCTCCACAAAATCCTGGACATCCACAACTGCTTCACATCACACACACCCACCACACATACCCCTCACTCACCCAACTCAACCCCCACCCAAGACCCCCCACCACACTATCCACATGGACCCCTACCACACACGAAGAAACTGAAAAAACCATGAACTCCATCCACTCCGGTTCCCCCTCAGACCCCTGTCCACACCGCATCTACAACAAAGCTAGCCCTACCCTCGCCCCCATACTCTACAACATAATCTACTCCTCTTTCGACTCCACCACCTACCCTCACCCCTGGAAGCACGCGGAAATCACCGCTCTCCTAAAAAAAAAACAAGCTGACCCGGCGATCCTCTCCAACTACCGCCCCATCTCCCTCCTCCCTTTCCCCGCCAAGGTTGCAGAGAAATTAGTCAACACCCACCTATCCCACTTCCTCGAAGCAACCAACACCCTTGACCCCTCACAATCTGGGTTCCGCAAGAACCACAGCACAGAAACCTCCCTCATCGCATGCACTGACGACATCAGGACCAAAGTCGACAAAGGCGAGACCGTTGCACTCATCCTCCTAGACCTCTCCTCAGCTTTTGACACCGTCTGCCACCACACACTCTGCACACGCCTCCACAACATAGGAATCCGCCACAAAGCCTTAGACTGGCTCACCTCATTCCTGACCCACTGAACCCAGAGAGTCCACCTTCCACCCTTCCACTCCAACACTACCAAGATCACCTGCGGAGTCCCCCAAGGGTCCTCCCTCAGCCCCACACTCTTCAACATCTACATGATCCCCCTAGCCAACATTCTCCGAGCACACGGAATCACTATCCTATCCTATGCAGATGACACCCAACTCATCCTCTCCCTCACCCGCAACCCCACCAACGCCAAAACCAACCTACACGCCGCTATCCTAGACACCACCAACTGGATGACCACTGACCACCTCAAGCTCAACTCAAACAAAACCGAAATGATCATCTTCGGCCCCAACAAAACCACATGGGAGGACTCCTGGTGGCCCACCGCCCTAGGTCCCGCACCCACCCCCGCAACCCACTCACGCAACCTCGGCATCATCCTCGACCTCTCCCTCTCCATGACACAGCAAATCAATGCTCTAACCTCCTCCTGCTTCCACACACTCAGCACTCTAAAACAATCCTTCAAATGGATCCCCCCAGAAACCAGAAAGACAGTCACCCACGCACCCATCAGCAGCAGACTGGACTACAGCAACGCCCTCTATGCCGGCACCACACTCAAACTCAAACGCAAACTCCGAAGAATCCAGAACACAGCCGTGCGCCTCGTCCTTGGCCTCCCCCGCCACAAACGAATCTCACCACACCTCCAATCCCTTCACTGGCTCCCAATAGACAAGAGAATCACATTCAAGATCCTCATCCACGCACACAAATCCCTCCACAACACCGGCCCAACCTACCTCAATGAAAGGGTAAACTTCCACACTCCCACACGCAACCTCCGATCAGCCGACCTCGCCCTAGCCACAGTCCCCCGCATTCAGCACACCACCACAGGAGGCAGTTCTTTCTCCTACCTCGTCCCCAAAACCTTGAACTCCCTCCCAACCGACCTTCGCAAAACCAAAGACCTACTGGTCTTCAGAAAGAACCTCAAGACTTGGCTGTTCGACCAGTGACCCTCCCTGCCCCCCCTCCCAGTTTCCACCCCCCCACCTCCCCCAGCGCCTTCAGACCCTCACGGGTGAGTAGCGCGCTCTACAAATTTCTTTGATTGATTGCTTGATTGAGGAGCAGTGGAACCGGAGCAGGAGGAAGCTGCATCCCACATGGCCCTGGATGGCGACACTACAGACTCGGGGTTCACCAGTGGGACGGAGGGCGAGGGGAGCTCCACGGCGGGGACAGGAGCTGACACCAGTGACACGGACTCGTCCTCTGATGGGAGCTCCCTTGTGGTGGCAGCAACATCTGTGCCCCCTCATCTACAGGTACAGCCGCCGTCCCCCCTACCAGCACCGCCCTCCCAGCAGCCCCTCAGCCTTTGCCCAGTGCCCGCTCACCCAGGAGGGTGGGCATCACCTTCGCCCCACCACCTCAGCCCCTGCCCCAGTCACCCCTGCTGCCCTCAGTGAGGAGGCCATTGACCTCCTCAGGTCCCTCACTGTTGGGCAGTCTACCATTTTGAATGCCATCCAGGGTGTAGAAAGACAGTTGCAACAAACAAATGCATTCCTGGAGGGCATTCATTCTGGTCAGGCGGCCATTCAGCAAGCTTTTCAGACTCTGGCCTCAGCACTGATGGCAGACATTGTCCCTGTCTCTAGCCTCCCCCCTCCAACTTCCTCCACCCAGACCCAATCCCCTCTACCTAAGCCTATCCCAAGCACACCTTCAGACCAGCATGCACACACGTCAACACACAAGGGAACCTCTGGCAAACATAAGCACCACACATCCCACAGGCACTCACGCAAGCATCACACACATGCAGACACACCAACATCCACTGCCTCCACTGTGTCCCCATCCTCCTCGTCTCCTTCCTTCCTCCCCGTCTCCTCTACATTCACACCTGCATGTACTACATCTACAGCCACTACTTCGATCACCCGCACACCCACCACCACACCCTGCTCACGTGCAGTCACCACCCCCACTGACATTCACACGTCCCCTGTGTCCTCTCCCAGTGTGTCTGTGACGCCCCCTCCCAAGATACACAAACACAGGCACATACCCACCTAACAGCCAACCACCTCACGACAGCCTCCAGCGCATGCACCTTCAGCCAAAGTCACCAAACGAACACCTCCTACAACCACAACCTCTTCCTCCACTCCCAAACCCCCTCCAGCTACCCGTCCCAGTGTTCCCAAAAAACTTTTCCTCTCCAACCTTGACCTCTTTCCCACACCTCCCCTGCCCCGTCCGTCTCCTAGGGCCCGACTCTCCGGGTCCCAACCTAGCACCTCAGCCACAACATCTCCGAGACCAGTGGTGCCTGTAGTCACCGGAATCTGGAGTGAATCTGCCACCAGGGCAGCCAGTGTGGCACAGAGCCACAGCACTGACAGTCCCCCACCTGTCAAGCATCAAAAGTTGGCCAGTGCCCGGCGGGAGAGGGGGAAGACTCCAGCCACCAAAGCCGCTCCCAGGGGTACAGGTGGGAGTGTGGATTCAGCTGCGACACCTTCCAAGGTGAGGAAGGGCCACAAGAAAGTCAGCAAGTCTGGGAAGAGCAGCACTGCGGAGAAGACCGCCATCATCCCCGCTGCCCAGGAGGCCACCGCCACCAGCCCTGCTGCCCAGGAGGCAACCGCCATCATCCCCGCTGCCCAGGAGGTCACCGCCAGCACCAGCCCTGCTGCCCAGGAGGCGACCGCCATCATCCCCGCTGCCCAGGAGCCCACCGCCAGCACCAGCCCTGCTGCCCAGGAGGCGACCGCCACCAGCCATGCTGGCCTGGAGGCCACCGCCACCAGCCCTGTTACCCAGGAGGCCTCCGCCAGCACCAGCCCTGCTGGTCCAGACAGGACCGCCAGCACCAGCCCCGCTGGGCCAGACAGGACCACCAGCACCATCCCCGCTGTGCCAGACAGGACCACCAGCACCAGCTCCGCTGGGCCTGACAGGACCGCCAGCAGCTGAGCCACTGCAAAGGACCCCGCCGCAACAAGCACCGCTGAACAGGTCACTGCTGCAACAAGCACCGCTGAACAGGGCACCGCCACCACTAGCACCGCTGAACAGGGCACCGCCGCCACAAGCACTGCTGAACAGGGCACCGCCGCAACAAGCACCGCTGAACAGGGCACCGCCGCCACTAGCACCGCTGAACAGGGCACCACCGCCACAAGCACCGCTGAAAAGAGCACCGCCGCAACAAGCACCGCTGAACAGGGCACCGCCGCCACTAGCACCGCTGAACAGGGCACCGCCGCCACAAGCACCGCTGAACAGAGCACCGCCGCCACAAGCACCGGTGAACAAGGCACCGTCGCAACAAGCACCGCTGGCCCATGAGCGCCAAGGGCACTGACGCTACTGAGTCCGTCATGAGCAGGATGAATCACTCTGGGCACAAAGTCCCCTCGAGAACCAGTGGAGTATCACATCCACTACCTCTGTCCTTTGCAGGATGAAGCACTCTTGGCACAAAGCCCGCTCCAGAACCAGTGGAGATTCACATCCACTACCTCTATCCTTGGCAGGATGAAGCATTCTGGGCACAAAGCCCCCTCCAGAACCAGTGGAGATTTACATCCACTATCTCTGTCCTTGGAAGGATGAAGCACTCTGGGCACAAAGCCCCCTCCAGAACCAGTGGAGATTCACATCTACTACCTCTTTCCTTGGCAGGATGAAGCACTCTGGGCACAAAGCCACCTCCAGAACCAGTGGAGAAAGGCATCCACTTGAGAGACTGTGGCTTTGCACTCCCCAGGATGGAACAGTGGGCGACCCACCCACTGTAGAGACTTGAGAGACTGTGGCTTTGCACTCCCAAAGATGGAACAGTGGGCATGTGGCCCCCTCATGGATTTGGCCTCGTGCACTCAAACGGCTGAGGTGCCCCCCCTTTCCCTTCCCCCTGAGGTGCCTGTTTTATTGCTATCTGATGCCCCTGCAGTGTTCTCTCCGTCATGTTCGGGGATTGAGTGTGGGCCTTGCCCATACCGTGTGGGCCCAGTGTTCCACAGACTTCAATGGAGCACTACCTGTACTACTATTCTTGGTGTATATTTTGTTTATAGTGTGTATATATATATATATATATATACATTTTTGCGTACTGGATTTTAATATATTACATTGGTTACACTCATTTCCTTTTATCTTTGCATTCTTCCGGGGGGTTGGGGGGTGTAACTGTAATGTGTCATGCTGTATTAGTGTGTGTGTTGTCGTGGGTGAGGGTGGGGGTGCGGGTGTTGCGTGTGTGTGTCCCTGTTTTTTGCCTCCCCTGTGTCATAGGTGCAGTACTCACCGTGGTCTTCGCCGCCGGCGTTCGTGCTCCTGGTAGAGGAGCAAGAAGATAAGGGCTGGCAGGATCTGGAGCTCGGGTTCCATGGCATCCTGATTCCTCGTGGGGTGTGTAGAGGTGAGCGTTTCCCCTTTGAAGTCCTGTTCCCGCCGTGTTTTTGTTTGTGGGGAATCCGCCCCGGAAAAGGTGGCGGATTGGTAGGTTGTGATACTATGGGCGGTACATTGTCCTCCGCCTGTCTGTTGGCGGTGACCTCCGCACTGTTTGTTTGTACCGCCATGGCGGTCGGAGTGTTAAAGTGGCTGTCTTTGTTGGCGGTTTCCGCCACAGTCGTGATTCAATTTTTTTTCCGCCGGCCTGTTTGCGGTTTTACCGCCGCTTTAACACCGACCGCCAGGGTTGTAATTACAACCTATGTCTTTTTCCCTGCACAGTCATTTGTACTAAAATTCGAAAATGTTTGACATAACGATTTGTGCAAGAACACACTGAAGGGATTGTCAATTTGCCCAAGAGGTCCCCTTCATTTTTTCTTGGGCACTTTAGTTTTCCTGTAAATTTTCCAAAGCAACCGCTTTTTTTTTTCTTTGTCACAAATTTTGGGTTAATTTTACTTTTGGGTTTCTTTTGACATTCTTTTACGAAATGACCCTTTTTTCCACAATACAGACACTTGCCATTTCTCCGTTGTATTTCTTTCTCCTCTTGGCCAATGATGGACGAACAGTTCTGATATCCATCGGTTCTATCATAGGATCTGAGGACAATTGAAGGTGTCTGGACCTTTCCATTCGCCAGTTGGTTTTTTCCCATTTTTTCCTTACTCCTTTTCTTTCAGAGAGTCTATGATCTATCTATAGGGTTAGATTAATTAAATCAGTGCAAGTTTCCGGTTGTGGTTCAACTTGGGCCTATACATCTTTCAGTTCATCTTTTAGCCCTTGATAAAATACTGCTGACCTTTTTTCCTCTGGCCAAGCGGTTTCTACTACTAACCGGTTGAAGTGTGACGAATACGTTATCAAGTCTTTGTTTCCTTGGCGTAATTCTAGTAACTCTTTATCTGCAGACATAGTTATTGCTCGCCTCTCAAATACTTTTTAAACATTCTTCTACAAAACTAAGCCAATTATATAATAGGGGACTGTCTAATACGGCTAATGGCACTGCCCAAGTAGCTGCATCACAATTCAGATATGATAGAAGGAATGCAATTCTAGATTGTGCGTCCAGAAAAGCACTGGACTGACATAAAATGTAGTTCCACCTGTGTGAGAGAAACTTGAACCTTGTTGGGGTCCCCAGAAAACCTCTCTGGTGCATCTAGAGGAATCTGTGTCAGCACATTCACAGCTATGTTAGTAGGTGCGGAAAGAGTAGGATGAGACTCAGATTCAGAACCATCCACTTTACTCTGTAACTGAGTTAATTTATTAACTAAATCAGCTGTAACATTTTTTGAGTCTGTCAAATCCCTTTGCATCTGTGTGACTACCTGCATAAGGGTATCTAAGGTGGCCATTTTGTGCAGCTCACGTACAGACCAAGAGGAAAGTATAAACTTGTGGGCTCACTATTCTGTCACAGTGTCCTTTCCTCGGGATCTGCACGTTGCCGAACAAAAGACCCACCTCCCAGCGTCACCAACTCAGAAAGCTATTATAACACAGAGTTATGATGAAGCCAGGCGGGGGAAGGGAATTAGGGTAGGGAACTGCAGGGAGAGAGATCTGAAAAGAAAAGGTTAGAACAAACATGCATATACTCATTCATAGCAGTATAACTCATCAATAGACTCTTGACTACAAGTGTCTCCGTGATATCAGATGGAGACCTCTTTTGAAGTAAGGGAAAAGCCCCTTCTTTGAATCATGGAACAAGATCAAACTACAACCTCAGTACCAAGAGATGGCAAGAGCTTTGTACTATGGTTATACTCTGAATATTAATCCTGTAACTATGCATTCATAACATAAACGTTTGATTATAGCCTAGAAATTCTCAAAGAGTTAAGTAAGCCTTTCACATATTATGCTTTCCAAAAAACAATGAAACTATAATTTGCTTATCTCCAAAAATGCTTTCACATTTATAACTATAGGCCTGAAAGTTTTACTCATTGAACTTGAAGCGCTTTATTTGTTGGGCAGAAGCGCCTTATTTATTGTTCATGAAGCGCTTTGATTATTATACATGAAGTGCTTTGTTCCCTATGCCAGAAAGCGCTTTCACTTGTCTTATCTAAAGTGCTACACTCGTTATGCTAAGGGGCGCTTTACTCATGTGGCCTAAATCACTTTGATTGTTATGCCAAGGGCATTTTACGCATGTGGACTGAAGCACTTTGATAGCCGTGCCAAGGGCGCTTTACTCATGTGGACTGTAGCGCTCTGATTGCTGTGCCAAGGGTGCTTTAATCATGCGGACTGACACACTTTAATTGCTGTGCCAAGGGCGCTTTACTCGAGCGGACTGAAGCGCTTGAATTGTCGCGCCAAGGGCGCTTTCCTCATGTGGACTGAAGCGCTTTGCTCGTTGTGCTAAGGGGCGCTTCACTTCTGTGCTCTGAAGCGATTTGATCGCCGCGCCAAGGCTGCTTTAAGATGAAAACTGAAACTGCTTTGCTCGTTGTGCTAAGGGGTACTTTCCCTTTCGGAAGTAACAACTCCCTTCAAGATTGGACTCATCAAGACCTTACTGCCATGAGTACGACCTACTCGTATCTGAATTCACCATGGAAACAAGGATACTTCAGTTTGCCGTCAATCTGCCATGCAGGAAATCTGCTCTTCTCCAGAGGAACCCCCACGAGCTATGACTGCATCGAAGTCTTCAAAATAGTGAGCAACGTGCTTGGGTGTGGCTGGGCTTTATAGGCCTGCTACCCCCCAACATGGCTGCTGGCTCTTAAAACATGGGAATTGTAGTCCCTTCACAGAATAGCACTGATAAATGCATATTGTCCACCGATGTCCTGACCCTGCATCTATATGAGCTTTACCACAGGGCAGATGACGCTGATGGCCACTTTTGGAACAAAAGGGGATGACAAGTGGTGTGCATAAAGCGCCACAAATCTGCGCAGCGGAGTTAAGGGCGGGACCTGGACTGCGCACAGCCTTATTCCTGACAGCCTACCACCATGACGTGTTACGCTGCCAGGATGAGCTCACTTCCATCTGTCCAGCGCATGCAGGACAGGCAGCTGCCATTTTACATGTCCAATGTGTATTGAGGGTGCATTTATGGTGCGACATGGGTGACATTTTGTGAGCTGTATACAGCTCAACTACATCCACACAGTCAATGCTGCACATCATGATTTCTACTCCCTCCTATTTGCAGGTACGGTGGAAGGTTGAGGATGAGGAATGCTCCGGTGTACAGGCCCTTAGTCAACCTTCCCACCCTGAACCATAAGACCATCATGGAGCTGGTGACCTAGTTGGAGCTGGATCTGTTGCCTGCCATTCGTCATCCCAATGTCATCCCTCCCACAGTACATGTGTTGTCAGTCCTCCACTTCCTTGCCTCAGGGTCCTTCCAGATGACAGTGGGTTTGGCAGCAGGTATGTCACAGCCCATGTTCAGCAACGTCCTGAGGGGCGTCCTATGTGCCCTGCTACAATATAAGCGCAGCTCCTTTAGGTTTCTACATCGTGCTGATTTGGCCACTGTAAAATCTGCCTTCTTCGATCAGGAACATGTCCCTCATGTGATAGGGGCCATAGATGGCACCCACATTGGCCTGGTGCCACCCAGGAAGAGTGAACAAGTGAATAGGAACCGTAAGAACTTCTGTTCCACCAATGTGCTGGTGGTGTATCTGGCTGATCAATATATCGCACAAATAACAGCCAGGTTCCTTGGGTCTGTGCATGACTGCACTGTCACACACATAATGGCACCAATACAGAGGGGCTCAGCCTGGCTCATCGGTATGTTTCCCTACATATGAGTGCTCCTCTGCTCTCAACACCCTTCACAACCTGTACTACACCCTCCTGGTCTTGACATGCGTCTTACCTCTGTTCACACAGGTGACTCTGGCTATCCCAACCTTCCCTTGGTACTGACACCGTCAAGGCATCTGACTTCAGCTGCGGAATACAGTTACAATGAGGCCCACAGTAGGACAAGAAGTGTGGTTGAGCAGACCCTTGGCCTGCTGAAGGCCAGATTCCAGTGTCTGCACATCTTTGGAGGTGCACTACTGTACACACCACAGAAAGTGTGCCAGATCATTGTTGCTTGCTGCATGCTACACAATCTGGCCCTCAGATGTCACATCCCATTGCTGGATGCAGAAGAGGTAGCAGCTGTACCAGTAGCTGATGAAGGAGACATGGGGAATATGAGGAGGATGATGATGAGAATGCAGCTGCCTCCAGAGCTGAGCTGATAGGACAATACTTCCAATGAGTTACAGGTATGTGTCATATGTTTGGTATGTGTCCTGTTCCAGTGTCTGCCTTGTGCCATGGAGCTCTGATTCTGGGTGGGTTTGGGGTGGTTACATGTGGCCTTGAGTTGGGTTCTTACTGTGCACAGGTCTGTGCAATGCAATTCTTATCCAGTTGTTGTGTGGCTGCACATGTGACATCTATGTGCATGACCTGAACTGCCAGATCCAGTGCAATATGTGTGCCACACTAGGTGGTTTCCTCTCTATTGCATCCTTTCCTCGGATTCAACATTTTGTGGTGGTGCAACATCACTGTTTGCGGCAGTTTGCACTGCCTAACGTGTGTCTCAGTTTGCTTTGAGGGAGGGATCATTTGAGCGATATGTCTTGGCATATGTGACGGCTATAGTCATTGATGTTCCTGTCTTATTATACTCTCAGGACATTGTTGTGGTGCACTCTGGTCCCTGCCTCACTTATTGCCTCCCTTGACCCATCTCTCCAGCCACTGCCTGCTCCACTGTTGTCCCTGCTACATATTGCCCCCCCTCTGTCACTCACACATACATTTGCAGGACATTAGATTGACTGTTGCACATGTGATGGCAGTATTTGTCATACTGATGACAATAAAGACGTAGGCAGTAACTGCGCTCAATGGTGTTTATTTGGGAGGTACAAGTGCAAGGGGTGATGAGTGGGGTCATGGCGGGTGGGATCATCGGAGTACTTGGCCCAGCTGTGGGTAGTCGAGGTCCAGTATAGTGGCCATGGGAGAACGGAGAGATGACAGTGGACAGTCAACAAGGTGCCTCAGTGACACACAAGGGAGAATGTTCAGGAGAGGGTCACTTCCTGGTGGTGGTCTTGGTTTTGGCATCAGTACTTACAGGATTTATGGTTGGACATCCTCGCTTGCATGGGGGCTCATTGGCTACAGGGGTAGGGCTGCTGGTGTCCTGCGGGTCCTGTGGCAGAGCCTACATTCCACTAGCTGCTGCTGACGTGAAGGGCTCAGATGGGATGAGGCTAATGAAAGGGACCTGCTGGTCGGAGATGGACTCATGCAGGATGGTGGTGAGTTCCTTCAGCACCCCTGCCACGGGGGCCATGGTGGCATTGTGGGTCTGCCACTGCTGCATGGTCTCCTGTTTGAATTCACTCCACAGCCTATGGGTCTCCTTCACAGTGGTGAGGATCTCGCCCATGGTGTCCTGGGTTTGGTGGTATGCACCCAGGATTTGGGTGAAGGCCTCCTGGGCAGTCATTTGTTTTGGCTGCCCAACCCTTGGACCACTGATCCACCCCCCCCCCCACTACCCCTAGCCTCCTGTGCCTGTGCCCCTGGCACAGTGTACCCACTCCTAGTAGCACTAGGCCCTTCATTGTGTAGGTGTGTGCCCTTGACTCTGGCCCCTGTACTGTGGTGCACACTGCTGATTGTGAGGTCCCTGGGGTGCAGGTTCAGGGAGAAGGGTCAAGCTGAGGTGTTGTAGCCACATGGGAGGGGGAGTCCAATGCGTCCAGGGTGGGGCTGCTGGGAGTGTAGTGACTAGTCGCCCCAGATAACTCGGCAACTCGTCCCCATCCAGACATCCACTGGGGCCTTCATCCCTGGGAAGGCTGTTTGACCCTGACATCAACTTCTGGGTCGCAGGGTTACCTGTGGATGGAGAGAGGGAGAGTTTTTATGTGGATTTGTATTTGCCATTTTCATGGTATGGTACATGCAATGGCTCGATTTGCTTCACAATGATGGCAATGACAGCTGCAGCACTGCAGCCATTGATTTGGGTATGGAATTGTGCCATGGTTTCTATGTGCCATGGTGGGTTGTGGATGGTGGTTAGCATTGCTGTCATTGCCATGTGTTAGGAGGCACTTGTAGCAACCAGTAGGTTTGGGCTGTGACATGGTTGTCTAGGCAGGAGTTCCACTGTGAAGTGGTACAGTGAATTGTGGCTGTGTGGGGTGAAATGCATTGTGGGAGTTGTGGTTCTTCACATTGCAATTGTTACCCATGCATTAGGGGCTGAGTGTGTGGTGATGGTGGGAGAGGGGTAGTGTGGCATGCAGGGGAGGGGTGTGAGGTAATTGTGCGGTTGCAGTAGTGTTGGATAGGTAGTATAGGTGACTGGTGGCTGGTGGGTAGGCATGTTGCGGAGGAGTGGTTGGTTGTAGGAGGCTGGACTGGCTTGTAGTGAGTACCAAGGGGTACTTGCACCTTGCACCAGGCCCAGTTATCCCTTATTAGTGTATAGGGTGTCTAGCAGCTTAGGCTGATAGATAATGGTAGCTTAGCAAAGCAGCTCAGGCTGAACTAGGAGACGTGTGAAGCTACTACAGTACCACCTAGTGTCATATGCACAATATCATAAGAAAACACAATACACAGTTATACTAAAAATAAAGGTACTTTATTTTTATGACAATATGCCAAAGTATCTTAGAGTGTACCCTCAGTGAGAGGATAGGAAATATACACAAGATATATATACACAATAGCAAAAATATGCAGTATAGTCTTAGAAAACAGTGCAAACAATGTATAGTTACAATAGGATGCAATGGGGAAACATAGGGATAGGGGCAACACAAACCATATACTCCAAAAGTGGAATGTGAACCACGAATGGACCCCAAACCTATGTGACCTTGTAGAGGGTCGCTGGGACTATCAGAAAATAGTGAGAGTTAGAAAAATAACCCTCCCCAAGACCCTGAAAAGTGAGTGCAAAGTGCACCAAAGTTCCCCTAAGGACAAAATAGTCGTGTTAGAGGGGAAATGCAAGGAAAACACAAATCAGCAATGCAACAACGATGGATTCCTGACTGAGGGTACCTGTGGAACAAGGGGACCAAGTCCAAAAGTTACAAGCAGCTCGGAGATGGGCAGATGCCCAAGAAATGCCAGCGGTTGGTGCAAAGAAGCTCTTACTAGGCTGAAGAACTGTGAATACTGCAGGAACGACAAGGGCTAGAGACTTCCCCTTTGGAGGATGGATCCCCCACGCCTTGGAGAGTCGTGCAGAAGTGTTTTCCCGCCGGATGGACGCCAACAAGCCTTGCTACACGCAAATCGTGCGTTTGGCGTTTTTGGACGCTGCTGGGACCCAGGAGGGACCAGGAAGTCGCAACTTGGACCTGCAGAGAGAGGGGACGTCGAGCAAGACAAAGAGCCCTCACTGAAGCAGGTAGCACCCGGAGAAGTGCCAGAAACAGGCACTACGAGGATGCGTGAAACGGTGCTCGCCGAAGTTGCACAAAGGAGTCCCACGTCGCCGGAGACCAACTTAGAAAGTCGTGCAATGCAGGTTAGAGTGCCGTGGACCCAGGCTTGGCTGTGCACGAAGGATTTCCGCCGGAAGTGCACAGGGGCCGGAGTAGCTTGCAAAGTCGCGGTTCCCAGCAATGCAGCCCAGCGAGGTGAGGCAAGGACTTACCTCCACCAAACTTGGGCTGAAGAGTCACTGGACTGTGGCGGTCACTTGGACGGTGTCGCTGGATTCGAGGGACCTCGCTCGTCGTGCTGGGAGGAGACCCAAGGGACCGGAAATGCAGCTTTTTGGTACCTGCGGTTGCAGGGGGAAGATTCCGTCGACCCACGGGAGATTTCTTCGGAGCTTCTGGTGCAGAGAGGAGGCAGACTACCCCCACAGCATGCACAAGCAGGAAAACAGTCGAGAAGGCGGCAGGATCAGCGTTACAGAGTTGCAGTAGTCGTCTTTGCTACTATGTTGCAGGTTTGCAGGCTTCCAGCGCGGTCAGCGGTCGATTCCTTATCAGAAGGTGAAGAGGGAGATGCAGAGGAACTCGGCTGAGCTCATGCATTCGTTATCTAAAGTTTCCCCAGAGACAGAGACCCTAAATAGCCAGAAAAGAGGGTTTGGCTACCTAGGAGAGAGGAAAGGCTACTAACACCTGAAGGAGCCTATCACAAGGAGTCTCTGACGTCACCTGGTGGCACTGGCCACTCAGAGCAGTCCAGTGTGCCAGCAGCACCTCTGTTTCCAAGATGGCAGAGGTCTGGAGCACACTGGAGGAGCTCTGGACACCTCCCAGGGGAGGTGCAGGTCAGGGGAGTGGTCACTCCCCTTTCCTTTGTCCAGTTTCGCGCCAGAGCAGGGGCTAAGGGGTCCCTGAACCGGTGTAGACTGGCTTATGCAGAATTGGGCACATCTGTGCCCAACAAAGCATTTCCAGAGGCTGGGGGAGGCTACTCCTCCCCTGCCTTCACACCATTTTCCAAAGGGAGAGGGTGTCACACCCTCTCTCAGAGGAAGTTCTTTGTTCTGCCATCCTGGGCCAGGCCTGGCTGGACCCCAGGAGGGCAGCTGCCTGTCTGAGGGGTTGGCAGCAGCAGCAGCTGCAGAGAAACCCCAGGAAGGGCAGTCTGGCAGTACCAGGGTCTGTGCTACAGACCACTGGGATCATGGAATTGTACCAACAATGCCAGGATGGCATAGAGGGGGCAATTCCATGATCATAGACATGTTACATGGCCATATTCGGAGTTACCATGGTGAAGCTACATATAGGTAGTGACCTATATGTAGTGCACGCGTGTAATGGTGTCCCCGCACTCACAAAGTTCAGTGAATTGGCTCTGAACAATGTGGGGGCACCTTGGCTAGTGCCAGGGTGCCCTCACACTAAGTAACTTTGCACCTAACCTTTACCAGGTAAAGGTTAGACATATAGGTGACTTATAAGTTACTTAAGTGCAGTGTAAAATGGCTGTGAAATAACATGGACGTTATTTCACTCAGGCTGCAGTGGCAGGCCTGTGTAAGAATTGTCAGAGCTCCCTATGGGTGGCAAAAGAAATGCTGCAGCCCATAGGGATCTCCTGGAACCCCAATACCCTGGGTACCTCAGTACCATATACTAGGGAATTATAAGGGTGTTCCAGTAAGCCAATGTAAATTGGTAAAAATGGTCACTAGCCTGTCAGTGACAATTTGAAAGTAATGAGAGAGCATAACCACTGAGGTTCTGGTTAGCAGAGCCTCAGTGAGACAGTTAGGCACCACACAGGGAACATACACATGCACACCTATGAGCACTGGGGCCCTGTGTGACAGGGTCCCAGTGACACATACATATAGGCCACAAACCTATGAGCACTGGGGTCCTGACCAGCAGGATCCCAGTGACACATAACAACCATACTGAAAACATGGTGTTTTCACTATGAGCACTGAGGCCTGGCTATCAGGATCCCAGTGAGACAGTGAAAACAGTGACAAACACCCTGACATACACTCACAAACAGGCCAAAAGTGGGGGTAACAAGGCTAGAAAGAGGCTACCTTCTCACACAACCCCCCCCCCAAACGAAGGACAATAAGGCTAACCTTGGCCAGTTGAGACTTTATTGTCTAAGTGGTGATAAGTAGAGAGTAGCTCTGCAATAGACTGGTTACTCCCTTTATCATCCACTATATGGTTACTTCCCTGTGGGGATGTAAACCACCCTGTTTGAAGTTTTTTAGCTAAGCAACAATGTGAAGATGTATTTTCAGAGTTTCTATCAGTAAGTTTTAGGTTAGAGCAGTGGGAATTGTCCACTGAACCTATTTGTAGTGATGGAAATGCCAGACAGGGATGCTGTCTCAGAAAAGCCATAGCTGGGCAAAAACTTTGTCCATCTGGCTGGAAGAGAGAACAGGGATGCTGTTTCTCTTGAGTTGGAGCAGGGCAGGGATGCTGTACTATGAGCTCCACACTAGGGCAGGGATGCTGTCCTAAGTGTTGTGAGGTAGTGCAGGGTTTCTGCACTAAAGTTTCTCTGGGAGGGTTGGAGGGATGCTCCATGTTAACTAAAATGGTGCTGTTTTTCTCACCAATGTTAGTTATCCCACAGAGAGGTACTTCCACCTCAGGGAGTCCAGCTTTGCCAGCTGATGATTCCCTTGGAACAGGTGCCACCCCAGGAGAGGTTTCTCCCACCACAGGAATAGTATCCTGAATGGTAGGGTGGTTAGGGGATACTGTGATACCCTTTTTACCTGTTGATGGAGAGGGATCCTGAGTTTTCAGGCCTTCTCTCCTTTGCTTTTTCATTTCACTTGAAATGAGAGGGAACAATTCCTCAGGGATGCCCAGCATGGCTGCATGGGCATAAAACTCTACATCAGCCCAACCTGAGGCCTCTAGGTCATTACCTAAGAGACAGTCTACAGGTAAGCTAGGTGATACCACCACCTGCTTAGGGCCAGTAACTCCACCCCAACTAAACTGAATTATAGCTAAGGGAAGAAACTTAGTGGAGTTATGGACATCAATAATCTTATACTGTTGTCCAATGATGTGTTGTTCAGGAGGCACTAGGTTTTCAGTCACCAAAGTGAAACTGGCACCTGTGTCCCTGTAGGCCAAGGCCTCAACACCATTTATTGAAACTGTCTGCCTGTACTTATCCATTGTAAGGGGACAAGCAGCCAGTGTGGCAAGGCCAATGCCACTAGGTGTGACAGAAACTGTCTTGGGACTGATTACATCAGTTTCCACTATGGACCCATAAGTGAACCCAACTACACCCTTTGCTTGACTGTTGCCAGCAGTCCCACCACTAGTACCACTACTGCTAGGGGCACTAGAGCTTGATGTATTAGTGGTGGTAGGCTCGGGGGGTTTACCTGGACAGGACTTATCCCCTGGCCTATGGCCTCTGTTTTTACACACAAAGCACCAAGGCTTTTTAATGTGTGCAGGTTGGGAAGAAGAGGAAGAATTTGTTTTATCCCCACCCTCTGAAGAGTGTTTAAGATTTGAAGTGGGATCTTTGGTTTTACCCTTATCCCCATGCTTATCTTGAGATTTTTCACCATCTTTCTTCTTATTGCCATCTTTGTCACCCCCTGTATGAACTTTTCTGTTCACCCTTGTTCTGACCCATTTGTCTGCCTTCTTTCCCAATTCTTGGGGAGAGGTCAGATCAGAGTCTACCAGGTACTGGTGCAACAAATCAGACACACAATTATTAAGTATATGCTCTCTCAGGATTGTGTTATACAGGCTTTCATAATCAGTAACTTTACTGCCATGTAACCACCCCTCCAAGGCCTTCACTGAATGGTCAATGAAATCAACCCAGTCTTGTGAAGACTCCTTTTTGGTCTCTCTGAACTTTATCCTGTACTGTTCAGTGGTTAAGCCATAACCATCCAGGAGTGCATTCTTAAGAACTGTAAAATTATTGGCATCATTTTCTTTCACAGTAAGGAGCCTATCCCTACCTTTTCCACTAAATGATAGCCATAGGATAGCAGCCCACTGCCTTTGAGGGACATCCTGTACAGCACAGGCCCTCTCAAGTGCAGCAAACCACTTGTTAATGTCATCCCCCTCCTTATAAGGGGGAACTATCTTGTGCAGATTCCTGGAATCATGCTCTTTTGCAGGATGACTATGGGGAATACTGCTGCTGCCACCATGGGTATCTAAACCCAACTTCTGTCTTTCCCTCTCTATTTCTAAAGACTGTCTATCCAAATCCAGCTGTTGCTTCTTGAGCTTCAGTCTGGTTTGTTCCACTCTCAATCTATTGAGCTCCCTTTCTAACAATCTGTCATCAGGGTGGGTGGGAGGGACATTTCTAGATACAGAGGTATGATGGGAATGAACAGAAGGAGACCTGTCCCTTACAGAGGGCACCCTAACAGCTTGGCTACCAGCATAATGTGAGATCACATCATCAGTATGGTGTGATTCAACCTCTGTACCAACTATGCTAGACTGTCTAGTAATGGGCAGGCTGAGAAGTTTCTTTCCTGAACCTTTTCCTGGGGGAGTCCCTGGATCAGATTGAGAACCATTAGCTACTTTTTCTACAGATTGGGCACTTATGGCCTTATCCTGTACTCTAAGCATATTAATTAACAGTTCTAAGGAAGGATTCTTCCCTACACTCAAACCTCTCTCTATGCAGAGACTCCTTGCTCCTTTCCAGCTAAGGTGATCATATGCAAGTTTGGACAGTTCAACATTTTGGCCTGTGCCAGACATTTTTAGAGAGAGTTAAAGTGATAGACAAAGAGAAAAAAGTTTTCAGAACTTTTTTTAAAGACAGAAAAAAACTTTTTAAACTTTTAAGAACTTTTTGAAAGTTTAGTAGTACTTTTCAGCACTTAGAAAAGAGTGAAAAGAGGAAATGCAAAACTTTTTGGCTATGTGTATATACACTGACCTTGTTTTGTATATTTTTCTCTTATGAAAAGTACAATGACAAGAGTGGTAAGTAGTCTCAAGCACTTATCCCACCACTGCACAACCAATGTAGGAGGCTGGACTGGCTTGTAGTGAGTACCAAGGGGTACTTGCACCTTGCACCAGGCCCAGTTATCCCTTATTAGTGTATAGGGTGTCTAGCAGCTTAGGCTGATAGATAATGGTAGCTTAGCAAAGCAGCTCAGGCTGAACTAGGAGACGTGTGAAGCTACTACAGTACCACCTAGTGTCATATGCACAATATCATAAGAAAACACAATACACAGTTATACTAAAAATAAAGGTACTTTATTTTTATGACAATATGCCAAAGTATCTTAGAGTGTACCCTCAGTGAGAGGATAGGAAATATACACAAGATATATATACACAATAGCAAAAATATGCAGTATAGTCTTAGAAAACAGTGCAAACAATGTATAGTTACAATAGGATGCAATGGGGAAACATAGGGATAGGGGCAACACAAACCATATACTCCAAAAGTGGAATGTGAACCACGAATGGACCCCAATCCTATGTGACCTTGTAGAGGGTCGCTGGGACTATCAGAAAATAGTGAGAGTTAGAAAAATAACCCTCCCCAAGACCCTGAAAAGTGAGTGCAAAGTGCACCAAAGTTCCCCTAAGGACAAAATAGTCGTGTTAGAGGGGAAATGCAAGGAAAACACAAATCAGCAATGCAACAACGATGGATTCCTGACTGAGGGTACCTGTGGAACAAGGGGACCAAGTCCAAAAGTTACAAGCAGCTCGGAGATGGGCAGATGCCCAAGAAATGCCAGCGGTTGGTGCAAAGAAGCTCTTACTAGGCTGAAGAACTGTGAATACTGCAGGAACGACAAGGGCTAGAGACTTCCCCTTTGGAGGATGGATCCCCCACGCCTTGGAGAGTCGTGCAGAAGTGTTTTCCCGCCGGATGGACGCCAACAAGCCTTGCTACACGCAAATCGTGCGTTTGGCGTTTTTGGACGCTGCTGGGACTCAGGAGGGACCAGGAAGTCGCAACTTGGACCTGCAGAGAGAGGGGACGTCGAGCAAGACAAAGAGCCCTCACTGAAGCAGGTAGCACCCGGAGAAGTGCCAGAAACAGGCACTACAAGGATGCGTGAAACGGTGCTCGCCGAAGTTGCACAAAGGAGTCCCACGTCGCCGGAGACCAACTTAGAAAGTCGTGCAATGCAGGTTAGAGTGCCGTGGACCCAGGCTTGGCTGTGCACGAAGGATTTCCGCCGGAAGTGCACAGGGGCCGGAGTAGCTTGCAAAGTCGCGGTTCCCAGCAATGCAGCCCAGCGAGGTGAGGCAAGGACTTACCTCCACCAAACTTGGGCTGAAGAGTCACTGGACTGTGGCGGTCACTTGGACGGTGTCGCTGGATTCGAGGGACCTCGCTCGTCGTGCTGGGAGGAGACCCAAGGGACCGGAAATGCAGCTTTTTGGTACCTGCGGTTGCAGGGGGAAGATTCCGTCGACCCACGGGAGATTTCTTCGGAGCTTCTGGTGCAGAGAGGAGGCAGACTACCCCCACAGCATGCACAAGCAGGAAAACAGTCGAGAAGGCGGCAGGATCAGCGTTACAGAGTTGCAGTAGTCGTCTTTGCTACTATGTTGCAGGTTTGCAGGCTTCCAGCGCGGTCAGCGGTCGATTCCTTATCAGAAGGTGAAGAGGGAGATGCAGAGGAACTCGGCTGAGCTCATGCATTCGTTATCTAAAGTTTCCCCAGAGACAGAGACCCTAAATAGCCCGAAAAGAGGGTTTGGCTACCTAGGAGAGAGGAAAGGCTACTAACACCTGAAGGAGCCTATCACAAGGAGTCTCTGACGTCACCTGGTGGCACTGGCCACTCAGAGCAGTCCAGTGTGCCAGCAGCACCTCTGTTTCCAAGATGGCAGAGGTCTGGAGCACACTGGAGGAGCTCTGGACACCTCCCAGGGGAGGTGCAGGTCAGGGGAGTGGTCACTCCCCTTTCCTTTGTCCAGTTTCGCGCCAGAGCAGGGGCTAAGGGGTCCCTGAACCGGTGTAGACTGGCTTATGCAGAATTGGGCACATCTGTGCCCAACAAAGCATTTCCAGAGGCTGGGGGAGGCTACTCCTCCCCTGCCTTCACACCATTTTCCAAAGGGAGAGGGTGTCACACCCTCTCTCAGAGGAAGTTCTTTGTTCTGCCATCCTGGGCCAGGCCTGGCTGGACCCCAGGAGGGCAGCTGCCTGTCTGAGGGGTTGGCAGCAGCAGCAGCTGCAGAGAAACCCCAGGAAGGGCAGTCTGGCAGTACCAGGGTCTGTGCTACAGACCACTGGGATCATGGAATTGTACCAACAATGCCAGGATGGCATAGAGGGGGCAATTCCATGATCATAGACATGTTACATGGCCATATTCGGAGTTACCATGGTGAAGCTACATATAGGTAGTGACCTATATGTAGTGCACGCGTGTAATGGTGTCCCCGCACTCACAAAGTTCAGTGAATTGGCTCTGAACAATGTGGGGGCACCTTGGCTAGTGCCAGGGTGCCCTCACACTAAGTAACTTTGCACCTAACCTTTACCAGGTAAAGGTTAGACATATAGGTGACTTATAAGTTACTTAAGTGCAGTGTAAAATGGCTGTGAAATAACATGGACGTTATTTCACTCAGGCTGCAGTGGCAGGCCTGTGTAAGAATTGTCAGAGCTCCCTATGGGTGGCAAAAGAAATGCTGCAGCCCATAGGGATCTCCTGGAACCCCAATACCCTGGGTACCTCAGTACCATATACTAGGGAATTATAAGGGTGTTCCAGTAAGCCAATGTAAATTGGTAAAAATGGTCACTAGCCTGTCAGTGACAATTTGAAAGTAATGAGAGAGCATAACCACTGAGGTTCTGGTTAGCAGAGCCTCAGTGAGACAGTTAGGCACCACACAGGGAACATACACATGCACACCTATGAGCACTGGGGCCCTGTGTGACAGGGTCCCAGTGACACATACATATAGGCCACAAACCTATGAGCACTGGGGTCCTGACCAGCAGGATCCCAGTGACACATAACAACCATACTGAAAACATGGTGTTTTCACTATGAGCACTGAGGCCTGGCTATCAGGATCCCAGTGAGACAGTGAAAACAGTGACAAACACCCTGACATACACTCACAAACAGGCCAAAAGTGGGGGTAACAAGGCTAGAAAGAGGCTACCTTCTCACATTGGTACCGGGGATAGTGTTGACTTACCAGTGTCGAGACCACCGTTGATACCAGTGAGGACCTTCAGATGCATGATGTCCAAGACCTTCTCCTCCCAGAATGTTAAGGTAAGGGGAGGAGGCGGGGGCCCACCGGCAGTCTTGTTGAGGATGATCTGGTGCCTGGGTGCCATGGAATGGACCTTCCCCTCAGGTCGTTCCAAACTTTCCTGATATCCCTCCTTGTGCATGGATAGGTGCCAACTGAATTGACCCTGTTTACAATCCTCTGCCATAACTCCTTTTCCCTAGACACTGATGCTCGCTGCACCTGGACTCCCATCGGTTGTGGCTCTACGCTGACGATCTTGTCCACCATGACCCGCAAATCATTGTCTGTGAAGCGTGGGTGCTTCTGGCGTGACATGTAGTGGGAGGGGGTGTGCTGTGCGGGTAGGGTGCAGTGCAGCGCGATTGGTGCTGTGGTTGTGTTTGGATGTGGGTGCTGGTGGGTTGTGGTGGTGGTGTGTGAAAAGGGTGTAATGTGCAGGTGTTTGTCGGGTATGAAGTATGCTTTGTGGCTTGTGTCTCTGTGGCTGGTCATTGTAATCACAAGGCATTGTGTTTGGGGGGTGTTATATGGTCCAGTGAGCAGGTGTGTGTGATGTGTGTATGTGTTTCAGGTGTGGGGAATCGAAACTGTCCAATATGATGTTCGCTATTATTGGTGGTGCCTTTTTGTACTGCAGCAGTGCAGACCGCCGCTGGTTTACCACCATGCATGTTCTGCTGTGCAGAAAACTCACTCGTAATAGGGCGGTCGGAATGGGGTCAGCATGGTGGGTCCGGCTGTAGGTCATTCACCATTTCACCATCGTGGGGCCTGGTGGTGTTGGTTTTGAGGCTGTATTTGGGCGGTTTGCTGTTCCGCCACATCTGGCGGTATGGTGGTGGCATTTCACATGGCGGTCTTGCCCGAAAACCCCCAAAGTCGGAATGAGGGCCTACATCTTTTTCTAAAGTCCTCAATGACAGAAGTCTTTTGCTCAAGCATATTTCACTTTTGCTTTTATTTTTGCAACTTAGGTGGTCATTACAACCCTGGCGGACGGTGTTAAAGCAGCGGTAAGACCGCCAACAGGCCGGCAGTAAAAAATGAGCAATTACGACCGTGGCGGAAACCGCCAACTGTAGGAGGCTGGACTGGCTTGTAGTGAGTACCAAGGGGTACTTGCACCTTGCACCAGGCCCAGTTATCCCTTATTAGTGTATAGGGTGTCTAGCAGCTTAGGCTGATAGATAATGGTAGCTTAGCAGAGCAGCTTAGGCTGAACTAGGAGACGTGTGAAGCTACTACAGTACCACTTAGTGTCATATGCACAATATCATAAGAAAACACAATACACAGTTATACTAAAAATAAAGGTACTTTATTTTTATGACAATATGCCAAAGTATCTTAGAGTGTACCCTCAGTGAGAGGATAGGAAATATACACAAGATATATATACACAATAGCAAAAATATGCAGTATAGTCTTAGAAAACAGTGCAAACAATGTATAGTTACAATAGGATGCAATGGGGAAACATAGGGATAGGGGCAACACAAACCATATACTCCAAAAGTGGAATGTGAACCACGAATGGACCCCAAACCTATGTGACCTTGTAGAGGGTCGCTGGGACTATTAGAAAATAGTGAGAGTTAGAAAAATAACCCTCCCCAAGACCCTGAAAAGTGAGTGCAAAGTGCACCAAAGTTCCCCTAAGGACAAAATAGTCGTGTTAGAGGGAGAATGCAAGGAAAACACAAATCAGCAATGCAACAACGATGGATTCCTGTCTGAAGGTACCTGTGGAACAAGGGGACCAAGTCCAAAAGTCACAAGCAGCTCGGAGATGGGCAGATGCCCAAGAAATGCCAGCGGTTGGTGCAAAGAAGCTCTTACTAGGCTGAAGAACTGTGAATACTGCAGGAACGACAAGGGCTAGAGACTTCCCCTTTGGAGGATGGATCCCCCACGCCTTGGAGAGTCGTGCAGAAGTGTTTTCCCGCCGGATGGACGCCAACAAGCCTTGCTACACGCAAATCGTGCGTTTGGCGTTTTTGGACGCTGCTGGGGCCCAGGAGGGACCAGGAGGTCGCAAATTGGACCTGCAGAGAGCGGGGACGTCGAGCAAGACAAGGAGCTCTCACTGAAGCAGGTAGCACCCGGAGAAGTGCCAGAACCAGGCACTACGAGGATGCGTGAAACGGTGCTCGCCGAAGTTGCACAAAGGAGTCCCACGTCGCCGGAGACCAACTTAGAAAGTCGTGCAATGCAGGTTAGAGTGCCGTGGACCCAGGCTTGGCTGTGCACGAAGGATTTCCGCCGGAAGTGCACAGGGGCCGGAGAAGCTTGCAAAGTCGCGGTTCCCAGCAATGCAGCCCAGCGAGGTGAGGCAAGGACTTACCTCCACCAAACTTGGGCTGAAGAGTCACTGGACTGTGGGGGTCACTTGGACGGTGTCGCTGGATTCGAGGGACCTCGCTCGTCGTGCTGAGAGGAGACCCAAGGGACCGGAGATGCAGCTTTTTGGTGCCTGCGGTTGCAGGGGGAAGATTCCGTCGACCCACGGGAGATTTCTTCGGAGCTTCTGGTGCAGAGAGGAGGCAGACTACCCCCACAGCATGCACAAGCAGGAAAACAGTCGAGAAGGCGGCAGGATCAGCGTTACAGAGTTGCAGTAGTCGTCTTTGCTACTATGTTGCAGGTTTGCAGGCTTCCAGCGCGATCAGCGGTCGATTCCTTATCAGAAGGTGAAGAGGGAGATGCAGAGGAACTCGGCTGAGCTCATGCATTCGTTATCTAAAGTTTCCCCAGAGACAGAGACCCTAAATAGCCAGAAAAGAGGGTTTGGCTACCTAGGAGAGAGGAAAGGCTACTAACACCTGAAGGAGCCTATCACAAGGAGTCTCTGACGTCACCTGGTGGCACTGGCCACTCAGAGCAGTCCAGTGTGCCAGCAGCACCTCTGTTTCCAAGATGGCAGAGGTCTGGAGCACACTGGAGGAGCTCTGGACACCTCCCAGGGGAGGTGCAGGTCAGGGGAGTGGTCACTCCCCTTTCCTTTGTCCAGTTTCGCGCCAGAGCAGGGGCTAAGGGGTCCCTGAACCGGTGTAGACTGGCTTATGCAGAATTGGGCACATCTGTGCCCAACAAAGCATTTCCAGAGGCTGGGGGAGGCTACTCCTCCCCTGCCTTCACACCATTTTCCAAAGGGAGAGGGTGTCACACCCTCTCTCAGAGGAAGTTCTTTGTTCTGCCATCCTGGGCCAGGCCTGGCTGGACCCCAGGAGGGCAGATGCCTGTCTGAGGGGTTGGCAGCAGCAGCAGCTGCAGAGAAACCCCAGGAAGGGCAGTCTGGCAGTACCAGGGTCTGTGCTACAGACCACTGGGATCATGGAATTGTACCAACAATGCCAGGATGGCATAGAGGGGGCAATTCCATGATCATAGACATGTTACATGGCCATATTCGGAGTTACCATGGTGAAGCTACATATAGGTAGTGACCTATATGTAGTGCACGCGTGTAATGGTGTCCCCGCACTCACAAAGTTCAGTGAATTGGCTCTGAACAATGTGGGGGCACCTTGGCTAGTGCCAGGGTGCCCTCACACTAAGTAACTTTGCACCTAACCTTTACCAGGTAAAGGTTAGACATATAGGTGACTTATAAGTTACTTAAGTGCAGTGTAAAATGGCTGTGAAATAACGTGGACGTTATTTCACTCAGGCTGCAGTGGCAGGCCTGTGTAAGAATTGTCAGAGCTCCCTATGGGTGGCAAAAGAAATGCTGCAGCCCATAGGGATCTCCTGGAACCCCAATACCCTGGGTACCTCAGTACCATATACTAGGGAATTATAAGGGTGTTCCAGTAAGCCAATGTAAATTGGTAAAAATGGTCACTAGCCTGTTAGTGACAATTTGAAAGTAATGAGAGAGCATAACCACTGAGGTTCTGGTTAGCAGAGCCTCAGTGAGACAGTTAGGCACCACACAGGGAACACATACATGCACACCTATGAGCACTGGGGCCCTGTGTGACAGGGTCCCAGTGACACATACATATAGGCCACAAACCTATGAGCACTGGGGTCCTGACCAGCAGGATCCCAGTGACACATAACAAACATACTGAAAACATAGTGTTTTCACTATGAGCACTGAGGCCTGGCTATCAGGATCCCAGTGAGACAGTGAAAACAGTGACAAACACCCTGACATACACTCACAAACAGGCCAAAAGTGGGGGTAACAAGGCTAGAAAGAGGCTACCTTCTCACACAACCCCCCCCCAAACGAAGGACAATAAGGCTAACCTTGGCCAGTTGAGACTTTATTGTCTAAGTGGTGATAAGTAGAGAGTAGCTCTGCAATAGACTGGTTACTCCCTTTATCATCCACTATATGGTTACTTCCCTGTGGGGATGTAAACCACCCTGTTTGAAGTTTTTTAGCTAACCAACAATGTGAAGATGTATTTTCAGAGTTTCTATCAGTAAGTTTTAGTTTAGAGCAGTGGGAATTATCCACTGAACCTATTTGTAATGATGGAAATGCCAGACAGGGATGCTGTCTCAGTAAAGCCATAGCTGGGCAAAAACTTTGTCCATTTGGCTGGAAGAGAGAACAGGGATGCTGTTTCTCTTGAGTTGGAGCAGGGCAGGGAGGCTGTCCTATGAGCTCCACACTAGGGCAGGGATGCTGTCCTAAGTGTTGTGAGGTAGTGCAGGGTTTCTGCACTAAAGTTTCTCTGGGAGGGTTGGAGGGATGCTCCATGTTAACTAAAATGGTGCTGTTTTTCTCTCCAATGTTAGTTATCCCACAGAGAGGTACTTCCACCTCAGGGAGTACAGTTTTGCCAACTGATGATTCCCTTGGAACAGGTGCCACCCCAGGAGAGGTTTCTCCCACCACAGGAATAGTATCCTGAATGGTAGGGTGGTTAGGGGATACTGTGATACCCTTTTTACCTGTTGATGGAGAGGGATCCTGAGTTTTCAGGCCTTCTCTCCTTTGCTTTTTCATTTCACTTGAAATGAGAGGGAACAATTCCTCAGGGATGCCCAGCATGGCTGCATGGGCATAAAACTCTACATCAGCCCAACCTGAGGCCTCTAGGTCATTACCTAAGAGACAGTCTACAGGCAAGCTAGGTGATACCACCACCTGCTTAGGGCCAGTAACTCCACCCCAACTAAACTGAATTATAGCTAAGGGAAGAAACTTAGTGGAGTTATGGACATCAATAATCTTATACTGTTGTCCAATGATGTGTTGTTCAGGAGGCACTAGGTTTTCAGTCACCAAAGTGAAACTGGCACCTGTGTCCCTGTAGGCCAAGGCCTCAACACCATTTATTGAAACTGTCTGCCTGTACTTATCCATTGTAAGGGGACAAGCAGCCAGTGTGGCAAGGCCAGTGCCACTAGGTGTGACAGAAACTGTCTTGGGACTGATGACATCAGTTTCCACTATGGACCCATAAGTGAACCCAACTACACCCTTTGCTTGACTGTTGCCAGCAGTCCCACCACTAGTACCACTACTGCTAGGGGCACTAGAGCTTGATGTATTAGTGGTGGTAGGCTCAGGGGGTTTACCTGGACAGGACTTATCCCCTGGCCTATGGCCTCTGTTTTTACACACAAAGCACCAAGGCTTTTTAATGTGTGCAGGTTGGGAAGAAGAGGAAGAATTTGTTTTATCCCCACCCTCTGAAGAGTGTTTAAGATTTGAAGTGGGATCTTTGGTTTTACCCTTATCCCCATGCTTATCTTGAGATTTTTCACCATCTTTCTTCTTATTGCCATCTTTGTCACCCCCTGTATGAACTTTTCTGTTCACCCTTGTTCTGACCCATTTGTCTGCCTTCTTTCCCAATTCTTGGGGAGAGGTCAGATCAGAGTCTACCAGGTACTGGTGCAACAAATCAGACACACAATTATTAAGTATATGCTCTCTCAGGATTGTGTTATACAGGCTTTCATAATCAGTAACTTTACTGCCATGTAACCACCCCTCCAAGGCCTTCACTGAATGGTCAATGAAATCAACCCAGTCTTGTGAAGACTCCTTTTTGGTCTCTCTGAACTTTATCCTGTACTGTTCAGTGGTTAAGCCATAACCATCCAGGAGTGCATTCTTAAGAACTTGGAAATTATTAGCATCATTTTCTTTTACAGTAAGGAGCCTATCCCTACCTTTTCCACTAAATGATAGCCATAGGATAGCAGCCCACTGCTTTTGAGGGACATCCTGTACAGCACAGGCCCTCTCAAGTGCAGCAAACCACTTGTTAATGTCATCCCCCTCCTTATAAGGGGGAACTATCTTATGCAGATTCCTGGAATCATGCTCTTTTGCAGGATGACTATGGGGAATACTGCTGCTGCCACCATGGGTATCTAAACCCATTTTCTGTCTTTCCCTCTCTATTTCTAAAGACTGTCTATCCAAATCCAGCTGTTGCTTCTTGAGCTTCAGTCTGGTTTGTTCCACTCTCAATCTATTGAGCTCCCTTTCCAACAATCTGTCATCAGGGTGGGTGGGAGGGACATTTCTAGATACAGAGGTATGATGGGAATGAACAGAAGGAGACCTGTCCCTTACAGAGGGCACCCTAACAGCTTGGCTACCAGTATAATGTGAGAGCACATCATCAGTATGATGTGATTCAACCTCTGTACCAACTATGCTAGACTGTCTAGTAATGGGCAGGCTGAGAAGTTTCTTTCCTGAACCTTTTCCTGGGGGAGTCCCTGGATCAGATTGAGAACCATTAGCTACTTTTTCTACAGATTGGGCACTTATGGCCTTATCCTGTACTCTAAGCATATTAATTAACAGTTCTAAGGAAGGATTCTTCCCTACACTCAAACCTCTCTCTATGCAGAGACTCCTTGCTCCTTTCCAGCTAAGGTGATCATATGCAAGTTTGGACAGTTCAACTTTTTGGCCTGTGCCAGACATTTTTAGAGAGAGTTAAAGTGATAGACAAAGAGAAAAAAGTTTTCAGAACTTTTTGGAAAGACAGAAAAAACTTTTTAAACTTTTAAGAACTTTTTGAAAGTTTAGTAGTACTTTTCAGCACTTAGAAAAGAGTGAAAAGAGGAAATGCAAAACTTTTTGGCTATGTGTATATACACTGACCTTGTTTTGTATATTTTTCTCTTATGAAAAGTACAATGACAAGAGTGGTAAGTAGTCTCAAGCACTTATCCCACCACTGCACAACCAATGTAGGAGGCTGGACTGGCTTGTAGTGAGTACCAAGGGGTACTTGCACCTTGCACCAGGCCCAGTTATCCCTTATTAGTGTATAGGGTGTCTAGCAGCTTAGGCTGATAGATAATGGTAGCTTAGCAGAGCAGCTTAGGCTGAACTAGGAGACGTGTGAAGCTACTACAGTACCACTTAGTGTCATATGCACAATATCATAAGAAAACACAATACACAGTTATACTAAAAATAAAGGTACTTTATTTTTATGACAATATGCCAAAGTATCTTAGAGTGTACCCTCAGTGAGAGGATAGGAAATATACACAAGATATATATACACAATAGCAAAAATATGCAGTATAGTCTTAGAAAACAGTGCAAACAATGTATAGTTACAATAGGATGCAATGGGGAAACATAGGGATAGGGGCAACACAAACCATATACTCCAAAAGTGGAATGTGAACCACGAATGGACCCCAAACCTATGTGACCTTGTAGAGGGTCGCTGGGACTATTAGAAAATAGTGAGAGTTAGAAAAATAACCCTCCCCAAGACCCTGAAAAGTGAGTGCAAAGTGCACCAAAGTTCCCCTAAGGACAAAATAGTCGTGTTAGAGGGAGAATGCAAGGAAAACACAAATCAGCAATGCAACAACGATGGATTCCTGTCTGAAGGTACCTGTGGAACAAGGGGACCAAGTCCAAAAGTCACAAGCAGCTCGGAGATGGGCAGATGCCCAAGAAATGCCAGCGGTTGGTGCAAAGAAGCTCTTACTAGGCTGAAGAACTGTGAATACTGCAGGAACGACAAGGGCTAGAGACTTCCCCTTTGGAGGATGGATCCCCCACGCCTTGGAGAGTCGTGCAGAAGTGTTTTCCCGCCGGATGGACGCCAACAAGCCTTGCTACACGCAAATCGTGCGTTTGGCGTTTTTGGACGCTGCTGGGGCCCAGGAGGGACCAGGAGGTCGCAAATTGGACCTGCAGAGAGCGGGGACGTCGAGCAAGACAAGGAGCCCTCACTGAAGCAGGTAGCACCCGGAGAAGTGCCAGAACCAGGCACTACGAGGATGCGTGAAACGGTGCTCGCCGAAGTTGCACAAAGGAGTCCCACGTCGCCGGAGACCAACTTAGAAAGTCGTGCAATGCAGGTTAGAGTGCCGTGGACCCAGGCTTGGCTGTGCACGAAGGATTTCCGCCGGAAGTGCACAGGGGCCGGAGAAGCTTGCAAAGTCGCGGTTCCCAGCAATGCAGCCCAGCGAGGTGAGGCAAGGACTTACCTCCACCAAACTTGGGCTGAAGAGTCACTGGACTGTGGGGGTCACTTGGACGGTGTCGCTGGATTCGAGGGACCTCGCTCGTCGTGCTGAGAGGAGACCCAAGGGACCGGAGATGCAGCTTTTTGGTGCCTGCGGTTGCAGGGGGAAGATTCCGTCGACCCACGGGAGATTTCTTCGGAGCTTCTGGTGCAGAGAGGAGGCAGACTACCCCCACAGCATGCACAAGCAGGAAAACAGTCGAGAAGGCGGCAGGATCAGCGTTACAGAGTTGCAGTAGTCGTCTTTGCTACTATGTTGCAGGTTTGCAGGCTTCCAGCGCGATCAGCGGTCGATTCCTTATCAGAAGGTGAAGAGGGAGATGCAGAGGAACTCGGCTGAGCTCATGCATTCGTTATCTAAAGTTTCCCCAGAGACAGAGACCCTAAATAGCCAGAAAAGAGGGTTTGGCTACCTAGGAGAGAGGAAAGGCTACTAACACCTGAAGGAGCCTATCACAAGGAGTCTCTGACGTCACCTGGTGGCACTGGCCACTCAGAGCAGTCCAGTGTGCCAGCAGCACCTCTGTTTCCAAGATGGCAGAGGTCTGGAGCACACTGGAGGAGCTCTGGACACCTCCCAGGGGAGGTGCAGGTCAGGGGAGTGGTCACTCCCCTTTCCTTTGTCCAGTTTCGCGCCAGAGCAGGGGCTAAGGGGTCCCTGAACCGGTGTAGACTGGCTTATGCAGAATTGGGCACATCTGTGCCCAACAAAGCATTTCCAGAGGCTGGGGGAGGCTACTCCTCCCCTGCCTTCACACCATTTTCCAAAGGGAGAGGGTGTCACACCCTCTCTCAGAGGAAGTTCTTTGTTCTGCCATCCTGGGCCAGGCCTGGCTGGACCCCAGGAGGGCAGATGCCTGTCTGAGGGGTTGGCAGCAGCAGCAGCTGCAGAGAAACCCCAGGAAGGGCAGTCTGGCAGTACCAGGGTCTGTGCTACAGACCACTGGGATCATGGAATTGTACCAACAATGCCAGGATGGCATAGAGGGGGCAATTCCATGATCATAGACATGTTACATGGCCATATTCGGAGTTACCATGGTGAAGCTACATATAGGTAGTGACCTATATGTAGTGCACGCGTGTAATGGTGTCCCCGCACTCACAAAGTTCAGTGAATTGGCTCTGAACAATGTGGGGGCACCTTGGCTAGTGCCAGGGTGCCCTCACACTAAGTAACTTTGCACCTAACCTTTACCAGGTAAAGGTTAGACATATAGGTGACTTATAAGTTACTTAAGTGCAGTGTAAAATGGCTGTGAAATAACGTGGACGTTATTTCACTCAGGCTGCAGTGGCAGGCCTGTGTAAGAATTGTCAGAGCTCCCTATGGGTGGCAAAAGAAATGCTGCAGCCCATAGGGATCTCCTGGAACCCCAATACCCTGGGTACCTCAGTACCATATACTAGGGAATTATAAGGGTGTTCCAGTAAGCCAATGTAAATTGGTAAAAATGGTCACTAGCCTGTTAGTGACAATTTGAAAGTAATGAGAGAGCATAACCACTGAGGTTCTGGTTAGCAGAGCCTCAGTGAGACAGTTAGGCACCACACAGGGAACACATACATGCACACCTATGAGCACTGGGGCCCTGTGTGACAGGGTCCCAGTGACACATACATATAGGCCACAAACCTATGAGCACTGGGGTCCTGACCAGCAGGATCCCAGTGACACATAACAAACATACTGAAAACATAGTGTTTTCACTATGAGCACTGAGGCCTGGCTATCAGGATCCCAGTGAGACAGTGAAAACAGTGACAAACACCCTGACATACACTCACAAACAGGCCAAAAGTGGGGGTAACAAGGCTAGAAAGAGGCTACCTTCTCACACCAACAAAGACTGCCACTTTAACACTCCGATCGCCACGGCGGTACAGACAAACAGCGCGGAGGTCACCGCCAACGGACAGACGGGAGACAATGTACCGCCCACACTATTACAACCCACCAATCCGCCACCTTTTCCGGGGCGGATTCACCGCAGATAAAAACACGTCGGAAACAGGAATTCCGAAGGGAAAATGCTCACCTCTACACACCCCACGCGGAACGAGGACACCATGGACCCGGAACTGCAAATTCTACCTGCAATAGTCTTCCTGCTCCTCTACCAGGAGCACGAACGCCTGCGGCGAAGACCACGGTGAGTACTGCACCTACGACACAGGGAAAGGGGGAGGGAAAAAACAGGGACATACACACGCAACACCCCCACCCCCACCCTCACTGTAGGAAAGTACCATCTTGCCTGGCATGTTACCCCCATATTTCACTGTATATATGTTGTTTTAGTTGTATGTGTCACTGGGACCCTGCCAGCCAGGGCCCCAGTGCTCATAAGGGTGCCCTGTATGTGTTACCTGTGTTATGACTAACTGTCTCACTGAGGTTCTGCTATCCAGAACCTCAGTGGTTTTGCTCTCTCATTTCTTTCCAAATTGTCACTAACAAGCTAGTGACCAATTTCACCAATTTACATTGGCATACTGGAACACCCTTATAATTCCCTAGTATATGGTACTGAGGTACCCAGGGTATTGGGGTTCCAGGAGATCCCTATGGGCTGCAGCATTTCTTTTGCCACCCATAGGGAGCTCTGACAATTCTTACACAGGCCTGCCCTTGCAGCCTGAGTGAAATAACGTCCACGTTATTTCACAGCCATTTACCACTGCACTTAAGTAACTTATAAGTCACCTATATGTCTTACCTTTACCTGATAAAGGTTGGGTGCTAAGTTACTTAGTGTGTGGGCACCCTGGCACTAGCCAGGGTGCTCCCACATTGTTCAGGGCAAATTCCCTGGACTTTGTGAGTGCGGGGACACCATTACACGCGTGCACTATACATATGTCACGACATATGTATAGCGTCACAATGGTAACTCCGAACATGGCCATGTAACATGTCTAAGATCATGGAATTGTCACCCCAATGCCATTTTGGCATTGGGGAGACAATTCCATGATCCCCCGAGTCACTAGCTCAGACCCGGGTACTGCCAAACTACCTTTCCCGGTGTTTCACTGCAGCTGCTGCTGCTGCCAACCCCTCAGACAGGTTTCTGCCCTCCTGGGGTCCAGCCAGGCTTGGCCCAGGAAGGCAGAACTAAGGACTTCCTCAGAGAGAGGGTGTTACACCCTCTCCCTTTGGAAAAAGGTGTTAGGGCTGGGGAGGAGAAGCCTCCCCCAGCCTCTGGAAATGCTTTCATGGGCACAGATGGTGTCCATTTCTGCATAAGCTAGTCTACACTGGTTCAGGGATCCCCCAGCCCTGCTCTGGCATGAAACTGGACAAAGGGAAGGGGAGTGACCACTCCCCTGACCTGCACCTCCACTGGGAGGTGCCCAGAGCTCCTCCAGTGTGCTCCAGACCTCTGCAATCTTGGAAACAGAGGTGCTGCTGGCACACTGGACTGCTCTGAGTGGCCAGTGCCAGCAGGTGACGTCAGAGACTCCTTCTGATAGGCTCCTCCAGGTGTTGCTAGCCTATCCTCTCTCCTAAGTAGCCAAACCTCCTTTTCTGGCTATTTAGGGTCTCTGCTTTGGGGAATTCTTTAGATAACGAATGCAAGAGCTCATCAGAGTTCCTCTGCATCTCTCTCTTCACCTTCTGCCAAGGAATCGACTGCTGACCGCGCTGGAAGCCTGCAAAACTGCAACAAAGTAGCAAATACGACTACTGCGACCTTGTAACGCTGATCCTGCCGCCTTCTCGACTGTTTTCCTTGTGGTGCATGCTGTGGGGGTAGTCTGCCTCCTATATGCACTAGAAGCTCCGAAGAAATCTCCTGTGGGTCGACGGAATCTTCCCCCTGCAACCGCAGGCACCAAAGTACTGCATCACCGGTCCTCTGGGTCTCCTCTCAGCACGAAGAGCGAGGTCCCTTGAACTCAGCAACTATGTCCAAGTGACTCCCACAGTCCAGTGACTCTTCAGTCCAATTTGGTTGAGGTAAAACCTTGCCTCCCCACGCTAGACTGCATTGCTGGGAACCGCGTGTTTTGCAGCTACTCCGGCTCCTGTGCACTCTTCCAGGATTTCCTTTGTGCACAGCCAAGCCTGGTTCCCCGGCACTCTAACCTGCAGTGCACGACCTCCTGAGTTGTCCTCTGGCGTCGTGGGACCCTCCTTTGTGACTTCGGGTGAGCTCCGGTTCACTCCCCTTTGTAGTGCCTGTTCCGGCACTTCTGAGGGTGCTGCTTGCTTCTGCGTGGGCTCTTTGTCTTGCTGGACGCCCCCTCTGTCTCGTCATGCAATTGGCGACATCCTGGTTCCTCCTGGGCCACAGCAGCATCCAAAAACCCTAACCGCGACCCTTGCAGCTAGCAAGGCTTGTTGGCAGTCTTTCTGCACGGAAACACCTCTGCACGACTCTACACGACGTGGTACATCCATCCTCCAAAGGGGACATTTCTAGCCTTTGTCGTTCTTGGAGAATCCAGAGCTTCTACCATCTGGTGGCAGCTTCTTTGCACCCACAGCTGGCATTTCCTGGGCATCTGCCCACTCCCTACTTGAGTGTGACTCTTGGACTTGGTCCCCTTGTTCCACAGGTACTCTCGTCAGGAAATCCAACGTTGTTGCATTGCTGGTGTTGGTCTTCCTTGCAGAATTCCCCTATCACGACTTCTGTGCTCTCTGGGGAACTTAGGTGCACTTTGCACCCACTTTTCAGGGTCTTGGGGTGGGCTATTTTTCTAACCCTCACTGTTTTCTTAGAGTCCCAGCGACCCTCTACAAGGTCACATAGGTTTGGGGTCCATTTGTGGTTCGCATTCCACTTCTAGAGTATATGGTTTGTGTTGCCCCTATCCCTATGTGCCCCCATTGCATTCTTTTGTGACTATACATTGCTTGCACTGTTTTCTATTGCTATTACTGCATATTTTAGTATTGTGTACATATATCTTGTGTATATTTGCTATCCTCATACTAAGGGTACTCAATGAGATTCTTTTGGCATATTGTCATAAAAATAAAATACCTTTATTTTTAGTATATCTGTGTATTGTGTTTTCTTATGATATTGTGCATATGACACCAGTGGTACTGTAGGAGCTTTACTCGTCTCCTAGTTCAGCCTAAGCTGCTCTGCTAAGCTACCTTTTCTATCAGCCTAAGCTGCTAGACACCCCTCTACACTAATAAGGGATACCTGGGCCTGGTGCAAGGTGTAAGTACCCTTTGGTACCCACTACAAGCCAGTCCAGCCTCCTACACTCACCCACTACAACACACACACTAATGCATATTATTACATCACAGTTACACCCCTCACCCACCTCAGAAGAATGCAAAGAGAATAGAAAATGAGTGTAACCATTGTAATATATTAAAATCCAGTAGGCAAATATATATATATGTACACCATTTACGAAATATTTACCAAGCATAGTAGTCCAGGTAGTGCTCCAATTAAGTTTGGCCCACACAAGATCCCCGACCATGACGGAGAGAACACTGCAGGGGCATCAAAGAGCAACTAAACAGGCACCTCAGGGGAAGGAAAAGGGGGGGCACCTCAGACGGTTGAGTGCACGACGCCAAATCCACGAGGGGGGCACATGCCCACTGTTCAATCCTGGGGAGTGCAAAGCCACAGTCTCTCAAGTCTCTACAGTGGGTGGGTTGCCAACTGTTCCATCCTGGGGAGTGCAAAGCCACAGTCTCTCAAGTCTCTACAGTGGGTGGCTTGCCGACTGTTCCATCCTGGGGAGTGCAAAGCCACAGTCTCAGAAGTCTCTACAGTGGGTGGGTTGCCCACTGTACCATCCTGGGGAGTGCAAAGCCACAGTTACTCAAGTCTCTACAGTGGATGGGTTGCCCACTGTTCCATCCTGGGGAGTGCAAAGCCACAGTCTCTCAAGTGGATTACAGTCTCCGCTGGTTCTGGAGGGGGCATGGTGCCCAGAGTGCTTCATCATGCTAAGGACAGAAGTAGTGGATGGATCTCTCCACTGGTTCTGGAGGGGGCATGGTGCCCAGAGTGCTTCATCCTGCTAAGGACTGAGGTAGTGGATGGATCTCTCCATTGGTTCTGGAGGGGGCATGGTGCCCAGAGTGCTTCATTCTCTCGTGATGGACTCAGTAGCGTCAGTGCCCTTGGCGCTCATAAGCCAGCGGTGCTTGAGACGGCGGTGCCCTGTTAAGCGGTGCTTGAGACGGCGGTGCCCTGTTCAGTGGTGCTTGAGGCGGCGGTGTCCTTTTTAGCGGTGCTTGAGACGGCGGTGCCCTGTTCAGCGGTGCTTGAGACGGTGGTGCCCTGTTCAGCGGTGCTTGAGGCGGCGGTGCCCTGTTCAGTGGTGCTTGAGACAGCAGTGCCCTGTTCAGCGGTGCTTGAGACAGCGGTCTCCATTGCAGGGACTCAGCTGCTGGTGGACCTTCATGGCCCAGCGGGGCTTTTGCTGGCGGTCCCTCATGGCCCAGCGGGGCTGGTGCTTGCAGTCCTTCATCGCCCAGTGGGGCTTTTGCTGGTGGTCCTTCATGGCCCAGCGGGGCTTTTGCTGGCGGTCCTTCATGGCCCAGCTGGGTTGGTGCTGGCGGTCCTTCATGGCCCAGCGGGGCTTTTGCTGGCGGTCCTTCATGGCCCAGCAGGGCTGGTGCTGGCGGTGGCCTCCTGGGTGTAGGAGGCTGGACTGGCTTGTAGTGAGTACCAAGGGGTACTTGCACCTTGCACCAGGCCCAGTTATCCCTTATTAGTGTATAGGGTGTCTAGCAGCTTAGGCTGATAGATAATGGTAGCTTAGCAGAGCAGCTTAGGCTGAACTAGGAGACGTGTGAAGCTACTACAGTACCACTTAGTGTCATATGCACAATATCATAAGAAAACACAATACACAGTTATACTAAAAATAAAGGTACTTTATTTTTATGACAATATGCCAAAGTATCTTAGAGTGTACCCTCAGTGAGAGGATAGGAAATATACACAAGATATATATACACAATAGCAAAAATATGCAGTATAGTCTTAGAAAACAGTGCAAACAATGTATAGTTACAATAGGATGCAATGGGGAAACATAGGGATAGGGGCAACACAAACCATATACTCCAAAAGTGGAATGCGAACCACGAATGGACCCCAAACCTATGTGACCTTGTAGAGGGTCGCTGGGACTATTAGAAAATAGTGAGAGTTAGAAAAATAACCCTCCCCAAGACCCTGAAAAGTGAGTGCAAAGTGCACTAAAGTTCCCCTAAGGACAAAATAGTTGTGTTAGAGGAATAATGCAGGAAAGACACAAACCAGCAATGCAACAACTGTGGATTTCCAATCTAGGGTACCTGTGGAACAAGGGGACCAAGTCCAAACGTCACAAGCAAGTCGGAGATGGGCAGATGCCCAGGAAATGCTAGCTGCGGGTGCAAAGAAGCTTCAACTGGACAGAAGAAGCTGAGGTTTCCGCAGGAACGAAAAGGGCTAGAGACTTCCCCTTTGGTGGACGGATCCCTCTTGCCTTGGAGAGTCGTGCAGAAGTGTTTTCCCGCTGAAAGGACGCCAACAAGCCTTGCTAGCCGCAAATCGTGTGTTTGACGTTTTTGGACGCTGCCGGGGCCCAGGAGGGACCAGGAGGTCGCAAATTGGACCTGAAGAGAGAGGGGGCGTCGAGCAAGACAAAGAGCCCTCACTGAAGCAGGTAGCACCCGGAGAAGTGCCAGAAACAGGCACTACAAGGATGCGTGAAATGGTGCTCGCCGAAGTTGCACAAAGGAGTCCCACGTTGCCGGAGACCAACTTAGAAAGTCGTGCAATGCAGGTTAGAGTGCCGTGGACCCAGGCTTGGCTGTGCACGAAGGATTTCCGCCGGAAGTGCACAGGGGCCGGAGTAGCTGCAAAGTCGCGGTTCCCAGCAATGCAGCCCAGCGAGGTGAGGCAAGGACTTACCTCCACCAAACTTGGGCTGAAGAGTCACTGGACTGTGGGGGTCACCTGGACAGAGTCGCTGGATTCGAGGGACCTCGCTCGTCGTGCTGAGAGGAGACCCAAGGGACCGGTAATGCAGCTTTTTGGTGCCTGCGATTGCAGGGGGAAGATTCCGTCGACCCACAGGAGATTTCTTCGGAGCTTCTGGTGCAGAGAGGAGGCAGGCTACCCCCACAGCATGCACAAGCAGGAAAACAGTCGAGAAGGCGGCAGGATCAGCGTTACAGAGTTGCAGTAGTCGTCTTTGCTACTATGTTGCAGGTTTGCAGGCTTCCAGCGCGGTCAGCAGTCGATTCCTTATCAGAAGGTGAAGAGAGAGATGCAGAGGAACTCGGCTGAGCTCATGCATTCGTTATCTAAAGTTTCCCCAGAGACAGAGACCCTAAATAGCCAGAAAAGAGGGTTTGGCTACCTAGGAGAGAGGATAGGCTACTAACACCTGAAGGAGCCTATCAGCAGGAGTCTCTGACGTCACCTGGTGGCACTGGCCACTCAGAGCAGTCCAGTGTGCCAGCAGCACCTCTGTTTCCAAGATGGCAGAGGTCTGGAGCACACTGGAGGAGCTCTGGACACCTCCCAGGGGAGGTGCAGGTCAGGGGAGTGGTCACTCCCCTTTCCTTTGTCCAGTTTCGCGCCAGAGCAGGGGCTAAGGGGTCCCTGAACCGGTGTAGACTGGCTTATGCAGAATTGGGCACATCTGTGCCCAACAAAGCATTTCCAGAGGCTGGGGGAGGCTACTCCTCCCCTGCCTTCACACCATTTTCCAAAGGGAGAGGGTGTCACACCCTCTCTCAGAGGAAGTTCTTTGTTCTGCCATCCTGGCCCAGGCCTGGCTGGACCCCAGGAGGGCAGCTGCCTGTCTGAGGGGTTGGCAGCAGCAGCAGCTGCAGTGAAACCCCAGGAAGGGCAGTTTGGCAGTACCAGGGTCTGTGCTACAGACCACTGGGATCATGGGATTGTGCCAACTATGCCAGGATGGCATAGAGGGGGCAATTCCATGATCATAGACATGTTACATGGCCATATTCGGAGTTACCATTGTGAAGCTACATATAGGTAGTGACCTATATGTAGTGCACGCGTGTAATGGTGTCCCCGCACTCACAAAGTTCAGGGAATTGGCTCTGAACAATGTGGGGGCACCTTGGCTAGTGCCAGGGTGCCCTCACACTAAGTAACTTTGCACCTAACCTTTACCAGGTAAAGGTTAGACATATAGGTGACTTATAAGTTACTTAAGTGCAGTGTAAAATGGCTGTGAAATAACGTGGACGTTATTTCACTCAGGCTGCAGTGGCAGGCCTGTGTAAGAATTGTCAGAGCTCCCTATGGGTGGCAAAAGAAATGCTGCAGCCCATAGGGATCTCCTGGAACCCCAATACCCTGGGTACCTCAGTACCATATACTAGGGAATTATAAGGGTGTTCCAGTAAGCCAATGTAAATTGGTAAAAATGGTCACTAGCCTGTTAGTGACAATTTGGAAAGAAATGAGAGAGCATAACCACTGAGGTCCTGATTAGCAGAGCCTCAGTGAGACAGTTAGTCACTACACAGGTAACACATTCAGGCACACTTATGAGCACTGGGGCCCTGGGTTACCAGGGTCCCAGTGACACATACAACTAAAACAACATATATACAGTGAAAAAATGGGGGTAACATGCCAGGCAAGATGGTACTTTCCTACACTGGGCAGCTGGGCTTGTGCTGGTGGTGGCCTCCTGGGCAGCTGGCCTGATGCTGGCGGTGGCCTCCTGGGCAGCTGGGCTTGTGCTGGTGGTGGCCTCCTGGGCAGTTGGGCTGGTGCTGGCGGTGGCCTCCTGGGCAGCTGGGCTGGTGCTGGTGGTGGCCTCCTGGGCAGCTGGGCTGGTGCTGGCGGTGGCCTCCTGGGCAGCAGGGATGATGGCGGTCTTCTCCGCTGTACTGCTCTTCCCAGACTTGCCGGGTTTCTTGTGGCCCTTCCCCACCTTGGAAGGTGTCACAGCTGACTCCACACTCCCACCTGAACCCCTGGGAGCGGCTTTGGTGGCTGGAGTCTTCCCCTTCTCCCGCCGGGCACTGGCCAACTTCTGATGCTTCACAGGTGGGGGACTGTCTGTGCTGTGGCTCCGTGCCACATTGGCTGCCCTGGTGGCCGGTGCACTCCAGATTCCAGTGACTACAGGCACCACTGGTCCCGGAGATGTTGTGGCTGAGGTGCTAGTTCGGGACCTATGAGACGGACGGGGTGGGGGAGGTGTGGGAAAGAGGTCAAGGTTGGACAGGAAAAGTTTTTTTGCCACAATGGGATGGGTAGCTGGAGGGGGTTTGGGAGTGGAGGAAGAGGTTGTGGTTATAGGAGGTGTTCGTTTGCTGACTATGGGTGAAGGTGCATGCGCTGGAGGTTGTCGTGAGGTGGATGGCTGTTGGGTGGGTGTGTGCCTGCGTTTGTGTATCTTTGGAGGGGGCGTCACAGACACACTGGGAGAGGACACAGGGGAGGTGTGAATGGTAGTGGGGGTGGTGACTGCACGTGAGCGTGGTGTGGTGGTGGGTGTGCTGGAGAGGGACGTAGTGGCTGTAGAGGTAGTGCATGCAGGTGTGAGTGTAGACGAGACAGGGAGGGAGGAGGGAGACGAGGAGGAGGGGGGCACAGTGTGTTGAATTAAGCCTCAGCAAGGCCTACTAGTGCAAGGGGTTCACTTTTCTCTGCACAAAGTCCTCAGACCATGTAGGAAGAAGTTGGCACAGAAACTGAAATAAAAGACAAAGTTTATTAACCTCATGAGGTGGTACTACAGTTCAAACAGCACCCTTCGGTAATGTTTGAAGTAGCACACTGAACTGAGAGAGCATGGTCCTTTTATACCCACGCAGGGGCTAAAAGGAGGTGGTACAATTATAGAAGCAAGACTTCTATACATATAAGGTCATGTGGAAATGCACAGTCGACAGGTAGGAGGAGCTGACAGTTTTCAAGGACTAACAGCTGCAGACCTTACTGGGCATGTGCGAAAGTGGGAGATGCTAAATATAACTTGTCACTAGGCAGATTTTCAAGAGTAGTTAACAAAAAGGTAGGACAGAGCACATAGTGAGCACATGGCAACATGTGGCAAAGAAAATGCATGCCATGAATACAAAATGGATTCCGCAAAATGTTCACAATAGTTACTAAATACAAGATGTCTTCTGCTTATGCTTAATCTAATCACTGCTAAACTACAACAGACGACCCTTTCAGCTTTAGCTGAAGACATTAGTCTTTCTGGGATAATCTAAATATTCATCTTGTATATTTATGCTCATCATTTCAGCTATTTCCTTATCTAACATGTGTTGTGCTTTAATTTCTGTAATATTTCTTTTGGTAGGCATACAAGCAGTAATACACGTGGAGCAGAACATTGGACCACACTGAATACAGATACAGTATGTGAAAAATATTGCAATCATTACACACACCTGACCACCCAACAGGTAGTTCGTAATATCCAGTTACCACAAACAAAATATGTATTATGTGAAGCTGTAAAACTACTATTATTTACACCCTTAATAGTTAAAATCAAGGTACAATCGCTTGTCCCCACTGGAATTCGCCCAATGCTACGTATACATAAATCTGCTTTAGTTTTTGTAACAGAAATCACAAATTGTTCTTTCTTGTCAGAGTCTCTTATATTTGTGAAGACATATGGTATTGAAACATTGTACGGTTGATACTCTTCCCATCCCCATTTAGTTCTTTTGGATTGGGGATACCCATCTTTGTCTTGGTAGAATACTTTATTAAGGCAAAAAAGAAGTTCGCCCTCTGTACGTTTTCCAAATGCAAACAAAAGCGTGTACCAAGCTTGACAAGAACCATTGTGTGAAAAAGGAAGAGGAATGAAAGGTGTTCGTCCTTTCTTTTGATGCGCAGGTATCATTCCACATACCCAACAGTTAGTAGTATTTGTAGCATTATGAGTTTGATGCAACATCTGAATGAAAGTATTATTGAAGTACGATTGACGGTGCTTCTGCTCCTGATAGGGAAGTGTAAAGTAATAGTGATCCTCTGGTACTGGAGAAGTGGCAACAAAAAACTCACGAGCAGGAGACTTCTTTTCAACAAACCAGGTGATTGTTGCTGTAACCACCAAAACAACAACAAACCCCATAGTACTAATAATCAGTTTGTTATTCATTTTAGCAACAGTGATAATCGACCCTTTCAGAAATGAATTAAAAACAATCATTGGAGCTCTTATCCCTGGGCAGCCGCTGATTTCTTCACCACGGGCCAAGACGGGTGCCACTACTCTAATGCATGGCTGATTCCCCCCCCCTTGCCACATTGGCTCTCCGTTTCACTAACTCAGGGCAGTAGCTCAACCAGTTTTTTTCCGAAATTTTCAGATTCTTTCCTCGGTCTCAAATTATATCGCAACACTCTAGAAGTCGTATGGTCCGGGAAGACCTCTGCAGATTCGTCAGGTGATATAGCACGGCCTTTCTCCGTAGTCAAAATCTCTCGATGATCGGTCAGCAGAGCAGGTTCCACCAAGGTAGGTAGCACTCTCTTGCAGTGAGTACTATGGACACAATTATTTCGGTTCGTCACTCGAACTGCTGTCCTTGTCGCAAGGAGCACCTGTTCTGGGCCTCGCCACCTTGGTTCCAAGCTGCTTGATCTTTCAAAGGACTTAATCATCACCTGGTCACCAGGTCGGAGTTCATGGCCTTCACCTGTAGATCTGTCAGGAAGTGCTTCTCGAACCTGTTGATGAATAGAAACCAAATTGTCGGTTAACTGTGCCAAATAATCATTCATCAGGACACAAGGTACATCATATACAGATTTTGGCTTAGGAACTCCCCAAATGTTCATTGGCCTTCCAAACACTATATCTTAGGGAGTAAGGCCAATTCAAGAGTATGGCACTGATCTAATAGACATTAATACCAACAGTAATGCATCCGTCCAAGTTAAGGATGTGGGAGCCTGTATCTCCGCTAACTTCAGCTTCAAAGTAGCATTATACCTTTCCACCAACCCTGCTGATTGTGGGTGGAAAACCGCATGGAACTTCTGTTTGATCCCTAATCCTTTCAGGACATACTTAATAACTTCCCCAACAAAATGAGGTCCTTTATCATTCCATAAAAGTCTGCAAACACCAAACCTAGGGAAAAATTATTTCAAAAGCACCTTCACTGTGGTAATGGCAGTATTATCCTTTGTGGGGTACGCCTCTATCCATTTACTGAAGGCACATACCACCACCAAGACATACTTTAAATTGTTGCAGTGTTCAAGCTGAACATAATCCATTTGTAGAACTTCAAAAGGTAAAGTTGGTGTAGCAAACCCTCCCGCAGAAGTACGTGTCCCTTTTCCAGGATTGTATTGTAAACAGATCAAACAAGACTGTACTACTCTCTTAGCTGTACTGGAAATTTCCTGATGCTCCTAAACTTGCGTAAGCAACTTTGTTATTGTTGAAGCTCCAACATGTGCCAGCCCATGTGCCATCTGAACCATAGGTTGTACAAAAGCTATAGGCAATTTCCATTTATCCATCTGCTTATTACGCCAACAGCCCTCATCATCCAATTCTCCATCTTCAGACCATTGGTCACGTTCTTTCACAGAAGCAGATTTCGGTATATCTAATAAGTCTTGTCTAGCATTATGCCAACGTTCAGCTTGTGAGTTCACTACATACATAGAAGTAGCACTTCGCTACATCGCAGTCTCACGTGCTACGTGGCCCGCAAGGGCATTACCTTGCCCTATTTTATCGGTCACTTTCTTATGTGCACTACATTTCACAATAGCTATTTTCTTTGGATATGTCAATGCAGTCAAGAGGTTATGCACTAATTCTCCGTGCATTATCTGCATCCCGTGGGATGTGAGAAAGCCTCTCTCCTTCCAAAGCAAACCAAAATCATGAGCCACTCCAAAAGCATAGCGGCTGTCTGTATAAATGTTCACACATAAGTCAGTACTAAGCTCACATGCTTGTGTCAAAGCTATTAGTTCAGCTCACAGTCTCACGTTCATCTGTCCATGGGAGGGGCATTGGAGTATCTTTAGTCAAAAGTGCTAGCAAAGGTTTGACAATGTGTGAAAACCCTAATATCCATTGCCTACAAAAAGAAGTAAGACCAAGGAATGCATGAACGTCTTTCTGAGTAGAGGGTACTGGTGTGTCTAAAATTTCTTGGATACGATCTGATGTGAGTGCACGGCCCTCCTTAGACAAAAGGTGACCTAAATAGGTTACCCTTGGTCTACAATATTGCAATTTCTTTCATGACACTTTATGATGGTGTGAAGCAAGAAAAGAAAGTAAGGACAAAGTGCACTTTTCACATTGCTCAGGGGTATCAGCCGCCAACAAAATATCATTGACATATTCTATGAGAGCCACACCTTCAGGCAAAACAAAAGAATCAAGTTGTCCAAAGACATAGTACAAGAACTAATTGCTCCCTCAACTTCCTCATAAAAGACGGCTGTATTTTTCCGCGGGTCAGGTAATGCTGTTTTAAGTGCCATTACATCTGCCCTATTCCAAGGAGTAGACACCCAATTATAAATAAATAACCCTTAGCATCAACAGAAGTTTTATCATCACTTGTACCCGATCCTTTAGGAGGAACATACAAAGGCGCGGCCTCCTGCATTGGTTTCGCGTGAATTATCATAATCTTATCTGTTCCGAAGATGGAAGCTTGCACCTCATCGGTCTGAGATGTCTGTGCAACTATGTCCACAGCCCTTTTCTCCTCTTGCAAGCGGACTGCCGTAACACATAATTTCACCAAACGCCTGATTGCATCAGCCACCTGGGAGAAAACAAAAAGACCATCACGCATTTGCTTATGATCAGCTGCTACGTCATCGGGCTCTAACTCATCAGAATATTTCCGATATAGTTCAATAACTTCTGTGCTAAATGCCTCAGTAAAATATAGCTGTTCCTTTTCCGTCCACCCTTTCATGTTATCTAAAAGTTCAGAAGCAGAGACAACGCTGCAAATTGTTTTACGAGCAATAGATCTAAGCTCAGACGCACGGTCAGCAGGCAACATAGAGCGACTGTCTCGCATCTTCTGTTGCTCCGAACTGGAGGACTTAACTAACGCATGAGGGGCAGAAGGAACGACATACGGAGGTGGAGGGCGATCTAGTAACAAAAAATCATTGTGCGGTTTATTAAGGATAGGATAGAGAGGTTGCCTAACGGTGTATTGGCCAGTTACCTGTAATTTACGTTCTTTCTCTTCTATCGTCTTTTAGTCATTTCTTTCTTTCTCTCTCATTTCCAATGCTTTCACATATACATTCTTCCGTTGCTCTTTCTCAAGCAAGGCTTGCTCACGCTTCACTCGTCCATGCACTTCTTTCTCCCACATTCGTACACAGTCAAACATATCTTGCCTAGACTATCGCTTACACATACATTGTTCCACATACTCAATCTTTCGCAAATCAAATGACCCATGCATAGGCCAACGTAACTCAGGATCCGCGCAAGTGTATTTATTCCATAATGTGCTGTACATTATAGAAGAAAGACCATGTTTAACATACATATCTCTATTGGGCGTCCCCTCTGGGGGTGCCGGTTGCGATTCTTCCAGTCTCAAATTGGTACCATTACAAAAGCAACACATCCTACGAAGTGCGCTAAAAACAGGCATGCCAAAAATAGTGCAGAATAAGCAATATTATAATCAAAATAGCACTTAAGGTGCCGTTCAAATCAAAATTAAATTGGAGAAAATTCTCCTCATTACCTGCCTATATAAATTGCAATTTATATATCAATTCAAAGGACACAAATTGACTAGTCACCCAAAACACGAGAGCCACAGTAAGTAGTGCTAGTAGTGCTAAACTACATTACCAAACAAAGACATCAAAACCCACAGCAAGTGCCGTAAAACGGCTCTTACCAATCACAGGGTGTCCAGGTTCCAACTGCCAAGTTCTAAAATCAACCAAATGGTCACTGCATGACGAATGAACAAAAAGGATCTCAGTCGAGGACCGGGGCCACCTGGATGGTCAAATCAGAAGGAAGGGAAAAACGCCGTGGTTGCCAAGACTCAGGTCTCCTCAGGCATTGATCGTCCGCAGCGAGATCCCAATCCTTCATGGCGACCAATCCGTTGGGCATCCGAGTCGCCGATGAGTCCCTGTTCGGGCACCAATTTGTTGAAGTAAGCCTCAGCAAGGCCTACTAGTGCAAGGGGTTCACCTTTCTCTGCACAAAGTCCTCAGACCATGTAGGAAGAAGTTGGCACAGAAACTGAAATAAAAGACAAAGTTTATTAACCTCATGAGGTGGTACTACAGTTCAAACAGCACCCTTCGGTAATGTTTGAAGTAGCACACTGAACTGAGAGAGCATGGTCCTTTTATACCCAGGCAGGGGCTAAAAGGAGGTGATACAATTATAGAAGCAAGACTTCTATACATATAAGGTCATGTGGAAATGCACAGTCGACAGGTAGGAGGAGCTGACAGTTTTCAAGGACTAACAGCTGCAGACCTTACTGAGCATGTGCGAAAGTGGGAGATGCTAAATATAACTTGTCACTAGGCAGATTTTCAAGAGTAGTTAACAGAAAGGTAGGACAGAGCACATGGTGAACACATGGCAGCATGTGGCAAAGAAAATGGCTGCCATGAATACAAAATGGATTCCGCGAAATGTTCACAATAGTTACTAAATACAAGACGTCTTCTGCTAATGCTTAATCTAATCGCTGCTAAACTACAACAAGTGGAGGCAGTGGATGTTGGTGTGTCTGCATGTGTGTGATGCTTGCGTGAGTGACTGTGGGATGTGTGGTGCTTACGTTTGCCTGAGCTTCCCTTGTGTGTTGACGTGTGTGCATGCTGGTCTGTAGGTGTGCTTGGTATAGGCTGAGATACAAGGGATTGGGTCGGGTGGAGGAAGTTGGATGGGGGAGGCTAGACACAGGGACAATGGCTGCCATCAGTGCTGAGGCCAGAGTCTGAAAAGCTCGCTGAAGGGCTGTCTGACCAGAATGAATGCCCTCCAGGAATGCATTTGTTTGTTGCAACTGCCTTTCTACATCCTGGATGGCATTCAAAATGCTAGACTGCCCAACAGTGAGGGACCTGAGGAGGGCAGCAGGGGTGACTGGGGCAGGGCCTGAGGTGCCTGGGGCGAAGGTGATGCCCACCCTCCCGGGTGAGCGGGCACGGGACGATGGCTGAGGGGCTGCTAGGAGGGCGGTGCTGGAAGGGGGGGTGGCGGCTGTACCTGTAGATGGGAGTGGCACAGATGTTGCCGCCACCACAAGGGAGCTCCCATCAGGGGACCTGCCTGTGTCACTGGTCTCAGCTCCTGTCCCCGCTGTGGAGTTCCCCTCGCCCTCCGTCCCACTGGTGAAGTCCGATTCCGTAGTGTGGCCCTCCATGGCCATGTGGGATGCAGCCCCCTGGTGCTCCTGTGCCACTGCTCCTCCGCCTGATGATTCTAATGCACACAAGAACAGGGAGACCACAAAAAGGGGGGAGACGACAGAAGAAAGACATGTTGAGTGCATGCATTACCGCTACCGTTGGCGGACACAACAGACACAGAAGCCCCCTGCACTACGCCGCGCTCTTGGGCTCCACTGTTCAATTCCTGGCAAATGGCCTACAAGGCTATGGATGACATCCGCACACACAGATGACACAGGGGCATGACTAGGTGTAGTTGTCACTCTACAGAGGTGGGGTGGGGTGCCACATGTCTGCCTTACAGAGGGACCTTGCCTACGGAACTCGCCCTGGCCTAGGGAAACCCAAAGTCCACCTCCCCCACCCAGACCCCTCCACTGTGCGCAAAGTCAGCAGAATGTGAGTTTACTCACCCCCTTGTGGATGCTGTGATGCCCTCAAGCGCCTATCCAACTCCGGGTACACCACCGCCAGGATCCTGAACATCAGGGGGGTCATGGTGCGACGGGCACCCCTACCACGTTGGGAGGCCATCCCAGCTGAGCCTCCGCCGTCTTCTTGCTCCAGCGGCGAATATCCTCCCATCTTTTCTGGCAGTGGGTGCTCTGTCTGTGGTAGACCCCCAGGGTCCGGACGTCCTTGGCGATGGCACGCCAAATATGTTTTTTCTGGTGGGCGCTGACCTACATGATTTGTACAGGGGGAAGAGAAAGTTATTACCAACTGCACCGTCAAAGTGTTTGGCCCCATCCCTACCCTTGCCATGTGGCACATGAATTCACCGTCGTTTCATGCACGCCGCACTCTCCCCCCTTCCTTCTTACATCCACCCCTCTCCACACAGGCATAGCCCATACATCATGCTCCCAGTGTACTTACCTGTTTGTCTGGAGGACCGTATATTAGCGTGTACTGGGGGAGGACCCCATCCACGAGCTTCTCCAACTCCTCCGATGTGAAGGCAGGGGCCCTTTCCCCAGACACTCAAGCCATTGTCTCTTCCAGACCGAGGTCACAGCAGCACTTGCAGTGTAGGTCCTCTCCTGTCGAAGATCAGGTATCGAGTGATTGAACAGATAGAAAAGGGCGATCACGTCCGTGGTGGTGCGTACCGTCACCGCCGGCGTACATCGTCATTGGCTCCTGGGACCCATAGGGTCCAATGTTACCAATGCAGCATTGCTCTGCGGTCTTCGACCGCCTACCGCGACGGTGCACAACGCCAGCGCAGTTACCTCACATCCCATTGTCCCACTTTACAGGTCAGGCAGCCGCCATTTCAGGGGCCCACATGGCTTCATTTTCAACTGCGTCACACATACCTAGGCCTAGACTCAACACACATACAGGCCACTTTTTGAGTATGACTGGTGTTCTGTGTAAGCTGTGGGTACTGATCCTCTGAGTTGTTTGACTCTGTGCTCGATGTTGTCCTTCATAGGCACCGTCCGCTGGGACATGTGAGGAGATGGCGGCATCCTCCAGTGTGCCGACCGTTGGTGGACCTGTCGACAATGGAGGAAAGACATCTGATAATCACATACACACTTGACCGTGCCACAATCCAGGAACTGTGTACCCAGTTGGAGCCAGACCTGATGTCAGCTATCCGCCATCCCACAGGAATCCCCCCCTCAAGTGCAGGTGCTGTCAGTGCTCCATTTCCTTGCAAGTGGGTCATTTCAAACAACAGTGGCCATAGCATCAGGGATGTCCCAGCCTATGTTTTCCCCGTGTTGTCCAGAGTGTTGTCTGCCCTGCTGAAACACATGCCGAGCTACATCGTTTTCCCTCAGGTGGAGGATTTGCCAACAGTGAAAGGTGACTTCTATGCCCGGGAAGGTGATTTCTATGCCCTGGGTCATATCCCCAACATCATAGGTGCCATTGATGGGACCCATGTGGCTTTGGTCCCCCCCACAGGAGTGAACAGGTGTACCGAAACCGGAAGAGTTATCATTCGATGAATGTACAGATGGTATGTTTGGCAGACCAGTACATCTCCCATGTGAATGCCATGTTCCCTGGCTCAGTGCATGACGCCTACATCCTGCGGAATAGCAGCATCCCTTATGTGATGTGCCAACTCCAGAGGTACCGTGTGTGGCTATTAGGTGAGCACCTGGAAGCTAGTCAGTGGGAATGGTTGTCTTGGCCTGGGGATATCCCTCCAGGTTAGTGTGTGTCTAACAGTTGTCCCTCGCCATTTGCAGGTGACTCTGGTTACACCAACCTGTCATGGCTACTGACCCCAGTGAGGAATCCCAGGACAAGGGCAGAGGAACAATACAATGAGGCCCATGGGCGAACTAGGAGGGTGATCGAGCAGACCTTCGGCCTCCTGAAGGCCAGGTTCAGGTGCCTCCATATGACAGGTGGATCCCTATTCTACTCACCAAAGAAGGTGTGCCAGATCATCGTGGCCTGCTGTATGCTGCCTGCTGTATGCTTTGCGACGACAGGTGCCTTTTCTGCAGGAGGATGGTCCAGATGGCGGTGTTGTTGCAGCTGTGGAGCCTGTGGACAGTGAAGACGAGGAAGCAGAGGAAGAAGACATGGACAACAGGGACTCAGTTATCCAGCAATATTTCCAGCGAGACACAGGTAAGAGTACAGACCTGCCTACTACATGTACTTAAACACTACTGCCTCTCTACTGTCTGTCGTTTTCAACCAGTGTATGGTCACTGAGTTGTCACTTTCCCTTACAATTTCACAGATGTGGGTCCCACTGTGTGACATCTGCTTTGATTCCTCATGGACTAGAGCTGTGTGACATAGGTATGTTGACATTACCAATGAAAAAGCTTTTTGACACAGTTATTGCTAATACAGTATTCTGAAATCAGAGACAGACTCCAGATTGTTTTGTGCTTTAAGGGTGTTTATTTAAGTGCTCAATATTGGAGGGGGTAATAAAATGGTGAGGGGTGATGGTGGAGGAATGTCCATGGCAGAGTCCAGTCTATTAGTCTCACAGGTGCATTGCCCATATGGGCATATGAAGTGGAGCTGGGGCAGTTTAAGGATGGACAGCGTGACAAAGTGGGACAGTAGGATGACAATCAGGGTGGTCTCATTTCTTGGCGGGGGTCTTGGCATCATTCTCTGTCTTGCTCCTGGATCTCAGGGACCGTTTGCGAGGTGGTTCTCCCTCTGCAGGGGTTGGGGTGCTGGTGTGGTGGTCCTGTGGCGGGGCGTCCTGTCCACTAGCGCCGGCAGAGGTGGTGGGCAGTTCATCGTCCAGGCTAGTGTCAGGGGCCCCTTGTAGTGCCACAGTGTCCCTCCTGGTGTTCACGAGTTCCTTCAGCACCCCTACGATGGTGCCCAGGGTGGAGTTGATGGTTCTGAGTTCCTCCCTGAAGCCGATATACTGTTCCTCCTGCAGGTGCTGGGTCTCCTGAAACTTGGCCAGTACCGTTGCCATCGTCTCCTGGGAGTGGTGGTAGGCTCCCATGATGGAGGAGAGGGCCTCGTGGAGAGTGGGTTCCCTTGGCCTGTCCGCTCCCTGTCGCACAGCAGCCCTCCCAGTTCCCCTGTGTTCCTGGGCCTCCGTCCCCTGGACAGTGTGCCCACTACCACTGCCCCCAGGTCCCTGTTGTTGTTGGGGTGGTGGGTTAGCCTGGGTTCCCTGTAGTGGTGGACACACAGCTGATTGACGTGTCCTGGGGACGGAGGTATGGACCCGCTGGGTGGGTGCTGTGCTGGTGTTTCGAGAGGGGTGAAGCTCTGTAGTGCCCTGTGACCTTGTGAGGGGAACCGACTTTCCAGAGGTCCCCGATGGGCCGGGCTGGTCATCTAGATCCAGTTGGACAGAGCTGCTGTCATCACTGTGGGCCTCTTCTGTTGGTGGTGTGGACATGTGTGGATCCTCCTGTCCGGTGACATTGGGTAGGGGTCCTACAGCGGTATAAAAGGATGGTTATTACATCTGTGTGTGTCATGGTGTGCAATGGGTGGGTGACCGTGTACCCCAGTCCTGTGTGGGACCTCGCATGATGATGGTTTAGGGGGTGTATGGGTATATGCAGTGGGCATGCTTTAGTGATGGGTGTCCATGCTTTGTTGTTGCATGCAGGGCTTGGGTTTGGGATGTGTGGTTTGTGATGTTGGGACATTTGTGAGGAGTAGGAGTGATGGGGGTGAGGGTGGGGGTATGTGCTGGCATGCAGGTAGAGTGGGGGATGTAATAGTTAAGATCTAACTTACCAGAGTCCATTCCTCCATCTACTCCTGCAAGGCCCTCAGGATGCAGAATCGCCAAGACCTGCTCCTCCCATGTTGTTAGTTGTGGGGGAGGAGGTGGGGATCTGCTGCCAGTCCGCTAAACTGCCAGGTGGTGTCTTGAGACCACGGAACGCACCTTCCCCTGTAGGTCGTTCCACCTCTTCCTGATGTCATCCTGATTTCTTGGGTGCTGTCCCACTGCGTTGACCCTGTCCACTATTCTTCGCCATAGCTCCATCTTCCTTGCAATTGAGGTGTGCTGCACCTGTGATCCGACTAGCTGTGGCTCTACCAGGACAATTTCCTCCACCATGACCTTGAGCTCCTCCTCCGAGAACCTGGGGTGTCTTTGCTGTGCCATGGGGTGGTGTAAGTGATGTGTGGGGTGGTGTGTGCGGTGATAAGTGTGCTGATATGTAGTGGTGTGTAGTGTGCGGTGCGTGGCAGTTCTGTGGGTGATGGTGTTGTGTGCCTGTGGATGCTAGTGTTGTTTCTGGTGGTGTCTCTCTCTGGCCTTCGTTCGTGATTTGTTGTCGTAAGGGTTTGTGGGTGTGTGTTTTATATTGTATTGGGTGTGTGGGAGTGGTGTGTGTATGTGTATCAGGTGTGTGTATTTGGAATTGTCCAATGTGGCTGTGTTTTGTATGTGTGTGTGTATTTTGAGCGTAGCGGTGTGTACCGCCAATGGAATACCGTGGTTGAAAGACTGCTGTGTGGATTCGTGTGTTGTGATAGTGTGGGAGTATTTCTGTTGGCGTGACGGTGGAGGTTTTGTATTTGCCAGTTTATCACTGACCTTTGGTGTGGCGGACTTGTGTGGGTGTCTGAATTTTGGTGGATTCCGAACTGTGGGTCATAATAGCTGTGGCGGAATTCCGCGGCCGCAGCGGTGTGGTGGCGGTCTTCTGCACGGCAGTAAGCGGCTTTTACCGCCAATGTCATAATGAGGGCCTTAGTTCTCTGGCAAATTCAAAACTGCTTATTCAGTCATTATTTGAAACACAAGAAATCTTATTAATTCACATGGTTCTAGCACCGATTTCTATATCTTTTTCAGGAACCCAAGGCACTCTAAAAGTTCTGTCACCATCCGTAAACGAACCTTCACCCCACCCCTACGATCAATCATATTTTCCTTTCTCTGAAATACATTCCCACTGGAAAGAAAACCTTGTAATGTGCCAGCAGGCTAGCCGAAATAGAAGACAGATGAAGTGATAGAAGACTCATAACCACCTGAACAGAAGATGTCTTTGACTGATATCTAACTTTGAGATGATAAAGAAAGCATGCTTCATATTTTACCTTTTTATTTATTTTTTGGCACTTATTGCGATATAAAATGGCCATGGGGCCACCTCGTGAATGCTTGATTTGAAAGTTGTTGAGGTAACCTGCTGTATTAGCTGTACTCAACCTTCAAACTACATCTGAGGAAATGTCCATTTTTGTGAAGCAGAACCAACGCTAGTGCTCATCGAGCTGTCCTATGAGATGCTTTCAAGTGCAATACTTAATGCCAATAGTTTTTATATTTTTTCAAACAGATAAATATCTTTATTGGTGCCAAGTTCGTCCTTAGGTAAAATCTTAAGTATGCCTAGAACCATGCACATTATTAACTGTGGATGTGCCTCCGTGTCCCATCCCATGCACTAATATGTGCATGAGTACCTACTCCAGACCGTGTGCTTTCTAGTCTGTCTGTGCCTTGGTACCTGAGTTACCTTGTGAACGCATCTGCTTCAGAGGTGCCCATCTCTGTGTGCCTCTTTCTGTCCACTTGCATGTGGGCAAAGAACAATTTGAATTTCCTGTGAGATTTGGGGCCATATTTATCAAAGAGTTGCATTACTTTTGTACCACGCATCAGGGTGCAAAAGAGACGCAGCCCGTAACGTGATTTATCAAGTGACCAAGGCCACCTTGTGTGGCGCTGAGAGGCTTGACAAATCCAGAGTAACACAGTGCAAATAACTGTGTTGGTTACCCTGCCCCTGGAGGTATTCTGTGGGTGGTGCGTGGGCATTCCAATGCATCCACCCATGGACTTTGAAGCACTACACGATTTACTGTAAGTGGTAGACCTGGGAATGCTCTAAAACTTCTGTGCATTCCCAGGTGAGATGCAACAAGGAGAAATATGTTCATTTATTCTTGTTTTTTCCTCTAGAAAGAGAAAAACATTTCGGGGGAAAATGTCCCTTTCTCAATAAAAAACAATCCATCTAACAACAAGGGAACCCTTGCACCATGGTGTAAGGGTGCCTGCATTGGCCCTAGGCAGCACAGTGTGTGCCGGTGCTTAGAAGGTAGGAATATACCGTACAATGTTAAATATGGTGCATTTTTGCCCTTTCCCTATAATGTGTGGCAAGGTGAATTGCTGTGCTGCACTGTGTGATACTTGATAAATATGCCCATTGGTGCACCCTACTCCAACCCTACTCTGCACCAAACTCAGGAGGGGGAAGAAAGAGGTATGAGAAGATGAGTTTGACAACTCTGCATTTTAACACTATCTTCACCCGAAAAAGCGTGTGCCATTATAAAGTTCTCTGTCTTACTACAGTAGTGACCTGTGAGGCCCCTTTATATTTTAAGCAGCACTGGTGTCCATTGATACATTTTGGGTGCCCCAGGATGGTCTTCCTTTAATTTAAGCTTGTCTTCCTACATACCGTAGGCACACACAGTGACCAATGCTAATGTTCTGCACTTTGAAGCTTTTCTTTATATTGAAGGCAGCCACAGTGGTCCACACCTATACTCATGGTCTCTTTTAGGCTTTTTCTTATATTGTAGTGAGCCTCATCGGTCCACACGTATATGAAAAAGTCCTTTTAAGGTCACAATGCTACAGAACTACCGGTGAGCTCTCCTGAAACCTCTTGTGGGATTCCTCATGAAAATGTCCTCATGAGCACCAGGCGGAATGCTAAGTGCGTAAAGTTACGCCAGGCGCTGCCATTGAGGTGGCCGGGGGGTTAAGCAGTGTGTTCATGACACAAAACATCTCAGAAGACAATGACCTAATCCTGCCTTCAAAGATACTTCTAAGGATTACAGCTAGTCTTCTGTGCCCATCTCAAGGAGGTGTAGGTATCCCATGGTCCCTCCTGTAATATAACACTATTAGTCATAGGTAAATAATCTGTCAGCCTTTAAAGCAATGGCAATGAAGCACATTATTAAAGGAAGTAATGTTTCTGTTGCTTCAAACATTTCTCCCAAACTGCAGCTGGGCAGGTCTGACCAGGAAGAACTTTGGAACATGGACATCATTTAGGTGTCACCAGGGGTTGCAGTTGAGGCCCCTGGCTTGCCCCTTGCGACACCTGTAGGAAGGTATCCTCTTTCTAGCCTTGTTACCCCCACTTTTGGCCTGTTTGTGAGTATATGTCAGGGTGTTTTTACTGTCTCACTGGGATCCTGCTAGCCAGGGCCCAGTGCTCATAGTGAAAACCCTATGTTGTCAGTATGTCTGATATGTGTCACTGGGATCCTGCTACCCAGGACCCCAGTGCTCATACGTTTGTGGCCTGTATGTGTTCCCTGTGTGGTGCCTAACTGTATCATTGAGGCTCTGCTAACCAGAACCTCAGTGTTTATGCTCTCTCTGCTTTTAGAATTGTCACTGCAGGCTAGTGACAAATTTTACCAATTCTGATTGGCACCCTGGACACCCTTATAAATCCCTAGTATATGGTACATAGGTACCCAGGGTATTGGGGTTCCAGGAGATCCCTATGGGCTGCAGCATTGCTTTTGCCACCCATATGGAGCTCAGACAATTCTTACACAGGCCTGCCACTGCAGCCTGAGTGAAATAACGCCCATGTTATTTCACAGCCATTTTACACTGCACTTAAGTAACTTATAAGTCACCTGTATGTCTAACCTTCACCTAGTGAAGGTTAGGTGCAAAGTTACTTAGTGTGAGGGCACCCTGGCACTAGCCAAGGTGCCCCCACATTGTTCAGGGCAAATTCCCTAGACTTTGTGAGTGCGGGGACACCATTACACAAGTGCACTACATATGGGTCAATACCTATATGTAGCGTCACCATGGTAACTCCGAACATGGCCATGCAACATGTCTAGGATCATGGAATTGTCCCCCCAGTACCATTCTGGTATTGAGGGGACAATTCCATGCATCCCGGGGCCCAGCATAGAGCCCGGGTACTGCCAAACTAGCTCTCCGAGGTTTTCTCTGCAGCTACCGCTGCTGCCAACCCTCAGACAGGTTTCAGCCCCCCCTGGGGCCTGGGCAGCCCAGTCCCAGGAAGGCAGAACAGAGGATTTCCTCTGAGAGACGGTGTTACACCCTCTCCCTTTGTAAATAGGTGTTAAGGGCCTTAGAGGAGTAGCCTCTGGAAATGCTTTGGAGGGCACAGATGGTGCCCTCCTTGCATAAGCCAGTCAACACCGGTTCAGGGATCCCCCCAGCCCTGCTGTGGCGCGAAACTGGACAAAGTAAAGGGGAGTGACCACTCCCCTGACCAGCACCTCCCAAGGGGAGGTGCTCAGAGCTCCTCCAGTGTGTCCCAGACCTCTGCCATCTTGGATGCAGAGCTGTGAGGGCCTAATCGACACCTCTGAGTGGCCAGTGGCAGCAGGTGACGTCAGAGACCCCTCCTGATAGGTGCTTACCTTTCTCTGCAGCCAATACTCTTTTGAGGGCTATTTAGGGTCTCTCCTGTGGGTTTCTCTTCAGATAACGAATGCAAGAACTCACCAGAGTTCCTCTGCACTTCCCTCTTTGACTTCTGCCAAGGATCGACCGCTGACTGCTCCAGGACGCCTGCAAAGCGCAACAGAGTAGCAAGAAGACTACCAGCAACATTGTAGCGCCTCATCCTGCGGGCTTTCTCGACTGTTTCCTGCTGGTGCATGCTCTGAGGGCTGTCTGCCTTCACCCTGCACTGGAAGCCAAGAAGAAATCTCCCGTGGGTCGACGGAATCTTCCCCCTGCCAACGCATGCACCAAAGTTCTGCATCACCTGTCCTCGGGGTCCCCTTTCATCCTGACGAGTGTGGTCCCTGGAACACAAGAGCTGGATTCAAGTGTCCCCAACAGTCCGGTGGCCCTTCTGTCCAAATTTGGTCAAGGTAAGTCCTTGCCTCCCCACGCCAAACAGTAATCCAGTGTAGTGCGTGAACTGCAGCTGCTAGGGCTTCTGTGTACTTTTGCAAGACTTCCTTCATGCACAGCCTAGCCCAGGTCCCCAGCACTCCGTCCTGCATTGCCCAACTTGCTGAGTTGGACTCCGACTTCATGGGACTCCCTTTTGTTGTGCTGAGTTGACTGTCGTGCTCAGATCTTCTGAATGCCTCTTCAGGTGCTTCGTGGGTGCTGCCTGCTTCTGCATGGGCTTCTGTGTTGCTGAGCGCCCCCTCTGTCTCCTCCTCCAAGGGACGACCTCCTGGTCTTTCCGGGGCCCTGGCAGCACCCAAAACCTTCATCCGTGACTCTTACAGCTAGCAAGGCTTGTTTGCAGTCTTTCTGCATGAAAACAACTCTGTATTCTCCAGCATGCAGTGGGACATCTTCTGACCAAAGGAGAAGTTCCTGGCACCTTCTGTTGTTGCAGAATCTTTGGCTTCTTCCACCCGGAGGCAGCCCTCTTGCACCTTCACCCGGGGTTTAGTGGGCTCCAGCCCCTCCTGGACACTTGCGTGACTCTTGGACTTGGTCCCCTTCCTTTACAGGTCCTCAGGTCCAGGAATCCATCTTCAGCGCTTTGCAGTCAGTTGTTGTCTTTGCAGAATCCCCTATCTCAACTTTGCTGTCTTTTGGAGGTAGTAGGGTAACTTTACTCCTACTTTTCAGGATCTTGGGGTGGGGTATCTTGAACACTCTTAGTGTTTTCTTACACTCCCAGCGACCCTCTACACACTACACTAGGCCTGGGGTCCATTTGTGGTTCGCATTCCACTTTTGGAGTATATGGTTTGTGTTGCCCCCAGGCCTATTGTTTCCTATTGCATTCTATTGTGTCCTACAGTGTTTGCACTACTTTTCTAACTGTTTACTTAACTGATTTTGGTTTGTGTGTATATTTTGTGTATATTACTTACCTCCTAAGGAAGTATATCCTCTGAGATACTTTTGGCATATTGGGGGTCATTCTGACCCTGGCGGTAAAATCCGACAGGGCCAACGACCGCAGGAGCACCGCCAACAGGCTGGCGGTGCTCCCATGGGCATTCTGACCGCGGCGGTACAGCTGCGGTCAGAAACGGAAAACCGGCAGTGTACCGCCGGTTTCCCGCTGCCCTGGGGAATCCTCCATGGCGGCGCAGCTTGCTGCGCCGCCATGGGGATTCCGACCCCCTTACCGCCATCCTGTTCCTGCCGGCTTTGGATGCCAGGAACAGGATGGCGGTAAGGGGTGTCGTGGGGCCCCTGGGGGCCCCTGCAGTGCCCATGCCAATGGCATGGGCACTGCAGGGGCCCCCGTAACAGGGCCCCACCATGATTTTCAGTGTCTGCATGCAGTCGCACCCGTCGCACCCCTTCCACTCCGCCGGCTCCATTCGGAGCCGGCATCCTCATGGAAGGGGGTTTCCCGCTGGGCTGGCGGTCGCCCGCCAGCCCAGCGGGAAACTCAGAATTACCGCGGCGGTCTTCTGACCGCGTAGCGGTATTCTGCCGGCGGGACTTTGGCGGGCGGCCTCCGCCGCCCGTCAAAGTCGTAATGACCCCCATTGTCTCTAAAATAAAGTACCTTTATTTTTAGTAACTCTGAGTATTGTGTTTTCTTATGATATAGTGCTAAGTGATATAAGTGGTATAGTAGGAGCTTTGCATGTCTCATAGTTCAGCCTAAGCTGCTCTGCTATAGCTACGTCTATCGGCCTAAGCTGCTAGAAAACTATTAAGCTACTAATAAGGGATAACTGGACCTGGCACAAGGTGTAAGTACCACAAGGTACCCATTATAAGCCAGGCCAGCCTCCTACATTGGTAGTGCAGAGGTGGGATAAGTACTTGTAACTGTTTACCACTTTGTCATTGGTGCTTTTCATAATAAAAACATATACCAAATACTTCATAGTATACACAGTAACCTAAACAGTTTAACTTTCCGTCTTTAAAACTTTCTAAAAAGTTTCTGAAAACTTTCAAAAGTTTTCAAAGGTTTGAAAAAGTTTTTCTCTGTTCTTTCAAAAGTTCTAAAAACTTTTTTCTCTCTTTGCCCTAAACCTTTTCTGTCATGTCTGCAGTAGAGCTTACTCCCACAGTTGTCCAGGCAACACATGGGAATCTAAACTTTAAAAGTTTGAGGGTTCTCTGCAGTGAAAGAGGTTTCGCAATTGGTAAGAATCCTACAAAAGATCTTCTCCTCAGCCTTCTCCTAAAAAGTGACCAGAACCGGTCTAGCCCATCCCAGGATCAGGAGGTAGAGAAGGGGAGGTACCCAGTCAGACTCAGAGGAGTCCCCTGAGGTTGCTGGGGAGGGTTCTTCAAGGACCTGTCAGCTAACAGGCCATCTAGTGACACTGGTAGTGGGAGGGGGTCATACATTAGCAGGGCACCTTTCACTCCTAAAGGCCTGGTTACTAGAGTCCAGTCAGTTAGGGACAGGTCTAACTGTGCCAATTCCCACATAACTTCTGTGTCTCACAATTCTCAAGCCTCCCACCCTGAGGATAACTTAATGGAAAGAGAACTCAGAAAGCTGAGTTTGGAAGAGGCCAGGCTGAAGCAAAAAAAGAGCAGCAGCTTGCCTTAGACAGGGAATCTCTGGATGTGGAAAGGGAAAGGCAGAGGTTGGGGTTAGTTCCGCATGGTGGCAGCAGCAGTGTTTTCGATAGTAATCCTGTCAGAGAGCAAGATTCCAGAAACATGTATAAGATAGTCCCCCCTTACAAGGAGGGGGATGACATTAACAAGTGGTTTGCTGCACTTGATAGGGCCTGTATGGTACAGTTGGTCCCTCAAAGGCAGTGGGCTGCTTTCTTGTGGCTATCTTTCACTGGTAAGGGTAGGGATAGGCTCCTTACTGTCAGAGAAAGTGAGGCTAATAACTACAAAGGTTTGAAGGATGCACTCTTGGATGGATCTGGCTTAACCACTGAACAATACAGGATTAAGTACAGAGACACCAGAAAAGAGTCCTCTCAAGACTGGACAGACTTTGTAGACTGTTCAGTGAAGGCCTTGGATGGTTGGTTACATGGCAGTAAGGTGACTGACTATGAAAGTCTGTCTAATCTAATCCTGAGAGAGCATATTTTGAACAATTGTGTGTCTGATTTGTTGCACCGGTACGTGGTAGACTCAGATCTGACCTCTCCCCAAGAATTGGGAAAGAAGGCAGACAAATGGATCAGAACAAGAGTGAACGGAAAAGTTCATACAGGAGGTGACAAGGATGGCAAGAAGAAAGATGGTGAGAAATCTCAGGATAAACATGGGGATAAGGGTAAAACTAAAGATCCTTCTTCAAATCCTAAACGCTCTTCAGGGGGTGGGGATGAATCATCTTCTTCCTCTTCTTCACAACCCACACACATTAAAAGTCTTGGTGCTATGTGTGTAAAAATAAAGGCCATAGGCCAGGGGATAAGTTCTGCCCAGGTAAAGCCCCTGAGCCTACCACCACTAATACATCAAACAATAGTGCCCCTAGCAGTAGTGGTAATAGTTGTGGGACTTCTGGCAACAGTCAAAGGGCCTGATTCTAACTTTGGAGGACGGTGTTAAACCGTCCCAAAAGTGGCGGATATACCACCTACCGTATTACGAGTTCCATAGGATATAATGGACTCGTAATACGGTAGGTGGTATATCCGCCACTTTTGGGACGGTTTAACACCGTCCTCCAAAGTTAGAATCAGGCCCAAAATAAGGGTGTAGTTGGGTTCACTTATAAGTCCATCATAGAAACTGGGGTAGTCAGTCCCAAGACAGTTTCTGTCACACCTGGTTGCACTGGCCTTGCCACACTGGCTGCTTGTCACCTTACAATGGATAAGTACAGCCAGACAGTTTCCATAAATGGTGTTGAGGCTCAGGCCTACAGGGACACAGGTGCCAGTATCACTTTGGTCACTGAAAACCTAGTGTCTCCTGCACAACACATCATTGGACAACAGTACAAGATTATTGATGTCCATAACTCCACTTAGTTCCTTCCCTTAGCTATAATTCAGTTTAGTTGGGGTGGAGTTACTGGCCCTAAGCAGGTGGTAGTATCACCTAGCTTACCTGTAGATTGCCCCTTAGGTAATGACCTAGAGGCCTCAGGTTGAGCTGAGGTAGAGTTTAATACCCATGTAGCCATGCTGGGTATCCCTGAGGAACTGTTTCCTCTCATTTCAGCTGAGATGAAAAAGCAAAGGAGAGAAAAAGGCCTGAAAACTCAGGATCCTTCTCCAACAACAGGTGAAAAGGGCATCAAAGTATCCCCTACCCACCCTGCCATTCAGGATACCATGCCTGTGGTGGGAGAAACGTCTCCTGGTGTGGCATCTGTACCAAGGGGACCATCAGCTGGCACAGCTGTACACCCTGAGGTGGAAGTACCTCTCTGTGGGATAACTAAGAATGGTGAGAAAAAGTGCACCATTTTAGTTAACATGGAGCATCCCTCCAACCCTCCCAGAGAAACTTTAGTGCAGCAACCCTGCACTGACTCACAACACTTAGGACAGCATCCCCGCCGTGCTACAACTAAATAGAAACAGCAATCCTGTTCTCTCTTACAGCCATATGGACAAAGGTTTTGCTCAGCTATAGCTTTACTGAGACAGCATCCCTGTCTGGCATTCTCATCACTTGATATAGGTCCAGTGGACAATTCCCACTGATCCAAACTTAATAGGAACTCTGGGAATATAACTTCACATTGATGGCTGGCTACAAACTTCAAACAGGGTGGTTTACATCCCCACAGGGAAGTAACCATACAGTGGATGATAAAGGGAGTAACCAATCTATTGCAGAGCTACTCTCCAATTATCACCACTTAGACAATAAAGACTCAACTGGACAAGATTAGCCTTATTGTCCTTTCTTTGGGGGGGAGGTTGTGTAGGAAGGTGGCCTCTTTCTAGCCTTGTTACCCCCACTTTTGACCTGTTTGTGAGTATATGTCAGGGTGTTTTTACTGTCTCACTGGGAACCTGCTAGCCAGGGCCCAGTGCTCATAATGAAAACCCTATGTTGTCAGTATGTCTGATATTTGACACTGGGATCCTGCTAGCCAGGATCCCAGTGCTAATAAGTTTGAGGCCTGTATGTGTTCCCTGTGTGGTGCCTAACTGTATCACTGAGGCTCTGCTAACCAGAACCTCAGTGTTTATGCTCTCTCTGCTTTTAAAATTGTCTCTGCAGGCTAGTGACTAAATATTACCAATTCTGATTGGCACACTTGAACACCCTTATATTTCCCTTGTATATGGTACCTAGGTACCCAGGGTATTGGGGTTCCAGTAGATCCCTATGGGCTGCAGCATTGCTTTGGTCACCCATAGGGAGCTCAGACAATTCTTACACAGGACTGCCACTGCAGCCTGAATGAAATAACGTCCACGTTATTTCACAGCCATTTTACACTGCACTTAAGTAACTTATAAGTCACCTATATGTCTAACCTTCACTTAATGAAGGTTAGGTGCAAAGTTACTTAGTGTGAGGACACCCTGGCACTAGCCAAAGTGCCCCCACATTGTTCAGGGCAAATTCCCCAGACTTTGTGAGTGCGGGGACACCATTACACGCGTGCACTACATATGGGTCAATACCTATATGTAGCGTCACCATGGTAACTCCGAACATGGCCATGTAACATGTCTAGGATCATGGAATTGTCACCCCAATACCATTCTGGTACTGTGGGGACAATTCCATGCATCCCCGGGGCCCAGCATAGAGCCCGGGTACTGCCAAACTAACTCTCCGGGGTTTTCTCTGCAGCTACCGCTGCTGCCAACCCTCAGACAGATTTCAGCCCCCCTGGGGCCTGGGCAGCCCAGTCCCAGGAAGGCAGAAAAAAGGATTTCCGCTGAGAGACTGTGTTACACCCTATCCCTTTTGAAATAGGTGTTATGGGCCTGAGAGGAGTAGCTTCTCCTGGCCTCTGGAAATGCTTTGAAAGGCACAGATGGTGCCCTCCTTGCATAAGTCAGTCTGCACCAGTTCAGGGATCCCCCAGCCCTGCTCTGGCACGAAACTGGACAAAGGAAAGGGGAGTGACCACTCCCCTGACCAGCACCTCCCAAGGGGAGGTGCCCAGAGCTCCTCCAGTGTGTCCCAGACCTCTGCCATCTTGGATGCAGAGGTGTGAGGGCACAATGGACACCTCTGAGTGGCCAGTGCCAGCAGGTGATGTCAGAGACCCCTCCTGGTAGGTGCTTACCTTTCTCCATAGCCAATCCTCCTCTGAGGGCTATTTAGGGTCTCTCCTGTGGGTTTCTCTTCAGATAATGAATGCAAGAGATCACCAGAGTTCCTCTGCACTTCCCTCTTCCACTTCTGCCAAAGATCGACCGCTGACTGCTCCAGGACGCCTGCAAAACCACAACAAAGTAGCAAGAAGAATACTAGCAACATTGTAGCGCCTCATCCTGCCGGCTTGCTCGACTGTTTCCTGGTCGTGCATGCTCTGAGGGCTGTCTGCCTTCACCCTGCACTGGAAGCCAAGAAGAAATCTCCTGTGGGTCGACGGAATCTTCCCCCTGCCAACTCAGGCACCAAACTTCTGCATCACTGGTCTTCGGTGTCACCTCTCATCCTGACGAGCGTGGTCCCTAGAACACAGGAGCTAGATCCAGAAGTGTCCCTGACAGTCCAGTGGCCCTTCTGTCCAAATTTGGTGGAGGTAAGTCCTTGCCTCCCTACGCCAGACAGTAATCCTGTGTACTGCATGAACTGCAGCTGCTAGGGCTTCTGTGCATTTTTGCAAGACTTCCTTCATGCACAGTCTAGCCCAGGTCCCCAGCACTCTGTCCTGCATTGCCCAACTGGCTGCATTGGACTCCGACGTCGTTGGACTCCCTTTTGTTGTGCTGAGTTGACTGTCGTGCTCAGATTTTCCGAGCGCCTGTTCAGGTGCTTTGGCAGGTGCTGCCTGCTTCTGCATGGGCTGTCTGTATTGCTGAGCGCCCCCTCTGTCTCCTCCTCCAAGGGGCGACCTCCTTGTCCTTCCTGGGCCCTGGCAGCACTCGAAATCTTCAACCGTGATTCTTGCAGCTAGCAAGGCTTGTTTGCAGTCTTTCCGTGTAGAAACAACTCTGCTTTCTTCAGCACGCCGTGAGACATCTTCTGACCAAAGGAGAAGTTCCTGGCTCCTTTGGTTGTTGCAGAATCTTTGGCTTCTTCCACCCGGAGGCAGCCCTCTTGCACCTTCATCTGGGGTTTAGTGGGCTCCTGCCCCCCTGGACACTTGTGTGACTCTTGGACTTGGTCCCCTTCCTTTACAGGTACTTAGGTCCAGGAATCCATCTTCAGTGCTTTGCAGTCAGTTGTTGTCTTTGCAGAATCCCCTATCTCGACTTTACTGTCTTTCTGGGGTTTTAGGGTAACTTTACTCCTACTTTTCAGGGTCTTGGGGTGGGGTATCTTGGACACCCTTAGTGTTTTCTTACACTTCCAGCGACCCTCCACACACTACACTAGGCCTGGGGTCCATTTGTGGTTCGCATTCCACTTTTGGAGTATGTGGTTTTTGTTGCCCCTAGGCCTATTGTCTCCTATTGCATTTTATTGTGTCCTACAGTGTTTGCACTACTTTTTTAACTGTTTACTTACCTGATTTTGGTTTGTGTGTATATTTTGTGTATATTATTTACCTCCTAAGGGAGTATATCCTCTGAGATACTTTTGGCATATTGTCACTAAAATAAAGTACCTTTATTTTAAGTAACTCTGAGTATTGTGTTTTCTTGTGACATAGTGCTAAGAGATATAAGTGGTATAGGAGGAGCTTTGCATGTCTCCTAGTTCAGCCTAGGCTGCTCTGCTATAGCTACCTATATCAGCCTAAGCTGCTAGAACACTTCTAATCTACTAATAAGGGATAACTGGGCCTGGCACAAGGTGTAAGTACCACAAGGTACCCACTATAAGCCAGTCCAGCCTTCTACAACCCCTGGCCTCTGAGGTGGTAAAATAGGTGCTGAAAACACAGAGGCATTTTGTCCTTATAGATACTGACAGAGACTCCAGTTTCTTTGTTTTTGGTCATTTTTTTTATCACATCAATAGTTAATAATGGTATATTATTCAATATGAGTTTAATATAACGTTAATAAATAACAAGCATTGGCAAAGCCAGTAGGATTCAATTCTGCAAAATCTATTAGTTTTGTCAATTTTTTTAGTCGTTGCACAGCAGCGTAAAGTTTTATTTTTTATTTTTTTTAGCAACGACCCTGACAACGTTGACTGTGTCACACTCCTTTTTTAACATTAAAACATGCTGCACAGTAGCTAGCACTGCTGTCTGACATGCTGTCAAAACAGAAAGATTTTGAAGCGGTGAAACTTTTTAGCTTTACCTATTCATGTTCTCTATGAGATTGGCATATTAATGGTTATTATTTTAACAACCATTACGAGTTCCTCGAGTCTCTTAACACCTAAGCGCAATAAATAAGAGCAAAAGAGTTTAATATGATAAAACACAAAAATCTATTTGAATTGTCAAACGTTTTTGAAACATAAAGGAACCGTATACATGCTTGCTGAATGTCATAAGCTGTGTCAAGCACCAAGCTTCAGCAGTAAGTTTTAGGTCGAGCATAGCAGCCCGCAAGCGCTGTTTTTCTGACGTGTTGGTATGTATATGGGCTTTTAACCACGCCCATCACTATCGCTCGTTCGTGGGCTTGCCTTTGAAAAATCCTTTCTTTTAGTGTGTAACTGTTTTACGTTTGTCCCTCCTTAGGATGGTTTTGTTACCGCCTTGGCCATCGACCCTGTTACATGGATAATTGCACGATTGCTAATAACTTTGACTAAGAGTGAACTTCTTTTTAGGTCGAGCATTCGAGACCTCTTGTATATACTTTAGTATATACTTCTATACTTCTTTGTGGGGTCTTTATCACTGGTTTGTTTCTGTGTCCTTAAAAAATCTTTGCTTGCTAGTGGTTAATCCTTGCTCTTTTTCCCACCTTTTCCACAGTTGTACACTCCCCTTGAGCATGGCCCTATTACTTGTACCCTTCCATTTGTGCCTATGTAGCATGTGCTTAGGGATTACTTTTTTCAAGGGTTAATAGCATTTGACCAGAGCGCTGGATGTTTCAGTGGCTCCAGTTTGTTTCTGTTAACAGGGCTGTAGTCTATTAATTATTTTAATCTGCAGTCATGTATGACTTTGTTTCTTACTCTCCCTCTCACATTTTTTTCTGCTTGAATTTTATTGCAGCATTCATTCCTCCCACCTCCTCCTCCCAAGGCAGAAAAGACCAGCTGTTGTGCTCTGATTGGAGCTGCTCTCTCCTTAAAGAAAGCTGAAAATGGGCTAAGCAGGTCAAACAAAGGTACAAATGTTTTACTGGCTCTGTTTTCTTTCCTTACTGGTGTTATTTTTGTTTTATTAGTTTCCTGCTTGTGTCTCAGGTTTTGCTCCTTTATTTTGTACTCTATTTGCCTGCCTGTCTTTTTCTCCTCACTGCGCTATTTTTTGCAGAGCATTCTGGCTCAGAGATCCTCTCTGTCTTTGTACACAGGCCTGCACTGCATCTCCCTGCTTTCTGTGAAAGTATCTAATTGTTTATTTAAATGTTAACATTTATTGGTTCTTTTGTGCAGAGGCAGCACCTCTCTTTAGTTTCCGAGATTCGCTGGTTTCAGAAGAAAGGAGGCCATTTGTTCACCCTGTGTACACATCAGCAGGGAGACAGACATCAGCCCTGCTGTGACTAAATAACCAGGCAGGCAGCAAGACAAGAGCCATAAAGTATGTTGATTGTGGCCAAGGCACAGTGTTTTGACAGGATTGTATACATGTGTAAACCTTTGCCAGGCATTAGTACCACGAGTGAGCAGACAAAATACTGTAAATTACTATACTTGCATTGGAAAGGACATTGCATTTAAAGGATTTGGGCAATAAAAGCTAAAATTGCTGGAAAACAGTAACAAATTACGTTTCAAGCCGAGTCTCTCCCCCGTCGTACTCTCTTCTCATCCCCTCTAACTGTTTTCTTTCCTTGCTTTTGTCTCCATTGCTTTCTCCTTCTTCGTTTACTTTTTCGCGCTTATGACCCTCTCTCACTTACTCTTAGATTTTTCTCTGCAGCTCTTTCTCACCTCGAACCTCCATCTTCCTTTTCCATCTCTGTCTCACCCACTTCTTGCGTGGTCTCACCCCACACCCCGTCTCACTCTCAGCCTCTTCTCCAGTTCTTTCCAGCTGTCTGGCTTCCATCATCCTCGTGTTCGATCACACCCATTTTAAAGTAGTAAAAATGCTTTAAAACCCAGTCACATTTACAGAGTACTTACTGTACATCAACAATTTTATAATATATTGATATGTACCGTTTAGGCTTGATCATTTTAATTTAATTTATTTATAATGCGTATACATGCCAGAAATCCAGCTTCAAAGCGCACATTGAAAAATGTACGTTATTGCAGCCAAGAAAGGTATAAAATGTATTAACAACGTATACAATTGTTTTAACTCACCAAATTACTTTAGCACTCAGCATCAGCAGAACAACTTAATAAAAGAATAATTTGAAAAGATACATTGATATTTGAGATATTCTCTTCATAACACTTGTTAGCTCGGCGTAGTCATCTGAAAAGTAGCATCTGTCTGATAAGGCGTGCGGTTTAAGGTAATGATGATTCGTACCACAGCCCGAGCACAGCGTCTTCCGACTGCTAATGTCCACCCCCCCTCAGCTGAGCAGGGTGAACTACCTCCGTCAGCAGAGTGAGGCCCCCCCCCATTATAGGCTAACTGGGTCATGACAAATGCAGTTCCACAGTTCCCAAAACTACAAAGAGCACAATAGCTTAATCCCTGTGTTAAGCGTGATTAACAACTAAATGGTTTCTATGTGCTAGGCTTTCCACCTTTCAAAACGTATTTTATGGTAATTTCGGGGCAACTTTGGAGGGTGTAGAAAGTGTCTAAAATGCTGTTGATCTGTATTCAGCTGCATGTGGAACATGTTAAGACAGGGCAGTTTAGGGGCCTGGATGCTGCAGTTCAGGATTAATGTGCACAGAGGTAGCTATTTTAGGGGCCCCTACATGGGTGGTGGTACCCAAGGTCAAAATGAAGATGCCCTGGCAGAGGTCCGAGAAAGTGCAAATACAACGTACACTAACCACAACTGGAAACCTGCAAATGCACTCTCTAGTAAGAAACATAAAACAAGCATTTGCAATGCAATAGGTCTCGCATTTACGAGAGTTAGAGCTATTGGCATTGTAAATGAGTAAATAGACTTTTCTTGCCACATAAATTGGTCAATCCTGCCTCATAATTTGGTCCTTTCCTGCAACATAATTCCAGTGGCCCTGCGCATAACTAAAGCACTTCCATTTACCTTCTTTCTCTATCTGTAGCAAAAATGTAGAAGGTTGCCATTTAGCGTTCTAATTTAAATCTGCCATGCTAATTCTAATAGAATACCACTTTCACAACCCCACCATCAGAGTTGCTGGCTGGCTAACACAATTCCGCCCAAAAAATACATAAGTCAGCCACAGAGGAGAAATAAACTAGAAGGGTCAGCCAAACATATCAACAATGTTCAAACAGTCATAGGGGGTCATTCCAATCCAGGCGGGCGGCGGTCGCCGCCCGCCTGGAGGGAACCGCCACTTGGCCACCCCGCGGTCAAAAGACCGCGGGGGCCATTCTGACTTTCCTGCTGCGCCGGCGGGCGCCCGCCAAGGGAGCGCCCGCCGGCCCAGCAGGAAAGGGCCTGCAACACAGAAGCCCGCTCCGAATGGAGCCGGCGGTGTTGCAGGTGTGCGACGGGTGCAGTTGCACCTGTCGCGCTTTTCACTGTCTGCTAATCAGACAGTGAAAAGCATACTGGGGCCCTGTTAGGGGGCCCCTGCAGTGCCCATGCCAGTGGCATGGGCAGTGCAGGGGCCCCCAGGGGCCCCAGGACACCCGTTCCCACCATCCTGTTTCTGGCGGTGAAAACCGCCAGAAACAGGCTGGCGGGAAGGGGATCGGAATCCCCATGGCGGCGCTGCTTGCAGCGCCGCCATGGAGGATTCTCCCAGCCGGGGTTAATCCGGCGGGAAACCGCCTGACCCGGCTGGGCGACCGCGGCTGGAATGACGTGTGAAGCACCGCCAGCCTGTTGGCTGTGCTTCCGTCATTCGCCAGGGTTGGAATGAGGGCCATAGTGTAATAAGGATGTCACGCTGGCCTAAAGCATGGTCATAACTGCAATGAGGGAGAGATTAATAAAACATATACAATCATCAGTAAAACCCCAAATTTTTTTTAGCAGGAATACCTTTTTGGCATTAATCTGTAATGCTCAAAACAGCCCATAGAGGGCACCACAGCGCACCCATATATACGCACCATGCCACATAATTCCACTACACAAATCCACTCTGTGCACACAATTCCACACTGCACAATTCCACGGGTAACAATCAAAACACACGCCACAAATTTCCACTCCGCACCATATACATCCTCTATGCTCCAAAACAAAAGACATAGGTAAAAGGGCACTGCCATTTACAACGGCTATAGCTCTAACTCTCGCAAATGCGAGACACATTGCATTGCAAATGCTTGTTCCTTTTATCTCTTTCTTTGCGCTTATGGTGGCGCTTTGAATCGGCTCACTTATGTCAACTGTTATACTTTTAATTTTCAGTTTCTGTGGCAAGAAACGTCCAGTTAGGAATTTACAACGCCAAGAGCTCTAACTCTCGCAAATGCGAGACACATTGCAGTTGAAAAGCTTGTTGTGAACAGCTGTAAATCGTGTTCTTATCTGGCTCAGATGCTGCTGCTCCTGTGGGTCCATCTGGGCCAATCACTGCTGAGCTCAGAGGGGGCGGGGCAGCACCAAACAGCTGGCGGTTCATTTCTGCATCTGCAGACCATGTTTTTGCCTTAACATCTCGTTTTGATTGTATTCGTCAAGAGCATCAGGAGTTTGCCAACCACCACATAATGGATCAGCTGTTTTTATCTCCGTGGGTATCAACCTTGTTATTTCTGCTTTCTGTTCCACTATGTTCGATAAAATTGATATTTATAGCTTATCCATAAATTATGTGTGTTGCCAATTTATCCACAGTTTATGTGTGTGGGTGAGACACACTGCTATAGTTCCATTCTCACATTTTCTGTAAGCCTGTCATAATTTGGAAAAGATTTCCATGCTCTGTAGCGGAGCACGTTATATTACAGTTCATGGATATAATATTGAAAATGGGCATGCACCCCAATATTGAAAATGGGCATGCACCCCAGACTTTATCGTCTGAGCCGCAAAATGCTCTATGTAACAGCATCACTCACCCAACTCAGCGGTACTCATGTTATCATCATTGGAAAGATGAAATGCTAAACCGCCCCAAGAGGATTCAGAGTACTCACAGATTTCTGCAATGTTATAGTAACACACAGAGATATTTTACTCCCATATACAATATTTCGCAGTATTATTGCAGCTTTCCCAGATGTACCATGCAAATCCTTACAAATAAACCAAAACACCGGTCAGACACATCTTCATACATGTAGTGAGTGGGGGGACACAGGTGTGTGCTTAAAAATGGAAAGAAATTCCGAAAGAGGGAACAGGTCTGCTTACAACAGAACAGTCGCACATTCCACAAGCTGGCCTGCTAGTGGCCGCAGTGCGCCTTGAAATATACTTCAGTGCGCTGTGCGTGCGGCACAGGGGCGTCCTTTTATCATATTGTGGACAGGACGTCTGGGGGAGCTGAGATACACAGGAGGCTGGGACAGATCCAAAGTTAATGCACTGATGAGACGGCCAGGGCAACCTGGAGAAAGAGCACCCCTGGAAATCTTGAACCCCAACAGTGAGCCCCTTAAACTAGGGTAAAACTGGCTCCTGTGCATCAGAAGCCTGAGCTGAGACTCAAATGGATTCCTATTGGAAAACAACTTTGAGAACATTGAAGTGTTAACAGCGATTGTATTCTCCAATTCAAAAACACAATTAAAGGGTCAACAAAGGTGTAACATAAAAGAAAACTATTCCATTACCTCGGAACGCGGGGTACACACCTCGCAAGTAATACTGTGTTTATAACTCTGACATTTTCTCCCTGGTCTTTGTTTCATGTCATCATGTAAACCATTCTACAATTGTTGATCAAATCAATCTGACAAAAGCAATTAATCATCGCCCCAGTCCTGTTTTAAATAGACATGACAATTATTATCATGTACCAATAGATTCTTGCCTTTTAACATTCTGTAAAACAATCATTAGGAAATACAATGTGGGCAGGAATCTTTTTCATTGTTACAGATTTTCCATTGCATTTAATTATAATTTATGGAGTACTAGGTAGAACCATGTAGTTTGAGTTTTAAGGGCCTTATTTGAAAAAAAATTCCATTAGGCCTACTGCCCTTTTTATGCCGGGCTACTGGAGCTATGTGGCAAAAAGGACCAAATATATGGCAGGGTTGACCAATTAATCTGGCAAAAAACTCCACTTATGTATTTATAATGTCAATAGCTCCAACTCAAGTAAGTGCGAGACCTATTGCATTGCAAATGCGTGTTTTTTCTGTGTTGAAAGGAACGGAAACTGGTGCTCACGAGAAGCGCCTCGATGCCTTCGAGTCCAGTTCGCGCTATATAAGCACTGCTTCAAGGCTGCTTTCATAAATCACTTCAGACGGTAATTCGTGGCGTGTTATCGCGGAAACACATTCCGGGCTGATTGTTCGGCTCGTTTGCTTACAGTAAGTTGGTGTTTGGACGCTGCTGGGTGTGACTGTGATTGGATTGTGTCCTGAAAACCACTGCAATGAAATCCAAACTGGGAGCATTTCAGCTGCAAGTTGTGTTCCTGCAAAACACTCACCTCTGGGTTAATGGACAACTGATGAGTAAAGAGTGAGCGATGGCACAAGGGTAGATCAGTGGCGGGATAAACTATTACTGAAAGGCACGTGGCGCTGCCAGGGATGGGCCAACACCGCTCTTTCATCTGTGGTGGCGAGGAGCGGGCACCGAGGAGGGTGCCAGGAAGAGGGAGGGAGCAGCACCAGGCAATGAAGCAGGCGGGGGTAACTCAAAGTACAGCCCCCCCACCCCCTCCACTCCACCGGGTAAACACCACCACTGGGCTGCGGTCCACGGACTCAGCCTAACAGCGTCTGCTCCCCTCCCCAGCCCCTCTGGCTGCGGTCCATGGACTCAGCTCTATCAGCGTCTGCTACCCTCCCCAGCCCCTCTGGCTGCGGTCCATGGACTCAGCGCTAACAGCGTCTGCTGCCCTCCCCAGCCCCTCTGGCTGCGGTCCATGGACTCAGCTCTAGCAGCGGCTGCTGCCCTCCCCAGCCCCTCTGGCTGCGGGCCATGGACTCAGCTCTAGCAGCGTCTGCTCCCCTCCCCAGCCCCTCTGGCTGCTGTCCAGAGACTCAGCTCTATCAGCGTCTGCTCCCCTCCCCAGCCCCTCTGGCTGCGGTCCATGGACTCAGCGCTAACAGCGTCTGCTCCCCTCCCCAGCCCCTCTGGCTGCGGTCCATGGACTCAGCGCTAACAGCGTCTGCTCCCCTCCCCAGCCCCTCTGGCTGCTGTCCATGCACTCAGCGTCGGCTGCCCTCCCCAGCCCCTCTGGCTGCTGTCCATGGACTCAGCGTCGGCTCCCCTCCCCAGCCCCTCTGGCTGCTGTCCATAGACTCAGCTCTATCAGCGTCTGCTGCCCCCCCCCAGCCCCTCTGGCTGCGGTCCATGGACTCAGCTCTAACAACGTCGGTTGCCCTCCCCAGCCCCTCTGGCTGCTGACCATAGACTCAGCTCTATCAGCGTCTGCTACCCTCCCCAGCCCCTCTGGCTGCTGTCCATGGACTCAGCGCTAACAGCGTCTGCTCCCCTCCCCAGCTCCTATGGCTGCTGTCCATGGACTCAGCTCTAACAGCGCCTGCTGCCCTCCCCAGCCCCTCCACTCCACCGGGTAAACACCAGCACTGGGCTGCCGTCCATGGACTCAGCTCTAACAGCGTCTGCTCCCCTCCCCAGCCCCTCTGGCTGCTGTACATGGACTCAGTGCTAACAGCGTCTGCTGCCCGCCCCAGCCCCTCTGGCTGCTGTCCATGGACTCAGCTCTAACAGCGTCTGCTGCCCGCCCCAGCCCCTCTGGCTGCTGTACATGGACTCAGCGCTAACAGCGTCTGCTGCCCGCCCCAGCCCCTCTGGCTGCTGTACATGGACTCAGCGCTAACAGCGTCTGCTGCCCGCCCCAGCCCCTCTGGCTGCTGTACATGGACTCAGCGCTAACAGCGTCTGCTGCCCGCCCCAGCCCCTCTGGCTGCCGTCCATGGACTCAGCTCTAACAGCGCCTGCTGCCCTCCCCAGCCCCTCTGGCTGCCGTCCATGGACTCAGCTCTAACAGAGCCTGCTGCCGTCCCCAGCCCCTCTGGCTGCCGTCCATGGACTCAGCGCTAACAGTGTCTGCTGCCCTCCCCAGCCGCTCTGGCTGCCGTCCATGGACTCAGCTCTAACAGCGTCTGCTGCCCGCCCCAGCCCCTCTGGCTGCCGTCCATGGACTCAGCTCTAACAGCGCCTGCTGCCCTCCCCAGCCCCTCTGGCTGCCGTCCATGGACTCAGTGCTAACAGCGTCATCCCAGCCCCTCTGGCTGCCGTACATGGACTCAGCGCTAACAGCGTCTGCTGCCCGCCCCAGCCCCTCTGGCTGCCGTCCATGGACTCAGCTCTAACAACGCCTGCTGCCCTCCCCAGCCCCTCTGGCTGCCGTCCATGGACTCAGCGCTAACAGCGCCTGCTGCCCTCCCCAGCCGCTCTGGCTGCCGTCCATGGACTCAGCTCTAACAGCGTCTTCTGCCCGCCCCAGCCCCTCTGGCTGCCGTCCATGGACTCAGCTCTAACAGCGTCTGCTGCCCTCCCCAGCCCCTCTGGCTGCCGTCCATGGACTCAGCAATAACAGCGTCTGCTGCCCTCCCCAGCCCCTCTGGCTGCCGTCCATGGACTCAGCAATAACAGCGTCTGCTGCCCTCCCCAGCCGCTCTGGCTGCTGTCTATGGACTCAGGGCTAACATTACAAAGAACTACACTGACCTCCTGGTCAGCGTCCGCTGCCCTCCCCAGCCCCTCTGGCTGCCGTCCATGGACTCAGCGCTAACAGTGTCTGCTGCCCTCCCCAGCCGCTCTGGCTGCCGTCCATGGACTCAGCTCTAACAGCGTCTGCTGCCCGCCCCAGCCCCTCTGGCTGCCGTCCATGGACTCAGCTCTAACAGCGCCTGCTGCCCTCCCCAGCCCCTCTGGCTGCCGTCCATGGACTCAGTGCTAACAGCGTCATCCCAGCCCCTCTGGCTGCCGTACATGGACTCAGCGCTAACAGCGTCTGCTGCCCGCCCCAGCCCCTCTGGCTGCCGTCCATGGACTCAGCTCTAACAACGCCTGCTGCCCTCCCCAGCCCCTCTGGCTGCCGTCCATGGACTCAGCGCTAACAGCGCCTGCTGCCCGTCCCAGCCCCTCTGGCTGCTGTACATGGACTCAGCGCTAACAGCGTCTGCTGCCCGCCCCAGCCCCTCTGGCTGCCGTCCATGGACTCAGCTCTAACAGCGTCTGCTGCCCTCCCCAGCCCCTCTGGCTGCCGTCCATGGACTCAGCAATAACAGCGTCTGCTGCCCTCCCCAGCCGCTCTGGCTGCTGTCTATGGACTCAGGGCTAACATTACAAAGAACTACACTGACCTCCTGGTCAGCGTCCGCTGCCCTCCCCAGCCCCTCTGGCTGCTGTCCATGGACTCAGCACTCACATTACAAAGATGTGAGGTAAACAAACAAAGCTTTATCTAAAGGTTAGTTGTGAAGGAGGCACCTCTGTTGTGCTGGGAACACCTTTCATTTCAAAGCCATCTTGCAGCAAAAGTGTACAAATATGACACCCCCTCCAAAATTCACAAAGTATATTTATTAACATGCAAAATGTGCATTGAGAAGTATTTTTAGAGTGATAGTTCCTAAGTATGAATTTAGAAACATTCATTATACACCCCTCCCGCCCCAACGCCCCCTCCCACCCTGGCCCTGGCAACAATGCTGAATAGTGAGGAGAAGGCAAGTCAGCTGTTATGTGCACTCCTAGGGTGGCCTAGGTTCCTATTACATTAACAACTTTATAGTTTATTAAATCAACCACAGGAGAAGGTTTTGTACAGCGCACATCTTAAAGTCATTTATTTTGAGGTCCTCTTATATGTGATAATAAAAGACCAAGCATTGAAAAATCCAATAGGGCCAGGAATCTGAGAGCTATTGGCGTTGGCAATGTTAATGCATTTGTGTATATCTATAAAAACTGCCGCAGAGCCCTACACAAAGTCATCTACATTGCCAACGCCTGTAGCTCTAGGATAGCTGAGGTCTATTAGCTTTGGCAATGCTTGTTTCCCTTTATTGTCACATCCCTTAAAGCAGAGTCATCAACATGTCAATCTGAGCATAAAAAGTCTGAGCCATGATTACAAAGCACCCGTGAGGTTATCACTGACTTACACGAGAAACTAGTTATTATTTGGAATGGGGGGACTATTCCAAGATCTTAGACACCTTACATGGCCATATTCGGAGTTACCATTGTGATATAGGTATTGTCCTATATGTAGTGCACGCGTGTAATGGCGTCCCTGCACTCAACAAAGTCCTAGGAATTGGGCCTGAGCTATGTGGGTGCGCCTTTGCTAGTGCAAGGGTGCCCTCACACTTAGTAACTTTTCACATAGGCTTCATTAAATGAAGGTTAGAGATATAGGTGACTTGCAGTCAAGTGCAGTGAAAATGGCTATGAAATAATGTGTGCACTATTTCACGCAGGCTGAAGTGGCAGTCCTGTGAAACGGTTTGTCTCAGCATCTTAGGGGTGGCAAAAGAAATGCTGCAGCCGATAAGGATCTCCTGGAAACCCAATGCCCTGGGTACCTAGGCACCATATACTAGGGACTTATACGGAGGGGTCCAGTGTGCCAATAGAAATTGGTAAATGAAGTCACTAGCCTATAGTGACAAATTTAAAAGCAGAGAGAGCATAAGCAGGGTGGGTAAGGGATACTTTGATACCCTTTTTACCTGTTGGTGGAGCGGGACCTTCAGATTTCAGGCCTTTTTCTCTCCTTTGATTTTTCATTTCACCAGAAATGAGAGGAAGAAATTCCTCAGGGATACCCAGCATGAATGCTTGGGTCCTAAACTCTACCTCAGCCCAACCTGAGGCCTCTAGGTCATTCCCTAAGAGACAATCTACAGGTAAGCTAGATGATACCACCACCTGCTTAGGGCCAGTAACTCCAACCTGTAGGAGGCTGGCCTGGCTTATAGTGGGTACCTGATGGTACTTACACCTTGTGCCAGGTACAGTTATCCCTTATTAGTAGATTAGTAGTGTTCTAGCAGCTTAGGCTGAGAGAGGTAGCTATAGCAGAGCAGCTGAACTAGTAGACATGCAAAGCTCCTAATATACCACTTATATCATATAGCACTATATCATAAGAATCACGATACTCGGAGTTACTAAAAATAAAGGTACTTTATTTTAGTGACAATGTGCCAAAAATATCTCAGAGGATATACTCCCTTAGGCGTAAGTGAAATCCACAAAATATACACACAAACCAAAATCAGGTAAGTAAACAGTTAGAAAAGTAGTGCAAACACTGTAGAGTACAATAGGATGCAATATGCCTAGGGGCAACACAAACCATATACTCTAAAAGTGAAATGCTAACCACAAAAGGACCCCAGGCCTAGTGTAGTGTGTAGAGGGTCGCTGGGAGTGTAAGAAAACACTAAGGGTGTCCAAGATACCCCACCCCAAGACCCTGGAAAGTAGGAGTAAAGTGACCCTACTTCCCCAGAAACACACTAAAGTCGTCATAGGAGATTCTGCAAAGGCAACAACTGACTGCAAAGCACTGAAGACGGATTCCTGGACCTGAGGACCTGTAAAGGAAGAGGACCACGTCCAAGAGTCACGCAAGTGTCCAGGGGGGGCCGGAGCCCACTATACCCTGGGTGAAGGTGCAAAAGGGCTGCCTCTGGGTGGAAGAAGCTGAAGATTCTGCAACAACGGAAGATGCCAGGAACTTCTCCTTCGCACAAGAGATGTCCCACGGAGTGATGGAGGATGCAGAGTTGTTTCCATGCAGAAAAACTACAAACAAGCCTTGCTAGCTGCAAAGTTTGCAGTTGAAGAAAATGGGTGCTGCCCAGGCCCAGGAAGAACCAGGAGGTCACCCCTTGAAAGAAGAGACAGAGGGGGTGATCAGCAGCACAGAGAGCCCACGCAGAAGCAGGCAGCACCTGCAGAAGCACTTGAACAGGCATTCAAGAAATCTAAGCATGGCGGTCATCTCAGCACTACAAAGGAGGGTCCCACGAAGTCGCTGGTCAACTCAGCAAGTTGAGCAATGCAGGACAGAGTACTGGGGACCTGGGCTATGCTGTGCATGAAGGATTCCTTGCAAAATTGTACAGAAGCCCTAGCAGCTGCAGATCACGCATTACACAGGATTACTGTCTGGTGTGGGGAGGCAAGGACTTACCTCCACCAAATTTGGACAGAAGGACCACTGGACTGTCAGGGTCACTTGGATCCAGCTCCTGTGTTCCAGGGACCACGCTCGTCGAGATGAGAGGGGACCCAGAGGACCGTTGAAGCAGAAGTTTGGTGCCTGTGTTAGCTGGGGGAAGCTTCCAGCGACCCACAGGAGATTTCAGGTAAGCACCTGTCAGGAGGGGTCTCTGACGTCACCTGCTGGCACTGGACACTCAGAGGCCTCCATTGTGCCCTCACACCTCTGCATTCAAGACGGCAGAGGTCTGGGACACCCTGGAGATGGTGATGGACAGGGGAGTGGTCACTCCCCTTTCCTTTGTCCAGTTTTGTGCCAGAGCAGGGGCTGGGGGATCCCTGAACTGGTGTAGACTGGTGTGAGAAAGTAGCCTCTTTCTAGCCTTGTTACCCCCACTTTTGGCCTGGTTGTGAGTGTATGTCAGGGTGTTTTCACTGTCTCACTGGGATCCTGCTAGCCAGGGCCCAGTGCTCATAGTGAAAACCCTATGTTTTCAGTATGTTTGTTATGTGTCACTGGGACCCTGCTAGCCAGGACCCCAGTGCTCATAAGTTTGTGACCTATATGTATGTGTTCCCTGTGTGATGCCTAACTGTCTCACTGAGGCTCTGCTAACCAGAACCTCAGTGGTTATGCTCTCTCTGTACAAATTGTCACTAACAGGCTAGTGACCAATTTCACCAATTCACATTGGCATACTGGAAAACCCTTATAATTCCCTAGTATATGGTACTGAGGTACCCAGGGTATTGGGGTTCAAGGAGATCCTTATGGGCTGCAGCATTTCTTGTGCCACCCATAGGGAGCTCTGACAATTCTTACACAGGCCTGCCACTGCAGCCTGAGTGAAATAACGTCCACGTTATTTCACAGCCATTTACCACTGCACTTAAGTAACTTATAAGTCACCTATATGTCTAACCTTTACCTGGTAAAGGTTGGGTGCTAAGTTACTTAGTGTGTGGGCACCCTGGCACTAGCCAAGGTGCCCCCACATCGTTCAGGGCAAATTCCCCGGACTTTGTGAGTGCGGGGACACCATTACACGCGTGCACTGGACATAGGTCACTACCTATGTACAGCGTCACAATGGTAACTCCGAACATGGCCATGTAACATGTCTAAGATCATGGAATTGTGGCATTGGGGAGACAATTCCATGATCCCCCGAGTCTCTAGCACAGACCCGGGTACGGCCAAACTACCTTTCCCGGGGTTTCACTGCAGCTGCTGCTGCTGCCAACCCCTCAGACAGGTTTCTGCCCTCCTGGGGTCCAGCCAGGCTTGGCCCAGGAAGGCAGAACAAAGGACTTCCTCAGAGAGAGGGTGTTACACCCTCTCCCTTTGGAAAAAGGTGTCAGGGCTGGGGAGGAGTAGCCTCCCCCAGCCTCTGGACATGCTTTGATGGGCAAAGATGGTGCCCATCTCTGCATAAGCCAGTCTACAACGGTTCAGGGATCCCCCAGCCCTGCTCTGGTGCGAAACTGGACAAAGGAAAGGGGAGTGACCACTCCCCTGACCTGCACCTCCCCTGGGAGGTGCCCAGAGCTCCTCCAGTGTGCTCCAGACCTCTGCCATCTTGGAAACAGAGGTGCTGCTGGCACACTGGACTGCTTTGAGTGGCCAGTGCCAGCAGGTGACGTCAGAGACTCCCTCTGATAGGCTCGTACCTGTGTTGCTAGCCTATCCTCCTTCCTAGGTAGCCAAACCTCCTTTTCTGGCTATTTAGGGTCTCTGCTTTGGGGAATTCTTTAGATAACGAATGCAAGAGCTCATCAGAGTTCCTCTGCATCTCTCTCTTCACCTTCTGCCAAGGAATCGACCGCTGACTGCTCTGGAAGCCTGCAAAACTGCAACAAAGTAGCAAAGACGACTACTGCGACCTTGTAACGCTGATCCGGCCGCCTTCTCAACTGTTTTCCTGGTGGTGCATGCTGTGGGGGTAGTCTGCCTCCTCTCTGCACTAGAAGCTCCAAAGAAATCTCCCGTGGGTCGACGGAATCTTCCCCCTGCAACCGCAGGCACCAAAAGACTGCATCACTGGTCCTCTGGGTCTCCTCTCAGCACGACGAGCGAGATCCCTGGAACTCAGCAACTCTGTCCAAGTGACTCCCACAGTCCAGTGACTCTTCAGTCCAAGTTTGGTGGAGGTAAGTCCTTGCCTCCCCACGCTAGACTGCATTGCTGGGTACCGTGTGATTTGCAGCTGCTCCGGCTCCTGTGCACTCTTCCAGGATTTCCTTTGTGCACAGTCAAGCCTGGGTCCCCAACACTCTAACCTGCAGTGCACGACCTCCTGAGTTGTCTTCCGGCGTCGTGGGACCTTCTTTTGTGAATTCGGGTAAGCTCCGGTTCACTCTTCTTCGTAGTGCCTGTTCCGGAACTTCTGCGGGTGCTGCTTGCTTCTGAGTGGGCTCTTTGTCTTGCTGGACGCCCCCTCTGTCTCCTCACGCAATTGGCGACATCCTGGTCCCTCCTGGGCCACAGCAGCATCCAAAAACCCTAACCGCAACCCTTGCCGCTAGCAAGGCTTGTTTGTGGTCTTTCTGCACGGAAACACCTCTGCAAGCTTCTTCACAACGTGGGACATTCATCCTCCAAAGGGGAAGTTCCTAGTCCTCTTCGTTCTTGCTGAATCCACAGCTTCTACCATCCAGTGGCAGCTTCTTTGCACCCACAGCTGGCATTTCCTGGGCATCTGCCCACTCCCGACTTGATCGTGACTTTTAGACTTGGTCCCCTTGTTCCACAGGTACTCTCGTCCGGAAATCCATTGTTGTTGCATTGCTGGTGTTGGTCTTCCTTGCAGAATTCCCCTATCACTACTTCTGTGCTCTTTGGGGAACTTAGGTGCACTTTGCACCCACTTTTCAGGGTCTTGGGGTGGGCTATTTTTCTAACCCTCACTGTTTTCTTACAGTCCCAGCGACCCTCTACAAGGTCACATAGGTTTGGGGTCCATTCGTGGTTCGCATTCCACTTCTAGAGTATATGGTTTGTGTTGCCCCTGTACCTATGTGCTCTCATTGCAACCTATTGTAACTATACATTGCTTGCACTGTTTTCTATTGCTATTACTGCATATTTTTGGTATTGTGTACACATATCTTGTGTACATTTGCTATCCTCATACTGAGGGTACTCACTGAGATACTTTTGGCATATTGTCATAAAAATAAAGTACCTTTATTTTTAGTATATCTGTGTATTGTGTTCTCTTATGATATTGTGCATATGACACCAGTGGTATAGTAGGAGCTTTACACGTCTCCTAGTTCAGCCGAAGCTGCTCTGCTAAGCTACCTTTTCTATCAGCCTAAGCTGCTAGACACCTCTTCTACACTAATACTGGATAACTGGACCTGGTGCAGAGTGTAAGTACCCCTTGGTACCACTACAAACCAGGCCAGCCTCCTACATTGGTTGTGTATCGGTGGGATAAGTACTTGCAACTACTTACCACTTTGTCATTTTGTACTTTCCATAAGAGAATAATATACAAAACAAGTTCAGTGTATGTACACCTAACCAAAAAGTTTTGCTTTTCTTCTCTTACTCTTTTGCTAAGTGCTGAAAAGTACCTCCACAACTTTCAAAAAGTTCTTAAAATTTGAAAAAGGTTTTTTCATGTTCTTTAAAAAGTTCTGAAACTTTTTCTTTCTTTTTCTGTCCCTTAAACCTTTTCTATCATGTCTGGTACAGGCCAAACTCTGGATCTGACCAGAACTGCTTATGACCACCTTAGCTGGAAAGGAGCAAGGAGGCTCTGCATTGAAAGAGGTTTAAGGGTAGGGAAGAATCCCTCAAGAGAACTGTTAGTTAATATGCTCATTGAACAAGATAAGACCATAGTTGGCACATCTGGTGAGAGATTGGCTGATGGTTCACACTCTGATTCTGGGGTAGCCCCAGTAAAAGAGTTAGAAGGGAACCTTCCCAACCTGCCCCTTAGCAGGCCACCTAGCAGGGCTGGTACTGATATGAGTTCTCATCATAGTATAGAGGTTACTCCTTTAGACCAGGTTGTTAGAGTGCCCTCTGTTAGGGACAGGTCTCCCTCTGTTCATTCACACCATTCTTCTGTGTCAAAGCATGCCCAACCCACCCACCCTGAGGACAGAGTGTTAGAAAGGGAACTCAATAGATTGAAAGTGGAAGAGTCCAGACTGAAGCTGAAGAAGCAATAGCTGGATCTAGACAGGCAAGCATTTGACTTAGAAAAAGAAAGACAGAGGTTGGGGGTTGGACCCCATGGTGGCAGCAGCAGTATTACAGATAGTAATCCTGTAAAAGAGCATGATTCTAGGATTCTGCACAAGATAGTTCCCCCTTACAAGGAGGGGGATGACATTAACAAGTGGTTTGCTACACTTGAGAGGGCCTGTGTTGTACAGGGGGTCCCTCAAAGGCAGTGGGCTGCTATCCTATGGCTATCTTTCAGTGGAAAGGGTAGGGATAGGCTTGTTACTGTGAAGGAAAGTGATGCCAATAATTTTACAGTTCTTAAGAATGCACTCCTAGGTGGTTATGGCTTAACCACTGAACAGTACAGGATCAAGTTCAGAGAAACCAAAAAGGAGTCTTCACAAGACTGGGTAGACTTTGTTGACCATTCAGTGAAGGCCTTGGAGGGGTGGTTACATGGCAGTAAAGTTTCTGACTATGAAAGCCTGTATAACTTAATCCTGAGAAAGCATATTCTGAATAATTGTGTGTCTGATTTGTTGCACCAGTATCTAGTGGACTCAGATCTGACCTCTCCCCAAGAATTGGGAAAGAAGGCAGACAAATGGGTCAGAACAAGAGTGAACAGAAAAGTTCATATAGGTGGTAACAAGGATGGCAAGAAGAAAGATGGTGAGAAATCTCAAGATAAGCATGGGGATGAGGGTAAAACCAAAGATCCTTCTTCAAATCTTAAACACTCTTCAGGGGGTGGGGATAAAACAAATTCTTCCTCTTCTTCACAACCTGCACACATTAAAACGCCTTGGTGCTTTGTGTATAAAAACAGAGGCCATAGGCCAGGGGAAAAGTCCTGTCCAGGTAAACCCCCTGAGCCTACCACCACTAATACATCAAGCTCTAGTGCCCCTAGCAGTAGTGGTACTAATGGTAGGACTGCTGGCAACAGTCAAACTAAGGGTGTAGTTGGGTTCACTTATGGGTCCATCATAGAAACTGGGTAGTCAGTCCCAAGACAGTTTCTGTCACACCTAGTGGCATTGGCCTTGCCACACTGGCTGCTTGTCCCATTACAATGGATAAGTACAGCCAGACAGTTTCAATAAATGAATATCACAGAATCCCCTAACCACCCTGCCATTCAGGATACCATTCCTGTGGTGGGAGAAACCTCTCCTGGGGTGGCACCTGTTCCAAGGGAATCATCAGCCGGCATAGCTGTACTCCCTGAGGTGGAAGTACCTCTCTGTGGGATAACTAACATTGGTGAGAAAAAGAACACCATTTAAGTTAACATGGAGCATCCCTCCAACCCTCCCAGAGAAACGTTAGTGCAGAAACCCTGCACTTCCTCACAACACATAGGACAGCATCCCTGCCCTAGTGTGGAGCTCATAGGACAGCACCCCTGCCCTGCTCCAACTAAAGAGAAACAGCATCCCTGTTCTCTCTTCCAGCCATATGGACAAAGTTGTTGCCCAGCTATGGCGTTACTGAGACAGCATCTCTGTCTGGCATTTTCATCACTACAAATAGGTTCAGTGGACAATTCCCACTGCTCTAAACTAAAACTTACTGATAGAAACTCTAAAAATATATCTTCACATTGTTGCTTAGCTAAAAAACTTCAAACAGGGTGGTTTACATCCCCACAGGGAAGTAACCATATAGTGGATGATAAAGGGAGTAACCAATCTATTGCAGAGCTACTCTCTACTTATCACCACTTAGACAATAAAGTCTCAACTGGCCAAGGTTAGCCTTATTGTCCTTCGTTTGGGGTTGGGGGGTTGTGTGAGAAAGTAGCCTGTTTCTAGCCTTGTTACCCCCACTTTTGGCCTGGTTGTGAGTGTATGTCAGGGTGTTTTCACTGTCTCACTGGGATCCTGCTAGCCAGGGCCCAGTGCTCATAGTGAAAACCCTATGTTTTCAGTATGTTTGTTATGTGTCACTGGGACCCTGCTAGCCAGGACCCCAGTGCTCATAAGTTTGTGACCTATATGTATGTGTTCCCTGTGTGATGCCTAACTGTCTCACTGAGGCTCTGCTAACCAGAACCTCAGTGGTTATGCTCTCTCTGTACAAATTGTCACTAACAGGCTAGTGACCAAGTTCACCAATTCACATTGGCATACTGGAACACCCTTATAATTCCCTAGTATATGGTACTGAGGTACCCAGGGTATTGGGGTTCCAGGAGATCCCTATTTGCTGCAGCATTTCTTGTGCCACCCATAGGGAGCTCTGACAATTCTTACACAGGTCTGCCACTGCAGCCTGAGTGAAATAACGTCCACGTTATTTCACAGCCATTTACCACTGCACTTAAGTAACTTATAAGTCACCTATATGTCTAACCTTTACCTGGTAAAGGTTGGGTGCTAAGTTACTTAGTGTGTGGGCACCCTGGCACTAGCCAAGGTGCCCCCACATCGTTCAGGGCAAATTACCCGGACTTTGTGAGTGCGGGGACACCATTACACGCGTGCACTGGACATAGGTCACTACCTATGTACGGCGTCACAATGGTTACTCCGAACATGGCCATGTAACATGTCTAAGATCATGGAATTGTCACCCCAATGCCATTCTGGCATTGGGGAGAAAATTCCATGATCCCCCGAGTCTCTAGCACAGACCCGGGTACTGCCAAACTACCTTTCCCGGGGTTTCACTGCAGCTGCTGCTGCTGCCAACCCCTCAGACAGGTTTCTGCCCTCCTGGGGTCCAGCCAGGCTTGGCCCAGGAAGGCAGAACAAAGGACTTTCTCAGAGAGAGGGTGTTACACCCTCTCCCTTTGGAAAAAGGTGTCAGGGCTGGGGAGGAGTAGCCTCCCCCAGCCTCTGGAAATGCTTTGATGGGCACAGATGGTGCCCATCTCTGCATAAGCCAGTCTACACCGGTTCAGGGATCCCCCAGCCCTGCTCTGGCGTGAAACTGGACAAAGGAAAGGGGAGTGACGACTCCCCTGACCTGCACCTCCCCTGGGAGGTGCCCAGAGCTCCTCCAGTGTGCTCCAGACCTCTGCCATCTTGGAAACAGAGGTGCTGCTGGCACACTGGACTGCTTCGAGTGGCCAGTGCCAGCAGGTGACATCAGAGACTCCTTCTGATAGGCTCTTACCTGTGTTGCTAGCCTATCCTCCTTCCTAGGTAGCCAGACCTCCTTTTCTGGCTATTTAGGGTCTCTGCTTTGGGGAATTCTTTAGATAACGAATGCAAGAGCTCATCAGAGTTCCTCTGCATCTCTCTCTTCACCTTCTGCCAATGAATCGACCGCTCTGGAAGCCTGCAAAACTGCAACAAAGTAGCAAAGACGACTACTGCGACCTTGTAACGCTGATCCGGCCGCCTTCTCAACTGTTTTCCTGGTGGTGCATGCTGTGGGGGTAGTCTGCCTCCTCTCTGCACTAGAAGCTCCGAAGAAATCTCCCGTGGGTCGACGGAATCTTCCCCCTGCAACCGCAGGCACCAAAAGACTGCATCACTGGTCCTCTGGGTCTCCTCTCAGCACGACGAGCGAGATCCCTGGAACTCAGCAACTCTGTCCAAGTGACTCCCACAGTCCAGTGACTCTTCAGTCCAAACTTGGTGGAGGTAAGTCCTTGCCTCCCCACGCTAGACTGCATTGCTGGGTACCGTGTGATTTGCAGCTGCTCCGGCTCCTGTGCACTCTTCCAGGATTTCCTTTGTGCACAGCCAAGCCTGGGTCCCCGACACTCTAACCTGCAGTGCACGACCTCCTGAGTTGTCCTCCAGCGTCGTGGGACCTTCTTTTAGCAAGGCTTGTTTGCAGTCTTTCTGCACGGAAACACCTCTGCAAGCTTCTTCACGACGTGGGACATTCATCCTCCAAAGGGGAAGTTCCTAGTCCTTTTCGTTCTTGCTGAATCCACAGCTTCTAGCATCCGGTGGCAGCTTCTTTTCACCCACAGCTGGCATTTCCTGGGCATCTGCCCACTCCCGACTTGATCGTGACTTTTGGACTTGGTCCCCTTGTTCCACAGGTACTCTCGTCCGGAAATCCATCGTTGTTGCATTGCTGGTGTTGGTCTTCCTTACAGATTTCCCCTATCACTACTTCTGTGCTCTTTGGGGAACTTAGGTGCACTTTGCACCCACTTTTCAGGGTCTTGGGGTGGGCTATTTTTCTAACCCTCACTGTTTTCTTACAGTCACAGCGACCCTCTACAAGGTCACATAGGTTTGGGGTCCATTTGTGGTTCGCATTCCACTTCTAGAGTATATGGTTTTTGTTGCCCCTGTACCTATGTGCTCTCATTGCAATCTATTGTCACTGTACATTGCTTGCATTGCTTTCTATTGCTATTACTACATATTTTTGGTATTGTGTACATATATCTTGTGTATATTTGCTATCCTCATACTGAGGGTACTCACTGAGATACTTTTGGCATATTGTCATAAAAATAAAGTACCTTTATTTTTAGTATATCTGTGTATTGTTTCTCTTATGATATTGTGCATATGACACCAGTGGTATAGTAGGAGCTTTACACGTCTCCTAGTTCAGCCGAAGCTGCTCTGCTAAGCTACCTTTTCTATCAGCCTAAGCTGCTAGACACCTCTTCTACACTAATACGGGATAACTGGACCTGGTGCAGAGTGTAAGTACCCCTTGGTACCACTACAAACCAGGCCAGCCTCCTACAACTGGCTTATGCAAGGAGGGCACCATCTGTGCCCTTCAAAGCATTTCCAGAGGTTGGGGTTGGCTACTCCTACCCAGCCCTTAACACCTATTTCCAAAGGGAGACGGTGTAACACTCTCTCTCAGAGGAAATCCTTTGTTCTGCCTTCCTGGGACTGGGATGCCCAGACCCCAGGAGGGCAGAAACCTGTCTGAGGGTTGGCAGCAGCGGTAGCTGCAGAGAAAACCCCAGAGAGCTGGATTGGCAGTACCCAGGGTCCATGCTGGAGACCCGGGGATGCATGGGATTGGCACCTCAATACCAAATTTGGCTTGGGGTGACAATTGCATGATCTTAGACATGTTGCATGGCCATGTTCAGAGTTACCATTGTGAAGCTACACATAGGTATTGACCTATATGTAGTTCACGTGTGTAATGGTGTCCCCACACTCAGAATGTCTTGGGAAATTGCCCTGAACAATGTGGGGGCACCTTGGCTAGTGCCAGGGTGCCCTCACACTTAGTAACTTTGCACCTAACCTTCACTAAGTGAGGGTTAGTCATCTAGGTGACTTATAAGTTACTTAAGTGCAGTGTAAAATGGCTGTGAAATAACATGGACGTTATTTCACTCAGGCTGCAGTGGCAGTCCTGTGTAAGAATTGTCTGAGCTCCCTATGGGTGGCAAAAGAAATGCTGCAGCCCATAGGGATCTCCTGGAACCCCAATACCCTCGGTATCTAGGTACCATATACTAGGGAATTATAAGGGTGTTCCAGTGTGCCAATCAGAATTGGTGAAAATAGTCATTAGCCTGCAGTGACAATGTTAAAAGCAGAGAGAGCATAAACACTGAGGTTCTGCTTAGCAGAGCCTCAGTGATACAGTTAGGCACCACACAGGGAACACATACAGGCCACAATTATGAGTACTGGGGTCCTGGCTAGCAGGATCTCAGTGACACATAGGCAAAAACAAACTGACATATAAGTAAAAATGGGTGTAACATGCCAGGCAAGATGGTACTTTCCTACACCCTCCCCCCCAAACGAGGGACAATAAGGCTAACCTTGCCCAGATGAGTCTTCATTGTCTAAGTCCATCTGCATTGGAGTGGGTACTCCCAGGTCTATGTTCCATTGTATAGTCCTCTCCCTGTAGGGATATGGACCACCTCAACAATTTAGGGTTTTCACCTTTCATTTGTTTTAGCCAAAGTAGAGATTTGTGGTCTGTCTGAACAAAAAAGTGAGTACCAAACAGGTATGGTCTCAACTTTTTCAGTGCCCAGACCACAGCAAAGGCCTCTCTCTCTATGGCAGACCAACACTTTTCTCTAGGGGTCAACCTCCTGCTGATAAAAGCAACAGGTTGATCCTGGCCCTCAGTATTAAGCTGTGATAGCACTGCCCCAACCCCCAATTCAGAAGCATCAGTCTGGACTATGAACTTTTTGGAGTAGCAAGGGCTTTTTAGGACATGTACAGAGCACATGGCCTGTTTGAGGTCATCAAAAGCTTTTTGACAGCTATCTGTCCACAATAGCTTTTTAGGCATCTTCTTACTAGTGAGGTCATTAAGAGGAGCTGCAATGGAGCCATAATTCTTAAGGAACCTCCTATAGTACCCTGTGAGGCCTAAAAAGGCTCTCACCTGGGTTTGAGTTGTAGGGGGAGCCCATTCCATAATGGCCTGGATCTTCCCCTGCAGTGGTGCAATCTGTTCCCCACCTACCAGGTGTCCCAGATAAACCTCCTTCCCCTGCCCTATCTGGCACTTTAAGGCCTTGATAGTGAGGCCTGCCTTTTGCAGGGCCTCCAAAACTTTCCACAGGTGGACCAGGTGATCATCCCAGGTGGAGCTAAAGACAACTGTATCATCCAGATATGCTGCACTAAAAGCTTCCAACCCTTGCAGGGCTGTGTTCACCAACCTTTGAAAAGTGGCAGGGGCATTCTTCAGACCAAAGGGCATCACCGTGAATTGATAGTGCCCTCCAATGGTTGAAAATTAAGTCTTGGGTTTAGCATCTTCTGATAATTAAATCTGCCAATACCCTGCAGTTAAATCAAAAGTGATTAGATACTTGGCAGAAGCCAGTGTATCCATGAGCTCATCTGCCCTGGGTATAGGGTGAGCATCTGTCTTGGTTACTTGGTTGAGCCCTCTATGGTCAACACAAAACCTCATCTCTCTTTTACCATCCTTACTGTGAGGTTTTGGAACAAGCACCACTGGGCTAGCCCATGGGCTTTCTGAAGGCACAATCACTCCTAAGTCTAACATTTTCTGAATCTCTTGTTTAATGCAGTCCCTGACATGGCAAGGCTGTCTATAAATCTTACTTTTGACAGGTAAACTGTCTCCAGTATTGATTGTTTGCTCACACCAAGTAGTGGTACCTGGTATTAGTAAGGAGAGTTCAGAAAACTGACTTAAGAGATTTACACAGTTGTCCTTCTGCTCTGCAGTAAGATAATCTGCAGTTACTATTCCCTCCTCTAAGCCATCAGCTTCAGTGGCGGAGAAGAGATCAGGGAGAGGGCCACTCTCTTCTGCCTATCCCTCATCAGTTGCCATGAGCAGGGTAAGATCAGCCCTGTCATAGTAGGGTTTTAGGCGGTTGACATGGAACACCCTAAGGGGACTCCTGGCAGTGCCCAGGTCTACCAAGTAGGTAACCTCACCCTTTTTCTCAACAATTAGATGGGGTCCTCTCCATTTGTCCTGGAGTGCTCTTGGGGCCACAGGCTCCAATACCCACACCTTCTGTCCTGGGTGGTACTGAGTCAGGACAGCCTTTTGGTCATGCCATTGCTTTTGCAGCTCCTGGCTGGCCTGAAGGTTTTTACTGGCCTTTTTCATGTACTCAGCCATTCTTGATCATAGGCCAAGTACATAGTCCACAATGTCCTGTTTAGGAGCTTTTAAAGGTTGTTCCCAACCCTCCTTAACAAGTGCAAGGGGACCTCTCACAGGGTGTCCAAAGAGGAGTTCAAAGGGGCTAAAGCCCACTCCTTTTTGGGGTACCTCTCTGTAAGCAAAAAGGAGGCAAGGTAACAGGACATCCCATCTCCTTCTGAGTTTTTCAGGGAGTCCCATTATCATACCTTTGAGAGTTTTATTAAACCTCTCAACCTGACAAAGTCTGTCCAGTCTTGAGAGGACTCTTTTCTGGTGTCTCTGAACTTAATCCTGTATTGTTCAGTGGTTAAGCCAAATCCATCCAAGAGTGCATCCTTCAAAACTTTGTCATTGTTAGCATCACTTTCTCTGGCAGTAAGGAGCCTATCCCTACCCTTACCATTAAAAGATAGCCACAAGATTGCAGCCCACTGCCTTTGAGGGACCAACTGTACCATACAGGCCCTCTCAAGTGTAGCACACCACTTGTTAATGTCATCCCCCTCCTTGTAAGGGGGGACTATCTTATGCAGGTTTTTGGAATCTTGCTCTCTAACAGGATTACTATCAAAAACACTGCTGCTGCCACCATGGGAAACTAACCCCAACCTCTGCCTTTCCCTTTCCATATCCAGAGATTCCCTGTTTAAGGCCAGCTGCTGCTGTTTAAGCTTCAGCCTGGCCTCTTTCAACCTCAGCTTTCTGAGTTCTCTTTCCATTAAGTTATCCTCAGTGTGGGAGGCTCGGGGATTGTGAGACACAGAAGAAATGTAGGAATTGGCAGAGAGAGACCTGTCCTAACTGGCTGGACTCTAGTAACCTGGCCTTTAGGAGTGAAAGGTGTCCTACTAGTGTGTGACCCCCTCCCACTACCAGTGTCACTAGATGGCTTGTTAGCTGACAGGTTCATGGAAGAACCCTCCCCAGCATCCCCAGGGGACTCCTCTGAGTCTCGCTGGTACCCCACTCCTCTACCTCCTGATCCTGGGATGGGCCAGACTGGTTCTGGTCACTTTCTAGGAGAAGGCTGAGGAGAAGATCTTTTGTAGGACTCTTACCAATTGCTAAACCTCTTTTAATGCAGAGACCCCTCAAACCTTTAAAGTTTAGATTCCTTTATGTTGCCTGGACAACTGTGGGAGTAAGTTCTACTGCAGACATGATAGAAAAGGTTTAGGACAGAGAGAGAAAAATGTTTTTGGAACTTTGTAAAGAACAGAGAAAAACCTTTTCAAACTTTTGAAAATGTTTTTAGAAAGTTTTAGAGAAGGAAAGTTAAACTGTTTAGGTTACTTTGTATATTCTGAAATATTTGGTATATGTTTTTCTTATGAAAAGCACCAATGACAAAGTGGTAAAGCAGTTACAAGTGCTTATCCCACTGCTGCACCACCAATGTAGGAGGCTGGCCTGGCTTATAGTGGGTACCTTGTGGTACTTACACCTTGTGCCAGGTCCAGTTATCCCTTATTAGCAGATTAGTAGTGTTCTAGCAGCTTAGGCTGATAGAGGTAGCTATAGCAGAGCAGCTTAGGCTGAACTAGGAGACATGCAAAGTTCCTACTATACCACTTATATCACATCGCACTATATCATAAGAAACACAATACTCAGAGTTACTAAAAATAAAGGTATTTTATTTTAGTGACAATATGCCAAAAGTATCTCAGAGGATATACTCCCTTAGGATGTAAGTAATATACACAGAATATACGCACAAACCAAAATCAGGTAAGTAAAACACTTAGAAAAGTAGTGCAAACACTGTAGAACACAATAGAATGTAACAGGAGACAATAGGCCTAGAGGCAACACAAACTATATACACCAAAAGTGGAATGCGAACCACGAATGGACCCCAGGCCTAGTGTAGTGTGTAGAGGGTCACTGGGAGTGTAAGAAAACCCTAAGGGTGTCCAAGATACCCCACCCCAAGACCCTGAAAATTAGGAGTAAGGTTACCCTACTACCCCAGAAAGACAGTAAAGTCGAGATAGGGGATTCTCCAAAGACAACAACTGACTGCAAAGCACTGAAGACAGATTCCTGGACCTGATGACCTGCAAAGAAAGGGGCCAAGTCCAAGAGACACGCAAGTGTCCAGGGGGGGCAGGAGCCCACTAATCCCCGGATGAAGGTGCAAAAGGGCTGCCTCTGGGTGGAAGAAGCGGAAGATTCTGCAACAACAAAAGGTGCCAGGAACTTCTCCTTTGGTCAGAAGATGTCCGACGGCGTGCTGGAGGATGCAGAGTTGTTTCCACGCAGAAAGACAGCAAACAAGCCTTGCTAGCTGCAAGAGTTGAGTTTGAAGATTATGGGTGCTGCCAGGGCCCAGGAAGGACCAGAAGGTCACCCCTAAGAGGAGGAGACAGAGGGGGCGCTCAGCAACACAGAGAGCCCACGCAGAAGCAGGCAGCACCCACAGAAGTACTTGAGCAGGCATTCAAGAAATCTGAGCACGGCGGTCGTCTCAACACAACAAAAGAGGGTCCCACAAAGCCGGAGGTCAACTCAGTGAGTTGGACAATGCAGGACAGAGTGCTGGGGACCTGGGCTGTGCTGTGCATGAAGGAAGTCTTGCAAAAGTGCACAGCAGCCCTACCAGCATAACACAGTATTACTGTCTGGCATGGGGAGGCAAGGACTTAACTCCACCAAATTTGGACAGAAGGACCACTGGACTGTCGGGGTCACTTGGATCCATCTCCTGTGTTCCAGGGACCACGCTCATCATGATGAGAAGGGACCCAGAGGACCTGTGATGCAGAAGTTTGGTGCCTGCATTAGCAGGGGGATGATTCCATCGACCCACAGGAGATTTCTTCTTGGCTTACAATGCAGGATGAAGGCAGACAGCCCTCAGATCATGCACCACCAGGAAATAGTCAAGGAAGCCGTTAGGAATGGGCGCTACAATGTTGCTGGTAGTCATCTTGCTACTTTGTTGTGGGTTTGCAGGTGTTCTGGAGCAGTCAGTGGTCGATCCCTGACAGAAGTTGAAGAGAGAAGTACAGAGGAACTCTAGTGAGCTCTTGCATTCGTTATCTCAAGAGAAACCCACAGGAGAGACCCTAAATAGCCCTCAGAGGAGGATTGGCTACCTAACCAGGTAAGAGCCTATCAGGAGGGGTCTCGGACGTCATCTGCTAGCACTGGCCACTCAGAGGTCTCCATTGTGCCCTTACACCTCTGCATTCAAGATGGCAGAGGTCTGGGACACACTGGAGGAGCTCTGGGCACCACCCCTGAGGTGGTGATGGACAGGGGAGTGGTCACTCCCCTTTCCTTTGTCTGGTTTCGTGCCAGAGCAGGGGCTGGAAGCTCCCTGAACCGGTGTAGACTGCCTTATGCAAGGAGGGCACCATCTGTGCCCTTCAAAGTATTTCCAGAGGCTGGAGGAGGCTACTCCTCCCCAGCCCATAACGCCTATTTCCGAAGGGAGAGGGTGTATTATCCTCTCTGAGAGGAAATCCTTTGTTCTGCCTTCCTGAGACTGGGCTGCCCAGACACCAGGAGGGCAGAAACCTGTCTGAGGGTTGGCAGCAGCGGTAGCTACAGAGAAAACCCCAAGGAGCTAGTTTGGCAGTACCAGGGGTCCATGCTGGAGCCCCGGGGATGCATGGGATTGGCACCCCAATACCAGATTTTGCTTGAGGGGACAATTCCATGATCTTAGACATCTCACATGGCCATGTTCGTAGTTATCATTGTGAAGCTACACATAGGTATTGACCTATATGTAGTTCTCGAATGTTATGGTGTCACCGCACTCACAAAGTCCGGGGAAATTGCCCTGAACAATGTGGGGGCACCTTGGCTAGTGCTAGGGTGCCCTCACACTTGATAACTTTGCACCTAACCTTCACTAAGTGAGGGTTAGACATATAGGTGACTTATAAGTTACTTAAGTGTGGTGAAAATGGCTGTGAAATACCGTGTGCGTTATTCCACGCAGGCTGCAATGGCAGGCCTGTGGAATGGTTTGTCTGAGCTCCCTATGGGTGGCAAAAGAAATGCTGCAGCCCATATAGATCTCCTGGAACCCCAAAGCCTTAGGTACCTAGGTACTATATACTAGTGACTTATAAGGAGGGGTCCAGTGTGCCAATTGAAATTAGTAAATTAAGTCACTAGCCTACAGTGACAAATTTAAACGCAGAGAGAGCATAAGCCCTGAGGTTCTGGTTAGCAGAACCTCAGTGAGACAGTCAAGCACTATGCAGAAACACACATTAGGCCATAAACTATGAGCACTGGGGTCCTGATCTGCGTTATCCCAGTGAGACAGGCACAAAAATACTGACATTTATGGTCTGCACAGTCTAAGCACAGAATGTCTACGCTTGCGCGGTGCAGCTTATACTGGGTTACAGCATGCGCCCGGTGAGCTCTGCTCTATTGCAGGCCTCGCAGAGTTTTTGGATTTACTCCACGCTCCAAGCAGAGTGCAGAGTTCTAAAAACTCCGTTAGCTTCACCAGCAGAGGGGAGCTCCCCGCACAGCCCTAGTCATGAGCAGTGCAAGGGGAGGTGACAGGGAAATGGCACTAGACAGACAGAAGCTGAATGGATCTGCAGACTCAGAACTGTAAATATATGTCTTAACATTGATAGTGAATTACATCGCTTTTTATAAAGGTTTTCTGAGCATAGATATATTATTGTCCTAATATTGTGATGTTCTTCTATCCATATGGCTCGGTACCATCTCAAGTGTTTAGTGCGGTATACACATCAACACAACATAACATATGTCACTTATAGATTTCTGCATAAAACGAAATTATGTGATAAATTAATTCTATAGGGCAAAATTGTGCATTGTTGTTGCATTGTTCAAGCTACTTAATAGGATGGGCCTTTTTCTTTATTATGAAGTGCGAGTGATAAAGAAGTCCCCTCACTTTACAATCATGGTGACACTTCTTTGCACCATCATAAGTCCTCTTTCTAATATTTTATATTTTGTTTCGTCACCTTTTTATTAATTGATGTTATGATTATCAATATTTACTCACTGTACATATTGGTGATGTAGAACAAGCCAATGTACTGAAGGCAATTTGATGAGGGAGTGAGGTCCTTAAATGTAAAAGGATTTGACTTTATTGATTTTTCACTTTTTGTATAAATATGACAGCTTTTTCTCCATTCAGAACATCCTATCTTTATTTTTCTTGTGGACGGAAGTATGACACCCTGACTACCATTTATAGAACGCTCCTTCTTTATTTTTGTTGTAGCTGGTAGTATGACATCTTTATTAATTATAAATGGTCACAATGTGCGTATTAGAAAAATATTGATAGTATCCTACCTAACCAATCACTATAAACTTGCTGTACATAAGAGTTGTACTGAAATTAAATGGAATGTTTTTTACCTGCAGCAGGTTTTCGGTCTCAGATATTTCATGTGTTTTAAGTAAATATGGGGACCACCTCCACACTAGAACTCTCTCTCTATTTCTACTGTGTGTGGCAGCTCCATATTTTGACAACCATTTATAAACGCTCTCAGCATGACATGTTAGGATGCCGAGAGAACATTGTTCAACTTGTTATCTGATGGCACAAGATCTGTATATTTGATGGACTTATCTCTAGCCAGTTTTTGTTTCAGGTATTTCTTGTTTGTTTATATGCATATGATGGCTCATTTTCCCATTGAGAAAGTCCCCTCTTTATTTCTGCTGTGGACAGCATCGCGGTATCCTGGCAACAGCTTATAAATGATCAATGTCGTGGGCAAGCAGAAGGCTGAAAGCAGCTGCCAAACGTGTTTGTCAGACGAGCTGAACAGAATAGATACTCATGGCAAATACGTGTTGATACTACCTATTGTCAATGGATACAGGGGAAATATGGTGTAAGACAGTTCTCTTTAAAGGAAAATCTTTAGTTATCTTAATAGCATTAAGCACTATAACTAATTAGAAATGTTAACCTACTATATTTTGGACTGAATCAAATTGAACTGACATTACACTTTGATCACATTGGAGATCTGATAAGTGGATTATGAGGAAAACAATTTTGGTAATTTAGTTTGTGATATTTATTTTAGTTGTAACAGGATGTGATTTTTCTATACTGCTTGGAAAAGTTTGGTATTATTGACAAGTGATGTTTGGAGGGTTGTTGCTTATATATAGCACAGTGTTCTATATTTGAATTTAAGATTAAGATTTGAAATGTTACTATATTCATGACTATATATGGTGTATAATGAATATTTAAGAAAGGATATAATGATCACTTAAAATGTGACTTGGGTCAGATTTGTGTGCTTGTGATCTTATTTTAATTTCAGAAGATTATTCTGTTTGTGTTATAAACAATGAATGACACCAAGAACAACGCCAATTAATAAGGAATAGCCAGCATAGTTTATGAATTTACAGGTGGGAAAGAGGTAGTGTCACGGTCCCAGGCAGGTCTAGTCAGGAGTCGGGGCAGAGCACCCCTTGAGGACACAGAATATCTCCCAGGGAGGTAGCGTACTGAAGCAGAAGAGCAGCTAAAGGCATACACGGCACAGAAAACAGGATAGTAGATGCAGAGCAACCTGAGTGTGAACAACCAGGAAACGGATTACTAATGGACAAACACACTGGGGTTACCACTAAGGTTGTACACAGTGTAGGGCTCAGAACTTCCCGCAGCAACAGGGAATGCCAATGCCTCTGTGCAGATTACTCTTACAGATAGTCACTCCGCAAGCCCCATAGAAAGGAGGCACCAGAAGTGAATCTGTCTCTGGACCTTTAGGGCACAAACAAGCATTGTACTTACGTACACGAGACAAGCCCGTGTGGGTCCAGCTGGAAACACAGTGGCAATTCCTGGAAAACAGCAATAGCGCACTGTCAGTATTAGGCACTAAAGACTACATGCAACACTAGAGAAAGGATGGGGCAGGAATTGCCTCCTGGAAACCCCAGTACAAAGGAAAACACTTATACACAGGTGAGGACTGGTGGTACACTTACCAGACACAATAACCCAAGAGGAAACAGAAACAGAAGGAACAAACTAGGAGGCAAAAGCAGGAACAGGGAACAGACTCAGGTTGAAGCAAAACAGTCAATCAATCAATCAGTCGCATTTATAAAGCGCGCTACTCACCCGTAAGGGTCTCAAGGCGCTGTGGGGGGGGGGGTTCAATGCTCGAAGAGCCAGGTCTTGAGCTGCCGTCTGAAGTGAAGGTGGTCTTGTATGGTGCGAAGGTGGCTGGGAAGGGAGTTCCAGGTCTTCGCTGCTAGGTAAGAGAAGAACCTGCCTCCGGCAGTGGCTTTGCGAATGCGTGGTACGGCTGCCAGGGCTTGTCCGGTCGAGCGTAGGGTGCGAGGAGGAGTGTAGAAGGAGATGCGGTGGTTGATGAGTTCTGGTCCGCGGTTGTGCAGGGCTTTGTGTGCGTGAGTGAGGAGTCTGAAGGTTATCCTCTTGTTGACTGGGAGCCAGTGGAGTTTCCTCAGGTGTCCGGAGATGTGGTTGTGGCGGGGTATGTTCAGGATAAGTCGTGCAGCAGCGTTCTGGATTCGTTGTAGTTTCCTCTGTAGCTTGATGGTGATGCCGGCGTACAGAGCGTTCCCATAGTCCAAGCGACTGGTGACGAGGGCGTGGGTGACGGTCTTCCTGGTGTTGGTGGGGATCCAGCGGAAGATCTTGCGGAGCATGCGGAGGGTGTTGAAGCATGCTGAGGTCACCGAGTTGACCTGTCTGGTCATGGAGAGGGAAGAGTCCAGGATGAAACCGAGGTTGCGTGCGTGGTCGGTGGGTTGGGGAGTGCTGCCTAGGGCAGGAGGCCACCAGGAGTCGTCCCAGGCGGTAGGTGTAGGACCGAGGATGAGGACCTCCGTTTTCTCTGTTTTCAGTTTAAGCCGGCTGTCTGTCATCCAGTTCGCTACTTCCTTCATGCCTTCGTGTAGTCTGGTTCTTGCTGAGGTGGGGTCGTTGGTGAGGGATAGGATGAGCTGGGTGTCGTCTGCGTAGGATATGAGGTTGAGTCCGTGTTTGCGTGCGATGTTCGCCAGGGGGGTCATGTAGATGTTGAAGAGGGTGGGGCTGAGGGAGGATCCCTGGGGGACGCCGCAGATGATCTCCGTAGCCGTGGATCTGAAGGGGGGAGGCGGACTCTCTGAGTTCTTCCAGAGAGGAAGGAGGTGATCCATTCCAGGGCCTTGCCTCTGATGCCGGCGTTGCTTAGGCGACGTATCAGGGTGCGGTGGCAGACCGTGTCGAATGCTGCAGAGAGGTCCAGGAGTATAAGGGCCACGGTTTCTCCTTTGTCGGTCAGGGATCTGATGTCGTCCGTGGCTGCGATGAGGGCGGTCTCGGTGCTGTGGTTAGCTCTGAAGCCGAACTGTGAGGGGTCGAGTGAGTCGTTGGTTTCCAGGGCGGTGGTGAGTTGAGCGTTGACGATTTTCTCGATCACTTTGGCGGGGAACGGTAGGAGCGAGATGGGCCGGAAGTTTTTGAGTTCGGTGGGGTCTGCTGTTGGTTTCTTTAGGAGGGCGTTCAGTTCAGCGTGCTTCCAGTTCTCCGGGAAGGTGGCGGTGGAAAAAGATGTGTTGATGACGTCTCGGAGGTGGGGTGCGATGATGTTGTCGGCTTTGTTGAAGATGTGGTGCGGACAGGGGTCGGATGGTGATCCTGAGTGGATGGAGTTCATGACGCGGGTGGTTTCCTCAGTGGAGGTTGAGTTCCAGGTGTGGATGGTGGTGTTGTCGGTGGCGGGTTCCGGTGGAGGGTTCGAGTTGGTTGTGGTGAAGCTGTTGTAGATGTCGGTGATCTTGTGGTGGAAGAAAGCTGCGAGGGAGTCGCAGAGGTCCTGTGAGGGAGGGATGGAGTTGTTTTCGGCGTCGGGGTTGGAGAGCTCTTTGACGATGCCAAATAGTTCCTTGCTGTTGTGGGCGTTGCTGTCTAGTCTGTTCTGGAAGGCTGATTTTCGTGCTGCGCGGAGGAGTTGGTGGTGTTTGCGGGTGGCGTTTTTGAGAGCAGACATGTTTTCGTCGGTCTGGTTGAGGCGCCAAGTCTTCTCGAGGGTGCGGCATTCTTTGTTGGAGTCCTTGAGGTCGGGGGTAAACCAGGAATTTTTCTTGTGGCTGTTTCTGTTTGCTTGGGTCTTCAGGGGGGCCAGGAGGTTGGCGCAGTCTGAGATCCAGCTCGTGAGGTTGTTGGCGGCTTCGCTGGGGTCTGTAGTGCTGGTGGGTGGGTTCTGAGAGAGGGTCGATATGAGTTGTTCCGAGGAGATTCGGTTCGACTGTCTTCTTGGTGGTTGTTGGGCGTGGTGGTGTACGTTGGTTTTCTTGAAGCTGAAGTGGACACAGCTGTGGTCTGTCCAGGAGAGTACAGTGGTGTGGCTGAAAGAGATGTGTTTGCTGGAGGAGAAGATGGGGTCCAGCGTGTGTCCGGCGTAGTGGGTGGGGGTGTTGACTAGTTGTTTCAGTCCCAGGTTGGCGAGGTTGTCCAATAAGGCGGTGGTGTTGTTGTCGGTGCGATTCTCCAGGTGGAAGTTGAGGTCCCCTAGGAGGATGTAGTTGGTGGACGGGAGTGCGTGTGGGCTGATGAAGTCTGCGATGTCTTCGCTGAACTTTGTGCGTGGTCCTGGTGGTCTGTATATCAGGGTGCCTCTGAGGGTGGTCTTGGGGTCGCTGTTGATTGAGAAGTGGAGGTGCTCGGCGTCGGGCAGTGAGTTGTCGGTGTAGGTTGAGATGCGGATGGAGCTCTTGTGGGCGATGGCGATGCCTCCTCCGGTGCGGTTGGTGCGGTCTTTCCTGATGATTTTGTAGCCGTCGGGGATGGCTATGGCGATGTCGGGTGCCGAGGAGGGGTTCATCCAGGTCTCGGTGAGGAAGGCGATGTCCGGGTTTGTAGAGTCGATGAGGTTCCACAGTTCGATGGCGTGCCTGTGGACGGATCTGGTGTTGACCAGGATGCAGTTGAGGTTGTTTCTGGGCGAGTCGTTCCTGTTGGGTGTGGTGTGAGTTCGTAGGCAGGTGAAATGGCAGTTGCGGCAGGTGAAGGGTCCGTGGGTCCGCTTCGGGGTGGCGCGGCAGCAGGCCGGCGTGCGGCCGGGGTTGAGAGCAGTGAGGAAGGCGGAGTTGTGGGTCAGGCGGGGGAGGTGGGGGTCGCGGGGGCCAGGGGTTGTGGCGCTAGGCGCGGTCCAGGCGCGGACGGGCACAGACGGGCTTGCCTTAGGCGCGCCTTAGGCGCGCCAGCGGCGCGCCCGCTGCGCGCGTCCGCTGCGCGGCCTCGCAGCGGCCGCCATTTAAGGGTAGCCGGGGAGGAGGGGGTCAGCTGGGAGGCGGGAGGCGGGCGGGCGGGCGGGCGGGGGAATCTGGAGGCGGGAAAAAGAAAAAAGCAGCGAAAAAGGCGGCAAAAGAACGGCGGCAAAAAACGGCGAGAGGCCAGGTAAAACTCTAAAGGGAGGGGCTGAGAATGAGGGAGAACGGCAGGAGGGGGCACACGGCACTCAGGGGGACACGCACGGGATACACGGGAAGAAAGGAGGATTCCGGTCAGTCAGTCAGCACAAGCACTCGGGGTACACGGGTAAAGAGGGGGGACACTCGCACACACTCACAGGATGAGAACGGTGAGGAGGGCAGTCAGGGACTGGTGGCACTGCGTGAGCAGGGGAGCGACCTACCCGAGGGTCAGTGGTCGCTACCTCTGCCTCGCAGCGGCCGCCATTTAAGGGTAGCCGGGGAGGAGGGGTCAGCTGGGAGGCGGGAGGCGGGCGGGCGGGCGGGGGAATCTGGAGGCGGGAAAAAGAAAAAAGCAGCGAAAAAGGCGGCAAAAGAACGGCGGCAAAAAACGGCGAGAGGCCAGGTAAAACTCTAAAGGGAGGGGCTGAGAATGAGGGAGAACGGCAGGAGGGGGCACACGGCACTCAGGGGGACACGCACGGGATACACGGGAAGAAAGGAGGATTCCGGTCAGTCAGTCAGCACAAGCACTCGGGGTACACGGGTAAAGAGGGGGGACACTCGCACACACTCACAGGATGAGAACGGTGAGGAGGGCAGTCAGGGACTGGTGGCACTGCGTGAGCAGGGGAGCGACCTACCCGAGGGTCAGTTGTCAGGAACAAGGCTGAGAAACAGGGAGCAGGCTCTGGCTGGAACAAGCAAGAACAGGACAGGAACAAGCAAGAACAGGACTAGGAAACATAGAGCAGGTTCAGGCTGAACCAAGGCAGGAACAGGACTGGACAACAGGGAGCAGGCACTGGCTGAAACAAGCAGGAACAGGGCTGAGAAACAGAGAGCAGGTTCTGGCTGAAACAGAACATGAACAGGATTGGAACACAATCCATCAAGGGGTCTGGAACACAAAGGAATCAAACTCCAATGCACGACGAACAGCTTCAGGAAATGGCAGCTGTTAGACCTGGCAGCCTTAGGCTGGTCACCCCTAACTTTTTGCCTGCCTCACTCCACATTTTGGACACTGTTTTTGCTGGTTTTAGGACTCTGTGCACTTTACCACTGCTGACCAGTGCTAAAGTGCATATGCTCTCTCCCTTTAAACATAATGACATTGGATCATACCCAATTGGCTTATTGAATTTACTTATAAGCCCCTAGTAAAGTGCACTATATGTGCCCAGGGCTGTAGATTAAACGCTACTAGTGGGCCTACAGCACTGATTGTGACACCCACTTACGTAGCCCCTTAACCATGTTTCCGGCCTGCCATTGCAAGGCCTGTGTGTGCAGTTTCACTGCCAATTCGACTTGGCATTTAAAAGTACTTGCCATGCCTAAAACTCCCCTTTTCTACATATAAGTCAACCCTAAGGTAAGCCCTAGGTGACCCATAGGGCAGGGTGCTGCGTAGACTAAAGGCAGGACATGTACCTATGTAGTTTGCATGTCCTGGTAGTGTAAAACTCCTAAATTTGTTTTGCACTGGTGTGAAGCCTGCTCCTTTCATAGGCTAACATTAGGGCTACCCTTATATACTGTGTGTGTGGTAGCGTCTGATCTGAAAGGAGTAACAAGGTAATATTTAGTATGACCAGATTTAATATTACTATTTTAGAAAAGCCACTTTTAGAAAGTGAGCATTTCTCTGCACCTAAATCCTTCTGTGCCTTACACGTCTGACTAGGTTTAGTTGACAGCTGCATTGTGCGTTCACTCAGGCAAACCCCAAACACAGGATGCTCAGTCACACTTACATACTTCTGCATACTGAATGGGTCTTCCTGGGCAGGGAGGGGGGAGGGCCTGACACTTACATGCCAAAGGACAGTAGCCTGCTCTCACACAAAGGACTGCCACACCCAATACTGGGACCCTGGCAGACAGGATTGAACTGAAAGGGAACCTTGTGCACTTCTTAGCCACTCTTTAAAGTCTCCCCCATTTCAAAGGCACATTTGGGTATTTAAACAGGGCCTCTGCCTCTACCAACTCAGACACTTCCTGGAGAAGAAAACTTGTACCAGAACCTGAAACCTGCCAAGAAGAACTTCCTGGCTGCCCAAAGGACTCACCTGACTGCTTTCTGAGAAGGACTGCTGTCTTGCTGTTGCCCTACCGCCTTGCTGCTCTCTGGCTGTGCTACGAAGTGCTCTCCAAGGGCTTGGATACAGCCCGACTTCCTGAGAGAAATCAACGCAGCGCCAGCCGTGCGGTAGAAATTTCCACGTAACGCCCACTGGATCAACGCAGCCCCTGTAACTTTGTCCTGTCAGTGCCGGATTTCAACGCATCGTCCACGGGGCATCCGAAAACACTGCAACTTGAAGAGGATCTAGGACCGAATGCTGGAAACTGACGCACAGCCTTCCCTGCATGAAAAATAAACAACACATCACTATGTGCAGCCCGAGAAATCAACAGAAACCTCCCTGTTTTCCATGCATCTCCTCCTCTGCGGTTCCTTCCGGAGATTTGGAACCCAAACCAAGTACTTTGTGCTTGCAAGAGACATTTGTTACTTTAAAGAGATTAAAGACACTTTATATCATTTTTACAGTGATATCTCAACATATACTTATTGCATCATAATTCTTTTGACCTGGTATTTTTATTTGCCAGATAAATATTATATATTTTTCTAAACACTGTGTGGTGTATTTTTGTGGTGTTTTACTATGTTATTTCATGATTTATTGCACTAATACTTTACAAATTGCCTTCTGAGTTAAGCCTGACTGCTCAGTGACAAGCTACCAGAGGGTGGGCACAGGATAATTTGGATTGTGTGTGACTTATCCTGACTAGAGTGAGTGTCCTTGCTTGGACAGGGGGTAACCTGACTGCCAACCGAAGCCCCCATTTCTAACAGCATCTAATAAGCAGTTCCAGGCGGCAGCAAACCCAGGGTGGAGTCACATGGCTGGGCTGCACAAGAGAGGTCACAGGTGTGTGCAGTTTCAGTCTCTCACAAGTCCTGGAGGAGAGAATTCAGTACAAAGGAACAACCAGACTTTTCCCATAGGAAGCAATGGACAGCAGATTACAGGTCTTACCGACTACCAGGCAGTGCATTATGAGGCCTGAAGTCCATGGAAGCATAGCATGCCATATCGAAAAAGGAAGCAAACAGGAGTCAGAAAGGGAGTCTGGGTGAGTGTTAATGGTGATTCCCAGGCAGCAGATAGTCTGTTTACAGTGCCCCCTAGAGATGGGACGGCAGAGTCGTAACAGGTAGTGCTTGATAAAGCTTTGTTTCCTTTACCAGTATTGTTACTGGTATTAAGATATTGTTGATTTCTATTTGCATATATATTGTTTTTAATTCTATACATGTTCATGTATATTTTTGCAGCCCTGAAGAACTCCAGAGTGGGAGGAATGCGTTGCCTTTGGCTACAACTGAATTTGAAATTTCAACAACAAGATTGAAAAATAAAGAATGGATTATGAGTCACATTTGGGACAATTTTTATTCTTTTCCCTATGAGAATAAATGTTGGATACCACTCATTATGTGATTTATGCCTGTTTCAGATTATTTCTGCATATATTGGAAAAGCATTGATTTGAGAGCTGAGTAATATTGCACAGGATCTTGGAATCAGGAACTGATTTCCTATTAGGGAGTATATGGTGACTGTCCTCCCGTACTCGTTCACTCTCTTTCATTTTGTGTGACTATTTACTTTTCTTATTCTTCTATGATAATAGGGGAGAGTGATAGCTGCAGTGCTCTGTTGCCTTTGTCACCGACTATGAATCTTCTATCTTTTCTCACCTCAGTTGAATTTATTTAAATGTGCACCTTTCCCCTTCATGAGCACATTTGACAGCGCCTTGAACTGCACCAGTTTAGGACATGCAGGCCCGTATTTATACTTTTTGACGCTAAACTGCGCTAACGCAGTTTAGCGTCAAAAAAATTAGCGCCGGCTAACGCCATTCTGAAGCGCCATGCGGGCGCCGTATTTATTGAATGGCGTTAGCCGGCGTTAGCCGATCGGCGCTGCCTGGTGTGCGTGAAAACAAACCAAGTACACAAGGCAGCGCCGGCGTAGCGGAAAATGGCGTATGGGCGTCTTAAAATGGGGCAAGTCAGGTTGAGGCAAAAAAATCGCCTCAACCCGATTTGCGCCATTTTTTTACGACTCCCAGGCACCATTAACATGACTCCTGTCTTAGTAAAGACAGGAGTCATGCCCCCTTGCCCAATGGCCATGCCCAGGGGACTTCTGTCCCCTGGGCATGGTCATTGGGCATAGTGGCATGTAGGGGGGCACAAATCAGGCCCCCCTATGCCCCCCCCAAAAAAATAAAAAAATACTTACCTGAACTTACCTTAATGTCCCTGGGGTGGGTCCCTCCATCCTTGGGTGTCCTCCTGGGGTGGGCAAGGGTGGCAGGGGGTGTCCCTGGGGGCAGGGGAGGGCACCTCTGGGCTCATTCTGAGCCCACAGGTCCCTTAACGCCTGCCCTGACCCAGGCGTTAAAAAAAGGCGGAAATGCGGTTTTTTTTGACCCGCCCACTCCCGGGCGTCATTTTTGCCCGGGAGTATAAATACGACGCATATGCGTCGGAGTCATTTTTTTAGACGGGAACGCCTACCTTGCATCTCATTAACGCAAGGAAGGGGTTCACGCAAAAAATCGACGCTAACTCCAAGAACTTTGGCGCTAGACGCGTCTAACGACAAAGTATAAATATGGAGTTAGTTTTGCGTCGAATTTGCGTCGAAAAAAACGACGCAAATTTGGCGCAAACGGAGTATAAATACGGGCCGCACTGTATAAAATCCTTTCTTGTAGGTGGGCTTCATATAAGAGTCAGATGGCCCCTGACTTGCTACAGACATCATTGTGAGGAAAGTCTGTGGCATGAATGTTTCTAAGTTAATCTTAAGAAAATATCACTTGTGGCAAATGACTCTCAGTTCAATGAAATAAACTAATGTACTAAAGTGAAACATACACACGTTACAAGGAAAACTATGGAAATGTGAAGCTCGCTTGTTCTGTGTTTACATGATATTCGTTGCACAATTTATTTCCAAATATTTTGCTGGCTCTGCTCTTGCTTGGACTCTCAGAGCCTAAACTGACCCCTTTCGTTCAGCTCTGGCTTGGCTCTCACTGCAATTTTGCTGGCTCACCCACCTCTATGCAGGGGTGTAGCTTGGTCAGTAGGATTGGGCGAGTGTAAGCTTCAGATTTCCCAACAAGCTAGCATATCTAGTTAAAATCCATTATTAGAAGAAGGAGACATGGGGGCTTAAGAGGCAGTGGAAAGAGAGAGGAGTGTGGATTGTTAGGGGTACTTAAAATACAATTGTTTTCAAACTAAACAAGTTTTGAGGCAGATACAAAGGATTGTGTGTGTATGTGCGTGAATGTTTTAATGTGTGTGCATGTAAAAATCAAGGGTGAAATCTGACAGGCATCTCACCATACCCGACTGAAAGCACCTGCACCCAGCTATTTACTACAGGATAGATTTTTTAGGGGGGTGTAACACCCTCCTTGGAGCCACGCCCCTGCCTCTGTAGTTTACAGGAAGTCCTGTCTAGCACTGATTACAGAGATTAATCTTATGCCAGTAACCCTGCTGCCACCGCTCCCCGTGTAGGCTGCCAAAAATCTGAAATGCTACATGTCCACCTTCAGCCAATGAACTTCCTAAGAATTTATTCAATATGTACTAATTGCTCTGTGACAGTAACTTGTTATCACTCTGACAGTCATTGTATGTTTGCGTAAGGTTGAGTCAAGATATGGAAGTCTATAAATATAGTAAACTTCACTCTCACCTGCAACAACTTCACGTGGAGACACAGAAGGTGTGGGTGAGTACTGCTAAAAGGACTCTTTTTCTGGTACTATTGATGGGATGCTAAAGGAGACACGCAGTTTGATGCTTAATCCAAATCCTAAAGTGTGTAGTACATTTGATATTTACTTTTAGGGATATTATTGTACCAGGTGCACATTTCTTACTGGTGTAATCACCTCTGTGTTATTTCCATGCACTGAGAGTTGTAGAATTTAGGGGATGTGTATTTAAAATGTGTTAGTCATTTTGAAACGATTACACATTGGAGTAGGTTACCTGTTGTTTTCAAGCCACTCACTATAATATATTTTCAATCAAGAGCTTTGGGTTTGCAAGCCACATGCAAGCATTTCACCACACCAGAGCTTTTGTCTCTGACCTCAGCTCTAGTCTGAAATTGGTAATTATTTTCTAAAATTCCGACTCTGCTTAGAGCAACCCTGTCCCTACTGGCTGGTTTTCTTGGCTTTCTACAATTCCAAGATTTTTGGACATAACTAAGTGAGGCTTATTATTCTCCATTGGCTGTCAAGCACTAACTGTTGTTAGTGGTCCCCTTTCTCTTCCACTATTCGGCAAGGCCCAGGAGACGGGTTCCTTTTGTTTGCCAGGCCCCACAGGATGGAGTCCCCAGGGCCAAAACCAGCTTGGGGATAAGTGCCACAAGGTCCCCCTCCCTTTTTACTAATTGTCCAGGCTCCCTAGGCTGGGGTCCCCAGCACCTGGACGGCCCTGGGAGGGGATCGCATGGCCCTTCCACCCTTTTAGTAATTGGGTGGCCCTGGGGGGATGGGGTCCTAGGGGCTGTAATTGACCCTGGGAGGGGTGGACTATGTGGCTCCCTTCCAGGTTGCCTGCTTATGAAGGGCGGGCCACAGGACCACAGGGCATGACCCAAACCAGGCCCTGTGGCCTACCCTGGTGATAAGCATGGCCAAAGGCCGTGTGAGGCGCAGGGTGGGTGCCTGCTGGGCATTGCCTGCAGAGCCTGGCCTCAGGCCAGGCCCTGCGGACAAGCCTGCCATGCGTGGCATGGGTTGGGTGCCTACAGGGGGTTTACCGCAGGGCCTCGCAGCAGGTAACTATAACTCATGCACCTGCCATGCACTGCTACTTACCCCACATATTACTATAGTAATGACATCTCCTGTGACATCATTTATAATATAACTGCAACACTTGCAATAAAACTATTGATGAGAAAACTGTTCATGTAGGGGCACGAGTTATAATTCTTAGGGCATGAGGTATAGTGTTTTGAGATAACTATAACAATAACTGTCGAATTTCTATGATTTCATGCATGTAAAATCTGAACCCAAGTATAATGTTCCTCTAACCTTTAGCTTTCAGTGAAAAAAATATATATATATATATATATATATATATATATTCACCTAAAAAAATCAAAGGTTACAGGGGGTTTTATGACAGAACCACGTATGGCAGAAACACGCATGGCTTAATGACATGGTTGGAACCACAACTGCATCTTTATCACGCATGCCTTTAACACACATGCCTTTACACTGAATTTCATTGTAAAAGCATGCTTAGTGAATGCATATGTGGTAATGCCATGTGTGGTTGTGTGATACAACCCTCTGAACCCCTCACCCCGCCATAAACCCTAAAACCTACCCTGCACTAAAAACTACCCCACCCTTCCTAAAAACTACCTAGACCCCTCACCCCACCCTAAACCCTTTAACCTACCCTGCCCTGTACTGACAACTACCCTGACCCCCACCCCCAACCTGAACCCTACAACCTACCCCCGACCTGCCCTAAAAACTACCACGACCCCCACCCTCACCCTAAACCCTAAAACCTACCCTGTCCTACAAACTACCCCACCCTGTCCTACAAATTACCCCAGCCCCTGCCCCCACCTTAAACCCTAAAACCTACCCTGCCCGTCCTAAAAACTACCCTGACCCCCACCCTCACCATGAACCCTAAAACCTACCCTGCCCTGTCCTAAAAACTACTCTGACCCCCACCCCTACCCTAAACTCTAAAACGTACCCCACCCTGTCCTAAAACTACCCCACCCTATCCTAAAACTATCCAGACACCATGCCCCCTCCCTGAACCCTAAAACCTACCTCGCCCTGTCCAAAAAAATACCTCGATCCCCCGCCCTGAATCCTAAAGCATACCTTACCCTGTCCTAAACACTATCCCGACCTCCCCACTTCCGCCCTGAACTCTAAAACCTACCCTGCACTGTCCTTAAAAAAGAGTACGAGTTATAGGGCCAGATGTATCAAGAAGGCCTTTTGCAAGTCGGAAATAGCGATTTTTAAGAAATCACTATTTCTGATTCACAAAATGCAATGTATCACATTTGCAAATCGGTAATAGCGATTTCTTAAAAATAGCAAATGCTATTACAGAATCGCAAATTGCGATACCGGCCCCATTTGCACATATGGACCTGTAGGCCCATATCTGCGAATTTTTTGCATTTCCAAAATTGCGATTTCTTAAGTAGAAATCACAATTTTGGAAATGCAAAACTCCATGGTGCTGGGGGCCTCCTCTGCTGCACCCCAAAATTATTTTTTAGGACATGTAAGGTGCACACATGCCAAAAGGGCATGTGTGCTTTACATGTACATTTTAAAAATGCATTTTAAATGCATTTTTTAAATTTTTACATGTTTACCACCAGGTTCAACCTGGTAGTAAATAGCGATTCCCGATTGCCCAATTCGCATTTAGATATTGCTTCATACATGTGCTAAGGAATCCTTATTTGCGATTTCTTATTTAGAGAGTCGCAATTTTAAGGAATCGCTATTTTAGCGATTCCTTAAAATTGCATTCAGAATGTCTTTCATACATTCTGAAATGGCTTTTTGCATTCTCAAACGGGCATTAACACGTTTGCGAATGCAAAAAGCTTTCATACATCTGGCCCATAGTTACTTGAGATAACTCTGACTATAACTGGTGAATTTCTATGCATTGGTTTTAAAATGTGAGCCTAACTATAACGTTCCTGTAACCTTTGTTTTTGTTAAGTGAATTTCTATGTTTTTTTAACTTCTGTTTCCTAACTATAACATCCCTGTAGTCTTTGGTTTTTCAGTGATTTTCTCAGGTTTTTTTTAAGTGTAGTAATTTTCATTACTATACTTTGATCCAACCATCGTTGCACATGGCCACAGGCAACCCCCTATAACAACCCAACCTTGCATGTCCTTCACCCGTGCATGGTAGGGTTTAACCGCAAGGTCTGGCCTCTCAACCCTCCTAACCAACCAACCATACTCTGCAAACTGCCCTGCATGGGGGGAGGAGCCGCACCCTGCCTCTCTTGGTGGAAGCATAGGTGTAAGAGGGTATATCTGGCTGTGAGAGTGGCTGTGAGAGTCTCTGGGTATGAGAGTGTGTGCATCAGTGTCTTAGTGGGTGAGTCAGTGTCTGTGCAAGTGCATGTGTGGGTGTATGAGGGTGTTAGTGGGTCTATGAGAAGGTGTGTGAGAGTCTGAGTGGGTCTGTGAGTGGGTGTGTGAGGGTCTGAGTGGGGCTGTGAGTTTCTCAATGTACTTGTACCAAGCCATAGAAATTCAGCATTTATAGTTAGAGTTCATTCAAGTAACTTTAACTCGCAGCCTAAGGTAACTCTACCTTGCCATGTCATTGATGAGATCGTCCATGGCATCTTTAATAGCACTGTAATGGTTGCAATAACATTATTGATAAGAAAACTGTGCACGGCAGGGCGCAAATTATAGTTACTTGAAAGAACTCTAACTATAACTGCTGAATTTCTATAGTTTACTGTATATATAGATAGACCTGTCATCATTGGTGTGGTTTCCCCTGTCTTTTTTCCCATGCTTCCTTAGTTTCAACTGTGTGCTGGATTTCGTTTGTGCTGGTTTTTGGTACTCTGGGCACTTTACCACTGATGGTTAGTGCTAAAGCGCAAGTGCCCGCTGTATAAATTGTGATTATGATTGGTTATCCCTGATTCGCATATTTGATTTACTAGTAAGACCCTAGTAAAGTGCACATGAGGTGCCCAGGGCTTGCAAATCAAATGCTACTAGTGGACCTGCAGCACTGATTGTGCCACCCACGAGTAGCCCTGTAAACATGTCTCAGACCTGCCACTTCAGTGTCTATGTGTGCAGTTTTGCATGATCGCAGTTGAAAGGTTGGTCAGAATATTGTGAGTGGTATTTGCCAGTCTTTGAGGATCTCTTGTAGGTTTGTTGATATTTATGAATCTTGTATTATCTGCCAAAGAATTATGACTGAGTGGGGAATCGAATGGCACTGAAGAGGAGATCTTTTCAGGAATCTGAGTGTTCAAGGAGATACTGAGACCCTTTAAGGTCATTGTGTGAGATAGCTCAGTCATATAGGGCTATAAATTATATTGTTTATAGCTTACATATGTGGGACCATTGTTCTTGAAAGAAGGTGATGGTGAGAAAAATAAATTCAGCCCGAGTTGAAGGCAAGTCATTGGCAGCTATGAGTTCACAACACTATTATATTTAAATAATTAGAATCTTGAGTTAAGGTGCAAAAGCTTATAAGCTTGTGTGATTAATAATCTATCTATCTATCTATCTATCTATCTATCTATCTATCTATCTATCTATCTATCTATCTATCTATCTATCTATCTTTTTCATTATTCCTTTTAAGCCAGCTAATCATGAGGATGTGGACTCTATAGTGGGGTCTTACTGCTGTGTATTTATCATGACATTAAGGAGTGTATGTAAGTATAATCAGAGATGTGTACTTATGAGGAAAATAGATACAATGTAAGAATATCTCCAACAACCCTGTTAATACAACTCAGTACAAAATAAAAATGTTTGTGGCTCAGAAGACATCAAACTCACAATATATCTTTGTTAGGAATGTATTATTCGTACACAACATGTTATCAAGATTCATCAATCAACAATCCATCATGTTAAAAAAAACTCACACCCGCATTTGAACCACACTCAACAACCTCTCAAACCTCAGTTCACAAACTGCACTACACTAAAGATAGTATGCCATATCAAGAAGTTATAGAACCTGTCAGTCTCAGATATATCAAACTACATGACTAATTATGACAAGATTTCTATTTTCCAACAGTTCACAATATCTTGTGGCTTAAATTCCGGCTCCAATTTAGTTCAATTTTTTTTCGGTTTATGACCCCAAGGGCCAGATGTACTAAAATGTTTGCACGTCGCAAACAGCAAATTTTGCTGTTTGCGACGTGCAAAAAGCACATCCGATGCCCAAACCCCTTTTTGCGATTCGGTAACCTGGTTACCGAATCGCAAAACAGGATTGCGAGTTGCAATTAGGAAGGGGTGTTCCCTTCCTAATTGCGAGTCGCAGCGCAATGTATTTTTTTGTGACCGCGAACCCGGTCGCAAAACAATCGCAGTTAGCACCCATTTGAAATGGGTACTAAACCATTTGCAAAAGGGAAGGGGTCCCCATGGGACCCTTTCCCCTTTGTGAATGGCATTAAAGTTGAATTATTTTCTAAGTCCCATCTCAGAATGACATTTCTCAGTGCAGGCAGTGGTCCTATGGAACACTGCCTGCTCTGAAAAAATGAAAGGAAAACGTTTCATTTTTTAGTTTTGTAATGCATCTCATTTTCCTTTAAGGAAAATGGGCTGCATTACAAAAAAAAAAACTGCTTTATTTAAAAGCAGTCACAGACATGGTGGTCTGCTGTCTCCAGCAGGCCACCATCCCTGTGAGTGCCGCGAGTCTCAGGGCGGTCACAAATTGCGACCCACCTCATGAATATACATGAGGTGGGCCTTTGCGACTCCCTTGCGAGTCGCAGATGGTGTCAGGGACACCATCCCACATTCCGATTTCTTCTCTGACTCGCAATTTGCAAGTCGCAAATCGGAACCTACCTACATCTGGCCCCAAATTCTTTGTCTCAAAGTCCAGGTCTCAAACCCTTTCTGTCTTGTGGCTTAAATTGGTGGTCTCTACGCGTGTTTTGAAAACCAACGCCTTCTTCAGGAAAGGCACTCCACAAACCTATAAACACCATCAGGGACCTGCATTACATATACAGTATTGTTCCACTGAGCCAACATGTACCAACACCTATTGGGAACTAAAACCAGTCTACTGAGCGAGACACGTCTCCAACATCATGTACATTGAAGGGTATCGAGTGTTGGTTGAAAGCTCCTCATTGAAGTGTGCACCACCCGTGATCTCATGCATCAGTGGAAAAACATCACTTAAGTGAACAGGAGTTCATTACTACCATCAATGGCTCTCATGCATTCTAGAAAGACAACTCTTGACTTGACTTCAAACCTTTAGCAATGTTCCTCCTGCACACAGGGCCTTGACATTGTTTTGTGGTACCACCAGAGCAAACCTCCACAGAGGAGTCACCCAAAAGAGTAGTGGATGAACAAAGACAGAGGCTCAGCTTTGTCCTCTGCATCTGATGTGCGAAGAAGAGCACATCACAGGGTAGGACCAGCTGGCCTGGGAGGACCCTCTAGAGCAAGATTTACAAGTCTACACCTGAGGACTCCTCTGGTTCTTTTTACAGCCCCCCTGGGCAGCTGAAGGTTTTCCCCAACAACTTAGGTGTTCATGAGCTCAACAGCGATGAGCTGAAGGTAGCACCACCATGAAGGGTAAGAGTCAACAGGTTTTCGGTAGGACACATCACTAATGGCTGCAGAGGGTTGGCCAAAATTTGTGAGCACCCTGAAATATTTTAGTAAAATTAGACACCAGAACTGCAATATGTTCCTCCAAATTCTTTCCTGTAGCATAAGTCCATGTTTTATTTTTCAGTACATTGTTATATTAATATCTATTATATGTTAATCTCATGATCACCTATACATTGTGAAATAAAATTGGAGCCATTTTCTCCTGAATCTCAATCACACCTTGCTGTGATGAAATGATGGAATCGCTGCACTGTTATCGGTACTCAAAATGAGGCACAAAATGCAAATACCTGAGCACGGAGTCATTGAGATGAAACAAGAAACAAAATGACATACTGTACAGATGCAGCAAGAGAACATGCCTGTACTATCATTAAAAGAAATATAAACTGAATAAATACATGATAGAAGTATCAATAAAGTGACACAAAAGCAGCATAACACAGTCATTGGATGTGACGTACTACAGATCACCAAGCGTGTACAATTTTAATACAATAAATGCTAGTGAATAGCAATCAGTGCACTGTCAATACATGAAATGAGATTGTAAGTATCAGAAGTTGAAATGAGCTAGCACAGTCGAGAGGACTAACTGTCCACACTACTATTACAAGAAACGGCATTTGACACAGATGAAGTGAATTGATGAATAACTGTTACTGCATTATTATGCACTAACTTACAGAACAATCTCTAAAGTGCATCATCAAAAGATGCCACCATCCACAGATGAAAGGGTTCTCAAAAGATGGAATGAACCATTGAGTAACTTGCAGTATCGATGCACCCTCCACTGAGAAAAGGTTTGTGAAAAGTAATTATTGCACCTCCAATTAATGAAATAAGATAATGATTACCTGTGCAATTGCACTGTGATAAATAGATGAAAGGAGTACTGAATTATTGTGTCCCTACAGTTAGTGAATTATAGTTACTGCGCGATGATCAAGAGATCATTACTCTGTCACTTCAGTGAGTGAATGATGGTTACTGTATGATCGTCAAGAGGTCATTACTTTGTCACCACATTGAGTGAATGATAGTTCTGCACGATCATCAAGAGATCATTACTGTGTAACTACATTGAGTGAATGACGGTTACTGCGCGATCATCAAGAGATCATTACTGTCTCACTGTATTAAGTGAATGATGGTTACTACGTGATCATAAAGATATCATGACTGTGTCACTCCAGTGAGTAAATGATGGTTACTGACTGATCATCAAGTGATCGTTACTGTATCACTTCAGTGAGTGAATGATGGTTACTGCATGATCATAAAGAGATCATTGCTGTGTCACTACATTGAGCGAATGATGGTTACTGTGCGATCATCAAGAGATCGTTACTGTCTCACTTCAGTGAGTGGGTGATGGTCACGGTGTGATCATCATGAGATCATTGCTGTGCCACTTCAGTGAGTGAATAATGGTTACTACGTGTTAGACCTAGCATCCTTGGTGTCGTCTCCCCTATCTCTTTTTGTCTCTGCTTCCCATGTTTTGACTGTGTGCTGGACTCTGTTTTGCTAGTTTTGTTACTTTGGGCACTTAAGCACTGCTGACCAAAACTAAAGGGCTAGTGCTTCCTGTGTAAATTGTATGTGTAAATGGATTTTCCATGATTGGCATATTTAATTTACTTGTAAGTTCCTAGTAAAGTGCACTAGAGGTGCCCAGGGACTGTAAATCAAATGCTACTAGTGGGCCTGGAGCACTGGTTGTGCCACCCACGTGAGTAGCCCTGTAATCGTGTCTCAGACCTGCCACTGCTGTGTCTGTGTGTGTAGTTTTAAACTGCCAATTCAACCTGGCAAGTGTACCTACTTGCCAGGCCCAAGCCTTCCCTTTTTATACATGTAAGGCACCCCTAACATAGGCCTTAATTTGTCCCGTGGGCAGGGTGCAGTGTATGTTAAAGGTGGGACTTGCAGTAATGTGTTTTACATGTCCTAAAAGTGAAATACTGACACATTTGGTTTTCCCTGTTGCAAGGCCTATCTCTCTCATAGGTTAACATGGGAGCTGCATTTAAATAAGTTTTAGGTACAGTTTCCCTTTGGGAGCAGATAAAAATAGGGAGTTTGGGGTCACTGAACTCGCAATTTAAAAATACATCTTTTGGTAAAGTTGGTTTTTAAATTCTCAGTTTGAAAACACCACTTTTAGAAAGTGGGCATTTTCTTGCTTAGACCATTCAGTGACTCTGCCTGCTTGTGTATTCCCTGCCTGGGTCAGACTGGCAGCTGGGCTGTTTGTGAATCTCCACTAGACAGTGGCACAAAGAGAGCTGGGGTGTAGCCTGCATATCCTGATGGGCCATCTGGGCTAGAGTGGAGGGATGAGTATGCACTTACACCTGAATGGGCTGTGCCTTCCCTCACAAAATTCAGTCTCCAACACCCTGGTGTGAGTGTGGAGCCAGGCCTGGGCAAGGCAGGATTTTGTGAACAACAGAGACTTACTGATGAAGTTTGCCTACTTCAAAGGCATAAGGGGGTATACGTAGTGGACCCAAAACCTTAGATTTTTAGATTACTTCTGGAACCAAGAGGTACCTCTGCCGAGGAGCAGAGATGAAGAGATAGAGGAGGAGTACTGCTCCTTTGCCTTTGACTGTGCTTTGCTGGGTTGGCCAGCAGTTGCTGCTTCTGCCAAGGGCTTGGACTGAGCTTGTCTCCTGTTTTGAAGTCTCAGCGCCATCAAAGACTCCCTCTGCCAGCACTTGGACTCTCTGCTGAGACTCCTGCCCTGCCAAGTGGTACCCTACCCAGTCCCTGGGCCCTTGAAAGGTGAAGCTGGTAGAAGAAGGCTGAAATCCAAGCACAGGACGCCTTGTGAGGAAAATTTCAACACACCACATGCAACGCTGCTGTTAAAATGACACAACCCCTTGCAGCGCAGCGTTTCCATCACTGTGCAGCTGGATTTCACACGCATCGTCACTGGGTACCAACATCATCGTGAACCTGCATGGAACCGACGTGCTCCATGTGGAAACTGACGCATCGCTCTGTTGCTGGAGAGCAAAATGACACATCGCCTACCCGACCTGAGAAGTAACGACGCACGGCCTCACTTGCGTGTAAGGAATCAACACATCGCTGACTTTTCTGATGCACGCTCACCTGTGCTGCTTTAGTTTTGACACAGATTAGGTACTTTGTGTGACAACAACGTTTACATTGTTTTTTATGGAGCAAGACTCTTTTTATTTAAAAAATACATATCTGTGTCTGTTGGATTTTTGTTGTTCTGGTCTTGTTTGATTCAGATAAATATTGCCTATATTTCTACACTAGTGTGGTGTCCATTTTGCAGTGTTTTCACTATATTACTATGCCAAGGAATCAAGGGGGGTGAGCAGGGGTTATCTAAGTGTGTATCTCCATTGCCCTGACTACAGCGAGAGTTCCTGATTGGACAGAGTGCAAACTGACTGCCAACCACAGACCCCATTTCTAACACTGTGCGAATATCAAGAGATCATTACTGTGTCACTTTACTGAGTGAATTATGGTTACTCTGCGATCATCAAGAGATCATTACTTTGACACTACATTGAGTGAATGATGGTGATGGACCTGGCCCATTTGCAGGGCCATCCCCAAATGTTTTGCTTCCTTCCTCCTATTTTTTCTGACCTATTGTTGCTGTCTTTAGGTCTCTGGGCATTTTACCACTGCTAATCAGTGCTAAGGAGCATATGCTCTCTGTTTAAAATGTATTAGTGACTGGTTTATCCATGATTGGCATATTTGATTTACTGGTAAGCCCCTAGTAAAAACCACTATGTGTGCCCAGGGCCTGTAAATCAAATGCTACTAGTGGGCCTGCAGCACTGATAGTGCCACCCACCTGAGTAGACATGTAAACATGTCTCAAACCTGCCACAGCAGAGTATGTGTGTGTAGCCTTGCACTGTCAATTCGACCTGGAAAGTGTTCTATTGGAAAGTACCCTCTTTCTTGGTGTGACTACCCCCTTTTTCTGCCTGATGTCAGCGTGTTCGACTGTGTTCACTGGGATCCTGCTAACCAGGGCTCCAGTGATTAGGTTCTCTCCCGAAACTCTGTATTTCATCCCACAATTGGCGCACTAGTGCCCCTCTGTAAGTCCCTAGTATATGGTACCTAGGTACCCAGGGCTTTGGGGGTCCAGGGGATCCCTATGGGCTGCAGCATAGGGAGACCAAGCAAAGGGTTCTGCAGGACTGCCATTGCAGCCTGAGTTAAAAGGTGCAAGCACCCTTTCACTGCCACTTTTCGTGCACCAGGTCACTTATAAGTCACCCCCATGGCAGGCCTTCTAGCCCAGAGGGCACGGTGTCAAGTACCTGTGTGTGAGGGCACCCCTGGACTAGCAGAGGTGCCCCACGACCTCCAGGACCATTTTCCTGGACCTGGTGAGTGCGGGGATGTCATTTCGCGCGTATACTGACATAGGTCACTACCAATGTCCAGCTACATATTGGTAACTCCGAACATAGGCATGTTTGGCAAGCATTATTTGTATGATTCCATGCACTCTGGAAGCTCCTTAGAGGACCCCCAGTACTGCCATTACAGCCTTCTGATGTTTTCCAGGGAGCCCCAGCTGCTAACACTACTCAGACATGTTTCTGCCCTCCTTTTGCTCAAGCAGCTCGAACCTAAGAGGGCATAAGAAAGCATTTCCTTTGGTAGAGGGGTATTGCACCCTCTCCCTTTGGAAATAGGTGTTACAGGCTTGGGAGGGCTAGCCTCCCCAGCCAATGGAAATGCTTTGAAGGTCACAGATGGTGCCCTCCTTGCATAATCCAGTCCACACCAGTTCAGGGATCCCCCAGTCACTGCGCTGGAGAGAAACTGGGCAAAGGAAAGGGGAGTGACCACTCGCCTGTCCATCACCACCCCAGGGGTGGTGCTCAGAGCTTCTCCAGAGGTTCCCTGGGCTTTGCCATCTTGGATTCCAAGTTGGCAGGGAATTCTGGGAGCATCTGAGTGGCCATTGCCAGCAGGTGACGTCAGAGCCCTCCCATGATAGGTGTTTACCCAGTTAGGTGGCAAATCCCCTTTTCAGGGGGATTTATGGTCTCTCTCTTGGATGGTTCCTCAGACTTGGTTTGCAAGACTCCAGCAGGATTCCTCTGTGACCGCCACTTTGACTTCTGACTAGAAACTGCTTCTGGACGCTCCAGGACCTGACAAGCTGCAACATTGTAGCCTCGGCTCCTTCCAGCAACTGCACCATTTCCCCAGTTGTTCATCCTCTTAGGACAGCCAGTCTTCAGCCTGCACCAGAAAGAAGAAGGAATATCCCCTGGGGTGAAGGAGTCACTCTCCTGCATCTGACCAACTGCAACAATGACCGGCTGTGTGGATCCCCTCTCCTGCTGAGCTGCATGGATCCTGCATAATGGGTGAAGTGGTCCTGACAGTCCTCTCTTCCAGCTGTTCAACTTGGGTGGAGGTAAGCATGACAGTACACCCATGCACCGCATCATTTGCAGCTGCAAGGCTTTTTGGCATCTTTTCCTAGGGATCTTCAGGCATCTTGAAGCTCCAGCCCCCAGTACTCCATCCTGTGACGCAGAGCTCCCTGTGTGGTTCTCCGGCAGCGTGGGATCCTTTTTTGTAGTGCTGCATGGGCTCCTTCCTCAACTTTCATGTCCCCATCCTGTGGGACTCTTGTGGGTGCTGCCTGTGCTTCTGTGGGCTCTCTGTGTTGCTGAGGGCCCCCTCTGACTTCCCCTTCTAGGTAGAGTCCACCTGGTCCTTCCTGGTCCCAGGAAGCTCCACTTTCCCCTGACAAAATATTTTGTTTGTGCCAAGGCTTGTTGGTGGAACCTGAAGATGCAAACTCAACTGAAATACTCCTTCCGGCATGGGACATTACCTGCACCCCCCAGGAACTCGGCTTCATCTTCTTGGGTGCAGTGCTGTCTCTCCTTCATCAACGTCAACTCACCTCTTGCACCTTCAGTCTGGGGGGTAGGGGCTCCTGCCCTTCCTGGACTCTGCTGTGCTTGTGGACTTGGTCCCCATTTTCTACAGGTCCTCTTGTCCAGGAATCCACTCTTGGTGTCTTGGAGTCTCTTCTGGGCTTTGCATCGTTCTTCTTTCCTTCCAAGAGGGAGTTCTGGGGAATTTACAGTGATTTACTCCTGCTTTTCTGGTCGCTAGTGGGTGTTGTGGTACTTACCTTTGGGCTTTCCTAGTACTCCCAGTGCCCCTCTACACACTCCACTTACCTAGGTGGGGGACCAACTCTCACATTCCACTTTTTTTAGCATATGGTTTGTGCTCCCCTAGAGCTATTTCTCTCTATTGTGATTTTCACCAATTGCACTGTTTTCTAACTGTTGTTATGCTTATTTCTGCATAGTAGTATATATATTTTTTGTATTAGTTACCTCCTATGGGAGTATAGCCTCTATGGTATTTTTGGTATTTGTGTCACTAAAATAAAGTACCTTTATTTTTGTAACACTGAGTATTTTCTTTCATGTGTGTGAGTATTGTGTGTGACTACAGTGGTATTGCATGAGCTTTGCATGTTTCCTAGGTAATCCTTGGCTGCTCATCCACACTACCCCTAGAGAGTCTGGCTTCTAGACACTGGCTACACTACACTAATAAGTGATACCTGGTATAAGGTGTTTGTACCATAGGTACCCACCGCACACCAGGCCAGCCTCCTACATGAACCCACTTGACAGGCCCAAACCTTCCCTTTTACTACATGTAGGACACCCCTAAGGTAGGCCCTAGGTAGCCCCACGGGCAGGGTGCAATGTATTTAAAAGGTAAGACATGCACCGTTGTGTGTTACATGTCTTGATAGTGAAATAATGCCAAATTCGATTTTCACTATTGCAAGGCCTATCCCTCCCATAGGATAACACAGGGATTGTCTTTACATTTCTGTTAGTTGCAGTTTCCCATTGGGAGCAGATAGAGATCTGGAGTTTGAAAAATGCATCTTTTGGTAAAGTTGGTTTTTAGATTGTCTGTTTGAAAGTGGGCATTTTCTTGCTTAACCACCCTTTTCCTCTGCCTAGCTGTTGAATGCATGTCTGGGTTGGACTGACAGTTTGGCTGTTTTTTAATTCACCCTAGACATTGACTCAAAGGGAACTGAGGTGTGTCCTACATATCCTGATGAGTCTTCCTCGGTTAAAGTAGGAGGGAGGAGCTGTCACCTGCACTTGAAAGGGCTGTGCCTGTCCTCTCACAATACAGTCTCCAATCCCCTGGTCTGTGTCTTGGTCAGGGTAAAGAAGAGGCAGAATCTTGTGCACTACAAAGACTTTCCTTTGAAGTTTGCCTACTTCAAAGGAAGAAATGTGTTTAAGTATTGGACTGCTGACCCCAATATTTTAGATGACTTCTGGATCAAAAGAGACCTCAGCCAAGGATGAGAGATAGATGCTTGAGTAGAACCTGCCACTCTACCTGTTGCTTTGCTGTGCTGGTCTGCTGCTGCTGCTTCCGCCTTAAGAGGGAAAGGACTAGACTTTGCTTTCTGAAATCCTGCTTGTGAAGTTTCTCCAAAGGCTTGGACCGAGCTTTCCCCCCCATTCTGAAGTTTCAGGGACATCAAATACTTCACCTGCCAGTGCCTGGGCTCATCTGCTGAAAGTCCTGACTTGCTAGGTGGTGCCAAATCCAGTCCCTGGGCCCTTAGAAGTGGAAGCTGGTAACCTGCTGGGGAAAATCCATGCACCTCTTTGTGCGCATCAGAAACAATTGATGCAGCGTATGTCCTATAGCTAAAAATTCCACAGAGCCCCTGCCTCACAGCTGGAGAATCAAAACAGCACCTGCTCTCAACCCGGACCCTTTGCACAGTGCGTCAGAATTTTCAACGCATCCACCCTGGACATCACAGTCTTCAGCATCACTGCATGGATTTGAGTCTGCTTGTCTGGAAATAAACGCATCCCTTTCCTGCGAGGAAAGAATCAATGCATCTCTTACCGGTGGAGAAAGAAACGACGCACGGCCTCACTTGCGAGTCAGGAATTAAGACATTGGTTGCTTTTCTGATGCATACTCACCCGGGCAGCTTTATTTTTCACGCATACTAAGTACATTGTGCTAAAACAACACATCCATTGATTTCTATAGATTGAGACTCTTTTTACTCTAAAAATATATATCTTTGCCAGTGTATGTTGGATTTTTGTTAATATGGTCTTGTTTGATTTAGATATATATTGGCTATTTTGCTAAACTAGTGTGGAGTCCTTTTGTGGTGTTTCCACTGTGTTACTGTGTGTGTTGGGAGAAATACTTTAAACATTGCCCTGAGATAAGCTTGACTGTTTGTGCCAAGCTACCAAGGGGGTGAGCAGAGGTTATCTGAGCTGTGTATCTCCCTTACCCTATCCGGAGTAAGGGTGCCTACTCGGACAGGGTGTAAACTGACAATTAGAGATCACATTTCTAACAGATGCACGATCATAAAGAGATCATTACTGTGTTGTTACACATAAGTGAACAATGGTTACTGCACTATTAGAAGACATTAACTACTGAAAACGGAATCACAGCAAAATGATTATTATTACAAAAAACAAAAATGCAATAACAACAGTAATGATGAAATAAGTTGATTCCTGCTTTCAAACTGGACAGAGGTGGTTAAGATCTGCCCTCAGGCTGCAGAGATGTGGTTAGATTCTGCTCTTAGGCTGCACAGGGATGGTAAACCTCTACTCTCAGACTGGAGGAGGTTGTTAAGTTTTGCTCTGAGGCTGGACAGTGTTGGCCTGTAAATTAAATGCCACTAGTGGGCCTGTAGCGCTGATTTTGCTACCCAGAGAAGTAGCCTCTCCAGTTTGTCTCAGGCCTGCCACTGCAAGACCTGTGTGTGCAGTTTAATGTCACACTGACTTGACAAGTCAAATTACTTGCAAGACCTAAACTCCTGTTTTACTACACCTACGTCACCCCAAATATAGAACCTAAATAGCCCGATGGGCAGGGTGCTGTGTATGTGAAAGGTAGGACATATACTTCTATGTGTTACATGTCCTAGTAGTGACAAACAGCCTATTTGTTTTTGTTTGTTTTTCATTACTGTGAGTGCTGCTTCTCTCGTAGATTTGCTTTGGAATTCCCTTTTATATGTCTAAGTGGTCATTTCTGATCTGCGAGGAGTAGTTGGGGCATGTTTGAATGATAGTGAGCAATCCTGCTTACTGGTGTAGTTGGATTTTACATTACTATTTTAGAAGTGCCAATTTTAGAGAGTGGGCATTTCTCTGTTATTATAACTATAGTGCTTTGCAGCCTGACTTCAATCCACGTCTAGGGCAGAGTGACAGCTCCACTCAGTGCATACTTTCCAGACAGCTTTAACACAGGAAGGGGTGGGTGTGACAGAAGAAGCATCTGCATACCGATAGTTATCCTGGGCTGGGGAGAGGAATGGCCGTTCATACCTTTCATGACTACCCCCTACTGATGTCTAGAAATAGGACTGAGTTGAAGGGGGGTTGTGTGTCACATGAAAGGGTTCCTTTGGAGTCACCCTCAAAGGCATTTTTGAGTAAATGTACAGGGGCTCTTACCCCATGATTTTAGATCTCTTTTGGGACAGGGACTGAACCTCTGTCAGAAGGACTGCTGAGCTGCAAAAGGACTAATCTGGACTGCTCTTCTGTTGCGCTGCGCTTGCTGGGTGGCATAAAGGACTGACTGGATTGCTTTTCTGTTTGTGTCCTGCTGCCAGCTGCTCCCTAACTCTGGGGTGCCATAAGACTACTATCTGCTGAGAGGAACTGCCTTCAGGACTACATGTCTTACGTGTTGGCCTGCTATTTGCTAGCCCCTCTGTGTCCCGCACCTGGTAGTCTCCATGGGCTGGCTGCTGAACCCCTGCTCTCTCAGAGTTCTTGCACTAGCAGGACGGGGGCTCTGAGGTTGACCCATTTAGCTTCCTCCATTAAGCACGTGCTGCAAATTAACCTGTTCTTATCCCAGGGTAGCTTGGTTAACTTAGAGGCAATGTATACATTCAGCCAGGCTTAACTTGGAGCAATGTATAAACAACTTGTGCAACATGGAAACAGTAATAAAGTGATAACACAACAAAAGAAACATTCCAAATTAATTTAGAAAAAGAGTACATTTTCATAAATTATTTTACAGCAAAATGACAAAAAAAAATCAATCAGTATAAACAAAGATATTTATTTTTAACATTTTAAGTGAAATGTAGTGCCTAAAAGATCAAAGTGCCAACCATGGACATCTAGTAGCGAGACCAGGTCAATGCAGTGCAGTTCGGCTACAAGATATGGATTGACACAGAGGTGATTAAGTTATGTTCTCAGGCTGGACAGAGATTTTTATTTTTACTTTCAGGCTGGATAGAAGTCTTTAAGTTCTGCTCTCAGGCTGGATGGAAGTTATCAAGTTCTGCTCTCAAGTAGACAGAATTAGGGGAAACCTGCCCCATGGCTGCACAGAGGGGTTAGTTTATACATTCAGTCTGGACTGAGGAGATTAAGATTTGCTCTTAGGTTTGATGGAGGTGGTTATGTTCTGCTCTCAGCCTGGATAGAGGTGGTTGAGTTCTGCTCTCAGGTTGGATAGAGGTGGTCAAGTTCTGCTGTCAGGCTTGGCAGAGGTGGTTATGTTCTGCTGTCAGGCTGGAGTCAAGCAATCAATCTTCAATTCGTATATTGTCACTAATCACCCGAGTCGGTATCCAGGTACGTGCCGGGTGCGATAGACTCAGTCACATTTCCAGGCCTTGAGTGTTTTTCAAAATATCGGCAGAGATGAGGAGGTATGGGGCTGCAGGGGGTGGTTGTTGCAGCCTTTTGCTCCAAGGTAGAAGAAGGAACATCCATCCATCGAGCTTCTGTTGCTGCAAGGAGTGTGGGAGAACAATAGGGTGGTAGAGCGTAGTTGTCTGGCTGGTTGATGGAAGTTCAGACTGTGGTCGATGTACCTGATAGAAGTGTTTACGATCTGTTCTCAGGCTGCACAGAGGTGATTGATGTCTTCTCTAAGGCTGGGCAGAGGTGGTTAAAGTCAGCTTTCAGAATGAACAGAGGTGGTTAGGCTCTGCTCTCAGGCTGGACAGAGTTGGTCAAGGCCTGCTCTTAGGTGGCACAGAGGGGTAGGTTATGTTTTCATTAAGATCTACTCTCAGAATGGGCATAAGTAGTTCTTTTCTGCTCTCAGGCTGCAGGGAGGCAGTTAAGCTCTGCTTCTATGTGGCACAGAGGTGTTATGTTCTGCCTTTAGGCCGCAGGGAGGTGGTTACATTCTTCTCTCATCCAGGCACTGAGGTGGCTAAGGTATGCCCTCCTGTTGGACAATCTGGACAGAGGGGGTTATTCTCTGCTCTCAGACTGTACAGCTTTGGTTAGGCTCTGCTCTCTGGCTGGACAGAGGTGGTTAAGTTCTGTTCTCAGGCTGCACAGAGGTGGTTAGGTTCTGATCTCAAATTAGGAAAAGGTGATTAAGATCTGCTCTGAGCTGCATTGGGGGTTAAGGTCTCCTCTCATGTTGGACACAGGTGGTTACTTTCTGCTCTCAGGCTCCCCAGTGGTGGCTAGGGTCTGCTCTCAGACTGGACGGACAAGTTCTGCTTTCAGGCTGGACAGAGGTGGCTAAGTTCTGCTCTCATCCTGGAAGGAGCTTGTTAAGTTCTGCTCTCAGGTTAGCGAGAGTTGGTTGAGGTGTGCTTTCAGACTGCACAGAGGTGGTTAGGTTCTGCTCTCAGGATGAAAAGAGGTGTTTATGTTCGGCTCTCAGGCTAGATGAATGTCATGAAGTTCTGTTCTCAGGCTGGATGGAGGTCATTAAGTTCTGGTCTCAGATCAACAGAATTGGTTAAAATCGGCCCTAAGGCTGCAGAGAGTGGTTAGGTTATGCACTTAGTCTGGACTGACGTAATTAAGATATAATCTGAGGCTGGATAAAGGTGGTTAACGTTTGCTCTCAGGCTGGATGGAAGTGTTTGAGTTCTGCTCTCATGCTGGAGAGAGGTAGTTATGATTAAATCACAGGCTGGACAGAGGTGGTTAAGTTCTGCTCTCATGATGAATGGTGGTGTTTGAGTTATGATCTCAGGCTGGACAGAGATGGTTACTACCTGTTCGCCTTCTGGACAGAGATGTTTAAGTTCTGCTCTAAGGCTCGGCAGAGGTGGTCCATCCACCTCTCAAAATGGACTCAATTAATCTGTTGATTTGTATAGCGTGACTCATCACCGGAGTGGGTAACCAGGCACTTGCAGGTGCAATAGGCTCAGTTGCATAGCCAGGTCTTGAATGTTTCTTGAAATTACAGTAGAGATGGGGCGGTACATAGGTGCAGGGGGAAGTTGTTCCAGGTTTTCACTCCAAGATAGGAGAAGGAGCATCCTCCGCTTGTGCTTCTGTTGATGCAGGGTGTGTGGGAGAATGGTAGAGTGTAATTGTCTGGCTGGTTGAAGGAAAATCACACTGTTGTTGATGTAGGCCACCTCCTAACCATCACCTAACAGAAGTGGTTAAGATATATTCTCAGGCTGCACAGAAGTGAATGATGTATTTTCTCAAGCTGGACAAAGGTGGTTAAGTTTTGCTCTCAGGCTTTAAGTAGGAAGTTGTGTTCTTTCTGCTCTCAGGCTAGCCAGAGTTGATTAGGATCTGCTCTCAGGCTGCACAGAGGGGTTAGGTTGTGCACTCAAGCTGGATTGCCATGGTTAAATCTGCTTTGAGGCAAGACAGAAGTGGTTAAGTTCTGTTCTCGGGCTGAAAAGAGGTAGTTAAGGTCTGCTCTCAGGCTGCATGGAGGTAGTTAATTTCTTCTCAGGCTGGACGGAGGTGGTTTACTCTTTTCTCTTAGGGTCAATCAATCAATCAATCAAGGGGGTCTTGTAGAGCGCAAACTTGAAACCCGTGGGGTCTCCAGGTGCTGGAGTGATGCTGCAGCCCTAGTCCGGCTGGTGATGGTAGTCGAAGAGCCAAGTCTTGAGCTGTTTTCTGTAGTCCTTCAGAGAGGGGGTGGTGCTCAGGTGGAAGGGGAGGTCATTCCAGGACTTGGCGGTGAGGGGGAGAAGGAGCAATATCCGAAGAGTTCATTGGATGCAGGGGATTCGGGCCTGGACAAGCGTGGCTGAGAGGAGTTCTCTGATCGGTCAGTGGAAAGCGAGGCAGTTGTTGATGTAGGCAGGTCGGGCATTGTGGAGGACCTTGTATGCTTGCGTGAGGCATGTTTGCTGGATACGGAGCCAGTGGAGGGCCCTGAGGTGAGAAGTGATTCTGTTTCTTCAGGAAAGGTCGGGGAAGAGTCTTGCTGCAGCTGGACTGGAGGGAATTCATGAGCTGCTTCATTGTTCTGGCGTGGAGCACGTTGCCGTAGTTGAGTCGGCTAGCATTGATCTGTTGCTTCATGGTCATGTGGGTGTCCATGATGATCCTGAGGTTGCATGCGTGGTTGGTGGGGGCAGGTGGGGGACCAAGGGTGGTGGGCCACAACATATCATCCCCTGGGGAGGGCTTGTTCCCAAATATGAAGAACTCCGTTTTGTCTATGTTTAGTTTGAGGCAGTTGGTCCTCATCCAGTTGGCGATGTCAGTCATGATGTTTGGAAGTTGGTTTGTGTGGTGGCGGTGGTGTCTGAGAGAGATAAGATGAGCTGAGTCTCGTCAGCATAGGATACGATGTTGAGTCTGTGGGTGCATGGAATGTCTGCCAGTGGAGTCATGTAAGTGTTGAAGAGGGTGGGGCTGATGGAGGAGCCCCGGGGATACCACAGATGATATCTTTGGGTGCGGAGACAAAGGGTGGGAAGAGGATTCTCTGTGTTTGGCTGGAAAAAAAGGAGGTGATCAAGTTGAGTGTGTTGTCTTGGATGCCAATATTGTGGAGTCTGGTGATGAGGGTGTGGTGGGAGTGCTGTTGAAAGCTGCCAATAAGTAGAGGAGGATGAGCACCCCTGTTTCCCCTTGGTCGAGGAGATGACTCATGTTGTTGGTTACTGCGATCAAGGCAGTCTCGGTGTGGTGATTTGGTCAGAAGCCAGATTTGAAAGAGTCCAGCATGTTGTTGTCTTGGAGGTAAACCTTGAGCTGGCGGTTGATGGTCTTTTCCAAGAGTTTGGCGGGGAATGGGAGGAGCAAGATGGAGTGGAAGTTTTTTAAATCATTGGGGTCAACTGAAGGTTTCTTCAGGAGAGGCTTGACCTCAGCATTATTCCAGGCTTCGGGGTGGTGGCTGTTGAGATGGAGATGTGGAGAATTTCTGTGAGGGAGGCTCCAATTACTTCTCTTCCTAGATTGTAGAAGCAGTGTGGGCAGGGGACTGCAGGTGATCTGGAGTCGATAGAGGTCATGATGGATCAGCTATCTTCGGTAGAAAGATGCTTCCTTTCGGTGGTCTGGTGGGAGGGAGGGGAGAGTTAGGGTGCAAGGGTGATCTAGGTCGGCGGGCTGGGGATCAAGGTTGCTGTAGATTTTGGTGATCTTGTGGTGAAAGTAGTCCAACAGTGTGTGACAGAGTGCTTGGGAGGGGTGGATTGTGTTCTCTGTGGCGGAGGGGCAGGAGACTTTTCTGACGATGTTGAAGAGTACTTTGGCATGGTTGGTGCTTGCCTCAATGTGGGTGGCGAGTGCGTCTTTCTTGGTCTCCCAGAGTCAGTGGTAGTATCTGTTGAGGGTAGACCTGAAGGAATCAAGGTTGGCAGGGATATTGTTGAAGCGTCAGTCTCTCTCTGTTTTCCTGCAGTGACGTTTGAGGGTCAGAAGACATGCAGGGAACCATTTGGCTTGCTTGGTGAGCTTGTCGCAAGTGGTGCTCTACAGGGAGGCGATGGTGTTGCAGCTGAGGAGATCCAGTTGGAAAAGGTTTGAACACAGTGTTCAAGGGTGTCTGCGGGGGCAGGTCCAGCTTCTTTGAGGGTGGCGATCCATGGTGTTTCTGTGACTTTTCCCCTGTTGTGGTGGGGGAGGATGGGAGGCATTGTTAGGGCTCCAGGCCATCTATCAATGGTGAAGTGGATGATGTTTTGGTCAGTCCACACTATCCCGGTGGTGTGGGACAACTTGACTTTGTCGCTGGTGGAGAAAATGGGGTCCAGTGTGCGTCCTGCATTATGCATGGGGGAGGTGACCAGCTGATAGAGCCCTATGATTCTCATGCGCCGTTGACGTTGTCCGGGTATTCTAGGTGGAAGTTCAGGTTACCCAGGAAGATGTAACGGCTAGAGTTGATTGCCAGGAGGGCAATGCAGTCCGGGATGGAGTTGCAGAAGCTGTGACGGGACCCATGTATCTATAGGTGTGGGTTCCTCTGATGGAGTTTTGGTTTGTGGCGGGGAGTCTGTTTGGTGGAGATTGAAGTAGTCACTGCGTCTCAGGAGAAACAGCAGTTGTAGCAGGAGAAGGTGCCTTTGGTGGATTGAGGTGCAAATGCAGTTGGAGTTCTGGGTCTTCGGCCTGAGGATTTTGATCTCGGCGGAGGAGTACAGGTGCCAGGCTGCAGATCCAGGGGTTCTGCCACTGAGCGCAGTCCGCAGATGGGCTTGCATGTGGTGTACCTGCTGTGCAGTCACACAGCAACCGCCTTTAAGGGCGCAGTGTGAGGTGGGAGGGCTGAAGGGCACGGGAGAGAAAACAGCAGGAAAAGGTGGCGAGGCCCAGGGCAAATACAGCAATGATAACGTGGAAATGAAAGGGCAAAGCAAAGCGCTAACAAAGGGGAGACGAGCACTACAGAGGGTGAAACAAAGAGGGAAAAATAATACTGTTACACCAACAATAACAGGACAGTGAAAACTAGCACACAGAAAAATACAGCAAACGATAATGCAGATACATAAAGGGCAAAGCAAAGTGCTAACAGAGGGTCCATAAGCAGAGTTGTAAAGATAAACAACCCCTACATATATTGCAATAAACAGGAATTTATACTTTCTACCTAAAAGTCTATTCTCTAGTCTATAGCGAGAGCGTGGCACTGTTAGCCTAATCCGTCTGTGCAGTGTCCATGAGAGAGGCACCCTACCCCCGTTACCTTGGTACAAGGTCTGGCTTCCAGTCTCCAGATCAGGCTCCATTGAGACACAAAGGCTGAGGTAGACTGCAAAATGACATGAGGAATAGATGGAAAATCCTGGCAGGAAAGCCCCTCTAACACCCTTTGTACCACAAGCTGCTTCTATAAGAAGAGTGTTTTCTTCTTACAAAATAAGCCAGACACTGGTATGTACCTAAGTGTTCAAATGTTTGCACAGTCTTAAGGCAGCAGCACCAAAATATTATCCTGTGTTGTTCGCATTCTGTTCTCGTCAGCCCGGGACAAAAGATCATGATGAAAACATGTTATACAAATAAAACATCACTACTAAAACAGGCTGTGCTAAAATGAATAAATGAAAGCAGAGCATAATATTAGGGGTGGACAGTGAACTCAGCTCTGCTCGCAGAGTTTGCAGAGTTTTTCCCCTCCTCGCTCTGCTTAGAGCGCGGAAGTCCAAAAAACATTGCGTTGCGGAGAGAAATTTTTTCCTCACTCATTCTCCCCAATGTTGAGTTGGCAAGCACGGAAAATCATACACAAGATCACCTTCTGGTGAGATTTCTCAACGCGGGTGGTCACAGATGGTTACAACCACTTGCGTTGAGAAATCTTCCATTTGGTTGAGGAGTAGAAAATCTACTCGAGCAGCAGAAAAGAAGCGGCGCCCTCTTTTTCGGGGATTCATGCTGATTTTAGGAATCAAATTTAAGGAAGGCCTTGCCCCATCTAACGCCACATTAGCGTCATTTTTCTGATGCCAATGTAGCATTAGATTGCCAAAAACGCTGCGTCCTATCTACAAAGTGACCCTTTGCACCACATTAGGCATGCGCCAGACATATGCAAAGGGGGCGTTCTGCCGCGAGGAGGCCCACAAAAATGGCGCAATGAAATCTACAAGGTTTCATTGCACTATTTTTGGTGTCATTTTTAACACCTGCTGAAAGCAGGCGTTAAAAGCATGCAGCCATTGAAATCAACGGGCCTCCTTCACTATGCTCCACTAGCGTCAGAATTTTTGACGCTACTGGAGGAAAGCGCCACAAAAGCGGCAAAACGTTTGACGCTATTGTTCCTAATACCACCATGATGTGCTATATCTTAAATACAGCGCACACACGCTGGCATTAGGGGGGGCACAAGACAAGTGGTGCTGCATTTGATGCAGCGCCACTTTTCTTAAATTCAGCACAACATATCTAAGTTGACAAGCAAAGCAGGCCAGCAGACAGGCCGAATTAAAAGGCAATTTGGTGTCACATTTTGCACTTTGAAAAAGTCAATGGTCAAATTTTAACAGTAACCATGCTCTTGCAGAAAATGTTCAATGTCATCAATAGAGATTAAGACCAGAAATGACACCACTTCGTCAGCAGACATGTTGGCCAGGGTATTGGCAGAAGGATCCATGGATCAGAAGTGTGCAGCAGCCTCAGTCACAGAACAGAATTCAAAGGTGGTGCTGTCCATTGTGCCAGATGTCTTTGGAGCCAGCAGATCCACATGCGGTGGCTCTAAGATGCCTCGCGTATCAACCTCTGTCTCAAGGGGCATTTCTCTGAATGAACCCTCATCAAGAACAATCCTTTTCCACATGAAGCACTGGCTGGGCAGCAAGACACACTATTGGTGCACATTCAGAAAGGAACCAAATGCAATGGAATACCGGCTGCACACATCTTAGAACCAGTCAGAATGTCAATGACCAATTCAGCTCTAGCTCCTCATGCAAGGAAGCTCCAAAATATTGCTTCATGCGATCATGACACAGCTGGGCTGGTGGTAGCTCAATCACTCCACTTTGCTGAGATAGGACAGCCACTGTGTATCAAAATAGCAGCAGCAGAATTCCAAACCTTAATGCCAAAGTTAATGGGAACCCATCAAAGACACTTGATAAGAGTGAACGTATAGCTGAAGGTATAACTCCAAACATGGTCACTGTCTGAATCAGAATGGTGCTTTTGTCACCTTAATATAAGAGCTGGGTAGACTGGCAGCATCTTCCCACAGTGGGAAACACTGTATTTTCTTAATTCTGAAGTCTGAATACAGACTGATACCAATATTCAATATATTATCAATCAATGTATAGACAAGCTTACTTCATAACTTAATAAGAGGCTAACTAGAGCAAAGCACTATAACAGGTGTTAGTACCATCATGCCAAGGATTCTGAAAATATGCCAGGAAATACTATCTGTAATCAAGGGCAACAAAATAGCAGAAGTGAGTAACGTCATGCTTTGGCCGCCAATAATATGCCTAGAAAACAGTATTATGAGGAGCCATCATTATAACATGTGGCCATCATCAAGCTTTGAATGCCCCAAATGTGGCAATAGGGCAATCACATTTAGTTTATTTTGACATTTAACAGTGTTAAAAACATTCATTATCTAAAATGTACAATTTTCACTAAACAATCACAGACAAAGTGCAATGTTAGTGCAGATTTGCAGCAGGTAAACAGAGAAAACTGCAACTGAAATAAACCAATAATTTTTCCCCTTTGTAATTTCCCATTGCCCTCAAGGAATTTACAGATTCTACACCAAACAAAATAGTTGACCAATACATATAAGCTGGTCTGGAGGGTAAAACACAAATCTGATTCTAGTGGCCTATTGCCAAAAAACAAAAGTTGGGAACATCAGTTTGCCAGTAACCAAACCTACACTTTGACCACAGAGTACTGTGTTAAGCTTAGTTCATCCATGATGAACATACTTCTGGGCCCAAAACTGTTCTTAGCAACAGGAATCCAATTAATAATCTTTTCAGGTCATCCCATGGCATAATTCTTTACCACATGCCAGCTTGCTCTGGATTTTTAAAAAGGTCTGCAGTGGCCACTATCTAAAACAATTTTCTGAGGTAATGTTGTTTTAAGTTGTGTCTAGGTGGAAAATGCATATGAGACAAGATGGCGGCCGTGTGTGTATGAGCGTGGGCAGGGAGCCTCTTACTCTCGCTCCTGATGGCTTGAGCGGCTTTTTTATTATTTTCTCTACCTTCTCCATGGAATATTTGGGTGAGGTCCTGGACTGCTGGTACTGCTCTCCGTAGTGGCTCTGCGTTGCCAGTCCTGCTGTGGCCGCCGATCGAGGGGCTGTGGTGGTGTGCCAGCAGTGGCAGCCGGCGATGGCAGGGAGAGCCCGTGGAGGAGTGAATGCTCTCACGGGCGCGGCCTCCTGGGAGGCAGGCGTCGGCAGCCGTGCCCTCGTCTGTGCAGTATGGCACCAAAAAACCCTCACAGCATTCGGGGAAAGCTGGGTGCAGGCACCGTAAAAGGGAGGCAGCCTTTCTCCTTGGGGGGCACCCCCAACAATGGACCGAGGAGGGTTTCTAAGCCCCAGGGGGCTTATTCCAGGAAAAGCCCGAACAACTGATAACGGGTCCCGTCTTAGATAATTTATTTGTCTGGGACTCGTTTCAGGCCAATAAATCTTTTGACCCTGATTGAAGACACCTTATGACGAGACAACTAATCAGCATATAAATCACTAGGTCAATCATTTTCTCAATATTCAATATGTGAAGGTAAACCAATCTAGATAAATGCATCAATAAAGTTTGACCACACCATGACCTTTCAACCATGAATAACCACACAAAATTAGTAAGATTTACGTTATTTTATTTCCTATTGATTACACTCTACTAGCAAGTTTATTAGTCTCAAAACCAGAAAACACATCAGCAATGTCACAATATTGCAACTAGAATAAGATTTCATCAAGGCAAAGATCATAAACATTAGAACAAAGCACAACGTCACCATGGATTAACTTTAGCAGAGCATCATTAGCGCATTAGTCAACAAAGCATTGATTCAGTCATTTGTCTATTTGCGTCCGTTTAATGAACTCCTTAACTAACCTCGAATTAGCACTAGCATGTTGGGCTTCATGCAAAACAATTTATCAACACAAATTTAGAAAACATCTAAGTATGGTCTCTATCAAAAGGTAGCAGTTGGTACCTAGAAAGGAAAGGCAAACAGACAATTACAATCTCATCATCATATAGTTACCTTCCGTAATGGGTCAGCATACAGAGTCAGTCTTCGTCCTCAGGACATCAGTTGATTCGCCATCGGCCAGGAAACACAGCAAAGTTCAGCAAGACAGGCAATACGGGACACTTCCCTCTTAAGGAGTAAAAGTATGAATCGGGCAGGACCAAGATAGGGATAGTTTGAAGAATCAAACAGCAAAGTCTTTAGGAAAGAGTGACGAAGTGTCTAGGTAATAACAAAGGCATTTAATGGCTGATTTCTCCTCGTGTCACAGGATTATATCAAACTTGTTCTACAGTCCCCTAATTTACAATTGGGCAAAATTTGGTGCACCATTATCTCCATCCAATGATCAGGTAATCACCTCATTAGAATTATCACATTAGAACAGTTCTCACATAGTTTATTGGCTCCTGTAATTGACGTCTCCAACGTGAATATCAGGGTCAAATTTTTAGTCTCTCAGGCTCAGTTCAGTGGTTCCATTGTCTTTACCATTTCAGGCGACCTTGTATCTGTTGCAAGTTTACACTGTTACATTCAGCAAGAATGTCTCCTTGAGCAAGTCGAGTCTCATGAGAAAGAATTTACTATGGTTACACACATCTTCTAGCTTCTGGAAAAGTACAGTTACATGTCCTTCAGCAAGTCAGCACATTGCACGTTAGAAAAACACATTTAATATGAGACTGCAGGTAGTCCCCAACTCATGCTAACTAAGGCCTAGTTATAAAATTTTAGCGACATCTTAACATATAACCCTTGATGCTAGTACAAAATCCTATATTAGTACGTTAATAATTCATTATTAGCCAATTTCATTAATCATCGTATACATTGGTGGCCACTCCCCGTGGGCACGTTTCAAACACGCGTTTAGTAAAACACAGCAATACAATTTCTATGCGGCATCCTTAGGCATTAATTTGCAAACATTTCATGTTAATTTTGATTATAATAACTACACTCCAACACAACCCAAGGACTGCAGCGGTGGAAGTGGATTCAGGCCAGATGTGCAGGCTGGTGATGGCCCAGTGATCCCGGATATTTTGAAAGCCCCAAAACAAATAAGAAGGTTAATAACCCCAGCTGGTAAAGGGGCAACTGGCAGTATGACTTTGGCCCAGCAGGATCAGCCGCAGGTGCGATTAGAAAAAGATGAGATTCACGGTACCGTGGCTCAGTTGGAATTCAATGCTAAACCCCCCCAGGTCAGTGATAATTTAAATGTAACATTAGAAGATTCTGCAGTGATTTGCTTGAGCGATACAGCTGGTAGATCAAACTTGGGGGCATCAGTATCGGCCAGAGAGTGTGGGGCTTTTAAAGGAGTACAAAATGACTGTTAACGTATACCACCCCCTCAGCACACAGTGGATCTGCGGCATTACGGTGAGGTCACTCTCGCACAGGAGCATGATGGTGTAAGCCCAAGGCTAAGTGGGAACAACTACGCAGCTGCTACAGACATCAGACCACCCAAGGGGTTTAAACCTGGACCGGGTGAGGCTGCGCATAATTTGTTTTCTTTATCAGACCAATAGGGGGGGAAGACTATAGCTCATCCACAGAGTTGGATTCCAGTAGCTGCTCTCCCACCTCTAATGCGGGGTCAAGGGAGATAGCAGTCAAAAAAGGTTCCAAAAAAACTGATTTTGGGGAAAGAGAAATAAATATTGCTGGAAAGAAAAAGAAAAAGTTTGCAAGGTGGTCCAGGGCAAGGGAAATAGCTTGGGATTATTCTGCAACTCAGCCATTGCATGACAGCTTAATTATCCCCTCTAATGAACCTACGGATCTGGACCCTGGCTGGATAGAGCTCCCTGAACCTCCCTCTCTACCCCTTGTTTGTCAAACAATGATGTCACATCATAAACAGATACAGAACGACATAAAGAAAGCCAGGATTACTATTAAGCAGCTCCAAGTTTTGGTAAAAATGAGACTGATGTGGGCACTGTGATACAACAATCTGCAAGGCATGAGTCACAGCTTACGGATCTCCAATGGAAAATAGAAGACTTTGAAAATTGTAAACGACGCAATAATCTGCAAATTTTTGGGATTAAAGAAGGGGTGGAAGATCAAGATACGAGGGCTTTTATCACCAAATTATTTAAAGGTTCCTTCCCCGAACTAGAACGCTGAGACTGGGAGAAGGAGATACAGAGGGCTCACTGGTATCAGTTAAATTTGAAAAAAGCAAAAGGAAGAATCCACGGATCATCTGTCACGACCGAGGGCTGTGATTGTGTATTTTGGTAACTATTTGTTGCAGCAGGCGGTATTTTAGAAAGCCCGAACTGACTCTAAAATTGATTGTGAGCCTTTTTTTTTTTCTCATTCTGACTACTGCCATGTTACTGTGGAACGACACTGGCGATTGAGACAATTGATAAATCCCTTTCAGGAGAAAGGGGCAGAAGCATATTTACTGAATCCTGCTCACTTAAAAACTGTCTACAAGGGTACTATTCAGGCATTCTCTTCAGAAATTAAGGCCAAAGAATATCTGGAACACCTGTCATAAATTTAGACTGTTCTTGGTACAAGACAAATTGCTGGCTAAGGTCATAATATTATTAGGATTATTGTGGGTTTCCTCCCGGGCACTATGTTTTTTTTTCTTTGAGGAATGGAAAAAAGGGAGGAAAGAGGGAAAACACAAAAGAAGGGCAAGGTAATTAAAAAAAAAAGTGCGCAAAGGAAAATAAAAGAATGGGCCTACGTGGCATTAGGACTTTGAGATTTAGTGATGTGATCAGGTGTGGAGGGAGCAACCTGTCCATTTTACAGACCATAATCTGGTAGTCTCATTTGGTAGGCTTGGGGTGGTGGGCAGCTTGAGGGGGAGTTGTAGGGGAGGGCATGGGGCAAGGGATGCCAGGGAGGGGTGGAAGGGTTTGGGGGTGCCCAAAAGGTACAAGAGGTCAATGAACTGAATGGTTTGAAGTTGGTGTATTCACATTTGGAGCCGTAGGGGGCAGACACATGCAATCATAGTTTTAAATGAGACATAATAGTAACTTGAGTATTGCCACGTTAAATGTTGGTGGGTTAAATGATGACAGAAAACTGCGCTTTGTAGCTGAAGGTTTAAAAACATTGACGACAGATATTATTTGCATGCAGGAGATGCATATTATTGGCCCTTAAAAACACCTGCTGCAATTCCCTGGTTATCAATTATTGGCACATACTACTCAGGGTTCATAGGAAAATGATAGAAGTGGTTAAGAGATCTTCTGACAAGCTGGGCCGATGGATGATTTTAGAATGTTCAATAGGCAGGTCTAGATTTTCCCTTTGCACAATATATGGATCTTATTTTGATGAACCAGAAGTAATTGATTTCATTAATATCAAACTAACAGCATTGGCTTTGCCACTTATTGTTTGTGGGCATCTAAATATTCGTATCAACAGTAATCTGCCTATTCAGCACCAGGGGCGTTATATAGGGAGGAAAGCAAAAGTATATCAGGCTTTGCAAGCATTGGTTGTGGGACATGGGCTGTTTGATGCGTGGCAACAATGTAAGGCTCCCGACCCCGGTTTCACTTTTCTTTCCTATCCCCATGAGAAATCTGTCAGGCTAGATTACTTTCTATTATCAACTTCATTATGCGAGGGGTTATTGATCGATGAGCACCCAAGAATAATGTCTGTCCATAATCCCCTGGTAATAGAATTGTCGGCTTTAAATAAGGCACAACACTCCAAGACATGGTCATTTGACAGGGGATTGCTATTGGAACAAGCATATGTTACACATATGAAAAAGTGGATACCAGATTTTCTGGCAACCAATCGAGGCTGTGCCCTGAGCGGGGTGGTTTGGGACACTTTCAAAGCAGGAATACGAGGGCAGACCTTAAGTTACAGTTCAAGAAAGGGTAAGCTGCGTGCAAAATTTATAAATACTGCCCTGGCTGAGTTGGTAGTATTAAAAGCTCAGATAGCAGAGGCAACCAAAAACAACTTATCCATGCAGGGGATTTTAGATCAAATTACAACAGTAAGGACTAGAATTATGCAGCTTTATTTAGAGTGTGACATTGCCAAGATGCAGACACGTCGACAGGAATGCTATGAAGCTAGCAAAAAGGTCAGCAGGCTTTTGGCCTTTAAAACCAGGCAAAAAATCGTGTGCGGTGTTATCAACGTGATCAAAGATAAAAATGGACAGATATTAAAGGGAAATTTCGAGTTTTATCATACACTATATCAATTGGAGGCCCAGGATGTCCACACGCTATAATGTAAGCTTAATTTATATCTTGATGAAACTCCCCTGGGGAGATTGCATGATGATGATAGGGGTCAGCTTGCTATGCCTATAATATCAGATGAGATAGTAGCTGCTCTGAATTTGCTGGCCAGTGGGAAGGCCGCAGGCCCAGATATGATTCCTTTGGAATTCTTTAAGGTGTTTTATCAGAAATTGAGCAATGAACTTGATTTAGGGCGGCCCAAGATGGAGCACCCACTGCGGTATTGTGGCTCTCAGCAAATATCGCAATTTTTTAGAGAAAGACCCATTATTACTGAGTTCCTATTGCCCTATTCCTCTAATTAATGGGGATGCTAAACTATACGCGAAGGTCCTTGCCATCAGGCTGTCTCAAGTGATTGACAAACTGGTTTCCCCTTGGCAACATGGCTTTATTCTGGGCAGAGGTACTACTGATGATGTGAGGCGGGTCATAGCAATGCTAAACCATGCTCAAGCTGGTAGGGTACTGATGTCGTTAATTTTGTTAGGCACGGAAAAGGCTTTTGAACGTGTGAATTGGGTTTATTTATGGGCAACTCTTTCCAAATATAATTCAGATAAGAATTTGATAAGGGCTGGTTTAACCATATGGAGGCATTAGCAAACAGCTTTATATGGTCCTTTTCTAGACCTTGTCAAGCTTTTAAGTATTTAACACTCCCCAGAGCACGAGGTGGGTGGGCAGCTCCCAATTTCCATCTATACTACTGGGCTGCAGTTTTGCAATATATTCAGGCCCTAATTATACATTTAATTATACATGATGACCTTAGTCAATCATTAGGGTGGTCCTGCCCAACTATATATAGTATGATCTGAGGCAGTACAGCTAATGCCACTTTTTTGAGAATTGCGGAGCCAATATAGCAGAATATAGGAAACTTTACCTGCTTTTACTAAATCTCAGCCAAGATGATTTGGGGAATCATATAGAGAGATTGAGGCGGTGGATAGGGGCTTCCGAGATCTCTTTTTCAGCCTCTTTTGAACTGGCTCAACGGATATTACTTTCAGCTGGACCACAGGCCCAACACTATAACACTCTATTCAATCTTTATTATACCCCTGCCAGAATCTCTAAATGCGGGAAGTCCAAAGTGATTTGCTGAACCCCGGTGCAATAGCGCAGGAGCGGATTCAGTTAATTTGATTTTTTAGTTGCAAAAAGCCCCAAACCCTTTTCTCCGACATCAGAGGGTTTCTGGTGAAGATAGATCAACAGGTAGACAGTCTACCACCACAACTTGTACTACTGGGGATTGATGAAGAGGTGAGTGCAGGCCAATCTCAAGGCTTTCTTTTTTTGGCCATGGCCGTTATACGGTGTTGTATTTCTTCAGACTGTGTATGGGCTTGTATGCATTAAAAGGGCATGAACGTAGGAAGAAGGGTATGAAATTGTGGGCTCCGTTGACTCAATGGATAAGTAAAACATGGATGTCTCACTGATAAATGGTGCTTACGTGGAACTTGGAATCTAAACATGTTATTTATTTATTTTTTGCCTCTTGACTGTAGTTAGTATAGTATTTAATGATATGGAAATTATGTGCAGTCGTCATTTTTTCTCTGCTCATTGGCTTGTTGTACCTTACTGTGCGCAATAAATAAAATAAAAAAATAAAAAAGTTGTGTCAAGATGGTAAACCATAGAGGTAGAGGAGCCATTTTGAATGAGTCTTCTAGATAAGGAAGGGTACATTCCTGAGGAAGGCGTACCATAGACTAACTGGTGGCAATGCAAGGAGTTGTCTTAAGATTCTGGTTACTTCTACCTAGAGAGCTTAAATTAGCATAGCCTCAAACACCTGTGACATAAACTAACCAAGCACATACTTTGCTCAACAGCAATTTAACATCTGTAGAATGAGTTTAATGCCAAGGCTACTGGCAAATGAGTAGACAACTCCTTGACAGACACCTTTATGAGTCAGCAGTGAAGTCTAATTTGTTTTGGAGCCATAAATTACCACTAAATAAGTGGAAGGCTCTAATCTCTTATCAATATCTTGGTGTGTACCTTTATGGCTGTAGAAAGTAACCTTTTTGCTTCCATGACCATCACATGTGCTTTTTATTAAGTAGTTGTTCACAACATTAAGGCCCTAAAGGCAGACTAAATATTGATTACTTATCGGAGACTGTTAACGGTCCTAGAGAGAAGCACTAGACCATCCTCAAAGAGGTGGAGAGGGCTGTCCATGGTTTCTAATCTAGGCAAACAAATTATTTGATCCCATGGGAATATAAAGACAAAAAAAAAAGAAGCACAGCTATGTTGCACTAGCTGTCAGTGCTTTCTTTTTATTGTCGCCTTAAGACTAATAGGCATAATTGTTTAAAACTCAAAAGAAGATCTTCCATGACCATTTCTTTGAGGCTGCACCAGTTTGCGAGCACTTAAGCGACAAATGTTCATGAACCCAAAGTGGATGATATCATTATGTACAGCTCTGTATTTAATAAAATATTTAAGCATGTTTAGCTGCTCCAACCCATGATGGGTGTCTAGTAATATTTATCTGTGATGTATGGTTTGCATAACAGGTGTGCAAGCTTTGGTTTATAGAGCTAACCAGAACTGGTGAATTTAAAGGAAAACAGAATGTACTTCAAAAACAAAAAACACTGCCTGCTCTTGAAAAATGTTTGCACTCACATTTGCAAAGGAGTCCCTTGGGGATCCCTTCCCATTTGTGAATGGGTTACCACCAGCTTGAAGTTGGTGGTAAAATATGAAGGTTTTGCAACCACATTCCAGTCACAAATCATTCATACATGCCCCTGCAAATCACTCTTAGGAAGGGAGGCCCTTAATATGCCCTTCCTAATACCAACTCACAAACCTATTTTGCAATTCGGTAATAGGTTGCTGAATCACAAAATAGGGTTGGTACATGTCAAAAGGCTATTTAGAGGTCACAAACAGCCCGATTCTCAATTTGCGACCCCTAAAACCTTTTGTACATGTGGCCCCTAGATATTACACAGCATCTTCCCCTGCTAGTTAGTATGACAAAAATGCTCTGCCTTGCTTAACTTTAACTTCTCTACAAAGAATCTCGACTAAAATTCTATCTCAATTTCTCTCTCTCAGTTAGACTCCTGCCCCATTAAAGCCATTAAATGCCTGGCTTCTTCTGTTAACCTGTGTCGCTGCAATCTGTCAATTTCCTTTGTGATACCACTGAATGCGGGAAAATCGCCCAATTTTCCTATGAGAACAAAATACCATCTTTCTGTGCTTGCTAACAATAGGCCTTCTTGCTTTCACCACTAAAATTCTGAAGGGCTTTGTGAATACTCAGCCACGCAGTGACTTGGACACCAATCCCGTTCTAGATCCAGCTCAGGGTTCCATAGACAGCATGAAACACAAACCTTCCTGTTTTCAGTTAAAAACAGACTATGGAAAAATACTGCTTGACCTTTCTATGGCATTTGACAGCACCTCTTTTCACCTTCTTGTTGATAGACTTTAAGGGCAGAGATGAGGGGCATAGGTCTGACCTGGTTTATGTCTTTTGGTAGCTGCAGTCTCAAGTGGTCATGTTTCCTCATATCAGTCTGACTTTAGGTCCATCACTTGTGGAGTCCCTCGTGGCTCTGCCCTCATCTCCAGCCTTTCAATGTCTATGTTGCCTTCTTAACAACCTCCATACACTTATGTGGCCTCCTCTCCTTCGCCTATGCAGATCGCATCCAATTATTGTGTTTAGATGGTGACAATTCCTGCATTCGCAAACAGTTCAAAAAGTGTACACCCTTGGCAACAGGACAAATAGAAATTCATTGTCCCTCAATTCTTCCAGGAACAAGACACTGATTTTCGGCAATTCCTTCATGTGGAGACCTGGTGGTGTAGGAAGCTTGATACATCACCTCTGTCAGCCTGCTACTTATAACTCAGTTTTGACTCACAACTTTGTTTTGTAGGATATATATCAAAGCTCACAAATACTTCTTTTTTTACGTACTAAAGGTTCTACATACTATTTTCTGCGTCTTACTGCTTCCTTAGGAAATTCAGTTGTACAGGCAGTTTTGGTGTCCTGGCTAGATTTCTGTGATTCCCTCTGTGTGGGTCTGACACATTCTCTTCAACCTGGGCTCCAAACGAGACAGAGCTTGGCAGCAGGTCTGGTGCTAGAGCTAAACTAAAGATCTCAGATCTCCCATCATCTTAGGGGTGTAGGAAGTTGTAGTATTATGTGGTGATACTGGTTGGCTTCACCATGCAATACTATCACTAACCCCAAAGAAGGTCTTTGGATTCACACTATAGAATCCTTAGCTCAGTCCTGGTAGCGTGGCAAAGAGCAGTCAGGCTTTACTAGAGGAATGTTTTAAGCATTTCAGAGTACCAACTTGGATAATAACTAATTAACTTCACTTGAAATAAATCCAACACCGATTTATCAACATAAAGCAGATTTGTATCTTAATTTAGACACCAAAATGAATGGAATAGCATACATATAACCAGGTTTATAGATTTTTGAAGCAATATAAAATCAGTGCAAAATAGTAGAGTGAAACGTTATCATTGCAGTCAAAGGGAAAATCACTAATGACAATCAGTCACTTGCAGGTTGAGTTGCGTGCAACTTTTGCAGGGTAAAGGTGATGTGGGACCCAGGCCCAAGCCACGACAATTAGTTACATTTTACCTGGCCTGTGGAGCCCAGGTGCAAATTTGTCCTGGCTGTGCCCGGTGCTGAACAGGAGTCACGGGAGAGCTACTTTCACTGCTGAAACGGTGCTGCAGGGGAAAAAGGTGCAAAAACACAACAACAGGGCCACTGCTGATGTTGGATGAATGTCGGATGGACTTCCCTATAAATACAGCATCAAATGCAGGTGTAGGTTGACGGACTGGCAACCAACGAGCCTTAGCAGAGGTAAGTGGAGCAGAAAGTTACTTCGACATCCAGTGGTCCCAGGGATGCGGCAGTTGCTTGTAACTTTGTGTAAGTCAGAACTACAGTTCCCACAATGCACTATACCATCTGGTTTTGGGTGCTCCCTTGGAGGGCCTGATGGCTAGCAATTCTCCGGATCTGGGCCGTTGTTTTTCCTGCAGTCCTCCTGCAGGTCGTTGACAGGCCAGTGTGTGAGCCTGTTTTTAGGATGTTTGTGAGCCTCATTTATAGTTTTCTAAGATGATTTTTACTATTGACTTCTCTCATATTAGAATATGCGTTGCCTGCAACAAGTTCAAACCCATGCAGTCTTCCATACCTTGCAAAACACTTACACAGAGGGCCTGATTTAGATCCTGGAGGAGGGGATTACTCCATCACAAACATTACAGATCTCCTAGCCCCTTCATTACTATCCCATTGTATCCTATGTATCCTATGGAGGTCCTGATATGACAGATGGAATATGCGTCATGTTTGTGATGAAGTAAACCCCTTCGCCAAGATCTAAATCAGGCCCAGAGTGTCTTTACAAGTTCAGAAACTGCCCCAACTTGCAAACATGGACCACTTTTTTATTTTAATTCATTATTTGGGACTACTTGTTTTTTAGTGCCTGGGCCTATTTTCGGTCACAGACTGACCCTGGTTCAGCCTGAAGGCTCACAGGGTGCCAAGACCACTGAACATGCATTAAAGACAGTTCTCTGCTCAATCATTCCTACAGAACACATGCAGATGGCACCTAGCTTGAGATGTAGTTACATTTAGGACACAAAGCAGATGGCAATGTCAGAAACAGAGCATTCATTTTTAGCACTCCATGTGAAATTAAATGTTACCTGCTGGAGCACTCTCCAATTTCCAGGGGAAAAAAATTGTATCCGTAGGTGGGCGCCTGCGGATGCTGGTTTACCACTACTTACAGAAAGAAGTGGATGTGATAAATGTGGTTCTCACAGAAAGAAACTTGTGGTTTTTGCAAATGCATTCAGTAATCAATGTGCAGATATAATTGAAAAACACCTGAGGTGAGGCACAAACTTCTAAAGCACTGAAGTTTGATATACTGGTCTATAAAGTGTGTCATGGGCATGCAAATCACCACTTGTGGGATCTAAGAGGGGTTCAGTGACATAATATAGAGTCTATCAATATCATGATACATAAATATCGTTGACACAAATATTGTCTACCTATTAAACTAATAATCAAATAATAATATTACATAAAATGTAAAAATCTTAATAAATATGATAAAGTCTGGTAATTCAGAAGGGTAAAATTTAGTATTCCCACTCCAGTCTGTGCAACAGTATAAAAAGCGTTGGACTCAGAAGGGGTTGAAGTTTCTATGCCTACTGCAGTTTCTGCAGCAGTAAGGAAAGTAAGTTACTTAAACCACATAAAATAATTTAATAACCTAATTAATTTACCAAAAATATAAAAATGTTAATATCAAAATCATTTATATAAATTAAAAAAACAACTAAGCATTTTACATAATTATTATGAAATAAAGTTATTTATTGATTATTTAATTCAATTCCCACACTATACTGCAACAACCATAGCACCCCAGGTTAAACAATAGTTGTAATAAAAAAACACCGTTCACATATTAAGCAGCAAAACACACTTTTAATAAATTAATAATTAATTGATAATTATTTATTACTCAAATAACTTCTATTACACTACAAAAACAACAACCAACCACTAATATATAACATTAAACATCTAATTACAGATAACATATTTGTAATTCAATTAAAAATTGTAATAAAAAATAGTAATTAATTGATAATTAATTAATACTTAACTTCCCACCTTACACCCCTACAAACACAACTATCACCTAAAATATAAATTAAAAAGTATAATCTTGATAGAGTTTACATATGTAATTATCAATTAACTATTAAATACGTCATAAATCATGTATCAATAAACAATTATTACATAATTAAACTCCCAACAACCTGCACCTGAAATATACCTTAAATATATAATAATTACACAATGTACATATTTAATTATCAATAAATAAGTACACATTAATTAATTAATAATAATTTATTACTTAATTAACATCCCACCCTATACCCCTACAAACCCAACAACCCACAAATAATATAATATAAAAAATATATTAATTACGCAATTTACATATTTACATAATTATAATTTAAATACTTAATACTTAACATTTAATTATTATTAATTATAATTAATTAACTTCCAACCCTATACCTCTACAAACCTCATAATCCACTACAACATAAATTACTATTAACAATTAATTTAAAAATGATAACTAAATTAAAATTACAAACTATATTTATGAATATTAACAATTATACAAACAATATGAAACATATTCAATTAAAATATATTTAAACCGCATAAAGATATTTAAAAAAAATATATTTATTACAACTATGTTACAGAAAACTATATTACCAACATGGATGTTGTTGACAGCAACAACCCAGACATTACTAAAAACTATATTACTTACCTAAAATTCTATATTTATGTCAATATTTATGTCAATGATGCTTCCGCATCACTAAATTGCTGCGTCGCGATATTACAAATTCGATATGTCTGTGACTCAATCTTTTTGATTCAATATTTTGTCCAATTACCTCTAAAAGCTCTCTGAAAAAACTCACCTTGATATGTGAATGTCATTTGTAGAAGTTTCATGGAAATCATCAATTCTTATAATATAAGTAGTGAATACAATACTAAATGATCTATGATGGGATCTTCTGTGTCACTTTCTCTCTGCATTAGTCACTCATGCCCTTCCTCCCCTCCACATCACTTTCTGCAGTCCTTCAATCTGCCTGTCAATCACACATCATTGTTTCTTCACAATCTCTCCTTTGACTTGTCTCACGATTTCCCTTTTAGATCCTCCCCCGCAGCATTGCCCTTTCCCCCTTTAGCACAGTCCCTCCTTACCTGTGAAACCTGTAGTGTCTTTTTTTTGCACTGAAACCCCTTGATAGGAGTGTTCATCCTTTCCCAAATTTGCAGTTAGAATCGGAAATAGCACATATGTGGCCATCTTTGTAGGCAGTCTCTGCAGAGGGATGAGGGCTCAAATCATGAGCAAAATATGAGTTATAACCTGAAAACTTAATTGTCATAAAGGAGCAGCTCAGAAAACAATTCAATTAATAACAAATCAACACAACTGACCTCCCCAACCCATCAACAAAAAACTACAAATTCAACACATCATATTCAGTGATCAACAGGGTTCTGTCAAACGGATATCAAGGTTCTGTCTTTCTAGATGAAGATCATGAGTCCTGCTCCAAAAACTCACTCCACGGATCCCCATATTTTATTGAATTTTCATGGGTAACACAAACCTTGTAAATTGGCTCCTTGGCCAACCACACCAGTCCATTTTGATTGTCAACTGAGCCACTCCTGGTATAGTCGAGGCCCCCCAAAGTCTCACAATTTCTCACCTCACAACTACCAAGGTGATGTTGCACCATAACAGAGTGTACTTGGGAACCGTTTGATCTCACCACATCCCTGTCACTAGAGCAGGAGTGATGTCAATTTTTTCTACCATAACAGTCCTGGTCATTGACACTCCTGTGCCCAGAAGGGCTGAATCCACAGGAAGTCCCACAATGTGTGAAACAGTTTTCCTTGTAGTCTGTACCCCCTCAAGCTTTTGTCATTCCCTGTTTTCCCCATTAGTCCTAGTGTAATATGCGTGGTGAAAGCTCTTAAGTTGTACTAAGCTATAACCTGTCCTAATAACCACCTCTCTTGGGTGTCTACATGTTTCTTCCCAGTCTGCATCATCCAGGAGCCCCCAAATCTTACTCCCAACGCTGTTGAAGAGTACAGAGCAGACACTGGTGTCTTCTATATTTGTGAAATGGTGATTCTATTCATGGGAGCTACCAGCATCTGGAACTACAACAGAGATTTAGACTCCACTTCTTCTAGCTGTGCTTTAATTTAGAGAGGGCATCTCTAATTTTGAAGTATTGGACCCTTTGGCTATATGCTAATTCATATTTCACCTGGAGTGTGGCAGAGGTGTCCCAAAGTATCCTCTCTCTCCCATTGTGCATCTATGAGAGAGTAGTACACATTCTTGTTGGTTGATGAATGCCCATTTGTTAACTATGAGTAGCTGCATCCCTCATTAGTAATATTGCAAATTGTGCAAGGCAAACCCCCCTCATATGAGTCTCGTGACAGCATCTGAAGAGCTATCCTGGGTGGTCCTCCTCTGGTGAGCGTTTTAAGGGCAAACCCCAACCCATTGGGGGCATCCATGGAGTGACTGGAAATAATATACACTTGTGCCAATTGATGAATATACCCAAAATGTCACCAAAGACTGTTAAGATCTTTGTGGAATCAAGTGTTTCTGCTCTGTCAGATAAAACAGTATTTGCCAGTGTACTGGGAGATCCTCTGCTCTCAATCAAAGTCCTACTGGACACCCCGCAACTGGGTGTCTGTCCTCACCCAGAACTCCAGAGGTGCTACTGGCAAGGTGAGCAGCAGGGTGGACAGCAGGCAACCCTGCCTACTTCCATTCCCCAGTATTAACTGTTTGGAGAATAACCCAATCACTCTAACCCTGGCTACCAGGGTTGTATATAGTAGTTGTACCCAGGATCTTAAGTCCAGCTCAAATCCCATCTCCTTCAAATTGCCAATAAATATGGCCACTCAATAGAGTCAAAGGCGGTTGTTGGAGGCGATCTGTCAAGGGGGACATGGCGGGTTGCGTAGCGGCGTAACCCGCTAGACGCACTCCCACCGTGCTTGGGGGCGTGGCACCTGTAAGCGGCAGGGATCGGCTGGATGTGCCGCCCGACTCCACGTTTGGCTTCTCGGATCCCTCGAGACTCGGAGACCCGGCAAATCCAGGCTCCGGGCGAGGTAGTCGCGGGAGGCTCTGACATTGGGGCCGAGCCGCGCTGGAGCTCTGCCGGGCAAGAAAGGGCTCAGCGAGGATTTCCCTTCGGGGGAATCCGGGCAGAGCCAGTATTGGCAAGGCTCCTGGGAAGGAGTCCCGGGAGCCAGACAGTGCAGCTACACGCCTGTTTTCACCCTCGACAAAAGGAAAGACAAGTAAGGTGGCGGGGGCGGTGGAGGCCAGGAGCATTACAAAATTCAGTAATAATAAAGCCCCTGGGAATGTGTCCCGGGATAGTGCAGTAGCACGCTCTTTTTCACTTTTGAATACAGGAGGGATAAGTAAAGTGGCGGAGGCTTTGGGGGTTAGAGACAGTCCAAAAAAAAGTTTGTCCCCATCCTTGCCTTCTGTTAACATTTTGCAGGGGAGGAGGCGGAGTTTGGAAGAGGATAAAAGAGATAAGGAGGTTATTGATAGACAGGATAAGATCCAAGGCAAAACTTCTGATTTATCGAATTGTTTATTTAAATTCAAGAAAAGAGGAAGTGAGGGAAGACCAGGGAAGAAATATAACAATAAACCTGCGCCCTCGTTAAGAGCTTATTTTAAGACTAAGCCAGAAGACATTGCGCTGGTACCTGGTCAAGGAAAAATGGATATTTATATGATTAAGGATACTAGAAACGATACAGACTCCGGTGAGGGAGGTATGAATGATCCTCCCCCTTCGACTAATATTTCGGTTCACCAAGTGGATAAACAAGCTGGTTCGGAGCTTATATTGAGTCAAGATGGTGACTTACAGGAGGTAGGAGTTGTGGCAGAAATACCCATTAGCCCCCCCCCTTCTCAAACCCCGGTCCCCGATCCAAGACTTAGGCCCTCATTCTGACCCTGGCGGTTCTCTACCGCCAGGGCCAAAGGGGGCGGGAGCACCGCCGACAGGCCGGCGGTGCTCCCTTGGTCATTCTGACCGCGGCGCTTTGGCCGCGGTCAGAACGGGAAAACCGGCGGTCTCCCGCCGGTTTTCCACTGCCCCTTAGAATCCTCCAAGGCGGCGCAGCTCGCTGCGCCGCCGAGGGGATTCTGACCCCCCCTACCGCCATCCTGTTCATGGCGGGAAAGCCGCCATGAACAGGATGGCGGTAGGGGGGGGTCGCGGGGCCCCTGGGGGCCCCTGCCGTGCCCATGCCCATGGCATGGGCACGGCAGGGGCCCCCTAACAGGGCCCAACTAGGCTTTTCAGTGTCTGCAATGCAGACACTGAAAAGCGCGACGGGTGCTGCTGCACCCGTCGCACGCCTTCCACTCCGCCGGCTCGATTCCGAGCCGGCTTCCTTGTGGAAGGCGCTTTCCCGCTGGGCCGGCGGGCGATCTGAATCAGATCGCCCGCCGGCCCAGCGGGAAAGTCATAATACCCCTCGCGGTCTATTGACCGCGGGCGGTATTCAGGCGGCTTCCGACGGGCGGGCGGCAACCGCCGCCCGCCTAGGTCGGAATGACCACCTTAGTCAGTTTATGGAGGAGATGATTCTCGCTATTTCGGAGGACATAAAAAAAGGCTTTGCTAGCTCGGAAAGTAATCAAGTAGAGATTAGAGAAGCCTGTGAGGTACTGGAAACAAAATTCGATAACTTAACGGAGAGAATACAGTCATTAGAAGTGACGGTAGGAGGGATGAAAGAGAAGCTAAACAACCAGAAGGAGGAGATTCGAGATTTAAGTGAAAAGGAACAAGGCTTACAAGTAAAAATTGAACCGTTGGAGAATTATTCGCGTAGAAACAACATAAAACTGTTAAAAGTCCCGGAAGGAGCAGAAGGAGCAAATCTGAAGTCATATGTGGTTTCTCTTATTAAATCTGTATGTGAATTGGAAGAGAGTCGAGAAGAGATTGAAAGAGATATCCAGAGGGTTCATCGTGACCCTTTTACGAAGCGACCAAACAGCACTAGGCCAAGGAAAATCTTGGTTAATTTTCTAACTTATCATTTAAAGGAGAAAATCTTGAGCAGTGCATTGAAACAGAAATCATTAAAAGTCGAAAATGTAATATTCGAGATTAGGTCCGATTTATCTAAGATTACAATGGACAGGCAGTGGGAGTTGGGGAAAAGGTTAGATGAATTAAAAAAATTAGGAATTACGGCACAGTTGAAGTTCCCAGCTGTTTTGCGAGTAATGTATAATAATAAAATTTATAATATAAGAGAGACAGTCAGGGCGGATGAGCTGTTAGAACTTATAAGTAAGGAACAGACCGATCACGTAAAATGAATTTTTATTTTTGAAAAAAGCTCCCAGGCAGGTGGGGTGCTCTAAAATAAGGCCCAAATTGGCTGATATAGTGGGGGGGTCCCCTATGGGAGGGTGTTGGGAGGGGGGATTATTAATTAGGAGGGTTTTGATTTTTACTTTTGGGTTTTTTGATTTTGAGTTTTGTGTAGAAATAGTTCCTCATTCACCGAGGCAGAGGAAAGGCGGGTCACTTTAGAATGGCTAGATTAAATAAAAGTCAGGGGTTGGAGGAATCTACGATTAAATTACTCTCCTGGAATATTAATGGTCTAAGGACGAAAGCAAGACGTAATAAAATCTTACAATATTTAAAAGATTCTCCGGCGCAGATTTTTATCTTACAGGAAACTCATTTGGTTGCAGAAGAATGTAAGGAGTTATTTAAGGCTCAAAAGTGGGTACAAATGTGTTTCTGCACTACCAATAATTTTCACACAAGGGGAGTAGCTATTGTGGTTAAACAGGGAGTACAACCTAGATTGGAGATTTTAGAAACAAGGGCAGATCACGCTGGTCGTTGGGTCATAATAAGAATACGTATTGGTGAGGCAAGGTTGGTTCTGGTTGGATTCTACGGCCCGAATTGCGATGATATTGAACCTCTTAAAAGAGTTTTTTCTCAGTTAATCGATTTTTCAGATGCAGTTATCATGACAGGGGATTTTAATGTGGTGCTTGACAATGGATTAGATAGAACAGATACTTGTCGATCTTCAGGCACGCCAAACCACAATATTATTTAAGGAAGATGATGAAGGAGTATGGCCTGTGTGATATTTGGCGGAAGAGGGAAGGGGAGGCAAAGGTTTTTTCATTCTTTAATAAGAAGTATAGTCATGCTTCACGTATTGATTATTTTTTAGTGGATGATAGGTTGTTGGAAAATGTTGACAGGATTGAATATTTACCCCCGCATTTATCAGATCATGCTGCAGTAAAGCTGCATTTGACACTCCCACAGAGAATAGTTTTTAAGAGGTGGACATTGGAGCGCGCACTATTGTTGGAAGAGGATGTTTTGGTACATCTGCGTAGAGAAACTGGATTTTTTTTCAAGATTAACACAGGTTCAGCATCGTTATCAACGGTTTGGGACTCCTTTAAGGCGGTAATACGAGGGGAACTTAGGAGTATTGCATGTCACAAACACAAAATAGTCAGAGATGAAATAAATATGTTAGAGCAAGAAATGTCAGTGAAATGTAAGAAACTGGTTGGTAAAGGAGAAGGAGCCCACGAGGAAATAGGAAGAACAGAAATGACTGAGTTAAGAACACGAATAGCAAACATTTTACAGGCACGTATGGTTAGGAAATGGGAGGCTAGCAAGTTAAAACATTTTGAATATGGGGAAAACTCAGGGAAATTACTTGCCTGGAAAGCTAAAACAGATCAAGTTAGGAGTTATATTAAGGAAATAGTGATTGAAGATATGGGTGTTAAATTATCTCATGCAGAAGACATTGAACGAGGGTTTCAAGATTTTTTTACATTCTTATATACGGAACAGGCAGAGGTGCGAGAGGAAATGGTGGAGAACTGGTTAGCTCAGGATATATTACCAGAAATTTCGCAACAGAATCAGGAATTTCTTAATGGCCCTATTACCGTGGAAGAAGTGCGAGCAGCCTTAGCTAAGGGTAAGGAAGGGAAAGCACCGGGTCCGGATGGTATTCCGGTGGAGTTGTATAAAGCATTAGGTGAGGTAATTGTCCCGTTCTTGACTGAGTTATTTGGTAGGATTTTTTTTTATGATATAAGTATGCTAGTCACGTGGAATGAAACGATTATTACATTAATACCGAAACCCGGGAAAAACCCATCTTATTGCTCTTCCTATAGACCTATTTCATTATTGAACAGCGATTATAAGCTGTTTACGAAAATAGTGGCGGATAGGTTAAATAAGGTAGTAGACAGCTTAATTCATCCTGATCAGAAGGGCTTCTCGAAGGGGAGGTATTTGCATGAGTTAACATATGAATTAATAGGAGCCATAGATATGGCAGTAGAATCGGAATCCCCTTTGGGGATTATAACGGTCGATGCTGCAAAAGCCTTTGACCAGGTAAACTGGGTCTATTTAAAAACTCTGCTAAAAAAAGCTAAACTGGGAAATAATTTCTGTGGGGTAGTGAACCAGATATATAGGGCTCCTATAGCTAGAATACTGGTGAATGGGAACCTTACAGGGCCAATAGCTATAGCTAGAGGCACCAGACAGGGATGCCTGCTGTCCCCTGCACTATTTAACTTATACATCGAACCATTCACGAGGAAAATTCGGTGGAATATGATGATTACTCCTTTTAGCTGTCAGGGCTGGGAAAGAAAGCTCGCTTTGTATGCTGATGACCTTTTGTTATATACAGATGATTTAGGTACTGCATCTCCCGAGATTTTTAAACTGGCCGAAGAGTTTGGGAGGGTGTCTGGTTATCAAGTGAATGTTGAAAAAACAGAGATTATGGCTTGGAATATGGAATATAAGTCTGCTTTTCGTAAAAAGGAAATTAGATATTTGGTAATTTTGGTACCTCAAGATATTAATCAGTTAGCAGAGAGGAACCAGGAAAAATTGTTGGCAGAATGTAAGAGTTTATTGCAAGGTTGGATGCATCTTCCCCTGACGATAATAGGTCGAGTAAACTTGGTAAAAATGGCCATTCTTCCAAAATGGAATTTTCTGTTTTCTACTTCCCCACTCCCAATGCAGAAGATTCATATAGAAAATATGCAGCGCCTCATAAGCAATTTTATTTGGAGATCTAAGGGTGTTAGAATCTCTCAGAAGAAGTTTCGTCGGCGTAAGGTTCAGGGAGGTTTGGCATTACCTGAGTTGCAATATTATGCATGGGCTTTTCTTTAGAAAAATTTTAGACTTTTGTCTCTTGCGTCAGATTCCACAACAACGGGTCTAATGTTTATGATAATGGCCTCTAGAATTAACGGTGCTTCAACCAATTTTGTGTTTAAATTTGGGGACCCTAAGTTTTTCAAAAAGATAAGGCTGAAAATTATGCGAGGGCTGGCAGAAAGTTGGTATCATATTAGGCAATCTGCGAAACTTACTTACTATAACATTGATGCACCTATCTGGGACTCCCCGGGAACCCCGGAATGTTTTTGAGATGTTTTGGCATTACCGATAAGAGAAGCGGGATTAGAATATTGGGGAGAGTTGTTTTCGGAAGGGGCTTTTCTCTCTTGGGAGGAATTACAGTTAAAGATGGGTGGTGCTTTGTTCAGATGGAAATTTTTACAAATAAGAAAATGGGCTCAGGGGATAAAGGAAGGTGTTGGTATGCCTAATCCATTGAGTGAGATCAAATCAAATCAAATCAAATCAAATCATTAGCATTTGTAAAGCGCGCTACTCACCCGTGCGGGTCTCAAGGCGCTAGGGTGGAAAGGGGGGGTTATCGCTGCTCGAACAGCCAAGTCTTTAGGAGTCTCCGGAAAGCGGAGTGGTCCTGGGTGGTCCTGAGGCTGGTGGGGAGGGAGTTCCAGGTCTTGGCCGCCAGGAAGGAGAAAGATCTCCCACCCGCCGTGGAGCGGCGGGTGCGAGGGACGGCAGCAAGTGCGAGGCCAGCGGAGCGGAGGGGGCGGGTGGGGACGTAGAAGCTGAGGCGTCTGTTGAGGTATTCCGGTCCCTTGTTGTGGAGGGCTTTGTGTGCGTGGGTGAGAAGACGGAAGGTGATCCTTTTGCTGACTGGGAGCCAATGCAGGTGTCTCAGGTGTGCGGAGATGTGGCTGTTGCGGGGTACGTCGAGGATGAGGCGGGCCGAGGCGTTTTGGATGCGTTGCAGGCGGTTTTGGAGTTTGGCGGTGGTCCCGGCGTAGAGGGTGTTGCCGTAGTCCAGGCGACTCGTGACAAGGGCGTGGGTCACGGTTTTTCTGGTGTCGGCGGGGATCCAGCGGAAGATCTTGCGGAGCATGCGGAGAGTGAGGAAGCAGGCGGAGGACACGGCGTTGACTTGCTTGGTCATGGTGAGAAGAGGGTCCAAGATGAAGCCGAGGTTGCGGGCGTGGTCTGCGGGGGTCGGTGCGGTGCCGAGGGCCGTGGGCCACCAGGAGTCGTCCCAGGCGGACGGGGTGTTGCCGAGGATGAGGACTTCCGTTTTTTCAGAGTTCAGCTTTAGGCGGCTGAGCCTCATCCAATCTGCGACGTCCTTCATACCCTCTTGTAGGTTGGTCTTGGCGCTGGCGGGGTCCTTGGTGAGGGAGAGTACAAGTTGGGTGTCGTCGGCGTAGGAGGTGATGATGATGTCGTGCTTGCGTACGATGTCGGCGAGGGGGCTCATGTAGACATTGAAGAGTGTCGGGCTGAGCGATGAGCCTTGAGGTACGCCGCAGATGATCTTGGTGGGTTCTGAGCGAAACGGAGGGAGGTAAACTCTTTGGGAGCGGTTAGCGAGGAAGGAGGCGATCCAGTCCAGGGCCTGGCCTTGGATCCCGGTGGAGCGTAGGCGGGTGATTAGGGTGCGGTGACAGACGGTGTCAAAGGCAGCCGAGAGGTCGAGGAGAATGAGGGCGACTGTTTCACCGTTGTCCATCAGGGTTCTGATGTCGTCTGTGACTGAGATGAGGGCGGTTTCCGTGCTGTGGTTGGTTCGGAATCCGGTTTGTGAAGGGTCGAGCAGGTTGTTGTCTTCCAGGAAGGTGGTCAGCTGTTTGTTGACGGTCTTTTCTATTACCTTGGCTGGGAAAGGTAGAAGAGAGATGGGGCGGAAGTTTTTCAGGTCGCTTGGGTCAGCCGTAGGTTTCTTTAGTAGGGCGTTGACTTCAGCGTGCTTCCAGCATTCGGGGAAGGTAGCAGAAGAAAAAGAAGAGTTGATGACGGTCTGGAGGTGCGGGGCGATGATGTCGTCGGCTTTGTTAAAGATGAAGTGCGGGCAGGGGTCCGAAGGGGCGCCGGAGTGGATAGAGTTCATGATGGATTTGGTTTCTTCCGTGTTGATGTGGGTCCAGTTGTTGAGGGTGATGTCCGGGGAAGCGGGTTCAGTGGTGTATGGTTGGGTCTGGTGTCCGAAGCTGTCGTGGAGGTCGCTGATCTTGCGATGGAAGAAAGTGGCGAGGGATTCGCACAAATCCTGTGAGGGCGTGACGGCGTGACGGAACCTGTGATCGCCAGGGGAGCAGTGCAGGTATATGGCAGAGAGATAACAAATTCAGGTGTGTTGGTCTCACAGATGTGTACGGGGATGTAAAGGGACATGTGTTGCTGGCCCTTTATGAGTGGGCCAAAGATAGAGAGGAAATATGAATACTTCTTCAAAAGGAACAGAGCTTGTCTCTGGCGTAAGTATCGCAGGAGATGTGGAAGTAGATCACCCCGAGCCCACTAGGAGGCCCTCACAGAGTGTGTACTTGGTATTGGGGGATCCTGGAAGGGGTAGATGGTGAGTTTGTACTACCTACCGATTTGTGGAGGAAATTTTTTTCAGAAGACGTAGCTAAAAGGGGATGGGAAGAGTCATTAAAAATGCTTTTTGATATTGTGAAACCAGCCACTCTTAGGAAAAATCATTATTTCACATTACATAGAGTGTATATTTCCCCCGAGAAACTATCAAAAATGAAAGGAGGGCAAGAGGTGGAATGTCCAAAATGTGGTTTATTACAAGCAACTGATATTCACATGTTTTGGGAATGCCGTGATATTCGATTCTTCTGGGAAAGAGTATGCGAAACAATTTCATGTATACTAAACCGGGGAATTGAACCCTCTCTCCAGTTAATAATATTTGGCCAAGTTCAAGACCAGCAGGGGTGGTCAGGTCGGGACACTATTGCAGATAAAAAGTTTGTATTTTATGCAATACTGTTGGGGAGGCGAGAAATTTGTAGAAAATGGATTCTAAAGACCCCCCCAGACCATTCAGAATGGCTTAGGGATGTTTTTTCTATAGCAGAATTGGATCAAAAGATGGGGGGAAAGGAAAGGACGCGAGGGAATTTTTGGGTAGCATTAATGAATTGGAAATCAGGAGATTGATGTATAGATGTCTTTGTGTTTAATGTTGGAGTAGAATTGTATTTGTATTTGTGATATCTGTCCAATGATTTTACACCCTGCTCCGAAATCCTCACAGAATTGGAACAGTCTGAGGATTGTTTGAGAGTAATAAACAACCCCTGGCCGAGGAAAATCTCCTGCGCTTCGGTTGAAAAGGGAAAGGAGGTTGTATATGGCCTAGGGTGAATGAGGACACAAAAAACAAAAACAAAAAAAAATAGAGTCAAAGGCCTTTTGGCTTCTAGTGACAACAGTACAGCATGCTCGCCCGTAAAGTGCCTATGTGTCGGGCACTCAAACAAGCACCTGAATTTATGAGGTTTAACCCTCTTCCCCATCTGCTTGAGTGATTTGTGGACCCATCTTTGTCCAACTTCCCTTCTTGCTTCCCAGGAAGCCTTATTGCCCTCCTTGTACAATTTATGTTGCATGCTGCTATAGTGTGTCCTCCCCTCCTGTTGAACAGGTTGCCTACATTTTTCTTTAGTCAAGTCAGTTTAACACAATAGTCCTAGATCTGTGGATTTAACTAAATCTGTCTCCATTTGTGGTAGACAGACATCTATTTCAACAACCTCTCTCAGTCTTTCTTGGCTCTTACCTATGACATGGGAAATCAAAAGGGGTTTGTAGGCCTCCCACCACACGGAAAGCTGTTAGTGCATCAATCCCACATTTTTCTAAAAGTATTGCTTTGTGGTTTCCATCAAAAGTCACCATGTTTCCCAGTCGGTTAGTTCCCACGGGTCTAATCATCATCCAGCTCCACCTCCGGGCACCAGCAATTCAAACATTGTGGTTATCCGGAGCAGTCAGAAATGACCTATGCCAAAGTAATGAGTATTCTGAAATTTACTCCCCTGTGTCTTTCTGAGCATGCACAGTGATTAGAAGTGTTTATTGTTCAAAGCTCCTCCCCAGTCCTCTCTCTGCTCTCGGAATCTGCACAGGATCCAGCCTTTACCCCAGATCCCTGCAAGAGATCACCGGAGAAAAAGACATTCAGCTTCACTGGAGATGAGCCGGGTTTACAGGAGGTCAATCCAGTGATAAGCACGAGTTGGGAAAATATGTCAATTCTTCACCTTTGCCCCCACATCTTAAGTGTCTACCCCCTTCACTGATATTGATGGTGGCAACCCCAGAGGTCTCAGAATCACTCAGCTCGAACTAGGAACTGCGTGACCAGGCGTGGCCAGGCATTGGAGTCCAGGAGCCAGCTGGGGAGTAGCTGTCGGAGGTCTGTGAGAGGTCTGCAGAGGTCTGCAAGAGGGTGGTGGGTGTGGGGCTGGAGTTGAGAGGGTGTGAGGACGCTGAGGCAGAGGCAGGAGATTGGAGCTGCCGGATTACCGGGGACGGTTGGTACAGTACGGGATGGTACAGTACAGTACAGTACAGTCGGGTTCGGGTTGAGCGTTGAGGGTGGAAGGTGGAGGGTCGAGGGCAGGGCAGGAAGTTGGGGCGGAGGAGCTGTGGTAAGTGGTGAAGAGCGTGTGGGGGTGAGCACAGGGTCATTACCATTGTTCACCCTGTTTCATCTCTGCTGCCTACTCTGCCCTTCCTGGCCCTTGGTCCCTCCACTCCTTCTCCCTCCCACTCCACCCAGTTGCCCTCCTTACTGCTGCTGTTGCAACTGTTCTCCACTGTTCTCCGGCTGTCATCTGCTGGCTTCGGCTGCCCTCAGGTCCGTCCTACCCCTCTCCTCCCCTCCCTCCTGCTCCTACGGACCTTCACTGGCCCTCACTAGCTCCTGTCGGTCCTAGTTCCTGATTCCTCTCCTCCTCACACTTTTCCTCACCTCATCTTGCTTTTCTCCTAAAGCCTCCTGAAGACTGCTAGGACTGTTAGGACAACTGTGCTGTATCGCGTGGAGGGCTATGAGCGCAGTGGCCGGAGCAGGCCACCGCTGAGTCTGTGCCAACGGGTTCTTGCAGGAGCGGCCCAGCTAGGCCTGGGTGCGGCCTGTGAGACCCCAGTGAGACCCACTCGTAGCTCATCCTCGTAGCTCATCTTCTCAATCACCTTCTCCCTGCTGACGGTCTGCATCATTCTAAGCACCCCCTCAGGGCAAACGTCAAGGAAAAAAGGAGGAGGCTGCCAGGAATTAAGCTGCTACTTGTCATCACCTAGTGTTAAGACCAAAGGTGCCGCTAGAGTGCTGCAAGAGTGTACCAGGAGTGTAGCAGGTGAGCAAGAGAGCGAGAGAGCTGCAGGTCCAAAAATGTGCTCCACGAGAACCAGGCCACACCCTACCTCTAGCCGAAGAAAGAAGCCAAGTCGGAGAGGGAAGATCAACCCATCTGAGACTCTAGTCAATGTCACTGATACTACGGATATAATTGATCAGTTACTGCCTCTACGGAACAGCAGCTCTAACTTGATCATCTCAGTCGACCAGACAGGGTCCCACAGCAAGATTCGTTTAGGAGGCTCGAGGACTGTGCAAGACATTCTTACAGCTGCAAAGGTCCAGCCAAAAATTGATGCAAAATTTCTTCTTCTTAAGGACCCGGCATCAACTATCTAGGTGGCAAATCCAAGTATTCCGGGCATACCATCCCCCTTGGAACCGATTATTATCAGCCAGGTAGCAGCCCTTGGTTTATCTCCAAATCCAGTGTGCACCCCTAAAAGCCCTAAAACTGTTGAGCACACATCTACTCCATCAGTCTTCCTGCCTCAGGGGCCATCTTCCTTACAAATGATAGCTAAACCGTTTACAGTGGCACAGGTCCACTCGTATGGCACCAGGATGGAGTTTCCGCCCGCAGACCAAATTGGTAGCAGCGATGGCTGCACAAACAAACTTACCTTAGAGGACTCTAACCATTTTTTTCTCCCTCTCTGCTGTCATTGCCACCAAGACAGCAATCCCAGCAAACCAGCTTAGTTCAGTAATGCCTATTGGATTCACCAGGCTTGAGCCCAAACTATCTACCAAGGGCCAATTCCTGTGACAGCCTCCCCAGTGCAGTGCAAGCAGACCTAAATTCAGGCCAACACTCATTAAAGCATCCAAAGTACCCAATAGACAGACCCTGCCTCAGCCCACCCCGACAGCTCTGTACTCTGGGATAAGTCAGCAAGCTGCTTACAGCAGAATCCGTCATCACTTAGTTCTCTGGAATGGGAGGCAATGGTGGCAGTATATGGAGACGGTGATGATGGCGGCGTCCTGTGGCAGAGTCAATCTTGCTCCACTCTGTGTTCATCTGCAGGGATTTGCCCTAATGCGAGGCCCCAATTGGGGACCGATATTCCTTTTGAGATTGTCGCGGCCACAGACACACCAACAGTTTTGAACATCATACAGAGCACCCTTCAGCTCACTGCTAAAGCCCTAAACCTACAATCCACCAAAATGGACACCCAAATTAAGCTGCTAAATACATTAGCAGTCTTCACTTCAGGAATTGATTCAAAAATTGCAGATCTCAACAGTTTGATAGTTAGAGCCCAGAACTCTGCAGACTCCTGGTTACCCGCCTGTCCTTGTACATGTTGTTCAATCCTAGACAAACTAGGTTCCTTACCAGGAACCTTAAGTAGTGTCTTTGAGGATTTGAAAAGAGCTCTGGCTCAACATGAGACGGTTGCTCCCAGACTTGCCTCTAACCCCATGAGCGACAACCCCCGGCAGCCTTTAACAACGTGTCTGCAGGATACGTCCTCGAGCCTTCCAAGCTCTATTCACAGGAGCCCACGCATGGACATCCAATGCCAGCGAACAATCAAGCAGCACCGCTCCCCAGGACTTCCTTGCAAAACCTAGACTCGCCGAGCAGCCTCCCTAGGAGCCAGAACTTGGGGCCTCCTCCCGGCCTTGGGGCCCCTCTTCCTTCTGACACAATCGGCACCCTAGCTACAATTCATTCGCCACCCCCACCCCGGAAGAAGAGCCAACGGAAAGGAAGGAAGCACAGGCTAAGAGCACCCAATAAGAAGAATATTACTTCCTTCTTCAGCAGCCTGGCAGAGGGTCCCAAAATATCGACCTGCTCTCCTTTAGGACCTCAGATTCAAGTATATACACCTTCATCAGAAGGTAAGATGGGTCACCTAGTCCTCTTAAACTGGCGATCCGCTCTAGTTCCGCCTCCTTACAAAATCAATTTTGACGAGGCGCCTCCGTTGGTGAACCTAGTAGAAACGCCACTGACAAAGGTGGCACACCCCAGACTGTCTTTCCGGGAACCGACAATTGCACTTCATCAAATACGCCCCTCATTGTTATAGCAAACTTTGACAAATGATCTCGCCAGGTCCAATTGTCCCAAAACTTAGTAAGTCAAGAAAGGGTCAGGGTGAGGGTGCAGGAGAGCGACTTTACATCGACAGAGCCAACAACTTTCGAGGCTACCGGACCTCAAAACAGGACCAGCCACATGACACCCCAGTTGCAAGGAGCCCCTATGAGCCCTCCGTTGATCCTGCGTAACAGTGGTCCAAACTCTACAGTAACTTTGTTGCATCTGGAATACAGATTGAGAGGCACATTTGACCTGCTGAACGGTGGGAACATTCTATGGCTGCTAGGACAGCCTTCCGAAATCGCAAATCTTACCTCAGCGGATATGGTCTCAGTGGCATTTATCCCACCTTTGGCACCCCAGACAAATGAAGTAACCGAAGTGACTTGGACCTCAGCAGAGGTAGCAGAGCAAGTGCTTGGAGTAGGTACTATGCTCAGGAGATGGGGGATACATATAACCCCCGTAACACAACCTGCTTATCCACATCCTTGATTAAATCGACAGGGCGGCGGATGGTCTCAACTATCAACCAGCGATTTCAATAAGACTTAAAGGAACTCAAGGAATTCTCACGGCAGGATGCTCTTGGGGAACATGGCCTAGTACAGCACCCTCACCCCGCTCCGGGGCCTAATCTCTTTCTAACGACAGGAGCTTGTTACCTAGCACCCTGAGCACAGGTTCAAGGCAATCATGATGGGACAGGTCAAATACCAGCAACCAAGAGGACAAGCCTAATTTTGCAACATGTAACTGGAATATTAATGGGCTACTGGACAAACTGGAGGACAAGTGCCTACTTAATTATCTAATGTCATTCTAGATAATAATGTCGCAAGAGACCTGGACAGAATCTCCACCTACAATCGCGGGATTTGTGAGTTTTGGGCACTTGATTGGCGGGGTCATCACATATCTCAGTTTAACAATGAAGGGGCACTACCACATGCACCCAGTTACATGCAGAAATCTGCTGCAGTTCTTCTTTCTGCAACACAAGGTTCATCCACTCTTCATCTAGCCTAATGAACATCTATATCCCACCGGGGAAAACCTGCAAATTAGAAGCTGCACGTCTGCTGAAAGAGAACATTGAAGAACTAGTCAATAACATTCCAAATCCCCAACTGATTCTAAGTGGTGATTTCAACTTGAACCCACTGGGATCTGAGCTTTACGACGAAGCCACCATGGTGCAGAACTTCTTCTGGCAGATACCAGACCAAGTTCTACCTGGAACTTGCAAAGGGGATAGACTAGGGAAACAACTTATAAAAGATCTTGAAGCACTAAGACTTCGATCCGTCAACGGCCGCTATAGAGCGGATCAACCACCTTCATTTATATTTTTTAATCAAAAGGCACGATCGATAATAGACTATACGATATTATCTCTACTGCTATTTGGCCGAATTTTGAAATTTCAGGTAACAAGTAGAGGGGAGAGCGACCACTTACCGCAAGAGCTGCATTTTAGTCAACCAATTGAACATCATGAACCTACAGACGCGTTACAGCGAGCCATGTATATAACTAACGGGAGGCGAACTAAGTGGTCCACCAAGACCACTTCCGTGCTGGCAGAGACAGCCAAGCGAATATGGTCCCTTAAACTGAACCTCGCAGGCCCTGAGCAAGCAACACAAACAGCCTTGGACAGGTTTGTAGTAGAGCTTCTGGCATCCTACCAGTAGAAGTTTCAAGGCACAAGACCCCCAAGCTTACAAAGCCCTTAATCCTGAAGGTACACAAAGACACTTAAACGGAACTTAAACACCGCCCTTCGCCCCCTTCAGAAAGAACCTAGAAACGAGTCCCTGAGAGCGCTGGTCGCCACCTCCAGATTGGCCTATAGAGGCCACCTATGGGCACACCAAAGAGATAAAGCAGCCGATTGTCAGGATACTTCAATTAGATTTCCTCAAAAGCAGAAGATAACTCCTCAGTCCCGACCCGAGCTACTCACAACAAATTTTAATCCTTCGTGCTGAGTACCCCCGAGGGGGAAAGGGGAATGGGATTGTAGAGAGACTGATACAGAGATGATGAACGTCAGTACTCAATCTGCCTCTTCACATCTAAAATTGGATGCAGCACCTGCAAGAGTCACAGTCGCAATTACTACGGACATACAACATCAGTTTTACACTTTCTACTCTTAACATTTAATTTTCTTTAATTCTATTATTTCTTCACTCACCCTGAGTTCTCTGTAGCCTTGCTTCTCTCTATGAATGATAAGCTCTTCTTAAAAATGCTTATTACTGATTCTAGAAGAACTTCTCAACCTTTGTTAGAGATTGGTTTTATGTTGCTATATATATATATATATATATATATATAGTGGGTGATAATGCGTTCTCCAAATCAGCTGATGTTAGTTGGTTTCTACTTTACATTAGAGAGTTCAATTACGTTTATTGCATTGGTAATTCTTGCTTGTGAAAGTTTGTTTCTCCTGTCTTATTTTGACTTCTGTCAATACTTGTATTTGTAAATGCTTGTTTATTAAAGTTTGTTTCTTCTTTCTTACTTCGACATCTGTTGATAACTTGTATTTGTAAATGCTTGTTTATTAAAGTTTGTTTCTCTTTTAAACTCTACTTTGGTTTATTACCGTTGCATTTGTAAATGCTTACTTGTTAACATTCATTTCTCCGTTAAACTCAGCCTTCATTTATAACCTTGGTATTTGTAAATACTTGCTTGTTAAAGTTCGTTTTTCTTTTGACTTAAACAGGAACCTTGTAACCATAAGGTTTATTCATACATTAAACTCTGTAGCCTTGCCAACCCTCCACTGGAACGGTCTACTATCAAACTCCTCGAATAAACCTTGACAATATTTATCACGTTTTCTGTAAAATAGTCTTCAAAGGTAATTTTACCTCACAGGAGTTTCTGCTCTGAAGCGCGCTCTCTCTCCACAAAGCTGATTCCTGTCAGACCTCAGTTGAAGTGCGAAGCTTCCAGCTGGTGAGCTCGTAACCTAGCAACCAACCGATTGCAAGACTAGAACTGTAACTAACCTTGAGGCCTCACAACGGCCATCTTGAATCTTCTCTTCTTGATTCTTCCTTTGAAATAAGCGCAAGATTACTCTGCAAACCTTCTTCCAGTTTGGGCTTTGCTGTCTCCACTGAGGATATCTCTTTGCTTTTCTCAAGCATTTCTTTGATTTGATTTAGAAAGTTTGTGTGGTCATGACACCGAGCTAGCAGGAAAACTCCTGCACACATCAAAGACAAATTCGGCATGCACAGTTTTGGACATCCTAAGCTCTGCAACATACATCCGCCCCATGATTAACATCTCTGAGCCCATCTGGTATCAGTACCTCTCCTGCCGTTTTGGCTTTTCAACTAAGAGCCCTGTAGGTGAGGGTGCCTGCCCCCAGGCAAAAGCCACACCTGTACCTCCACCGGCTCTTCAAAACAACAAATATGCAGCTGCTTTGCGATCCCTCAGAAACAGCGAGGAAGAGAATTATTAAGTGCCGGAATGAGGGAGCACTGGGACCCAATGGTATCCCTGCCGCCCTGTACAGAGAGGATCTAGATTTTTGGGCAAAATATCTCTCGACACTCTACAATTGCATTCTTGCCACTAACATCATCCCTCAAGCATGGAGAGGTTCAACCATCACCCCTATCTTCAAAGGAGGTGCGACCTACAATCCAGCAAATTATTGATTAATTGCACTTCTAGATGTTGAATCAAAAATCTTTGCAGGGAATCTCTTGGAGGAGCATGAATTCTGGGCTAACGTCAATAACCTGATCTCATTTACCAAACTGGATTCTCAAAAGGGGTGGGTATGACTGCCAATCTTACGGCCGTCGCACTACTATTTGATCAATGTTAACGTGCCAAGAAGTCCCTCTTTCCTTCATTTATAGACTACAAAGCTGCATTTGGTCGAGTAGAAAGAGGAAAACTTTGGTTTAAACTTGCAAGCTGGGGCATTCCCCCCAGTTGTTGAAAACAATAATCCTTCCTACACAGACACCTAGCTGAGGGTTAAATTGGGTGGCGAGACGCACCTCTCCAAGAAAATTCCCACTCTTCAGGGTCTGCGCCAGGGATGTGTACTTGCACCCCTTCTTTTTAATCTGTTTATGGCTGATTTACTGGCGGAACTGGACAAGGTGAACTCGCATCCACCAAAGTTGAGGCAAACTGCTATGACAAGCTTGATGTACGCCGATGATCTCATCCTTTTCAGTCACACTAGAATAGGCCTGCAGAGACTACTTAACGCAATAGCTGAATTTTCTAAAAAAATGCTCTCCTTAGCAACCTGAATAAATAAAAAATCATGCCCTTTAAGACCACTGCGTGGCTGCGATATCAGTGGTTGTTGGGTAACAACAAGGTTGAAACAGTGCGCAAATATAAATATCTAGGGGTTCTTCTTGACAGCAATAGCTCATTCAAGCCCCATCTGGAGTCCGTTAGACGGAAATCCATCTCGCTTGCATTCGCGTTTAACAGTGTCAAAAAAGCAACTGGTTCTTTAACCTATCTGCCGCTATTAAAGGTCATCCAAGCCAAACTAATTCTAACAATCACACATTGCAGCAAAGTTCTAGGAGAACATGGTGACGAGCACTTGGACAAAATAATCACCAAGCTCTTCAAGAGGTTGTTCAGCTTACCGAATCATGTTTCACCAGCCCAAGTCCACCTAGAATTTGGCTTGGTTAGGCGGTCTCTAGCAAGGAAAGGGACATTTATCAATCTAAACCATAAACTTAAGGTAGTTAGGGAAGGCTCCCTAAGCTCTCTTATTTGGATGGAAATGACTTTGGACCTGACTTCCCCCTTCTGTCTCTACCTTAAGTCCTCCCTGACAACATTGGGCCTGGTAGATCAAGTACCCCAACTTAGCTCATACCAGCTTGTCAAACGTGCAACGAAAGTAAGTGTCAAGTCTCTCTCACATCTTCAGGACAAAGAGGCTTTATCAAAACAAAGCCATGCCTGGCTGGTTCTGTTATCATACGGCACTCTAACCCCACAACTTTTATCTGGGAGCAGCAGTTAATCCATGGATCAAAGCAGCCTTCATGAAATACTGAATGGGCTGCCTTCTAACATATGCCCACCTCCCTAGGTGAATGCGAGTTAATACGATAGATACATGTCGGCTATGTGGGCTGGCTCCGGAAAAGCTGCACCTTCAGATATGCCTACAACAGATCGTAATAGGCTCCTACGACCAGTCTGGCTTCAAATGGGGCTGCAGAGGTGCAGACCAGTGATACTGGCAGGCTTTAAAGGGGACGACATGCAGCTCAGCTGCAGACTGGTTAAATTCTTGGATAAATTAGGGCGCCTTCTTCAAGAGACTGAACAAGCAAGATAAGCGTGCACAACCAGCCTGCAAGCAACTTTGTAGTACTGCGTAACTACGCTGAATATTTTTAACTTAAACAAATTTTATTATTGTATTTTACAACTCCTTGTTTTCCTTTTCTTTTTCTTTCTTTCTTTCTTTCTTCTTTTTTTTGTTCTCTCCGTGCAATGGTTTTAATTGACCGAACACGCTAATAAATAAATCAATACTCCCCGGGGGCAGAATTTATTCCTGTCTCAACATAGCATTTATAGCATTAGGTACGTACGAATATTGCAGAGTTGTCAGTTGTTCCTTCCTCCAAAAGCCCTCCAGTCCCAACACCACAGTGAAATTGAGTAATCATTTACCATCCCTGAAACTCTGCTTTCCAGTGTTATCCTATCCATGGTTCCACTCACAGATAAATTGAGGTCACCCTGATGACCAATAGGGTGTCTGGGACCTTCACCATTCATTCTCCCATGTCACCCAGTAGCATCTTTTTAAGGCCCTGTAGAAGTGTACCATGAGGCCACAGGTAATTTGTGCCCATTCCATTCCCACAACATTGCAGCACAGCACCCCATCTGATCTGTCTTGGTAACATCAAGGGAAGCAATCTCTGGCCCAAGATTCCCACTACCCGAGAACCTGAGGTAAAGCCGGAATGAACCAGGACTCTGTATTTTCCCTACCTAACCAACCACAGTTGTTGTCCATTAAGTGAGTCTTTTGCAGGAGTATGAGGTTGGGTTTTGTTGTAACATGAACTTAAGCACCACATCCCTTTCATTCTACTTCCCGGCCCATTGATATTACATGAAAGGAATGAGAGACTTAGGCTTCATTTGTCACTTCTTCCTCCCATGTCTGCTATTCCAATTCCCAACTGCCTCATGTCACAAGTGCACAACTACCCACCACCCCAATGCTTGGGGTGTCTGTCACCCACCCAAACTTAACATCAGCCTGTTTGTATACGCTAGGTCTCCACACACTTCACGAAGTTTACACCTTATTGGTTAGTGCCAAATGTCACCAATTCCTACAACAGCACAGCAGCGTCAGACTACTACAATAAACATTCTGTCCTTGCTTCTTCAGCCTCGTCCATGCTACCCATGATCCTTCAGGCTGCATGAGTTGACTTTCATGTATTCTGTTGACTCGCAGAGTGTGGCCCGTGGGAGGGGTCTGTGGCTGGGCGACGCTATGGTCCACTAGCCGACCTTCCAATACTATCCATATTCTGGTGGAGGTAAGAACCATTAATTCTCCTCTGCAATTAGCAGCTTAGCAGGGAATATCATCACATACTATATTCCTCGGTTGCACAGCTACTTTATCACCTTGTCGAAGGAGTGCTGCCTCGCTAGTAATTTCTGGGTGAAGTCTGGGAACACCATTATGCTGTGATTTCTATATGTCAGCATACCATGCTCTCTCACCACATGTAGAAGAGTATCTCTGTCCCTGTAGTTAATGATTCAAACTCTAATAGGTTGGTATCTCATCCTGGGTTTTGGTGGGGTCCAGGCACAATATCTGGTGTGTCATCTCCACTACAGTATGAGAAGAGAAGTTGTTTGGTTTCATAGTGATTAGGCCAACGTTCTTGATAAAATGTTCCATATTTCCACTTTCCAGGAATCCTAGGAATCCCCCCAAGCAAATGTTGTTGCAGTGCAAACTCCCCTCTGCATATTCTGCCCCAGTTGTTTTCTGAATCCATGCCATTATCTTCTTGTGGACATTATCCCACAAGAGGTTAATGTCCACCGCCACATTGTCTATTTTCATTCCTAGGGTCGACTAACTCACTATAATTGTGGCCCACAGCTCCCATAGTGGGAATTCCCCATAGGTAGACCACTTGTTTTGATGTTTCGAGTCTTCACTGAGTGCCATACTTTGATTGCAAATGTATCCATTTTGTTGCCTTGGGAGGCCCTATGTCCTTTGTCCCAGATCATGGCACACATTGAGTGGAATGAGAACCTACCTGAGCAGATCAACAGTCAAACATTAACATTCCAAATCTAGACAGTTGAAACACTCTGAGGTGCTCCAAAACCGTTACTCCAAGGGAGAGGGATGAATTTGTTGATGCTCCTAGTCCATCAAGGTCTACTGGCATTATAGAGCTTGATCTTCCACAGGTGTGCACTCCTCCTGAAGGACCCTAATGGGACATTCCAATTTTACAGTTTTACTCACCTTCTTCTGTGGGGTGGAGCCACACAGTGTATCTTGTGCCGTTCGCCTGGAGCACAAGAACTCTTACTCAGGTTCCTCACTGCCCTCACAGCGCAGTATACTTTTCTCCCTCCCTTACGGTGGGAGCCAGACCCAACAACTTGGCTCACAGGGACTCCCTGGTGCCTCAGCCCAAAATACCTCTAAATAATTACAATATCAAGGAATGGCCAAATTGGAACATGCAATTTGTCAAATATATGAGCAATGTAGGGGATATCAAAAGTAATACTGAAGGAGGGTCATAGTGGCAGATACATTCAACAACACTGCAGGAATACAGTGCAACCACAATCTACAAGATGATCACAATGACTTCTACAGTCTGTGTGAGAGGCATTTGAGGGACATTCTCAACATAAAAAGAACTGTCTGTGCAACGTAAGGAACAAGACATGAGCCCGAGTAAAGTAATGACACTGTTCATTATGTAAAGAACGTACATGCTGGATAGCTATCAGATTTTTGAATTTAACTTTTCTGTACACTAAAAAATTATTTTCCTTAAAAATAACACAACACATATTTTAAAGCATTTCCCCGTCAAACATGGTAAAAATCTACAAGGCCAAATGTATCCCGGCGGCTACTTATGGATCATGTATCTGGGGGTATACGAACTGCCATGCGAATCAGTTGGTGGAAAATGACTTCCTGAGATACCTGCTAATGGCACCAAATAGCACGTCATCATATATCAGCCATTCGGAACTAGGGGTCCACTTTGTAACTGACCTCATTAAGATACAGCCTCTATTATTATGGCATAAAGTGTGGACCTCTGAGCATACCGGATTAAACCAGGCAATACTATCCGACTGCATGAATCTAACATACTCGCTTAGAGTTCCCTGGCTAAGATATATTATGACCTTTTTAAAAAATATGGGCTGTGAAGCATATTACCAAAACCCACAATCACTGGAAAAAATAACCAGGAGAGATTTGAGGGCTTTGACTTTGAAGCACCTGGATGAACAGAGATGGGAAGTGGAATCAAAAAAATCTACAGTAATGTCTAACCAACTAATTCTGTCGACGGATGCAGTCCAGCCCTACTTAGTAAGCGTGGCAAATCCCCGACATCGATTTGTCCTTACAAGATTCCGCTTAAATATTTTCCATCGGCTAGTAACCTTTCGGATTATGTGCGACTGGAGTACAGTTTTAAGAGTATGTCCATGTGATGCAAAAGCTCCCCAATCTACAATGCATGTGGTCCTCTTTTGTAAATGTTATGATATTCCAAGAAAACGTATTTTATTGCCTTTTTTAAGATCGACTAACTTGCGTCAGTGCCGCGACGCGTATTTTAGTTTACAGATTTTATCCTCTATTGAAATGTGTGGAATTTTAGCAAATTTTTTATGTACAGTACTCTCTGTAAGGAAGTCTATGGGCGTACTGAACTAATTTTATTTGGAAAATTTGGAACTTCCGGTAAACTGCTCATTCTCCAGAAAATACTGTAATTGAACTCGATTTTGCACTGATGTAAATTTATCAAGTTTTATACACCAGTCCTTGAATGAATTATGATGTGTTTTATTATCTTCCCTATTTATTTATAATTTTTCTTATACATATTTATTAATGTACTATTACTTGTTACTTTTATGGCCTGTTGAAAGCCGAATAAAGTCTGTTTGATGATGATGAAGCATTTCTATAAGGAATAATGCACTCATAACACTGGCATGCATTCCATTATAATAAACAATATGCTGCTTGTAGAGGGGGAAGCCTTTTTTCAAGGTTTTTGCATTCACCAAAGTTATTCTGCCACATTTAGAAAATAATACATCTCATACATTTTAATGTAAGAACTGCCTTAGAGGTGAAATGATACACCAAACAGTCAATAGCTTAAGGTGAGAGGTGCTTACTCCTCTGGAGCCCATTGTACCTACATTGGCTTAGAACAGCAGAGACAAACGTTCCGTGAAACAGCTGCTCCGTCTTGCAAGACCAAAACAGGTCAGTGTCCTTCAGATAAAATTTGCCAACCATACCTATTTCATCTGCATAGTAAATATTCACGGTGGCTGTAGGAAATTAGGTTGTTGCTTGGTAAGAACCCTTCTGAAGCAGAAGCCACAATCTCTGTAAGAATGAACTATAAAAGTCACTAAATTTGCTGTGCTTAACCCCAGAGGGCTTGGCACTAAAGCAGTCAGTCTTAACTTAGAGACAATGTGTTAAGAATGTATTCAGCATACAAACAGTAATACAGTGAAAAAGCAACACAAGAAAAACCACACACAAATTTAGAAAAAAAAGAAAATGTAATCAAAAATGTGACATCAAAATGATTCAAATCCAATCAGTAGGCCCGAAGTTATGAAGTTTTAAAGTTTTTAGTGAAAAATACACCTAATAGATCAAAGTGTTAATCGCAGGCATCAAGTTGCGCAAGACTGAGGCAGTCAAAAGTTATGGCAAACTGCATGGAGTGTGCTTTGGAAATACAAGGTGGATTGGGCCTGGTCTCTGCTTACCTTCGGACTTAGAAGACTTTTTTGATGAAAAATGTCTAAGAAGGTGAGGTTCAGCAGTGCAAGACAGTCAGTGGTGTCTGAGGAGGAGGGGTTGTTGTCGGGGAGCCATTGGACAAGGTTGGAGTGAAGATTTCTACATTTGGACTTTGTCACTTTTTTGGAAGTTGAAAATCTCCACTGGGATGAAGCTGCAGGAAGTAGCCAACCAGGATTCCATGAGGTAGGGTACCCTTCATAAGAGGAGCCACTGAACAGGATTTGCTGCTGCGGAGAAGAACGTAGCGGGAGCTACCGCTAAGTCAGGCTGACCAACGGTAACACCCATTCTCCTGTTGGTTCTCAGAAGGCTTTCTGTTGGAACATTTTCAAAGTCCCAAGCTTGAGTTTTTGGCAGTCTGGGTAGTGTTAGCTTCACTTCCAAGGGTCTGGCACTGGGTGGGAACCACTTTCAAGGCAAGACTCACTTCCGGTAGGTTCAAGTTGTGGGTTCAAAGTCGTTGGAGATTTTTGTGTCCCTGTAGCTCAGAACAGAAGGTCATCCAGCTAGCCCTTGGAGTCACTCTAGTAGTCCTGGGATCACACAACAAGGCAGGCATCACGCAGCAGGGCACTCTTCTGGTGGATATTTTTTTTAAATGCAGCTTCCTTTGATCAAATAAGTATTTTACTGTCACAAATCTCCTTATTGCCACTATCTATGCAGCAGATGTATTTAAAATAAATGTATACGTTGAATTCTAGACTCTGCTTTTCGAGCTGTGTCCCTCATGACTGCCACGCCTTGACACCCATTTTAAATGGTCCCAGAGGATTGTTTTTTCAAATTCTGGACAACTGGACAGTGAAAAAAAACACTATGAGGTAGCACCAGCCATGTCACAGCACTTCTATTTCTTATGGCAAGTGAAGGGAAGCAACACAGACTATGGTAGGGTTGGAGGGGTGGAGGTGGGAGTGGAAGAAGCAACATAGAGAAGGGGAGTTGGTAGTAGAAGAACCAACATGGACAAGGGGGGTGTGAAGGAAAGAAGCAACACTGGAAGCAGGTGTAGGAGGAGGAAGAAGCAAAACACACAACAGGGCAAAAGTGGTGAAAAAAAATATGGACAACAGGGTGGTGGGAGCCGAAAGAAGCAACAAGGGTAAGGGGAGGTGAGGGGGAAGAAGTACTTAATCCATGCTCCACACAGAAGTAGAGGGCGTGGAGCTGACACATGTTGGCCAATCAGAAAAAAAAGAAGCACTACCGGAAAAGGAGCTTTGGCTCTGCTCACATATTGGCAGCCATAATCACAGCCCTGATTGTTTTGCTTTTTTATTCAGCTGTCTAAGTTTGAACGTTCAAGAGCCCACACATGACATTGTAATGCTATTAAAGTGTAACTAGATACTTTATGGCATTTAGGTCTGGCAGCAGCACAGATGGAGGAACAGCAGTCATTAACTTCAGACTTCAGAATGCAGTTTTGTGTTTTGAGAGCTGAGGATTTTTGGTTCTGGGTTGGCAGTGCAACTGTCGTCTAACCTTATGTGGTCAATAAAAAAGAGTTTAAAGAGTCCTGCTGAAAGAGAGGTTTAGGTTCCATGCATGTTAGTTCTTCTTGGTACAGTATTTGATAGGGCCAAATGAGTGTACGTCTATTAGAAAGACTGCTTGTTTTACACCTTTTGGGATCTGGCAAAGCGTATACAAAATAAAGCAGGACCAAGTTGGTTTCAGAGGCAAGCCAATGATCATGGCTATAGGCCTGATATGTTTATTATGAAATGTAATGATAAAGGCGCTAGTCCTGATGTATTTATTTTGAAAAGCATATGTTGAATCCAAAAAGCAATTAAGTTTGCATTGTTGTTACTCTGCATTAACGCCTATGGATGGGCCTTTTGTTAGCCCTGAGAGTACCATAGTAGCCAGGAGCTCTGGTGTTGGCCACACACCCTTAAAACCCTGGAGGGTTTTACTGTGTTGCTTCTCTTGTTTTTCAAGTTGTTTTGTTCTGTATATTGGCAATTCTATACCTTTATGCAAGATGGCTGAATTTGAATTGCCTGGTGCTGGATAAATTGTGAAACCAATGTTAAAGGGTAAAGGCATAATCAGTCCATAGGGAAAGGTCATGCCAGATTTCATAGGTCTTATCTGTTTATTGTGAAAAGTTATGACACAGCTAGTAGACCTGACCTACACATTGTGAAAAGCATACGTTACAGACAATAGACTTTTAAGGATGTATTGTTATTACACTCTGCTAAGGCCTTTAAGCAAGTATTTTCTTACATGGAATCTCGCAATTACTGTGATGGGCAAGGGTTTGAGAACCCTCTTGGAATGGTAAACTGATGTTACACTAGAGACAAGAGCATTCCATGATGGTCTTCTTATTTAGAGAAAGTGGTCATGTGGGACATAGTGCACTGCTGATGAAATGACAAGCAAGAAACCCTTTAGCACTGCTTGGAAAGCTGCAACATAATCTAATCCTCACGCTCAGTACAGGAGGGCTCATTTGGTTTTGGTGATGAGCCAGTTATAACAAATACAGGCCTGATTGTTTCACTTGGAAAAATATTTTTGTTGCCATAAGTCTTATCTGTTGATTGTGAAATGTTATGGTAAAAGCATTAGGCCTCACATATTGATTGTGAAAAACATATGTTAAAATCAGTAGACATTTAAGGGTGGACTGGTATTTCTCTTTATTAAAGAATACAGATAGGTATTGTGTTACATGGAAGGTCACAGATTACCTATGTAGGTAATGATTTTGTTTTGGTTACGGCTTCTGACCACCCAAGGAGGAGAAGATTTGCACTTGATTAACTCTTGCTTCAATCTCTTCTTAGCTGCGTGCCAAGATCTTGTTATAAACAGATAATTAAATAAAGCATACATCATCCATATATAAAAATATACATTGATATTGATACATAGAGGGCTTTTGTGTCAGCTCTATTCTGCCATTGCTCTGTCTGTCATTTACACTCTGCTTCCATCCATGACTACGAACTGCATGGGGTAAATGTTCAGTCTGCATTAGTCAGTGGCTTTTTTGCCTGGTGAATGACTACATTTTCTGATAACGCATGTACATCTACCTGAAAGTGAGTGTACCTCAGTATCAGGTCTGGTTGTAAATCTTTTAGTTTTAAAAATTTTCCTTTTCTATTTCTCATTACATTTCCTTGCTTATTCTCATTTTATGTTAACGTTGCTTAAGAGGACACTGCAGCTCCCTAGGAAGTGTTAATATGTCTCTTGCTTGTTACTCACTTCATCCGTAGTGCACGGCGCCCAGCACAACCACTTCCTTCAAAATTAGGAGGCCATTATAGAATGCTTTTGTCTTTAGTGTATCATCAGTTTCTTTACTCCACGATGGCCAACATTTAGCTTCTTAACTTGAACTTTAAAAAAAAAAACAATAGACGATATGCAAGATGGGCACCCACTGCAATTTTCAGTGTTGTTATTTCAAACATATGCCAACTGTGATTGGATGGCAGCATGTTTTCTTTCTTCTTCTTGTACTCTTTTAATTTATCTTGCATATGTTGTTGAGTGTGTTTGTGTTTTATTGCAGTTGTGTTAAAGGTTAAATGCAATAATTAGTCATTGGATTGATGAAGGGATGCATGAGTGCAAATATGAATGACTTATTGAGTGGTTAAACCCATCAATGACACAAATGGCACTTTTATTCATAGGCCAGAGCCATTGGCATACATAGCCAATGCTTCATTTTAGTAATTGATCTCAGACAGACACAGGGAGGTCAAACTGATATAACATAATCCTTGATGATTGCTCATGTATTCCAGATCTTTCATATGAGACTACATCTTTGATACAATTTTAGTTTCATTTTTGTCTGGGAGACATTGTAAATACAGTGGGGTTTAATCACAGTATATTCATTGAACATTTCAATATACACCATTTGCCAAGCACAAGCCAAATCAGTTTCACTCGCAAAAAAATACCTGGAGAAAAACAGTTCCCTGTAGGTGGCCTGCATCCCTCATAATCACCAGCGGTAAGCATTCTAGAATGTCTTTGTGTTATGTTTCTTTTGGGGGTTTAGGATGTAATATGATGTTATCTACCAGTTACCCCATTCGAGATGCTTAAAGCTGTTGTGGGAACCTTTTAATAAGATCTCCAGGACCATGAGATCCACAACCCCAGCACACCATTCAAATGGTGCTGAGCTCCTGTGACTCACCATAGTGATGTTTAACCATATCAGGTGGGCTAGAACAAGGGCTGCACAATCTCCACATGGCAGTCTGTCCAAAGCACCCCACCAAGCATGGGTCCACTCCAGCTGATAGTGACACCCGGAGGTGCTACCTGCTCATTAGGACTTCATGATCTCTCCATAAAGAACAGAGGGGCACTGTGGAAGTCCACCTGAAATGGGTAGGACTGCATCTATTGTAAGGGGAAAAGTGGTCTTGAATGGAGGACAGAGCACCCACAAGTTCCACCCACAGCAGTCCCAAAAAATAGTGCATGTTACCATAAGAGACTGTCCCCAAATTTCTGTGTGTACTGGTTCCCATTAGTACCCTTCAGGAGCACCTATAATGTACTATGTATCATATTTCCAAACTGTGTGTAGTATTAATGTACTTTTCTTTTGACCATGCCACCCAGAGAGCAAAGTGTGAGCAGGAAGACAAGGAGGAGCTGGAAGTCTCCTCTCAGCAGCAATCCTAATAAGGAAAGGCACAAAAGCAAGGGAGGCTGGCCCACTTAACTTTCTTTTAACCAGTGGGGAATAGCCCGTTCCCCAGAAAAACTGGCTACGAAAGGGCAGGGGAAACTCTCAGGCTCCAAAGTTGCCCTCTGTCTCCTTCCACATTAGTCCTCTGTCTGATCTACTGACAATGATCCCTGGAATATGCAGGGGGAATCTCTGCAGTTCAAACCTTCTGCTTGGACTCTCCCTCCTGCGCGCCATCCTATGTATAAATGTAAGAAATGGAACACATTGTAGCCACAGCCTCATGTGCCAGATATGGTCTCCATATCCATTTTCTACACACACAAATAACGTACATAGACATGACATCCATGTCCTACGAGGATGGGCAGGGGACTGGCATACCAACTGAAAAACGTGGGAAAGGCCAGTAGGCAGCTCTCCACAGCAGGCCAAAGTTATATCAGGCAACAAGGAGGTCAGCTAAAAACATTGCAAGCAAATTTGGACCAAGAACACAGTCTTGCTTTTAGCTATTTCTAATAGGAATTGCATTTATCACTTCCTCTCTGTTCCCATACTGGGCATTAGACCAGAAAGCTGAATGGAGGGCATTACTTAAGAACAAAAAACAAACCAGGAATCTTAATTTTCCTATCCTTCTCTTGAAGGTTTGTCAATGTACAGAACCGAACATGGCACATAAGTCAACAAAGCTGGCATGCAGAAATTGACAGTGCTCATCAACCTGTGTGTGATTCTCTATAAAGTAAATATCTGCGGCATATTTATAATAGTGTTGCATCTCCCTTGTGCCACGTAAGGCATGGGTGACACAATACTAAAGTTAGGTTTATCAAGCCATGGAAGGCCACCTGGCCTGGCCCTGCATGGCTTGATAAAACTAGAGTAACGCAAATCATCGCAAATCGTTGCCTGTGTTACTCTGCCCCAGGGAGACAATAGCAAGTGGCTTCCTAACATCTGACAATTGTGTGAACAATGGCTGGCCAAACAGTAAGCACACTTCTAGGACAGCAACCAACGGAAGACTTGGTTCTTCTACTGCCCCGTTAGGACACTCTGCAGAAGATACATTTGGTAACTGATTCAAAGATAACTTTCTCCCCTGTGAATGTCTCTATATCGAAGAATTGATATCTGTGTTTGGCTTGTATCTGAGCTACCTGTGCTGAAAAGCTATTTACTCATTTTTGTAGGATGAGCGATCTCTGAAGGAGCTAACCTTGAGTAGTTCTGTAGCGCAAGGTCTTGGTGTCTTGGCGTCCATGGACTCCTACAAAGTGTCAGATGAAGTAGAGGGATCGAATTCTGAAGAAATGAAGTTGCTAATAACAGAAGAAGATGATGCAGAGGTAAGTGAGGAGGAGAGGACTGCCAGGAGAAGGAGCTGGGTTAAGTATGTAAGTAGTCACCGGTTTCTTTTAATAGAGTGAGACTGGGCTAGTGTCATAACTGGGAAGGACAATCTCACAACTCTGGCAGGGTATGGTGGCCACCTTTCTTATCCTAGCTTGTGTCCTTCTGGCCTCGTCTTTCTCCCAACTTCTACACTGAGCCTAGGGGATATACTTTGACTTCTGCATTTGTCATTCTCTCGTTACTGCATCAATATCCTTAACTTGCTTTCAGCCTCCTCAAAATCTCATTCCTTTCGGACAAGATCCTGACCACTATTCTGTTCTCAGAAGAATTCAACTATTGCAAAACATAATCAATACACTGCTATGTCACTCTATCTTTTCCCAGTAGACAGACCTCACTTATTCAGTCTGTGAGGCCTTCCTTTTAGAACAACTCACCTATCTCTCCTTTCCTGAAAAAGGCCAGATGGTAAATCAAAACCCCCTGCAAGTTCCTCACTTTTGTCCTCAAAGCTGCATTATAGGTGTTGAGGGGAAGGATAGTGCTCTATAGTGTACTTAATTCTTTTAAATAATCAAATATGTAGAAAAATGGGAAACAGCCTTTAAAACTCAATACCTTCAGCCACCATTCATTTTTCAATAAAATATGACTTTACAACGTATGCCTTTACGGCACATGTTTTTACCAAGCATATGCCTTTACTGTGCAGCCCTTTACAATGAAAATGTAAGTATCTGAAGGTAAATTAGGGCAAGGGCATTTTAGGGTTTGGGTTGGGCGAGGGTATTGGGTGGCAAAAGGGATTTTTAGGGGTTAGGGATGGGTTGTGGTGTCTGGATGGTAGGGGTAACAGCATTTCCGCCCGTTAGACCTGCAGTGAACAGGGCCTTAACAATGATGCTGGCTCCTAATGGAGCCGGCATCAATGTGGCGGTGCGGCGGGTGCAGCAGCACCCATTGTGCATTCCACTGCCTGTAATTCGGGTGTTGGAATGTGCAACGGGCTGTGCATGGGGGCTCCTGCACTGCCCATACCAAGTGTATGGGCAATGCAGGGGGGCCCAGGGTACCCCGACACCCCCATTCCACTAGCCATCGACAGCAGTGTAAACTGCCATGGAAAGGCTGGAGGTATGGGGACTCGTAATCCCCAGGTTAGCGCTGCTTGCAGCACTGCCCTGTCGGATTACAACCGCCGGGACCGCCAGGCTGCCAGCAGCCTGGCGGTGTCAGCAGTCAGACCATGGCAGTTCCGCCACTTTATGTGGCGGTCAGACTGCCACGACCACTGAAGACCGCCAGACTCATAATGAGACACTCCATGCTGCAGCACGCTTCCTCTTAGGTCTAAAGAAATTTGATCACATTTCTCCTGCCTTGCTAACTCTCCAATGGCTCCCCATTGTAGTGCGGGTCCAATTCAAAATTGCTTGCATCACCCACAGAGTGCTGCACTCCTCACCCTCCTATGTTAACGAGAAACTGAAATTCTCAGGAGCAGATAGGGGCTCATTATATGCCCACTCCTTAATCCTGGGAACCCTCCCCCGTTCAGGCAAGAACAATACATGAATCAGTCCTTCTCAGGCATCTCCACTAGCATCTGGAAGTCTCTGCCTCCCTCACTCCGTCTACCCACCTGCCTAGCAACCTTCAAAAAGGACCTCAAGCTCCTCCTATTTGACAGACATCTTGGTTAATTCACCCTCTAACAAACTGATCTGCTTAATTTAACTGTTCATGTCATCTGCCCTATTGTTGTAACTGTCTCTTGCGGTAATTACTGTATACATACATTGACATAAAAGTCCCAGTAAAATTACTATTAATGTAACCTAATGTAACCCTGTATTCTCTGTTGTGAAGTGCTCTGATGCCTTTGTGCCATGTCCATGCTACATACAATTTCAAAAACAAATAAATAAATACATTCTATTAAACTGGCAGTGTTTAAATATATCTAGACATACGTTATTTTACTGTTTTAAGAATGCAATCAATTACATGATGCCAAACATATTATTCTGGTAATGCAGGCCTTACTAATGTATGAAAGTATCCACAGTGTGATTATTAGACGTGGGGGTGGGGGTTTTAAAGAGTATTTGGAGTCCCTTTCCTTTTGACACATACTCCCAGCTTAGATATAAAGGACAAAACATGTTAGTGATGGCCCATTACAGAGTGGGTTACTGCTGCTCATTTGTTTCTGCTCAAAACAAAGCCCTGTTCTCAGCACAATGTTTCTCTTGTCCAGAGCCTGGTGCCCCCCTGGGTTAATTTGAGGCCCTCCTAGGAGGGGGGAGAGGGCAGTTTGAAGATCCCTGGTTTAGGGTATGTAGGCGTATTTGTCTAGCAAGGGTTTTTAATGTTTTAGGATGGGTAGGGTTTAGGGTTGATAAGGTGATATCTATTTATGTATCTATATCTATATCAATATCAATATCTATATAGCTCTAGGTCTATTCACAGCTAGGACATGTTTCCATAACAAAAGTGTTTTTTTTATTTTGCAAATAACTTTGGAGGCGCTTGACGAATATTCACAAAATACTTAAAACTAATATGACAGTCAGTTTAGCTGCTGTCTTTACAGTTTCAGGATAATCTGTCAAGTGGGGCCGAGAAGAAGGCACCCTGTTTTTTTCCATAGGGTCTGTAGACACAACTAGAGCCTGAACCACTGAACGGAATTACATCAAACTTTGCAGGAAGGTAGATCTTGTTACGCAGATTGTGTTCTTTGTGATTTGGTGTAAATCCGCTCAGTAGTTTTAAAGATATTAAAGGGTAAAGGATTATAGATATATATAGAAGTAGAGGCTCCACAAATCTAAGACTTCTCATGCTGAGGTCTGATTGGCTGCCAACGCTGCTACCTGGAAGTGTTGATAGCCATTTTGGGGCTCTGCTTATGCCGTGTCCCTCAAAAAAGTTAAAAAAAGAAAAGTGGGGAGGGCAGGAATAGCATGACCTCCTAGCCTTGGTGCTGGGGTCCCCCAGAGCACTGCCAGGGCAAAAAAGCTTTTTTTTAAACATTGCATTGAAATTTGTGGAGGATATGCAAATCCACAAAAAATTAAAAAGAAAAAATAGCACTATCTCCTGCACTGTTTAAAATGTAGCCCCCGGGAGGGCCAGGACCAAGGGGCACGAGGAGATATAAAGGAAAAAGATGAGGGCATTCAGGGCCCCCTTCCTAAGGCTCTATCGAGCCAGGGGAACCACCACTTCCCCAGGGCTTTAGAATAATATTAGAGAGGGGCCGCACGCACCCCCCTCCATGGGCTCAAGAGAGCCCCGTTGACCACCACCTCACTGGGCTTGTTTTATTAAATTGAGGAGGACAGCGTGCACTCCCCTCCTGAGTGTGTTTGAAGCCTTGGGGACCACCACCTCCCTGGAGCTAAAATGAAACATTAAAAGGGGGGCCACGTGGACCCCATACCCCAGGAACCACCACCTGTCCGGGGCAAGTAATTTAATTAAAAGGGAGAGGGGCTGCAGGGCTTCCCTCCCAAAGCCATCAATGGTCCTGGGAACCACCACTCCCCAGGGCCGGCGCCTGCTATTTCCCAAGGTGCCCAACCTTGGAAGATAACTGTTTGTTTTCACTTGCTGGAGCTATGACAGCTCCTGCCAAGTGAGAGCAAACACTAAGGTGCTTATATACAAGGGGCCTGCAAAGATGGTGCATCACTTTTTTCAATGCACCGCCTACGTTTGTAGATACTGTACATTCCTACCCTTTTGTTTTTGATGCAGGGGCAGCGCAGCACGAAGGCTTGTGGTGCTGCCCTGTGCCAAAATAGTGTAAATGAGGCCCTGACTCCACTCCCAGCAAGTGGGAGTTATCAAACTTCTCTTGTTTGCTGGGAGCAGAGTCGTCTTTTGTTTCCCTGTCCGCTGCCATCTGGGCAGGGATACAGTTGAAAGGTTGCTCTGAGAAGCAGGGAGCTGCATATTTAGTAGCTTCCTGTGCAAGGGAGCAATGTTGGATGGAAAAACAGAAGATGGAAAAACAAAGAGAGTGAGCCCAAAAAAATGGAGAAAAAGCAAGGAACAGGCAGCGAAAACAAAGGAAAAGCAAGGGGACATACAAAATATGGGGAAAAAACAAGGAAACAGAAGTGACAAAAAAGCATGGAGAGGGCACTCAAAAAACACGTGAAAGAGCAAGAAAAAGCAGTGAGAATTAGTGGAAAGCAAGGAAGGGGCACACAAAATACAGGGGAAAGAGCGAGGAGAAAGCAGTGAAAATGAGGGGAAAGCAAGTAGAGGGCAAACAAAATACAAGGGGAAAAGGAAGGACAAAGCAGTGAAATGCAGAAAAAGCAAGGAGAGGTCACACAAAAAAACAATGAAAAGGCAAGGTGACAGCAGCGAGATGGAGAGAAAAGCAAGGAGAGGGCACACAAAAACAGATGAAAAGGCAAGGTGGAAGCAGTGAAAATAAGGGAAAAGGAAGGAGGGGGCACACAAAATACAGGTAAAAACACAAGGTGGAAGCAGTGAGAATGAGGGAAAAGCAAGAAGAGGGCACTCTAACAATAGATAGAACAGCAAGGGGAAAGCAGTGAGAATGAGGGAAAAGCAAGGAGAGGGCACTCAAAATAACATGTGAAAAAGCAAAGTGAAAGCAGTTAAAATGAAGGAAAATTAAGGAGAAGGTACACAAAAAATGAGGAAAAGAGCAAGGAGAAACCAGTGAAATTGAGGGAAAAGCAAGGAGCAAACTCAAAATAAGTGGGAAATGCAAGGTGAAAGTATAGCAGTAAAAAGCAAGGAGGGACACACAAAATACAGGGAGGAGAAAGCAGTAAAATTGAGGGGAAAGCAAGGAGAGGGCACACTAAATATTAGGGAAAAAGCAAGGCAAAAGCAGTGAAATGGAAAGGACACACAAAAACCAGATGAAAAAGCAATGAGAATGAGGGAAAAGCAAAGAAAGGCCACATAAAATACAGGGGAAAAAATCAAGGTGAACACAGTAAAAGCAATTAAAAAGCAAGGGGAGGGTACACATAAAACAGGTGAAAAAGCAAGGTGAAAGCAGTGGAAATGAGTGAAAAGCAAGGAGAGGGCACACAAAAGAGTCACAAAAATCAAGGTGAAAGTAGTGAGAATGAGAGAAAAGCAAGGACAGGGTACAAAAAAATGGCTGAAATATCAGGGTGAAAGCAGTGTGAAAAAGCAAAAAGTAAGGAGAAGGCATTCAAAAAAGGAAGAAAGAAGAAAAAGCATTAAGAACGAGGGAAAGGCAAGGAGAAGGCATACAAAATACAGGGAAAAGGGGAAAAGGCAATGAAAAAGCAGTACAAAAAAGCATTTTTTATGTTTGTTGTGAAATTGTGGCAGATTTCTGAAATTGTGGCAAATAAAACAACAAAAAAAACAAGTGCAGTCTCCTGCACTTGTTTTCAGATTAGCCCCTCATGGGCCAAGTCCGAGGGGCATTAGTGATAGAAACAAAATTAAAATTAGGGGGGTGCACTGGGCCTTCATCTTAAAGCTCTTTTTAGCCCCAGGGACCACCTATAAGCACCCAACCCCACACCACCCACTGCCAACCGTGCATTAGTCATGGGTCTCAGCTGTGCGTGGCAGAGGTTGCCCACAGGCCTTTTGGCCTAACCCTGGGAGCACCCAACCCCACGCCATGTACAAGAGGCGGTTGTCCGCAGGGCCTGGCCACAGAAGAGGCCTTGCAGCCTACCCCCTACAAGCACACAACCCCACACCGTACATGACCTTCAGCAGTGCACAGTTGGGATTGGTATAGGACCTGGTCACAGGCCAGGCCCTGTGGCCAAAAATCCTTTAACCAGCCATCCCTGTGCCATGCACACCCTTCACAAAGAAAAGAAAAGGGGGCAGGGTAGGAATACCCTGATCCCCGATCCTTGGTGCTGGGGTTCCACTGGGGCCTCACCAGGGCAAAAAAGTATATTTTAAAATAAATTATTATCACAAAAATGTGGCAGATTTGCAAATCCACTGCATTAAAAAAAATATTAAGTGCAGTTTGTTTTCAGTTTAGCCCCCGGGTGGGCCAGGTCCTTGAGGCATTAGGCATTGCTCCCGCACAAAGGGAGCTGCTAAATATTCAGCTCCCTGCGGGCAGGAACAATCTTTTATATGTTTCCCTGTCCACATGGCTGAGGGCAGGGAGACAGATGAAAACTCAGCTCGCAACAAGAAAAGGGCATGCATGGCACCAGTTTGGCTGTTTAATGGGGTTTTGGCTGCAGGGTTTGGCCTCAGGTAAGGTCCTGTGGCCAACCTCCTGCTGCGCACAGCCAAAAGCCATGCATGGTGTGGGATTGGGTGCTTATAGGTAGTTGGCAGCAGGACCTGGCCTATGGCCAGGCCCTGTGGCCAACCCCCCGTGCACACGTGAAGGGGTTGGTTAGATTAACATAAAGTAATAAAATTCTAGTAGTCCTGGGATCACACAACAAGGCAGGCATCACGCAGCAGGGCACTCTTCTGGTGGATATTTTTTTAAATGCAGCTTCCTTTGACCAAATAAGTATTTTACTGTCACAAATCTCCTTATTGCCACTATCTATGCAGCAGATGTATTTAAAATAAATGTATACGTTGAATTCTAGACTCTGCTTTTCGAGCTGTGTCCCTCATGACTGCCACGCCTTGACACCCATTTTAAATGGTCCCAGAGGATTGTTTTTTCAAATTCTGGACAACTGGACAGTGAAAAAAAACACTATGAGGTAGCACCAGCCATGTCACAGCACTTCTATTTCTTATGGCAAGTGAAGGGAAGCAACACAGACTATGGTAGGGTTGGAGGGGTGGAGGTGGGAGTGGAAGAAGCAACATAGAGAAGGGGAGTTGGTAGTAGAAGAACCAACATGGACAAGGGGGGTGTGAAGGAAAGAAGCAACACTGGAAGCAGGTGTAGGAGGAGGAAGAAGCAAAACACACAACAGGGCAAAAGTGGTGAAAAGCAATATGGACAACAGGGTGGTGGGAGCCGAAAGAAGCAACAAGGGTAAGGGGAGGTGAGGGGGAAGAAGTACTTAATCCATGCTCCACACAGAAGTAGAGGGCGTGGAGCTGACACATGTTGGCCAATCAGAAAAAAAAGAAGCACTACCGGAAAAGGAGCTTTGGCTCTGCTCACATATTGGCAGCCAGGAGTAAATATTTTGATTAAGCAGAAGTTGTGTGCTTCCATAAAAAGGTGCTTGCCCTCCACACAGCCCTGATTGTTTTGCTTTTTTATTCAGCTGTCTAAGTTTGAACGTTCAAGAGCCCACACATGACATTGTAATGCTATTAAAGTGTAACTAGATACTTTATGGCATTTAGGTCTGGCAGCAGCACAGATGGAGGAACAGCAGTCATTAACTTCAGACTTCAGAATGCAGTTTTGTGTTTTGAGAGCTGAGGATTTTTGGTTCTGGGTTGGCAGTGCAACTGTCGTCTAACCTTATGTGGTCAACAAAAAAGAGTTTAAAGAGTCCTGCTGAAAGAGAGGTTTAGGTTCCATGCATGTTAGTTCTTCTTGGTACAGTATTTGATAGGGCCAAATGAGTGTACGTCTATTAGAAAGACTGCTTGTTTTACACCTTTTGGGATCTGGCAAAGCGTATACAAAATAAAGCAGGACCAAGTTGGTTTCAGAGGCAAGCCAATGATCATGGCTATAGGCCTGATCTGTTTATTATGAAATGTAATGATAAAGGCGCTAGTCCTGATGTATTTATTTTGAAAAGCATATGTTGAATCCAAAAAGCAATTAAGTTTGCATTGTTGTTACTCTGCATTAACGCCTATGGATGGGCCTTTTGTTAGCCCTGAGAGTACCATAGTAGCCAGGAGCTCTGGTGTTGGCCACACACCCTTAAAACCCTGGAGGGTTTTACTGTGTTGCTTCTCTTGTTTTTCAAGTTGTTTTGTTCTGTATATTGGCAATTCTATACCTTTATGCAAGATGGCTGAATTTGAATTGCCTGGTGCTGGATAAATTGTGAAACCAATGTTAAAGGGTAAAGGCATAATCAGTCCATAGGGAAAGGTCATGCCAGATTTCATAGGTCTTATCTGTTTATTGTGAAATGTTATGACAAAGCTAGTAGACCTGACCTACACATTGTGAAAAGCATACGTTACAGACAATAGACTTTTAAGGATGTATTGTTATTACACTGTGCTAAGGCCTTTAAGCAAGTATTTTCTTACATGGAATCTCGCAATTACTGTGATGGGCAAGGGTTTGAGAACCCTCTTGGAATGGTAAACTGATGTTACACTAGAGACAAGAGCATTCCATGATGGTCTTCTTATTTAGAGAAAGTGGTCATGTGGGACATAGTGCACTGCTGATGAAATGACAAGCAAGAAACCCTTTAGCACTGCTTGGAAAGCTGCAACATAATCTAATCCTCACGCTCAGTACAGGAGGGCTCATTTGGTTTTGGTGATGAGCCAGTTATAACAAATACAGGCCTGATTGTTTCACTTGGAAAAATATTTTTGTTGCCATAAGTCTTATCTGTTGATTGTGAAATGTTATGGTAAACGCATTAGGCCTCACATATTGATTGTGAAAAACATATGTTAAAATCAGTAGACATTTAAGGGTGGACTGCTATTTCTCTTTATTAAAGAATACAGATAGGTATTGTGTTACATGGAAGGTCACAGATTACCTATGTAGGTAATGATTTTGTTTTGGTTACGGCTTCTGACCACCCAAGGAGGAGAAGATTTGCACTTGATTAACTCTTGCTTCAATCTCTTCTTAGCTGCGTGCCAAGATCTTGTTATAAACAGATAATTAAATAAAGCATACATCATCCATATATAAAAATATACATTGATATTGATACATAGAGGGCTTTTGTGTCAGCTCTATTCTGCCATTGCTCTGTCTGTCATTTACACTCTGCTTCCATCCATGACTACGAACTGCATGGGGTAAATGTTCAGTCTGCATTAGTCAGTGGCTTTTTTGCCTGGTGAATGACTACATTTTCTGATAACGCATGTACATCTACCTGAAAGTGAGTGTACCTCAGTATCAGGTCTGGTTGTAAATCCTTTAGTTTTAAAAATGTTCCTTTTCTATTTCTCATTACATTTCCTTGCTTATTCTCATTTTATGTTAACGTTGCTTAAGAGGACACTGCAGCTCCCTAGGAAGTGTTAATATGTCTCTTGCTTGTTACTCACTTCATCCGTAATGCACGGCGCCCAGCACAACCACTTCCTTCAAAATTAGGAGGCCATTATAGAATGCTTTTGTCTTTAGTGTATCATCAGTTTCTTTACTCCACGATGGCCAACATTTAGCTTCTTAACTTGAACTTTCAAAAAAAAAACAATAGACGATATGCAAGATGGGCACCCACTGCAATTTTCAGTGTTGTTATTTCAAACATATGCCAACTGTGATTGGATGGCAGCATGTTTTCTTTCTTCTTCTTGTACTCTTTTAATTTATCTTGCATATGTTGTTGAGTGTGTTTGTGTTTTATTGCAGTTGTGTTAAAGGTTAAATGCAATAATTAGTCATTGGATTGATGAAGGGATGCATGAGTGCAAATATGAATGACTTATTGAGTGGTTAAACCCATCAATGACACAAATGGCACTTTTATTCATAGGCCAGAGCCATTGGCATACATAGCCAATGCTTCATTTTAGTAATTGATCTCAGACAGACACAGGGAGGTCAAACTGATATAACATAATCCTTGATGATTGCTCATGTATTCCAGATCTTTCATATGAGACTACATCTTTGATACAATTTTAGTTTCATTTTTGTCTGGGAGACATTGTAAATACAGTGGGGTTTAATCACAGTATATTCATTGAACATTTCAATATACACCATTTGCCAAGCACAAGCCAAATCAGTTTCACTCGCAAAAAAATACCTGGAGAAAAACAGTTCCCTGTAGGTGGCCTGCATCCCTCATAATCACCAGCGGTAAGCATTCTAGAATGTCTTTGTGTTATGTTTCTTTTGGGGGTTTAGGATGTAATATGATGTTATCTACCAGTTACCCCATTCGAGATGCTTAAAGCTGTTGTGGGAACCTTTTAATAAGATCTCCAGGACCATGAGATCCACAACCCCAGCACACCATTCAAATGGTGCTGAGCTCCTGTGACTCACCATAGTGATGTTTAACCATATCAGGTGGGCTAGAACAAGGGCTGCACAATCTCCACATGGCAGTCTGTCCAAAGCACCCCACCAAGCATGGGTCCACTCCAGCTGATAGTGACACCCGGAGGTGCTACCTGCTCATTAGGACTTCATGATCTCTCCATAAAGAACAGAGGGGCACTGTGGAAGTCCACCTGAAATGGGTAGAACTGCATCTATTGTAAGGGGAACAGTGGTCTTGAATGGAGGACAGAGCACCCACAAGTTCCACCCACAGCAGTCCCAAAAAATAGTGCATGTTACCATAAGAGACTGTCCCCAAATTTCTGTGTGTACTGGTTCCCATTAGTACCCTTCAGGAGCACCTATAATGTACTATGTATCATATTTCCAAACTGTGTGTAGTATTAATGTACTTTTCTTTTGACCATGCCACCCAGAGAGCAAAGTGTGAGCAGGAAGACAAGGAGGAGCTGGAAGTCTCCTCTCAGCAGCAATCCTAATAAGGAAAGGCACAAAAGCAAGGGAGGCTGGCCCACTTAACTTTCTTTTAACCAGTGGGGAATAGCCCGTTCCCCAGAAAAACTGGCTACGAAAGGGCAGGGGAAACTCACAGGCTCCAAAGTTGCCCTCTGTCTCCTTCCACATTAGTCCTCTGTCTGATCTACTGACAATGATCCCTGGAATATGCAGGGGGAATCTCTGCAGTTCAAACCTTCTGCTTGGACTCTCCCTCCTGCGTGCCATCCTATGTATAAATGTAAGAAATGGAACACATTGTAGCCACAGCCTCATGTGCCAGATATGGTCTCCATATCCATTTTCTACACACACAAATAACGTACATAGACATGACATCCATGTCCTACGAGGATGGGCAGGGGACTGGCATACCAACTGAAAAACGTGGGAAAGGCCAGTAGGCAGCTCTCCACAGCAGGCCAAAGTTATATCAGGCAACAAGGAGGTCAGCTAAAAACATTGCAAGCAAATTTGGACCAAGAACACAGTCTT